>NC_064883.1:27949430-29226216 GCF_929443795.1 Astur gentilis
TCACCTAGCATTAAAAGTAGAGTCACTGGAATATAAATAAATACATAAGTGAACTCAAATCCACCCATAATTCTGCTGCTCTGATTCTGATTTCCTGCTAGCATTAATCAGAACTAAAATAACTGAAAAAAATCAGAGCCGTATACTTCCAGAGTTTGTACTAGTGCACTTGATAGATAGTATCAGAAGGTTGTCCTCTAACAGCATAGCAACTTCTGCTGTTGCAGATTGTAAATACTAAAGTAAAGAGGAAATCGCGATAGAGCCTAAAATTAATCTCATGCAAAGCCCAAGACATGTCCTCCATGGTCCTTGTCAAAAGGGAACACGAAAGATTTGACCAAGTGTTATTGGTCATAATTTAAAAAGTGGAAATGAAGGTTTCCACATATCTCTGACTTCTGCTTTGTGATTTCAGTCTGCAATAGAATTAACCTACAAAAGAAAATAAATTGTGGCAGGACTACAGACAAAGATCGAGGCTGCTTTAGATTAAGGTCTCTGTATACATCATGGGTCTGTACCATCTGTTTTGTATTGGAAAAGAATAATATTTTAAGGCACATTTATTACAATATATTAAGACTCTTAAGAGCTCACATACTCCTTTAAAATATATATTGAAATTAAAGACAAAGTCCTACAGTGGAAACTGAGGGTCCTCAGCATCCTTCAAGAGACGTTCAACAATTTCATGATAGCACTGTAAATGAAAAACAAGCCTAATATACATTACTCTTGCCTGCATCCTGTAAAAATAATCACCATTACTTATACTGTGCTACTCACATATTTTACATGCGTATCCTGTAAGTTACAAAGAATAAACTTCAGTCATAAAATTCACTGATGAATTTCTGTTATACAACTATATGGGGAACATTATAAAAACAAAGTATTTGTTTCTTTCTTGTCATGGATGGACCTACTGAATTTTCATATACTAGACTTCAGATAAACTGGATTTAAAATACATACAGCTTTTTATTTATGCACTGTATGTAAAATTCATGCACCTTTTTTTGTTGGGGTTGTATAACTCTTATTATTCAGATTTCACAATGCCCTTGCATTGTATGCCTCAGTGAATTAATTATTTTGGGGTTTTGTTAGCAAAAAAAATAATTGATGAACAACCACGTATTATCCTTGAGCACTACAGTTACATTTTCCTTTATGCAATTTAGGCTACTCACCCATGCTAGGAGAACTCTCAGATGTCTGTTTAAATGAGTTATCCAACATCATGATAGATATAAAAGGGCCCTAATGGAATTTGGGATTTTTTTAATGGTTCTTAGAAACTAGAATTACAAAGACCACTTCTCTGCAGATTCCCTGTTGCCTGACTCTGAATATCAGTGCAGCAGCAATGCTAATGCCATACTAGGCTGCACTAGCAGCAGCATAGCCGGCTGGCAGACAGAAGTGAGTGGTTCCCTCTATTTGACACTCATGTCCAGTTTTGGCAACCCCCGTACAAGAAAGACATGGGCATACTGGACCAAGTCCTGCAGACAGTCACCAGGACATTTAAGGGACTGGAAACATAAAATACAAGGAGAAGTTGAGGTATCCGGGTTTGTTCAGCCTGGAGATGAGATGGTTACGTAGGAATCCAGTTGCTGCTTTGAACTGCCTAACAGGGCTTACAGAAAGGATGAAGCCAGACTCTTTGAGGAGCTGCACAGGGAAAGGACAAGACACAACAATCAGTTGGCAACAAAGAAAATTCTGAGTGGACACAGAAAAAAAATTCCTCTGTGAGGTACTTAAGGACAGGAATAGGTTGCCCATAAAGGGTAGAAATCCATCCTTGAAAATACTCAGAATTCAGCTGGACTGCACACTGCAGCTTGAAAGTTGGTCCTGCTTTGAGCAAGGGGATGGATTTGATAACCTCCAGAAGCCCTTTCCAACTAAATTCTAAGCCTATGTGCATGGGTTGCTACTCCTACCACTGTAATACTTCTCATATCTAGCTTTTCTGCATCTATACACTAAATCTGTCGTCTAGATCCTCATAATCTTGCATCCTGATTAATTCAAAACTGCTGTTTTCAAGCCATCTGTTATACATATACCCCCCCCCCCAATTGAGTATATACAAAATACAGTGGTTATGATATTCCTTGACCACAATTCTGACATTACTGCCTTTTTGTGTCTCATCACAGCATTGCTTATCTCCCCCCACAGCACAGTGGATTTGCTTGCCCCTTTGTCAGATTCTGCCACCGCAATCTGCTTGTGCTGGCAGATCTGCATAGCAAATCATATGCCATGACCAGTCCTTCTGAACTGGTGCATAAACGCCTTCCAGCCTCCCACATTCTCCCACACGGAGTTCAATTATTGTGATTTTTTGAAGAAGCCGCCAGATGATGCATAACTAGAAGGGTCATGGTGTTTGTCAGTCTCTTTCTTTAAAATGATTATGTATTCTACATATTCCTTAATACTTCTAATCTGGTATGCCTTAAATTTCTGAGCTCTGCTTACTTACCTTCAATTAAATAATTACAGCAGTTTTTCAAAGTACATAGGTTCCCAGAGATACTATAGGACATGCTTGTTTCTAAAGGCCTAAAAAGGGTAGATGTCTCATTTCCAGAAATACCAGTGAAAGTTAGGTGTGCCCTTTTGCAGTATATTATCCTACCTAGGTGTTTTTCAAAGTCCCACCAGGCAGAAATCTACACATTTAGCTAAGCAAGTCTTGAAAATTTGGTTGTTAACATGACATGAGAACAACAGCAACCATAAAAATACTGCAAAGGATCATAATTAATCTTTAAGTTGTTTTTCAGTCCAGTATTCTTTAGGGGGGTTGCTGATTGTGTTTTTGGAGAGAACTGTAGGATGTTGTGCTCTGTGTAGATACATAAATCTGCAAACTAAAGTCCATTGCAAAGGTTTGATTCATATGCTTGTACATAGGCACCTGGTGATGACATTTGAGATGTCCTAGCTTCCTGCATATGTCCAGGGCCTCTAGCTGGGCACTATAAAAAAAAGAACAAATCACACACTGTGTTTGGCAGCTACTTGAGGATGTCTGAGATTCTCTAGGATGTCTGAAAAGATATGGAGTACCTTCAGGCAACTAAACTGGAGCCCCTAGTCCCTAGTTTGTACATAACTTGTAAAATAATACAATAACAATAACAAAGGAGCTAATCCTACAAAATATGCTGAAATGATTACAAGAAAATTGTAAGAAATCCAGAGGAACAAAAAAAAAAAAAAAAAAAAAAAATCATCATCAGGTATTCGGTTTCAAATGTTAGGTGAATCAGTACACCGGAGTGGGAAGTCTCCCAGTGTTAGTGAGTCCAGACCCTGCCTTCATTAGCATGACAACCTATAATCCTCTCCAGAACCACAAGTTTTGTCCTTGAGCACATATCACCTACTGCTCTTCCAACTAGCAGCCAAACATGTTAATCAGTTATAACCCATAGATATATGTGATAGATGTATGGGGTATATTCCACTGGAAAGATCTATATTTTAATTGTTTCTCATGCTCTTTCCATTCTTTTGGAGCATGTTTTGACCACGATTTTAAAGAATTATATAAGTCAAGCTAGATATCAAGCTGCAAGTTACGGGATACTTGTCTTCAACTATCTGTAGAAGCACTTACTAGACAACAACTCTGTATTTTTCATGTCTTCAGAATAAAAACTACAAATAATGACATCTCCTTTTGCACTGCCTCTTCCCATTTTGGACTGACAATCAGCTGTCTAAAACCTGACATTTGGTTTATCTTATCCCAAATAAAAAGAGAAGAAATAAATTCAGGACTGATACATCAACACAGAAAAACATATCCTCATTTTCAAAGTGGTCTGACAAACAATAGCTTCAGTAAGGGAAGATTAGTAATGTAATGAATCAATTAGCTTTCTACTGGACTCTCTGCATAATGGGAAGTTAGAAAAGTTTGTGGCTGGACCTTAAACTACACAGTCAACAGAACTCAAACCCACTGACTAGGACAGAGATGTGGATTTGAGTCTCATTTCAAAGGAAGTAAGCACTGGTCACTTCCTGTATCTTTGGTCATTTTTTGCTTGAAACTCTTTACTGGAAAGTTCAAAATAAGGTAGAGAGAAGGAATATGAATACAAATTCTGTGTTTGGAACAAATTAATGTAATGTTCATCAAAATTATAGAAAGCCTTGCCCACCAGATGACTACGAGGTGCTAGACCATAAATAACTACATAACTCCATGTGAATATAACCACTGGCAAAATCTTAAATATTACTATCTATATCAGTCAAAACATTTGCATGCTGAACTCCTCAGAATACCCCCAAATGCATCCACTTAATCATTATTCAGCACAATATATTAATTACAGATTGAACTTGACAGCTATGACCAGCTTCATAAAAGCACTCTGACATAAAGTTTAACCTGTGATTGTCCTTATAGGAAAGGATTCTTTTCTGGTTTTAGATCACTTGTTTAACAGTCTCTATCTTTTTTTGGAATGTTATTACTATATTCTGTCCTTCCTTAGTAGAGAATTTGAAAATATCCAATGGTGTTCAACTTGGTTTCTTGCTGTATGTTGCTTCTGGCTTAGTAAGCACAATGTGGTTATAGCCTTGTATCTTTTTCATCCGAAAGATGTGAGTGATTGTACAAGATGCTAATCTGTGGCAATCACATCCACTGCCTCTCTGAATTTAGACTTCAGACCTGCCAAGTATTTCACACTGCTTGCAAGGTTCATGCAGTTGGCTCCCGCCTGGCATTCTCTTGCAGCTGGGGATCCAACACATACATTTATTCAGCATTTACACAGATCCTTTGATTTGGTGCATGAGATCATGGAGCAGAAATGAAGCTGTTGCAAGTCCACGCCATCCTAATGGAGCCTCCCGCTCACAGAGGTCCTGCTAGGGGATATACTCTCTGGATGAAGCCCAGCTCCCCAGCTCCATGTTAGCCCATTACTCCATGCTCCCTCGGTCTCCTGGCCCAGCACAGCATTCTCACAGGTACTGAAATAAATGGGACCTGAAAGCACTGACATCTGATACCATACAATGCACAGAACTTGCAGTTTATTATAAAGCAGACAGCACAATAAATCCCTCTGTGTTATATTTAGTAATGGTATCATTTGTGTCATTCAGGAAAGTGATCTTGATAGTTTTGTAAAACCCCATGGCTTTGAATAAATCACTTCCATAGCGAAGTATTTGACTGATGAGACACTAACTGTCCTACAGCAAGAAGATTATTCAGACTGGGAAGATGACAGGTTCAGAGCATGAAAAACAATAAGCCATAGAGAAGCTGGAAAGAACAACATGTACAAAACACCAAAGGGCAATTGTCACTATCCCTGAGTAATGACCATAACAACAGGTGCTAAAACATACAATACAACTATATAGTCCTAGCCAATTTCTAAACTGGCAGAAAGCTCAACAGCCGAGTGAAACCCTTTACAAGCAAGAGAGTCTCATTAGCACAATGAAAGGAACAAATAAAAATGGCTAGGTTTTGTTTGCAATACCCATTACAGTCGCCTGCAATGTGAAAGAGCTTCCTGTTTTCTATTTTCATTTGATCTCCCTATGCTATAGCCAATATAGTAGTTGCCAAGTGGAAAAATAAGTAGAATCTTTAGTTAAAATTGTCTATGGCCTTGAAATTGCTATAATTTCTTTCCTCATCTTTCTTTCCAACAAGATCCCTGTCTTACCAAGTACAATACATATTTATTCCAATTTTTCCTCATGAAGATGTTTATCCTTTCTTATCTAGCCTGCCTGTCATATCTTGTTATAATTTACAGAAATCTGAAACATGCTGTTCTGATAAACCTGTCAGAATAATAACAGAAATACATATAGTAAATCATTGTGATAGGGTTTCCATCTTATTCTGAGAAAGATAGAACTGAATATTATGAATAACACTCTAAATGTATTTTATATGAATATATAAATCCTTACCAGTGGTTTCCATTTTCTAATAATCTTGAAATCTTATCAGATATTAATTGCTAATAAGCATGATTCATTATGACTTACTGTGCACAGATTTACTGTTCATGACAATGAAGTAAACAAACAGACATCGGCATGGAGTATTCCTGAAAATGGAAAAAGAAAAGTTTGTTATCTGGCCTGCCAAATATGACATAATACTTGTTCTAAAGAATGTCAGTATGTCTGTGTTGGTCTTCAGTACCTACGTTACTGAGCCTTTTTTTAGTATATATTTACCCACACTTTACAGAAGAAAATAGAGAAACTCTATTGTAACACTATGCAGCAGAGCTGAGCTAGCTAGAGATAAGAAGTGGTATCAAGCTGTCATTTGGGGAAATGTTGCATCCAGGTTCTTTAGGTCTAGTCAGGGAGACCTGAAGGGAGATTTATCTTCTCCTATATAATTGCTAATGACTTCAGTGTTGAATTCAAGAGTTCTGAGAGCAGAAAACATAAACTCCAGAGAATGATTTTTTGTTTGAAAGGCACATTAGCTTTAATCCTAAGCATATGTCCCTGCCTCTTGCATTAATATAGGAAAATCTAACAGAATAAGCAATACCATCCTTTGATTTATTTCTCTGACTGCTCATGCTTCAGCTTTGTCATCAAGCGATCCATTTCAGCCTCCTCTGTGCACTTCGCATCTCTTTTGTTTTTGGTGTTTCTTATTGCAGCTCTTCTTGCTGCTGCCGCCTCATGAGTCACACGCAAAGAGATTTAGGCATGAACATTTAATGGCAAGGGCCTTTGAAAATTATAGAACTAATTTTTTTTAAATTGTTTTTGTCTAGTTGATAGCTTGCAGCACCAAACCGAACAGAATCATTAAATGGTTCAGTGGACTAAGATCAAAGACAGACACCTGTGAGCAAAATCCTCTATTATCCTTTCACTGTCAAAAGTAATTGTTGCTAATTGAACAAGTTTGTTTAATTCTAATATAGCTCAGGAGACCATATCCTGAGCTGCAGGAAATAGATCTGGTTCTGCTGAAGTCAGCTCTGCTAATCTATAGCAACTGAGGAACTGTCACAAGGAGAGAAACAGTTAACCCATTGCTTAACTGCATGGGCTGTGTGACCAGCTATTGCAACCAAAATACATGTCTCAAAACTTGGGCTGATCAAGAAAAAAAATGACCACAGTTGTCTTTGCCTAGTTTTACGTGATAAGCTATTAAATACACACTTTGATATCAGTAGAATAGAAGACATCCAATAGAATCTGATGAAAGTAAAAATTAAAATATGCTGGAAGGTCTGCAAGCAGACACCAGCCATCATTTTCTAAACGCTTTTAAAATCTGATTTCCCTTTGCAAGAAAGGAAGCTTCTCTCCTCACTACTCAAGTTTAACACACACCCACAATCAACCAGCAAGCAATAAAAAGCAGTGCTAGTATATGGACTTAAAATATTTAGAAAGTAAATCACAAATCCTGTACATCATCAAATCAGGCAGCTTTATAAAAAGAGCTCAGAATAAAGTGTGGGCCTAACTGCCGCATCTTAATTGCTAGCACAGTGAATGGAAAAAAAAAAAAAAAAAGCAAACCCCAAGCAATCACCAAAATGACTTCCTGTAAGGGCAAATTAGATAGAGCTATAAGATATAGGTCTGTTACACACATCACATCAGCCTGATTATCAACAGTAAAATTATATATAAGCAATGCTTTCTGAGGTAGCAGTGTGCATTCAAAATGAAAGAATGTAATTTAGGGAGAGGTTAAAAATAATAGCAATCATAAATACAAATATTATTTATTTCAGAATCAGTGCTGGCTCCTTCACTCAGCTAAGTTAGGAGAGCCTACAAATAACTCCTGCACAATCCCAACTTATGCTATTTCTCTATGTGGTGCTTCATGTACTCCTGTTTTACTAGGGCTTGCAGCAGTTCACATCTACAATGGAATGCCAGTGCAACACTGAACTGCCATGAAGATCAAGTCAATCCCAGCATTTAAAAGACTTCGTATTATCAAGGCTGATGCACGCACTGTAGAGAGAGAGATTGGTGCAACTACAGAGATGTATCACAAACAGAACAGCACACTGCATCATGGGTGTTAAGGATGGCTAAATTCTGCTTAGTCCCCTTGCTAACTCCAATGCTATTTACTTACAATGCTTATTTTACTATTATTATTGTTGTTGCTTATCACTTGTTTTCTGTCCTTTTGCTTGAGCTATTCTAAGTGTCCAAACATTACCTTTAGCTCTTACTACCATGCAGTTACATTGCTAAAAAAAGTAGTCTATAAACCACTGAAGAAGCTGACACATTATGAAGAGAGCTTGTTAAAACCCACTCGTGCAAGCACATGGGCGTGACAGATGCCAATACATGCAGCACACACGTGAGAAGTCACCAAGTCCCTTTCTTTTGGAGCAGGAGACTTTCCAGAACCAAGAAACATTAAGAGCCATAGCCCAAAATATATGGCACAGCTAGATCCTACCAACGAATGAGCTATGTGCATACCAGGAGCTGGGACCTAGACGTAGGTGCCAGTACTAGCGGCTACTGAATGGAGAAATGGATTGAGGATCCAAGTAGCAGATAAAACAACATGTAGCAAGTAGTAATGTAGCCCAGGAATGAACAGTTTTTGGGAGAGGGCTATCTGGAAGGAGGATTGGCACTACAAGCAAAGAAACTTCTGCTGTTGTGGAAAGACGAACTGTCTTGAAACACACAAGATCTTACAAGCGTGTGTCTATTTTGATTCCGGCATACAGAATGTGAATATTAACCAATTGCACATCACAGGGAAGACAGTATAGAAAATATACAAATAGCATATGAACAGCAGTATTTAAACACTGGCTAGTAATTCTACATTGGCTGTGATGGCACTTCTTACTTCAGGGTAACCACAGTGGAAAAGGAGACAAGACCAGCTGGCCTAAAAATAGCTTTTTGGTATAGAACTGTTCATTTGCTGGTGGCTTCCTGGATTGGTTAAGACATGAGGTGCATACTACGGAAATATATACAATTGCTGTGTTTATCTTTTTAGTTCATCTCAGATGACTTGCAAAACTTTACAGGTTGAGATGCAATGCCGTGATATCGTATCGTGTGCCACAACACATTTTCTGCAAAAGTTGATCTATTAAGAGTACATGTCATGTGAAGAAATTATTTTAAATGATCACCAAAACACAGAGACATGCAGTTAGTAAGTAATTTTTCAGATCCTGCTCTATGTTACAGTAAAAGAATGCTGCACAACACCAGGCTCCCAGGAACAAAAGTCCTGGGAATCAATACAGGACCAAACCTCATTAGCTTAAACCAGGGGCCCAGGAGTGCTTCTGAGCACCCTGGTTTGAGTGTGCTCAGCTGCATGTGTCCCATGTCAGGGACTAAACCCCATGAACTCTCCAGCTTGCATCCTTCCCCTTCTCACCCCTGCTTTCATTTCTGCAAGACAGTCCCTAAATCTGAATGGTCAAAAGAACAAGATCCTGAGGTACCACAAAGACAGCCCTCATTCTCTCTAGGTACAGTCATTTGCATGTCTGCCTAATTATAAGGAAGGTAACCCAAACACAATTATATGCTCTAAAAGCCTTTTTCAATACTATTACCCTCTGCATCGGAAACCACACCCTCAGGTCACAGACTTTCCAAACTCTTTGGGAAATTTCTGCTGTGTTCATATTATCGATCAGTGAACCATGCAAGGCAACTGAACTCAAATTATTGCTGCTCTGGACAACAGTGATTTTGCAAAACCACACAGTATTTAGACCTAATCTGATTTAAGCATAGCAAAAGGTGCATTAGTATGTATGTATTCAGAAATCAGGACTGGGCAAGTACAAAAAGTATACTTCTAGAGTCAAAGGGAGTGCAAGATCCAACAACCCCTAACTGAACACAGGAAGAGCAGAAGACAAAGGAGGGCTGTGTGGCAGAACATGTTAGTCAGCATCTTATTCAGCATCCTAAACTAAACACAGCTCTGAAACAATTCTGTGCAGATGCCCTACGAAACAGTCCTGAATGCACTCTGCCAAACACCTAAAATAACTGGGCTGATAACCAATTTCTTAATATCCAGAAACAGGTAACATTTTGGTAGGCTGACAATATGCCAAGGTAATTTTCAACACAAATAATGCCAAAACAAGAATTGGATAGTAATCTAGCTAGGAAATGTGTGAAATTCAAAATAATTTCAAGTTAAAACAAGAGCTTCATTCATTGCCATGCAATTTCAAGGTCACTGACCTAAAGCACAGCTTGTCTCATTTTTTGTGCTCCTCTTCCACTTTTTCTAGCTTTTGTAGGAACAAAAATCTAAGAAGAGCTTGGCTGATAGATCTAGATCTAGATCTAATTGAAGCTGTGAATTACACTATTCTAACAATAAGGCCTGACACCGCAAACAGGCTTCGGAGACAGCAGTGCTGGCATCTTTCACATTACCCATGGGCTCATTAAGTGGTTGGCCAGCAAGATGCTGGATTCTCGTAACTGGTCTGAGTCTGGCAAAAGCACTCCAAAACAAGTGTTTCCTTAAAAATTAGTAGGGTGTGGGAACAAAGAGATGCTCTGATTTTTATAAAAAATTCCCCTAACTGACTATGAGGGGGGAAGAGAGGAATACTGTTTGAAGACACTTAGGTATCCCTAAATACATATATCTGACTTAAAAATATTTCAGTAATAACAGGCTATTTACATACTCTTACAACTTAACATCAGAAAGCAGAACAGAGAGAGGTATCCCAGCTAAGATTAAGGAATGCAACAAAAAATATTTAAAAGCAATATATAGACTGATAGTTTAAATAACTTTTAAATACAGTTTCTCATCTCTGAAGCTGTTTTCTAGATGTAAAGGGCATTTTCAGTTAAAAAAAAAAATAAAAATGACAGCAATAAATGGACTTTCATCCAAACTAGTAACTTTCTGAGGAAAATTTATTTGTATGACTTGTGTGCATTACTTCAAACTTTAAAATGTTTGTTTCTTTTCTGATTTCTAAACTAAAAAAAAAAATCCTGACATGGAGGACTTCTCTCTCTTTCAGCTGCAGACCTATTTTGCCTCGAGTTTTTAAAAGTTACACAATAAGCAAAAGGAAAATGAAACTAATTCTGTACTCTGTACTGTTCTCTGAGTTGAGAGAGTTATATAAATTACAGAGTATATTAATGAAGAGGAACTGAAGAAAAGTGAAAAAATTGCTCAATTTCCCCTCCAAACCAGAAAGAAACATAGGGACGAAAAGACAGGGAATGAAACCTCGAATCTTAATCTATAATTAAAAGAGCAAAGACTTTGACCAAGAAATATTTCCATATGGAATGCTCCAGTATTGAACCAAATTAAAAATAGTCATGAAACTATCTTCTATATTTTGTGACCCTAGCCTTCAAATCCAAGATAAGAACAGAACTGTCATTCCTTGTTGAAACACAGACTTTGGCAAGGCTTCAGAGGGTTGGTGCTGTTATAAGACTGGAAACAATACAGCACAATTTGTCCTGAGGACAGTACAGAATGTTTACACTTTGAAGGCTGAAGTTGTAAATTGAAATTTGGGCAAGAAAAATCTTGGTTTTTTTAAACACAATCTGTGTATTCCTTCATCAGCACAAGAGATTATAGCCTCTGAGAACACCCGATATCAAACTTAGTATGTCCAGGATGACACTTAATAGTATCCCAGAGAATTGATTTAGTTTAGCCTTAAAAAGGATCTATGTCTTGGGAGAACAAGGGATGTTCTAAAATATATTTGGTAAGAGACTGTGAAAATATTTAGGCAGAATTATCTGATCTGTGTTAGATGTAAGGTCAAAAAGGTGATTTCTTCAGTTATCCCTTCCTTCAGTCATTCCTTACAGTCATCCCTTAACATCTCTGATAACATCTACAGTTTTCAAATACCACTTTAGATAAAAACCACACTTGTATATGATCATTTATGTTAGCTGACTGTGGTCATTCCTAGCCTACTGTTTTTTAAAAACAAAAAATGTGATAGTCATGGTGACTTAAAACACAATCTCATTTTCTTAGGATACATATGCCCTAAGAAACAAGCGTGCCAACTATTGATTTACCAGATACCACTTAAGCATACCCTTCCTAATTTTGTAACATTTAAATGCTGCAGCAACAATACTCGAAGACCTTAATGAACTTCAGCTCAAATCACTGTGTGTGTAAATGAGGACTTCAGAAGCGTGAGGTTTCACAGGCAGATATTCAAGTATAGAAATAGTACAGTATTTGGTCATTCCAGTCAAACAACCAAATTGGTTTCATTTTATGCAGTTTATTCAGGATTATACAGGAAGTCTATGGTCTCAACTTCCATCTTAAAACTTTTGCTGTTGAACCACCTGTCCTCTTCTGAGTGCCTCTGAAGATATTAAGGACATATGCACACATGCACTGATGTTATATACCACTACAGGCAGTCAGAGATCTAGGCTGCAGATCTAGGTATAAGCTGTGGCTGCAAGTCATCAGTTTCTAAATGACAGTGCTATGCAGTTTGCCATTTACAAACTATGATTAATACATTCACTAAAAATAATTATCTATTAATTTAGTTTTAATGTTGTACAGAAGAAAAACTGACTAGAGAATACAACTCCACTGGGAGGGCATTTTTCAGTACTCCCACACCATACACTTGGTGCAGGCAGGGTGCCTGCAAAAAATTAAGACTTACAAATCTCACTTGCAAGCCAAAAGAATGAAAGGCTTGTTCTTTGTTTTGATTTCCTTTTTTTTTTTTTTCCTAGAGAAAGAGGTCCATTTACATTGATATTGAGTATTTTAATGTGTGAAGTAATACAGCGAACTGAAATGCCAAGATGATATGTTGTAAATTCATCACTCCCTAAGCCAGCTGCTTCTTGTCAGAAAAGGAAAGTTCCTTTTAAGTGTCTTTTGAGACTGATATAAAACAAGTTATATGACAAGACTGTTTGTAGTGTATGTCATCAGGTGTTTCTTAAAGCATAAATTATGACTGATTTTTTTTTTTTAAATGGAAAAAAGAATTATTTCAGACAAGCAATCCAGCAAATAGTAATTCTACTTCTGATGTTTCAGGAAATGAGAAATGACTCCCCCAGTGGTGCTTTCAGTAACACTAGAAAGATAATTTCAAACACCTCAACATGCAAATTTCCAACACTTAAATTCAACAAATACTTTGATTTAGCAGTAGCTTATGCATTTAAATCCCTTTTGAAATTAAATATTTAAAATGTTGTTCCACAATATTCTTTCAAATACATTTTTAATCCATAGTTGATTTATTTTTGCAGAAGCCTTAATTTAATCAAATTTATAGGATATTTGACCCTGTTCCTTCATAGGAAAGCACACAAATTCTATAGTGGCTTTATCAAAAGCTAAGTCATGAAATTTCATTAAAATGTGTAGTTAATAAAGTCCTTATTCAGTTTATTAGGTACTTAGTCTCTACAAAGCTCTTTAATTTCATAATCTCCTATCTTGAATACAATTTGTATTATTCTGGTTTGTGTATTTTTTAGCATTAGAATAAAATATGTTTAAATAAAATATTTCTGTCATTTGTGACTATTTGTCAGTTGTGAATTCTCATGACATTCTGTAACTGCTCTCCTCATTAGTCCTCTTCCTTTTGTCCTTATTAGTATGTTGTTACTTAATGACACCCTCAGAACATTCTCACAAAATTAAATTTAAAAATATTTTTCTTGATATATTTGCGTGACTGTGCCAAAACATAATAAAAATACTGCAATTATATTGCTGTCACACAGTACTTGATTGCCTCTACCCATGGCAAACACAGATAAAAATAAAGACAGAAAGGATAATCTCTGCAGAATTTCCACAGAATGATAATACCGCATTTATTTAGACTATGGAGTAGGTAGGTGCCCACAATGTGCTCATGGTCCTTAACTCCCAGGTACACAACTGAATAGAAAATAACACTGGACTGAAAAACGCAGAAGGGATGTGCTCAAATCTCACCTGTCGTGGAGTCAAAATGGCACAAAAGAACACACCTGGAGGTGCTTCTGGCTCCTGAAGGTTAGACATGTAAACACGGCACAAATAACAGAGCTGGGGAGGGAAGACCATGCTTGCCTTTCTCTTGGTCATCTGCTGTTGTCTTTCTGTCTGTCTGTCTGTCTGTCTACTTCACAATACAGATGCATACTCTTCACAAAATTTGTGAGAAGGTGCTGGTTATGAGTTTGAGACTACCCACTCATTTCCCATCTGCATGAAATACTTCAGTCTTCAAGGATAACTGAGCCCATTGTTCCAAGAGTGTATTGAATGAAACACACGGTGATCGTGCACCTAATTACCATGACCCTCTTCTTTCACGTGGATTCTGCATTGTCATATGTCTTTTATGTGACCATTCACACGAAATAAAGAAAAGACCTAACCAGCTAAAGTTTGGCCAGAATTATGTTTGGAATAGCCATAAGAACTACCATAATTGAAGACATGAAAAAGAAAACCTTCCCCAGTCATAGAAATCATTGGGTTCATGGTGAGTAGATCCCAGCAACTAAGCACCCACCAGCTGCTCGCTCGCTACCCCCCACACCCACAGCAGGATGGGGGAAAGAATTAGAAAAGCAAAAGTGAGGAAAAAATAGTGGGTCAAGATAAAGACTGCCTAATAAATGAAGGAAGAAAAAGTTTAAAAATGCCTAAGTGATGCAAAGGCAATCACACGCCACCTCCCACAAGCACAGCAATGCTTCTCCAGTCCCCAAGCAACAGCTACCTTGGAAAGACCACCCCCCAGCATTATTGCTGAGCCTGATGTTATATGTATAAAATAACCCTTTTTTTCAGTCGGGGTCAGCTCTCCCAGCTGTGTTCCCTCCCAGCCTCTTGCCCACCCCCAGACTACTCCCTGGCAGGGCAGCATGAGAAACAGAGAAGGCCTTGACATTGTGCAAGCACTGCTTAGTAATAGCTAAAACATTGCTGTGTTATCAACACTGTTTTGGTCACAAATCTACAACACAGCAACACACAAGCTGCTGCAAAGAAAACTAACTCTATCCCAGCCAGACCCAGCACAGAGTTAAAACCAAATCTTTGCCTTCACTATTTACATTCATCTCTTCTTATATTTCTGTCATGGCCACCACTGTGGTGCCGAAGTCTGTTTGGAGAGATAAAGATCCACAAAGAAGTTTGAGAAGAAGATTACTTGCCTCTACCAAGCTACTGCAAATTTTTTCCCTTTCTTCCCTGCCAGCGTGAGCCTCTACTAACCATTGTAAGCATGAAAGATCGGCCAGACTTCATGGAGTACCAGTCAGTCAGAAACTGGCCTTAAAAGTTCAGTGTAATTGCTGAGATACAGGTCAGTATAAATGGTTTTTGAATTGTCCTTGCAGTTGCTTTCCAGTGAAGGTGATTATAAATCTCTATAAATTTTCTATGGGAGTGGTGATGTTAAAAGTACGATGAGACACCTACACATGTGGCTTGTTTACACCTAAAAATGACCCACCAACACTTCTGTTATGATGGTAGTCACATTTATCATAGTATAAACCAACAAGGCCAGGACCTATTTCTGATATGATCTCAACAGATTGGTATGGCTTATAAAACTAGAGCTAAATTTATATTTGCAGTACAACATTATAAGAAATCTGCGGAGAAAGCAATGAGATTTGTGATAAAAAGGAATCCCGGGAGAGAGTTGATAGCAGCTGTAATTTCTGTATCTATTATTACCTGACTTTGAGGCCCAAAAATTATTATATTTGCCTGTTTCCTGGTACTTCTGCAGTTACTGATAGCAATTAAGCTGCATTTCAAGCTAGAAAATATTATTTGATTTCAGAATTTGGCTTAGTATTCCTTCCAAAATAGCCCTGGCTGGCAAAAGAGACTACTACAATGAATTATTATTCTGAGAATAGCACAATTATCCGTACAGCATGGCTTTCTCCATGATGAACCCAGAGCTGATAATAGAAAGGAGACAACTCTTTTGGCCCTCTGACAAAGCACTGTGCTGATGTCTTACCAGCAGGGCCATGACAGGTGATGCTCTGACAGAGATTTGCCTGCGCCTTGCTCTAAGTCGCGTACCTGTTTTATCCATTTGCTCCCAAGAACGGATGGCTTTTTCAACTCTTTTTTTTCATGAATGCACTGAAAATAGTGAAACAGGAACAAGAAAAAAAAACCAACCACGAAAGGAAGGCGTGAACATGTCAACTTTTTAGACAGATTGTACACATTTATTAACTTCCAGAAATAGTCAGTATTCTTTGGGTGAGAAAGTAGCCTTTTCCTTCAGTTTGGAGAAATACCTGATTTATTTTTCGTCACTACCCCAGCCCACCAGTATTAATGACTTAATGCTTCCCTCAGAGATATGTTACCAGCACTTTGGAGTTGGGATAAATTGTGAAGAAATGGATTAATGCATGTGTCATGGTGAAATCACTCCCCAAGGGCTCTGGAAATTCATATTAAACCCACTTGAAGCCGCTGCTCAGGGACAACTGGGAAAAGGCAAGGCAAGGTAAGGCGGCGGTGCCGGTGGTGGCAGTGGCGGTGGCGGGCCCAGGCTCCCCTCAGGCGGGCCCTGCCCTGCCCCTCCCAGCCCGCCGCCTGCCCCTCCCAGCCCGCCGCCTGCCCCACCTTCCCGCCCGCTCCCCCGCGCGGCGGCTAGCGCATGCGCCGCAGGTGTCTCCTAGCAACTGGCGAAACAACGGCGCGGGCCGCTGCTGCGTGATCGCCCCCGGGCGGCGCGTCGTGCCCGGCCGCGGCGGGTGAGTGGGGGCTGCTCCCGGCCCGGCTCTCCGGGGTAGTCGGCGAGGGGAAGGGGCGGGGGGCGGGGGGAGGGGGGCGGCTTTCCGCGGCGAGCCTGTGGCGGGGAGCAGGGGCGGCGGGCGAAGGGGGGCCGGTACCGCGAGGGCGGAGGGCTTGGGCGCTGTCAGCTCCAAGTAAGCAGAAATAACCGGTTCTGTGTACAGCTGGCGAGTCACCGGTTAGAGCCCTAAGGCTGCGACCGCGATGGCGGGGGGTGCCGGTGCGGCCTCGGGCGGGAGGCGGCCGTTAGAGTCCCGCTGCCTTGGGCTCAGCGGGCCCCGGATCGTGGCTCGCCCCTGAGGGGTTTGGCTCCTCAGCGCTTTATCGGGGAGCTGAGGTCCACGTGCCCGTCGACTTTCAAAAGTCGTGACTTTTCAACAGGAAAAGTTATTTCAACAAGAACCATTATTATGATGATGATTAAAGGCACACGTTGAAGTTTCCTCCAGCCACAACCAAAAACCCCTAAAAACTTACCATCTGCTTGGTCACGGAATCTACACCTTTAAGAAAAGCAGTGACAATTGCAAGATTTATAATAAAATTGTAAGATTTAATAAGAACTGAACTGTATCAGAATGAACAAAAATAAAATTCAAAACCAGGTAGAGCAGATCCTGCACTTAGGGGCTCCTGATGCTATTTCCTACTAGAAACTGGGAGCGTAGGAATTGGTGTCAGCAAAGGTAGGGAAAGACATGGGTGGACTAGTTCAGCAGAGGATAACTGTGATAAGTATTTTGAGATGTGAACTGGGAAGCAAGAAACTGCAGTGGACCTGCCCGAAGGAAACTTATGTGGTAGAGAAAAAGAATTTTATTAAAAAATTTGGATAGGTAATATGAACAAAGAAAGAACAGTGCACTACAGATAAGGTATGTGGAATTTATCTGTGACAGTAACATGAAAAGTATGAGACCCAAAATTGTATGTATAATAGATGAGAAGGGGAAAAAAAAACCCCAACCAAACCCCAAAAAAGCAAAAGAACAAAATTTTAAATACAGAAGTTTTATCCTAAAGAACACTAACAGGTGATTAGGCTATTAGGGAGGAAATCTCACCTAATTTATTGATGTTTCAAAGGTTTGGGGGCATCTGCAGACAGGAATTTCAAAACAAAGTATGGATTTGCTGGCAGAGCAGCATCGTCTGTAGAGCAGAACTCTTTTATAATCTTTTTGCTAATCTTAAATTATCATCTATATAAGGTAGTCTGGTATTGTATTATCTTAACCTATGCAAGATAAACACATCTGCTTTCTGTTTTTCATTGACTGTGGGCAAGCTCACTTTCTCACCTTTGTTGATGGAGCAACATTTCTTTTTTGTTGTTGTTTTAGTTCCTTTAGTTTTTGTGATTTTTAACATGCTGCCATTTTCTCATTATCTAATTTTCTGCTAACACGATGAATGCCAAGATGGGCTTGTAAGTCCTATAGTTCCTACTTTTGTTTGCAAACCTGCTACCTGTATTTTTGTCCTAAACTGTAACAAAAGTCTTTTTTTTTCTTTTTTTTTTTTTTTTTTTAACTGTTAACATATTAAAGCCTGGTGAATGAACAGTAAAATTAAATGATAGGGCTACCCTTGCAGTTTGACGTAACGATAAAAGTCATGAACGTGATAGCTGAGATTTCCAGTATCAACAAGCAGTATGAGTACGATACTGTACAATAGAGGAGAGGCTTCATCTGGGATGCTGTGGTCAACTGAGGTCATCCATGTTTTCAAGCGGCTGACTTAAAAAAGGTTTATGAGGATGATATGGAGAATGAAGAATCATTTTGTGGAGGAAATTAGAAGAGTTCTTGAACCTAACAAAATAAAAAATGAGTGGGGATACGTTTGTTATCCTCAAGTAGAGGAGGGCCACAAAGATGGTGAGGGCTGGATCACCTCTCCTATGAGGACAGGCTGAGAGAGTTGGGGTTGTTCAGCCTCGAGAAGAGAAGGCTCCAGAGAGACCTTATAGCAGCCTTCCAGTACCTAAAGGGGCCTACAAGAAAGCCAGAGAGGGACTTTTTACAAGGACATGCAATGATAGGACCAGTGGTAATGGCTTTAAACTGAAAGAGGGTAGATTCAGATTAGATATTAGGAAGAAGTTCTTCACCATGAGGGTGGTGGGGCACTGGAACAGGTTGCCCAGAGAAGTTGTGGATGCCCCATCCCTGGAAGTGTTCAAGGTCAGGTTGGATGGGGCTTTGAGCAACCTGGTCTAGTGGAAGGTGTCCCTGCCCATGGCAGGGGGGTGGAACTAGGTGATCTTTAAGGTCCTTTCCAACTCAAACCATTCTATGATTATATGATTCTAAATATATTCTGAGTCTATATATGTAAATATATAGAATGTGTATATATAAAATACTATATAGTATGTATAGACTATAGTAAATATATATTGTATAGTATAAATATTTAGTATAAATAATATATTTTGATACATGCCGGCAAAGAAAGTAACCGACAAACGTTTGAACATGACATGAATATAGTAAACTGGACTAAAAATTAAAAAAGATCCCTTGCTGTCTGAGCAATCAGCTTGTGGAACAGCTTTTTAACGACAGAAGTGGGAACAAAGTACCTAACTGTTTTTAAGACACAGCATGATAGGTATCTGGTGGGATTAACATGATGTTGTGGCTGTGATGAGGGAGGGGAATTAATCTGATCATTCAGAATGTCCCTTTCACCTGATCTCTCTGTGAAACTGGCAGGAGGCGGCATTCATTTTAAGACATGTAGTTGACACAGCTGGCTAAAAATTTAGGACTGTCTTTAATTTTTTATTAGTCTTTAAAATGTCTTTCTTCCTGAGGCGGACCATCTTTGACTTCTGTATGAGAACTGTCCTGCTATTATTGCTCCGACAGTGGTTGCGTAACTACTCTCTCTCATTTGTTTTAGATTAAGTCAATTTTTCTTTAGTCTCTTTCTCATGGGATGAGGGATTTCACTATGTGTCTCAGTGAGACATTTAAAATAACACACATAATTTCTAAATATCTCCTTCATTCAGGTTGTCACAGCTTGGATTCTCCAAGGAAAGATCCTAGGTCTGATGTTATTTAATATGTTCATTATAATTTGGAAAAGAGAAATAACATAGAGAAATCAAAATTTTCTTGTGAGATAAAATTATTTATGTTAACACTAAAGAAGACTGCTAGAAACTTCTGAGAGCACTTCTGCGGTTAGGTGAACTGGTAACACCATGACAGATAAAATTAATTGTTGATGAAAGCAATGTAATTTACACTGCCAGGAATATTTGGAACAATATACTCATCAGTATTGAACCTAAATTAATTGTGGTCAACTGGGAAAATGACCTGTTTACCATATGTGGACAGCTTAGTGAAAATCTTCGCTGAGGAAATTGGGTAAAAATTAATACCCCAAAAGTTAGAATGTTACTGGAATAAATCAGTAGTGTTTTAGAATTGATTATGGTATTTCAGGTTAGGTTCATCATATCTGAGAAAGATTTAACAGTCACAGAGGGACTCTGAGACAAGAAACATATATGTCTGGAAAAGCTATATGGAAGAAATAATTAAGGCAGCTTAGAAAGGTGATAAATCAGAACGTACAGGGAGTTATAAAAGAAAGTAGAAAAGATCAAGAAAGGGCATCTTTTAACTAAAGTTGTAATACAAGAACAAGAGGATGTTGTGTTGAACTGAATAACACATTTAAACTGTTTACATATTTTTTAAAGCTAAGGAGTAGTTCCTTATACAGTGCACTTGACAATTGGACCTGTGCTGTAGCATGTCAGACCAAGAATGAAGGGTAAAAGGATTAAGCATTTATGTGGATAGTAAAAATAGCTACTATTGTTAGGAAGAACATAAAAACTTCAGGAGATCTAAACCTTCATACTTTAGGGAAATAAAAAACCTGTAACAGATGGAGGAAATCTGACTTTTGGGATTGGTTTCATGCATTTATCAGAAGTGTTTGGCTCTTACCACTCTGGAGGCAGGATACTGATCTGCCATGCAAGACTGTTCTTGTTCATTGAAGGACGTTTTTTGTGCTGAGGCCTCTTAGTTAGTCTGTGATTTGGAAAGAATGTTAGCATGTTCTTTAATTTCCATTACTTCTTTTTATTAACATTCATACATCATCTTTTACACTGTACAAATTGGAAAATAGATTCTGCTTCTACAGCTTAGGATCTTAACACAACTAAAACACTCCTGACTTAGTATACCTCTTACTAGGTGTACCAAGCTGTTCAGCTTCAGAAAACAGCAAAGTATGGTCCTTGGGCAGTATGAAAAAAGGTGCTGCTATCAATCAGAGGCTGTACATGAGTCAAAATTTTATTGCAAATCTTGAATATTTTCACACCATCAGGATGTGAAATCAAATACCTGAGAACCTTGGCTTTTGTTAAAAATCTAAGCATCTACCCTTGTGCTTTTGAAAGTAACACTCAGCTGAATGTTAATGTGATATCAGAATGCAAATAAAAATATCAATGGATCTTAAAAATTCTGAGATTTTAAATAAATAATTGTTTGGGGTTTTTTTAGCTCACCTAAAATCCCCACCGTTTCTCTCTCATAACTATTTCTTCAACCTGGCATGTAACTACAAACTCAATTTGGTTTTAAGGATCTGTCTGCAGAGTACTCCACTCTGCATGTCTCTGTATTTTTTTGTTATGATTCTTTTGTTTTGTGTGTGTATAATTTATAAACACATAGATCATTTGAAAAAAATGGAATCTTTAACTCTCAGAATGATCAAAATATATTTAGTCTTTTTTTCTTTTTCTGCAGTGGGATGAACTTTGTCCAGCTGAATCAAAACAGAAAATATTATCTTGTATCTAGGAACAGATTCTCATTAAGTTTGTGTAGTTAACATCTGTTGCACAAGTAGCTAATTCTTGACTTAATCCTGATAATTTTTTGCCTAATATAAACATGGGCACAGGTAAAACAGTGGGCAGATTCAAAGGTCTTGACTAAGTTGGTCTCTCATATAATGTATTATTTTCATACAGCATATATCTTCAGGAACTGAATATTAAATTCAACCTGGTATCTCTTTTTAACTGTCTTCTTCTATGAAGCCAAGTTTTTTATAATGTATTAATGCTTGCACTGGCATTACAACACTGGGCAAGGGGACTGTTGATCCATATTTAAGAAGTAGGACAGAAGAAATCTGGAAGAAGCATTTGGGAGAAAGAAAGGAGTTTCAAGACTATTCCCCATTGTTCTCTTAATTATGACAAAGCTACCTGAGAATGATGGGAAGGATATTTAAGCTGACATACAAAGGACGTACTAGGTTATGGACTCAAGATTCATAGCTAATGCTATGATTATAATTTTAGTATCTTCTTTTTGATTGCATTAGAAGGCAGCAGAACTAGAGTGTCCATACAGAAATCAATTGAAATAATCAATGAACGTGGCCAATTTCTAAGCAATTTTCACTGTTATCACAGAAAAAAAAGATTTTAATTTCTCTGACACAAGAAGAAACAGCAAGACTTCACTCAAACTAGCTAGACTAAATTGAGATTGTGCAATTATCACTTGGAAGGCAAAAAGAATCTCATTTGTTCATCTTTTTGGGGAAGAACCTGAAAATCATGGCCAAGTTGTAGTAACACACCTTCAGACTGTCTTAAAGCATGGGACAGTTAATTTGCAAAATGAATCATGTAATAAATAACTGGTTAGAAGCTATTCTTAAATCCTTCTCTTTGCACTGCTTTTCTGCAGGAGTAATTGCTCTCAGAAGAGACCTTTGATTCTTTGACTGAGAGGTGAGTTCCACAGCTGGCTGTCTTTGACTTATTCCTGTTCTTTTTCTCATGTCTCACTAACATTCAGTATGTGCAGGGTCTTAGGTTGTTGTGTCAGTTATTTAAGGTTTTAGAAAACAGAAGATGCAAATGGAACAGGTAATGTTTTCTAAATGCATTGTCCGACTTAAAATCACAAAATAGTATGGTCTTTAAGTGTATGCAACAGGACTCTGATAGTATAGGTATACACTCCATACTGTAAAGAAAGTGTTTATAAGATTTCCATATTTTGAACAGAAAAAATACCATAAGACTTTCCTCATATTTCAAAGTATGATTTATAGCCTCTTTTTTTTTGTTAAAGGTCACTTGCTATCCATCATCTCATATTTAAAAAAAAAAAGAAAAGAAAAAGTAGAGTGACTAGGAATTAGTGGATATCTCAGATTCATAGTCTAAGAAACTATTCACACTGAGCAGAGGGGTTCCTAGAGCAAGACAATAAAATGAATTAAGTACAAGGATCTTGGCCATCATTATCTTACAATCTAGTACTTGGAATCTGCTCTTCTAGGCAGGCATCTGTAACAAATCTTTCAAAAACTAAATAAATTTTCCTTATTTTATTTGACATGGCAGAGGTGCCAGTTTGTAATGTAATAGCCAAGAGGTTACAGGTTCCACTTTTGAACTGAAAAGTTCACATTTGTGACCTTCCTCAAAATAATTTTCCACTTATGGGCAAAATGTTCTAGTCACAGAGATGTTACTGGAGATGGGCCTATTCCTTCAGCCACTTTTAAAAAGACAAGGTGGCTGTGTTTTTTCATATGCCCATTTCTGTTAATGTTCAGTTTACTGTGATAGTATCTGCCAGACCTAGCCTGGCATGTGGATTCATGTGGAGAAATGGGGTAATAAGTTTACCATCTCACTAACTTGAGATGTCTGTGTAAATGTCAATACATGAGCTAGCAACAATAGACTCTGGGTTTGGTCCAAGGAAAAAGTAGTTATTTTTAAGGTGCAATTCAATTTCAGATACCTACTTTATAATGAATCTGCCTTAAGAGCTATTGAATATGTTGACTAACCTCCATCAATTATCAAGGAGAGTGACTAACTTGAGTACTGATACCTAATTTAGTTTAGTGCACACTCAGTTTCTGGATACTGGTTCAACTTAAGATACTCACATTGGGGTAGTTCTGGCTCTATGGGAAAGCTGGAGACCTTAATGAAGTTCAGAGTGAAACAGGGAAGTGCCTGCTAAGCTTAGGCACCAGAGCTGAGGAAGAGTGTTGGGGATTGTAGTTTTGGAATGAGGATTTAGTTAGATGTAATGACTGTCCTGCTGGCTGACAGACAACACGTGATTAGACCACTGCACTGAAACCCAGACTGGACAGACCAGGGAGTCGTGTTTAATTCAAAATTCCCTCAGGCTAAATTAAGGTGAAACGACACCAAACAATCAGTTAAAGATTTTATTTATGACAGAAGCAAACTGAACTGGGGAGGCATGGTAGTAGGTGGCAGGGTTTCTCACAACAGGAATTGGCATAAGACTACTTCTGTAAACCATGTAACCATATACATCAATTCAGGGAATAAGGACATCCCTCCCATTGAGTCACGAGGTTCAGAGCAGACCCCCTTGCTTTCCAGACTCCTCCTCAGAGAAGGGTCTAGGGGCGGCTGGATCCACTCTTGGTCTCAGACTTGGTCAACGGTTTATATCTTGAAACAGATGAGGTGTAGGGATTGTGGAAAAGGAAAGAGAGAAGAAGACAGAAAGAGAGAAAGGATGAGAGAAAGATTTTACCGTTTCTGGGTCCAGCATTGGTTCAGTCAGCCAAGGTGTCCAGTCAACCAAGGGGACCAGTCCCAGTGGGCTTGAGCACCTGGGGCTTCAGTTTGTGTCCTTTTATCATCCTTGCCCCTCCTTCGGGCAGGCACCCGAACCTGTCAGGTTAATGAGCAGTTTGTGAGCCTTTGGGCTTGGGGGTCGTTTGTGGAGTAACTTCTCCTTCCCTGCTGAAGTGGCCACTGTTTGATCTTTGTATCAGAACATCTTATCAGAACAGGGACCTGCGCACCCTCCAGCACGCCCTCCCCCTCCTGTTGCTGATGTCTGAGCTGATGGGCTTTTCACCTTGGCTCCTGGCTGTGCAGGGTTTGTCTTTAAGCAGAACTTGCCCCACCACAATGTTTGAGACATTAACTCTTTCAGTCACTCACACCAGGTAGCAGCAAAGTAAAGCAGGCTAATTTGTTTACCACAGTAGGGAATAAATTCTAGGTGAAGAACAGTAAGTAGCATAGAATGATAACTTCATAGATGATTGCTTGACTATGCATTGTCTACGTCTGTTATGTCAAAGTCCTGTATTACCTCTAGCTCTACATGATTTAAAACAATCAACCCTTTAATCTCAAAAAACATGTGTGGGAAAAGTATGCTCCTATGATTCTAGAAACCTGCAGAATATGAAGTAGAGAATATTACTCAAATGAGAATATTCTTTCTTTTGTCTTTAAGATTTAGAGTCATAGAATTATTTAGGTTGGAAAAAACGTTTAAGATCATCAAGTCCAACCATTAACCTAACACTGCCAAGCCCACCACTAAACCATGTCCCTAAGCACCATGTCTACACGTCTTTTAAATACCTCCAGGGATGGTGACTCAACTACTTCCCTGGGCAGCCTGTTCCAATGCTTGACAACCCTTTCAGTAAAGAAATATTTCCTAATATCCAATCTAAACTTCCCCTGGCACAACTTGAGGCCATTTTCTCTCGTCCTATCACTTGTTACTTGGGAGAAGAGACAGACCCCCACCTCACTGCAACCTCCTTTCAGGTAGTTGTAGAGAGCGATAAGGTCTCCCCTCAGCCTCCTTTTCTGCAGACTAAACAACCCCGGTTCCCTCAGCCGCTCCTCATAAGACTTGTGCTCTAGACCCTTCACCAACTTGGTTGCCCTTCTCTGGACACACTCCAGCAACTCAATGTCTTTCCTGTAGTGAGGGGCCCAAAACCAAACACAGTACTCGAGGTGCGGCCTCACCAGTGCCGAGTACAGGGGGGACAATCACCTCCCTGCTCCTGCTGGCCACACTATTTCTGATACAAGTCAGGATGCCACTGGCCTTCTTGGCCACCTGGGCACACTGCCACCTCATATTTAGCCGACTGTCGACCAGTACCCCAGGTCGTTTTCTGCTGGGCAGCTTTCCAGCCACAAGCCTGTAGCGTTGCATGGGGTTGTTGTGACCCAAGTGCAGGACCCAACACTTGGCCTTGCTGAACCTCATACAATTGGCCTCAGCCCATCGATCCAGCCTGTCCAGATCCCTCTGTAGAGCCTTCCTACCCTCGAGCAGATCAACACTCCTGCCCACCTTGGTGTCATCTGCAAACTTACTGAGGGTGCACTCGCTCCCCTCGTCCAGATCATTGATAACAGATATTAAACAGAACTGGCCCCACTGCTGAGCCCTGGGGAACACCACTTGTGAGTGGCCGCCAACTGGATTTAACTCCATTCACCACCACTCTTTGGGCCTGGCCATCCAGCCAGTTTTTTACCCAGTGAACAGTATACCCATCCAAGCTGTGAGAAGCCAGTTTCTCTAGGAATTAATTAATTTAATTAATTACACTTAATTACTAATGAATGGAGTTTTAGTTTTGAAAAGAAGTTTTTCTGGTAACATAGACCCAACATTTAATCACATTTAAAAATCTAAATCCTGCTACAATTTTCTTCTGAATTCTAAGTATTTAGAATAGTAACTGAGAAGCAAAGATACGTCTACTGTAAACCTACTGAAAAAAAGAACATGCGGTTATCATGGAGAGAAAGGGATTTGAATAAGAAGTTCTTTTATGGGTCAGTAGCCTTGCAATACCTGCACACATTGATTGTCTGTGATAATTAAAATTCAATGCAGAAGACACATTTTTAATTATCAGTAAGCCAAAGAATTCCATGTGCATCATTGCCTTAAGTCAGAGAATGACCGCTGAATACAGAGAGCTTTATGGCAACAAAGCTACTACCAACATTTGATGGCAGAATGCATTGAAATCCAGAATAGTAACTGCAGAAGAAAAAACAGACCAAGGGGCGTAATCCACAATAAAGTAATTGTCCCATTCTCTGTGCTTGTTGCTACAGATCATACTGCTTTTGTAATATTACCAAGGAACCAAATATTTCTGGGCATGTAGAAGAATATATAAGCTTCTTGAAAATATTCTCAGAAGTTGGGTGTATTTATACAGCGTGAAGAAATATTTACAATAAAAGGCTTTGGTTATTCACAGCCTTGGAATATGTGTAGTTCTTTGAATCTGTGAACATTAATTGTACAATGTTATAAATACTTTTATATGAATTAACTTTTTAAATTGTTTGGTTTAAACCTAATTAAACTTATTCAGAATTAAAATTGCTTTTTATGACTTTAGCTTAATTTATATCTGAAATGAATTGCGCCGAACTAAGTAATTCTAAATAAGTGTCCATATCTCCGTACTAGGATTTAATACAATTTAAATAACCCAGATTTCCTGAATGTCCTTGTAAACCTGATTCTTGTATGTGTGCATGATGCTTACTTTCTACAGTGGCTGCATAAATCAGAAGGTAGTATGTCCATCATTTTTGTTGAATATACCATCATTAATTTGTCCTTATGCTTTCTCTTATATAAGTTAATTTGTCTGTAGCCAAAGCTGCACTTTCTGAAACACTGAATTCTAGTGTGTGCGTATGTGTTCATATGTGTGTATGTATGTATGCACAAGGGTAAAGCAGATCGGAGCTGAAGAATCTTTGTATGGGTCTTCCTCTCAAAACTGTAATTAGTGACCTGCCCATGAAGTTTTAAATTTCAGATCCATTTTTCGGATGTGTCTATCAACTGGTTTCACTACTGCTGTGTTACAGTTTATTTGCGAGGCCAGTAGAGGAACAATACTTAAAAAAATTCAGAGGATTCAGGAAGAGCACCAAATTTTTGTTGAACACAACAAACAATAGCCTTGACTTTTGTAACCAGCCAGGCTAAAGCTCATATTGCTCTAGAAAATAATCTCTTATACCACAGAGAGGCTGTCAGGATAGTCCTGGCTCAGGGTGAATGTGTGGTTTCCCTTTGAGAACTAACTGAAGAGTTACTAAGGGGTACTAACAGTGTGCATTTCACTTTTACACAGTGTTAAACCTAAGTTTGGCATAACTTGGGTTATGTTCTATGCACAGCTAGTGGGTCCTGTTGCTCTTTACTTTTGCCTGTAGCTTAACTGGAAGGCTCTGCTGAAGTTTTGCAAGCCATGTGAAATTAGGTCCACATGAGGTATTACATCCATATGCTTCAGAAGCTACGATTAGATGCAGCTGAGAAGGTCTTCCTGGTTCATGTGCACATGTGCTAATACAAAAAAAGCAGAAGACAGAAGCTGGACTTGGTGTAAATAGATGTAACTTTTTTAAATCAGTGAAATTTGTACTGTGCAGAACTGTTTCTTAATACCTGCAGACCTGATTTTTGTCTTCTGTGAAATACAAACAGAAAATTCAAATTGAATTTGAACCACATTTTCAAGGTAGAATTTATTTGTACGTTCTGCAGTTGTATAGCATGTTTACCAACATGGAATATATAGACAAACATGAGGAAATACCCTAACAGGACCTTCAATGTCATATGTTTTATAGATGCAGCTAAAACTGACTTACAGAAAAGCATGTCCTATATATTTGTACCACATTACAACTTGTCTCAGATCTTTCTTTTTAGTTATGTATTTTGTTGACAGATGTATTTTACCAAGGGTGTTCAAGTGTTTGACAGTTTGTTTCATTTATAAGGGACAACTTTCTGCATAGAAGTTACTATGTCAAAGAAATGTTCAAACTGATTAGGTGAGTCAAATGAATGAGAAAGTCTGTCTTACAAGCTTTCCTAAATCACTGGTAAACTGGTTCCTGAAACACAGAAGGGAGTTTGTTTGTCTGCTTTTATTTTTTTATTTATTTTTTTGTTGTTGTTTTTAGAATGGGTAAAAAGGTAAAGAAGGAAGTAGAGCCTCCACCCAAGGATGTGGTAAGTTTATAAACTGTTATGTGCTATAAAATAAACATTACACAATTATAGGCCCAGCTCTACCATCCTTACATAGTTCCTTACTCTCCTAGCTTACCCACGTTATTCTAAAAATGTCTTTTAAAGATGATTCTGTTTCTGCTTTTCTTGGACAGCATACAAACCAGAGTGACTGGGCATGTGTAGCTCTTTGTGGAGATTGTTGTCTTTGGCAGGCTTTGCAAATAGTAATGTATGAAACAATCCGGGCTTCATTTTATTTGAAGAACAGCATTAGCTTTCCATTTGTAAAAATCAGACCAGAAGGGAGAAGAGCGACCTGAAATCTGCCTGTCTTTTCAACTGTGGAGATATTGCCTTTCTTTAAGGGTGAAAGAGTTAGGAGCCTAGGTGGATCTGCAGTTTTTCACTGAATACAAAATTTTACAGATATTTTGAATGACAGTATTATGTATTCTGGGTCTTTTGCAAAGATACATAGCCTTTAGCAGCACTTCAGGTTTTTCTGGTATCATTGGAAGTACCACAGTGAAAAGTACAAGACCTGAAGGCAAATATGGAATAATGGTGCTAATATGACTTTTTTTCAAAAGGTGGAGATTAAGGGTCTGACACTAGCACACTGTTCAAGAGTTTCTATAAATTCACAAGGTACAAAGAGACCTCCAAAAAGATAGAGGTTCAAAATATAGGTATTTTTAAAGTTTAATTGGTTTATTCAGAAAAAAGTAGAGGAAATAAGACAGAAACACTGAATAGAGTATATTATAAATTCTGTGGCAGATAATTAAGCTAATGAAAATCAGGATGTCAACAAGTCCCACAGAGGAGCATGAAACTAAATGCAAAGTTCAGTATACTGTTTTAAAAAAACAATGGATTTGTCTGTAAAGAGTAATGGTACTGCAAGAGCTTTTTCAAAGGTCATAGAAAAGTTGATCAGCAAAAACTACATCACAATTTCAATATTAAATAAGCATAAATAATTTTGACTAAGACAGTAATATCTAATTGCCATGATATCACTGAGGCATAGCAATTGATGTCAGGTTTTGCCCAACTGTTTCGTGGAAAGATGAATATTACAAACATAATTCATAAGCTCCAATCAATAACAAATCCTTATGAAAGGAGACATGACATAAAACTTCAACATGAGAGGATAAATTGATCTAAAGCCATTTCTGTATGGAATAACCTAGAAAACCAGGAGGAGACACGAAGGTGTATGTAGATAGGACTAGTTAAAACAGGTCTGAAGAATTAAAACTAAGTATCTTTGCAGTCTAAGAAAAAAAATTGAAAGGCATGACAGTAGATTTAAGGCATACAGATGAGCTAACCCCTTCCAAAGTAATAAAAGTTGACTTTTTCAGTAAATATCTAGAAAGTCAGTAGAAGCAGCACCACAATTTCGAAATCCAAAAGACACCATTAGAGTTTCTGGAGAAAAGTATGGTACGGCCTACTAACTACTAGAGTAAACTGTGAATAATGTTAGAAAAGGTATTCAACAATTGAAAAAATTAAACTTATGGAAAAGGTCAGTAAAACTATTAAAAACGAATTGGAAAGAGTGAAGTCCAGATGGCATCTGCAGTTTTTTACTTAGTTTTTTACCCTTATTGTACTTCAGGCTAGCATATCTCTTCCAGCAGTCATATCAGGAGAAAAAAAAACCTGAATGTTGCATAGCAAAACAGTATTAAATATGAAAATAGATCATTGATTAGTTGTAACTGTCAACCAAGAAAGTCTTCTAGCTATGAGAATTTTGTTAATAGTAATCCTGTAAAATCAAATCTCAAAGCTGTAAATTTCACCTGGATATTTCAGATGGCAGGAAATGAGATGCAGACAAAATAAAAGATGTATTAGCTATTATCTTATGATTGATAATCTGCTTATGAAAATGTCAAGTCCCAGAAAAGAAGCCTTGAGATAATGTGAACAGGCATATAGAAGAGGGCCTTTGTGCATGTGGAATGCTCTGAGAATATATGGTACTGCAGATGACCGCTAATTTTTATAGATTTCTAAGAACAGGTGGGACACACATCTCTTAGCCTAGCCACTGCTTATGTTTCAGAAAGTATTCCTTTCATAATTTGTCTTTTACTATTATCTGTCCTGAGAATTGGGCTTCTCTGGGAAAAATATTGCTTTGAGCCTCTATCACTATATGGATGACCTTAGACAGTAATTCAGGTAGATAAAATATGCTAGCTTTGACATAGATTGATAGGAACTTTTCCTATGATATCTTCATTAAGTTTGCTCTAGACAATATTACTATTTGGTCATCAGCTAGAGCATAGACATTAAAAGGGAAGCCTAAGATTACCACTAGAGAAAATAACTGAGGCATTACCACTGAAAGAAAGCTGTAGATACCTGAATATTTTTAAAAATGGCTTCATTCACAACACTGATGTTAAAAAGGTGGAATATATGAAGCAGCACTGTCAACTGCTGAAATTCAGTCTCCACAGAAACACCTTCTTTTGAGCAATTAATGCCTAAATATTGATTTGACTTGACTTTAGTAAGGCTTTCAACACTGTCTCTCATAACATCCTCATAGACAAACTGACAAAGTACAGCAAGATAAATAGTGTGAATGAATTGAAAACTAGCTGAACTGCCAGGCTCAGAGGGTTGTGATCAGCAGCATGAGGTCCAGCTGGAGGTCAGGCACTAGTGTTGTGCCCCGGAGTTTGATCCCAAAGCCAGTACTGTTTAACCTCTTCATTAGTGACCTGAATGATGGGACAGAGTGCACCCTCAGCAAGTTTGCAGAAGATATGAAATTGAGAGGAGTGATTGATAGACCAGATGCTTGTGTAGCCATTCAGAGGGACCTCAACAAACTGGAGAAATGGAAAAATGGGAATTTAATTAAGTTCAATAAAGGGAAATGCCAAGTCCTGCATCTGGGGGGAGGAATAACTGGTACAGACTGGGTGATGACCTGCTGGAAAGTGGCTTTACAGGAAATGACCTAGTGATTCTGGTGGACATGCACCAGCAATGTGCACTTGGGGCAAAGAAAGCTAACAGAATCCTGGAGTCCATTAGACAGAGTGTTTCCAGCAACTTGAGAGAGGGGACTATTGTCTTCCACTCAGTGTTGGTGAGTGAGACAACACTTGGAGTGCTGTGTCCAGTTCTGGGTTCCCCAGTACAGGAAAGACATGGACTTATGGGAATAAGTCTGCCAAAGGCTTGGAACATTTGTTGTATGAGGAGAGACTGAGAGTTGGGACTGTTCAGTCTTGAGAGAAGACTTGGAGGGGTCTTGTCAATGTGTATAAATAACTGATAGGAGGGACTGAAGAAGTCAGGCCAGGCTCTTCTCAGTGGTGTCCAGTGAAAGGATGAGAAGCAATGGGCACAAACTGAAACCCAGGAGGTTCCATTTAAACATAAGAAAAAAAAATCCTCTTTTACTGTAAGAATGATGGAACATGGCACAGGTTGCCCAGAGAGGTTATGGAGTCTCTATCCTTGGAGATATTCACAATCAGACTGTGCACTGGCCCTGAGCTCTAGCTGACCCTGCTCTGAACAGGGCAGTTGGAGCAGATCACCTCCAAAGGTGCCTTCTAACAACAACTGTTTGTGATTTAGTGGAATGTCTTGGGGTTTTATTGTTAGTATAGGAGATCAGACAATGACAGAACTGAAACAATTAGCATGACCAGGTATGTATTAACTTTATTCTTCTAGGTAAAGGAAAAGGGGTTAGGAATATTGAAGATATCAGTAATCCTTCTAAAGACTCTATGAAAGGTGCAAGGATAAAGCAGGCCTGTAGTCTGTTAATTCAAATTTAAAGGATTTTTTTTTACAAAATGACAGCATGTTTAAACAGTAGAATAATAGCAGATAAATACATCCTTTGAAAGGTGGGATTTGCATCTAAATGGGAAAAAAACCCCAAACCCTTGCACTTACAAATGAGAAGTAAAAGCACAATGTCACAATGCACCAAAATATTTTGGGAGAGAATTAGCAAAGAGATATAGATACAAAAACTAGCAATAAATCTTTTCCAAATTGACTAGAAGAAAGAATCTTCTTAAAGGGACACTATTGGATGATAAAAGTCATAAAAGAAAAGCAAAATTACTTATTTTTGTGTCAAAGACAAAGCTATGTATCAAATCACTAAAACAAATGTGAAGAAATTGCCCAAATATGAATAAATAGTATTTGCCCAGGTCTTGTTCTAACTGAAAAATAACTAAAATCTGAAATTGTGGTACTGTTACATATGGTATTTAATGTGTACCCTTTGTACTAGAGGAATGGAGGGTAGAAAATTTCATTTTCAAAAAGAAATAGGTCAGTAATTGCACAAAGTTTGTGTTCCATGCTGTGCGTGGAAGAAGAAAGAAACCCCCAAAACAAAACCAAAAAACCCAAGATACATGGATAAATATGATGGTAATGGGTAATAGGGGATAATCAATACTGCTTTTGTAGAGCAAAGTTTCATCTCTGAAATCTATTTGAATTCTTTAGAGGAGTCAGTGAGCAAATGGATAATGGTGATCTGGCTGATACAGTTATTTAGCTTTTTCAAAAGTTTTTAGGCCAGGCTCTTCACTCACATAAACACTAACAGGTAAAAAGAAATTCCTCTCTTGGCAATAATGTCTGGTTATAAAATAGAAAGCAAAAGTGAGAAAACAAATTACTGTTTAGGTTTCATAACAAAGAGAGGTTGCCAGTGGAATGTCATGGGGTTTTATTCTGCAACCTGTGTCATCTAGTCCATCAGAATTAATGTGCATACTTTCATGAAAATGGCAGCCAGTTACTAAGTAGGCAAAATTGATACAACATTTCAAATTCCAGAAATAAAAGGCAAAACACCATGTCACTAGCAAATGCATTATACATGCACATGTTGAATGCCATTAACAGTTCTGGTGTTTCCATCTCAAAAAAGGTACAGTTGAACTATAGAAAAACACTAAGAAAGACAAAAAGAATAGACAGTGCCTTCTGTATTAGGAAAGATCAAAGAGAGTGGGTTTCTTCATCCCCAAAGGGAAATGGCTGTGAAGGAGAATATCATAGAAACTTACAAAATTATGAATATACAGAGAAGGCAAATGGATGTCATTCATTTCGCTGTTTCTTATGATGAATGAATTGTGGAGGACAAATAAAGTTATCAGGTGGTAGTTTTAAAACAAAGAAAAGTCATAACTTTATATGACTGTTAAACTGTGATACTTGTGTCTCAGAATATTAAGGATGGCTAAGATACAGATGGCTTCAAAAATTATTTATGAAATTAACTGGTGGAAAATTTTTCCTGGACTTTTTGAACACAGAGATAAAACTGCTAGCTCACCAGGTCTCTAGGTTGCAGAGTGCTGGAGTCTGGGAGGGAATATAAGCAAAGTTTAATAGTCTGCTTGCCCACACCTGTTACCAGCCTTTGTTGGAGGCAGGATGCTGGACTAAATGGGTCGTTGGTCTGACTGGAAACATATTTTGGTTTACCTTCAATTTCAACTAAGTTGAGTTGATGGAAGCCAAAAAAACCCCCGAATAATCTGCAGTTTCTAATGACTTTGAAGTCAAATGTACACAAAATTAATGATCAAAGACATATAGAAGTTTTTGAATTATAGTTTTCTTTCTCATTTAACTTGCTTTTTTCTTAATACAAACTGAATGTTGGAAATGTTGTTGCTTATAAACCAGTTAAATTTCTGTGTTTAATTCAAGGTTGTCTGTAACTTCTGGCATCTTATTCTAGCATGTAATCTGTCCTGTATGTGCCCTTAAGGGAAGATCTGCAATGATGTAGGAAGAATTAGGAGCAAGCCTTGATTTTTTTTAAAAAAAAAGAAGGGCAGGGGGAACTCTAGCTATGCTGGAGTTATGATAAGCAAAAGTCATATCCAGTTCTATGATAGTTTTGATGAACAATGTTACTTCCCAGCAAATTACTGACTTGCTCAGGCCTCTGACTTCTTAAACATACATTGATTTCAGTGACTCTTCTTACTGTGTTTTCAGCACAAAACTGCTTCTAATAGGAAAGTGCCTATTGAATATTTCAGACAGTAGTAGTGAATCTAATGTCTATACAAATGGGTAGAGATCAGATCAATTTCACTCCGATCATGTGCCAGCCTGTCATTAAATCCTAGGAATTATAATTGAATTGTAGTTTATACAATTACTTGTGAACAGGAAAGGCAACAAAAATGGAGCAACATAATAGCATCTGTGGTATTAGATCAATGTAAATAAATAACTGAGATTTAAAAATCTTATTTCATATTTCATTTTTTATTAAACTTCATCTGAGATCGATCTTTGTGTTTACTTTTCTCTGGAGGACTAACAGCCTTTACTAAAAATTACAGTTTTATCCCATCGCCAAGTATTTGGCCAGACTCAGGAGATATGTCTGTGCTTAAATCATAGCCCTTACCTCAAGGATCATATTCTGTCCACGCAAGGACACAAATGTGCAGAAGTAGAGAAGTATGAAGGTGGCTAAAGGGACTTTCAGTCATCTAATTCTCCTATATGCCTCTTGTGGTAGAATGAATTAATGTTGCTGTGATAAGCTGAATTTTTTGCCTCCTTACAATCCAAACAGAAAATTCCCGTAAAGAATTCCATTATTTCAGGCCCATCACTAAGATGTAACTTGGACCAATGTGCCACTGTTTGGTTTAATTCTTGTTGCTGAGTCATTATTAAGCAAAATGACTTATGGTACAGTAAGATGGTAATATTTTCTTTAAAAAGGAGCTTTGTTCCATGACTTGTCGCATGCCTCCAGCTTGTCACAGCAAGCATGAAGTTGGACAGTGTCTTCAGGTTTTCAGACCTGCTTGAAGCTAGGGAGACCAGTTAAGCACATTACACAGGCAACCTCTTAACTGTCAGTGAAACTTGGATCTTGATCTTGCAGACTGTTAAACTGTGCGATATGCCTTATGGCAGATGATGAAATTAAAAACCTACCAAAAATATGAATGTAGAAGTCTGGGCACTCGTATCATATTTTTACTTATTTTTTAACAAGTTGGAGGAGGGAGAAAGAAAAAAGCCTCCTCTTTGTTCATTTTCCTTCTAGCACACTTATAACTTTTTTGCAGATTTGCTCCAAATAATTTCCTTGCTTGAAAACTGACTTGTATGTATCTTCATGCCCTTATTGTTCAGCAGCATGTGCCTCTAATGTAGCTGTTAGAGGGTTTTTAAATGAAGTAAAACAAATAATAGACATTTAAAAGTATATATGGTATAAATAAATATACATAATATTTTAAAATAATTTGTATTGCTATCTTAAATGATTAATCTGCTGTATTTTTAAGATAAATACATTCATACTGAGAGACTGCGTGACCCCGGTATCTAGTAGTTTCTGTGCATAACACAGGCCTAAAGTGTGAGGATGGAAGACAGTTTTTCCATATTAAAGAAATTACTTTAAATACAAATAAGCTTAAAACTTTTTAATGGGTAGAATTTTCAGAAATCCTTGAGTCTTGTTAAAGAACGAAAGGCTTATTTAGAAGATGCCCTTGGTCAAGTGATGTTAGTTCTAAAGAGTCTATTAAGAGGGTGAAAACTGCCAGATTTGCTGGAAGATTTCTTTCTGTATGAGGTCAGAAATGGAAATGAACACTTTGTATCATTTCTAGCTGCATGAGCAGGGATTATGTCATGGAAATACTTCAGCTGGTCAAGATCATGGTGAGCTAGTGAACTGAGGAAAGCACAGGAAGGGTCCTTTCATATTTTTTAAGGCAACCACAAAGTGTTAACGCCACAGAGTAACGAAATCCTCTTCCTTGTACAACAGGCAAGTTATAGGCTCTGTGCACAGCTGCTCAAAAGAAACAACTTCTCATGTTTGGCTCCAAAGCTGCAGGAAGCTCTTATATGTGTAACAGAATTACATAGTTGTTGCCTTCAAGACTTCCTAGATGTGCAGGAAAGTGTCAAGGTTTTCCCAGAACCTTCATACGGGATGAAATCATGATTTTATTTGGAAGTCAATTATTCTTTTTTATTTTTCAACAATGTCTCAAATTGTCATTAAAAAATTTTAATTTCTCCACATAAATAGCATTTCATGTTAATATTTCTAATTTAGTTTACATCTCAATCTAGGATTTTTTTTTAATGAAATGTGGGGGTCTACTGCAGCACATGGGAAGGCTCAGTATAAATCAAACTATTCTTTCCTTTTTCTTGTTTGTAGTTTGATCCTTTATTGATTGAAAGCAAAACAGCAGCAACAGTTGTGCTAATGCTTAGCTCTCCTGAAGAGGAAGTTTTGGCAAAAGCATGTGATGCTCTATATAAATTTGCATCAAAAGGTTAGTCTTTTTGCAATGAGCTTTCCTTTGCATTACTTAGATTTTGATAGTAGTTCACAATTGTTTAGTTTCCTAGCACTGAAATCTTCATTTCATCTCAAAGGTCTTTGTCAAGGTTTTGGACGTTTTCTGAAATATCTATCAAACCTGTGTTTGCAGTTATAAAAAAGTCCTGTGGTTTGCATGAAGGAAATTTTTATCATTTTGTTGTATATTCTCTGTTTAATAGAGCTTGGTTTAAATATAACCCAGGTCTGTTTTGTTATGAGCAACAGACCTGCATCTGGGAAAGAATTCTCTTTTTTATGTTATAGTTTGAAATTTCTGTACCAGTGTAGTTATTTCAAGGTTCAGTTTTCAAAGAAAGTTACTTTTTAACCTGTTTCTGTTATTTTTGCATATAGCTCTTGTGTCAGTACTTCTGTGACAGATGATTTACTGGCCATGGCTCAGCCTGCTTTATCAAGCTTATTTCTGTATGTGTTGGGACTCTAACAAGTCTCCAAGATTCCAAATTTTCTGAATGTTCCTGTATACCTATAGCTAAGCATCACGTTCTGGGTACCCAGAAGACAACTGTATAACAAAGGCTCAAAATTATGCTGCACATAATTTCCTAAGTTGCCTCCTACTCATTCCATGCCAGCCACTCAAATTGGTATACACTGGTAGCATTCTTGGTATAATCTGTTTTAATTTTAATTTATGTTTTCTTAAAAAATTACGGGTTTATATGCTGATTGTTATACTGATGATGTCACACTGCTGAAGTCATGAGAGAAGAGCTGAAGGCTTTGACAGTCAGCTAGGGAAAGATGTTTAGGTTCAGCTTAATATGGCAAGTTTGGCTGGGGGCATGCAACCAGATTTTGAATATGTGAAGAGAGAATTTGGACTGTTGGGAGACAGCTATGAACCACACACCATAAACTCTTGTAGGCTCCTTCTCTGCTGTCCACAGTAAAATATGGCACACTGCAAAAGAACAGATATTTAATTATTCCTGTTTCTACTAAATGAATAATCCTTTATATTGTTTTTGTAGATATTCCTACAATCTTCCAGAAGACTAGACTGTAACTTTGCAGTGTGGCACAAGAGGAGTTATTTTCACTTTGCAGTTAATTTATTTATTGCTAGTTGCTAGTAAATTGTCACATCCCTCAATAAAAAGAGTTCTTGTATTTTAATTGTGTTTTGGCCTAAAAATGAGCATAGTTCTCCAGTTTCTTCTTACATTGCTCACTTATAGCCAGAAAGGACAGGCAAGGTTCGTTAGAAAATGAATTATAAAGCTCTTGTGGGAACTGAGAATAGGAGTAGGTTTTGGATTTTGTTTCTTGGGGTTTGGGTTTTTTTGAGCGAGCAGGAACAGAAGGCTGTAATCATACAAAACGCTTCTGTTCTTTGCATGGCCAGAGCCTATTCAGCTACAAAGTGCTCCATTCTCAAGTGGTAGAAATCTCAGGTGGGATTTAATGATCCAAATCCTGGTAGCTGCTTTGGTTGAGGGGTAGTACAGATCCACAGAATGAATTAACTGTTATTTTGAGGAAAATAAATTTGGGAGGCAAGAAAAGAAGAAAACAAAATGAGGTTCTTAATTATATCATTCACCTGTACTTTGCTAAATAGAAAGCTGTCCTTTGTACTACCACTGCTGTCTCCAACAAAGGCAGAAGCATTCTTTGCTTGACAAATGTGAATTAATCCTAGGTACTATTAATCCTTGATACTATCTGACACATGTTTATTTGGGGTAAATATTAGATGATCTCCCAAGGTCCTGTCCAGGTCTTTGTTCTTTGATTCTACAGTCCAATAAAAGATTGGTAGCTGTTTTACTTTGTTAGATTACAACTGTGAGCTTGTTGCATTTTTATGGAACTTCTAACCTAAATACTCTTCAGGTGATGAAAACAAAATGACACTTCTTGGTCTTGGAGCAGTGGAACATCTGTATAAACTCATCTCACATGAAGATCCAATTGTACGCAGAAATGCCATCATGGTATTTGGCATCATGGCTTCTAATCGTAAGAGTTTCAATTTTTTAATATTTTTCAATGTGTATGAGTGTGGTCATCAAAGCAATAGATGGCCCATGTGAAAAAATCCTGTGTTAACGGCCCAGAATAAAGGAACAAATTCAGCTAGAGTGAACTCCACTGATTTTGAAAAAGAATTACAAGTTAATTTTCCTCCAACCCTTTTTTTTTTTTTTTTTGATGGGGCCAAATTGAAACAATTTAATACTGGAATTGTGTCTATCAGGGAGAACCTGACTACACAAGATGCCTGCCGATGTGGACATGACACACTCATCTCTTTTACAAAAGTTGGAAGAGAAGGAAAAAGTAGTATTTATCATCTACAGAAAATGCTATGTTTAAATATCAGTTGTTACTTGAGGCATTAGGGTAACTACAGTGATAAGGGAGAAAATGTGTTAAATTTAAAGTAGCTAACTCAAGTATTGATGGCAAAAAAAGCCCTGAACTATGAAGCATTGGCATGCATATTTACCCAGCTTCTTTGGCAAGTCAGTGCTGCTGTAAATGTTTTGTTATCTGTATCTGAGCTAGTGAAATTCAAGTAGTCTTGAATCTCTCTCAGAGGCACTGCATTCATAGCAAGATAACGTATCTACTGTAGCCATACCATTATTAAATGATTTAACCACAGTATATGCAGATTTTCTTGTACCTTTTTATAAGGTGAGAATGGATGTATTAACATCCATGCTGGGTGGCTGAATAGGGCCAAATGGTCAAGCTGCAGTGAATTGTAGGTAGACATACCTGAAGATGAAAGATTAAGTGGTGTAAGGTAGAGTTACAGTGGCTGTTATTTTTACATTGCTTTATAAACCTATAGCTAATTAATATAATTAATCAGGTCTTACTTTGGTACATGTTGTACACAGGTGTCTTCCACTGTGGTATCCTAACCACTATTTAAGTCTTTTCATCAACTGCTACCTGCTTTTCATGTTGCACTGGACCTTACACTCTTTACCTTAGTTTTAACTTGACACTAGCATATAGTTACTCCCTTCAGGCCTTGGCTTCCAACACTGCTGCACATACGTGGAATTGAATGACTGAACATCTTCCATTCATATTCACATCTTAATTGTTTTTTGCTTTAAAACTAAATTCAACTCATACCTTTTTTCTTACATTTCAACACTGTCATGTGTTGATAGTAACAACACAGCCCTGTAAGATTACATGAAGTCTGTCCCAAAAAATGTTTTTTGGTTATTCTATCCAGTGGTTGTGGTTTTGCTAGTTTGCCAGTGACAACAATAAAAATGTGTTCTGAAAGTATTTACTGTGATTTTAGAAAGACCTATATAATTCATATTTTTAGTGTGGGCTGTGTTAGCGTGAAATTAGAAAGTGATGGCTTGAAAATTAAATAGTGGAAGGATTGCTTTTAGTTTGATAATTTTAACCACAAATAATTTTAATTACTGGAGTATGACTTCTTTGACAACTAGAACTGTGCAATATTTAATCAGAACCTGCTAGATGCAAATATTTTGAATAAAGTTTCAATGAAGTATTGAGGAACTTCATATATATCAAATGTCAAGGAATATCACCTGGTACTTGAAAATCTCTTCTACGTTTTCTTGGCCCATTATGATCTTGGTATAACTTCGGTTGTGTGTCATTCCCAGTCAAATCTTTTTATTACTTAGGGAGTAGCCATAAGTACATTTCCCTTGGAGCAGAATCTGTTTCTTTACTCAGCCACCAAGATTACCAAACAAAAGACTTCATATTTGTATTTATTTCATTGTAGATGATGTCAAGAAGTTACTGAGGGAACTGGATGTCACAAATTTACTTATATCACAGCTGGCACTGGAAGGTAGCTTGCAGTATTCATTCCTTGTGCAAAAGTACACTCAGAAATAATATATGATTGCCATTTGATAAGTCAATTTAATAAAATCTTCCTTGTAATTTACGATTTGTCATACTACATGTTAAATAGGTAATTGCTTTTATAGGAGTTGCTCTGTTACTCACTGAGTAGTGTTATGTTGTACAGAAGGAGCTGCATGTTTATGGAGATATCAGGAGATGTCAGCTATTGTTTATTGACTTCAAATAATATTTTAAACCACTGGATTAGTGAACATATACTATGCTGAATAAAACTTAATCAAAATATTTCTTTTTTTTCCTCATAGAAGATGTAGTTATCCATGAATTTGCTACTCTCTGTCTAGCACATATGGCTGTCGAATATACTACGAAAGTACAAATATTTGAGCAAGGTGGATTAGAACCACTTATCAGACTGCTAAGTAGCCCTGATCCTGATGTTAAGAAGAATTCAGTTGAATGTATATACCTCCTGGTGCAGGTAAAGTTTTTTGTTGTTTTAAATTACAGAAGCAGATAAGCACTTCCCCCCGACCCCTGCCATCCTCTGTGGGGTTAATAATTTTAAAATATTTTATTCCTTTACTCCTCAGTGTTCATAAGTGTATTTGAAAACATTACACCCAAGTCCTTGATTGTTACATTAGTTACGAATATAGCTGATTTGACTCTAATTCTGTTGAACTTAATGCAATTATGAATACTGTACAGCAATGTAAGAGAGATCAGAATTGGATTCAGAATTTTTTAATTAAATATGAATTTGTTTTCTTAGTTGGAAAACAAGAAACTCTCTGTAATGAGAGTTATAACTTGTCTATCCAAAATATTGGAATAATCCTGTAAATTAAAGAACTAGCAATTGCATTGTGCCTTGTTTTGGCCAGAAAGTCCATAGTCACAATTTTGAACATCTTTTTAATGATAGGTAGGTGAATGCTGTCGACAGCTACTTTCCGTACTGGGAGGAATAGATTTGTTATTGGCTGCTTTCACACTCAGTACTAATGTCATCCATATGCTGCTTAGCAAAAGAATGGTGCATTTGTATGGCAGTTCTCTTCCATGGCTTAAGCGAATCAATTCAATAATGAATTCAGTTTATAACTCTATCTCTTTTGGGGCATCAGAGCATGTCTATTCAGAATCACATTTTACTCTTTCTCCTTTTTTACTATCTCACTGTCTTTGTTGCAGGGTATATCTGGATAACTGCACCTGGTGCTTGCTTATATTGATAAGGATAATTGCATGCTGCACATGTGCAATAAGCTATTTAAAAGCAAATTGTAATTTATTTATTTTTTTCTATTTTAATATAATCTACTACTGTCTTTTTATTAAGCTGCATATACACTGTTTAAAGTTGAAATTTTAAATTGTCATTTTATAATTACTAAAACAAAAGAAGATATAACCAGGGAACCACAGTAGAGTGCAAAAACTATTTCCCCCCCACTGAGGAAAATAAAAATGTTGAAACTAAATTTAAAAAACTTTCTCAAAGAAACATGTATGTTGAGACAAACATGGCAAAGAAGAAGAGTAAATAGGCTTCCTTAGGACTAGATTCTGTAGTGTGTACTTCAGTCATGCAAAAACCCTGGAATTTAAGGTTGGTGGGTCTTGATTATATTAAGTTTGATTCTTAGCTTAAAAGAAAGAAATCTTCAGAACTGGAAGCTCTGGAATATTGATTCATTTTTGCATGTTTGAAATCAGTTTTTTGGTGTTCTTTCCATAAAGTCAGGAATTGATGTACTGTTATATTCTCTATCACTAACATTCTTTGTTGGATATTTTACTGCAGGATTTTCAAAGCCGTGCTGCAGTTCGTGCACTGAATGTAATTCCACCCTTGCTGGAACTACTGAAATCTGAATACCCAGTTATTCAGTTGTTAGCCCTTAAAACCTTAGAAGTAATTAGCAAAGACAGAGAAACCAGGATAATACTGGGAGAAAATAAAGGATTGGATTGTCTTCTGAAGATACTGGAAATCAATGTACAGTTTACTTGCCTTAAAAATTTTTTGTTCTTGCTGCTAATGTTTGTATGACTAATCGGAAATACTGTTCATGTTATGGAAGAGGGATAAAAGAAGAAAGAGCTCCTTTCTTGGAGCTAACGATGATAGAAATAGAATAAGCTAGGATACCTAGCTTACTGAGAAGGGGAACAAAGGGATTCACCAAAATGTTTGTATTTGTTTTATTGCTTTATTGCTATTAGTAATACTGTTTTACATTTACTGTCCATTTCTCAAACTGTTGTAAATATCAGAAAAATTCACTATATAGCTTTTTATATGATATTTTCTCAAAATTTTTGATTATATGCTGAACTCTGGTGCTGGTTCCTAGTTTGAACACTGATCCTTTTTTCTGAAATTATTTTTATATCAATGGCCTTAAATATAATTTCCTACCTTGGAAATTTCATTGTTTATGTTATTGTGAGACTCATTTTAGTGCTTCTTGAGTTCAGATGTCACCATGAGAAATATAATTCATAGAGAAATTTGTGAAGTTTTTGAAACTTTAAGATGACCAGTCCTTTCTGAGTACCTGCCTAACCCGCTTTGATATAATGAGAAACTTCTAGGGTTTTTACTGTTTTTGATAAATTTTGTTGCACCCTAAGGCACATCAAAGAAATTATACAAAAAATATGAGTATGAAAAGATGTATTTTGCAGTATGAATAAACTGTCCAAAAGAAAGTTATGACAATTATCCTACAAAGTTAAAAGCCGGAGATATTTTAATCCTGATTTGAAGGTTATTTGTTTGGGGTTTTTTTCTTTATTAGGAATTCAGCGATCTACATGTGGAAGCTCTTGCAGTGTTGGGAAATTGTCTTGAAGATGTGTGTACTCTGCAACTGATTCAGCAGACAGGAGGCCTTAAAAAGCTACTTTCACTTGTAGGAGTCTCTACTGTTCCCGATATTCAGAAGAATGCAGCAAAGGCAATTACCAAAGCAGCTTATGACTGTATGTGACTTTTTAAAAATCCATGGACATGAATTTGTTTATGAAGTAAATTTTCATCCAGAATGAGGCTTTTATCTGGTTGAGGGTAGTACTTGTGCTGAGGAAAACACTGACAAGAATGAATTACAGTGATGAATCTTGCCAATCAGAGCAGCAATTGGATGCTAAGCTACATATATATATACACACATATATATATAGGAAAATGTTACGATTTTGCCTTAATTTATTTTAAATGTAATATATTATTGCAAAATGCTGTCCTCAAAAAGGAAAATGGAGCTCTGAAAATATGATTTTTATCTTTTGTTTAGTGATGCCGGGTAACTGCCATCTTAAGCCACCTTTGCTGGCAGTATTTCTCATTGCTCTCAGTTAAGACTTAATTGCAAGCTTACTTCCTTTTGCATACAACTGCTCGTGTAAATGTCAGGCAATTTCAAATACAAATTCCTTTAACAGGGACATGAAAAAAAGCCTTTCAGATGGCTTGCAGATTAATATTCCCAGTGGAGTTAAATAATTTCTTTGTCATCTTTTTATAATTATTCATCCTATAGTTCTTTTTTATACACTTTCCTTTAATTCACCAAGGAATTCTGAATTAGGCGAACATGCTCATCATTTTTGCCCACAAGGACACTCTTTAAATAAGTCTACATTTGAAATTCCTTCTATACATTGGCTTCTGAGTTGCAGCATATGCCTAGTAGTGCTATGTAACAAAATGCAATGTAAGAAATAAGATACTTCTGTCTATAGAAGATTTTAATTCTGTCAAGGGATTTTGATAACAGTAACTATGACAGTAGAGCTTAAATATTTCATTCATATTTCTATCATCTTGTAGTTGAATCACGGCTTTAATTTATGTGTATTTTACAAATATGCCATCTAATTTAATACATGGCTAAAATAATCTCTCCTTTCTACAGTATTTCTGACCTCCTTTCTTCTCGCCCCATCCTATCTTTCCAATTCTTTTCTCACCTTCCTTAGTTTGATGTTCTGAATATTTGTAATTATTTGGATTGCAAATGATACATGAAAAGAGTGGAATCTACCTTTCCTAGTATTCTGTGGGTTTCTGTATGCTTTTATCATTATCTACTGGAAGCTTTGCAAGTCAGTGAAAATTATTTTCATTAATGTTTAGGTATCAAAGATAGGAAGGAACCTTCTTATGCTAGTATTTTCTTTGTGTATTTTCCTGTATTGTTATTTTATTATGCTACTTAGGACTGTCAGTATCATTTTTATAGTCCTGTGACAGGCTTGTAAGTAGTATGCTAAGCAGATTTATATTTGCTCCTACTACTTTCTACTGCATCTTACTCCTTTTTCATATTTATTTTCAAATAAGCATAGCCTTCTTTTCCTCTTTCACACCTTTTTCAGTTTTTGTGGCCTAATATTTTAGCAGCTGTTAGTAGAAGCATGTCTGAACACAACATTTTTAAAGCACGGTGGCAAGAACTACACATAATGTATTACAGTACTGCCTATGATCTTATATCATGGGATGTTACCGTCAGTGAAGATGCATCTTCTTGTCATACTTCTTTACAAATGGAGTCAATGTGGTTTCATTATAAAGCTTTGCTCTCTTCTTCAGCTTATGACAGTTGGTATGGATGCAGCAAGCTGGGAGAATAGATCAAAAGAAGATTTAAAATATTTGCTTCCAAGCTGTAGAATTTTGGTGACAACCAGTTAGACAAAGGGCAACATGTTGTACTGGTGCAGTGGAAAACACAATCCAGTAAACCTGCTGCTCAACATGGCCCCAGAAATATTGAATATATATCAGATACATAGAGCTACTGGTCTAAATTCAGCCTTCCAGTGGAAAGAAAAGTGGCTTTGGGGCCATTATAAGAATACTTCAAGTGCAAAAAGAAAACAGAAATATTTGCAGTTCTTGTTTGTTTGTTTGGGTTCTGGTTGTAAACACACAAAACAGCCTATCCAAACTGCAACACTAATGTGTACTACTATACTAATACTTGCCTTGATGTAAATACAATATAATACAACACAGCTCTAAGTTCTTTTATGACTTCTTCATTAAATTTGCAACAGCCATACAGTAGCTGACATTCTTCAGGTTTGATAATTGTGGTTGCACTTTACCAACATTTCCTGCATAGTTGAGAAGAAAATTACTGCTTTTTATTGAAATGAAAAACTTACTTCTGCTATGACAGAACATGTATCTATCTGGTTTTTTTAATCCTGGCAGCTGAGTATACAGCAGTGTCTGGTTTTGAAATTATTATTGTTGACAGATGGAATTTAGTTTTGGTTTTTTCCTGATAGATGTGATCATAGCAAACAGTTTTGGTTTATGTCCCTTTCAGCCCTTTGGAAAGGGACTCCTGTAACTTTTGTTGTTGTTCTTACAATACAGATGTATCCCTTACGAGCTATTCTCAATATCAGAATAAATTACATGGTAAAAACTCTATATTCAATTTTAAGTAGCATCTTTAGGATGCTGCTTAGTTTAAGTAAATTAAAATTGATGGTATTTCTATACATAATCATTATCCGTTTGCCCCTGAAAATTTGTTTTGTTCTGTATCATAATTTTGAATTTAATATATTAATTTATCAGTGGTTTTATTTTGTATGCTCAGAATTACAGTGGTGAATTTTACTGTGATTCCCTCCTTGCCCAGCAAATAATGCAGTCATTTCAGAATGCAAAATAAAATTTAATGCTATAAATTATTGAATATCTGTGAGTGGATTATCTGGACTGTTGATTAAGGAGGGTCTGACTTTCCCCTCACAATGCCAGACACACCAGCAACAACAAAATGCTATGGAGTGTGTATGGAGAAAGTGATGGTCATGCTCACTCAAGTTTGGCCTCACTCTACCAAACTTCTGGTTTAAAGCTCTCCCTGTTCTTTACATGTATCTAAATGCAAATCCTTTCAAAAGGGAGCATACTAAACATGCTCTGTAGCCTGATTAACATATGCTTTTTCATAACACAGGTTTTTATTTATCTGGGGGTTTATTTAACTCAAGATGAGTGAGAGGTCAGGATAGTAGTTAACGTTAACTTTTTTTCATTTGAAATTGGTATAAATAATTCCATAAGGTGATGACAGTGAGCTGAACAGGTAATCAGGAGAACTCTGATCATGATTTTAGGATAAGAAGGGGAAATAGGAAACTATATTGAAAAGGTTGGCTCATGATGGGGTCAATGCATGGAAAACTGGACAGAAGTGTTAGTACTCCAAACTCTTTTAGTTGGGTGTGCCTGAGTATTTTACGTCATGTTAAATCAATGTATTCAAATTACTTGGGGGTTAAGAAATTCATCACTATAAATATGATGTTGACACTGACATGAGAAGTGCTTAAGTACAAAGGATGCTTTTCAGTCGTGCATTCTTTCTTTTCTATAGTAAAGGAAACAACTCATACAAACAGAGAGAAGATCAGCAGAAAATATTCATCCTTTAAATAGAATTGGCACCTGAATCTTAAAATATTAATAATTTTCATCTGTCTAGCTAGCTAAATATAGGTGCATACTCTTTACTGTAAATTCAAATCCAAAATCTGTTTTTCCACATTATTGGAAAATTCTTTATTCCATTTAAAATATTTTAGATCACTATTTTCACTCATTCAAATTAATTATTCATATTATTATTATTATTTCATAGAGACATAAATTATCTTTAGAATGAAATTCTTACCCATCATCACAACTGCCTTTAAAAGCAAGAATAATTTTTAAGAAAATCTGTATAGTAGTAAGTAACTTGCTGTACAAGAACCAAATTACTGAGGCATGAAGAACCTCTAAAGATCATTATTAGGGATTATGGACTACTTTCGCAAGCAACAGGCCAGCAGCATACTTGCTTACTTGTCAAAACAGTCTGTAATCCCAATTAAGGCCTCAAGAGCTGACTGATATGCGTCAAGGTTGTGTCCAAGGTTCTGCTGATGCTTAAAATCCTCTCTGTCTTATTTGTTGCATCTTTTGCTTTGTGATTTCTATTGTGTATCTCTGATGAGTCTTAAAATTTTTAAAATTGAGCTAGAGAGGAGAAAATGGCATACATTCTCAAGTACACGCATTACATCATTTCTGCTGTAACTATATTTTCAATCAAACTTTATTTTCATTGGCTTTGTGGTCTTCTAGTTGGTTACTTTTATTCACTACAGATTCAGTTTTATTTAAAAGAATACTTACGATATTTTTCTTTCCTTTTAAAACTTTTTATTTGTAAGACAACAGTCCAAATAAGGGAATGATCCCTCAAAGCATTAGTAAGCACTGGTAAAATTTTCAAACGTGTCGAAGTCCTACTGACTTCTCAGTTCCTGAATTTCTTTGATACATTAGACAATTTTACCATGTAGATATAACTTCAAGCATGTAATTAATCTGCTTTAAGGTATGCATATGGTTAAATGTTTAGTGACCCTCATAACTGTAGAACTTCCATGCTGTCCAGTGCCTTTCTAGCTGAGAAAGTTTCACTCTGGGCTCTTTGTAACAAACACCTGCACTTCTGATCTCATCCATTTTAGGGCAAGTGAGTTTATTAGTCTAATTGTCAGAGGTCTGTAGATACTTTGTAGACACTGTACGTTGTTACTTGTGTAGAGGAAGGGAACATCTGTGTCCTTCACTAGCTGCTGCCGATTGTTGCAGTGTAGGTCAGCAGTGAACCCTGTGTCAGCAGGCTAAAATACAAAGTTGAAATTCTCTGCAAAGTGTGCATTAATGAAGAACTGCAAGCTGTGCAGTTTTTTTGGCTATTGTACTATGTTAACTGGTACCCCACCAAGTTCAATTATACATTACAGTAGTATGTTCTTCAATGTTATGCATTTGGACTTTGTTAGCATAAACCGAAGTTAAGCTTGATCCTGAGTAAGTGTGATCTGTTGAATTGGAAAAGCTGTTTTCATCAAGCCTGTACGCATTCTGCAGTTTTAAGTCTTACAGAGAACAAACTTTGCATTCTGTTGGGCTATGTATGTTTAAAGCTGTATTTAACAGTCAACTTTTGGGCTTGATTTAGAGTTCACTGAAGTCTAATGGGTTTTGGATCAGGTCCTTTGTGCACATTTCTTAATTGCTGGTGCCTCTGTTACCAAAATATTTCCATTTCCATGGTATCAAAAGCAAGTGTTGTGTTATGTTGGAAACAGCTATATGAAATCAAATTCATGTCCTTTCACTGATTTGGAAAATTAATGCAGATTAATGCTATTATTCTTTTTCATTTAAAGCTGAAAATAGAAAAATCTTAAGTGAGGAAGAGGTTGAGAAGTGTCTCATAAACCTTCTGGAAATTGATAATGATGGAGTTAAAATTGCTGCTGCCCAAGCAATTTCTGCCATGTGTGAAAATTTAGCTAGCAAACGTGCATTTAGACTCCAGGGTAAGTAAGGTGGGAAGGGATGAACTGAGAATATGTGCCTTTCCTGTTATAAGGAGCATATTATAATTTTGCAGACTACCATGGTTTATTTAACAGTTCATGTATACAATTATTTCTTTCAAAGGTATTCCCCAGCTAGTACAGTTGCTAAGCAGTGACAATGAAGAGGTAAAAGAAGCTGCAGTGACAGCATTAGCTAATTTGACAGCAGCCAGTCCTAGTAATGCAAGGTGAGTCTGCGATAATTAAATTATTATTTAAAGCACTAATCTGAACACAAATGATAATATTTTGACTTTTAAAGAATGCCCCATCTTGTCCTTATCCTACAAGGCAGGTCTGTTTGAATTTGACTGTAAGGCACTTTTTGGTGCTTATGAGTCATCTGGAATAGGCTGGTTCTCACCGGTGTTACAAGAGTTATGCTATCTCTACTAAAGTTTGCTTTATCAAGGAAAGGTATGAAGCAGATGTAATGAAAGCAGAGCTATAAATCATGTTTTGAAGGGAACATATGAGGAAAATATGCCTTGTAATCTAAGACACTCAATGTGGGCTATTTTTTGAGATTTCAAAATCAGTAAGGTATCCTTCAAAATTTGATGGTTTCTGCAACATTTTTGGCTTATTTAAGCTCAGTCATTGAGGGAGATAGCACTCAGATATTCTGAATATTGGTGTTGTCTTTCTTATTTTATTGTTTCCCAAGTAATAGAGAATGCTCGTAGTGCCTTCTCTAAAAGAAAAGTAGTGTAACTTCAGTATCCAAAATAACTAACAAAGGATGGTTAGCTGACTATAAGTTCCAAAATAATTGTATCAACTAAATTCTACTGTCAGTTGCGGAGTTCTGTTATCCCAACTCTATTAAAAGTTCTGTTCAGGGAAAAGAAACAGAGCAGTCTGACGTATATGAGCAATCGCATGTAGCTAACAAACCATAAAATAAAATTCCTTAAAAGTTTCCTGGAATATACTTAAGGAAGTTGTAATCCATTCACAGGCATTCTTTGAAGTGAAAAAGTAAAATAACTCACCAAATAAATTATTTGTTTCAATTTATTGATTCAGCCCTAATAGTCACCAGTATTCACTTAATGTTACCAGATGGAGCCATAATTTGACATAAGAGAATAATATTCTGTTCTCAGATTCACATAGTAGATGGTTTTGTCTGATATTCTGCTCTCCTCATGTGCACAACTCTTCAGTTGGTGTCAGTGGGAGTCATACACACATAAAAAGAGCACAGTACTGGAGTCTAGGGGTCAAACTTTCAGCTCCGCTACAGCTGTTTTTCATAGCACAGCCCTTTGAGGTTTCACATTGTGAAAAGGGAATCTCTGGAGAGTTTGGAGTTGGTATAGCAGCTTATGCCAACTCATTCAGTTTCTTTTGCCAAGGAGATAGTCAGGACATTGTTTAGCTCAACTGCTAGAACAATTCTCTGAGACCTCAGGCAGGGAAATAGCTGTCTCTGTTCCTCTGCATTATAATGGAGTCCATATTTGTTTCTTGCTGGGCAGAGTAAGGAAATTGTAAAGGTGACTTACATATACTTCTCTCTTTTTGCAAACCAGCTCCAAGCACAATATGGAAGCACCAAATAATCTAATCACAGGTCTTCTGTGAAAATCAGGAAGCAATAATTTACATTAAATATGTATATTGGATGAATGCCATGTGACTATATAATTACTTCAAAGCTTCATTTCTAAATCAAAACCATTAATAAGTCATAGAAGGGTCCAAGTGTGACTAGGATCTATAAATGAATATACAGAGTTGAACCCTCAGCTGATACAAATTGGTATAGTTCCAGCTCACTGACTGAGTATCTGGCCCATATTTATTTTACATTCACATAATAAGAAAAAAAATAGTTTGGAGAAAATGCATTCCAGATTGAGTTGCCATAATCATATTTCATTCTGGACTATTTTGTGTGTGTGTGTCTTGTAAACCAGTGAAAATAAGTGTATATGTAATGAAGATGCTGATATACTTTTATAATAATGTGACTTTGCCATGTAATTATGTTGACAATATTCTGGTCCCAAATGAGACTAATGAGACTAGTGCCCTTTTATTGGTTATATATTAGATTCTTGTTATAAACCTTCCAAGAATATTAAATCATAAAGCTAGTAGTAGCAGGTACACTTTATGTGGCAAGAACAAAATGGCTGCAGTAAAGGGGAAGACTATTTACTATAAATGTTTCCACATTTTACTGGCCAGCCAAAAATTCAATCTTGTTGAACTCATATACATGTGTTCTGCCATATTTCATTTCATGAGCATTTTTGCATGTATGATATCAATTGAAGGATGTGTACCTTGCCCTTTCATTTTGTACAGTATATAATACAGAATGTAAACAGTACAAGACACTGCTATTTTTGCTGGAGATTTGTTGTTGTTCTTAGAAATATTTGGTCAAGAATTGTTGCCTACTTTTCATATAATATGGAAAAAAATACAAGTTAAAACAAATTGTGTAATTAAGGCTCCCACAATAGCTAGCTTATAAGGATAAAGTCTTCCATTGATTAATAACACAAGAACAGCATAGGCAATGGGCAATACTACCCCCCACTAATTTATATTAACCTTGACCTTTAGGTGCTTCCCCACAGCAATGAAAGGCTAGTTCTATACCCCTACCCAATCAATCCTTTGTTTCTCAACTGAGACAGCTAATAAAGGTGTCAAATATGGTGGTGGTTTTGTAATTAGAACACCTGTTCACGATGAACGGGACAGAGACCAGGTTGTCATTTCACAGAAGTCCCCAAGCAACCACAGTTTGGCAAAAATAAATAAATGAATGAATGACTCTGGCCCCCATAGTATTTTAACCAAAAGTCTAGAGCAGAAGGGAACATGAGTCCCATAAAAATGATTTGAGTTTTCAGGTTTATTGGAAAACATGGATTTTCAGTATGATCTCTATCAGAACACATAAAAATTACTATTAAAAACTTCTAAAATATTTCAGCATTTAAGTTTTTGCTGCAGAGCTGATGTGTCATGCTTTAGTAGCACATAGAAAAAAGTACTGTGGTCAAATGCCTCATTAGTTTACAGACTGACGCCCCCAGATGATGCTTTTATCAGAATTTTATTACAAAGTAATGACATAATTTTAATGCTGCTGCATGTTGATGATAAATTCTTTGTAAACTTGTTAATAATTAGGCTAAATAAAAATAAAATTGCAAAGTATACTGCAATTTAAAATCCCATGTACTTATTCCAACATATGATAAAAAAATTATTTTATTATGTTACTGTCTGTATAGCTCCAAGGCCATCCTTGATATATGTGTCAGAATTTGTGTCTGTGGTCTGCTTCTGGGAAGAAGAGAATTATGTTCAGCTGGGTATTTGCATCCACTTCACATTTTTTAATCCGGAACACTAAGTTGCTTTATTGAAAATTGTATACAGTTATTTGAACAGCAGAATGCCATTTTAAAGGATCTATGAAATCTGTCCATTTTTGATGTGTCCAAGCATCAGGAAATGTAGGCAGTCACTTCAACAATGTACATTATGCACAAATTGAAAAATTACACACAACAAAGAAACAGCAGTGCCATCTATTGGACAGAAAACTAAATTATTTTGTGCTATAAAACTAACTACAGAACAAACGTTTTACTTCAGCCTCTGCCTGTTTTTTCCCATTTAAAGTATAATCAATTATTTTCACTTTTCATGTATTTAGGATAAGCTAATTGTGTTAGATATAAATATTATATTAGTTAGAAGTGACAACAAAGAAATAAGAACTCAAGTGTATCAGTTAGTCAGACATTAATTTGACCACCTCTTTTCTTCAGTATTGTCATAGCACAAATGCCATTTCTAATAACTGTCTTCATAAATCTGGCATTGTCTGAATTCTGGCCACCTAATGGAGTTACCACTAAAGAAAAACATATGCTCTGAAATTTAGAGCTTTGTACTGGACACAAAAACTAATTAACAGCCTCAATAATATTTGTCTTAAATTGTTTATTTTAAGTGCAAAATTTATAGCATTCAGTTAGAGTTCGGTCTGGAGGACGAAGGAATGGGATGGGTTTTGTTCAGCTGTAGGAAGTTGTGCTACATGACAGACTTATGATCTGGTCGAATATTTCTCCTGGGGTTTATAATTAGTGTCATGTTACATATTTTTAAGTATTATGTCTGGATTCAAGATAGTAAAGTATCATCCCCAAAATTGCAAAGTCAGCAAGCTTGATGTTATTTAATTTTCTGATTCTTTGATTCTTCACAAGAATCAGTGGACCTATTTACATTAGCAAAATTATGTCCATATAGGCAGTTACAGGCTACAGATTCACAGCATCTGAATATATGCTTTCTCAAATGTATCAAGATTTCCAATAAGGAAGATAGGTTGGGAACTCGAATTGTTCCCTTGACTTCAGTGGGTGTTGCATCTATTCCAAACTAAAATTCATATACTGATCTAATAAGCCAAAATACATCTTCAGTCTTTTCCATGTGGATAATGCTTACCTGTAGTGAGAGTCTCTCACCTTCTTAAACAGGGATTTTCAGTATCCACAACAGATTTTTATTGTTTTTAAGATGGGTATGGCTGTCAAGGAATAAATGTAAAGCATGTCCAGTTTTCTTACATTTCAAATTTTGTTATTACCATCAGGAAGTAACGATTATTACCATTAGGTATTAATATCACTAGGTAGTAATCTTGGCTATTAGAAAATGGGAAATTTAATCATAGCTTTTCTCTTTCAAGACTGTAGATGGAACCTAATTCACATAAATGGATCAATATTGAAGCATCAATTCATTTAATGATACATTTGCATGAATATATGTGTTAATAAGAACAGGAACAAAAATTTCTAGTACATGACAGCTACATTTAAGAACAGAAATAGGTCATAATCCATTGTATAGGTTTTCCCTTTTTTATGTCTTAACAGTTCTTCTTTATAACATAAGTTTGTGTTTCTGAGGGAGAGAATCAACAATAGAATGCCACTAGCTGTATTGTGTAAAGGTAATATGTTTTAATACTGACCCCTAGTGACAGAATTGTATTACTGAGCTATGTGCTGCAAGGTAAAGGGATTTTGTTGGGGTTTGTGTTTTGTGTTGTTATTTTTTACATTAGCACCCATTCTGCTGCAACCCTATCCAAATCCAGTTAACTCACGTCGTGAACAGATTCCTGGTTTGACTTTCTCTTACTGTATATCCAATGTGTGATGGGTGCTTTCTAAAGAAAAGGGGCAGCACAGTCATGACCCAAGAGCTCACAAGGTTTTCCCTACAAGTTACATATTGACTTCCATTGAAAACTGCAAAATGTTTTATGGTAAATTTCTCCCTTGGCAGAAAAGCTAAATCAAGGCCTAATGTTGGGATGTCATTCAGAAATGGGTTCCCACTATGACTTTAACATCACATGAGATGACTGATGGACAACCCATGGACAGTACCCTAAATCATGCCCTGCTGTCAGACGCAAAATGTTTCACTCAGCCAGCTGTTCTCTTAGATTTGTGAATGTGTGGCTATGGAAAAGTCCCTCTATGGACTCAGGCACTGTAACTGCATTTTGTTGCCAGTACAGCTCTTCTTTCACAAAAAAATACGGTTACTCATTTTGAAGTTTGTTTGTTTTTAAACTCTGTTGCTTATCAGGGGTTTTACTGAAGACAGAGACCAATATAGAGCATTCATCTCTATCTAACACAAATCTCATGTCACAACATCCTAAAGTGCATGAGAACCTAAGTATATCCAAAATAGTTTCAGGCAGAAAACACAATACTTCTAAATTGGGGTAACGGTAACTATATAGAAGTTCTACCCCTTATAGATATAGCAAAATCTTTTGGGCTGTTTGTACTCTTCTACCTTCAAAGCCTTGCAATATGATCACTATTTACCTTAGTTGTGGAAGGCTGGAATTTCACTCAAAGCACGTGTGTTGTCACCTGTAACTTCCCATGGTAGATTTCTGTGACATCAGATGAAACTTTTTTCTTCCTGGATGGAAACTCCTAAGCCTGGGAGAGAAAACTGTGTTTTATGTAGTGGCACAAGTACAATGATTTCTCCTGGGTGTTTATCCCTACAATGACATTCAGTGATATGCACTGAGGTGAATTATACTTTTTTTGGATTAAAAGTGGCAAGGTTTATTTTACATTTGAATAAACTTCAGACAAATGTATTGGTGCTTTTACATGCACATTTTCTTTGTAGCATATTTCTAAATTAAATGCAAATTATTTAAGTGTATGTTTTAACTTACTTGAGTATAGTGTGAAGTTATTTATTTGAAGTGCATGTAAGAGAATTGCGGGTTTATGGCTGATCATGCAAACTTAATTTTGTCCTGCTGTGAATTTAACCTGTGCACTGACTGTGTCATGTTATCTAATTGGACTCTCGTGCACGCAAGGGGGTAAAAATAAGCTTTCACAAGTAACTTTAAACCTTTTGACTTGCAACCTCAGTAATTTTATCTTAACATAGTAGTATATATGTACTTTCTTAGAGATTTAATTTGAAGAGAGAAAACTAAAGGCCTGGGTTTCTCCACTCTGAATCATCATAAGAGTTTGAGCATTTAACAAGGTAAAACAAATTGCTGCCATTTGAGGTAAGTTCACAGTTGTCCAGAAAAGACTTACCCAAAAGTGAAAGATGGGATCAAGTTTCATAGTCTGAGTTCTGTGTAGAGAGACTGACTTGGCACAGCTTTTTTGTCCTTCCTCAACTGATGCTTCCAAAGATGAAGAAGAGCCACTGTATCCTCAGTTCCTGTGTTCAGATGAGTTGTTGTGAGGGCCGTGCTTTGGCTTTTTCTTTTCTTCCTTTACACCTCCACGAAGGCTGCTCTGGCAACTCCTGAATGTTCACTGTTACTTTGCTTTTGTAACAATGGGGATTCCATTCCAACATTTGTGCAGAATTATTGATTTTTGCATGCACTACTTGGATCAGAAAAAAGAGAAAGGGGCATAGCATCTTTTTCATGAGCTTATCCTGGCTGAAGCTACATGGGAACTTTAAGGGCCAAAAAAGGCTTCTGTTGCTGAATTTCAAGCCTTTCTCATAATAGTGGAAGTGTCAGAAATTCTTAATAAAGGTTGAAAATAATATTATAATTGAAAGGCTCAGATATCATGAATAGATAGTTCATTATCAATGCCCCTGTAATATTTTAAATTAGATATACTACAGTTTTAGAACTGAGATCTATGTAACTTTGTCAAATGAGTTCAATGATAGACTTGAGAAGATCTCTGTGTATCGCTAAATGACAGTCAGGTATTACAGTCTCTGCTAACTCAGACAGTTTAAGGTTTTATTGCTTCCAGACCGTGAGGCTTATTAAGTTTTGGGTTTGTTGATGTTTTAACAAGATACTTGTCATTAAAAAATAGGAATAGAGGGTTCAGTTCCTGAAATGAAAAAATAATATGTTTTGTTGATATGATCAATATTTTTATTGTAGCACAAAGGGGCCCTAAATTGTAGATCAGTCTCTTGTGCTAAATTCTCTTACTCAGAATAAATATACTAACATTAATTTCCCTTGTAGAGTGAAGAAAATGGAAGTAATGTTAGTCTTTAAATAAAATACGAGTGACTATATACAACAGTCAATTGCTTTTGAAAATAATTAAATCACAAAGTGAAATTTTTAGTAAATGCAGAAGACATTTATTGGATGTGATTATTCTGATGCCATAACAAGGCAAATGAAGAATACTAATACATTTAAGGGATAAAAAGGAAGATATTTACTGAGGTTTTTCAAACTTCTAGTTATGATATTCTTTCTCAGTCAGAAATTACATAATAGAGATGGATCAAAAATGCCTTGTGTGAAAAAGAAGTCATGCGATTTAACACAGATAGAGTTGATTTTTAAAAATGTGTGTGTAATTAGATGCATAATTCTTATGCATAATTTACATGCAATTATGTATGAAAATGAGATATGCACAGGCATAAATGGCTAGCTAAGCACCTCACACACAATCACAGTAATTTTGCACAGAAATTAAACATGCAGTTGCAAATACATTTGGAAAATGAAGTCCATAAGGAGACCAATGGCCTTTGTGAGGAGGAAAAATTTGATTTTTTTTCTGAGCAGAACTTGTGTTAAATCCTTAATCAGAAGCAGGCAAGTAAACAATATAGAAGTGAATAAAAAGATAATTTAATATAAACCAGTTTATGTTCAGTTGTGGTAGAAGAAGCAAAAGCAAACATACTTTACTATTTTTATGAAGTGTCAATCTGACTAATAAATTCAGCACAATCCAGAGTCAACAATGGTGTGAAGCTGCACCGCTGCTCTTTCCCTCTACCTCCCCTCCATGGGAGGTTGCTTGGGTTAGGGGTTTGGGGCGCAGTCTCAGTGGTTTCTGTCAGCTCTTTGAACACTGATAGTTGCTTTCTCCATTAGGCTAGATGGAGAAGCCTCCTTCTCTTCAGGAGGAAAAGTGAACCGGACCATTCCATATGCACTAAGTAAATAATCCGTTATCTTTCTTGCCATGGTTAGGAGTCTTGGTTGGCGACCAGAGCTGTTATGCTTGATGTGAAGACATGGTTCTTGCCCCAGAGAGCTTGCAGTCCTAAAAATAAAATAAAAAAATCCACAGAGTTATGGTCCAATTTTTACTGATTATTGTTTTCACAACACTCTACCAATATCTGAGCTTTCCTATTGCACCCCTGACAACTAATGCAGCAAAATATTCAGTTCAGTGAAACTCATCTTCAAAGTAACTGTTTAAAAAAAGTTTGCAATCGTGAGACTTTTGGTAATTATTTTATTGTCAACTTTTAATTTATTTTTGCAGTAAAAACAGTTAAGAAAACATTTGTTTTTCTCAAACTCTCCGCATTTATTCTTTGAGTCTTGAGTGATTTTTAGAGAATTTTCAAGAAAATCTCTTTATAACTTGTCATTTAAAATTAATAATTTAAATTAAATATCTATTATCTGACCTTTTAATGTTTGCCTTTCCAATGACACTTGAGAAAAATATTTTAGCTATTCTTGAATACAGTAATTTGAATTCAGTTGTAATCAGAATTTCACTGTTTCACTACAGGACATAGTTAAGGTCATTAGGGTACTTGAACCATGTATACCCTGGTTAAGGTAAATGCCTAACCCTGTTGGGTTAGGCACTCTAATGATCATAACCATGTGCTTATAAATCACAACATTGAATTATTTTAACTTTAATTTGAGCTGTGTAATTTCTACACCTATCTTGTCTGTTATTTCTTGTTTGTTTGTAATTCAGATAGTCGGCTTCCACTTTTCAAAAAAACATGCTGATATTGCAAATGCAACAACCTTTTTTTTTTTTTTTTTCCCCTTGTCATTTTCTTCTTTCCTTTTCCCTAATCTTTTCTCTCGATGATTAGGGAAGTTGATGTATTTTGAATCTTTACACAACATGGAGGAAAAAAGCTGTGGATTTATATGACTGACTCCTTTTCCACATCAAAAAGTGTATACTTTTTTTCAGCTAAACCAAGGCTCCGTTCTTCCTTGAGGGTGTAGTCCTGTAGTGGGAGCACTGATAAAGCACGCCATCTCAGTAGGATGTGCCTGAAGCGCAGACTGTGTTCTGGTAGCAGGGAGAGAGGCTAGTGCTGATCTATATTAGGCAAAGACAGTGCTGGTAAAAGCTTCCTCCTCTGACTTTTGTTTCTGTGTCATAAAAAAACTACACAGTGCATATCTCTGCCCAAGACAGAAGGGAACGAGGACCTCCATACTTAGATCTTAATGTTGTAGTATTTCAGCGCCTTAAAAACTTAAGCATATTCATTCTTTCAGCTCCCTTCTGAGGCCAGGCACTGCTGTCTCTTTAGCAGCTGGGGCTGTGTGGCCCAGGGTGACAGCGCTATTTCTGTGTTCTCCAGAGTGCTATGGGGTAGGAGTGAGTTGAACCATGGACTCCCTGTTCTTCCTTCTACCCTCATAACCTCTTCTGTATGCATGTCTATTACCAGGACACAGTGGTGCCCTCAGGTGTTCACACCCTCTTAAAATCTTATTCTCAAAGGTATTGGCTACCTTCAACTCTCATTACCCGCTGTTGTCATTTCTAACATGAATTCTTTTTGCCATGTGATCTATTGTGCTACTTGATTAAACTATACTCGTGAAACTGTGATTCAAAATGAATCTGTGCAGAAGTAGAATGCAGGATTGAAATAAATATGTATGATCTTCTAAATCAGTGGTCCTCAACCTTTTTGAAGTTGAGTGGCACTTGAGAAAATTGGCTGTGCTCTGTACCTCGCTGAGGTCAGCTCTGAACACACGAGGAGCTGTCACCTTGCTCTTTTGTTAAGTACTTGTGTACTTGCAGGCTTTATGGAAATTATAGTAAATCTGCTTATAATGTGATTGGCTACATCATTCAGTTCCGTGTATCATCCTGGAATCAGTCTGTTAGGGACTATATGTTTACTAGGATTTCCTGTGGGAGAATACATGTGTTATTGGGCGTAGTATAGGAATAGTAAGTCCTATACTTGCTGCAGAAGTATTGGATACTCTACACCTGTGAGATGCAATGATGCGTTTCATGAGTAGTGGATCTGTTCCATAAATCCTGGAATTTCTGTGTATCCATTGTACAGGAAAAACTTTGATTTTGCTGGTGTTTTTTTCCTGGGTAATGTATGTGTGTATATACTGTGTAATGCTGTAAATTTGATAGCTTATGGACATGTCTTACTGCGCGTGGGTGTCTGCATGTATGGTGAGTGTCTCCCACACTTTTAGCAGGTACGTCATGTCATTGTTACACATACTATGAATGTGATGTTTTCCGGTAAACCTGTGATACATGTGGTGTATAGCTGATTCTTACATGTGCAGTAAACATGTCCAGGATTTCTTCATGTACAGCAGCCTGGGTAGAGCCATGGCACTCCTGAAGCTGGGAATCTGGATAAAATTTTCATGGGGAATAGAAGACAATATTAACCAGAAAACCTAGAAATACAGTGGCCTTACCTGGGGAGGGACCAAAAAAAAAAAAAAAAAAAAAGAGAGAGAGAAACAAAACAAAAAACAAAACACCCCCCACCCCCCCCAAAAAAAAAAAAAAAAACCAACAAACCCAAACAAAACATTTTCAGCTCTTCTTTATCTGGTCAAGGAGGGAAGGGGAGGGAGGACACTCAAATAAGGGGAAGTGCAGCTAATTGAAGATAGTCTGAAGAGTGCAGTTCAGGACATCTGAAAACATGGGATTCATTTGTGAACAGAGACTGAAGTGCTTGCATTAAAATTACAGGTGCTCCAAGAGGATTAATTAGCCAACACCAAACTGGCCCTATATCTTTATGCTGCACCCAAGCTAATAACCCTACTCACCTTCAGTCCCTGGATTGCTGCCTTTTCCCTGGTTTTCCAGACTGAGAACTACTGCTTGCCTGCCAGCCTTCCTTACACCCATGCTCCAGCACTACCTGTGAGCTGCCATCACCTTGTAGCTGAGGCTGAGATCAGGTTAACAAACCTGTTAGCCTCTGCTGATTCCTTCCAGGTATGCTCAGGAGTAGCTGCACCCCCTCTCTGATAACCTGGTCTGGAGATACTTGCACTAACATGAGTTCACAGTAAGATCTACATTGTGGTGCCCATGTAATGGGATTATGTGTATGGCACAGGTTGGCGTGTATTCTGCTTTTTATCCTGTTTGCATAAGAGTGTGACTATCAGCATTCCTGAGTTTGTTGGTTTTTTTTTTATCAGTGCCTTGGCAGTCTTTGATAGCATAACTGTTTCTTGTATATGTAATACTTCTAAGCTTGTGTTTATTTTGCAACTGTGAAAATTACCAAAAGACTAGTTAGATTTTGGTAAGACACTGTTACAGTAAAAAGTAAGATTTTCACATCCAGATTTCTCTTATTAATGTGTTGACAGAAATTTAGCAAAACTTATAAAACATGTACACTTTTCTGTTGTTGAAGTGCTTAGATATGCTTGTATAGAGATGAGACAGTTTATGTTTTTGATATAGACAAAATGTACTAAAAGAGGGTATAAAAAGCAGTTGCAAGGAAAATTCAAACTGCCATCTGCGCACTTCCATTGCTAACAATATTGCCAACTTTTGTTTAACAAATGGATGAGCCAAATGTAAAATTACTAAGAGCAGACAGTAAATTGGACATATGCCTCAAATCATTTGATCAAATTTTATATACAAACTCAGAAGGAAGACAATTCAATTTTTATAGTGTGCTGGTTTATGATGACATTGGAAAAAATACCACTGAAACAAATATAAGATGATATAGACAAAGAAATAAGTTCCTGTTGTTTAGTAGAAACCAAAGTTTTGGCAAGAAGGTCAACAAAAATCTTAAGTTATGGAATATCTTATGACATTTGAAGAATGTAAACTACATTTGTATCAGTAGTCTCTTTTGTCAATGGCAAAGAAACCAAAGAATACATGATAAGGTGGTAAGCCAGAAATATAATGCCTTTTCAGATTTGTTAGAGCATGGTAGTTTCCCCTCAGCCAGGCCAGGTTCTATCTTCAAGGTCTGCCTCAGTTGTAGCAAGAGTTTACTGTCATTATAAATACATTCTTTACCACAGATATTAAATAGAAAGTTGACTTTTTTTTTTCCTTTTAAAAGGCACTATCCCGGTGAGTGCTGGAAGCAGTGGTAAGATGAAGCACTCATAGACCAGTTCCTTCTGCTGTGACCGAGATGTTGGCCCATGTGACTATTAGTTTTGCAGCACATCAGATTTAAGTCATTTGCAAATGTGTCCACTAATAGTGCAGCTGCCTGCACCTTCTGCTGTCTCCTGCCTGAAGTTGTTATTTCCTTAGTAGTGCTTCTTCAACTATTTTTTTTTAATTGGCTGTTCTCTAACCTAAATCTACAAAATTATCCTTAAAAAAATCCCAACAATCTTCCCCAATTTCATTTGCAAACAGGTTGTTTTGCACATCTAGCTTAGAATTTGGCCACACCAGTGTTTGTCCCAGCACTGCTGAGTGGCAGCACCCTTCAGCCATGGCTGCAGTATCGTCTGGGAGCAGAAGGAATAGGTAAACTGGATCTGGTGCTGATAGACTAGCTGATGTGGAACCACAGTCATAGCCAGCCATGAACTCTGTGTTGATGTGTCTGTTGTACTCCTGCCCGTCTAAATAAGCTTGTATAAAGCCAGCTCAATAGCTTCTACATTACACTGAACTGCACCACGTATATCTACTCTGTAAGAATGGCAGAAACTTGGTGTACTATGTTTATGCCACCTAGGTATCTGATCACAGAAATTTACGGATGCAGCACAACGAATAACAACATGATATTTCATGCGCTATAATCCTCATTAGAAGTAGTGCTGGAATGATTATGGAGAGAGGTAATACAAGTCTGCAGAGGCATTTGCCTGGAACTAAAGATACATATATTCTGCATCTTTTCAAAGATGCAAGATTTAATTCACTTGTTCAAAACCTCAGAAAGAATACATGTCCTAATAAGTTAAAGAATCCAGAAGTTTGTGACTTGGTTTGTCTGCTTAGGTTGTGCTTCTTGAACTTAACACCATGAGTCATACATAAATGACATATATATATGTATTATACATAAAATCTCGAAATGTAATACTAATTTAGTTGGTAAATACAGCATGCGAAGAAGAAAAAATGGTCCTAAACTAACAAAAAAAATTTTTTTCTTCTTCATTTTGCTAGTGCTGTTGCTGAGGCTGAAGGAATTGAGCCATTAGTAAATACCTTGAATGCTCAGAGAGATGGAGCCATTGCTAATGCTGCTACAGTGCTAACAAATCTGGCCACGCAAGAGCCATTCCGCATAAATATCCAGAGCTGTGGTATTATGAGTGTGCTTGTAAAACCATTACGCTCGACCAGCAGCCAAGTGCAAAGCAAAGCAGCATTTGCTGTGGCTGCGTTTGGTTGTGATGCTGATGCAAGAACTGAGGTAAAACCACTCTTCGAGGTTGTGGTTATTTATAACATTTCTAGAGCCTGAGGTTGGTGTTATACTTACCTAGAATCTTTGTATTTTGTGTCTGTCCTAAAAGTCCTGGGCTTTCTAGATAGTAACTAGTTTTCCACTTTCATAATAGGCTTGTTAAGCTGAATTTAGCTGAGTTTGTCATGAGAACTTGGAAAGGGTTTTCTTTAATTTGTATTTTTACTGCTGTATTTGCTTGCACCAAATTTAATGTTTTACAGCTTTCCAGTGCCTTCGTTGAGCTTTAACCAGGGTTGTATCTTAATCCTCATGTTTATGAGCATTAAACATTAAGGTTTCTTTCAGCTGCAACTGTCAGCTGAACTTTGAAGATGAGAAGTTCTGTCCTTGTCCTCTTTTCTCTCCCTCAGTGTTGTTCTGTTGCCCACTTTCAAGGCCTGAATGGCAACGCCTGACCTTGATTAGTAAGATACATTTACTCTATGCATATGCAGTAACTCAGACAAAACTCAAAATATAATTAATCCCTTGATCACTGACATCCACCAAGTTGAACTTTTCGCTGCTTATCAATGGTCATACTATTTTCTTTTCATAAATAAGGATGATGCTATGTGCATTCATAGATCATAAGCTGGGGTTTTCTCATGGGCCAAGGCTGTTAATTAGGACATGAATAAGGGGCATAGATAATTAATCTACCTCTTTCAGTGTCCTTAAAATGTCTTTCTCTTCAAAAATCTAAATGAGCAGTATTTCTTCCAGCATGTATAGGAAAGATACTGTAGCACACAAGAGAATAGGATGTTAATAAGATTGTCATACAAACAATACAATACAAATTCAGATATATTGTGATGTAAATTAGTTGCTAGGAGGCAACAGAACATAGAAAAAGCTGTGTAGCTCTCCGTGGCAGTCTTGGGTTGCACAGTCTCTCCAGTTTCCACACTGCAATCTAGTAACTGAAAAGCATGGCAGAGCCAGAAGGAATGTGTGCCTTGTACCACTCTGGAACTTGCTTCAACTCCAGCCTATGCAGAGTTCACAGAAGCACAGAATCCCCATAAATGGCCTTCCATCAAGCCCAGCAGAGCTTGTCTACAAGTCTTGAATGTTTCAGAAGGTGAATTTCACAGACTGTTCTTGCTGGAATAGATGAAATATGTAAGTGGCAATGTCTTCATTTTTTTTATAGTTAAGAAATGCAGGTGGACTGGGACCACTCGTTGAATTGCTATATTCTAAGGATGAAGAAGTCAGAAGAAATGCCTGTTGGGCTGTTATGGTCTGTGCAAGTGATGAACTAACCGCTGTTGAACTATGCAGGCTACGGTGAGTAGAAATAGCATCAAGGGGCAGAGGGAAGATTTTTATGCAAGAACTCTATTAAGTCGATCTTTACATATTTATAGCAGAATAACAAAGTTAAGTTACACTTTTTGGTAAGCAGAAGCTACTTTTGCACCACAGGTGTTACAGATGAAATGGTATTGATTTTAAGTAACAGAAGTCTTAAGGAAAAATGTAAGTCTGAAGAGAGAACTGTCTGGAATTACAAAAATGTTTATTGTTTCTGTGACTGACTTAGGCTTTATATTGAAGGTGTGCTTATATCAGTCAAAATTTGGGACTACAGTGCCCCATACATATGAAACTGAAATTAAGGTTTCAGGCTAAGTTTAATATACAGTAAATTGTACTTATTACACACAGGCTAAATTTGATTTACAAGCTCTGGTTAACTGCGGTGTGCTGAAGTGTCATGTCAAAGAGACTCTATTTTATTCCTTCTTAGAAACTCCAAGTTCCATATATTAATATCTGAACTACAAAAGCTGGTTTAGGTTGTAAGAATTATGACACAGGGCTCCTTATACAGGGTGACTCTTCTAGTTATTGTTAAATTAAAATATATGTAATTGCTCTGCTCCCTCTGCTGGACACTTCTCTGATTACTGACCTCAAAGGTGATGTTATCCATCTGCCAGACTGAATCAGATACACTGACATATTTGTGCTTGTTCAGTGTAAATACCAATTCTGAGGTGGGGTCCACAACTTTCCGAGGTAACATGTTCCAGTGCTGGAGTATCCTTACAATTAGAAGGGGTTTCCGAGTTCTGAATATCCCTTACAGCAAATCAATCCAACTACATGTGGTCCTACTTTCAGTGGGGTTGAATAACCACCTTTTTATAGCAATTTGAGTTTAACTTACTGAATTTTCTCATGTTCCGCATCCCTTGCTCAGTTTTCTTTTCATGACAAAATAAGAATGTTAACTTTTTTTGTTTTGAAATCTTGTATCATTTTCTCACACATCTCTGAATTTCTCTCATTTATTTATGCCATTTTGAAGTGCTGTCTCCCAGCCTGCATGAGATACTTCAGCTGAGGTCATATCACCATCAAATAAAGAATTATTTTCTATATCTTGCATATAGCACTCTTCTTATTTAATCCCTTCTTTGTGACAGTATTGGAGTAGGACTCTAATTTATGTGTCCTTCGGGTTTGACAGCATATTATTGATAATAATACATTAAGCATAGTTTTTCAACCAGTCAGGCACTACTTCATGTTGTTTCCATGTAGATTATATTTCCCTGACTTGCTCCTGAGTATTCAAGTAAGAATATGTGAAAAGACTTATTAAAGTCAAAACACATCTCAAAGTCAACTCATATCTCACATCTACTTCTTCTGCCTATACATTAAGTCAGTTACCCTATCACAGAAAGGATTAGATTGGCTTTACATGATTTATTCTTGACAAATACATAATGGCTATTTCTTATCTCTTGTTGCTTGCAAACTGATTGTTCGGTAATTTGATATGGTGTTCTTTGGACACTGAAATTTTGCTGAATTATCTCTATTATAATTTCTTTGTTCTTGGTTTTTCAAATCTAGATACTATCTTTGCCCTTCTCCACATTCCTGGCACCTAGCCCATCCTCCTGAATTTTCAAATACAATTATAAATAGTTCAGAGGTTGCTTTTGCCAATTCATAGAGTAGTACGAGGTAAGTGTCCTCAGTGACTGCTAAGTTTGTCTCCTCGAGCTTATTCTAGACATGTTAAGCCTACTGTTTCTACCTCCTTGTTAATATTACTCCCAGGCATCTGCTTGCAGCCTTTTTATGAAAACTGAAGCAAAAAAGGCATCATACACTTCAGTCTTTTCTGTGCCATCTGTTACGAGTTTTCTTCCCACATTGAGTAATAGGCCTACATTTTCCTCTCTGACTTGTAGCATATGAAACATTATTTTTGTTTCAGTCCCTGAATAGTTGTGTCTCATTTTGCCTGTGGGTCTTTTGGGTTTGTCCCATACTTTTTCTTTTCTGTTAGAAGTGTCAGTGTTTCCATTTCTGTGTGCGTCCTTTTTTTTTTTGGTTTTTGGGTCTTCACAGAATTTTTGGTGCCGCCATATTTGTCCATTTTTAGCTTGTCTTTCCTCCATATGAAGGTAATGTGCCATTGTGCCTGTAATGTCATCTGTTGTAGACATTGCTGTACACGTTAGCCTTTCCTTATTCATTTTCCCCTTTAAAATTCTTAGCTGCATTACTTGCTGGTTACCTGACTTTTTTGCAGTATGCTGTATGACAAATAGCCTGTACTGCTCTTCCACTATTTTCTCCCATTGCCTTCTTCTAAAGAGAAGGTTGTCATTTGCCTTGCCTGAAAAACTTGTTCTCTGGAATTCATCTGATGTACCTTCAGAAGTCTGCATTGTAAATGTCCACAGCTGAGGCTCCCTGTGTAGTTCACAGAGAGAAATGGGCAGTCTGAATGTGGAGTTCATTATATATATATATATATAAAAAAATATTATTCCTTACGATGTGAAGAATGCCTGCATATGTGTATAGACACAGATAGAAATTTGAATATGTACACACACACACACATCGCCCTCTTTTTTCCTGGTTTTTTTCATTCCTAAACAGTCTCAAAACTGCAATACACTATGTTCTCCTGATTCAGCTTCCTTTATCTTCGTAGCAAGCTTTTCCTAAGTTTTGCAGGTCAGAAGTTATCAGTATGTGGGTTTCAGCACCAGAAACACCTTAAAAAGTGAATTCCTGTCCTCCCATGTCCCCACATGACTGTTTGTACCTCCCTGCTGCAAAAATCCTGCCATCCTGGTGCTGCTGACACAACTGCTTGTGTTCCCATGCTCATCCATGTGTAGCAAATCTCTGCCAACTGTGCCTCCCCCAAACGCAGTAACAGTCCTAAGCCAGAGGGATTCACACATTGTGTAATACACAACTGGAATCTGCAAATTGTGTTGCAAGTTGGAGAGAGAGAGAGGTTCCCTGAACTGTATCATATGGTCAACTGTGAACATTATTCCTTTTATTCTACTTTTACATCCTTCTTTTTCTCAAGTTCTTTGTGGTGCCTAACATCCTTCCAATAAAAGGTTGTGGCATCCTGTCTGCATTTCCTTATGTAACAATTTAACTGCCTAAAGGAATTGCTTTTGCTTTTGAGCACTGCAAGGCATTTTCTTCCCCTAGAGAAAGAACTTTGTGCATCACAGCACTTGGAAATGAATCTGTCTTGGCCTTGGTAATGCTGAAAACTAACTCTGAACTGTATAATAACAATTAATAAGTATTTAATGATGAATTAGCCTTTGTATTTGTTTAACAGTGCTTTAGACATCCTAGAAGAAATTAATCTATCAACAGGGCGCAAAAATAACTTTAGTGAAGCTGCTCTGGAAAAGCTACTTGATAACAATCTTTCCCAAAAGTACAGCCAGATGGGATATTTATCATCAAGTAATATCATAACTGATGGATTCTATGATTATGGTCAGGTAAGCTACTTTAAATAAATTCCTCTACTTAGAAAGAGTAAAATTTTCTTCTTGATTTAGAAAAAGTAGGAGTCCTACAGCAAAAGCCAGAATCTGGCTACGTAAAATACTTTGTTTTCTTGTCCTGAAGTTTCCCAGCTTTTATACTAATTTCTTTTGATTATCTTTCTTCATGGATGAAATCTCATCATCTTCATACTATCCCCCAGTTTCAATCTTCCCAATCCTTTGTAAGCTGTGCAGACCTAGTTCCTTTCCAGATCCTTTCTCAGACCTTAGTTCTCCTGGTCTCTTTCCCTGCAATATACTTAATATTAACCTGACACTGAATGACCTATGGACTTTGTGTTTGTTTACTTTTACATAAAGAAGTAAATAGTTCATATTTTCACCTTGGTCATGACCCTTTCTCTCACAAAGCAGTGTTTATATATAAAGAATGACTCCAGTATCACTTGTTAGTGCTCTGTTCAGTTTAAATATGAGAACGACTTTTCAAATGCCCAGATGAATTAGCAATACCAGTCTTACTGAAAATCAGTGAAATACCTGCTCCTAAAGCACTTGGTTGCTTTTGAAAATTCAATCTTATACTGTAAAGCCTTCAGAAGCAGGAACATTTCCTTATTCTAGAACTGTTTGGACTGACATAGTAATAATAACTACAAGTTAAGTTATTTATAAACAATCTTTTCTAAGAAAATTGCTTAAGAAAATGCAAATTAAGAAGGAAACAATTTCACAGATTTTGAATGGTTTTCTAAGTTCTTATGTAAGTCTTCCATTAAAGATTAGGAATTTTAAATTACTCTTTAGATATCTTTTAAATATATTTTTTCTCTTCATCTTTAACTGAACAGAACACCTTATCTTTTATGCTAATTTTCTTGTAGATAAAACCTGGAGTGAAATTTTTATCTTTGGAGGAACTGAGTACGCAAGAGCTTACTGACCGTCGGGCCGTAATCTTCATTAATGCTAAACCACAGGAAAAGTGAGTCATGTTTGATCTACTAGCATTTATTGCAATAGCTCATCTTTTCCATCGTTTCCACTGTTTCCAGTACAAACTACATAGTATAGATATATATACACACATATAAAATAGAGAGATCTATTTTAGTCCCAGCATAGTGCTTCATGTCCAAGAAGGCAAGAGATTTATATTTAATAAAATAAGAATTTGAAAAATAACTTCTTTTCCCTCTAGACAGAACAGATTCATTCAGTTGAGTCACTTTTTTTAACTTAGCCATTAAGAGTCATTCATTTAACACCCTTTGATTCCTGATGGTAGGACACCCAGTGTTTTATTAGTTATAAGAAAGCTTGTCATCTGCCATAATAAGTATGTCATCTAAGCTGAATGTCAACATGTGACAATGAAATCTATGATTTGATGATCTTCTTGTACAGACAAATACATGGAATTTTAAGCACAACATCCCAGAGGCAGGACAAAGTCAAGCATCAAGCTTTCAGGCTTGATAAAGAATCTGTGTCCATTTCTTCTCTGTTTAAGTTGAAGCCAGCCTAACAAATCTTAGATTTGAATGCAGGAAGTTGGCATTGGGCTTGTTTAACTGGGAGTCATTTCCTGTAAACAGTGTCACAGATCAAAGAATGCTCTACCAATACTTTGCAAGTCCAAAACCTTCTTCTCTGTCAACACATCACATATTTGGTTTACAGTATCATTAGCTTCCCTTTTAAGCTTGTATATGACACCATAAAAATGTCTGAGAATATCTATGACAAATTAAACTTCCATGCTCTTTGTTGATCCCTAGAGTTGTCATTAACTATCAGGTTTTCTTTCTTTGACTTTGATACAGCTTCTTGCCTTTGCGCCTTGGCAGCAGTCTTACTCCCCAGTTACTTTTGTGTCCATCATTTGGTATTCCATACTTCATTTTTGTTCCCTGAATCAATATCCAGTTTATTAGGGGTTATGTTATTTCTTCCACTTATATCTTTCCTATGAATATATTTACTGTCCTTTAAAATCAGAACTCCATTTTCATAGCTTAGCGTGCAAATACTAACTCTGCAAATAACATACAAAAATATCTTGCTCCATTTCAGTCTTGCAGTAGAGGAGAAGGCACAAGATTCATCTTATGAACAGACTATCTTGTCACCTTCTATTTCAAGAAAAGGCAGTAGAGAAAAAGCAAGGTATGGTTTTAAGATTTACTAGTTGTCAATGTTCTGTTATTGCTCTAACATTAGAAATAGTGATAGACAGTTTCCAAACAGAGTACAAATGCTCAAATACAATGTTAAATATGTTTTTGGAGTCTTTCTTTCACCTCCTAATCACAGTAATCTTCCTTTGTCTATCTTAGTATTTATTCATCCTCCCTCCCCATGCTGTATTTGAACATCTCCTGTTTATTTGGCTGTTTTTCCTTTCAATATTCCTTGGAGGCAGTGAAATGCTGGTTTTTTACAGCTTGACAACCAAGACACAGGGAAATTAGGGTAGAAGTTCTTTCTCAGTTTAGAACCTAGACCCACGAAAAGTTCCTACACTGCCTACATGGCATCCTTATTTCTAGATTAAATTTCTTCTGGTGAAATTCCATAGATGACTAAAAGCTGAGAAGTGTGTGCTCAGATCTGTCCCAGTTTTGACAGCAGCAAGCCTAAAAATGCCTTGCTCTTGCAAGGTTCCCTCTGGTCCATCCAATACACTAGGTATAGTGCTGTAGTCCTTTCTGTGGAACTGATCTGGTGGGCATGTCTGCTCATACCAAATAGGTCAGAACCTGTAACCTCATGGAGGGAAATTAATTTTGTTCTTTTACAGAAAGAGGATTTGAGCCTGTTGCTCCCACCTGCAGATAGCTGATCACAAGATATTTGGGGTTTAACAGTCTCTTTCTGGTTTATTGTAGCTGTTCACTAATGATGAGGCGTAATGAACAGAGCTTTCTACTTCAGCTGTTAGGGCACTTATCTGAGAGAGCAGAGACCAAAGTTCTAGTCCTTGTCTTGACAACTTTTAATATAAAATACTTCACCCTTAATTTGTTCCTGTGGAAGAAAACTGAACTGTGGTCTCCCAACTGTGCTTCATGTAAAACAGCAGCACAATCAGGACCACAACAGTGCCTTTCAGAGAAGGTAGGTATACATGCCTAATTCCAGGGGAATGTTCAGGATTCCAAAACCGGTCCAAATAGAGCCTCCTTGCCATCAGTGGGATGGTATCTTGTCCTTGATAGGAATGTGTTGTAACCTACAACTCTCCTTGGCTTTTCTGTTAGCTAACTTAGTGAGCTGACCATTTATCATGCTGATTTCTGTGGGTCACAGTCCTGGCTTCCTAATTTTCCTTGTTTTATGGTATAGGGAGCCTTGACCATGCCTCACAGCTGTGAATTGTAGTCAGTGGTGGCCATTACAAAATGCTAAGCGCTGCAGGGTTGGAAAAAAAAGGAGAGATGGCGTGTCTGTTGTAAGAACTGAAGTACTATGTTTGCAATTTTTAGCTTGGAGCTCATCCATGAACTGTGATATGCTACTGTCTGTACAGGCATTTTATTGATAGAGATAATGGTTGATTTGTTAGACTGCTTATATATTTCTGTGTGTGTATGTATCTGTGCTTGAGAGATGAAATCTGCATTAATAAAGTCAAGAGAAAATTGGAACCTGCTTTGTGATCTCAATAGTTCAATGGTATCTCCAATGGAGGAAAAGCAGGAGTTATCTGGACAACGGTGCTCACTCAGCAAAAGCAGCACTAGAGAAAAAGGCTTAAGGTATTATACTTTGAATTATATGTGTATCCATTTGTTTAGAACTGACATGCAAATTGGTGACCGATAACAGCTACTAACGGTGAGCGGTTGAGGTTCTGACAAATCAGGACCCTAATTGTGAGATTAATCTATCCAAAAATTATTGACTTACAAGGCAGACATTTACATTTGGCTAATTATTTGGACTACAAGCACTTCTGGAATTCAGTTTAAATCACGTCATAGCAGATACCTGAAATGGATCATATGAATTGCATTGTGGAAGGTTCCCGATTCAGGATGCAAAAGAGTACATATTGCATCTTGAGTGTCTTGCCAGCTCTGTTCCAGCTTCTGCTCATTTAGCAGGTCCTCCTGACACCCAGCATGCTCTGGTCGTGACCCACCATGCATATGCCAGTGTACTCAAAGGGAGCGGGAGGCAAGGGGAGATATTGAGCCCCAGTTATGTTTGCTCTGCACCAGTGGGGGATTTGTTCATCCCAGAAGATGCTCTAGAGTTACAGATGATTTTGCATAGTCTCAAGCAGCTGTGCAGATCTTAGAGACCTGTTCTGACAAGACACTATGTTTGTTTATTACAGTGTGAGAAGAGGATACCCTTGGATAGTTGCTTTTTAATGTAATTTATGTCAATTACATGGTAAATGACTGCTCTGTTAGCAACCATAACTCTTTCAGAAAGCAAAAGATTTTCTTTAGGAAAAAACAAATACCTGGCTCATTTTCCCATAATAAACTTGCAGGGATACAGAGACTTCTTTCTTCAAGTATGAAGTAATTGCTTTTGAATGTCATGATCAAGTTGTATGATTTATAACCCCATTGTCATTCATTTTGAATCCATAATTCATACATCATTATTATTATTAATTTGTGAGATATATGGGAGTTACTTGAAGGTCAGTAGCTGACTCCAACTCTCAAACATGCTTAGACTTTTTCCTACATATTTTTTTCCTTTGATCATATGTTTCTGTTCATCATTATTTTGCAATGTACTACTGAACACAGCTTAAAGCCATTGTTTTGAAAAAGTGATACTACTTTATATAAACCATAGTTGAAAGCTAAGAGAAAGGGCAGTTGTAATTTTCTGCTGGAAGTGTTTGAATTAGATGTAGAGGAAGTGCCTAGTTGATAGTTTGACATATATTTGCATAGACAGATAGCAACATTTTTGATCAGTTGCATATCTGATATATACATTGACTGGGCTAAAAGATGATATTTAATGTAGACTGATAAATGTGCATTTATTCCATGCTATGTTCCAGCACAGCATTTAAGGAAATACTTTCCAATGCTCATTTATTCCTTTTCTGAAGACAGCCAAGGCATTAAGCTATGCAAAAAAAAGGAAAGAAAATAGGTGTCATGGCTGTCTTTTGGAGGTAGGATGTCGTATTGGCTGCTGCCTTCTTCACACTGACTCTCTGGTGACCCATTGGACTTTTGTACTGAAGTTGCAACAGGAATCAGAAACAGCTTTGAAACTATTTACTGCTGTGAGTTCTCCTTTGTTAATATTCCTCTGCATTCACAGCAAGTAATCTCACGAGTAGTAAGACAGCTTTGGGAAAGCGGAGTGATTTTTTTTTCTGATGCCATCATTCCCACTAGTAAATAAAATGGGGATAAAAAAGGAGGACAGGAAAAAGATAGTAGATAGATGGTTACTGGTTATTTTATAGCACTGAGCTGTAAGACAGCACCTCCACAGTTCTTTATGAGATAAGTATTAGGCAGACATGATGAGCTGAAGAGCTGAGGAGTAAGGTAGAGACAGGTGTGGAAGACAACCTTAAAGCAGCCATTCCACCAAGGAACAGAACATGGTCATACCTGAGAGAAATAAGCAGCAGCAAAAAAACCAAACAAGTCACTATTCAAACCCATCTCTCTCAAGTGTTTTCTTTCTGGAAACCGGAAAGAAGGAGAATAAGAGTGATTCAAGACTCATTTGAGTAGATAGGAATAGGGAACAAATCCTCCTGCTATAGCACTGTAATTTAGCGGTGCACTTCTCACAGGAAAAAGAAAGTGCCGGGAGGATAAAAGGAAAGAGCAGGGGACAAAGAGAGAAAATGGTCAAGAAACAAGAATTACTCCATTTGTAGAAGTTGTTGTTTTGAAAACCTGCTAAGTGACACACCAGAGAGGTGGGAAAAATTCAGGTTTTTTTAAACCAGGTTCTTAACCATAATGTTTAAGTGTATAAATGGAGAAGTAGGTAGCTGTTTAATCTAGCATTATAAGGTTCCCTGGCTATAGTTAGATAGAGTCAAATTAGATAAAGAAAACTGTTTGTCTGCTTTTTTCAAGTATAAGTATAATTAATAACCAGAACGTTTATTTAAGAGGGTGGTGAATTTTCTATAATTTTAAGATTAAATCTTAATTGGTTATCCTTCTAAAGTAATGTGCTTTATGAAACCTATGAAAAGGGCTTTTTCTGAATGTGGTAAATCTCAATAGGTAGAAGAAAAGTTTGCCAAGTATTCTGAAGACAAATTGCTTGAATTAGACTACTGATAATGGTATATGCCCTTCTGCTTTGTCCAATGCCTTCTGTCTTAAGAGTGCTGTTCATTGTAAAAATTTTAAGAATAATTTGAAGAGCATACAATAATGATAGTGTGCCCTGGAGCCATGTACTCTAGTGGTCCTTTATTTCTTTTTTTTACCTTCCAAGAATGCCAGGAGTATTATGGATTTTAAAAAATAAGCCAGAACTGTTAAACAAAGGAAAGAAATGTTGTCATATTTCACAGTAGCATTATTCAGGACCTATGCTGAAAAAAGATATAATGCTTACAAAACACAAGTTCCATGTGTTCCCACAAATGAAAATCCTTAACTGATTGTATAGATCTTAATGATACCTCTGGTAAGATACTGATCTTATAATATTTTATAATAACTTATGAAATGCACAGTATTCAATCTAATCAGAACAAGCATTTCATTTATACTTCTGCCAGGTGCTTATGATGCCTGTTCAGGATCACAGTCATTTTTCAAATGCTAAGCATTAGTGAAATACGCAGCATGTACAATGAAAAAAAATAAGCAAAACCACAGACTTATAAAATCTTCATCTGACAAGCCATGTTGTGGTTTGCATAATACTTGAAGTACATGGGCTTGCAACTACAGAGACTACCACTTGGCATGTCCTGTCAAGATTTCAGCCATGCTCTTGATACCATTTGTTCCTTTACTTGAAGTCCAGATTTCTATCAAGTAAAAACTCATGGGAGTTCATGATTTTTAGTTCATATCCATATGGAACCAAACCGTAACTGTCTAAAAATGTTTCCTATATGTACATAGGTAAGTGCCTTCTCCCCTAGATAATCCATGTATGGGAAAGGCGTATCAGAGCCATAGACAAAAATAAAATGAGAACTTACAGCAATATTAATATGGAGGTAGTGACACTTGGTTCCTAACCATCTCCTGAGGGCGTGTTCCACAAGTGTTCTACACAGCTTTGTAGATTTTGGAGTATTCATTATCCAGAGAAAAGATTTCTCCTACCTTCCCCTTACCCCCAAATCAATTAGTCTAAAATGTCCTGTTGGAGAACTACTGTATTTGAATTTGGACTTTAGAGATTACAGTATTCTAAATAAGTGTATATTGTTTTCTGTGTAAGAAAAGGGAAAGGGAAAAACGAAGAGGAAAAATCCAAAGAAGTTAGTCGGATTACGTCTAAAGTCCAGGATGAAATACATCCAGAAAATTTACATTGGCTACCACCACCTGACTTCATTTTACTGGATTACATTAATGATGTTTCCAAAACAATTCTACCACTAACCACTACCCGGGAACAAGTTGTGGCTCTTGCACAGTGAGTACCAAATTATATTTCCATAAATATGCAAATAAGTTGAATTGGAAAATAACCATTTTCTCATCCAAGGACAACTTTTCCAAATTTGTTATTTTTCCCATTCTTAATTGGAATCCAAATCAGCTTTGGTCCAGAATTTTGACATAATTTTAGATTTTAAGCTTCTTGTTTCTAATTTTGTTGTAATTACTTTGGGGATTATTTTTTTTTAAGTAAAATATCACTTGCAACAAAAGGGTATAAATTTCTCATTTTGAAAATATTCATATGGACAATTTCAGGGTTTTTTTTACATTTATATATCTGTACTGATCCTTTCCAATGAACACATCAGCTGCATATGGCATCTATATCATCAAGGAGCAGGAGAGACCCAGGTGCTACAGAGACTAAATGCACAGGCTAAAACCCTAACCTAATAGTTGAGACTGTTGCAACTTACACGTATTATGTCTGTTCTTTCTCTTATGATCTTTCTTGCCTAGTTGGTTTGGAAACCCCTCAGGACAGGAATTCTTGTATTTTGTTCTCCTACAGAGCCAAAAGCATGAGACATTTTTCTAATGTAGTTTTCAGGTGCTACTGTAATTAATATCCTGATGATTTAATAGTGCCAGAATATTGCAATGGTGCGTGTACAGACTGTTGTTATCAATGTGTGATTCATTAGCTACACTGACTACTCAGCCTGGGCACCAATCACTGTCATCTCCAAGCAGTGTGTCTGCTTTCATCTTCTCCTTAGTTTAACCTTTCCTATCTTAGCAGTTTCCTGGCTACCTCCTGAATCTGGAGAGTTTGGCATCAGATCCCACTGAGTCTCACAAAATTTGTTTCTTCTACCAACTCTCATTTTTTTTAATGAAGCGGTCTAATGTGATGTGAGGAATGACTTTTCTGTTGGTGGCAAAATTTGACAGGACAGGTACTCATCCTTAACTATCCAGCTGTGCATAAATCATGCTGCCTTCCTCAAGGTGGAATCCATAAAATGCTCTTTCAAATCCACTCTTCAGACACACCAATGAAATACTTAGACACAGAACCCAGTGAAACAATCACGGGAAATTTAAGTGGAGTGTTTTCTGTGGGGGTTTTTATGTGTGTGTTCCATTTTAAGCGGCTGCCTGAATAGCCTGTGTTGAGTAGGAAGGGGAGGAGGAGGCAGCTGCAGCAGCCCTGGGCAGCCTGGCAGCTTGAGCGCATTCCTGCTGTGCTCACCGGGGAGGGAGCCGGGGTGGATGAGGGAAAACGCAACAGCGGTGGCAGTCTCCTTTCAAACAAACGCAGCACAGCCTCATGCGCACGCGGCCGCGGCGTGCATGTGGGCTCCAGAGGCTTTGCTCTCTTTACTGAGAGCTGGCTGTAGGCACAAGCAGCACAAGGGACTGCCTGGAGCCCCCCACTTCTTCAGGCTCACCCAGTAATTCCCAACTTCAAGACACCACGTCTAGCCCGCTCAGCGAGAACTCCCTGTGCCCATGCTGTTGCAACCAGTACCTCCTCAGGCCCTAGGTTTTGAGAAATAAGGCCTGTGAGGTTTCCTTGCACGTACTGTGCGGATAGAACCTGTTCACAGTTTCTGCAGAGGAGGTGATGCAGATTTTGGCTCTCTGTCTGAAGCAGTGGCTTGTGACTCCCATGTCAGCTCTGCAACACCTTGTCCAGAGTGAGAGCCCTCAGTGGCGCTTGTGCCTGTGGCTGAGGACGCTGTGAGAACAAAGGTCTTCACGTACAGGGGCCAAGCTCGGGGGAGGTGAAGGTGTATGTATGAGGAGGTGGGGACTTACGAATCAAGGCTTGATCCTGTGTGTGCACAGTTATCCAAAAGACATGCATTTGGCAGTGTTTGCACAGATACTGAGTTCTGATCTTCTGTTTCTGTGACTGAGCCATTCTTTTTAATGGATAAACACACACCTCTCACCCCCCAAATATGGGCTTCAATGTAAGAAAGCACATGCAGAAGTTGAAGTACCCTTTATGGATATAGTTGGTTTACCTATGTTGGGATCATTACCTATGGCTTTATTTTTGTCATATGTATCCTCATGCCTTTATTACTTTTATTTCAAACAAATGGTAGGCCTGGAGATTGTAAAACGTAGCTCACGTAATCTGTTAGCTGTAAAGATGAACGCTAGCTTCTGAACTACTTCCTCAGTAATTACACTGTAATTGATGATTTTCTCTGAGGACTTTGTGCCTATACTAGACCTCTCCAGAATCTCTGCTGGCAGCTTTTGCACCTTGGTTTTGGTCCGTGACAAATGTGAATGATCTGAGTTATGGTTGTCTGTATTTAAGACACCAGTTGCTGGATAAAAAAATATAAAGCAAACATAGCAAAAGCATTAAAGTCTTATATATCATTCACTAATTGCTTGTATATATTTCATTTTGCTACATTTTTGTGATAAATACAAGAGGAATTATAGATGTAATTGATCCCCGTATACATTGATACAGGTTTGTTGCAGACAAGATGGGTGGTCCGATTGAAAGAGACAAACTACATGACTTCAGCTGGGAACTTCACATAAGTGAAATACAATTTGAGCTGAAATGTAATGTTGTGCCTATCGGGAAAGTCAAAAAAGGGACGTTCTACCACAGAGCTTTACTTTTCAAGGTACATTAACATTTATTTTACAACATAACATATTGATGTTAAATGGATATTGTAAACTAAAGTACAATTGCATCAGTGTAATATAATATTTATATTCATGTAAAATCTTTTGTATACACTTAAGTCATTTTGCACTGGCAAAGTTGATTTCCCTATGAATGAAAGCCAGCATTGCTTCTTTCTGTAAACATTCTTGTTGTCATTAAATTGTCTTAAGTGATACCAGCAGAATACTTGATAAATGGCAAAAAGCCAAAATATTTGATTGGGAGTCAAAACATTTTACATTTTCTGTAAACTGTAAAATATTGAATTATGCAGCTTCCTTTTTTTTCCATGCTGCAAATGTAAACTTGTTGGGACAATTTTTATTTGGTATCTATCCAGTATTCTATGATAGCATGTAACAGCTTTTATGTTCTAGTTTCTTAGACTGGGAAGATTCATTTCTTCTGTCTTCATGCAAAGATGTACTGATGCAGCCCGCTTATCTGTCCCATCCTTTTTCCTTAGCTGCTGGGTAGCTGGACTTTTGTCCTTCTTGGATGGAGAGGAAAGGAGAAGCAAGGGCCTAGCACATTAAGCAGGAAGGGCCCAGGAAATAGTACACAGGAGAAAGAGCACAAGCCTAAATTTATGGTATCCATGGGAAGAGAAAGTTCCTGACATATTTTATGGAGGAGTGAGGGCATGCATTAATTGTGCTGAAGCAGCACTGATGTTCGCTTCCACTCTCTTAAAAAACCTTTGTAGGGATGGATCATTGCTCTTAAAGCCACACCAGTCTAAGCAATGGATATACTTGTCTGTTTGTAACAAGTTAAAAATCTTTCAGGATTTCCTTGCTTCAAAGCAGATGCATTCTGAGAAAGCAGTTTTGTAGCTGGAAACCATTATATGTCTGTCAGTGATAGCAGCATAGAGGAAGGGCAGGTGTTTCATCTAGCAGACGCTTGCCTCACATTTCATTGCTTCCCACATTCGCAGGGCTGAAAACCAAGGAGCGCGCTTTGGAGTGAAGCAGCAGTCCTAAACTTGCACTGATAAATATGTTGCATTTTTACACTTAATATTTCATACTAGCTACATGTGTGCAATGTACATACACCTCATTGCTTGAATAGACAGTGCTTCAAAATGTTATTCAGAAATAAGTCTTCCAACTAGAAAAAAACATTTCTGAGTGCTGTGGGTGTTGCATTTCATTTGAAATCTGAAGGACTGGCTGATAAACAAATGTATCAGTGCCTGAAAAGAGTTAAAATGGATATTTTTCATGTTATGCAGAGAATATGGTAGAAATAACATTTAAAAGCCTACACCTTCTAAGCAGAACCAACAACAAATATTTGCAGTTTGCAACAGTTTACAGATTTACAAAGTCTGTTTCAAGAAAGCTCTTGGCCTTTCAGGTATTTGTTTTCTTTTTAAGCATCTCTTGGCCTTGCTGTATATCACAGAAGCTACATGTATTAACTGTGATTAACTCCTTTTTCTTTCCTTTTTAGGTGATAGCAGACAGAATTGGCATTGGCTGTAGTTTAGTTCGTGGCGAGTATAACAGAGCTTGGAATGAAGTTAAATTGGTTGATGACTCTCCTCAAGGAGTTGCTGGGCTTCTGCTTCCTCCTCAAGAATATATTGTAGATCTAATGTTTGAGCCAGGCTTTTTGATAAAACAGGGAAGTGCAGAGGCAGATCAGTACAAACATATTTAATCATCTTGACAAATTTCGCTAAAATAACTATTTTAAAGGTGTTTGCAGTGCTAATATTTATGAAACTTAAGGGGTTTCAGGTCCAGCTATCAAAAAGCACCATATCTGGTATGTTGTCCTAAATGTTTAATTAAACATATTTTAGGTATCCAACTTCAATGCTTAGAAATTTTGTTAATTTTTTGGTACTATTTTAAGACTAACCTGTAAAACTACAGATTAAAATTTGGTAGATCAAGAATATTTGGTATGTGTTAAGATTATAATGCTTATTAAATAGGTTTAAATAATTTCCAAAATACAGTATATTCCTTTTTTTTTTCAGATGTTCTTTCAATTCTAATGCACATTTATAGGAATTATATGTCCATGAAGCAAGAAAATTTGACATGTGGTAAAATAACAAGTCACCTAAAAACAACCTGACAATTTTTTGTGTGAAATAAGCCAAGAACTGAGAATTAGAAGAACTAAGATAATAGCATACTTTCAGCTTCTGTAGAAAACATCCCATTTATATTTCTTGGAACTTGGCAGAGTTAATAATTACAGATAATAACATACTCTGGATGAAAGTAAATACTGTTTGTCCTAGCACAGGGAAGGCAGATGATTGATAAGTTATTGCTTGCAATCTCCCTTTAAATTCTTTATTTTTCACTTGAAGATAAAATGGACTCTGAGAAGGCAGCAGTTTTAGACACATCATTTGTATTTCTTGCAGCCTTGGGTAATGTGGTGTTGCTGAAGTGTACCGGTGCATCTAAGAGAGGTAAAACACTGACTAGAACACTCTAGTAAACACTTTTCTGGTGAAGCCATGAAGAATGTACTGGAGTATTTCAGGGAGCACAACTATCAAATGAGTTTACTGTGGAAAACTGAAAAAAAGCCCTGTACAGAAGTTAGGTCAATGCAGACAACATTGTGCAAAACTCAATTTCAGAAGAGCAGAATGCCAACAAGTCATTTACTTCCTGCCCACCAAAAATGTGATAGAAAAATTGGGGGTCTGTGTTCTTTTAGTTTCTTAATGTTTTGTCATGGACCAGGACATGTTTGTAGAAGAAAAGTCACTTGTATAGTCCACTTTGGTTTGAGGAGGTTTATATCTGCTGTATTCATTACTGCTTACGAGCATGATCGCACCACTCCCCCTCCTTCCTCCTCTGACATGCAGCATGATTTTCTGGTAGCCCCTTGGGGAACATTTTATCTTTCTGTTGTAAATTCACTTATATGGCCTCGTGTTCATTTTTTTAGCTTATGTTCAGCACTACTCTAGACATCAGAATGAAAAAGAACTCTGGAAACAAAATACAGGGATATGCTAGCAGAACTGTGTGGAAGGTGAGAATGTGTTTATCATTGCTATGTAGCAGGTAGGGAACTGGTGAAAACTGATATGCTGTCACTGACAGGCATGATTGGGTACAGAAACCTGCAACTTTGAAAGTGCAGTAAGTGGAAGTAAATTAAGAATTAATTTCCTACTAGCTATCATTTTATACAGTTTTCCGGCATTGGAATTTCGTTATTTTGTATTGGAACTATAATGTTAAAGTGTGACTTAGTCTGTTTGAGGAGGTCTTGAAAAACAAAGCAATTTCTGTTGTTTCAGTATACGTTGTGTCAATATTAAAAAAAGACAAAATGTAAGTTTTTCAAAATAAAAATTGGGAAACTTCTATTCTAGACATATAAGCTTGCTTTACATAAAATTAAAAAAAAAAAACCTACACAACTTTGTATAATGCAGAATTTGATGACCCAGAAATGTTGGATAAAGGTTGTTTTATGTCTTTCACAATTTTTAGCTTTGTATTAGCTGAGTTCTGTCACTTCAAAATTGTAATACACTTGGGTGTCAGAAATAAAATCTGGGTAGAATATAAACACTTAAATCCCATATTGTTAGTTTAAAAACTGCAGTTTAGTTGTCAAGTAAGTCAAGAGATGCCACACTTTTTTATTTGATGCTTCCCAGGGACCTGTAGCTGTGCCCACACCCTGGTGAAGAATTCCCCCAGCCTTGACAAGAGCAGCCCAGCTCACACTCTTTCCAGATCTGAATCGGAAAACAAAATGTTCAAAAGTTTCTGCAGGGCTCAGCTGGGTGAATATTCCCAGGACATGCCCAGCATACACCATTTGGCTTGGGCCATGCCTGAGTGAAGTGATCACCTACCTTCTTTTTAAGGAGCAGATGGGGAAGGCCGTCATCCCTCCTTTTACATAATAGTTCAGTGGGCAGATAAGTCACTCAGGACATAGAGTCAGGCTTGATGCCTTGCTAAGCATGAACAAAACAGTCTGCAGCTATGTAATTGCCAGGATATATTCTAGCCACTAAGCACTCTTCATCCCTCTTTTTGAAGCTCTGATATCATGTAGAAAAGAGTGCAGGATTAATAGACTATAGAAACAGAAAAGTTGAGCAACCTCTTCAGCCTAATATTAGGGGTTATAATTAGGTTCTTCCTTTGGGAAAAGAGATTCTGTGTCTCTAGTACTCACTGCCAGAAATGTTCTTATAGTTTACTACATGTGTACTGTAAAATGTAGAGACTGTACCCTACCTAGAACAACACCCTCCTAGTTAGGTACTCTCCTGCCAGGTGAAAAGCTGTCTTAAGCAAAAATAGGAACTGAAACGAGGTTAATTCCTCCATAGCTGTAACCACTGGACAATTACTCAAAAGTAGGTATCATGGCCAGCAGCTGTGCAGAATGAAAACCAAATGAGACATGCTCAGCTTCTTGAAAAAGAGGGTATGTAGATGATTATCCCAGGACAGTGATGTGGGCTGTAGATCCTGATTTGAAAGAGGCACCTCTAAGTCATCTTCACACATGCCTGTGCTTCTGAGAGAAGCTGGCATGAAGACACCATTCCTGCTGTTCACTGGAACTACCCAACTTCATAGTGACTGTGCTGAACTTATGTAGCGCCCTGCTCAGCTTGCTGCTTACTGCAGGGTCTGTTCCAAGCCATCTGGAACTGACACACCACACATGTACACACGCACACACACGCACACACACCCCTGCCATTCATTTTCATAAAAAAGAATTTTTATTTTGATTTGGCATTGAAAAACACAATGCTTAATATATAGCACATCTGCTTATCAAGACATACAAAACTGGACTGTTGATAAAAGGTCAGGCATGGCTTCTACCTTTCTAGTGAATGTGAACCAGCAAAGCAGCAGACCAAAACTAGTGGTGTTGTCAATGTGGTTTCAAGTTGCAGTAGAGGCTTTGGTATGAGAGGGTCTAATGCTTTGACCCTGCACAACTCTCTGCCTTTGCTTGTTCTGTGTCTGCCAGGACCATTGTGGCTAAGGGGATTCTAAGTGGATAATTCCAGGCTCTTCAGGCCAGATTTTGGCTGAGACCTGTTTCTGAGGGGTGCTTCTGGTAGACACCTCGCTGCAGAAGTGGATTCTTCTGTTTTTCCTCAAGAAGATGCAGAGGCAGTACAGGCTGCCGGCAGCAGCAGTACCAGCGCTTCCATGCTTCCCTTCTGTTGGCCTTGATGCCTCAGCAGTAGCAGCACTAAGGTTAACTTACACTTGTTTTATCTTCATGCTAGCAGGGAACAACTGCTGTGTAATTTATAGAATTAACACATCAGATAGTTCCTGGTTACCTACTGCTAACCTACAGCAATGGCAGAACATCACTCCCTCAAACTGTGTAGTCCCTTGCATAGTAGAAATTGAAATGAACTCTTCTTCCAGTAAATCTCTGTTGCGGATTAACTCTGGATCCTGAGAAGAATCTGAGGCTCTTGGAGCAACACAGGTGTTTCTTTTCAGATCCAAGAGGAACTTTTATTCCGGGTTTGGGTTTTTTTTACGTCAGACTTCGCTTCAAGGAAAAACAATAAGTCTTATATTAGTAAATATGGTCTTGAATGGTGACATATTATTTCATCCATAGCTCCTTTGCATGAATCTGCACCTCTTCTGCTACATGAGTCATTTCTTCATAAATCCAGCCCATTATCAACACAGATTGTTGATATGTGGAGACTGTGCAGAGGCAGTAGACATTTACTGGCTAGCCTGTCAACTTAGTTAAGATAGAAAAGTGCACTAATACATTTATTATATTCATAGCTCTCTTGCTGGTTTATACAAGAGTCTTTTCCCCAACAGCTCATTGGCAGCACGTATTTTCTGTCAGAAGACTGAAAATAAGCAACAAAAATCCCCATATAATTCAAAGCCCGAAGACAGCATATGCCATCACAGGAAAGTAAAAGAAGAAAGGATAAGAATGGACGTACGGGCTCAAGCCAAGAGTATCCAACCAAGTAACCCATCTCCAGCAACGGTCAATATACAAAAGGTTAAGAACACAGCACAAATACAATTATACATTTCCAGAGTACTCTGATGGGTTCAGCAGTTTGCATTTCAAGGACTTCCTATGTGTCTAGGTATTTAACAGCTCTTAAAGTTTTCTATCTTCACTACGGTTGTGCAAAGAAGCATCTCATTTTCTTTATTCTGAACTTGTCATCTGCTGCTTTCATTTACTATCTCCTAGTTTTTGTAGTAGAAGAGACAGTGGACATGCATTTCCTACTTAGCTTCACCTTAAGGCTGTTTTCTTAGGGGTCTCCATCCTATCTTCCCTCAGTATACTCTTCCCTAAGTATACTTATATGCAGGATATATTTCATCACTCCCTGTGTGGACTCCCACCCATACCTTTGGTCATTGTGCTGTTCCTTACTTGTATCTCTTTTAGTTACACTATATTTTTAGAAATTATACTAGACCCGCATACAATATTGAAGAGTTAGTCATGTATTCTTTTTTTTTTCCTAATAGCTCCTAATAATCCATTTACAATTGACAATTTCTGAGCATTTAGCTACATGATTTACTAGAATGAAGAGATACAGAGGAGCAGGTACAGCTCATTTTGGGAATCTTAGTATGCAAGGTCTGATAAGGTGTCTTCAGTGTTCTCTGCATTAGCTGCAAAGTCAGTGGTTTCAATGGGAAGCCTAACCTATATCAATATTGTAGATCTCAGGATGCTCTGTATAGGTCCATGGTCTTCCTGAACCCTAACATGAGTCAAGGTTTCCTTGTGATGCCATGATGGATAACTCCATGGCCATGCAATAGCTGAGCAAGCAAGAGGTACCAAATTGACTCATCATCATGCAAAAAGAAAAATATTATCTCTGGAAATTACATGCTCAACATGGCATTGTGGTTCATCCTTCAGGCCTTCAGACAATTTCCTAGTGCAATAAAGGATTTGGCCATCATGCCTTTGTGACATCCTGAGCTGCTAAACGCAGCAGTAAATGATAGCTCTTATGCTCCGCTAGGTGGAAGGTCCAGATTTCCAGGAGATGTTTTTTTCACTTCATGGACCTTAGCCCATTTCATGTATACACTCTGTTACTTCTGATCTTAGAGGGAGCTAAGACACACCGCAGAAAGAGTCTGAAGAACAGGATGTATCCAATAAAGACAAGCCCAAAGTTCAAGACTTAGGGAAGAATAATAAGTACACAGCTCTTGCACCTCTTTTATTTTCCTTGATTAACTAGAAGAATACCTCTGCCCAGCTTCATTCCTTCATTCCCATGTCTTCACTTCTATGGTGTAAGGACTAACTACCTAGCCAAAGTGGGAAAAAAGGGTCTTTCACAGTACTCGTGAATATTTTGGTTTATGGAGTCCCACAAGCTCCCGAAGGTGTTCTCCAATTACTATTCCTCCTCTGTCCTTGTGAAAATGGGGTTTCTAATCCTGTGCCAGAGTTCTTGGTGCTACAGAACTTTGAGTGCCAGAACGGAGGTTCAGTGGCAGCTCCATTTAAAAACCTGAAGGATTCACTGATATATGAAAATGAGGAGTCAGCAGAGTCACGTTCATTGATTTAGTTACTCAGATCAATTGATTTTATGCTACAAAGGTTTTCATTCTTCATAAGCCTTTTTTTTCCCCCCCCCCCATAACAAGGTACTGCCACCCGACAGCAACTGCTAGCAGGGAGGTGATGGTTCAGGCAGCAGTAGCAGGTTTGGGCCCCTGGGCTATTTGGTGGTATAGCATGAGGTATTGGCTAAAGTTCCTGTGATAAAGATCAATTGTCAGGGCCCTGAGTGAAGCAATGGGCCTTAATGGCCCTGACCCGTCTTGCCTGGGACCACCATTCCCACCCCTGCCTGTGGCCCAGGACACCATCTCAGCCCAGCCCCGGTGCCACCAGCCCCTACCCCAGTGATGGGAGTTACAAACAAGTAACCAGCATGGCCTCTTCGGTGACAGCTATCACAGAGGAAGGAGGTACAAACCAAAATGACAGCCTCTGCGGATGGTGAAATATTACTTATGTCAAGCCACAGGTAATGGGAAGACGCATTCTCACATCCAGTCTGTCTGCCCATCAGTATTCATCCTCATCATCTTAATAATGACCTGTCATGTCATGGGGTGGTTTTTTTGACAATTGAGTCGAGCTAGTAAAAAGATTTGGTATCCTTCTTTATGCTTAAAAAAACACCCAAAACATTGCTCAGTAGTAAGAGCTGGGGTGTCCTGTCCCAAAACACTGGGCAGTGCAGCCCCTCCCACCACGCATGTGCCTGCTGCAGCACAGTCCAGCCACAACCACCGGACCAGCAGGAGCCAGGAAAGCACAATGCTTGCTGAAAACCATAGCTCTGAGACAACCAAGATGTGTTCCAAAAGTTCTTTATGGAATAAAAGCGCCATCGAAGATGACCGGTAAGTTGTTCATGATGCTGGCCTGTGTAACAGCATCATCTGTTAACCTGCTCTGGCCCATCTTTTCTTCATGCTGAGAAGCGGGGCTGGCCATGCAGTGAGCTCTGGGAGGCAGGACTGTGCCTGCAGATGGCAGGGGTGGGAATCGGTGCTCGGCTAAAACGTGTTAACTGCTGAGTGCTGATCAACACGTCCAAAGCGCCATGAAGCACTACACAGAGGTGGAAACACATAATGCAGCACAGATACACATGTACAACCACTTACTGGCACATCCAGAAAGCAAACCCTCTACCACTACAGCGGTGCCGAGGTCTCCTCTCCTCCTGAGCCGCTGCGCCTCTCCCCAAACGGCACAGAGAGAAATGACCCAGGGACTGTGCTCCAGCATTTTGCCATGGGCTTTGCAATACAGCTATGTGGACTTGGGGCATGATTTTTTCACACTCGTTACCAGTACAGCTATTACAGCAGAACTTTGCAGATAAATGAACAGCTCTTTAGTCCTCTTAATGAGCTAATTATTTTTCTATTATACAAACACTGGCTCTGACACTGAGAGATATCAGAAATATTGGAATAACTTTATGTGGCCTTCCTTGTCCACTATCACCCAGGCAGAATTTAGAGTTCAAGCACAGGTAGAGTACATGCAGAAATGACAGAAACACAGAGGGAGAGACGTACAGATATACGTGTCTCTGACCAGTAAAAATGTTATTTGTAGGACATGGAAGAAATTAGTCTATTGGAGATACAATGAGCTAGCAAAAGCTTTTCTCTCATTAAGGAGTGAGCTTATTTGCATGCTAATGAACCAGCTAGTTCTTCCAGCTCATTGATGTTTCACTGACATGCTGAGATGCCATCTATGGAAACCATGTGCAAAGCATAATTGAAGCCAGTTCTTGCTTGAAGTTGGATAAATGTTGGGGGAAATATAGCAAGATGAGAAAAGCAATCATATCAAAGTAGGCAGCAGATCCTGTTGCTCATGCAACCCTTTGCCAGCTCAAACACTGTTTACAACCAGCTCTCCTCATTCTAGTCCTACCTTGCAAGTGAACACAGCAGAAGGTTTCTTTGACCTTGTCCTCCAGCAGTGCTAACGCTTGGTCTATGCAAGACCACTTTGCCTATATTAGAATAAGAGACAAAAAAGAATCTTCATCAAAAGACTCTTCTAGAAAGTGCAGTGCCACTAGGTTTTGCATGGAGGGCTACCTGTGAGCAACCTTTTCCAGTCTACATAAAGCTTTAGAGTTGTCCACTGCTGTTCCTCATTCCCTCATCCATGCTGCATAAAACTGCCAAAAGTAACAAACTCCTCTGTGGACTCCATAGCGTGTAACATCTGTCCCTTTTGTGGTGCCAGTGTTGTGCAAGTTTGCTGTAAAACGTGGTGCTAAGTTCTCGTGGAACAAAAACTGCTTCAAAATTAGTTCACCTTCTGTTGCAAGAAAGGTTGAGCTAACTAACCAGCCAGACACCTCAGCCCATGCTGGTCCCACATCTAAATTACAGCTCCTAGCCTCAGTGTTCCCCATTTCTTTGTTATTGCTCTCTTGTGCTGTTTCCAGGAGATGTCCCTAGATTGTCTTACTGTTTCTGATATTCATCTCTTGTGTTTTCTAACCTACATCCTTCTACAGATCAGCAGGGCTTCCTAGTTATAAGAAGGATGTGAAAAAAAACACGCCATAGCATGTTTTTAATTCCTTTTTAATATGAACTTCTCTAAACAAGATGCTTTTAGTGACAGAGTTTGAAAGAAGATTCCTTAAAGGCCAGGTGTCACAAAGATACTCAAGAGTCAAAAGGCTTTTCAAAATGTCAAGTCATTAGTTTTAGTTGGCATTAGGGACCAAATTATGAAATGGTGGAGGTCTGCTCAGTGTCCCAAGATGTACGAGATTTTGGTAATTATATCTGATTTCCAAAGTTGGAAAATTATTCTCTGACAAATGGGCACTCTTCAGACACAGTTTATCTATGGTAGATCATACAGAAGAATCACATGCTGAGTGCTAATTTCTTTTCATTACACTATTTTTGCTGTAGACTTCTAATGTAAGTGAGTTTAATCCTAGATCCACCTGCTAATAATGGCAGCTGCAGTACCAAAAAGAGTGTTGGATGACTAAAGGCTGTCCTTTAGGTATAAGTATACGGAAAAAAGTCAGGGGCCATGAGACCAAACATTGGATGAGCTCAGAGCTATTCAGGTATTAAATTCCTTCAGGAATTCCCAATGACAAGACAGCTATGTGTCAGGAATTAACAGGGACTGGGGCTTTGCAGCACTGGGCCAAATGTTATGTTGGGGGTAAGTATCTCACAGCAGCTTCCCCAAGCCAAGCACTGCATAGCATGTAATATGCTTTTAAAATACAAATAACATGAAATGTATGGTGAGTTCAGGATGCAGCGTTACACATGCCAAGGAGCACACTGCTCCGATGATCAGGGTGCCTTCTTCAGAGCAAAACCTCTGGTCAGAAACCTGCAGTTATTTACACAGGGATTAGTCAGTACCTTTTGTTACCATGGGATAGAGGAGGGTTAAGAAAGGGACCACCATCCGTTTAGTGTGTTCTTGCCACTTGCCGTGTATTTGCTGACCACAGAAATACAGTAGTAAACAGGAGCAGAGATTTCAGTCAGGTCCGCGCTCAGTTTTGGTACTGCAATGCCACTGAACATGCTGGGAAGGTGTCTTTGCTTGCCACTTAAAAATGAAAGCAACGCGTGCTAATGAACATGCTAGCAATAGCTGGTCTACCAGTATTTTTCCCTGCTAGATCAATGGCAGTATGGTGTGGAAACAAGAGGTCTGTGTAAAACCTAGAGCCCGCTCTAATCCTTTCTACCCTCTTCCTACATAGCAAATACGGACCAAAACATTTACAGCAGCAGCATCGACTCAGTACACTCTGTCTTTTAAAAGGCTTCTAACCTAAAGTTCCCACAGAGGTAGTTGTCCCTGCAGATCTGGCCAGTCCTTATATCACATGAAGCTGAAGTTTTTGCTCAGCCCAGAGTTGCTCAGATGGGCCCTGGAAAGGAAACCCCAACTCCTGTTCCCGTGGGAGCAGGGAGGGCTGGGCCAGACTGCCAGTGGGCACTCCATTTTCATGAAATGGAAAACCAGCTCATGCCTTGAGAATAGGATGCTAGTTTTTCCAGCAGGTAACTGGTGAGCATGCTGGAGACCAAGGATTGTAACCAAATCTTGAAGTACTGCTAAAAGGATGAGTGGAAGGCAGGCAAACCACAGTAGGCAAAGCAGAACTGCACACTGTACACCTGCGAATCCCTCAGGCAATTTTTTGAATTAGAGTGGTCTCTTGCACTGCTTTCACCTGACTACATGCTTCTTGTTTTTCAAATACATACACATTTGAGAAAATCACAATCTGGTTTTAGATAACTGGAGGCGGGTTGGGGGACACACCTAAAAAGCCTCCAAAACCCCAGATACTGAATTCATTTTGAGATATTTTCCACTCCACTATCCATCTACTTCACCAACAGTCCTGTTCATTACGCCGTTATTCTTACCCAAGTGAAATCAAGATGCAAGTCCAGCCTCCCTGTCCAGCCGCGACGCAGGCATCTTGCGGGGAACCAGCAGTGTGTTTGAGTGCCCCATTAAACTCCCCTGCGAGCCAGGTCACAGCCCTTTGGGCTGCTGAAAGCTCTGCTGAAGCTGCTGCAGACCCAGGGCACAACACTTCGCACTGGGAAGAGTGTTTATGGGTGGCAGGAGGATGTACACCATAAAAAGCACAGAGGACCAAGATGTTACTTCTTGGCCCCCTTAACCTAACTTGTTCAATTGCATCCATTTTTTAGTGTAAGATTTCTAGAGGACAGACGCTGTCAGGAGTCCTTACCCACACAACACAAGTGAATCAGAACTTGAACTCCCAGCTAAACCATTACCGCCGCTGGTGGCTCGGACAATGGCAGTGCAAAAGCCCTTAAGGTCATTCATAAGATGCAGAGCGTGCACACTCAGCCTCCCACTTTCTGCCTTCTTCTAAACCAAGAGCATTGCAGTGAAGCTGAGTTACCAGCACAAAACCAGTGGGGGACTCGACCAGACTTGCCTGCATCCCAGCAAAAGCGAGATGGACGAAATGCGGAGTTTGGGGAGGATTTTTAAAGAGCATGATTTTGTGCTTTCCCTGATTAGAAAGTGCATTTTAAAAAAATCTTTTGGGGCTCACCAAAGAGAGAAGGAAAGAAGGTTCATAACTACATTTATGGGAATCTCAAATTTAAAAATACACCTAAGATGAATGAGTGGGAATAAAACCTGTTCCGGCGAGCTCTGCTCCTAAGGAATTCCCGTTTGCTGGGAAAGAGGCAAACTCTGTTATCAGGGAAGTCAGTCTATTGAAGGGAGAGCAATTTCCCCCGATCAGAGTGTGAAGCATGACACACCCTACTCTTAAATCATTTATATTTTACTTTTTTATGATGCGATCGTGAATAAGCTTTTTCTGCATTTGTAATTAGAGGATAGAACAGATGGTCAGGGCTTAGTTCAGGGTGATAAATCCATTAAGATAACCTACAGAAAGCTGCTGCTACGGTGGTTGCTGCCAAATAACTGTTCATTCAATGCTTTGTCAGGCTTTGGGTACTGGGTGGAAGATGAACCATCCCAGTTCTTCACTACCTTGAGGTACAAGGGGTAAGAAATCACACACAAGTTTGGGGAATATATTATTACTGTCTATGTGGCTCAAGAAACTTGGATGCTATGATATAGGGGTGCATGGAGCAATCCAGGGAAATAGCCTGGAGCTGTTGCTTCCCAACAGCTGCCCTGGTAGATACACTCACTCCATCCCAGAGTGCGTATCTACTTGTCAAAGTGGATGAAATTTAGCTGAACAGGTGGCCCAACTGCAGAGTGAGTTTTCTGTCAAGGAGTGATTGCAAAATATCCATTTCACTTTGAATTCATGTCTTCAGTCATTTGGCAAGAAATTGCTCAAAGCATTTAGAATCCTAGAATAATTTATGCTGAATGGGACCTGCAGAGGAAATTTGGTCTAATCTAACTCAAAGCATTTGTCACAGTGGACCAAACCTTTAGGTCCCTTCCAGCTGGAACTATTCTATTCTATTCTATCCTCAGACTCCCACAGAAGGCTCCTGCTTGAGCTAGTTCACAAATATGATTATTTTTTTCTAAAAACAGGCATCAGAATAATTAGGTATTCTACAGCTTATGATTGGCAAAAAGAGATATTAAACCATAAAGCAAACAAGGCAAGAATTTGTGTGTTCACTATTTCTGATTACGTCTTTGACCTGAATCACATCACACTACTCCACAAATGAATCTCAGCAGAATCCATGGGGCTGCGTCAGGAAGGTTCAGCTCTGCATTCTGTGCCTCTGGAAGCCAGCAATACCCTTTTCTGAGATGCTTTGGCTCTTCTGCTACTAATAATTTTTGCCCAAATCCCTTTCCATCATTGGAATTCAGCAGCAGAGCATTACCGCGTATTTTTGGATAGCGTTTCCATGTGGAAACAGTATCTCCATATACCAGAAGCTCGAAGTTTCATCACATCTGAGTGGCTAGAAACTAGCTGTGGAGTTGTATCAAGTCCGTTAGAGGAGAGGGAAGACTCTGCTGAGGAAGGATGTGGAGTTCCTGTGATCATCTCCTATAAAAGCAGTGAGGATTTCTGCAGGGAAAATGGAGCCTGCCACAGATACAACCTATCCACCAAAGTGCTCATGCCGGTCCCCTCCCTTTTCTTCATTCTCCAGGGACCTGGGCACACAGCACCAGTACATTTGGTCCAAGCCAAGCATACACTGAGGTCCCACATGTTTCAATGGGAACATCCCATAAGAGAGGACATACATTAGGTATGACAAAATAAGCAGAAGGAAACTGATTGCATACAAATGCGTATAAAACAAAAATACCACTATTTCAGGGTTTTCTTCTGTATGTAGTAATGTCAAGAGGCCTTATTAACAAAAGCTGCTTAAGCAAAGGTTTGAATTTGAACAGGGTTCATTTGATTTCTGCTCCTCACCGCTTCCTGGCTGACTGCTCAGTATCTGCCAGCGTAGGCATTATGTGATGCTCTGCTTGTCCCCAAAGCTGTCAGTCAAGGCAGAGCCTGGGCTGGGAAATGGTTAGAGCCCGAATAAATATTAGCAGGGTAGCCTGGACCGTGACCGCTTCCCTCCTACTCTCGCCTTCACCCGCCTACACACAGGCTGCTGCTGCTGCTGCCGCCTCGGCGCAAAGCAACGCTGCAGGAGGAGCTGAGGAGCTTCTCCCCCATCTACACCCATCTAATAAGACACTGTGCTTTTGAGGAGTGACCCTTCCCTGGATGCCGCTTGTGTATGTGCTGGAGTCAGGTGACATTTTTAACAATAAACCTGCTGAATTACAATTCAGGGAGAATTTACTTGGAAATTTACATAACGTAGCTCGGGGAGACTTAACTGCTTCCCCTTGTGCATAAGGGAGAAAAAAAGGAGGAAAATTAAGTAACAGCCTAATTGGCTTTTATAACAGTCTATGGGGAGAAATGGAAGCCGGCTCTCTGCCTAGCTACGAAGCTTGGTATGTGCTGTAACCATGGGAGGCAATATTACAGGCATGACAGGACAATGATTTGGTTTTTCAGCACTGAAGGTCTGAAAAATGAAATACCTCCAGCCGGGGGGGGTTGTTTTCCACTTGAGGAAGATCTGTCATGCCGGTTCGGAGGACTGCAGGTCAGGCTTTTGTTGGAGGGAAAAATGGAGGATCTGATCTGTCTGTGCACCACCTCAAATGTGGATCACGGCCGTTGGGATGAACGGGATCTGCCTCTTCCGCCACCGCGCTCATTTTAGTCAAGGAGCGGCTTGCAATAAACTGGATAACGGAGAGGATGATGAGGCTGGGGCTGGCAAGCCTAATGCCTTCTGCTCCCGCTGCTCCCCTGGGTGCATGGCCCTGGCACCCACTCCGCTCCCCCAGCACCCGAGGAAGGTGGCACAGCAACGGACCTGTGCTGGTTCAGGTCCTACTGCCTCAAAACTGCTGCATTTTGGAATAGTACCAGCAACAGAGAGCTGCGAAGAAGATATTGATGGTTCATTTTTTTATTGAATTTTGTCTTTAAAAAAAGCACCAGTTACATCAATGTCAATTACATTAAAACGTGCAAGTTTCAGGACTAATCGCTTTCTTTCACCCTTCTTCATTTCCCAGATACTTCAGGGAGAACTCCATTGATTACCTGTCCTCCTCAGCAGCAAACACCGCCTGAGACCAAGGCCAGGAATGCCTCTCTTCCATGGCTGAGCTGGAGACAGCAGCAGTGAGCCCCGGGAGCGACACCATCACCTGCCACTGCTTTCCAGCCCTAGGCCGTTTGCCAGAACTGGGGAGTGTCAAATCGGGTGTCTCCTCTCCAAAGCCTCCCTAATGTGTCCCAAGTCCCTCCTAAACCATGGCTAAATGACTGATATAAGATGCCATAGGGTTAAGCTAGAAGGGGTTTGGAAAGCTCTTTCTCTGATCTCCACTTCCCAAAATGGCTGAACATGGAAAAATGTTACCTTCTGCCTACAGCATAGACGCTGCCGTCTCCTCCCTGCCCAGCAGCTCCGCTCTCTTACCAACCTGACTCATGGTCCTGAGGACTCACATCTCCAGGATTTTTATCTAGGTACTCTGCCTTCACTCCACTGTGTCTTATTTTATAGGACAAAGCCATTAATCAACTGTGTGCCCCCCCTTCCCTGCCGCCACAGACAGCAAATGTGATCATCTACGAGCCTTGCAGCTATCCGTCTTTCAGTGCACGCTTTTGTGGATCTGAGCAGAGGATTTGATTACAGCCGTGGTACCGATCATATGCTGTGTTGGATGTCCTCGGCTGCCATTGAACTCATTGTCTTAGACATGAGGATGGTTCCATAAGGGTATGTATGCTCAGGACTGATCACACAACACTATATTTTAGCTTTGGTTTCGAAACTGGGCTAGAAGAATTAGACTAAAAAGAAACTAATTTTGTATTAAACACCAATATTAGCTTTGTTATCTGATGCAATCAAAGCAGTTCCTCCCACATCATTTAGTAATGATGAACTAATTCCGAATCAGAAATGGAGCTATTGGAAAAAAAGCAGACAACAGCATTAGGGCTTAACCTGGCAAACTGACTTGTGTTTAGGTCTACCTTTTAAGGACAGGAGGCCAAACTATAATACGTGTCCTATTACAGGTATATTTATAGGCCAAGTCAAAGCAGCTGTGACTGCAAATCACACCATGTAAACAAGTAGCCACTTAGATAGCACATCGCCTTCGCAATTACTCGATCAATACCTCTAAGAGCAATGCCTATAATATGCATTTAGGAGAGCAAGAGCACTTTTGCATGCAAATACCAGACTTGTTCTCCTTAACAACAACCTATAAGGGCTGCAAGCAAATGCTTCGACAGGATTTTGTCGTATTTACGGCTGCAGCGATCGTTCAATTTTTAAGCCTCTCAGTAAGAAGCTATCGAAACCTTTACCTGCAAGTGCTGCCTCGGTATTTAAGCAGGTACTTTGCCAGTTGCTTTTATAAGGGGCAATTATTTAGGTTAAACACATGGATTAGACATGCAACCCAGTGGGGTGGGACCGGGGGAGACGCCGGCCGTGGCCGGCGTCTCCCCCGGTCCCGCCCTGCCAATATGGTGGCTCATCTGCTCCGGAGCATGCTCGGGAACATCCTCCTCCTCCTCCGCTCCCTGCCCAGGAGCTCCGGTGATGGCTTGGCCCCCGCTGCCGGCGGTGGCACAGGTACCCTCTGCCCAGAGTATGGGAAGCGGGTGGGGAGGGCATCCCCGTTCCCAGTGTCCTCTAGCCGGTGGGAAAGGGCTAAGTCAGCCTGCTGTAGGTATTTCTCTTGAACTGGCAGGCTAAACTATAGTTTTTGTAGTTTAAACTGTAATTTTCAAATTCCATTTTTCCCCCCCAATATCACATCTGCATTGCAAGAGATGAGTCCAGGCAAGTGCTCATCACTCAGGAGCTGATTTCTTTGCAAGGATCCTGTGCTGATGGGAGATAAACATGGAGGTAGTTCCCCACCTCAGACTTTTTGATTAGGAAGGAATGAAACTCTTTTACTCGTTGTTTTTCAGCCAATCTATTAATTCTTTGCCAGTCCCATACCACCACGAATGTTCTGCATGGTGTGCACAGACTCATAGGAGGCATTGCTGGAGGTTTGCACCGTGGTGGGTGACTTCTGCTCTCCTGTTGTGGGTCCCTCACTTAACTGCCCCATTTCGCTTGGGCTGTAGGTGTTGCTTTCTTTCAGTCCTCCTTCTTAGCACCACTTTTCACTGAGGCCTGGGGAAGCTGATAGTCTTTAATAGCTCATAAATGAGCATTAGTTCTGGTTTCTGAGGGTTTCCAAGAGGCAAACTGCCAAACCTTTCCGTGATACCCAGGGATGAGGAAGGAGCACCAGCAGACCAGCAGTTATCCCAAGCCAGAACAGAGGTCTGTGCTGGGAGAGTGGATGGCACCTTGGGTTGTAGGTGCCTGTTTCCGTTCAGACCCTTCCCAAGGAGTGTGCTGGGGCTGCTCTCCGTACGTAGCACACAGAATGGGAAGCAGATGCAAAGTCCTGCACTCGCCCCTGCTCTTATGTCCCTGAACTGCCCTCCTGTGCTCTGTCTGTACCCACAGAAACGTCGGGAGAACTGAGGTGATGATGGAAAGCATCAATAGAGTCTAAGTTAAGATGGTGTTAAAAATAATAGGGATTAGCTTTCTATATCTAATTGAAGACACGGGCCTTCTGACTAAACAAGCTGAAGCAACTGTTGCTACAGACTGGAAAAAAAAAATTTGACTCCAGAGCAATTCTACGTTACGAGAGAAAGAGGAACTGAACCAGTAAGCAAAAGCACTAATGCTGGCCAAGGTTAAGCCACCTCCTCTGCTTGCTGGGCAGAAAAAAACCCTGCTTTGGAGAGCTGTCACCACTCAGTTGCAGGTTTTCCCCTGCCTTCCTCTGGATGAAAGTTAGACTCAACATACTGAACCGGGTAGATTTTGTTCTGACCCAGACTGGTTTGCAGATGAAAAAACATTCTGCATTCTTTTCATATTTTGGTTTTTTTTCTGGGATACTTTACCGCCCGCTCAGCCGTCTGTGTGGCAGTAGTGGAGGCCCCTCCAGAGGGGAGGAAGATCATATTTTTGTCCTGTAGTCTCCTTTTTTTCACCATATGTACATTAGCCATGGAAGTCTTATACATGGCACTCCATTCAGGAGCCGGGTTACCCCTCGTGTGCCAGATCACCCACTCGCCTTGCCCCCACGCTTTGCTTCCTTCTGTGATGGAGGCCACGTAGCGTTGTGGGTGGAGTGCCGGCATCCCTAGCCCAGAGCCAGGGCTTCTGCACGTGTGGAGGAGCATGTAGGCTGAGATTAAATCATGTGAACTGTGCCCAAATCCTTATCTGTAAAATAAGGATCCCAATTCCAGACCATGCAGGGAGGAGGAGAGTCCCTTTGTAGAGCCACTTTGAAGTCATGGCACTCCATAGCAGAGCCCTGGTCTTTGGGATCCTGCACATTTCATAAGTTCCTCAGAGGTCACGACTCCAGCCCTGGTACCTGGGTGATTTATGCATCTGACTGGTCTCGAAGTTTCTGGGGGCAGGGGGTAGTCTTCACTATTAATCCAAAGGCATCCTCCCCTTCATTTCTTTAGGCTGCTAATGTTTGTTCTTCAAAGCCCCCCTGTGAAGCCTTCTTTTTATGGTTTTTCTCCTGTTTTGAATCTGATTCCTACATGCTTGTACCAGATGGTGAGCTTTTAAAGACCTGCATTATTAACTTCTCTTTTTTTCTTCCTTTTTAAAAAGCTATTTAGCAGGATCTATCTGAATAACACAGAATCGGGGAATATACTACTGCGTGTGCTGCAATGCCCCCCTGTTCAGGTAACATCCTTTAGATTTCACAGCATCCTTAAAATGACCTAACTGTGGCAGGAGGGGCAGTGTCTTTTCATGAGAGGAATGGAAAAGTGTAGGTCAGAAGAACAATCCTTTGGTGCCAGAGTACAACATATATGATTTCCAGGATGCCTGTGGTGATACAGGTACATGGTATGCCCTTTTCTTGAGCATATGAGGGTCTCCAGTGGCCAGCAGACGGTAGTTGCTACATAGAGTCTGCCTTTCTCTCCTGCCACACACACTGTCCTTTTTGGTTGATAATAATTCTCTGTTTAAGAGGTCCCTAAGCCACAAGCTGCCACAAAATACATGTATTTATGCATGAGTATCACCGTATGTTTGCTCTATTCTTGTGCTCGTCCATAGTCACCTTCTGCCACTCATGCTACTGGGCTAGAGAGACCTCTGCTCTGCCTTAGTCTACCCGTTGTTGTGTTCTTACTGCTGGGTCCTTCATACTGGAGCTAAGACCTCCTCTTCACCGCCACCCCCTTGTCGTTCCCTAAATTAAATTCCATTTTTTTGGCCTTTTTTGTTACATCTACTTTTTAAAACCTGACTCCAAACGACTGTGCTATTAACCTCTGTGCTCTTTACAATACTATGTATTTTGCAACTTCATTAAAGTCTAAGTAAAAGGAAATAGATTCCCTTGGAGTAGGATGTGCAGAGGGTGTTCTGTTCTGTGTAACTGAACCAGAAAAGACAGTTCCTCATATTTTTGATCTAGAAAATAGCCTTTATTTATTCCCAACTGAGAGTTCAATGGAGTACAGCTGATATGCCCATTTTTATGAAGACTTTAAAGGATGCATCACAGATCAGAACTTCAAATGGGAAGCTAAGGAACAAGAGATCTGGATGGTAAGAAAGGGGGGAAAATGTAATGGCTGTATTAAAAATAAAACTAAACTAAGCAATTAAATGGTAAAATCGGAGGCTGATAATTGTGAACAGTTAGTTTTCCTTTGGCCAAGTAGAGAAAACCATTGTTATGCAAATGAACATTTGCTTAAATGTATCTTTTTCTGTAGAGGTTTCCTAATAAACACTTTTAAATAAATTTATTTCAGAAGCTAATGCAGCATTGCAGAATATTCTCAAGACAAATACAAAACCTAAAAATACCTCTGGAAAATTCAGATAAATTAGATAAATTTTAAATTACTAAGCTGTGGAAAATTTCCTTCAATTTCTTCAAATGTTCCTTCAGTTTAGGCATCCTTTATATTAGAAAATAGATACTGACAGGCCAACATGAAGAGACATGAGCACTGGAGGGAATTGTGTCTGCTGCTAAACTAATAACAAAACAACAATATAACCAAACAGTCAGGCTGCTTTTGCAGTATCCAGCTCTCGGAGAATATAGGTATCTTTGTTTAAAGCATAAAATAATGCTGAGCCTTACAGACTGATACAGGAAAATAAAATAAAACCCCAAACTTAGAGAAAAAACCTTTTAAGAAAATTGAAAATTATTAAATGTGCAAAATGGGCTCAAAATGTATTTTCCATGAATGCATTATGTTTGGAGGACACTCACAACGAGGAGGGGAAAAAAGGTATTTGATAAGAGATTGATTCATCATGCTTATTTCCTACTGCATTAAAAATGTTCTCTCTTTTTCAAATGCATTAGATCATTAGCTACAGGTAAACACGAAGCATTTGAAGCATTTCCTCCTTTCTTTCAAAGTATATGTGTGTGTGTGTACATTTATACCAGAATTTATTACCTTCTGCTACCAAATATTTATTTGAAAGAGTTGGAAATACACGGAACAAACCCCTAACCTTTATAGATAGCAAATTGTGGTGCTTTAATGAAATCTCAAACCTTCAGCGAACCATAAACCTACAGCTGAGATTCATACAGCAAAAAGCACTTTTTAGAATTATCTGGATTCCATCCAGGATGACTGAAATAGGGATCAAAGTAAATGACATGTGCTGGAGGAATGGTGTGTCGAAGGCTAATCTAATGCATATGTTTAGGGAAAGTCCATTTATCCATAAATTAAGTGGTGAAATACTTCAAAGGACAAATATGATCTTGAACAGCAATATTTTTGGGTACTAAAATGTTTCTATTAGGGAATCTAAGTGATATTATTGTTAGTAAAACCACACAGAGACCATTTCTGTTGAGAGCTAGTTTAACAGCTCAAAAGATTGATCCTTTAGCAGTGGAAAACATCTACAATAAACTGAAGTATTGTGAGCGGCATGTAAAGGATGGAGTCAGGCAGGGTCAGATGCAAAATCCACATAGCATTAAAGACCTTCCTTGACTCTACAGGGTTCCAGAGAGGATCCTCATATCTATATATATGAATAAGCAGAAGGATCCCTGTGTCAAAAAGTGAAGATTTCTGATTGAAATCTTTTGAAAATAAAAAAGAAACAGCACAGGTATGTGGCAGGGAAACCCAGAAGTCATGTGTGGACATTTGTATTCCCCCAGGTTATTCTTTGGGACTCTGTGGCTGGTAGGCACAGTGTTTGTGCAGTTTTGTAGCAAGGAAGGCAGGGAGCCCTCTTTGGCTGGAAAGAAATAGGCCTGGAGCCCTAAATACCTTCTCGTACAAACGCAGAGTCTACAAACTGCATTTGCTTCAGTCCAGCCTGCTTCTGTGCTGTGTCTTATTTCTCCCCAGTTTTATGGAGGGAAGGAGGTAGGAGAGCATTTCTGATGGGTCTTTGTGGATTGCTGGAAAGGACTGAGCAACGGCCCCCACAAAAACTAGCCTTTGGTCATTCTGTGTTTGCACATCCTCTTTTATTTCCACAGTTGCAATGCTCAAAGACAGCCCTGTAGAGTTAATTACAAAATGCATGCTGAAGCATGCACTGTTCTTCTTTGGGTTGGATCTTTTAAGCTTTTTGCCCAGCTTGTTTGCCTTGCCTTGTTTTTCTAAAAGGCACTGCAAGTAAGATTTTCAGATTTTTCTCCACTGTATTAATATCCCACCAAAATACACATGATATATACTAGATATCTTGTTTTAAATTCTGTATTGACTAATGGACTAATCCCCTTGATCACAGAAAAGCTGCTGGTGTTGGTGTCTCCATCCACCACTAGATGCCAGTAAGAGCATTTGGTTTGTGAAACTGGGATAAACCACGGGAAATCAGGAGGAAACGGTTGCGGTGGGTCTCCAGACCACTTACCCTAGTAGTATAAGAGTGTGTCTTCATTTCTCGCTCAAACTCACAGTAGGTCGGTCACTCTTCGCTGGGAGAAAGTACTTACTGCTATCAAAGCTTGGACAGCTTTAAATAGGAGGGATTATCTCACTTCTGTATGCTAAACCCCCAAAATATTTTCTGATCATATTTTCCAATATCTAGGTTTTAATATGCAACTAAACAGGGTTGGTAATTCTGAATGTTAACAGGAGGCACCCACAAGCTGACAGCGTGTAGTACTGTTTCTGATTGCTGCAATTATCCCTTGCGAAAAGTAGATATTTGTGCTGTGAGGATTTGTCATTGGTTGATTGATGATTTGAGCAAGGCTCTATTTGATTTTCCAAACCGGTTTGATGGCTGACTGCAAGGCAAAGCCATCATTGGACGTGAGCCTGGTCTGGTGAGCCAACCCAGCCATTTTTCATACTTCGTTTCTTCCTGTAAACTCTCTTCTCTGAGGTTGTGCTGTATTGGGCCAGGCTTCGAACTGCAACTTTGCAGGTGTAATTCAGCTAAACAATGTGCTCAGTTGTTGGAAAAAACTATTTGCAAGCTTTATGAAAAGCCAACCCATCAGTGAAGCAGAAACGGTGAGGCAAAAGCTCCTGTTGTGTGCTAATCAAGAATTCCCTTTGGAAAAGAGCTTCCAGCACAGTTTGATGCCAGTGAGAAAACTTCCACTGTGCCAAACATTATTAATAGTAGTACAAGACAGGGATGAGGAAAAAAGCCAATGTTCTTATTAGAAACAGACTTTTTTGTAATATCTCTGTTATTAATTAACAAGAAAATCTGGTTTTCACTATAGCTCAGAGAAGAAGTACAATTCTGGGACTGGATGGCCATCATTTTCTGAGGCTTATGGTACTCATGGCAGAGATGAAAGTAATACCAATATCATGAGACAACCAGATAACTCATTGGGATCAATTAGAACTGAAGTCATCTGCAAACAGGTATGTTTATTTTGGATGTGGTACCCAAAGACCCAAATCTTAACAAATAAGTTTTCCTTGTGCCCATGAATAAATCTACCTAAACACAGCAGTGAGAATTACAGTATCACTGGAACCATTCTGTCTCACTTTTTGGTATGAAACACATGAGTAGAGTTCAAAGTATCAAATATAGGCAGTCGGTTTGGGGTGAAGAAAGTGATGTGACTGGGGAGAGTAGTTGTGTAAGTATAGCCAGGGGCTGGAGTTTAGACAGAAGATTTATTCAGAGGACCTCAGGTGAACTTCTGGATGTGGCAACAGACAGTAGAAGGGACTCTGAGATTTAGTCGGCGCATTTGCCCCATCACAGGGGCAGTTCTTCTTAATTCAGTCCTGCTAAATGTTTACTGAAGCTCTTAAAATATGTGGGTTTAGAGACTCCATGGCCTTACTAGGTAATGGGTTGTAACCTTCATGTCTTCCTACTGTTGGTTAGACGCTGGGGAAAACACCAGGTTTGCTTTGCAGCAGTTAAAGCTTATTACTAACTTGCCCTGCACAGCAGTGGTGGTGCCCCGCATATTCACAGCTATCTTCTGTGGGTTCTCTTATTTCACGGAAACGACCTTTCTATTTTGGGTAGACAAACTGACTCCCTCAGTCAATCTCTTTTCTAGACTAGAAAGGCCCAGTTCCTTCAACTGTTCCTTTTTATGCGATGGTTTTTAAAGCGCTGATCATCTTGTTGCTCTATTTTGCACTCCTTCCAATTGATCCTTTTCCTTCTTGAAGTACAGTGCAAAGCTGGACATAGCGCTGCAGGAGGGCCTAGCCTGCGTCAGAGATTAGAGGCTGTTTAGGTGCATTATAGTTAATGTTCCTGTCCTTGCACCTTTACCTTTCCACAGCCTATGACCCATACTTGTTTTGGGACCTGCTGTAATACCCAGGTCCTTTTCTAAAGAACTGCCACCCCTAACCAGTTCTTCCCAACCCAACGTCTGTGCTGTTTATTACATTTGTTAAGATATAAAAGTATGCAATTGAGCTTAATGAATTGCATCTTGGGTTCTTTTTTTTGTCTGTGTGTGTATCTGTTTTTCCAAACTGTTAAGATTGCTAATACTGTCCTCCAGTGTGCTTGTAGCCCCTTCTAGCAGGATTAGGTATTATGTGCAGACGTAACAAGCATTTGCTGCAGTGCATTATCATGGTGGAGTTCATGTTTGCAGTAATATCCAGCAATCACCTTTCAACAACGCCAGCTGAAGACAACCTTCCAATTTTATAATGAGCCATTGATAGCTATTCTGAGTCTAATTTTTTCTCATCAATAATTTTGGGGGCGAAATCCTCAGTTGACCTGTGAGAAGAACCTATAGTGACTGTCTCAATTAACCTGAAATTTTCATTATATGTTGAGATGTCTAGATCCCATTTATTTCCTATAGTTTCTGGCATTAGTACCTTTTGACTCCCTTTTCTGGGATCTGCTTGTTTGGGGGCAGATATTCACCCACTGGCCAGGGGTGATTACTGCAGGATGTATTTCTAGTCTCTTACCAAGACTCCCCCACCCACCCAACTCAACAGTGAATTCATCATACAAGTTTCTTAATTCAGGAAAGCACGGTAGATACCAGCAGGATGTTGGTCCATAATTGCAGTGGTAATAATGGTACATAATTTCTGTTGCACTGTGACGCCCATTTAGCCCATGTGTTTGATGATGGTCCCACACCTTCTGGGCAGAGGTTCTGTATCAACAGTGTTTCATTAAACTTCAGATGAGGCTCTGGTCAGTGAGGCATGGATCTCTGTGGCTTACAGAACATACTTTCACTGCTTATACAACAGCCTTGTGAAAAACTCTCATGCTTTTAATATAGAACTCAAATTTTAGTACTTACACCATTGCAGCTTTGCTTTCCAGCTGTTATCAGTGTTGATAAAATACATATTTTTGTGGTAACTCTTTGGCAGTCTGCCTTTTCATAGTTAGTGTGATGTAAGTGTTGATCTGTTTATTGTATTTTTTAATTAAAAAAAAAATTATGCAATAGTACACATTCATAACTATCATCATTAACTGTATTGAGGCTGCTGAAATGAAGTGCTCTTCTGCACCTGACTTTGCCTATGGTGAACAGTAGTTGTGGCACAGAGGTACAGGGCTGATCATGCCGGAGCTTTTATTTCTGTAAAATCATCATAGCTTTCTAAGGGGAAGCAAAAATAACATGAATCTCCAAATAAGGTTTGAGGGTTGTTTTTTTTCCCCTGATGCGAGAGACCTTTAGCCAAGCCAAGTGACTTTTCTGTGAACCCATAAAAGCAAAGTGCTGAAGGAAGGTCTAATTAAAACTATTTCAGGCAACGGAACCAGTGGAGACTTGGAGTCTTTTTTCTTTTAAATCAATGACTTTGATTCTGTGTCCAATAGCAGAGCTGAAGAAGGGTTTGCTCCAGGAACTTCCTCTTACAGAAATAATATGATAATGATGTAGCGATCTGTGTAATATCTCCAGACCTCTGTTATCGCTTGTGTATTTCAGAATCTGAAAATATAAATGAGTGTGAAATTTAATGTATTTGGGGGGAAAAAAAATCAGCATCAAAAAACATGTTCAATAAAGTGATGCTTTTGTTGAAAACAAGCCTTGTCTGTTCTTCCTTGTACAAGTTTGTAAATACTTCTGTATTCTCCCAAGCATTGTCACTATGGTTTGCTGTAACAGAAAAATAAATCATATGTTTGTGAAACTGAGCTTTCCTGCTTTCAGATTTTTTTCCAGATAAAATAATCTCTGAGTCAGAACATCAGCTTCACTAAACTGGCTGATTTTAAATGCTTCCCTGCTGAGAGTTACTAGGCAACATCTCATTTGGCTTTACCTATAACAGGCTGTTTCCATTCTGCCCGCTTTGGTTGCCTCAGTAATAAAAAGGGTGTGTTCATTTACTAGTGTAGTCTTAAAACTGTTTAATGTCTTCAGAAAATGGAGCACTATTGCACCGAATTTACTTTTGCTCCTTCTGTCTTGGAGCTCTGCAGTTTTTCATCCTTCTGTACTTCCTACAGGAGAACTCTACAATCTCCTAACTTTTAAAAACATCATACGAAGACAGTGATCACTACAGCCAACCTAAACCAGAATGGCACAAAGACTACCAGAGATGTGAAGCACCATGAATGAAGCAGACACTTGCTGCTGCTGGTTTTATGTAGTGTCATAGATGGTGATGGTCACATTGTCATCAGAGGTGTCTGTTAACAGCACCAGCATGCTGCTTGTCGTGTCTGTGCTGCATCATGCTCTGCCATGCAGAGATGCTCTTGCATCTCCTATTGCTATCACCTGCCTGCTCTGACCAGGATGTACATGCCCAGCCTGCTCAGGTCTCTGCTCCCAAGAGTCTTCACAGGTTGTACAGAAATCACCATCCTCCCATGCTCTGAATTCATTACCTCCCTATCCTGATATACTTTCATTCACTGGTGGGTTGTTTTTTTTTCCTTAAAATCTATCACACAGCTACTGGAAAGGGGGTTTGGCCCTTACAGGCATTCTTTAGTCAGGCAGCCCTCTGCCCTCTCCTCACCTTTCCCATCAGGAGAGGGTTGTCTCAGAAAGGAGCGTGACCAGAAGGTGTCCTAGAAGGTGTCCCCAGCTGGACTCCTGTATTCAGCCAGGTGCTGGTGGAGAAGCCAGCACCTGCCTCAGTACAGTGACTTTTGGCTGGGATACAAAATTGAAATGCTCCTTGTTTCTGCAAATGGCAGAAAGTAGGAGGACAGCTAGAAGAATACCTGTTTCTTGCCTGTCCCCACACATAGCATGTCTCACTGACACCTTCTACGGACGAGACTGAATGCCGTACAAACAAAACATACCATGGAGCTGAAAAAACAAGTATCCATACACAGACTTGTGTGCAAACCACACTCAGTTTAGCACCTTGGATGTACATGGTTGGAGACCAACTCTCAGTGAACTGGCAAGTTAGTAACTGTTACTGACAGAGGAAGCTTGCCTGAGCAGAGAGAGCATTTATTTTACACCTATGAACATCATTGTATGCAACTGGACGTCTGGGCTGAGCAGCAGCTGGTGCTTCCTCGCTCATACAGCAGGATGACCTGTGGAAAGAGACCTGTAAATCCCTAGTTTAGCTCATGCAGTGTTAATTGCAGATACGTAATCATGTGAACAGACCCGTATCTTCAAGGACAGTACCTGACCTGCACTACACTGATGTGTCACCAAACAAACAGCATAAAGCACAACTCTACTGCCCCGGAGAAACAAGACACTGAGCTAAGCAACCCTGTTCTGCTTATTCAAATTAAAATCGGGAAAAGAGGAAGGTTTGGCTCTCAACACTTGTGTAAAATCAGAGTAATGGCACATCACCTTTCAATGTGGCTGTGTATCCCACAGTTTGGAGTAGCTATACTGAGAGGACTTTGAATATCCTGCCCCTTACACTTCACTGTAAATCTAAAAGTGTTTCGATATCTGTATGTACCCATGTCTATGTATCAGTAGGGGAACAGGGGAAATAATTTTGCTTTGCAAGCATGGCCAGTAGTCAATCTGGAATAAAACCCAAAATCAACAGAAGCCCTCTTATCAGTCCCAGCTCTCCCCATTGCTGGCAGTTTGCACCTCTTCTATTAAAACACAGCCATGCAAATGAATGATGCAAGACTGAGCAGAGGAAAAGGGAAGGGGGTAGGTAAGGGAGGAATGAGTGGAGGAAATGGATATGAACTTCGTGAATTAGCTCTTCTGATGCTTTTTTTGGCAATGTCTGACTCTTGCATTCTGTGCTGTATCAGATAGTGGCTGCAATCTTGAGTAGGGGGGTGGAGATAAGGCAGAGATTTTTTAACTGATTCATCTTTTTATTACTTTATCACTTGTGAGAAATGATATGCATCAGATGGGTTACTCCTCAGTAGTCCTTTATGAAATGGCATATTTGACAGCCTTGTTTTCTATTGTTTGTCCTACAGTGCAAGATGGGGGAGAAGGGCCATGTTCATTTGGGTGCAAGTTAATTATCTCTTGAGCTGAGCATTACTATTGTTAGTTAACAATTAATTTTGAGGATGTGCCAAGATCCGCCTGTATAAAACTGCAAGCTGTGTCTTTGGTTTTACCATTCCCTCTGCTGTTTTTTTATTCTCTACAGAGAGGAGAGAGGGAGAGAGAGAGAGCGAGAGAGAGAGACCTTATCACTCTCTACAATTACCTGAAAGGAGGTTGTAGTGAGGTGGGTACTGGTCTCTTCTATCAAGTAACTAGTGATAGGATGAGAGGAAATGGCCTCTAGTTGCACCAGGGGATGTTTAGATTGGATATTAGGAAAAATTTATTTACTGAAAGGGTTGTCAGGAATTGGAACAGGCTGCCCAGGGAAGTGGTGGTGTCACCATCCCTGGAGGTGTTCGAAAAATGCATAGACGAGGCACTTCAGGACATGGTTTAGTGGGCATTGTAGTGTTGGGTTGATGGTTGGACTCGATGATCTTAAAGGTCTTTTCCAACCTAAATGATTCTATGATTGTATATCAGCTCAAACTTCTATTTTTCATTTTTAAGATCTATCACAGCTTGGTCCCTCCTTGTGTTTTGTCTCAGACATGCTGATGGTACTGGCCTGTGCTCTGACGGTAGTGTCTGCCTTTGAAAATTTAAGGTCAAGTTTTCTTCAATTACATTTGTGCTTTATCTTGGGCTGCCAAAACCAAAGAGGAGATCCATCTGAGACTCTGCAAGGCCACTTAGTCACCCTGCCTCTTCCTGGTCTCCTCTCTGAAATTCACATCTCTCAGTATGCACATAGAGCACATCTAAGCAACTGGTGTACTCCAACACTTACAGCAGCCATAATGATGCCACTGTTACCTTGTGCTTCGTGCATCTACCAGGGGAATGAATCCACGTGACATTTCTCATCATGTATTTGAGCTTATCTCTCATGATGATGCCTTTACATGAACTAATTTTAGGTCTATCAACACAGCTGTTGGCATTTATGGTCTCGTCCCCATGTGATGTAAACTGCTGGACATTCAGGACCTCTGACAGTAAGCTCTTTGAGGCAGGAAACTTCATTATCGTCTGTGTCTGTGGTATCAGCCACACCAGGACAGCTCCTAGCTAAAAGCCCAAAGTGTTAGAAGATCATGAATAATAAAGACCGATAATAATGGAAGACACTATTAAAGAGTATCATAGGCTACAAGAACTTCCTTGTGTATCTGCACAGACTTTGTTCCACCAGAGTGAATAAAGAGCAGTTGCTTCTCTGAGCTGAATATACTCTGCCAGGCAACTGCAGATTTATGTTCCATCCTTCACATCTGAGAAGTTTTTCAACATTGTTATTTCATTAATTAGTTTCAATGATGATACTTTTTACCCCATTGTGGTTTTAAATAATTTTTTATAAATTTTTATAAATCCTAATTGAGGTTTCTACATCAAAATCTTAAGAGATTTTAACATCTTAAATAAACTATTTAAAGACTTTCTTAGTCTTTGCAGCATTTCTACAAGGCAAGTAATTATTCTCAATTTTACTGAGGGAAGACTTGACAAGAAGAATTTAACTGACTTGCTCAAGACTACAAATCAAATTTGCAGCCAAGGCAGAATTAGATTCTGCATGGCTCCTAACAGCGTCCAGTTCTTCAGACCCTGCTTTTTCTAAAACTTGTGTTGGTACTTGATTGCTTGGAGGGGGGATATATCAAAAAAGAGGAGGTAAAATTAGTTTATGTTTTTCCAGCTATGGTATTAAAACCAAAGCTAAGCCAACTAGGGCAGCTTTGGTACATGAAGAGCAGTACCTGACCTCTTTGTCAGAGCAAAGGTGGTACACACTTGTTTAGGACTTAGGTGGCTGTATTCTCTAGCTGTGCTGCATGCATATTGCCATGCAGTCTAAAATGAACCGATGTTCTTTATGTTCCAAGACAGCTTTAGGTAAAAATGATGCAAGGCAGCTTGCCAACAGTAACAACTTTGCCTGGGAGGCAGCATGGCTTTTTTGTGAGCACAGAGAGAAGATAGGAAAGAAGGAGCAGATTACTCTTATATTATTAGCAGCTTCACACTCCTTTCACCAGAAATCGTAATGCCCATTATTTTAGCCATTTATCCACAGAACTGTAGTGATGCTCTTTTCTGTTGCACCACGCTGCAAATCATTTGGATTTTCTTTTAAGCTTGTTGACAACCTAGTCTGATTCTGGTCAGAACAAGAGAAGAAGAGAGACTTTTCTCTGAGCAAAAATAGGATTTTGGCACCCCAGAGCAACTCTGGTATGAGGCGGCTCAGGAGGCAGCCTGCATGAGAAGGAACTGAAAAAGTCTGTTTGGGTTTTGCCTTTTTTCTGGTTTTGAACAAGATGGTGAGGACTTAGCTAGTACTCCTAAGCATGTTTATATTTCCTGGTCTTCAACCTTGGCCCTACTGTGTAGAAGAAATGAGTCCTGTCACCACACAACTGAACTGCCTCCTCTTCCATTCACTTAATGACTTTTCGCACTGGGCAGCAAAGTGTTTTAAACCATACTCCTTTGCCTGTCCCAAGTCCTGCTATACCCAAGGCATGAGCTGCGGTAACACTCCCCTCACAGCATGTGGTGTAATGCTCAGCAACCCATCAACCTCATGGATTTCACAGCTCTCTACACATAAATGATGCCTAGCCCCAGCCCTTTCAGGCAGTGGTGAGCCACATGTCACAGAATAGGAAGCTGAGGGACAGCTGTGGAAAGTGACTCGCCCACAGTCCCCTGGGGCAGGGCAGGGAAATCTGGTTACAGAAAGGGTTCTCAAAAGCTCTCCAAGTGTGAGCTGCTGCCAAAATTCACAAAGGCAAAGTAGTTTAAAAGCAAAGCTCTTTATTGAAGAAGTGCCCAGATTTTTTCAAGACTAAAAGAATTTGTCTCAAGGCAGGTGTGTCCATGGGGACTGGTTTTAGTAGCACTGAGGGATGTGTGTGGAAGAGATTGGCAGCTTGCCATAGGGCAGAAGAAAGAGAAATGCATGCCCATTATTGCACTCCCTTTTACTGTCTTCTCTTTTGTTGGTTTTGGTGGGGGTTTTTTCTCCTTTGCTCTGTGGTATCCTTCCTCTCTGCTCCTCAGAAATCGCTTTGTAATACCCTCCCGGGCTCTGGCTTTCTTGACTGCACTCACACTCACCTTGTGCCTGAACCCTCCTAGTTCCATACACTCAGTCTGCTTCCCTTGATGCCAGAGAGATGATCAAACACGCAGTCCTGCACCCACATCTGAGTCAGCAGCTACCTGCACGTGCTGGAAGTGACTATGGGGATCTGGCCTGCAGGCTCTGTGGAGGCTGGCAGACCAAGTATCAGCTGTGCTCATCCAGCTCACCTCCTTCGTGCACACAGTTTGCCAGCATTTACAAAGTGACTTCTAGAAAAACTTGTCAGGGACAGAGGAGCTACCACAGAAATCAGGAAAAAGAAAATAAAGTCATCAGGGATGCTTGAGTAGCCTGCTTAGTTCTGGAAACAAAGACTGTGCTGCCCTGCCACGTTACTGATGTATGGGATGTAGAAAAGTAGGCCACAGCCAGGTCATCTTTGCTCGGGTGTCATTTTTGGAAGATCAGAAGATGGATCCAGACATTTTATGATAGGAGGAAGGAACAGGAAAGGACAGCAAAGTGTTTTGCACAACTGTTAGGAAAGAGGCAAAGGCAACAGAGAGGAAGGTGCTGTAGTCAGAGAGACAATGACACTTTGTATTTTTCCTTCCAGAAGGAGTCAGCACTGAAGGATGAGGACACAGCTGGTGGTCTGAAAGCATGTAGAGGGTAGCAGCTAAAGAGCTGACTGTGAGCTCTCAGGAATGGGGGAGCTGAGATCAGTCCTCCCTGGTGTAACAGTCTCTTGGGGACAGTTCTGACAAAGGCATGGGATGCCTATGCATTTTCTTGGATTACTGAAGGAGAAAGCCTTGCGAAGGGCTAGGATCTGAGCAGAACTAGAAGCAGGTGTTCATGCTTGGGAAGTTCAGGAGATTGACCGCACTGTTAATCAGAATACCAGGTGCAAAATGAACCCTCACACATTCACTGCCCCAGAAATGACCCTATTTCCAATCCAGAAAATGTTCCCTCCCTATTTCAGGCTTTACATTACCTCCTAGTCCTGGGCCTCTCCTGAATGCACTTGGGTATTCACGCTTGGGTCCATTATGAACAAAGGTCATTAAACCTTGTCATGTACAATATGTCTAGCTGGAGTTTCCTTAGGCCCCCAGAGAAGGAAAAAAGGGCCTCCATCACACTTCTCCTTGGCAATAGCCCAAATAGCCTCCTACTCTGGGCTTGGTCTGTAAGAAGGGCATTTTCCAAAACTGGATCACATGTAACTTTCTATGACCTTGTTGCCTTCACTTTACTTTTATGAATGAATCTCTATTAAAAGCAGGGGGTAAATGTTTTCCCTTTGTCCCTCTTTCAGTTTACAAATTTGTCTTCTCCTATAGCCAGCTGTTAAAAGATTGGTTCTGCCCCTGCTTTCACCTTTCCTGTTTTATCAGCTGAGACGTCAAACTGAGGGCCTGACCACTTCGTGTTAAAGATCCATGGCTCTTTTTGTAAGGCAGTGGCCTGGCCAACTCTAGACTCTAAATGCAGCCTTGTCTTACAGTTTGAGTTAGCCTCTCACACCCTAAATTGCAAGCCGTCATTGCCTTGAGCAATGAACAGCTTCTCTGTCCTAATTCAGGGATGACAGCAGTTAAGCAATAGGTGAAAGAAACTGCGTATTTCTGACATACGGGCACTGCTGAGAGGCTTAATTTGTTTAGCTCTTGCAAATTGTTTGACATGTACAGATGAAAAGAGCTGTAGAAATGCTTATGATGGCTTATTATTTTGGTCCTGTTGCTATTCTTATTGCTATTACCCCTGTGCCAATTTATCTTTTTTTCTGCAAGATTTCACCTTCTTGCTCTACACCTGCCTCAAGAATAGGCAGAAATTTCCAATAAAAAAAACATTGCCTAAAATGGATATAGCAGATGAATTGCTCCAAGGAGACACAGTACAACTCCTCCACTCTGCCCACGCTAAGTCCATTAAGCACCTCTCCACAGATAACTACAGCTGATCAGAGGTGTTCAGCTGCGCTTGTGATGACTTCCCAGCCTGTGGCAGCCACAGCAGTGGCTGCAGGGACCTATCTGCTATCAGAACCGTTCTTCTGGCTGGAGAAGGACAAACAAGACTATTGGTTGGGACCAAGGTGGGGAGCAGCTTGTGGGTGTGGGGGAGATGTGATGCAGACAGGATGATGAGGTTGGGCTGCTCCGCAGCAGTAAGACCTCACAGGGTGAAGTGTAGTATAGGGAGTAGGTGGGAATATGAGTTGGAGAGTGTAGCATGAAGCAGGTGACATTCTGTCTGAGAAGGGCAACAGAGTACAGTTTTGGGATCCTGCTCTGTGGAGGTATAGCATATGGTTGGGTGGTATTGGAGAAGGATGGACAATGACTACTCCGAGTCGCCTCAAAATACATTAAAAAAAAAAATCGACTTTAATATTCCAGAATATTTTGGCAATTTTCCCTTAAAACACAGAGCGGCTCAAATGGCTGCTCTGCAGTGACCTCTAGGGTACGTTTGCTTTCAACTTGCTGCAACCTTAGATCACCTAGAAAAACAGCTTCTCCCAAATAGATGATATGGACTTTTCTCTTCTAAGACTGGCTTCTGCCATTGCCAGTCTCAAAGTCTTTCTCCACATAATGCCCTTGGTAGGGCATGTATGGAGAAGAGAGGCTTGTTACCTCCAGTTTGCCAGTGCATCAAAGGAAGTCGCAGATGCTCCACATGGATCTGATCCAATACTCTTTGAAGTCAATGAAAACCCTTCCCTTGACCTTTCATTCAGTTCCGCTCTCTCAGTAGCTCCTTATGCAAATCGTAGTCTGTTTTGTGTGTCTCTCGAACAAAACCAACATGTTTCCTCCAAGCATATCCCTTTGTGGAACCTGATAGCAAACCATTCAAAATTCTTGGTGTTCTCTTTTTCTGATGAAGTGTGACTTGAAAGCAGATTAGCACTATCCAAAGGGGGGTAGGAAGCAAGCCCTGACCCTACAAACCTGTGGAAGTACCAATTACTGACAACAATTATCACTCTGACTGCAGTAGAACTGCTCACCTGGGTAACAGCCAGGAGGAACAGGCCTCAGATAGGGACCTGCTGAAAATCAGACACAATGCAAATGAATGCAGGCCACTTGACAGCAGAAGGCTGTCAGGAAGCCAAAGTGGAAAGAGCTAGCCAAGCCTGAAATGAAATCACCCACATTTACTAAAATAAATAAATAAAATCATGGATGGAAGTATAGAGTACAGAAGTCCTAGAAAGCTCAGGACAAGACTGCTCAAAAATGAGACCAAAACTCAGAGTAGAGGCTAAAACTGAAAAATGGGCAGCCCTATTTGTGATGACTGGGATGCAATCCTAATGCATCTTGCCTTTTAAGATAGTCCTTATGTATTCATGTGCCAACAGCCCCTTCTTTTAACAATTAAAAATCTGGGATACAGATTAAAGCGATAGCAGGTGGCAATCTAATTGCTATCAATCTTACATCTGAACCTCTCATTTGTCATATAAACGCAACAACAGCTGGCTCTCAACCCTGGTTATCCTCACGGCTATTACGTCAGGGTCAAAGAAGGTATGGATGTCGGGTCCTCATCTGCATGCTGCCAAGGAGCAAGGGGAGGAGAGGGGTGTACGGGTGCTGTGCTCTGCAGCAACGAGATGAAGGGGGCACCAGCTAAGGCCTGTTTTTGGCCTCTTCACAGGAGCCGTTCATGGCGGGACTCGGCGTTCATTACCTGGTACCAGCTCCAGTCTTCACACTGAATCAAGGTGTGCTGAAGAACATCCACCAGCCTGGTTGGCAGCCAGAAAGCTGCAAGCCACTGAGGCAGTAGCACAGCAAATGGGAAGTGCTGTTATTAGCAAGATTTAGCAAGACAGCAAATGTCAACCATTTTCAGGGCTGTTTTAGTCATATCGCAACGTTTCAGGCATTGCTGTGCCTTGGCAAGCCTGGGGGTTTTTAACCCGTTTTTGTGTGCCGTGCTGTGGAAAGGCAAGGAGTGGCCACGGCAGGTCGCACCACCGGGGGTCAGCACGGATGGGGGCTCACCAAGCGGCCCGGCTGCTGGCCTCCCAGCCCCGGAACGGGGGGTTGGCGGCTTGGCGGGCACGAAGGCCCCGAGCCCCGAACAGGGACCTTCGTGCCCGTCAAGCCGCCAACCCCCCGCCCGGGGCTGGGCGGGCGGGGGGAGCGCCATCACAGGGCCGTTCCCTGTCAGCGCCGTTCCCTGTCAGCGCCGTTCCGTGCGGCGTCACAAGATGGCGGCAGAGCCCCGGGGCCGGGTGCGCACGGCGACTGCCGCCTGGCCGGCTTTTCTCGTCAAGAATCACCAAAACTCGCAGGAGCTGGCCTGGGAAAAGGTGGAATAAACAATTGTTAGTTTGGGGGATGTCTTTGTTCACGCTCAACAGAAGCTTGGTCGATTTTGGCAGCGAGGTGCACCATAGTTTCCTTATGAACAGGTCACACTTCAGGACGGGAGTGCAAGGTCTAGGCCCAAATTTATTTGTAGTCTTGAGAGGTCTCTGTGGGATTGGCCTCTGGAGTTCAAAGGTGGCAGCCAGCCATGCTATGTGTGTCTTCTCTCCTGGTATTTTGGTGGGAGACAGTAACGTTTGACTTGAAATGAAGAGAGACAAAGCTTGGGTACAGAGAGAGAAGAGGGAGCAAAAGGAGATGGCAGCTCCGGGCGCCAGGAGATTAGGTGTCAAGGGCAGAGGGGAGTCTAGGGCAGGGAAGGAGGGCATGAGGCACTCATTGAAGTGAGGTGGCATGGACAGGGGCTTCAGCAGGTAACTGGGTTTAGTGAGGGAAGAGACTGGGGTCGCATCATCTCTGAGCATTCAGTAGTGTATAACCTGGGTGTCTTTATGGCTCAAGCTGTCATTACTAACATTACACTTCAAAGCAATGGGGGTATGCTCACCAAGTAAACTCAATTTGCATCTGATAACAGGAAAGAACTGGTGATGCTGTAGACAAAAGTACACCTTAAAATGTATTATTGTCCTTCAACTGCTATTCCTAAACAATTGCAGACCCCAAGAATCCAAAATATAGGGAGGCAACATCTCTGCCCTCTAAAGAAAGGACAATCTGGCGTGTGAAATACCAGGCAGAAGCCCTGGGAATGCAGGAGTTGAGCCGTGAAGACCTGTGGAGGATTTGCAATGAATGTTGGCATGGCATAAAGAGGGCACTGAATTCACACGCATTCCCCTAAGCCTTTGTATGCCAGTGCACAGGGCCAGCTCTCGCTGCCCAGCCCCACAGCCGTAATTAAGGGATTCCCACTCGCCACGAACAGGTGCAGCCCCACCCAAACAACAAAGCTGCAGACAAAAGATTACAAATAAGGGCTAAATCCCTCTACTGTACATTGCAGTGGTGAGCAGGGACAGGTGGCCTAGGGTAATTCGGGTTCAGTCCTCATGCTGGGGTGGGAAACTGCAGCAGCTCATTTGGACTTGAACTATTATATGATAACTCCTTGTCAGCTCTGTTGATGGGGAAGCTGATGGAGGCATGGATTAAATCAAACAGCCTGTAAGCTACTGGCAGTGGAATTATTCCTACAAATTTCTGACAGCTTGCAAATAAAGGCACAGATGAGGGAGAAGCTGCTTTCTCCAGCTACCCCTTCCTCACCGGTACTATATGTCATTCATTTGTTCAGCTAAAATTGATCATAAAGATCTTGTACATCAGATGACCATGAGTGTATGCATGCAGTGGATTTACAGTGCGCATGTACCTTTGGGACTTGCTATGTCCAGAAGAAGTCTTGAACTTTTCAGTAACAAAAAAAGAAGTAATTGTCATATGGTATGATCTTTGATGTTTTCTTAATTTACTGCATTTGTTGTTGCATTGGATGCGTCCTGCCATCTGTGTCCTGTCTGTAGGTCTGGAGGAAGGTCTTAACGCAGCTCGGGTCTGTGGGCAGCTCAGGTGAATTTCCAGTACTGCAATCTGTAGTACATGGTGCATCAAAACCTTCTGCCTTGGGTGCATGTGGCTCTGTTACCACAGATCAGAGTGCCCTGCAAACTTCCATGTGGTTATCCTCACAACACTTGAGAGTGAGTGAAAGGCTGGTTTTTGCACTTAATAGATAGGGCTGAGTTATACACCCCTGGATTCCTCTCAATCAACAAAACCACCCAGGCTAAGGTTTAATCAGTGCAGATTCTCTTGGTAGTTGTTAGAGAGCTATAATCATGTAAAGAGGGCATACCAGATTTCAGGAGGCTTTGGAGTAATCAGCTTCCTATATCAGGTGTTTTCAGTAGTGTTAAAAATCAGCCAGAATAAGCATGGGCCTTGGGGAGTGAGGCACTCAGGTACTTCAAAACTCTTGCTAGGCATTTGAATCATTTAAATGTCAGAATGCCTTGAAAAACATGTAGCCGCATAAATACTAGTCCTGTAACTTGAAGCTAAATTTTTTTTGGTTCCTTCTATTGGCAATGAAATGGGAGTGGCATCTTCAAAGGCCAGCGCACTCCATCTTAGTAAAGTTCTCTCCTGAGGGTGGTTTGTTACATGCATCTTTTCCCCTTGACTATTAATGAACACCTTATGCTTAGGGGTGCAGTTACTTTAACATAGATTATAGATACCCTACCCCATTCTAGATGCTCTCGGGTATCCCACATGGATAGCCTGCATGGAAGCTCCAGCTGAACTTCCAGAATGGTGCAGGTCTCCTGCAGGTCCTGTGTCATATCTGCGAGCCTCAGGAAATGTCTTGGATACTATATAGTACTTAACAGGATACTAGACCATGTGTGTCATAGTCCCGTGTGTAAGGAACTGAATGCCTCTCCTAATTAGTGTCCAGCTTTTGACTGTCTGAAGTTTGAGGCAATGATGACTCACACCCTGAGTGACTTGCTTGAGGACATTGATGCCAGAGACGTGTTTACAAGCCCAAAAAGAGCAAAGAAGAGGATCCTGGGAAGTATAAATCCATCAGTGTAACCATGATAATGAGAGTCAATTATTAATCAATTTGTAAGCACATAAGTGATAAGGCAGTAGAACATATCAACATGGATTAATCAAGAACATATCACTTCAAATTAATTCAGTGTCCTTATTTGAAGGACTAACTAACCAAGTGTATAAAAAGATAGATGTGATACATGTCGACTTTGTTAGTGTCAAAAGCCTTACTCTTCTTACAAACAAAACAATATAATGAGATCTAAATGAAATCGGGATTAGAATGAGCACATACTGTTTGAATCATGCCAAAGCACTCATCCACGGTTCACTGTCAAAGCTGGACGTGCCAAGTGGGGTCCTGCAGGCACCTGTTGTGGCCCCGATGTTTTCAACAATGAATAGGCTACTGGAAAAGAGAGTACTTAATTCAACTCCTGAGAGCAGAGGCTGGGAGAGGTTACTTTGGAGACCAGGATCAGGACGCACATTGATCTTCACAGATTGGAGAGCTTGCCTGAAATCAATAAACTGCACTGTAATAAAGACAAATACAAAATGCAGTCTTGGGACAAAAGACAGATCAAATGCGTGGTTTGTGAAATGAGGAATAACCGACAAGGCAGCAATAGTGCAGGAATGGATCGACTGGCTGTTGTGAACCATGCACTAGGTAAAGTGGGATAAAACCTATGCAGAAAAACAAATGTCATTTGTGGATGTATTAGCAGCAGTGTTTTGGGTAAAACACTGAAGTAATTATTCTGCTCTACTTGGCACTGGTGAGGCTTAGCCTAAGTACAGTGTCTGGTTTTGGACACTACACTTGAAGAAAAGCTACAGGGAAATTAGGAGCAAACAGCAAAAAATGTTAAGGTGTTTCAAAAGCACACACTGAAGGGATATGGATTTGCTTAGTCTCAGGAAGAGGTCACTGAGAGGAGACAGGAAAACAATCCTCATTGTGAGAAAGGTTCTCAATAGAGTGGAATGAACAATGTTTTTCCCATGCCTACTGGAAGGTGAGTGTAGAAGAGCGACCAGGTTAGGTAAAACAGTACCTTTCATGTGTGGACAACTTCCAGAGAAAATGCAGCATCTCCTTCTGTAGATGTTTTTCATGTCCCTGACTTGGTTAATCATTTGCCAGAAAGATAAAAGCCTCAGGGCTAAATGGATGCAGAGATGTGGTTTTGCAATGCCTAAATTGTAGGTGCTGGGCACCCAGCCCCAAGGCTCCTGGTATGGTGGGAGGCGGGTGATCAACAAAGAATGCAGGAGTGAGCCAGCGGGCTCAGGAAAGAGCCAGCAAATATAAGATGTCTAACCCTGGGCTGGAGAAAAACCTAACTGCACCTAGAAATGGGGTTTGAGAGGAATCCATTCCTGGAACTGAACAACCACAGCAGGTCCTAGTTAAAAACCATCAAGGTAATTTTCACGTCATATTACAGCCAAGACTATTCATCAAAGCACCAACAATGTAGGATGTCTCCTTGGGAGAGACACTTGTGGGGTTAGATGGTAGCTGAGGAGAAGTTTTTGAGGAACATGGACCTCTAAGGTGCTTTTAAGCCTCTGGTTTTACCTGCATCTCTAAGTCTTGCGTGCCTTCCCAAGACAGGAATCATTCATTTAAAACTCAGTTCTACTAAATAGTGTCTAATACTTTTAATAAAACAACTTGCTGCTGGAGTTCTAAAAGCCATTAGACAAATTCATGAAAAAGAGAGAGAGAAAAATGTATCAAGAGCTCTTAGACACACAGAAACAATCTCTGGCAAAACAAAGTCCCTGACCTCTTGCCACTGGCACAGGTGGGTAAAGGAACTGGATGGGCCTATGCCATGGTCCAGGACAGTCATCTCTTTGCTCTCGTGGACTCAACAGAAGATTTTCATTAACAGTTTTAGAACAAAAGAAGGACTCTGCTAACAACACCTGACAAAGTCACAGAGCAGGAAGGTCATCCCAGCATAGACGAGGCTTGAAAAATCATCAGAAGGAAGCCTAGGACTGTGAGTACCAGAGTGGCAAAGAAGGAATGAAATCCAGTGTTAAGGGGTCACTCATTTGGGACGTACAGTAAGAACATGTGCTATGGCTGTGGTCTCCATAGTCTTTGCCACAGAGAGGAGGAAAAAGACCTTCGGGCACTAGTTGATGACAAAGTGGTCATGAGCCGCTGAAGGAACATGGCCATGTAAATACAGCCTTTGCAGTACAAAGTGAGTGGTTCTGGCAGAAAGGCAAATGCTGACGGCATTCTCCAAGGAGCTGTGAGGACTCTCCCAGATGACCGTGTACAGTTACAGTTCTAGTTGTCCCAGCAGGTTCACTCATATGGAGAAAAGGGCAGGGGAAGGTGATTTGGGTGATAAAAAAGCAGGGAGTCTAATCCTGAGCTTGGTTTGCTTGCCCTGGCAAAATGAGAGCTGGGAGGGAATGTGGCGACTGTATATAATAAACGTAAGGGGAAATCCCGTGGAGATTGAGATCATTCATGGGAACTCACACTCACAGAGGAGCAAATGGGCATAAACCGGGGAGGAAAAAATCAAGGGAGAAGGTTAGAAAACAGGAGTCTCTAACCCACAAAAAGGAACAGTGACTGGAAAATCTTATTTCTATTTAATCTAGACCTGGATATGTTTATGGAGGAGACAATGTAACACAAACACGATGTTGTTTACCGGAATGAAAAAGTGCCCTGTTGCCCATTGGGATAGGACTCTTGGTCGTTGGAAGTTGTCAGGAATAAAAACATTAAAGCCAAGTCACAGCGCCTCATGCCAGCTGCCGTTAGGGAGCCTTGGTACCCTTTCTAAAACTGTACAGCATGTGGCTAGCATCTCATCAACAGTCACCTGCTTTGCTTTGTTTCAGCTAACCCTTCTGCAGTTATGGTGACAGTCTTGTATAATTTTTCAGATAAGCGATCCCCTGGCTCAGAGCAGAGTGTTGTCAGAACCCGGTCTCGAGGAACCATTCCCCCTCCCCATGAGTGGTTTTGTGTATTGGAAAATAAGGGACTCCTTATCAAACGTGCTCTTTGCATGCTGCTTTCCTCCAGCGGCCTTGCTTACACCCCTCCCGCGGGGGAGCGGGGAGGGACAGCCCGCGGCCGGTGCCGCGGCGGGCGGGCGGCGCTGGGCAGGGCTCGCCGCGGCTGCCCCCGCCGGACGCCGCCGGGGGATGCGGGCAGCCCGGGGGAGCCAGCCCCTGCTCCCAGCGCCTTCTGGGCGGTCACAGCCCGTTTAGGAGCCTGTTCTCTGCGGGGGGGGGGGGAGGGCCGTTGGGTTTGTTGCCGTTTCATTCCGCTGCGGTGCCCTGAGGGAGCCACTGCGCCCTCCCCGTCCAGCAAAAGCAGCACCCGCCCGGCATGCCGCACCGTGGCTGCCTTCTCCTCCGACCTCCCCTCGCCCCGGGCCCGGCAGGGCAGCCCCGGCTGGTCCCGCAGGCAGGGCACGGCCCGCCGCGCTCGCACCTGAACCGCTGCCGCAGGAGAAGCCGGGCGGCAGCCGCGGCCCTGCCGCCTCTGCAGCCGGCGGAGCCTTGAACTCGGCCATCTCCGTTGATTTAAATGATATTAGCTTTGAGCCCTTCTATTGTGGGGCCAATTTAGAAGCTGATGAAACAGTAAATTGTTGGTGGAAACGTAGGCAGCTTTGTGCTTTGCCAAGCAGGTGCCTGGCGGTTTTAGTCAAGGATTGGTAAATTTACAAGAGTGCAGTGGACGTGCCCTCCCCGGGCTATTGTGAAATTCAGGGGCGAACAAAGGAGAACGTGAATATTCACACAGCCGCCTTTCAGCGTGTGGCATTGCTCCGCAATGTTTAAAGCGTTGCGCTTTTTTTTTTTTTTTTTTTTTGTTTAGGAAGAAAAACCACCAACAAACACAACCACCACCACCCCCCCCCCCAAATCAGAAAGTACCTGTTTGCGTTTTAAAGCACATGGAAATCATCCGTGAGCAACCATATAATTTGATTTGCTAGGCAATCTGCGAGGCGATTGCACATCATTTATAATGTTCATTGAGCATTTTGCTTAATTGTGTCTCTTTTTGTAAAGGAAGCACAGCCCCCTCCCGGCTGCGGCCGGCACAAGTGGCCAGATTCCCATGGACCCGCAGACAACCGCCGGCCTTGCGCGGGGTTTTTCCCAAGCGGGGCCGTCCCCACACGCACGTCTGGGGGGCGAGCAAAGGGCTCAGGTACGAGTTCGCTGTCTGAAGCCCCTCTGCTCACCACCCGCGGCTTCGGCAGGTGCTGCCCGTCCAGGCTGGCGGGTGCCCGGCGCCCCTCTCGCCGGGGCGGTGCGTCCCTCGGGCGGCGAGCCCCGGGCTCCGCAGGTGCGGGACAGGCCCGGCGGCACCGATGCCGGGTCGCGGCCGCTTCCCTTTGCCAGCCCCGGGCCCGGGAGAGGCGCTCGGGGAGAAGAGCTGAAAGCGGCACCAGAAGGGGAGGAAAGACCTCTGATGCACGACCTCACTGGAGTCGTGTCCCGTGTGTGTCCCCCGGCGCTTTGCCGTAGCGGGTCGCGCCTCCGCACGCCGCGCAACCTGCGCGCAGGCCGGCAGCGAGACCGCGGGGCGCCTCGGGGCGGGGAGGCACCGGCCGGCGGAGCCGCCTTTAGCGGGACCCGGGGCGAGCCCCTCGCAGCCGGCGACCTCCCGCCTCGGCACGGCCGGCGCCGTTCAGGCCCCTCCACGGAGCAGGAGGCGAAGCCGAGCGGGCCCGAGCTGGGCGGGAGCGGAGCTGGGGCTGGCAGCCCCTCCGCTCCGCGGAGAGCGCTGCGGCGCAGGGAAGCCGGCAGCCCGCCCGCACCTTTCGCCGGCCGCGGCCGCCCAGCCGCACCATATAATTTGATTTTCCCCCGTGCCCGCAGATCGATTGCAGCTCATTTGTTACATTCAGCGGCTCCTCGGGCCGGGGGAGGGGGGGAGAAGGGCGGGCCGGGGGAGCCGCCGGCACAAGTGTTGGGATTCCCATGGGCTGTGCCTGCTCTCCAGCTTGCCGCGCTGGCACCCCGGCCCGAGCGGCCGACAGAGGGGGGTTTGTAGACACGGTGACCTCCGCGATCTCGGCTTGAAAGAGCCTGAAAGGAGGCTCTTTATGGTGCATTACCAGCCCAGCGCCCAGGTACCAGCTCGGAGGGGAGGGCGCGCAGCCGGGCCGACCCCGGCTGCAGGTGCCTCCTCCTCCGCCGGGCGTGCGAGGGCCCGGGGCCGCCCCGCCGCCTTTGTGGGGCCGCCGCCCCGCCGCGCCGCGCTCGCCCCGGTAGCGGCGCCGAGGGGGGAGCGCTTCTCCCCGCCTTATTTATGGGCCTCAGGCGGCGCCGGGGGAAGGGGCGGGCTCGCCGCGGCCGGGCGGCGGCGGCCGGCTCCGCTCCCTGCGCACCCGCCGCTCCCCGGGCCAGTCGCTGCTCCGGGGGAGCCGCCCGCCGGTGCCGGGCACCTGCCTCCGGGGCTGCTGGGGCTGCGTGGCCGGGGGGGGGGGGGGGTGCTGTGGGGCACAGCGCGGAGGCGGTGAGGGCTGGTGGGCCTTTGCTGGCCCGCGGGAAGCAAAAGAGCTCCCGCAGACGTCTCTGCAAAGCGGTTTTCGTCCTCCGGTGTCTGGCAGCGCGCCGACCTGCCCGGTGTCAGGCGTGCGGTGGGACACCCTGACGCCGCCAGCGAGGCCTGCGGGTCTCCTCCCCTCGCCTCCAGAGCAGGGGAGTTGTATAAAAGTTTATTACCAGGAAACACACAATCCGCCAAGGTTGCACTGAGCTAAGCGTGGTTTAAATTATGCTTTCGAGGGTAAAAAGACCTGAGAAGATGCTATATTTTTCAATTAAATAAAGTGCTATTTCAGGTCAGGAATTGCAATAGGGTTTGGGGTTTTTTAATCCTTTCCTGGTAAAATACTGTTTGCATAGATATTGGGCCAATTCTGCTCCCGTCTTTCAAAAGCCTCCTGCTTCCTTTTTGCATGAAACATTGCATCTCTGAAAGAGTGCAGCACACCAAGGCATCGCAGTAGGTGAGCTGGTGAGTTTTATAATCTTGAGGGAAAAAATGGCCGTACTTGGTATTTGCCCCTCTGTGGCATTATGAGACCTCTTGTTTAACCAAACATTGACAGGGTGGAGGTGAAGATTTGAGAAGGATATTGGGTAGTGTCTGCATGGAGGAAGGGGGAACTCTCCCAGCTTGCCTTTCCATGCCTGTGGTTTCATGGCATTGGATCAGCAATAGGAGTTAGGAAAAATATGCAGGACACTTAAGAGTAGGGGCTGGATTTTAGGCCTGGATGGGAAACCCAACAGACCTGTGGACTTCAGGAGACCTGGGGTTTTACCTTAGCTTTAACTAACAGGTTTCATTGTTCTGGAGTACATGAGTTTGGAGCTACATCAGAAGACTCTGGACTGAAAGGCAGCATGGGGGGTGTGGGCCTCACCCCCATCACCTGTGGCTCCTCTCCACTTTGGACCTCACTGCTGCTCACTTATCCACCTTTTATCCATTTTCCGTCTCCTAACTGTTCAGGGTAAAACACAGCAGAAAGTAGAAGCTGGGGCACGTACGGATGGGGGGCATTGAGGGCGGTGGCGGGGGAGCTTGGAGGCGGGGGGGGGGGGGGTTCCTGGCTGCCTCTTCCCATTAGGGACCAGTGCAGAGCTGCGGTCCCCACGCAGCATCCGCGGGGGCTCCGCGGACGCAGACAGGCAAGGAGAACGAGCGCTGCTGCTTCTCACCGCGGGGCTCATGTCCCGGCGGAGGGGCTGGGGAGCAGCTCCCAGTCCCTTGCTCTTGCGCGGGTGCCTGGAGGGAGCCACTCGCCACCCGGCCCGCCGCTAAGACAGCCAGGCGCATGGGTGTGCGGAGCGGATAAAAACCGTGTTTGTGGGAGTCGGGGCAGACCCCTGGGAGGTGCGAAGCCCGCCGGGGCCCGATCCCTCGGGCACGTCCCGCCGTGCTCAGCGCCGGGGCGGTCAGCGAGCCGGGACTGGTATTCTCCCGCTCTCCGTGCAGAGCATCACCGGGTGTCGTGCGCGCTTTGCAGCCCCTCCGGGGCGAGGGACTGCTTCTGCTGCCCGGACCCGCTCCGGCCCCGAGGGACCCCGAGATGAAACCTATCAACGGGAAGGCATGGGCGCCGGCGGGCCGGCAGCTCTTCTTGCCCTAGAGAAGCAGAGCCGCTGTGGATTCCCAGCTGTGCCGCGCTGCCCCTCGCCCACGGAGGTCTTTACCGCTTTCCCGAGCCAGGGTCGGGCCCCATCCCTCGCAGAAGGCTCGGTCTCCTCGGGCCGGGGCGTGTACAGCGCCGAGCACCCCGGCAGAGGCAGGGCGGAGGACCTGGCAAGCCCGGGTGCTCCGGGTCCTCTCCGTGCAGGGTGCGCGCCCTCCGCTTAGTCCCCCGGCGGGGGGCATTGCGTGGGCCCACGGATGGTCGAGAGTGGGGGCCGGTGGGCCAGACCCCGCACGCAGCCCTGCCCTGGCCCCACGTCCCGCCCCGTCTCTGGACCTTTAGCGACTCCTGGTCCCCGTGAAGGTGGCTGCCAGCTGGACTTGTCCTGTGGTCACTGGCTCTGGACGGAAGGCGGTGTGCCCCTTGGGGTCCGTGTCGTCTGTCGTGTCCCCCCCCCCCGCCTTGGTTCCTGCCCTCGGGCAATTGAAATAACGAAGTGTCAGGCTCTGGTCATACATTTTCTTTGCTGAAGGCGTCGTTCCCGTAAGCACGCCGCTATCCCTCCCGGCAGGCAAGAGGGGGCCGGGTGAGACACCCAGGCAGGACAAATATTGAAAGAAGGGCGTTTGCGACACAGGCGGTGCTGGCCCAGGTGCGTTGCCGTGGCCCGTGCTGTGCTGGTACGGGCTCCTGTTTTTCTCAAGTTTCCTTTTCGTAACGTCTTAGGCAACCGGAGAGGAGCCTTCCCGCACCTCAGGCGGTTCCTTCGGGGACGGTCCTACTCATTTCTCAAAGGCAGATGTACAAAACTGGAATCGTTCGTCTTTAAAGCCGTCATTGCCGCAGGGGCGAGGGCTGAGCTCGGCACAGTCAGGGAACCACTTCTGCCCCTGAGCCGGGCATCGCACCGGGCACGGAGCGCCGGCGAGAGCGATGTTTCGTTGCCTTCGCACCCCAGCGCACACGTAGAGCGCCGGCCGTGCCCGGCGAGGGGGAGATGGGCTGTACGAGACCAGCCCCACGCAGCGCCTACCTCCCCTGGGGTGCTGCTCGCCAACTTTCCAAAGCTCTGCTGGGTCTGAACGGTTTCAAGGCAGGGTCCGAGTCCCCGACAGTTTGGAAACAGTGGGTTCCCAAAATATCCCTCTGCTTTCCCCAGCAGCGCGCTCCCGTCATCGGGAGCTGCCGGGCGGCCGCGGGAGACCCACTGCCCCAACGGCGCCGCGCAGTGCCCGTCGGTCCTGACAGAGCTGCCTCGCAGGGACGGACAGACCGCGCAGACCGGCTTCCCAGACCACCTGCCCGAGTTTTGTGGCCCGCTGGTGTCGTGCCACCTCCACAGTGTGATATTGACCGCCCAGCGCTGGCGGGCTCGCCCCGGCTGTGCGGTACCAACGTGCGCCGGAGCAAAACGGGCACCGCCGGCCCTGGGGAAGGTGGAAAGACTCTGGGCATGGTGAATGGACTGGGCTCCCCCAGCCTCTCCGGGCACGTATTGTCCTTAGATCAACAGCAGAGATCCTGTTTCTCCTTCCTCATCACCCCCTAAAGCCTTCAGAGTTGGCCGGCGGGGAGATGCTTCACCACCACGTTAAGGAGAAACTCCCTGGTGCCTGTCTCGCGCTCAGGGACAAGGGACAGACACAGACCGGCGTCAAAAAGCTGCGCTGGGAGAAGGCTGTTGGCAGAGGCTTTGGGGGAAAAGAGCCTGCTTCGGGGGACTGCTCCCCCTCTGGATCTGGCGGCACTTGGTCTGTCTGACCATCTTGTCTGTAGGGGAAATGCTGCGAGGCGGACCGTGGGTCAGCGTAGGAGTGTGTGTGGAGTGGATGCGGTGGTGACTGGGGCCACTCGACGTGGTTTGCTCATCGGCTTTGAACTCCCCGGCTCCAGCCATCTCATGGGTGATGACTCCTTGGGCATGCAGGAAAGGGAACAGCCAGCTCCGCGGCCAGGAAATTCCCCCGAAATCACCTCAGCGCTGTTAGGATTTAGGGCTTTGGTTTCTTATTTTTTCCGGGTGTTTCGGGGTAGGAGTGACATGGATCCGAGAGGATTTCATGTACGATATGTGCTGGATTTATACTTGTGCTTCTGTGTATGATGCCTTCACCCGTAGCGTTCATTCCCCGGCTGCGCTCATCCCGGGTGAGGCCGTGCCAGGCAGGGATGCAAGGAGCTGGCTCGTCGGCTTTCGGAAGACGAGATTCTCCAGCCGCAGGCGTGGACCGCCGTGCCCGGTCCGCCCGGCCGCGGTGCGCGGGGCAGCCGTGGGGGAGGACCGGACACGCGTCCAGGTGTGCCCCCGCTGAGCCAGAGGGGACAAAGAGGGGCCGCGGGCAGGGCTCCTGTCCCCCGGGGTCTGCACGGGACGGGGGCCCGGGCTGCTGGCAGGTGACACGGAACAGGGGCGCGGGGACGGCGCCTCGGCTGCGCAGCACGACTGTGGGACCGGCTGTGGCTGAGCTGGCGGCTCCTGGGGGCCGTGGGCATGCGGGGACGGTCGTGGGCTCCCCCGGGCTACCCGGGCCCTCCACCTAACCCCCCAGCAGCCACAGGGGCCGGGCACGGCGGGTCTCTGCCCTCCCACCCCCGCCGCACTCCCGGCTGCTGTGGGGCCGCCACGCATCTACCCTCCCAGCGCTGGGGAGCGCAAAGGGAGGGAGGGGGGATGCTCGCGGTGTCAGGGGGCAGCGCGGCCCCCCGGGGCGGGGAAGGGGAAGCACCGCGGTTCCCGTGCCGTGCCGAAGCTGCCTTTGCTCTCCCAGGTGGGTCCCTCGGCTCGGCGGGACGGGGCCGCTCGGGAGGAGCGGTCCGGGGGCGAGCGATGCCTCTGCCAAGCTACGGTTTTGGGCACCGAGGGGCCTCCCGCCCGCCGCGCTCCGTGCCTCCCGGCGCGGCGCCCACGGGCCGCCCCTGGAAGGGCTGGGAGTGCTGGTGGGCAGCGAGCTGGGCGGGAGCCAGCCGTGTGCCCCGGCCGCGCAGGACGCCAGCAGCATCTCTGGGCTGCACGAACACCATCACAGCTCAGGAGACCGAGGGAAGGGATTGTTCCCCGCACTCGGCGTTCGTGAGACAGTATCTAAGTGCTGCGGCCGGTTTGGGGACAGCCGGTATAGGAAACAGACCCATGAGGGACGAAGGGCCAACGGGGTGGTGGGCGCTGGAGCAGCTGCCCGGGGCGGAAAGGCTGCGGGAGTGGGGCTGGCTCAGCCGGGGGCAGAGGCGGTGTCGGGGGCAGCCCGCAGCACCTTGCCAGAGCCTGCGGGGGTGGGCATCCACCACCGCTCTTACGGCGGGGCATGGTGCGAGGTTGAGGGACAGCGAGCGTGACTGGAAACGAGAGTCTGGACACGCGGGAAACCTTTTCCACCATGAGAAACAGGAGAGGGTCAAACGTCGTATCCGTAAGGGAGCAACGCTCCCTTTAACGCCGAGGAGGGTGCAGCAGCAGCAGCGGCACAGGCTGCCCGGGGAGCTTGTGCAGGCTCCATCCGTGGAGGTTCTCGGGAGCAGACCGGATCAAGCGCCGAGCAACCCGGTCCGGCCTCGCAGCTGCCCCGGCTGTGAGCAGGAGGTAGCACTGCAGCCCTCCTCAGGTCTCTCCCAGCCTGGGGTCCCACTCCCACTCAGAGGGGAGCGGGCAGCACAGCAGGGCCCGCGGGGCTCCCGGCCGCGCACGCTGTCAGGCTTGACGCAGGCTGTCAAGCCGCAGGCGGGCGGAGATGGAGAGGGGCCTGCCGCGGTCGCCGGCCGCGGGCAGCCGGGCCGGGCTCTCCCAGCGCAGCGGAGGGGTACCGGGCGGTGATGCCCGCCCCAGGGAGCCGCGGCTGGAGGCGCCCGTCCACCCCGGCCGGCGAGCGCTCCCCGGGCCCGCGCTCCCCGCCTCGCCCCCCTGGTCCCAGCTCCCCCGCGCCCCCCGAGGTCCCCGGTCCCGCTCGCCGGCTGGACGTGAACGGGGAGCCGCTTCGCCGTCGCATCGCCCCTCGACGGGGAGACTCCGTCCGTCTCCCCGTCCCGGGGCGGTGGCAGCCGTCCCCCGGCCACGCGTGGGCGCGTTCCTGGCTTCGCGCGAAGGTTTCCTCCTTCCCTTCTCGTTTTTTTTTTCGCGTGGTCCGGCTGCAGGCAGGGCTTTCTAAGAAGTGGTTCTTGCAAAGCTCTTTGTTCCCTCCCGTGAGTCACGCGTTTCCCCGCCGTTATCACGGCGTTGTCAGCGGCTTTGAAGTCGAGTCATTTATTACTTTCCCGGAGCTGGCCCTGTCTCGCTCTGCTGATAGAGCGGGGTACGTTTCCACTCGGGGTTTGATCTCTGCCCGTGCTGGTGGCACACTAGAAAGTCACTTTCGATAAACCTCGACAGACTCTGCCGGACAAACTATTGCAACGCTAATGACAGAGATAATCCTCCCCTAATCTGCCGGGTAATCCATTTCACCCCAGTGAGAATTTTGAAGGCTGTAATCAGTGAGAGTCAGTTTAGGGAATTATTAACAGAGCCTCCGCCAGACGAACTCCTCCTGAGAGGGCAACGGGAGTGGGAAAAGGAAAAACGCAACAGGGCCCGATGCGGTCAGAACAGACGCACGGCCGGGCGCAAGGAGCTGACGTGATTTATTTCGATGTTACGATAGAATTGTCTTCAATTCAAACGCCGCGAGAAACCCCGCGCCATCGATCCGCCCGATGCCCGCTCCGACGGGGCCTCTGCCGGCGGCGGGAGCTGGCGGCCCGGGGGAGGGAGAAAAGTGCTGGGGGAGGGGGGGAAGATCCGCGGGGGCGACCCCTCCCCCCGGTGTCCGGCGGGAGGCTAATCCGCTCGCTGCCAACTCTCGCGTTCCGGTCAGCGGCTCCTGGGGAGAGGTGGCGGGGAGGACCGGGGCTGCTCGCCCCGACGTGCGGCGAGCGCCGGTCTGGGCGGCTCCGCGTGGCTCCGGGCCCGTCCCTGGGCGGCGGGGCCGGGCGAGGCCGGGCGGGGGGCACCGCCGGGGCCCGCCCGCTTCTCCCCCCCCACAACCCCCCGCCCCGGTCCCCGCCGCGGCGCCGCCCCTCGGCCGGCGGGAGCGCCGCCGTGTCCCCCCCGACGGGGAGGGGGGGGCGGCCCCCCCCACCCGCCCACCCCCCCACCCCCTCGGGCGCGCTGATTGGCTGGCGGCGGCGGTCAGCGGCACGCGCCCGGGGATGTCGTTATAAGACTCCTCGCGTGCCGGCCCGCCGCGCCAGCCGGCTCCGGCCTCCTCCCCGGAGAGCGGCGGCAGCGGCCCGGCCTCCCGGCCACCCAGGGGCGGGGAGGGCAGGGCAGGGAAGGGCAGGGCAGGGCAGGGGCGGGGGCCCGGGCGCGGGCCCCGCCGCCGCCGGGGCGGCTCGGCTCGGCGAGCGGGCCGGCGGGAGCGGCGGCAGGCGCGTCCCGGCGGGGCTGCCCCCCCGCCCCGTCCCGCCCCGTCCCGTCCCGTCCCCGCCGGGGCCGGGCGCAGCATGGAGACGGTGCTGCTGGAGCACTTTCCCGGGGGGCTGGACTCCTTCTCCTCGCCCCCCTACTTCGACGAGGAGGACTTCTTCCCCGAGCCGCCCCCGCGGGACGCGCTGGCCGCCGACGGGCTGCTGGAGCCGGACGTGGACTTCCTCAGCCGGCAGCTGCAGGAGTACTACCGCGACGGCGGCGACCCCGAGGGCGGCTACCGCTGCCCGGCGCCGGCCGCCACCTTCCCGCCGTCGCCCGCCTCGCCCGGCTTCGCCTACGAGTGCTGCGGGGCGGCGGGCGCGGCGCTGCTCTCCCCCGGGGGGCGGCTCCAGGCGCTGGGCTCGGCCAAGCGGCGGCGGCGGGTGCGCTCCGAGGCGGAGCTGCAGCAGCTCCGGCAGGCCGCCAACGTGCGGGAGCGGCGGCGGATGCAGTCCATCAACGACGCCTTCGAGGGGCTGCGCTCGCACATCCCCACCCTGCCCTACGAGAAGCGGCTCTCCAAGGTGGACACGCTGCGCCTGGCCATCGGCTACATCAACTTCCTCAGCGAGCTGGTGCAGTCCGACCTGCCGCTGCGCAACGCCAGCAGCGAGAGCCCCAGCCAGCCCAAGAAAATCATCATCTGCCACCGCGGCACAAGTAAGTGGCGGCCCGCCCCGGCCCGGCCCGGCCCGGCCCGGCCCGGCTCCGCGCTCCGCAGGAATGCCGGCCCCAGCAGTAACCCCCTGCCTTTCTCCCCCCTGTCCCCCAGGATCTCCCTCCCCGAGCGACCCCGACTACGGACTCCCCCCTCTGGCCGGTCACTCGCTCTCGTGGACTGACGAAAAGCAACTCAAGGAACAAAACATCATCCGGACAGCCAAAGTGTGGACCCCCGAGGACCCGCGGAAGGTGAACAACAAACCCTCCCTCAACGACATCGAGAACGAGCCCCCCTTCGACTTCGTGGCGTGAGGCCCCCGCCCCGCCCTGTACATGCTGTATGTAGAGACCTATATTGTAAATGTAATTTAAGATTCACACTCTAAGGGCAATCAACTTTATTTATCTATTTATTACGGAGTAGTGATAATGAGGTAGAAACCTTTGTTTTGAATATATAATTTATATAATTTATCCTGATTTTTTTAAGATATGCAATAGGTTTATTCCACCAGCACCTTTGGGGGGTGGGGTGGGGGGAGGGGAATAATGCCAGAACCTGTGAAAATAATTTATTGCCGCACGTGGACTCTTGCTGTGTTTGTTAATAATAAACCCGGATCGTACCTTGTGGAGCAGTGTTATTTGTGGGAAGCGGCTGCCGAGAGCCCCGCCGCATCCCGAAGAAGCCCTGCAGTAAACGCCCGGCCCGCTCCCCGGGCCGGCGGGGTGAGCCCCGGGACCCTGCGGGGCCGGGACCATGCCCCAGCCGGCACCCTCCGCCCAGATGCCGGCCCCACTCTGCCCCATCGCCGGCTCGGGCTGCTTTTATACAGCCGGGGGGGGGGGGACGGACACTGGGGACGGGCGGGGGGACACTTTCCCCTTCTCTCCACCCCTTTTGACGTCCTCTCCTGAAGTGCTTCCAACTGATGTCTTTGTCTATCTCTAGGAGGTCTCCTCCTTTCAGTGCCTCTGCTCTGCTTGTGGTTTCCAGCTGAAAGACCCGAGTCCCCAAACATCAACCTTGCAAGGGTGTGTGTCCCCCGCCGCTGCCCCGGACCCCCGGCCCAGCCGCCACGGGGATGGGCGCGCTAGCCGGAGCCGGACAAAGCTCTTCCCAAAAGTGCCGGGGAGGGGGGGACCGGGCTGGGGGCCGGGCAGGCTTGGCCCCCGAGGGTGCGTGGCCGCGCGTCGGGGCTCTGCCGGCTGCCCCCAGCCTTCCCCGGACCGCGCATCGCCCGTGCCTGGGAAACAGCCCCCGCACCCCTCGCCGTGGGGATGCCGCTGGGGGGGGGGGGGAGCGGGGGCAAAGCCATCGTGCAACTGGTGGCAGAGTCGCTCTGGTAGCCCCAGCTCAGCGTGCCCGGCTGCTGGGGGGGGGGGGGGGGGCGGGGGGGCGGCTGGGCTGCACCTGCCCGGGGGCGAGGGGAGGGGGCGGCAGGGGCCGGCCGGGCCGGGGGGGCTGCAAGTGCTACCGGAGGGGGCGGAGGGGGGGGTCGGCCCGGGGTTGGGGCGGGGGGCTCGGCCCGGCGCCGCAGGTGCTGATTTTCCCGTGGCACCCGCGGCTCAGCCCCGACGGCTCGGCCCCCGGGAGAGCCCCAGATGCCCGGCCCGGCCCACGGCCGGAGCAGAGCTGTCCCCGCGCGGTGTGCCCAGGCGGATGGGAACGGCCCGGGTGAGCCGAGGTATAATTATTACTCATCATATACTGTACATCTCTCCCTCTCCCTCTTTTTTTTTTTTTTTTTTTTCTCAAAGCTGCCGCAAAGTGGGAGCAATATGTTGCATGCATGCTAATTGCATTAACCTAGTTAGACACATTTAGTTCCCTAGCGCGGATGGCATGGATCTATTCCAATAGCAATTAGAGGAGCTACTTACCCACACAAACACGCCGAGGCCGGGCCAGGGCGGGGCGGGGGGCTTTGCTTATTTATTTGCTCATTTTTCGTCCGTGCCCCGGCTGCCGGCGGGACTGCCCGGCTGCGAGCCTCGCCCCGTCCGGCGGCGGGCGGGAGGCGGGCGGCACCGGTGTCATTGAACTTAAACGGGGCTCTTTGAGCGAGAAAAAGAGCCGACCCATAATTCGATCTTGTCCTGTATTAGGACCTCATTAAACACAGAAAGTCGCTTTTGCACAAATGCTTCCATCAGGCATGTAATCTCATTACACTCATTAGAAAGTCAAATGTTAGTCGGACTTCAGCTTAATTATAAGTTATGGAAGTGTTGTACCGCTTCCTTCTGTGTATAGCCCCGTCCGTCTCAATTGGCTTTGGTGATGCGGTCCCCCACAATTAAAACACTACAATCATTGTTATGTGGCACCTTTTCTTCGGCGTGCCACTTTTTTTGTGATTCAATGCTTCAACACATCCTTTAGTATGGTGCAGATGAAGCGGAAGAGCCGGCCTTCGCATGTAAAACACCAGGGTCTCTATCTTGTCACTCTCCCGTCTTGACTTGGCAAGTCCCTTTAAACGCAATCTTCAAAGAGACTGACAGCTCCTTTTGACCGACTCATCATCCATTCACCCCAGCGCCGCGCTCCTGCGACAAAATCCCACCGCACAGGGCAGGAGGAAAGCGCCCGTGCAGGTCCCCCGGGCCGGAGGGACCCGGCGGGACCCGGCGGGACCCGGCGGCTCCCGCAAGCCCGGCTCGCAGCTCTCGCGGCAGCTTCGGGGGGTTTCGCCGGTGGGGAACACGCCTCGGCGCGGTGCGGACCCGCGTGGGGCAGGCGTGACTGACAGCCGCGCAGCCCCGGTTCCCGGCCGCCGGCCCCCGCTCCTCCCCGCAGCCGTGAGCGGGGGGATCGCCGCGATGGCTGCACCTTCCAGCGCTGCGCCCCCCCCCCCCCCTCCCCCTTCGACGCTCCCCGGGCAGCGGCCCCCGCCTCCCCCGCACCCCTGCCCCGCTCCCGGCGGCCCCGCCGGCGGCCCGGAACCCCGCACCGGCTCCCGCGGGGGCCGCCCCTCCGCGGCCGCACTGCCCCGACGGCGCCCCGGGGGGACGGGGGAGGCCCGCCGGGGCCCCGGGACCGGGCATCCCCGCGGGGGCTGGGGGCTGTAAAGTGGGGCAGGAGAGGACAAAAGGGGGGGAAATCCCCAGCGCCGCTTGGGGGAGGGGGCGGCGGGAGGGCGTCCGTGTGTGACACAGTGTTAGAGGCACTTGCAGACGGCTCGCTTCCCGCAGGCTCCCAGGGGGGAGGCGCGGGCTCTGGGTCCGCAGGCTGATGCTGTCCGCCCGGGACCCGCGTCCCTCGTGATGCTCCGGGTGAAAAGAAAATTTAGTTGCCCGAGGCGGACAATCCCCCATTCCAAAGAAAAAAACCCCAACCAAGCCAGCCCCCACCCCCAAGCCAACCGAAGCCCAAACCCAACCACCGCAAGAGGACCCCCAGCCGAGCCCCAAAGACTGGAGGCATCAGTCGGCTCGCCTGCAGAGCCGGCGAGGGGCCGGGAAGGCGTGCGTGCCTCCTCGGCAGCGCTGTGCGCAGGCAGGGGCTGCCGCGGGCACTGTGAACCCGTCCCGCCGCGGTTCCCAGGGCCTCTCATCTGCCGGCAGTCGGGCGAGCGCCCTCGCCCAGCCTCCCCGGCCCGGGATCTCAGCCCTCTTTCATTCACGCATCTCTCGCTGGCACCGAGTACCAGCTGCGAGGTCGAACAAACACCAGTTGAGTGTCCCCTGGTAAACCTCCCGCTTTCCAAAGCATCCCGCAGCCGGTGGGAATGGTCCTAAATAACTCCACAACACCCCGCGCCGCCGAGACCTGGAAGCGTGGGCGGGAGGCGATTCCCACGACGGGGCCGGGGTCTGGCCAACAGGTGCTCGGGTTTGGCGGAGGGCGCCGGGGGAGCCCGGGGAGGCAGAGCCTCCGCTGCCAGAAAGCAGCCTGCTCCGGCGCCTCCGGCTTTACATGGCGTGGAAGCCGCAAACAATCGCAATGATATCTTTATTGCTAGGTTCATGTCCTGGGCTATAACATATCAATCCCTGTCGTGGTTCTCTCGGATGCACCTGGTATTTCAAACTTGTTCTTTTTGTGCTTCTGGGTCCTGGACTGCAGCTGCCTAAAGCGAGCAAAGAGAGAGGCCCTTACAATGTGTCCAAGACGTGTTGGCATGGTTTGCTTGTCTTTAATGTACCATTAACTATTGTCTTTACACAATATGGGAACTGTAAAGCATGACATGTGTTATAATAAAACACATTTTCAACGATACACTTGGACTCGGCGCTGGGATGCAAGCAAACAAACAGGCCCAAATCTTGTTTTGTCTCCCTCGCTAAGCCTACTGGCAATTAAACTTAAGACCACTGCTTTCCCCTGATCAGCCAATTAAATTTTATGTCTCCTAATTTTTCACATAGAAAAAAAGTCTCGGTGCCGGCCCCTAAAGACATTGATTTTCTTGCTATCACCTGGCGCTCAGACCTTAGTTCCATTTATCAAGAAGGGAAACGTCAGGCGTTACATAAAGTGACTCCGTTACCATAAGGCTCTCACCATCCTGCCCTATTGTTTTCCCTTGTTAATAACTCATTACCAGGATTTAACAAATCAACCATTACATATGTTTTGTGTCTCCATATTTTGATCCGTACGATTAAGCAGATGTTACGATTGAAAATTGAAAAGTCCAAGGCTACTCTCGTCTGAAAGAAAGAGGGCAGCCTCAAACAACGAGCTAACAATGAGATTCAGAAGATCTTCAGAAAAACATTTACGACCAATAAACAGACTCCAACCTGCTCCATTTCAACCATTGTGCGCCTTGGGGGAATAATTAAGTTGAATAGGAAGAGGTCCGCGGGGTTTTCAATGCCAAGCCCACAGGTGCGGGGTGGCACGATGAATGATCCGCCTGATTTTTGCCAGGCTCAAGGGCCCTTCTCCTGGCCGGGCGAGCAGATCCGAAATATTGTCATTTCTTTTAATTCACGGCGTTACTCTCAGGGCGAACAAAGGGGCGGGCGATGAATGGCCCCGGCTGCAGGCGAGGCGCGCCCGGCCGCCGCTGGCCTCGCCGGAGACCGCCCGGCGGGGACGAGCGCGCCGCCGCCGCCGCCGCCGCCTCGCCCGGGGGCCGCCCCGGCGGGCACGGAGGGGGGACGCCCCCGCCCCCCCCCCCGGGCCCCCGCCGCCCGCCGCCGCCCGCCCCCCCCCGCGCCCGCCCCCGCGCCGCAGCCGCGCCCGCGCGCGCCCGGGCCCCGCGCCGCCCCCGCGCCCCGCGCCGCCGCGCGCCTCGCCGCGGGGCCGGACCCCGCGCGGGCGCGCGTGCGCCCCGCCGCTCCCCGCGCCGCCGCCGCGGCCCGGAGGAGGCGGGCGGGGCGGCCCCGCGCCGGGGGCGGCTCCCGGCCGCCGCCCCCGCCGCCGCCCCGCCGCCGTCGGGGCCCCGGCGGGCGGCGGCGGCCGGCGGCGGCGGGGCTCTCCCGCCCGCCGGCCCGCGTTGCGCATGGAGGTCTCCAAGAGGGGGCCCGGCTGCCGGGCGGCCCCGGGGCCGCGGGCGGCGCCGCCCCTGCGCGGCGGCCGCGCCGGGGGCGGCCCCAGGGGGGGCCCCGCGCGGAGCCGCCGCGCCGCGCCGCCGGGCCCCGTCTGGCGGCGGCCCCGCCGAGACGAGCGGGGCTCCCCCCCGGGCGGCCCCTGGGGCGGCAGCGCTCGGCTCTCCGGCCGCGGGCGGGGCGCCGGCCCCCGGGGGGCCCCCGCGGGAGCGCCCGCCCCCTCCGCCCGCCCCGGCCCCCGCGCGCCCGCCCGCCGCCCCGGCCCGGCCCGGCGCGGAACCCCTCTCCGCCCCCGCCTTCCCCGGGCACCGGCTCCGCGCAGCCTGTAACGCCGAGCGTCTTGGAGAGGGGCAGCGGGGGCCCGGTCCCGCCGTGCCGGCCCCGCTCTGGGCGCCCCGCGGGGCAGCCCCGACGCCGCGAGAGGCTCCGGACCCTCTGCCCGGCCCGGCCCGGACGGGCCGCCGCCGCTCCGCTCCCCCCCCTCCCCCCCCCCCCGACGCTCGCCGCCCCCGGGTCCCCGGTTGGGGCGGCGCCGCCCGAGCACGCGGCCCCGCCGGGCGGAGGCCGCCCCGCGCCCCGGGCAGAGGCAGCGCGCAGGGGGGTCGCACGGGCGGGCGTACGCCGCCGCCACCGCCCCGCGCCCCGACGGGGCCCCGAGCCCGCTGCCGCCGCCGGCGCGATGAGACGGCCGGGTGGAGGGGACCCCTCGGCGGCGGAGCTCCGCACCGGCCTGGCAGGCGGGCGGAGGCGGCTTTCCCTTCTGGGAAGTGTCGCCGCCGGCCCTTCCCCCCCACCCCGACGGCTGCCCAGCCACCGCCGTGCGCCGCAGCCCCCGGCCGGTTAGGGGCGGCCCCTCGCCCCCCCGGCCTCCCGCGCGCCGGCCCCGGGGAGGGCGATGCCCCGGGCGAGACCTGCCGTCCGGCCCCGGCGCGGACGGATCCTCCGCGGATGGCGGGCGGGGACGCCCCCGGGGCGGGACGGGCATCCCCGACGGCGCCGGCCCCCACCTGGGCGAGGCCTCGGGAAGCTGCATCTCGCCGCAGAAGGGCCCGGGGCGAGACGGGGCTGGCGGGGAGCTCCCCTGCGGGTCCCGGAGCGGCTCGGACGTCCCCGCCGGTGCCTGCTCGCCGCCGGTGGCCTCGGGCCGGTAGAGTTTTCGGAAAAGGGGGAAAGCAACGGAGCCCTCGGGACCTGCCAGGAGCGGGCGCGCCCGCCGGCATGGGAAGCGGCGCCGGGCGCGCCCCGACGGGGCGGTCGGCGGGGCCGAGGGCTGCGCGGAGCCCTGCGGCCCCCCCTCGGCGGAGCGCAGCCCGCGGCACTGACCTTCCCGCGGGGGGGACCGGGACGCGCCGTTCACGGAATTAGCCGCGCAGTCGTCTCGCTATGACTTTTGTTCCCCTCCAGCGCCCGGAGACACGGCGCCCGCTCCGCCGCCAGCCCGTCCCGTCCCGTCCCGTCCCTTCCCCGACGGCTCTCCCCGTGCCCTAGCCCGACAATGCCGCGAAATGCATCACTGTCACCGGGCGCGGGTGACAGATGAGGCGAAGGCGCGGAGCCCTCGCCAAGGTCAAGTTGAAGATGCCGGTGGCCGTGTGGCCGCCGCCGGTTGATGCCGAACAAGGCCGGGCGCGGGGCTCTCGGGGCGCGGGGCTCTCGGGGCGGGGGGGCCCTCCCCGGCGTTGTATTTTTACCTCCCCCCTTTCCCCTTCTCTCCTTGGGCTTTGCCAGGCGATTGTGCGGGGGCCTGCGGAGGCCGGGGGGCGGCCCGAGGGGACGGGGCGCTGCGCGGTGCTGCTCGGGGGGGGGGGGGGCGCGGAGTGCCGGAGCACCGGGCCCCGCGGGGCGGGCGCGGGGCCGGGCCGGGCCGGGCCGGGCCGGGGCGCGGAGCTCCTGCCGCCGGGCACAGGCGCGGTCTCCGGCTTGAAATCAAGTGTGCAAAACGCTCCGGGGTGGGTTTTACGCCGCGTTCAGCAAAAGTTTTCCAAGGGGAGTCTGGTTAAACAAACACTTCGCCCTTCTACCGCTCCCGCTCTCCCTCGCTCTGTGATGATTGATATTTTTTATTCAGCCAACTTTTATTTACCTTGCAAAAATGTTGGGGACAAATGTGATAAATTACAGATATGCAAATTTCTTTGAATGGCGTTGTAAGTGTGTCTCGCTGGAGCTGAATAAGTCCTTGCAAGTCGGTCTGCGCGCACTCAGGACCCCAGGGAGCTGATCAAAGCACCCTTTCTCTTTCATCCCCAGTATTCTCCTCCAAACTATTTCGATACAATATGTTTCCATGATGCACTTAATGTGCTAGGGACACAGAACTCATTACAACCTAGCTAGTTCTGCCGACCCCTTTGTTCAGAGGCATAAAGTTAAAAAAAAAAGGAGGGGCGGAGAGGGGGGGAGCGCTGCTAGTTGCCAGCTTTCTGAAATGTTAAAGCATGCGTCATTTTTCACCAGGTCTCGTCTTGATATCCTCAAAAGACAAACTATGAAACCGGCCTCAGCCCTTTCTGGCATTAATTACGCTGCTGTCCAGCCGATCTGTTTTTCCTATTATATGCATTTCTCAGCAGGGATTTTTTTTTTTTTTTTTTTTTTTTGCAAGACTAATGCAGCTGCAAGTCGAAGTATGAATGCATTTTATCGGTATAGAAAAAAAAAAATAAGTGGAAAGGCTGAAAAAGATGTCAAGGTCTATGCTGATGTTTTTCTTACTTGCCCCGTATTTGAGGCAGTGGCTTCGGAAAAGAGTTTTGGGTCGCCCTGTTACGTTAATTGTTTTTGCCTCGAATTATCAGCTGCTTAGAAGAGAAAATCCTCAGCCGGAGGCTGCTGAAAGCAGGTTACATGTTTATTGAATGCCGATGCGCCCAACAAATCTTTCCTTCCCGGGGAAACACTTCCAAGTATTTGGGGAAATAGGTGGAAAGTAGGAGCCCCGAGTTCAGGGCGATCCATTTCCAACCCACTGCGAGGTGGCGGCTGTTTGGGGAAATGACTCCGGCGGGATGACAGTAAGAAATAAACTCTATTTCAGCGGATGGCGCGTTTGTTTACGGGGTTGATTGGTTGACGGAAATGGCTGGCAGCCAGTTCTGGGAAAGATTCCAGACCTGACTCCGATTAACCCTCTCTGGTGAAACTCTGCTGGAAACCAACTCACCAGCAATTGCCATTAATCTACTTACTAATTAAGCCAATTCATTTCTAAAGGAGAAAAATTCCTTTCTTTGGCCAAACTGATGGGAGGAAATTTGAAAGAAGCGCCAAACTGTGTAACTGTAATTCAGCCAAGGACTGCTAAAACAAGGTGTTGATATATAGCTGGAGATTTAAAACAAGTTTCTAGGGCAACAATCCTTTGGAGACGGTGGTATATAGTGCATAGTAGATGAAGCTCGAATAATGGTGGACTGCAGTGTGCAATTGTACGGACATTGGTTGGAACCAGGACTGCTTTTCCCAATTAAGCCGCTCAAGGCTTTTACTCCTAATAATTTATCTGCCCCGTTTTAAACGTTTCAGCCTTGGGCGACAGCTACAAAGAGCATCTCTGCCGGGACCCAGGGAACACGGTTGTGGAAACAGCGTCAAACTTTTGCCCGGCGTTGGCGACGCCGCCTCAGCTCCCCGCGCTCCGGGGTCCGGATCAGCCCACGAGGACACACGGACACGGGGACCCACGCTGCCCTCGCAGCCCCCCGTGCTGCCAGGACCCGCCCGCCGCCCCCGCGGCGGCCGCGCACCCCGGCGGTGCCGCTCCGGAGGCTCTCGCCGGGGCGGGGGCAGGTTTTATTGAGGTTTCGTCTTCGGGCGAGCAACGGTTCGCTCCCAGACACAGGGTCTAGGCCGGGGAGGCGAGTCCGAGGGAGACCCGGCCCCTGGCCGAGGCGGCGGCGAGCTGGCCCGGAGGAGGGCAGGGTGCTGTTTCCAGAGCAACCCCGCCACCTCCTGCGCTGCTGGCGGCAGGGCACCTGCCGGGGCGGGGGGGAGAGGTGGTGAGTGGGGGGGCTTCGCCCTCCGTCCCGGCACCCCCGCAGGAGAGGAGCAGCTCCGGGCGGCCCGCCCCGTCTGCCGGCCCCGCCGCCAGCATCCCCGCCCGCCCTCGGCCAAGGGCGCCCGCCGTCCCGGGCACACCCGGGGCACCTTCACCCCTCGCTTCGGCCTCTCACACGCCCCCCTTGCCCGTGCCCGCCCGCCCCCCCCCCCCTTTCCTCTGCAGCGCCGTCCTCCGTCCCGCACCGCTCCCGGAGCAGCCCCGACGGGGCGGGCGGAAGGGAGTTTTTTATCGAGGTGACCGGTAGCGGCGGCACTCCCAAAGCAGTGCGGGGGGGTGCGGGGCCGCTGGCAGGCACAGGGCGGGGAAGGGGCAGGGGAGGGACGGCCCGGTGCCCAGCCGGACCCGCGCACCCCGCTCCGCCAACCACCCGGCTGGGCGGATGAAGGCCGCAGCCCCCCAGGGTAAATGGCGTGCGAGAGACGACAAATTCAAGGGCGGATAGTTTAAAATAAGTGCAACCGTTCCCTCGTGTTTCGTGGGGTTTTTGGGGGGTTGTTTGTTTGTTTGTTTGGTGGGTTTGGGGGTTTTTTTTTAGGTGGAGGGCAGCGAAGGACAATTGCAAGAGTAACAAATTAAGCGTTCAGTGAATCCGTCTCTGGACAAGGCGGCAGTGGTCAAAGCGCTCGGCGGGAGGTAGGAGGATGCTGAGCCCCGGACATGAACAAACCACCCTCCCGGAAAGCAGCAGCCCCACGTCATTTCGCTAAGATGACAGGGTCTCGTGAAACGCACGGTACCGCCAAGTGCTGACAGCAGAGCTACAGCCACAGCCTGGAGAGGCGTGGGGAAACATTTCCTCCAGCAGCTGATGGCAAAACTCAGCACGCCGCTATAGGTAGCGCGGTATGCGTTCATATCTCAAGCAAACGCCCAACTTCTTCATCTAAGTCTCTCTCTGAGATCATAAAAAATAGGATGCGATATCCTAAAAAGACTAATGACATTTCACAGGTAATGCAATTTAGAAAGAAACACTTCCATGTTTTCTTTTCCAACAATGTGCATTTTTGTAAACTGCTATAAATTGCAATTCAAAAGCCCTGATCTCGCCATCCCCAATCATTTTTTATACTGATCAAATGAATGCAGATACTCCCATTTGGGAGGGGCGACATGACATTTCACTTGGCAGTTCTAAACAGGTCACGGACCTTTCACAGACCCTAAGGCAGTGGGAGGGAGCTCTTTACGAAACCGTGTAACCAAATCAAACCAATGGTTACCCCTTTTCAATACCATTGGAATGGTTTGCACAATGCTATTCACATAGCAGCAGAGAAACTGAAAGGATGGTCATCCAATGGAAATTTCTTTTCTTTTGTTTAAACTTGCAGAGCTCAAAAAAAAAAAAAATACTAGAAAACAATTACTTTTTGTATGACAAAAAGATAAACACTTCTACGTACAGCCGTACGTGTACACCACGGCCCTCGGCGCGCCTAGATGTTTATACGCATATAGGCACACATCTGTGTGTGGGGATGTACATTTATTGGAGATGTTGCTTTGTTTGAAACCATAGGCACAAAGACACAACATGGCTGCCCTGGAGATGACCTATTGCTTTCAAGTTGCTTGAACACATCAGAATTTCTATTGTTGAGGTTGATTAATTGAAACTGATAAGTTACCATGAATAAAGATTGTTTTTCTGTTTAATGTGGTGGGCCTGATTTGGTAAATGCTTCATTCATGTAGCCTTGCAGTGCAGCATATGGGCAAGATTCATTCAGTATCGCAAACATATACAATTTATTATGCTTGTATGGTCACAACCAAAAGGCCTTTCTATTTTAATGACAAAGTTTGAATGAAAAATTCCATTTAAAGAGTCACTAACGTTAAACGCGGGTTTGTAATTTATTCCTGCTGCCGGCTGCCGGCGAACCGAGCGCCCTGGAGAAGCGGCGGCCCGGCGGGCGGCAGCGGCAGCGCCCGTCCTGCGGGGCCGAGCGGCCGCTCCTCCCGGGCCTTGCCCGACCCACGCGCGGCGGGGACGCTCCGCCGCCCCGGCCTGGCACCCGCACGCTGACAAGCTTCTCGCCGCCGCGCCCCGGGCGCGACGCCGCCGGCGCGGATCCCGCCGCCCGCCTCCCCCGCTCCGCGCCCGACGGGGCGGACGAGGCTGGCGGGGAGCGCCCGCCCCGGCCTCCGGCGCCTCCGCTCCGGGCGACCCCGCCCGCCGGCCCCCAGGCGCCTCGGGCGGCCGGAGCCAGGGCGCGGCACGCGTGGGCGGCCGGAGCGGCTCCCCGGGGCCCTGCCGCAGCCCCACGGAGAGCAGCCCGGTCCCGGGCGGAGGCGGGGAGGGGAGGCCCGGCGCGGTGCGGCGGTCGGGTGTCGCCTCCGGGCCTGGGTGCCCCCGCCGGGGCGGGGGCACGGGAGGGGTGTGGGAGAAGCGAAGGGCTTCCCCTTCGGCATATAGGCATATAGGCTGGCGTTCAGGAGTGACGCTGAGCACCGCTGTGGCCAAGGGGACTTTCGCCTCGACGTGTTAAACCCGAACCCTTCTCCTCCCCCGCCTCCTGTCGGGTAATCGCTGCTTTGGACGGTTTCGGTATAGAGGACTCTCAGCCTTGACCTCACTTCTGCTTAAACAGTCCGTGACAGTTGCTGCATCCCCTACTCTCAAGCGAGGCAGCTCAGAACAACAACAAAGCCTCACCCAACAGGGAAAAAAGGTCGAACTCGAGATGGAGATGTGATGGAGACCTGGCAGCAACTGCTGCGTGGGGCAAATCACTACACTTCGGTCCGCGGGTAGGGGCGTTGATCCTCTTCCTGCCTGCGTGAGGGGATTGGTAAAACGACGTTTAACGAAATCGGCCTATTTGACAGGCAAAGTAGAGCTTATGCACCATCACAAATAAGTCATTAAGGACGGGGTTGAAATTTATGAAAAATCCCTTGAAAGAGCCCTTTCAAGCATTTTTTTTTTTTTTTTTAAACATGACCTCTTAACCTCTTCTTCCTCGATTGACAGAGTAATTTGAAACAGAAACAATGTAATCTATCAAAATAAGTTGTGTTACTTCTCTAAATCAGATATTTATGTTTGAGCTTTCTCTTACTGACAAGCCCTAAAGGCTCACTGTTATTCCAAGGTTTTATCTCTGAGATTCTTGTCTTTTCTGCTCATTAAGAGCCAGTCTACAGATTACAAAGTCAATAGATGCAAACACCGGACTGTGAGAAAACTCTCCCTGAGTACATAAAGATCAACAGCGGTGGATGCTATACAATGGAAAGCATAGATGTTTTTAGGTGTTCGGTTTTATCATCTTTAGACAAGGGAGAGAGTAAATATTGTGGCAAAACTTCACCTTCCAGCGTCGCACGCTTCCTTTTGCCATTCCCAAAGGTGGATCTCAATGCATCATCATTTCCTAGTGGCAGATTTAAGTGAAATATAGCTTACAAGCGTTCTGAGTGCTCTACCTGTAACTACAGCGCTAACTATCAGTCCAGCTACCCGGCGGCGGACCTGGACGGGATGCTTTTACAGCTACTTTTATGGATTTTCCCGTAAAGGAATGACTGAACCCAGTGGAGCTCTTTCACTTGATTAAAAACTGAGGGATCCTGGGCCCCGGACAGGCCCCTTCTGGTGCTGAGAAGTGCTTGTAGGCGCCCGTTTTCAGTATTTCCTGCCCTAACGCCTCCACGTGGTTACGGACCTATTTTTTTACTGCTGCAGCTTATACGTTCCCAATGGTCCTCTGTGCTCGCCCGTTAAAGCGAGGCTAAAGTCGGAAGAACCCAAACCCAGACAAAACTCTCAGCTTCAGCCCAGTCCGCGTGAGAGGGCACTTAGGTACGGGCAAGCTGAAGCGCGCAGCTGGCTGGATGCGGCCGAGCTTTTAGAAATCGAATATTAACGTCAATAACGCTCTTCCACGTGCCTGCAGGCAGTATTTTGGACCACCTTTAAGAACTGGCAAAAAGAAAAAAATGCTTTTCCGACCCGTGGCCGTGGCTACCGGCGGGTCCGCGGTGGGGGATTACACGCGGGGAACCCGACGTCCGCCCCCGCGCTGCCGCTGTGGGCGAAGGGCCCAGTCGCTGTCGGCCGCGGGGACGGGACCCCCGCTCCCACGCCCGTAGGGCCATGCCCAGCCAAGAACCCCACGCGGGGTGCGGGCTTGGAGTAGAGCATTTAGCCCACCCCGCTTCCCGAATACGCCTGCTTTTCAGGCCTTTTCAGAAGGAGAAGGTAGCCGGGCCTCGGAGTCCCCTGCGGCAGCCCCGGCGGGGTGGCCTTCTGCCCGGGGCCAGCCCCCCCGCGCCCGCCCCCGCGCCCTGCCTCCCACGGACCCTCGGAAACGGCGTCCCTCGGAGCCGTCGCCCGGCCGGGGCGGGCGGAGGACGGCGACGCCGGGCCTCGGCGTCCCACGCGGAACCCAAACCCACCCCGCGGCCCCGGAGGACGGCGGGTCTCGCCGGGCGGGCGGGCGGTGCCGCCCGGGGCGCGGAGGCGGCCGCGGAGCGTGGCCGCGGTGCCCGGGGGGAAGGCTGGGAAGGGGGCTGGGGGCGGGCCGGGGGGCCCCGGTGCCGCCCCCCCCCCCCCCCCCCCCCCGCCGAGAGCCGGTGGTCGTGAGCACGTTGGGAGCGATGGCGGCCCGGAGGAGGCGCCCAGCCCGCTCCGCACCGGGCTGCTGGCGGCACGCGTCTTAAAGGAGCGATCCCGTTTCGACCCGTTCTCGGCTTTCCCCGGCGGCAGGGTAGACCTGGCGTCCCCCCCGAGGCGCCGGTTCCCCGCTTTGGAGGGGAGGGAGGGAGGGAGGGAGGAGGCGGCTGCGGGGCGGTCTGTGGAACTGTCGCAGACTGCCCCATTAACTCGCCCCCACCGCACACCGCGAACTCTTGTCATTATTCGCTGTCCGCTCAGGTGTACGCTGCTTTTTCTCTTCGTGCACGATACCGGACAGTCCCTTCCCCAAAACCAGAACCAGCCTTCTCCGCGGCAGGGCGCGTGTGACCAGCGAGGCTGTACTTGCAGCTTTTACTTGCGACCGCTTTACAAAAGTAGCAAAGAACTCAACAAGTTCTACTTGAAAAAAGATACGGATAGAACTACGGAGGGGGCAGGTGCATGAGCTGGAACCTGTCCAGGATAAAGACGTGTAATACGTCTCCCGCGCATCCATAACATGTTTTGTTCTAGTTCTAGTTAAACCAGAACATGATTTCCTCTTTTGCCTTTAGAAAGGCTTGACGTTAGACATCATAAATTTTAAATAAAATATATCTGCATGGAAATAAAGAATCTGTATTGAAGCTAATAAAGCGACAAGTATTTTTTACTAGAAATTCTATTGTATTATTAAACTGGTATGTGGAGGCAGACAATTGGGGGAAGTGATGCAGCACTTGAATCCCAAATCCAGGAACTTCATGAATAGATAAAGGAAACAGTTCACTTCCTAAACCTTACTTGATTTAGATTATCATACATTCCTAAGCCCCTCTTTTTTCATGCTTGAGTAATCATTCGTTTCAGTAAATGTCAGCAAACTTATTCACAGAAAAAGCTACGCATTAAAGCATTCTGTCATTTTCTTGTTTTAAGAACAACTTCCCAAGCTGAGAAAGTTCCAAACAATGAACTCACCTGAGATTTACTGCAGTTAGTTCTACCTCAGTATACACAATTCACTGGATTTATCCATGGGTGATAATGATTTCACTGGTGCTTTGACGTGGAGCACTGAAGCTGTTCTCACTTCCATACTGTTTGCCAGTGTCACCAAAACAATGCAGTTCACCGTCGTAGAAAAGAAATACACATTCATTTCACCAAGTGAAAATTTATGAACTGATGTCAATAATCTTTCCATAAGTTGACAGCTTGCAATAAAATCAAGGATATTTTAAACAGGAATCACGTACCTGAAGCATTTCTTTATGTTCGCACCAGTTATGAGGGCTTCAGCATCTCAAAAAGAAATTCTAGCTTGTTATTCTTGACATACAACTGATAATTTTAAAATCAATTACATTTGTACCATACAGACATTTCTTTCGTCAACTGGGTTAGCAGTGTTCCAAGTATATGTCCCTGGAAAGCTTGAACGTACTATGCTCAGTTTGGAACTTACCACTTTTTCTCCCTGAACGTCTGATCAGATGATTTGAAGCAAATCAAGCAAATAGGTTCTATTATTGGAAGAGTAAACCCTTGCCCAGTTTTGGACAGACTATCTACTGTGTTTAAATCTTGTTTCAATAACCTCTGTTTTTTGACTGGTACTTACTTATTGCTGTTGGTTGTTAAGATAGGCCGGCTCTCTATTATTGTAGATATACAAACCCAAGACCTCAAGACTGGGAATGTAGGGAAGCCCTTTCCCATCCTTGGCTCACGTTTACCACAAGGTTTGAGAAAGAATATTCTGCTTGGTTTTTTTTTCCTTTTTTTTTTTTTTTTTTTTGTTTTTTAAAGTCTTCAGAGGACTGAGAAGGTGAGGTAGGAAGGCAGGATGGACCATAGGGACCTGCATACACACACTAAAGAAATAAATCTGACAACAGTTATCGATAACTTTCTTCTTTTGGTGTGTGCTTACATATACAGTCATATGGTTCGTGACTCCAAGCAGTGCCCCTCCTCAAACTCCATATACCCAGAGAAAGCTCATGCAGTCAATATTGAATAAGGACGCTGGGACTGTCCTCCCATATGCAGCACCATGTATCAATACTTCAGCAATAACATAGGTGGAAATGAGATATTCTGCAAAGAAGCCACTTACACCACTTGAATTCTATCCGTACATACTCTGGCAGCTGAATGTTCAAAATCTTCACAGAAAGCCAGTGGCAATAATCCCATGAGAGAGGAAAGGTAAAGCATTTTGCAAGTGTATCTTGCAATTAAAGCTAGGTAGGTCAATACTCAAAATGGGAAAGAGGTGAGAGAGAGGGTTTTTTTTTTTTCTTCTTTAAAAATTGTTCATTTTCTTAGTACCTTTTATGTCTTGTTCATTCCACCAGCAGCAGTATCCATGACAAGAGAGGGTGTAGGCTTACAAAACAGAAAATCCATACGGCCAAATAGACTGGACACCTTCTAATAATTCACTCGGATATGGAAGCACAGATGAGGTTGGTTACTACAGAATATTCAACACAGAGTTTATCAGTTGTCAAGAAGGGACTTCGCAGGGCAGAACAGTAATTGAAAATATCAAAAGATTCCTTCAGAATATCCCATATCCTCTTTGAGAGGAACCTGTCGGGCAGACATCACCCAGCGGTACAGGTCTATAACTGGAATGACATTATATAGCACTGGTAATTAGAACAATTATATCTGTAATAGCTTTAATTATGCATGCAGACGTTACACTCTACAATTTCATCACATTAATTCATGAGAAAAATATGAAGCTCTATGCAGAAGACAAAACATCACTATATGTTGGAAGAGTCTTCTGTTGAGTTGCAGTTTTCAATATACTCCTTTGCATAACTGAACTGATGAATTTAATCTATTTTTCAATTGTTTTTTAAGTATCAGGGTTAGGATTGCTTTAAAGGAAATTAATGAAGAACTTTGTTTCTAATAATTTTCTCTAGTTCAGGGAATATTTTCCTTTCAGTAAAATCAATGCTGCAGTGAATATTCTTGTTTGGCTAACTAATGCCTTTTTTTTTTCTTTTTTCCTTTCAAAAGTGCAGAAAACAAAACACATCAAAGAAAACCAGTGCCTGCGGTGGCATGTAGAAACTCAATGTTTCTCAGGCCTTAGAAGCATTTTCCAGTGAAAGAATTCAGGTTACAGGAACATTTCCCACTACAACTTCGTGAAAAATAGTTTTCTTCTTTAAACTAAAAAATCAGAGTAAGGCATACTAACGTCTTATGTTCCAGACTGCTATGACACGAGAGGTGGGTCCTATGAACAGTGGGGTCAATTCATTTTCTACCCTAGTTGGTCACCTTGTGTACTCCAAATTCCAAAAGTAATCCAAACTCTTAACTTTGAACCTTGGTACGTATGAGCTCTAAAATAGCTTAGAGCAGGCATTTACAAAGTATCTATGAATGCTATAAATAGCTTCGTATAATATAAACATTGAGCATCATCAGAACAGGATGAGCAGACAAGCCGGTCTTGTTAAGGAAACAATTGCTGAAGTATTTCAGAAATAGGAATATTCTCAATCACATTATTTTCCTGTGTGCTCCATGTTGCCCCGCTGAAGCTAGCAATGATTCCTTCAAACCACCAGCAAAACCTGATAGACTTGTTGCTGAAATTGTGGTTTCTTTCTACTTCAACAGTCACAATTCAGCTGATCACCTTCCGGTATCTAAAAAAAATTCTAAATTTTTTTCTTCATTCAGCCAATAGTCAGTAAGAGTGATAGGTTTGAAGAATTAAAACAAGTCCATATTACTGTTCTGTAAGCTGAAACCTGCTTCTGCCTTGTTAAAAGAGAATGGAGAAGATTTTCCATGAGTTCTTGATGACACTGAAATGCAATTGCATTTATGTTTTGCTATGCTTTGTTTGAAGCCCCATAGCTTCCCTCTTCCCCTGACACTTTGGTAAGCAAAAGACTGTGAAGACTGCTTTGGCACCTAGATATGGGATGGAGTCATAGATGGCACTTGGAAAACCAAAGAATCGCAGGCTCTGTTATACCTGGTTTTCCTCTGTTCATCATCTGTGAAAAAGTCAGGTGGAAATTACTGTAGTAATGGTGGTAGAAGGAAGGTAACAGCCAGCCAAGAAACTCTCCAGATCAGTCTCAAAAGACTAGCAGTTTGCTGTACATATTAGAGGTTGAAGAAAGGAGGAAAGGAAGAAAGACAGTTCAGAAGTCTTTTTACATAGATGAACTATTTTTTTTTTTTTTTTTTTTTTTTTTAAGAGAGAGAGAAAAAATGATACAAGATTTGGCTCAAATTCCTAGAAACGTTGGCAATTACCAAGAAATGTTAGTAACAGTGCCTAGCTGGGCAAATTCCTGCTTCATAGGTATCTGCGATGCTTATGCATTTGTTAGACCATCTTTGCAGAGTAAAGGAAACTACCGTGAAACCTCCAGGCACTGAAGCAATCAGACTTATCTGCATATCAAGAACAGAAATCACCTCATTTGCAACAAGTCATTAAACACTCAAACATCCCCAAAATCCCTAATTAGGTAGTCAAAATAAAATATCTTCCTATAGGCTGCCTCCAAGCCTTCGGATATCATGTCCTGAGTAACAGAATTGTGTCTCTGAGAGAAACACACTTTAACTTAAAATTTGGAAATGTCCTGGTTTTGGCTGGGATAGAGTTAATTTTCTTTGCAGTAGCTGGTATAGTGTTATGTTTGGGGTTCAGTATGGGAAGAATGTTGATAACACTGATGTTTTCAGTTGTTGCTAAGTAATGTTTAGACTAAAAGTCAAGGAATTTTTCAGCTTCTCATGCCCAGCCAGCGAGAAGGCTGGAGGGGCACAAGAAGTTGGGAGGGGACACAGCCAGGGCAGCTGACCCAAACTGGCCAAAGGGGTATTCCATACCATGTGATGTCATGTCCAGTATATAAACTGGGGGGAGTGGGGCTGGGAGGAATTGCTGCTTGGGAACTAACTGGGCATCAGTCAGCGAGTGGTGAGCAATTGCATTGTGCATTGCTTGTTTTGTATATTTCAATCCTTTTATTATTATTGTCATTTTATTATTGTTATTATCATTATTGTTTTCTTCCTTTCTGTCCTATTAAACTGTTCTTATCTCAAGCCATGAGCTTTACTTCCCCCCCCCCAATTCTCTCTGCCATCCCCCTAGGTGGAGGCAGAAATGAGTGAAATGAGTGAGTGGCTGCGTGGTGCCTCGTTGCTGGCTGGGGTTAAACCATCACAGGAAACAAACAACTCTTCCCTGCTCCCCAAAGACTCCTTCGCTTGAAATCTGTGTCAGATAAAATAGTCACTGACAGCACGAATGCCACCAAATGTAATAGATTCAAGTCATTTTGAATGTAACCATCTCTGTTCTCTTTAATTTCATTTCTTTCTTGGCTTTCTGCATGGGGAAAAATTTTACAGAGACTGACACTGAAATCATGCTCCAAAACCATACAGAGCTAATTTAGCTCTGTTCATAGCCTCAGCAAACAGCTGACTAGAAGGAAGAAGATGGTTAATCAGAAAGGTAAAGTACTGTGACATACAACTTATTATCTCTTTCTTCATGGTTGCCCTTATCACTATTATTTATCAATCAGAGCACAGCCAATGCTAGCTGAAAAACAGCAGAGACAACTAAAGGTTTCCAGGATCAAGACTGTCCCAGGGACCAAGACTGTCAGAAGAAACACCATACCTATGCTATCTCTAACTCATTCCAAAATAAAAGTAGCTTTTACATACAGAATCAGAAAAAGGGCTGGAGAAGACCTATAGAAACAGAACACAAGGAGTACAGCAAGGCCCAAGGTAAAGGCTTACATTGGTTAAAGTATATAACAAACCCAAAGAGAAATATTTGAATTATATTCATGCATTTAGAGATACAAATGTAGAAAATGTAGCAATTCTCCACATTTATGAAGTCAGTGAGAAATACACATGTCAAGAATTATTTACAACAAAACATTTAAGAGTGCATAATTGCTTTTAGCCATAAGAATAGACACTGGACTAAACCACACATTTGATATTAAGCAGACGTTTTCAAACATCTTGCTGGAGAAGGAATCATAAGGCTTGAGTAAAGAAACTGTGACATCATATGTCAAAACAAAAAACCTGCTAACTAGCATTCTAAGAGAGGTGGTGAACAGCCTTGTGCTTAACGGTTATTACACTTTTTATTTTTTAATAGCAGAGATATTGAAAAGAAGACAGATTAGGATTACAGTTTTGATGCACTCTTGTTGAAGTGTGGTTTTAATACCTACCCCACAGCAAACAAAAGCAGAGGTTAAAAAAGTTCTCATAACATTCTTCAAATACACAGTTTCATGGTGATATTATTAGAATTCAGTATTGAAATGGAATTAAGATCATCTGTGATTTCTCATGGGAAGAGATGACGATACATCAAAACCTTCTAAAATCTTACAAGAAAGAGAGATCTGGAGAAATGCGATCGTGTTCAACCACATGCTAAGCAGTTAGAAAGAAATACTTAAATTGCAGAGTAGGTTACTATGCATCACAAATTTCAGACTCACCATCTTCAAACACTTGTTGCATTTGGAAGTCTAAGAAATTAATCTTTGCCTTCTTTCTGCTCTTCTGTGGACTGGGAATATACTGGGGGTTAGTGGTGAAATATTTTCTTATCAAGGTTGATTAGAAGCTGTTGGTTGACTAAATAACTAGAAAGCCAAGCTACAATTAAGTTCATCTGAAATTGAGGAAAAAGAAGGAAAATGAAAACTGTTCTTGAAACAAAGAAACACTAAACCACTATAAAATACAGAAATGGGACTTATATAAACAATTCCCATGCTTAGCTTAGTAATGAGTGCTTGAAGAAAACCCCCTGAGAGATATTTCAGCTACTAGCATTTAAGCCAAACCTAATATGGCCTTAATTCTTGAGACCCTATTTTAGGGCCTGACTCAATTTTAATTAAAATAAGCATAACTATTTCCACTGAGTCTTGAGAACTAGAATTGTTTCATACATGGCCTTTGTGCAGGATAGAACATGAAGAATTTCATATTTACATGTCTATTTACAGAAATGTATATTTATATATTTCAAATATATACAGGCAAGTCTGTATTTCTGTACACCTCTATCTCTATCTCTATATGTATTTCTGTAAACAAACCTGACTGGCAATTTGTTATGACATGAATAAGGCACATTTCTATCATCTTGCTTAAGAAACTAGTTTTATTCAGTTTAAAAATTTAATGAAGGTCATGTAATCATGGATACAGTGAATTTGACTGCTGTCAGAAACAGACATACTAGTGTACTATGTAGACTATCAATACCCATAATTTTAAGCACTTAAGCGTCTAATATTCCTTTTAAATTATTTCACTTTTTTTAAAGAATTGCTAAGATATTTTCATGTTCTTTTCTGAGAGAAGCATCTGAAAGTCAATTCACCCTTTGCTATTTGCAGAGACTTGTTTAGAGAATTGAAAAGATATACTTCAGGATGCTTGTCACTGAAAATTGTTCTTTATTAACTTCATGTGAATTGATGGTTAAAATGGAAAGCTCAATTTTTGTATCCTTGGTATCTTTTCTGTAATTACCTATAGCAACCTGAACAATATCTTATTCTTCACTAGCCTTTACTTAAAGGTAATTTTTTTTCCACCTGAATATCTTCTGGTGCTATGTTGGCCCCTGGATCCCTGTCATTTTCTGTCATAAATAATTGCATCATATAGGCATTTATGTTCACATTACATTACATGTCAGAATTTAAAACAATAATCCCAGTTGAGCGACATATATTTCTCATAAGGATTCTACCTGTGCTAACAAATTGGGCATAGAATTCTCCATTCCCTGTAGTAATCTGGTAATCTAACCACTGAGATTGAGTTATTAGGCTTAAAAGGTAGCAAGACAAATTAAACTCTGACGGGTTAGGCAACTGGTGGTGTTCATAACTTTAGAATCCCACTCATTTCTCATTTAAGTCACTTTGGTCTTCCCATTTATTTTAGTACTGGATGAATGAGGCTTACACTGGCCTTACTAACCACTGAGACAATGTTACTTCAGTTCATATGCAGGTGGTTACAATTGCAGCCACATAATTTTTTTTTAAATTTTTATTTTATATTGCAGCTGGCTTTAAAACAGAAGCTGGCATGCTTTTCACAAATACTTGTTATTGCAGGCATATGAAAACAAAAAACCTCAGAAAATATGAATATGTTAAATATTTCAAAAATAAACAATAATATAAATGCATGTAAATAATCATAGTTCATATTGTAGAGAAATGGAAAATTCCACATATGTTTGCAGCAAGTCATTGTCTGACGTTAAGCAACTCTCCAATTAAAACAATCTTCCATTATGCAAATGATAAATGTTGACTCTTGGATATATAAAAGTCTTACCCTATGCTTCACAAAATTATCAAAAATGTTATCATTATTAAGTACAGAACATATTTAAACATTTATGTTTAGAAAAAGAAAAGAAGTTACATACCAAATTTGAAGGCAAATATAGGCCAGCTCTGAATCCCTTCATATCTCTTGTATCATTTTCAACACAAACAGGACAAGCCACCTGTGAGTAACATGCTAGTCACATACTAAACATATTCCGAGAAAGTGTAGCTTAAGATATATAAGCTGATAAGTGAGAAAACAATGTTAATAAAAGATTTTTAAAAGAATGCAACATTTTGTTGACTCTAATCAAATATGGAATTGCCATGACATTCCAGTCATTCTTAAATCAGGGGGATGTTTTAACTTGACCCTACCTGAATTGTACATCTTTTTACACGGAAAGTTGAATATATTTGCAACCACATTAGATATATGAGTTTAATCAGGAAAAGAAAAAAATCAATACAGAGTTCTATTTTAACGCAACTCTGTGTTTGCACATGCATTACGCTAGTGATGGTAAACTGGTTTCAGTTTGACAAGCTCCATCCTTGTTCATTTTCCCTGAAATTCTTACTATGCTGTCAGAACTGCACAAAAGTGGACAAAACACATACAACTCCATATGAAGGAAAAGAAAGAAATTAATTTTAGGCATTTACAGCTCCCAGTTCTGTTTTGCCAAAATCATTTTCTTAGATTCCTCCAAGCACGGCGCAGTGTAGGTCTAACTGAACAGAGATAGAGACAATACGAAGCTGTGCTAACGCACGCCCATCCAAAGGATTGACGTGAAGACCCTTCTGAAATCTAGAGCATTTAAGTTAAATCCCAAAGGACTCTGAGTTAATATGGAGCCCTCTCCAGTGATCCAGGCAGTAAGCAGACTGTGCTAGTCCTGCACCTAGACTAGGGGATATCTTCCCCTATTTAACTTCCCTTGAAAAAAGGAGGACCCTAATTTCCCTCTTGCCTGCTGTACCCACTTGCATAGGAGAAGGCTAGATGGCTTTTTAGGGGTGGCTCTCCCTGCTGTGTTAGGACTTAAAATGTGAGTAGCCCACAGGGCAAGTACTATGCCAAACCTCATAGCCCACAGGGCAAGTAATATGCCAAACCTCATAGTTCCTGATCAATCTACCTTCTGTCAGGTGGCTCCCAGGGGCAACCTACAGCCTCAGCCAGAATTCACAAACTAACTGAAGACGTTATCATCATGGTTCATCCATATACGGCGGACGGATGTTGTGTTTACCTAGTGATGTATGCCAGCGAAGGCAAAATTTATGTGCTATTTGTATGCACAAATTACGCGCACAAGGTTGTATCGCATGTGGCTGAGCATATCTGACTTTGACAATCTGCCCCTGTTGGACTTAGCATTTCATAATTTTCACTGTCGTATGGCCTGAGCTGGCTTCTATGCCTTCTTGTATTAGAAAAGTTTCTTCATTAAATAAAATGAACCAGTTGCCTTGTCTTTACTTACTGTCTCACTGAGAGATGTGTATTTAAGTGCTAGTAACTGGCATTGCAGGTTTTTTCTAAGAAACATCTCATCCTTAATCGCATGCAGACTGAAAGGGTTTTCACATTAAATTAACCTACATTAGCTTGTTGTCATTCTTAAGAATCGCAGTACGTAACTAAAAACATACTGACATTGAATTTCCAAAACATCAAAATAACTACAATGAAGCAGATATTTGATTGATATTCACTCAAGAGTTTTAAATATGAGAGGCTTAAATATAGATAGAGTACATGAGTTCTGGGCAGCCTCAAACTACCTCGTATGATTGTTAATCTGCTGAATTCAAGTTCAGAGCACTTTCACCATCAGTGGCTAATCTTAGGACATTCTTCCATTCACAATAACATTGAAGGCTGGGCAAAACCCCACTGCAGCTGAATTCCTCTAATTTAAAGAAATCAGTCAATCTATGAATTATTACCCATTGCTCTGCTCAATTAGTATTTGCATTTATTCAAATTCTGAAAATGAGAAACTTAATTTGATTTCACCAGTAATGAATATGAGGTTTGGCTTTTTGCTCTCCTCACTAATTCACTAATCTTTGCCTGTTCTCTGACATATTTTCTACAAACTCCTGTGTATTTCCTGTGCATGTAATTTCTATGGGGTATCATGTACTAGAATTCTTAAATTCTATTCATTCTACAGTGAGTCTTTGCAGAGTTCCTTGAGAGTTTGTATTAAGGATGCAATGATAAAATGCATTTTAACAATGAATGTCAAGCATGTTTGTGAATATGGTATCTCTTTTGACGTGTGAATGTATGTTACATTTTTTAGGAAAAAAATAGATACAGAGTAACAGAACAAGAATTAACAAACACATTCCAGTTTTAATCTGATTCCATACTACTGAAAAAATTGTGATAAACACGAATAAAAATAGCAAAAAAAAAATAATAAAAGATCAGATTAAACCAGAAAAATATAAACAGTTGATAGTTTACATTTCTTTAACATATATATATAGCTGTGTCATAAATAAATAATTTTACACAATTAAACCAGAAAAATATAAACAGATGTGTTGATAGTTTACATTTCTTTAACATATATATATAGCTGTGTCATAAATAAATAATTTTACACAAGTATCACAAACACTGTGATACAGAAGAAGGTTAAGATATTGCAAACAATACTCTCCAGCAAAACCCTAAAATAGCCAGTTACAAAGAAATGTACTTTTCTGGATCTTTTTAAGGCTTCAGGGGAAATAATTAAGCAAACACTATTGATCAGCAAAATTAGAACAAATAACCAGTAAGCGTTCAGCAATCCATGGGACATACATACATTAAAATGCCACTTGTGTAAGTAAAGTAACAGACCTTATGCAGTGGAAAAATCTGTGAGGAGTAGAATAAACACTTTGAATTTAAAATACCATCCTTTTCCTGTCTGTAAATTTACTATAGCTTTAACCACAGAGTGCTGATATTTTATCTAATCAATGAAAATTGCTACCTCATTTCTCAAGGTCCAGTTCATGAGGTAATTTGAACAGCTGTAAAATTCTTCCTCTTTCTTTACAAAGAAAGGTATTACACTGCAGAAACAGACCTTTTTAATGAAGGAAAGCAAAAAACCTCAAAAAAGATGAAAATTGTTGTATCAGGTGATAAGAATTTTTCTTAAATAAGAGTATATAGTTCAGATGATTTGGATTATTTTCCTTTGAATTTGGGAGGAAAGAGTGATAAGTGGCAATGAAATATCATCTCTTCTGCCTCAAAATCAGCACAGAGTTCAGCTCCAGTTCAGTAATAACTAAAAGACAACTCTGACCGAAAGTCATCTTTGGTCCTATGACTTGAATCATTGATATGTAGAAGATTTTAAAGTAAACCCCCCCTGTATCATGAAAAAGATCTTCACAAAAACCATTTCACATTAACTAGCACCTTTCATGGCAATTATACCACAATGGACAAAGTTATTAGAAATCTTGGAGTTCTGTGCCCTGGTTGTGTCTGGTAACAAACCCAGAACTTCACAGGCATTTTAGCTACAAACAGTAAATTAAGAAAGATGTAAAGGAAAACTTAAATGAATTGAGTTGCTATGACAAATGAAGGAGAACTGACATTAGAAGTACTAACTAAACAAATTTACATTCAATGTTCTCTAGATATTTTTTCAGGGACTTAATTCACCAGACCACACAGTCTTTGATGATTTCATAGGACACATAGAAGATATTTTGGCCACAAGAGGGCTCACATATTTTATAGTTGTTTTTTGAAAAATATGAGTATAACAAAATAATAACAATACACAGGCTAAATTAAAGACAAATATCTGCTGCCCAGATAGTCACAGTGTCATGAAAAGATAATTTGCATGGTTCTTTAATAAACTGTCAGAAAAAAATAAAGCAAAGATAAGGTTGTTCCTGATGTCTATTTAGATCTCATCATTAATTGGCTTTTCATCAAAACGAACCTGTTTCTATGATGTTACAACGATTTGCTATGTATAAAATGACAAATTCATCTCTTATTAAGCAAGTAATTTTAATGGGCTCTGTTAAAAAAAAATTCCCCAGTACCTACCTATTCAGGTAACACAGTGTATACTCATTAAAGTAGACCTGGTAAGAATAATATAACTTTATTTTTCTACAGAGACTTGCATTATTGCTAAAAACACTGATAACAATGTCATTATATTATCAATGTAGTCTATTCTCACCATTTTCAAATGAGAAGATAACTCAGGGCCTGTTTCAATGAATGCTGAACTTAATGAGAAACTATTCATTGACCTTAGAGATATCGTATCAAACTAAACAAGCACGAAGTACAATACAGAGGGTTTGCTGTGCAGTGGATGTACCTACCATTTGTAGGACAGGAATTACTGCATTTACACACCTTTGATTGGTGTTGCATAGATTAAAAAAATACAGGAGAAGAACCATCTGAAATACAGTAGAATGTGCGGTTGGTGGGAAATTTTGTTCTTTAAAATTTGGTATCAGTCCAGATAAATTTGAAGTAAAATTGAAATTCTGAAAATAAAAAAAATTATTGGAAAGAGCGAAATCTGATGTTTACATTATTAATTAGATTCCTTCAGGACTCCACGAATTTAAAGTTAAAGTATGTCTGATTCATCCCTACAACAGTAGCAAAGATACCACCAGGAACATATTACAGTCCTTTGGCATCTGCTAGGGCTTTCCCACTCTTCCATTCCAGGCAACACTCACATGCAAGCTACCTTTGGCTGTAAACCCTACAGCTTCCACATCTTGTTCCAGAGCTTTCAGACTCTAGTTCCTAGGTTCATAGATCTGGAAGCTCTGGCAGCCCTCACTAGAATGGAGGCTACCAAGGTTTCCCACCCTATTTGCATGTTGTGGAGTTCAGCCTTAGCAAATCCTGCGTCTTTCTTCAGACAATAAAGATGCTGAGCGCACTACATAAGCTATGCACTACTAAAATATTTTCTGCAGGGGGAAAATCATAGACCTAAGACATGCTGCACAACTTCTTGTCCACACTGATCAGTACTAGTGACCTCCAGAGTGGACTAGTCGTGCTCATACTGGGCCTGACTGGGTCCCATGGGGCACATGTGTGGATTGTAGATATTCTTAGTCAGGAGTTTTCGACCTAAAATAGCACTGGGCTATGTCATGGTCTATGAGAGAGATGTTTTTATAGCATGGTTCCAAAGACAGATGTTGTGTGTTCTGAGATGTGGTCTGATGTGACATGGATGTACCGTCTCATCTGTACTGCCTATAGGGAACAAACCAGTACCAGAACTGCTCTAGGGTTTTGTCTTGAGGAACTGGTTGCTCTATTCCAAAAAAGAATATGAGTGAAGCAATAGAGACACACCGAGGCTGACAGAGAGCCAAGACCCAAGGACAAATGTGAGTATCTACACCATTAAAAATTTGTTAGTATAGACATAGTCCTAGCTTATCTGGCTGTCCCAGTGCTCGTTGCCCCAAAAACCAGCATAAGGCTTTTTCAATGGCCAAGATTTATACTAGGACCAGCTTTAGACCAAGGGAATTCATAGGTGTACAAGGTTTTCAATCTCAGTCACAGCTTCACGGCAGATCAAAAAGCGATGCCCCGAGCAGTTGTGCTGGGGCTGTGTGACCTAGAAGCACTACAACTCTCAGCTGGTCTCTATGACCCTTAGCAGAGCTCCATGGGAGCCTTTTGCAAGAAGTTCATTACATTTGATGATTAGAGGGAATTTGTGGGTTTCGACGATCAGCATTTTTCATCCAAAATGTTTCTGAATATAGAGAAGGAAGATGAAGATTCTTAAGAGGATGGATGGAGCAGAGGAGAAAACTGGCTGAGTAAAAAAAACATGCATAAAGGACAACTGTCATCACATGAAAACCAGAAGCGATCACTGTGATTCTGGGATAGAGAAAGTGTAGTGACAGAAAATGGTGAAGTACGAAACGAGATGAAAAAGGATCCTGGGAAAGAGGGGCATTAGGAAAGAAGACAAAGAGAAACAAATAGGCTAAAAAAAGAGTGTTAACAGCTTAAAATCTCATTCAAGACTGCCATAAGAAAGACATTAAACAAAATGTAGTCTAACAGCACACAAAACAAATATTGTTTTTTAAGAACTCTGAGTACTATTAACACGAGCCTACAAAATTACCTGTCTGAAGTGTTTATCATTGTTACAAGCAGGTTAACAGTATATTATTCAGTCCATTAATATTTAATTCCAATCTTTTAAACCTAGCTATTACATCCTCAAATGCTAATGACTAGGTAACTTAATAATGTATATAACTACCTTAATTTTCACAAATATAATTTGGAAAATCTATAGGCCTGAAGTATTTTATCAATGCAATCAATGTAAAAATATTAAACCTGTTGTGTAGAATTTGTAATTTCTTTTTCCATCTTGTATCACTTTGCTCGGCTTCCTTCCTAAGATAGGAAAAAAAAAAGTGTAAAGAGAATAAGTTAAATCAACACAGAGGCTTCCCTAAATGTCTTCAAAGCACATCTTAAAAATTTTGGCCACTACCTTTCTGTGGTTTGCCTTTCTTGATCTTTATGTCTCTCTGTTTCAGCAGTCAGGGTTCTTTCAGCAGCTTGCTGCCCAGGTACCACATATGTCATCTGAAACTAAGTAAAATAGCATTTATTTTCCTCACCAACTACGGAAAAACAAGTACAAAGTTCTGCTCATACACAGTGTTATTCTTGGAGCAAGCTCTCGTGTTTGGGGTTGTTAGATATTCCCAGTAACCTGTTAAAAAATGAAAGGTTTTGTAACCCTAGCCAGTAGTCCAAAGTCAGCTCATTTTTTTTCTTTGTTTCTAAGGATTGTGACAATTAGACAACATTTTGGCAAGTATAATAAAACCAGCACTGTGGATAATTAAACGCAATCTTGTCCTACGTATGTGTCTGAACCTCATCTTACTGCTATCAATGGCAAAATTGCCATTGCCTTAAATGGATGAGGACTCAAGACCTATCATCATAGATTGCCCACGGCAAAAGAAGTAGTTTGTGGAAAGTATATGGCCGATTGATTAGAACAAAGAATTGAACTCCTGACTCAGACCTAACTTTGATTTTCATGGTTATGTCCATACTTGGGGTCCAGGAATGCTTCCTAATCTTTGCTTTTGTGTGGATGCCCTGACTCAAATCAGTCCCATGTCAAGGGTAAGAGCTAGGAAAATGCAGGTACGCAGACTAGAAGGGAGCTGTGGCGCATTTCCAGACTGGGTGATTGGATGGAAGTACCTATGCAGGTGCCCAGGGAGGACCCATGCCATACAACTTAGACACAGCCTGTGTGACTTTGGATCTTCACTCTCGTTTGTGGGAAGCCGATTCCTATGTCTCTCAGAGAAATGTCATGAGAAATTCTGTAAGGTCCTGGGATAAAGCTGCTACGTAAATGTCTACTACTACCATTACTTTAGCAACTAAAATGTTAAAGATGCAGTAGTTCCGTGAGACCCATAGACTTTAAAAAAGTCTGTATACAAATATATATAAAATATATACCTAAACATATTAGCTTGTAATAATTAAAAGATCACCTTATCAGTAAGTAATTTCTTCTGTTTTATGTTTCTGTTTCATAAGATGTTCCCTTTCCAAGGGACATTTTCATTTCAGTTTCATTGTGCATTGGCAGACTGCTCATTATAACCTCTTTTTCTTCTACTTGCAGTGCTGAAAACTGACAAATAGAGTCTAATGAGCCCACAAACCTGTGTTAGTTTCCTGTAATACTTTTGTCATTCAGGGAAAGAGAGCACCATTGACCAGGCATGCCATATCAGAAATCTGAAAGAAACTAAGCAACCTCAAATCTTCCATTCTCTTTCAGCAGGCTGTCATATGTATTACTTTTCCAACTGTAAATTATATGCTATATAGGACAGAGCAAATCTGAAAAAACCCAAAGATGAGATTCTTGTTCAGTCCTCTCCCCAGCCATCTCCTCCTGCTTCCTCACACAAATACATATTCCCTCCCCCAGGAGACATTTCATCCCTGTTACATTTCCACAGGTCTTCACACAGATACACCGGACTTGAATCTGGTAAATCAAATACATTACCCACCCGTCTGTTTGAACAGAACTTCCAAGCTTTTGGTAGTGTTTTGTATTAAACACTAGGCCTATCCAGATCAAGTCATCATTTTGTTTTTTCAGCTGCAGATACATTCCACTTTCTCTCACATACACGTGCTGGTAGCTATGTGGCTAGTTCAGAGGTGTAAACACCAGTTAAAGAACAGATAGTATTGCAGATACATTGCAGTATCAGGCCTTTTTAAATAAAGAAAAGTCATTTTAGCTACATAGTATGAAAGCTGCAAATGAAATTCACTGTAAATATTAATTACTTCTAAATGACTGCAAAACCAACCGCATGGTCAAATTCTCCTTTCACACATGGATTTTTTTACTGGTGTAACACCCTAGATTTCAGTGGCAATATAGCTGGGTAAATGCAGAGTTTGTAAAAGCAGATTCAGGCCCATTGCAGCTGTACACAAAATGGACTAGATCTCAAGCCATGGGGTAATGGTGCAAAGTGGCTCTAAAGGCACAAGATTTTATTCCCAGCTGACTCTTCTTATGGATTACAGCTGCTTGAAATACAAGCATAATAGGGCTTCCCTCGCTGACTGCTGGGACACAACAGCGTAGAAAAGACCACGTCTAAAGACTTTCCACAGTCTGAAGATCCCTAGCTCTTGGGATGGTTCCCTGATGAACCAGTGGCACCTCCGAACCCCAGTTCAGAATGGCAGTCAAAAAGAAATGAATGACAGTTGCACCTGTCCTTCCTTAACGTTTTCTGTGAAAAGATGATGAAAACCCCCACTTTAATGCTAGTGGCAGCTACTTTCTAGGCTTCAACCAGTTCAAATTTAAACATAAATTCCCTCTATTGTATTTTTCCAGCTCACTCCTTTTCCTCATTGCAAACCATTACCATGTTTCTCATTAGATCACTTTAATCCCTTCTGTGCTTTGATATTCTTTCTACTTTGTTCTTATTTACTCCTCTGAAAGCTCTGCCATCACATGTATCTCTCAAAACTATGCTCTTTCTGGCTGAAAAGAAGAGCAACCCTCTTTTCAAATGTGGAAAGTCACCATAAACTGCATTAAAATTCAACTTTTGAAGACAAGTGAGACTCCTGCCCCTTTCAAGAGCATCTCCAGCTGACTGAAGCATATTCTCAATACAGAAGGGGTCTTGATTAATCTCGTGATCAGAAGAGTCTTTGCTATTTAAACTGCATTTCCTATCTTTCAGCTTTGAAACCTCAGGAAGGCCTAATTAAGATTTTATTCAGGTTTATATATAAAAGTGATAAGAAACACCAATATAACAACCATTAGTGCATTAGTGCATTAACATTTTTGCTTTTCAAAGCTGGAAATGTATCATTCTAAGTATTTATTACTGTCACTCATTCAACTCCCCGCAGAATGGCGGGACTAAATTTTATACCCTCTTTAAGGTGACCAAAGCTAACGAATCGAGTTTCTGCCCCCCTGTTGATCTAGCCAACGAAACCCAGGTGAAGGGCTAAGAAACTCTTGCTTTCTTCCTTCCGTTCAGTTTAAGTTCTCACGTGCCTTCGGTTTTTCACATCGATGTTGTTCAGAGAAGGACACCGGGACACCCCATAACTGTAAGCCTACTGAATATTCTCCACCGTCAGCTTCGGCTCTCAGCAGCCACCCTTGGTACATATGCATGGTCTTTGGACTGCCTCAACACATGACCATCTGTCGTGATTGCATGGTGCCTCTCCACAACTGGGTCGGATCCTTGCCTGAGGGCATTAGGTTCCAGACAATGCTGGTTTAGATGAACAGTTTGGTTAACACTACAAGGGCCATCTGTTCTACAGGAAATCCTTTCTCTGTGTCATTAATGAAGGATTCCCAGCACATAACTATATATTTGTCTACTTATGTAAGCTTTTATGTAATAGGAATTATAAGGGTATGTTGTTTGCAAATGAATAGTTTCATTACATGGGTTTGTACATATTAGTATAGAAGAAAACTAACCAGATATTTGGCAGAGGAAGTAGCTGCCTAGCTAGTGTTTCAGCACGGTTACAGTACCTCAGGCAATGTAAAAGAACTGAACCTCAATCTAAACCTTGCAAATAAAGTCTATTGCCTGGAAATCAAAATATGAATCCTATTGAACAGGATTCCAAAATTTAACTTTGGTAAATCCAGCTCTTCTGTAGCGTAAGCTAGGATGCTGCATATTAGCATGGTGATTAGAAGAATTACATTTCAGAGAAGACCTTTCATATATTTCCCATATGTAATCAAATACATAATTAATTTTTAGCCAATTAAGCATGGCCAGAATCTAATAACTACAGTTTTTCATGTTCACTAAGCTTTTCATCCACTGTTCAAATAGACTTAGCTTTCAGACACTGGAACTGTAACTTACTGAGTAGGAAGGAGCATTCTGGAACTAGTCTTTTGGTAACATCTCCCTCTCCTCCCAATCCCATCTTCATCTTAAAAAGTGAAAGTCTGAAATACAACATATCCTACTTATCTCAGAACAAAAAGCTACTTATAGCTATATTACTAAAAAGTATTACTACTGCATTTCAAAATATGAATAGTTTTCACCCTCAACAAGATTCCTAATTGCCTAAAAGGTTCTAAAATGAAACACTGTTGGCTGAATAGCCACGAAAGCCTGGAGGTAGATGAAGATGCAGTGGGTTTATAGCCTTGCTTAGAGGGCTTGATAGGTTTTCACTTTATGCCCAATGTAGAAGAGTGTAGTAAATAACAGACACAGTGTCCTGACTAGGAATCTTCCATTTTGGGGAATTTCGGGAATACTCTTTCCTCTTTCCTAAGTCTTGAAATTACAATTACTTAAGCCATTTTAAAAAAAGTCTAGAACCTTAAGATCTATGTGCTAGCCAAAGGTTAGTGTCCTCATTTTTTGGATATAGTTACAGCTTCCACTACTTGCAACACAAATGGCATCAAAATGGTTTTATCACTGTCTGCTAAGATCATATAGAAAATTCACTCCATTTAGTCTATTTAGGTTCAGAAAGATTTGGCAAAGTTGAATAAACCTCAACAGTATTAATAGGACAGATTTCAACCTTAATAAGTAGTTTTTCCCATTAATTATATTATTACAAGGTTTTAGGATAACAAGGAGTAAATCTTGAAGAATATAAATACTAAGGAAAAAAACCCATTCAGTGTGTACTACTAAACATTAGGAGTTAAGGGACGAATTTAGGGAAGTTAGAAAACAGAATGAAACCAAGAAATTGAACTACAAATAAGAGACACAAGGCTATGAAACAGATTTCAGGGGAACTGTGGCAATCCTATTACCTGTGACACTATTATACCCTTTCCATCAGGACATTACTTGGATATGAATTATTTTCTCTAAATAAAGAAAAGAGTAAAAAACATTCAATAAGAAAACCCTCCCCATTGACGGGACTAGCTAGAATGATCTAATATACTTTTCCATCTCTAGTCTCCTGTTTCTGTAATAAACACTATTTCTTATTGCATGTATCTTCTATTTTATCAACAGTGCAGTATGCAGTCATCAGCTACCCCTGAAACAGAGCTTAAACAGATATCCTATTGTTTTCAAAATCTTAATCTATAACAAAATGGATTTTCCAGTGTAAATATAATCTCTATCTAGATACATAAAAATTTCTAGAGGTGAATGCAGTTGTCCCCTGCTCTATCTACGAAACAAAATTACACAACCAAATCTGCTACAGTACAAACACTGAGCAAAATATCAGCTAACACCGTATGTGTACTTAATAGTAGTTGAATAGTAATTGAAAGGTAATTGAACTTTATTGAATGTGCTATTGTGTGTTTCTTCAAACCCACATTCAAAAATTAAAAACCTATAGAGCAGAACCTTACGAATATCATTTAGTGTTTCACTCATTAACAGCAGATTGTATGTTGAAAGCACTTCAGGCCGTGCCAAAATCTACATGGTTTCTGAGAGGCACAGTCCTCCCAGCACCGCAGAGCTATGGGCAGGATGTCAGGTTACGCCTGGACATCCCCACATCCCCCTTGTGATGGCTGGGGAGGAGTGGTCAGGTCCGGGCGTTAATCTGCTCGTTTAAGAGGCTGAAGGGAATAAATGAGCTTTGCTCTTTTTAGAAGGGTGCGTGGAGGAGGAGGATTCATGTACTCTCTTGCAGGATCAATACGGTATTGATCAGTATCGATACGAAGCCACATAGCTCTGGGAAATGAATTTTTAATTTACCAGGTTAAAACCCTATTCTTTCTGATTTGTTTTAAAGCACAATAGCAATTATGAAGGTTTTAGGCACTAGGAAGAACAACGGTATGAGTACTAGTAAAAATGTAATAGAGCTACAGTTATTATGGATGGGATATTCTTAGAAATCCCGCTAACAGGAAAAAAAGACTGTGAAATAGCAGCAGTAAATTGGTCAAACAATATTATGTAGGCAAGGATGATGACAGATAGAACAGGAGAATCGGGTATTAAAGGAATACAGAAAAATGTTAGCAGTATTTCAAACTCCTCAAAACATTTCTAACAAGAGAACTAGGCCAGGTCATTTTAAAGGTGAAACTACAGTCAAGTGCTCCTTCGGTTCCTCATATTCGGGTATATTCAGACAGGTACAGACTTGGTCCATGGATAGCGGATTTTTGACACATTTATAACAGGAAAATTCACAAAACACTGAAAGATGCAAGAGGAAAAAAGCATTTGCAACCACAAAAATGATACCTGATAGAATACTGGAAAACCTGAAATTCTTATTTTATCAAATTGTACTAGAATAAAAGAAGAGATCTAAAGAATGATTAATGCACAAATGTTAAGTGCTTTTTTTTTTATATAAGCTGGAATTTTCTTTTAACTTTCCAGTTTCATGCCTTTCTTTCCCTGCAAATGGCCACATTACCTTTAGCCTAAAGCTCTACTCTTTTCAAACAGACCAGCCCAACACTGGGAAAGGTTTGCTGGACAACAGCCTTCAGTAACAACCCCTCAGTAAGAGTCTAGGCATGCAGAAGCACTTTGTAGGCTTTTCGAGTACAGAAATGACATAACTATTGCCTACAGCTCTTTATCCCCTATACACCTCAACATCACAGCTATATGAGCCAAGTTTCTGCTGAAGATCTAGTTTGCAACCCCTACATAAAGTTTAGGGGGTGGGATGAGCAAATGTGCAAGACCAGGGAAAATTCTGGTGCAAGACCAGGGAAAATTCTGTATCAAGACAGTTCTCATAGTGTCTAAGCATCTTTTTTGGATTTGAACAAAAATCTCCTCCTGCTTGAGGAAGATATTGTCCTTAAAAGGATAGAAAAAGGTTTTGGAGGTAGTGTGGAGGCTGATTTTCTATCGAAATTTTATGTTGTTGCTACCGAGATTGAAATTTTATGTTACTGCTGCTGAGATTTCACTGTATGATTAAAGATTCAGGGCAACTAGACATCTGGGTAAGTGTCAAAGTAGTACTTAAATGATACTGAATCCATTAAACGTGAATATAAAGAGAATTCTTTAATAAAGGATATTCCTCTATGCCTATAATGCTTTGAGCTGTAAGTCTAAGTAACAAATAGATAACTACCAACAGTATACCGACATTTTTTAATACAATCAAATACCACTTTCAAACATCACACATATTTCAACTAACCTAGATGTGCTCCAGTTCAGTTTATCTCAGCATATGGCTTGTTCTCACCACATGCCATAGATTTCCAAATCTAACTATGATTAATAGGATATGTCAAATAACTGTTGAAGGAAATCCAGCTTCAGAAAGTGAGGCTGATTAATACATTGATTTAGATATTAACTTCTAAACATTGACTCTTTTTTTCTATTATTTGAAGTTTTAGGAAGATCAGGGATATCAACAATGTTTACTCAAATAAAGTCATTGTGAAACCTAAATTCAATCTAACTTTAAGAATAATAAGACAATTAAAAAATCCTTAATTCTTATAAGGCTTCACTACATTTATTCTGTATTATAAAAATATTCTGCAAAAGTTAGAGAGTGTTCACAAATCTATATACATTTTCCCAGCAATTATTTTTTCTAAAATGTTTAAAATATAATCCATAGCAAAAGAGAAATCCAAACAGTTTAACTTTCCTCACAGCTTTCATAAATGACAGGATGTAGTAGTAGGTACAGATGACAAATTACATTTTTATTTGATTGTGGTCACATTCAGAAACCTCATAGTAGAATGATTTTTTAAATAGTTCAATCAACTAACAGAAATTGGTTATAGATTTGTAAGTGCTAATCATTCTTACAAAGGAGGAAAGAGCATTTTTTTTAAAGGAAAACCTTCAAATCCTATGAAAATGATAAAGATTTTTAACTTATTGCTCTTGCATGTTTTTCTACTTAAAGGATTCAAAAGTGGGCAAGTGTGCAGAAGGACTTACAAGAGTAAGTCTTTGGAAAGGGAGGATGACTTATGTAAAGCAGATCATACTTTCTCTCTTTCTCTCCATAAATCAAAGTGATTTTGATCATTCAGCTTGAAAAAAGGAAAGCATAAATGGAGAATTACTCCCTAAACACCAAGAATAACACAAAGACATATAATTTTCTTATTGAGTGAGTTAGGCCACTGGAATTGCCTCCCATGACATTTCAAATGAAACTAGAATTTTATGAAGGACAAATGAATTGCTTCAACAAACCGCTTTGTGGAGTTAGTACATTTACTTGACCGTGGGCATATTTTAAAGTGTTTGGGAAAGATGACTATAGGCTTTTGAAAATTACGCTGAGCATTAAAACCATGTAAAAATCTAGTTACGTATATATTCGTAGACTCTTCTATAGCCCAATAACATTTCTTGTTCTGCAATAACCTTTACTTTCATCTCAAGAGAATTCAGTGGTTTCTTAATAACCTGAAACAGCCTTTGAGTATTGACAGCTACAATGCAGTAACATCACTTTGTATGTACTTATCTGTTAGTCAGATTTCCTTCAGCTGTATATATTTATGATGCATATATTATTGTTCCTCAAAGGCTGGGACAAATTAAGTGCATACGTTTGCAAGAATAAGCAGCCATACCTCGTATCAGGTGTAAAAATGTAGAGGAACTGGAGGACCTCCATGGCAGGTACTGTGGTCAATTCTCAAGAGCCTCCTAGCACCACGTAGAACCTAGATACTTGGGATTTTCCTGCTAGTTACTAACTCAGCTGCAGCTTTACCCAAATGCCCTAGCAGCATTTTAAATTCTGCTTCTATTTCCACAGTCCCTTCAGGATCACATCCTACTTAGTTAATCTTGACGAACTAGAGGAAATATTTTTCACATGTGGAGAAATATGGTTTTCAGCTTAAGCTTCAGAAATAAAAGTTTATTCAATACCTGGACTCCATTTTTTTAAACTTGCTGAGTGAAGACACTGTTGTAGCACAGTAAGCTGTTGGCCCTCTGCAATGCTATGGCATGCGCTTAAGGTAGAGTTTGTGCTGCTTTTGGTCTTGAAATATGCAGGTATTATGTCAAACAGCAGGCATCCCAGTTTTCTGTCCCTGTGCTTCATGGCATTGTATTTTTGGTGCAGCATTGCTGCCTGTGGACAAAAGTAAGATTTGGGGTCTAGCGTTTAAGTGTTTTCCAGTATTTTTAGCCATCTATAAGGTACAGTCCTAATAAAGAGATTTCTTGCGTGAGACTCCTACCTTGTCAGTTGAACTGATTTCAGCCAGACAAACCCTGAGCTATGCTTCCCCACTAATTACAGCTGTCAAACATCATACCCTGTGATCTGCCATGCTCATTCTCTCTAGATTAAAGGGTAAGGAACAGCAAGTACATGTTTCAATTCAAAGGGGTAGTGAGTAGAAGATAAGGACCTAGTCTAGTAGTGATGTTACTTAACTCCATCGAAAAAAAGACTGTTTAAAGGAGAATAGTTGTGATGAAAGTAGACTGTTACTAGTGCAGTGTAAGGGAAGTATTGCATTACTCAGTTAAAACACAAATGTAGGTTTAAGAGAAATCAGTTGAAAAAGAGAAACTAGACTAAGACAAATACAATAGAGGTATAACACAAGCAGAACACTTTGCAATATTAGTTAATAAAAACTATATTTTGCTTAGGAGAGAAAGTTAATTGCATACTTTTTTCTGTGCCACACCCAGGACACTTTGCACTTTTGTCTTGGTGTCTTCTGCTTGCTGCTAAAAGGAATGACCAAGAAAAATGAACAAAACTATAGGCATAAACTTTTGGAAAAAGCCTAATACTAAGCAGCGTTAGAGATTATTGAAAAATTGTATTAAAAAGAGAAACAAAGAAGTCATCTGTAAATAGTATATTCAAAAGCATATGACTTTTTGCAGATTTAAAGCTACTTGTATTAGCGCTTTGATCTATGACAGTGAAAAACTGTCTTTCAGTTCACCATCTGGGGACATAATAACTAGAGAGAAAAATACTTACACTTTTTTCTTTGAAAACTCTGTTGAATATAAGCAGGGACTGTCAACAACATTAGAAAGTGACAGCAGCTCCTTGGCTTGCACTGCGCTGTAACAAAGCCAGTCGTTTCTGTGTTACTGCTCAGCATTGCTCATAAATTTGTACTACTCGAATGATGGGAAAGCAAAAATGTTGTTTACAGACAATGAAATGAAACTGAATACTGATAGAATCATTAAAGACGACAAAAGGGGAACATTTAGCCAATTGACAATTTTTCCCCCTAAGATTGATTCCAGGATTTTACTACTGATTCAGTTTTGACTACTTTGCTACTGATTCTGTTTTGTAATTGTTTTTCATCTAACATTGTTACATTATCCAGGATTTAAACCATTAGGAATTGTCATTTTATATCACTAACATTTTTATTAATTGTAATAAAGTCCAAATATGCAGAATCGTGTGGTAATACAGAAAATATTATATTTGTGTAATAATCTTCATGAAATTGCTTTAAAACCTCATTAAAAGTTAGAGAAGATAATTTGAGAGCATAAATGCTTTATTCCAATCATATGTCATAGGATTTATATTCGCAGATTCAGCCTTACTTGCAAATTACTTTTTACATTCAGTGTTCATTCCTCTTTCTCTTGAGCACTATGTACTCTGAGAGTGTTTTTATTCTCTTGCTTGTCCATCTTTCATTTCCACATTTGTATGCACTCAGAGTGCCAACAAGAAGTCTCAATGAGCAAAGCATTTAAGTTCTCACTGACTCTACTCCTTCCTTGCTGCTTCCCAGAGGATAAGCATTCCACTTTCAATGTTATTTCCCATTCACTGCTCTGACTTACCTGACTTAACTGCGTTACTGCTGCATTTCTTTTGTGACTAATACTGATTTGTTTGATAAGAGGCAGTGAAAAGATAAGGCCACAAAAAGTTGCATGGTAAATGATATTAGGTATTGCGGATTAGTCAAGGTATCTTCATTACATGTCACGATTAGTTGCGATACATACTCTCTGTGTTTTGGGGCACTTAAAGACCTTAGAAACAGCCGCCCAAGTATGTTCTAGATATTTGACAACTGTGTGCTTGATTTTTGAATTAGGAGGAGAGGGAAGAGTGAGGCCAAAATCGTGCTCAACAGACTTTGCAAAGATTGGACTCCAACGCACTCATCTGTTTTGAACTCTCGCTATTACTACATCTGCACAAAGAAAGGTTTGCCCAATTCATCCAAGAAGATCCCATTAGATGAAGCATTTCTAGGTAAAAATTGGAACTAACTCTGGGATAATAACAAAAAGAAGTAAACATGTCTCATAATAAAAATTATTTTTAAAAATAGTTTTATTTTGAAAACTTACTTTTCTTCTGAATTAATAAAAGCTTTCTAACGTCTAGGTTTTTTTTATATACATTAAGGATATATCAAACCTGACTACTTAAGCTTTGATGTTAAAGGTCCCACTGGGATTTCTAGAACTACCACAACTCAATTTGTGACTTAAAATTATTTTTCTAGGTGCCTCAGCTACGATCCAGAAGTCTGTCTGAGCTGTTTTCATGTTACATATCAGTTCAGAAACAGACTATGAAGGCAAATCAGCCCTCAGTTATATCATCTTACAATAATGGTTTCAAATGCTTTTGGTAAATATACAAATCAGACTGTAATTTTTAGCATTAGCTAGGATTCCCTGCTGGCACATTCTTATCCCAAGAGATTTTCCTTGAAAGTGCAAAGTCTATACCCTGGCCTAAATTTAGGCAACCAAATTTTAAAATATTTTATTTATAATTTCCTAATTCCAATACAGTTCTGCTCATATTTTCAGGTCAAAGAAATTTTCTTAAAATGTGATGAGAATTATAAACCATTTGCATCGTGAAGGTGCTTATTAAAATTAATGTAATAGGCAAGTGATTTTGAAGGCTTTTTTTTTAACCTTCACAAACTGATTTGAAAGACCAACTCTATAGCATTATATTTTGTTTTTTTTCTCTAATTTTCAAAAAATGCAGTCCTACAGTACTTACCCAGACTCACTGAAACTGAAAACTGAGTAAGTACTGCAGGATTGGCCCCCTATTAAAAAAGCCCAAGACACATGGTGCTGAGATTAACAAAACAAAGTAAAGCAGCTATGACTTGGCACAAAGTTTGACAAGCTGCAGAAAAGCAAATGTTTAAATAACTGAAGTGGTACTGATTTTCTATTCACAACCTTTTCTCTTCTAAACAGTATCATATTCTTTTCCAGCACATTTAGATTGCAAGTCAAGCTGTGTTTTATTTTTTATTATAATAAACCCAGTCAGTTTACTGTAACAAAGACATACTAGTGGTGATCAGTGTGAAAGCCAGTACGAAATCAGGCTAAGGAAAAAAAAAAAAAAAGTCAAATGGTAAAATAAAGGACCAGCCGTCTGGAAAGTTCCTGGATCATGTAAAAAGAAAATAAAAGGCAGTGTTCTTATGAGACTAATGCAGAATACAAAAATATTTTAAGACAAAACTCTGCATCATTGCCTATGACATTTGTAAACAGCAGCAGCAAATCCTTTCAAATAATGTTGCATTTATTAAATATTTTCCAAGTCCTCCTAAACAAAAAAAGTAGCATTTTTAACAAAAATATTTCCAGTAGCATTGTTTACATCTGTTCCTCTCAAAATATGGTCAGAACAAAATAAAACTGTATTTTTCTATCTTTTTTCACATATAAAACAACTTCCTTACATAGAAGATAAGTTTATTCAATCTATGGGATATTAAAAGGGTTTTGTGTATTTTATTATATTTGCAATAAATGATGTTTCACAAAAAAATAATTTATACATAAGTATCTTACCAGATTTTTAACTCACGGTCTTTAATTTTCAAGTTCTGCCTTCATTTGTTCTTGAATTTCAATCAACTAAAATATAAACATGTGAGAATTCATGTTGGATTTCATACTATAAGCAGACATAATTCTCTAAACATCCTTTCTAAGTACAGACTAAGCGAGATCAAGAGACTAAACGTGGACATACACATATTTTTGTATTATAACTGGTAACAGAGAGACGTTTTCACTTAGAGCTAGATACTTTCATGTGGAGTTTAATAATGTCACAGGACTCACACATAAAAAGTTCTTTTGACATAAACAAAGTAGAGTGTGATGTCACAGCAGGTAGGAAGATGATGAAAACAATAAAAACAGAGACTTCAGTGACTTAAACTCTCAGAAAAGCTGGTGTTTGTGGAAACCTATTACAGTCAAAGAGCAGTAGTGGCAGTTTGGAACCGCAGGGGCAATTCCACTGTTCTGTTGTAAATTTGTAGAAAGATGAGCAGACGTCTATATCATCTGCAGCAAGTTCTAACGTACCCTCGCGGGACAAACATTGTCAGGCAAATTACACATCTGGTCTCACCGAGGACAAAGGATTGTGCCTAATGAGCAATTCAAGCAGAATTCTTTTAAGAATTCTTCAGAAGTTCCAGAATCAAACTCACTTAAACAGTTACACTGCATGGCAAAGCTTCCTTGGTTCTGCTGGGTTTGAGCTGTCTGGGGCTTCTGTCAGAGCTACTTTCTGTTGGGACTTGTAAGTTAAACGTCTATATCTCTCAGTGTCACCAGAAGCAGAGTTTGTTACTTACCGAATTTGCATTTTGAACATATTTAAAACTAGACAACGTTGAGTACAACACTGACATTCATTTTCTTTCATAAAAATGGAGAAATGCTCCCCTTCAGCATAATAACCTAGAAGCTAGAATGCTCAGCCACAAATCAGGGCAGCCGACATTGTATGCCGCTGGGAGTTTTATGGGGCTTGATTACAATATCCCAAGTCATGGAAAAGTAGCCTAACTACCCCTCTATGATGAGAATAAGCCACCAGTTCTGTTCAAGCTGTGCCATTGGACACAAAGAATATGAAATTCATGAGACTAGATACAGAATACTCATGCACGAGCTTGACAACATACCAAAGCTGTGACTGCATGAGAAAGGGACAACCTTGTGTTTTGACCTGCTAGATCATTTAACCATTTTACATTAGACTATGAATTACAGGAAAACAATATACACCACCACCCCACCACCCCCCCCCCCCCCCCCGAAACCCAAGCAAAAATACTCAGCAAAAATAAAAAAAAAAGAATGAAAAATCTATAGAAATGTCCCTTCCTCTATGCTGAGTATCCTAACATGTAGCCTGGAGATTATGGCTTTTTTCTGCTTGCTCTCCCTGTGTCCAGCTTTAAAGAGAACATTTTCCCACAGTGTAAACTAGCAGTTAAGTCATTGGTATATGGAGCTCCGGGTTCAAAGGTCCTCAAGTTCAATGATCAGAACCCTGGGCAAGTGCTCCAGTTCTTATGAAAAACTCAGTCCTTACCATCTCTTACGATGCTTTGAGAGCAATTAGAGATGCAATTGCACACAGCTTGGCTGCTTGGGCACAGGAGGAAGATCCAGGCTTCAAGACCCATCTACAAGAAATCAGTAATTTCTAGCTAGTCCAGATAAGAGACAGTTCTTCCAATGTGTTTCATCATCACTTATTACTGACTGTGTCTGCTTTGAATCCCGTTTTAAAGTGCTAACTTTTACTTACACAGTGTATGTTGGATACTGGTGTCTGTATCAACTTCGTGAACTCCATTTCTGGAGTGAAATGTCCGACGGCTGGGCACTACAGCAGTGTGTGCCTTCATGCCCAGCTCCTCTTTTTCAAGAAGCGAAACCTTTTAACCAAAGAAGAATTTATGCACATTCTGGCTCTTGAGAGAACATCTTTCAATGGGATATGCAAAGGAGGGGGAGAGGGGGAGGGGAGTCAGAAACTTCAATCGATGTAGTTAATCTTTCAGAATGATAGTTTTTCTTTTGGGAATGGAAATATAATTAGATTCATTATCAGAATTATAATGAGAAGAGAAGGACTGCTCCAAAGATTTCTCACAGCCCTTTAGTCCTACGGTTCAGCTCACGTGACAGTCTGCGCGGTGACTGTGAAGGACTACCTGTACGCGTAGCTGTACTGGAGGCAGTTTGGAAGGCAGGTGTGTGATCCAAATTTACACAAATGCAGTGCTTCCAAATCACATGAGAGGCATAAAGAAAAGAGTTCCTATGCTGCAGCTCAAATCCAGAGACTGAGGTCATAGTGGGAAGACACGAGGTGTAAGACAACATCCTCCATTGTATGGAGACGAAGGGAAGGAAAGGAAAATATAGAGTGAGTTCCAGGAAAAAATCTCTGTGAGTGAAAGGATGAGAAAAATGTACTATTAAAAATAGTGGCTTTGCAAATGAACTAAGAAGAAACGTTCAGTATAGGAACAGATGACTGGTCCTTTCGTTCCAGCATAATGAGACTTCAAACTTACGCAGGATTCCTGGCCACTGTCCACCTAGATAGAAAAAGACAAAAACTAACAGAAGACACATCTCTTCTTTGATAGATTAGTGCATTAGACAGACCAATTAATATTCCACTTCTGATTTTGGATTTCATGTACAGAATCCTAATGAACTTACCCTTTCAATGTTCCTGTAAAGATAAGTATGTATCACTATTTTCCAAGTGGGAAACTTGGTCATAGAAGAGAGATCCATCTAAGGCCTCAAGGAAAGACAGTGAAAGGGATGATTCTAGAAATCCAGTGCCTCAGCCTCCACAAAAATATAAGTTTTTTAAAAAAATATGAATTTGCATGACAATTTAGTAATCATGGCATTAGCATATAGAAGTACTACTATTTCCCTTATATTTCACCACAGAGAAGTGAATTATCTACAAAACATTTTGGAACTGTTTCACAGAAGAAATGTTTGCTATAGGAAGAAGTTCTGAGTCTATTTCTTATTTTCAGAATGAGAACTATACGCTGTAGAAAAAAGTCCTTTGAGAACTATCACAAGATAGGAAGCCCACTAGAAAGATATCTAGATGTTGTATCGGGAAAACACTGAGAGCTGTCAACCTTTTACTGACATCACTTATTAATTAAGAAACATTGGTGTTTGTTGGAAAGTTTTTTTAAAAAAAGTTGACTTTTGTACCTTGTTCAGCTATTGTTTTGCTCAGATAGCATATAAAGAATAATTCACATATACTATCAGCTCTATCCAGGAACAGTGGAATATTTAACAAGTCACAGGTTACAAAAAAAATAACCGTTTTCTATTTTGAAGTTACTAGCTCTTCACCTATACAAATCTTCTTTCCCTGCCTTCAAAAGCTTACTGAATGTGTTACTTTTTTTAAATTATTCAATCATTTTACTGTAGTTTATTGAGATTCAGAATTTTCACTGTGTTTTAACAACATTATGAAATATGACAGGATGAGAAAATCAAAATCACGATATTGATTAAAGGAATACCAATTCATTATTACTCTCCAGTGAGTTATCCTACCATAAACCAAAATGTAACATAATTCAAGTTAAAGTCAGCTTTCTAACATTATTTGGACTATACACTGCCAACGGTCCAAGCTCGTTACTGTTCTGCCAAGAGCAAAGCTTACAAAAGTAAAAATTACAGTACCTTTTGAACAGCTTGCTCATCAGCTTCCATTTTTGATTGCATTCCTTGAACTTGCTTGTCTGAAAACAAGAGGGGAAAGAGAAACCCCATGAAATTACATGCCTACGTTAATGTATTCAAAATGTTTGCTTCAGGTCAGCCTCTAAACCCAGCAGAATGCACCAGGGAGGAGAGTCCTAGAAGAACTGTGACCTTCACCACCGCCCTTGACCTTCACAGCCTTCTTCCTGCTGTTCAGCCGGCTGGTCAGATAGAGATGAAGAAGTAAGTTCAAGAGCCAAGTGTGACTGAGTGCCCACAGCTTTTCATTAATACTGATCCTGGACATCCTTGCTGTTAGTCACAGCCAGTACAAAGTGTTTTAGCAGGTGGTTCTTTATTGCTCGTACAAAACTACCAAAAAGATAAGGAGCACCATTGAATCGGATGATAAAGAGGAGTCGGCAATATTGTCTGTGTCAAATTCGTCTTGCCACTATTAAAGGTGATACTGGGTCTAATCTATACGGACATAACAAAGATAAACACCCAAATTCTACTCTGCTGCCATAGTTTCTAGTCCTCCATTAAATATTTCACTCTGGCAATATATGAGAAGTAACCTGCAGGTAAAGACTGTACATTGTACCTGTCGGGAAGAAACCCCCTCCTTTTAAGAACCGTAACAAAGCACAGGTATCAAAAGTAGTGATGGCTTACTAGGGAGAAACTGATTCTGTTAGAAAGTTTCACAGAAACACAAACCTAATCATACGAAGAAATGCACGTCCGGATATTTTGCAGAAGCTCAAAAACTGCTCTAGAGAGAGAGAGTAGGTTTTAATACAGTTCCCTTAAGATAAAACAGTAGACCATCATTTAAAAATGTAACTACCTACATATGACACTTTCCTATTTCAGTAACTCTACAGCATGTATCTGTCACAAAATATGAACTCTAGCCACATTGCTAGGCAATATTAGAAGTCTCAAAAGCCACAACAAATATTCCTTTGTCATAAATGAAAAATATGTAAATATATGCATTAAAATTAGAATAAATATGTATGAATTTCTCTGCAAACACATCCAAAATTAGCATTCAATACCAGAAAAAGACAGCAGTCCAGAAAGCAGTCGCCATCCTTCTGAAGCGTGTTAGCAATTAATTCCAACTTCAGTGACGCTTCTTACACGCTGCATTTGAACTAATCGTCTTGATCTAAGATCAGTTTAACGTTTTACCTAATAAGCGCTTTTCTTTTTCAGAGCGTTTCAGAGCATTTTCGAGAGGAGAAATCTCATTGTGCGGTTTAAAAACCTCTTCTTTGAAATCCTCATTCTCTTTTTCAAGCGGGTTTTTTTTTTTTTTTTTTTTTTTTTTTTCACGCTCGTCATCTTCAAAGACAACCTGAAAGATTGCGAAGCCTTGAATTTATAAGTAAGGAAGCGGGGATTTAAACGTGCCGCACTGGTGCAATATTATGCGACGCAGGATCATATAATTTCTGCATTCTATTAGAGAGTCGTAATATGCATAGAAAAAAGTCGAGCCTCTAAATAGGTCCCCGCTAGAAGAAAGGCTGCAGTACATTATATACAAAGCCCATAACACATGGGGACATTTTATTGACAGGAATAATGCATATCATACTGTTTGTGTGCCCTCATCATTCAGGTCAATTTATTATGGAGGCTGTGTCCAGGAAGGCAGCTGGGGCCTATCCACCCACACTTCCCCCCGTGTTTATGAAGCGCCGTCCGTAACTAGGCAGGCGGGAGAGACCGTGGACAGGCAACACCAGGGGGTTGCAAAGTGCATGGCTAAGGAGGGGGGCTTGTTGCCTTTGTGCCATTCCTCAGTGACAGTGCTGCCAGTGTCATGAGGAGCACATCACATGTCAAAGCGGTGAAGTTTTCAGGCTGGGAGCCGCATGGAGTCCATCAGGCCTTCTGATATCAACACAGTTGGTTTTCCACTTGGTGCCGGAGCCACCCAGAGGCAATTCATATTCTGAACATTAACATGGCTTTGCATGCCTGTCACACATAGAGCGTGCAGGGGTTTAATGCTATTGAAGACTACGGTTTAAATCTCTATGCAAACAGTGATTACCTTGTAAGAAGGTTCCAGGATAACATGCAACAAAAGACTTTAAAGTTATAGTTTTAGTAAAGCAAACTCATTTACATTTTTATTATGCGTGGCCTTTGTTTAAATCTTGCCACGTCCATTATGGAAAAGACTTCTTATGCAACTGAAGCTTATTGGGACAGCTACTCTTTTTTTCTTGTTGGTTTCAAAGCTATTGAAAACATTTGAATATATTGTCTTATGGCTGTCTAGATTTTACTGCCACATATTTCTTTTAAAATTATAGAAAAGCTTTCAGGGCTGGCACAGATCTTTATCGTAATACCAGAATATTAACTAACTCCCGAAACCATTTAAAATATTAACACAAAAGAGAAGGCTCAGACAGCAGTCGCTTTGCTCACTACAGGAAATTTAGGATATTATTTGCTTTGCTTGGTAAAAACATGGACCCTTTTTAAAAAAAATTACTTCAAAATAAAAATGTTAAAGACCTTGAAAAATAAAATTCCAAGGTTTTCAAATGGCGTATAAACTTAAACTGTAATGTAATGGTGGGTAAAATTTAGTCCACAACGATTTGTTTTTCCTCAAAAAAGGCAATCTTGATGTCCAATTTACCAGAACAAATGATCAATGTACATAAAGTTTTGGCCGCAAAGTTTTCACTGATTTTATAAGAAATCATGTAAATAAAATGCCAAGTGCTTTGGAAAGTAATTCATATTAGTTCACGGTTCCTCTTCCTTTACTGAAGAAACAGCAGCAGTTTACATAAAGGCCAAGTACGATTAACAAAAATGTTACTTTTACTAACGTAAATTTTTTACAAATTCTAATGAAATACTTCGACAGTATTTCATTTTAACCAATCCTTGGGCAGTAACAGGTTTAAAATTAATCCCCTGAGGTAATTATTAGAGAGCATGTTTTTACTGAAAACTTCTACCAAATCCCATAGGCAGAGGAGCACACCCTAGGGAAAAGAGTAGCATTAAGAAAACAGCACGTGCAATATCCAAGTAATTAGCTATCACCCTGCTCTGGCAGTGGTCAACACTAAACTACTGCAAAACAAACTTAGAATTTCAAAAGACCTTTTAAGTAACTGTTACAGCTCTTAATAGGCTTAAGTATTTGTTTCTTTGCTCTGGCTGTATTTGAGCATCAACAGCTGATGCTCAAAGAACCTTTACCAAAAATAAATAAAAAAAAGATTTTAAGTAATCCTGTGACTAAGTTTTAAATGGTATCTCAAATATAAGTGGAATCATAATCTTTTACTCTTTTAAGGAAAGGATATAAAAACTACAGAAGACATTTTCTTCACAAACTTGTACTTCGCCCATTTCTTAGATAACCTTTAGCTCTAGCTCCACCATCTGCTAAAACCAAGAACTGCAAGTAATTAACTATTCAGTCTCCTGCTGCAATGAGGACACTCATTAGCAAAATGAACAAAGGAACAATTTTCTGTAGCTACAGTCATCTGTTACACTTTGAGTGGCAGGTTTTGTAGCAATGTTCTCTCTACCATCTGCCCACAGCGGTAGCGTTTGGCTTGGTTAAACTAGGGAACTTTTGAGTCGTAAGAAAAAGGGCTAGAGGTTGGAAGGCGATTATAACATGGCCTGTTCAGTATTTCTCACCTTTTCTGCTTTATTGCCTTCATCCTAACAGTTTTATTACTTCAAGTAAAAAGAAAAAGTATATTTTAGCTTTAATAAATTCTACTATATGTTTGCTAAGATTACGTATTGAAGACTGTTATGATTGCTTTTCTAATAATACTAGATAGCTATGCACACATAATTTTGGACTATAGCAAACTTCAACCAGATTCATCAGTATACTCATCATATTCTAGCCAAAGCGTTAAAGGTGAGAGACTATATCTATTTATTATGCAGTTGAGAAACATGCATTTCTATTTGGTACCCTGCAGGGTTTAATACACACTCAGGATAATCAATTGGCCTTTTGAATAACAGCTATGATTTTTGCACTCTTATTGCGAAGAAACATGATGCAATTTACTGATGCTCTTCTATGACACGAAGGAAGAAAATACTTGAGCATGCTCTAGTTAAAATTATAAACTGAAGTTGTTACTGTTGTTGATTTATTGGGAATTTGCCTTGAAAACAAATCCATTCTCGAAAAATCTGTCATCCAAATTATTACGTACCTTTCCATGGCTGAGCTCTACTTTGGGTACTTCAAGCCGGCGTTACGGACACCACGAGAGGGTGCAGTTGTACAAGCTGTCACGAAAAACACCACTTCACAAAGTAGAGACAGGGGTTGAGTGGCAAGAGAAATGAGCATTTCGAGATTTATTTATATTTCTTGTTATTACCCATAACACGTTACATTCGTCTGTTTATAATTTTAATTCTTTCACAGTTTATATCTGTACCTTTGAGAGAAATGTAGTTTAAGGTTGAACATGGGAACCGCTACCGCTAGTATGGCCACCGGTTGAATACAACAAGCCTTTACTTTTAACCATCGGTCACCCTGTTGTTACACCCGTATCTTCAGTTCAGCTAATGCATGTATTCTGTAAGGGCTTCCAGGCTTGAAGATTTCAGGAGATCAAGATGCCATCATTCCTTTGACAATATGCTCCAATCAGCAATCAGTCTCATAGTGGTTTCCTCTTGTAGCTGCTGTATTTGATTTTGTCATCTATGGAAGTCTTTTAAATGTAACAAAATGACACCAGCCAGGAAGGGACTAACAAGTTGCTATTGGCCCAAATAGCTCCATTTACCTTTTCAAGGCATGTCAGAGCTGGAAAAAAAGATTAAAGACAGCATAGCTTTGGAGGGAAAATAGGCATTTCATTGCAAACTCTTTGACAGAAGAAAACACCGACTGTGTCATGTTTCTATTTTGTATAAATGCAGAACTCTCAGAGAAGAAGCTGGTGATGACAAACTTTTGTTGTATGGATGAGCTACCGATTCCGTAGGTACTGAAGTAGTCCTTGAAGTGCAGCCGAAGGATGAAAGGGTTTGCCAGCCAACTGGACGATAATTATTTATTCCAACCAACCTTCTCTACTTTCCCTTTTTTCATCTGTTCAGAAGCATGTCTGGGACAAAGATCAGTTAGACAATTTTTGTGAACTGTTGTTAGAATACTTCTTGTGACCCGGAGAGAGACTGCAGTTTTCATGTACGGTACCTCTTAGGAGAATGCTGTATAGATCCCAAACCCTAGGCAAATATCCCATAGTGCTCTCCTTGGCAAGGTATTCAGATTCTGTACTCAAGTAATCTCAAACTATTTGATAAACGGATTTAAGCCAAGTTTTTCAACTTAGGGCATTTTCTTGAGCTCTTAAAAATGTTTTGACTTTTTCTTGTTCGCCTCCCTAACTGTGCAGACTAGGACTAGTACTCACAAGATTCCAGAGATCAAATAGCTCCTTACACTTATCTAATCATTGAAGAATTATACCAACCCTTTCAAAAACTGTTGTAAACCAGGAATCTGTGTTCAGTTGCCAGGGTACTCTGCACACACCCCACCCCCCCTCCCTTCTTTTTTTTTGGTAGATACCAAATTCCTGAAGACAGCTCCCCATTCTGTAGTTATGGGCTGCATTCCTTGCTTCTAGAGGTATAACTAACAACTTGTTTCAATGGACCTAGTTCATGACAGGTTGCTATGACTGCTATGTGCTATCTTTACTTACCTATCGTTCGTGTTGCCTACAAGTTTAATCAGTAGTGTTTAAATTTAATTCCAGGTCACCGATTAATAATGTGGAATTTTATTAACTATTACAGAACTTTACTAAACAAACAAACGAACAAGACCTATACAATGTTGATTCCTAAATTTACTGGTATTTTTTGAAATCTTTCACTGTTGAACAGGAGCTTTGCCCAAAGAAAATGTCTTTATCTGGATCATAAATTAGGCAAAGTACAGGACCTGGAAAGCATCCCATCTTACTGGAGTTAAAAGGACAAATGGCAATGGTAGATATTTAGCCTGCAAGATCCACAGTCTATGTAATAATGTAACTTTGACTGAAGTTCTTGAACTGAAGAGGAAACTTCACTGCTATGCCTCCTGGTAGGGAAAGGTCCTCATCCATGTATGCCTATCTCTATCTGAGGTCTGAAACTACAGACTTCTAGGAGCTTCCCACCCCTTAGTGGAAGATCACAAAAGTAGATTTTAAGGCATGACATATCTTAGCATAGCATATTGAATACTATATTTTAAACAGTGCTACTAAATCTAACTCCTTGCAAAAGTCTTGTCTTCACAGATACCACTCAAACTTGTATTCTACTGAAATAATGAAATCAGCTTTGTTGGAAAAAAAATATATTTTGTATAAAGCCCTTAGTGTTGATTAGGAAAACCCATATTAAGTTTGCCATTATGTTAACATAGCTAACATAAACAGGGCAGCAGTCTCTGGGGGACCCCTGGACCTAAGCTATCTGGGTTTCCTCATCTAGACATATGTACTCTCTGTAAACATGTAAAATCCTTTCTGGAGGTTAATAGATCAGAAAGTACTTGTTAACCTGGGATACAAGCACCTTGTTCTCCCTCCTCCTATATACAGGAAATGCTTTTTTAAATTGTCCCCAGGATTTTCATGTTATTAATAATTCTACAATTTTTACCTAAGAGTAAGCTCATACAGTTGCAGCCACTTCCTTTGCTCCCAATACATTTTTGGTCCTTAATGGTGGCATTTATAGTTCTTTCCTTGATACATCGTTCATTTTATACCCTTCAAAACCTTCTAATTATATTAATTGCTGTACTTTTTTCCCTTTTCCCACATTTGTTATACATTGCTTTAATGTCTATCATTTGCTAATCTCACCTTGCCACGGAACTAAACCAGGACTTTAGTAAAAGCTGTTCTCTTCCTTGATTATGAGACTATGTCTTTATGGTTACATACTACTTCTTTTCTTAGAGATTTCAGCTTTTTTTGTTCATGTTATTGTGTTCAGATTTTAAGCCTCAGTCAGTTTCCCTCACCAAGGTAAATCAAGCTTTTGAAATATTGCGTGCATGTGCATACACAAATGTGTTCATATACTTATGGCATAAGTTATTAACTTATAATTCACCTTGGCCTCACCTTGAGCACTGTGTGCCGTTCTGGGCCCCACAATTTAAGAAGGACGTTAAGGTACTCGAATGCCTCCAGGGGAGGGCAACAAAGCTGGCGAAAGGGCTGGAAGGAATGTCCTCTGAGGAGCGGCTGAGGACTTTGGGCGTGTGTAGTTTGGAGGAAAGGAGGCCGAGGGGTGACCTCATTGCTCTGTAGAGCTTCCTGAGGAGGAGAAGTGGAGAGGGAGGTGCTGAGCTCTTCTCCCTGGGATCCAGTGGTAGGACGTGTGGGAATGGTTCAAAGCTCCATCAAGGGAGGTTTAGACTGGACATTAGGAAGCATTTCTTTACCAAGAGGGTGGTCAAACACTGGAACAGGCTTCCTAGAGAGGTGGTTGATGCCCCAAGCCTGTCAGTGTTTGAGAGACATTTGGACAGTGCCCTCAATAACATGCTTTAACTTCTGGTCAGCCTGAAGTGGTCAGGCAGTTGGACTAGATGATTGTTGTAGGTCCCTTCCGACTGAAAATATTCTATTCTATGCTATTCTATTCTACTCTATTCTTTCCTTAGAAAACTACTATCAGCAATAAATTCGAGGTCAAAAGCAGCATTTGGTTATGCTAATTTAAAAAGTTTTGATAGAAAATTCTCATTTTCTGAATATATTTCAGGAAGAAAAAATTTCTAACGTACTACCTGTGTCTTCACATGATATGAAGGAGTGCTTCAAGAGTTACTCATCCTCTTCTCCAGTTTGCCACTTGTAATAGAACCTCACCAGAGGGTTATGCTAGCACAAGTTCAGCATTACAAGAGTCTCAATGTACAGTTACCAACAATTTAAAAAACAAATTATTCTTTGACGTTGAATACCACTCCTCTAATTTTTTATTTTTTTTAACTACTTCATCTTTTCTATAAAGCTGTTTTAGTCAGATTTCAACTTTACAGGTATGGTTCTACCAGACAGATGGTTCTTGATGGGAGTATGACTATGCCCATTTCCCCTCCCTCTTGCTTACATCCTATAATTAGTATATAGTCAGTTAACATTTTGCTTCTCTCCACACCTTCTGCCATTTCAAACTAATATAATTCGTTTGTAACATAAAAAGTTGGAATACTATTTACCTTCTCAGTTTATGTTATTAGTGGCAATCTACAAGTATGATTTTTTTTTTTTTTAAAGGCAGAACTCAATGTTTTAGATAAAATGCGTGCATATATATTAGTATAGTGTATCTGGCTCCAGAATGACCACCAGCTGGCAGCTTGGGTGCCTTTGCAGTGGGTTTCACAGCCATTACAGTGGGTATACACATGCCATTTGGTTACGAGGCAGAGTCCAATATCTGCATCAAAATCCCTGATGATGCACTAAAGAATTCTGCATTACAGGCACTAAAATCTACAACTACCTGAACTTGTACCGCTAAAAGCTGCAAGACAGTTTAAGTACTGCTGCCAAACTATTTTGAACCCTAATAGCAATGAAAGGCTTAACATCTAATTTCCAGTGGAAGTTACAAAGGATTCTTTACAAGCTGCTTTCTGATCCAGCTAGGTGTTCTAAAAGTACTCCCGCCAATTCAGAACTTTTAAAAGACAGTGAGGACGTGATTCTGTACCCCTAGAATTACGTAGCCTACTGTGATAATGACAACCCCTGTTCACATCCAGCCTTCTCCTCTTTTGGAGAAGAACTGTGAGCCATGAAGAATGCAATGGCAGCCTCTTAGTATATTCACATGGGAGCCTGGATTGCAGCTCTCATTACAGAGAACATTTAAATATATTTATTTTCATAAAGTAAAACAGCCTCATCGGGGCTTATCCAAATGAAGCAAAAGAGATATAAGCCGTATCACTGTTGACTGTTGTAGCTTAACAGTTTGCTGCAAGAAGGAATTACTATCACTTCCTTCCGTATGCAGGAATGACTGACCAGGCTTAATGATCCAGTTCTAGAACAGGCTGCATAGCTATGAATTCCAACTGGGGAGAGATACGTTTCCTCAGAGGGTACATCGTAGACCCCATATTTCTCCTTTACAGGCCATACTGTCTACCTTAGGTGGCTGCCAGCACAGTTAGATGGCATTTTCAGATGTCATTAGTACTACGCATTTCAATGGTGCATAGAGAGCAGAGATGAAAAAGCTACGCAGTGTCAGGCTTAGAGCCTGAGACTACTTTTTATCAGCCTAAAGCATATGTGAAGTTTTGAAAAAATGTTACAGATTTCTCATACTTCAGTGAACTGCAGATGAGTATAGTTCATTTGGGTAGGAGAAGGCCATGTTTACATCCCTGTTACAGAAGGGATACAGAGGTGATGTTTGGACATATGAGACGGAACTGCATTTCCTATTTGAAGACTACGGACCGAGGAAGTAGGACAGTTCTCAGCCATTATAACTAGCTATTTATGTCTGCATTTGGGTGGGGAAGAAGACTCATAATTGAAAAGGGCTTCTCATGTCTATTAATGGTTGTACCCAAGTATCTGTGATACTCCGTGAACTTCTAGTCCAGGAGTTATGAAAAATCAAACATGAGGGATTTTGTATTTTATTTTATATTTTAAATGAAGATATATCTTCAGTGAATACTCAAAATACCAACTTAAATGATTAACAACACAATTCTGAAGGAAAAAAAAAGAAAATATTTATTTTTGAAGTTATTTAGAGACAGTAGGAACAAAGAGAAACATGAGAAGATGTAATGTAATTACTTCTGTAAGTAGCAGTAGAACAGAGGTGGAGTTTTCTGTAACTGAGATGTTCATGCATGGAACAAGAATAGCACTGAGAGCAATATTTTATAAAAGATTTTTAAAACTCCTGGAGTTGATTTTTTTGTTAAGTTTTTACAAAAATATTTTATAAAATATTTTATTTTATTAAAACAATAGATCTAAAAAGGTAGTACAACTACCATCTCTTGGTCAGACTATCACTGATATAAATTTGTGTGACATTAATAGAGTACTATAAATTATTTTAGTCAAAATACTTACGATAGCACAGGATAATCCCAAATAGTGTTCTACTACCTTCCCAACATAATGTTTCCTATAAAAATAATGGCACTAGAAATACACTTAATTGAATTTGTTTAAAGATTTCCACATTTGGATAATGAGTTTATGATCTTTTGACAAAAACATACCATTTTAGTCCTTTCTTTTTTTTTTGGTATTCCTGCAGTTTTCTCTCCAGATCTTCAATTATGGACTCTTCCTTGTGTAGTTTGTTATGTAAAAGCTTCAACAGTTTTCCTGGTGAACATGCTGTGTCTTCTCCATTTATGTTGTAATACTTCTATTACAAGAAAAGATTCTTCAGTGAGACTTTGCATAAGCCTCATAAACCTTTTGAAAGCTACAGAATATTTTTTGTAATCTGAACACATCATAATGCATATTTTACATTCGAGAGTTCTGTTCTAGTATCCAAAATAAAATTTTACTGTATCTGACATTTCAAATGCTTAAACAAAAAGTGTGTTATATCTAATACATAATCTATAATACTAGAGAATTCCAGTGCACAGCAAAGAAAAAGGAAATTTGGAAAAATTTGCATATCCTATATATTTTAAATCAAAGAATGTATTTAAAACATAAAAGAAATAAAATAAAGAGAAAATACAGCATAAGTACAGAATGAACAAAATCAACGATTAAAATAGTATCTTTGAATTACTGGCATTTATTTGTGCATCTTTTTGGTTGCACAAGCAAAGTGTTTAAATTACATTAAAGGATAAAAAAAGAGCACCTACAATAGATGATTTACTTCTTATGTAGTCAAAAAATAAAAATAAGACTTTCAAAGAAAAACAACACGTGCGGCCTCCCTTTATACAGAACTATGTCTCCAAGGTGGTGTACTGCCAACAGCTGGCCATTAGGAAACACTAAGCTCAAAAGTGTGGTTGAGCTCTTCCTTCAGGAGTACCGAGACACCTATTTTCCAAGGTTAGGTGATTAAGTATCAGTCAACTTCTCTAAAATATTAATATTAGCAGAAATTACTATCTCTTGTGTAAGACATTAACATCTGTAGCACTCGCTGAGGAAGCGAAAGAAGTAGGGTTCAATTATTTCCTCAGCCATAGTGGACTCAACCTCAGTTAGTTCTCCTTTCTCAGAGCACCCCACCTACGAAACTACACACGTGCCCGGGACCAGGTGAATCTCTACCTGGTTGTTGAAGCTGGACCAGAAGAATCCAAGAGTAATGCAAGATCTTCCAAAGACAAAGCAAAGCAAAGGAAACCTGTCCCTGCAATCCCCTGGTGAGAAGACTGCTACCATATGCTCCATGGCATTCATATGCATTTTTCACCACGGAGTGATTACATGAGCTGCACTTGGGAAAGAAAACTTTTCACACACAAAATGAAGTTTGCATTATTCTAGATGGTCTGTACAGCAGTACTTGATCGCATGTAGACACTCACATTTTAGCTAGTCACACTTTGCTTTTTTAATAGTCTGTGGAGATTTAGTTGCAAGTCAGTTGAGTCCAGAGGACAACTCAATTCACCCTTAAGTAGGTATCTAACATTGATCAGATGAACTGTGTCCTAAAAAAATACCTATTTCTCTGCCTTGACTATCAAGAAAGCAAGGTCAGCACAGCTGCATCATAAACATGTCTACATTATTGATGAAGTGTTCCAGGAGACAAATGCTACTCCCCCCCCCCCCCCCCCCCCATTTTACACTTGGTTTTGGAGCAGAATTTCTTTCTTCAAGTGATGGTGCTACATATCATTATCCAGGAATGAAGAAGAACAAATGTGAAAAATAAACATCTTTACTCTCTGTGAAGTCCTAATAAATCTTGTAGTTTCTTTCTTCACAGAAGCTGCCCTTTCCTTCACTGCTAAAGGCTAGCTTTTGCCTTCTAAACACCCACTTTAAGCTATGCAACATTCTTGAAATGCATATCATCTTCTGTCATTTGCTCAGTGTTTTCAGCATTCTGATTTCCTCTCACATCTTTTTAAAATTCCTCAGCCTCTCAGTTCCTCATATCTTTTCCGTGAACTTTCCTCCTTTGCTTCACATTTCTCTACCATGTTCTTTGAAACATCCACATGATTAATGCTGGTTTGAACTCATTTACCAGTGCACCTGTTCTCTGTCCCTTCACATGTCTAGCAGATCAGTCATTCTGTAAAACCAACACGTTCTTTTCTCCTTCCAGGATTCTCTGTGATTTTCTACATACTGTATGAAAATCAGTAGAATGATTTCAGCATATATATGATTTCAGCATATATATATATATATTTCAGCATATATATATTTCAGTATATTAACAGAACATATCAACAGTATGTGCTGTTAATATACTACACACACTTCCCACTATACATCCCCACTTGACTGGGATATGTATAAACAACAGGAGAATAATTATAGCTAAATTTTTTTACCCACTACCTTTCCCAACTATCCATATAAGTGGTTTATTTTTTTTATTTCTTTCTTTTCTCTCTTTTCTTTCTTCCTTTCCTTTAAATACTGACTTTGTTTTGTCAATAAGTACAAACTTGCATGCTCCATTTGCATGTGGGGGAAGAAAGATGAAATTTAAGCTCTATACTTTCTAATTTGGATTATTCTTACTGTTCCAATTACAGCCTGAAATCTGTTAATAAGTGAGTAGGACAGTCCCTAGAGGGCAGTACAAAGCCACCTGGAGTGCCCACAACTGGTCACCATTCTCTGTTAGGTAGCCTTAGAGTTCAACTACCAAATTTATCAAGTCATTTTCATTTTTTACTGAACCAAAGAGCATTTTATGTGATTACTATGTTTCTGCCTCCTAACAGACCCAATCACAGACTGTCAATTAAAGCAAGGTCCCTTCATTTGCGGAGAATTAAAGCAAGCTCATCCCTTCATTTGATTTGACTACCCTCAATAAGATGGAAAAGTGTGCACTGACTGCATATTTGGGTGGTCTAATCCTACACTGCTTGACTACTTTGTGGTCAATTGTTTTTCACTAGTCAGGAAATTAAAACCTGTAATTTTTGCTTTCTTCCACTGGTATCTACTAACATACCTCATTCATGTTGTAGTAACTATGTTACTTAACCTAAACCTGTACTTGAGTATGCTAAACTGCACAAGAGGGGGAAAAAACAATACTTGTAAAACCAGCTATATTTTTGTGTTAATTATTTTGTTTCTATTCCCTATAGTTTAAATGCTTAGTCTTCACAAAAAATCCAAATACACCCTTCTCCAGATTTTGAAGTGCAAAGCTATTCTCTGTAATTAGTTTATGACATATTAATACTCAGACCAGCAGTCTGCTACCACATTAAGAATTAAAGCCCACCTCAGTATTTGTTCTGAGAACAGCCAGTGCATCACCTGACTGTTGTTGGTAGCTTTGTAGAATTTGAAACTCTTTCTGCAATTCAGTGTGTAACAAATTACTGAGAACTTTGATGTGCAACAAAAGGACACAAGCAATTACAAAACCAAACAACTTTTATATATTCTTATTTTTCATTTAAGAAAATTAAATGCTATCCAAGCTCTTGAACTTAAAAAAAATACTAAGCGCATGCTCCTTTTCTGTAACTTCTTTTTGCTGTATTGATTTTTTAAATATTTGGGTTTTTTATGTTCATATCAGAAGCTTGAAATTGAGGCTTTATGCATATTTTGCCCTTGCAGGGAGTGCTCACTAGCTGCAATATGATTGCCTGGGAGTGTTAATGCTGGTATGGGCTGGGATTTCCTACCTAAAGATCATTGACTGCTATTTTCAAACACACGCATGGGACAAGAAAAGTCAATAATTTATACACACAGGAAGTGCGCTACGTTTCTTGCCTATTAAAATATTGTTATAAAGTATTTTATTAGAAATAACCACACTACAATTTAAGAAGTTTTCCCAGATATGGTTGTTAATATGCCAAGTACAATGTAATCCATGTTCTCTTAATTGCAAATTTGCAAAGACACCTTAGACAGTCACTTTTAAATCTATATTAGCACTTTTCTTTATTTCCTTATTTTCAATACTTCCGTGGATTACTTTTCATTAAGTAAAATACTGTATCAGTCTGCACAAAGAAGTTATATGAATGAGAACTGGCATCCAGTGAAGATTAATATGTAAGTCAACAAGGATTTTTCTCTTTACCCATTTATGTAAAAACTCAATGTCTGTCAGTTGATCATTTACGTATTACAAAGATTTGAAGCCTGATCTTCAATTTTTTCTTCATATTGTGCTTGAATAATGCTTTTGTAGATGAACAAATCTTGCTGGAGGGAGTGAACAAGCTCAGAATCAAAATCTTAGTATTATTTATTTCTATATACAAAGCAAGCTACTCAAAAGAAAAGTGCGACTGTTCCATTACTCTGTTCCAAGATGCTGATGGCTAGATTCATTCACCTAAATACAAGCATCTAATGCATTTCTATGCCCTACAGTATCGTCTTTGGTCTATAACAGTCACTTGGGCAGGGGTCTCAACACCTGTCAAGAGTTCACAGCTTCACATCCATGCTTTGGACTTCTTTGGCTGTCAGCAGGAGTTTCCACCTGCAGAGTAAATCACCTAAATTTAGATGTCTGCATAAGAAGTAGGTGAGGAAGTTTCTGCTACAGGCAACAAAGTCAATGGAACTTGACTCAGTTGCTTGTGCACACATGGTTTAGTGTCAGAAGAAATGAGGTATGAAAGACATCTTACACAGGGCTGGCAGGCATGACACAGGGCTAAAGGAAACTGTCCCTTTCTGAAACCAGAGACAGAGGCCAAGTAGCATATCTGTAGACACCTCCACTGACTACAAAGACACATTTGCACTGACTATATGCGAAGCTTAGATGCCCGGCTCAAAGATACCCCCATGAGACACCTAAATGTAGGTTTCTTAACCTGTGAGCTGATTCTCAGCCCAAATAACAAATTTGACTGTTAAAGTCTTGGGGAGCCTTCTATAATGAAAATATGAAATATTGCACCATTATGTTCTCTAATGAAATTAAAAAGTAATTATATGAAGAAAACTGTAATTACTTCTGCAGAACAAAACATAAATTATAGAAATGTGCCAAAATGAATACATATTGCCATGTCAGAAGTATCAATGACATCTTTGTAATGTTTGTTGTAAGCACCGCTCCATTGTATCACTCCTGTGGATGATAAAATTTTAAAACTGACATTAAGGGAACTGTAACTCATGAAATGGAAGATCTGAATATACAATATTAAGCATCTATTTCAGTAGTCCCAGGCAAGGAAAGCATGAGAATGGACCCTCAATATAAATACACTTTGTATCCAGATGTACAAAGTGTTCTCTGTTAAAGTAAAAACTCCCCCTCTCCAAGCCTTCAGTAATGCATATTGTAAAGAGATTTGGATTCAATATTTGACAGGCAGAGAATATTTATGCAAGAAAAATATCTAGCTTTCTCAAAAAAATAACTAATTTAGGAAGACACAAGTATCTGCCAGATGGTAATTACTCAGATTCTGCAAAGGAGACCCACACATATGTATCAATACAAATATCAAAATGTAAGCTCAGAAAGTGGTCAAAACTTGTTTATAAATCCTAATTCAACACTCTGCAAAGTATTTTTATGGTAAACCCTAATTCAACACTCTGCAAAGTATTTTTATGGTAAAAAGAATCAAAATAACTGCATTTTAGCAAGAAGTGACAGAGGAAGTGTTAAAGGAAAAGCATTCTGCTTGCCAATGGCTCAGACAAGCAAAATACTCTGAAGTCTTTCAGGGATGTGAGGTAGAATGAGATATTGCTTCTAAAAATAGTACCAAAAGCATTTAATTTTAGTTCTTATCTCTATATATACCATCAAAGAACTAAAAAGAAAAGGGTTTTTTGCTAGGAAATTAACTTTTTTGTGCATGTAATTATTTTATATCCTGAAGCACCTTGCTTCGTAATTTCTTACACAGTAAAGGGACAGAAAGAAACACCTCATTCTGATGGAACAGATCTCCCTCTGCAGGTCTCTAGAGGCACCCTTCTTCCACCACAAGTTGCTAAGGCATTTATGTTAAGCAGACTGCACTGTGCCTCCTTATGGACTGCACCCTCCCTCCCAAGTCTATGCACTAAATTTCAGTGAGACACTGCTGAAGATACACATATAATTGTGCAAGAGTAGATAATACATTTGGATCTTCTTTCTAATTTGCTTTTATATGTGATTTTATTTAATCTCCTTGATCAGATGTGTGAGTTCTCCTTAGCCATAGTCATAACTGGTATCAGGCAAGTATCAATGGAACTGACAGGCCCACATGTAATTCCAGACTCTTAGCCACTATTAGATAAGTTTAAACCTTCAGAATTTTCACTTATGTTTATCTTTTTTTTGTACATTAAACAATATTAATGCCTACATAATTTCCTCCGATTCGGACAGCCAAGCAATCCAGTCTCTAATTCACCTATCAATACTTGTATATCATTCTATTTTGAAAACAGAAATTTATATAATTTAGCTGAAATAGGTATATGAAGACAGAAGAAAAGCCAAAACAGATTCCTTAAGAATTACACAAAACAGAGATGACAGTGACAAAAGTACACGTTCTAGAGCGTGAAGACGACTCTGTCTGTATGTACAGAAAGTATCTGTTATGATACTTTCCAAATATACCTTGATTAAAGCTTGCGCAGCAATAGCTAGCTCCTTTAATTCTGGTTATTTCTTTGATATCTGTTTGTGTAGCATGATCTGTGCTGTAATATCCTATTTTTAGGTCATCTGAAATGCAAGGCCTCCAAAACCAGACAGAACTGAAAAAAACCCTTGCAATATTACAGTACTTGCATTAATCAAGTTAATGAATCCTCTGCTAATAATGGAAATTCAGAGGCAAAGTGCCTATATTTTTTTTATCATTTCACTTGTCTTTTTTAAGATAGAGGGGAATTTAAAAAAGTGTAATAAACACATTAACAATTTGTATTTATGTTTGTTTCATGAAGACAATTTTTTAATTCAAATAACAAATAACAAAAAGTTAAACAACACTAAACATTATGCTAAAGAACATAAAAGAAAATGCTAAAGAAAAGAATGTGTTCTGTCAGTAAATAGATTATTTTCAGTGTTCTGCAGAGAAATATATCAGTCCAGAAATCCTGGACTGTAGATTCGGTTAGGAGCTGGATTTTCTGTCTCACTGATAAATTTCATTATTTTCATACTGTTAACATAGTCTAAAAGACACTTAACATTGTCACATTTTTAATAAAAAGTTAGAACATCTGATTGTTAAAAACATAACACTTCCACTTTGTCAAAATTCCTTTCTGTTAGAAATGGATGGTGTCAGAAAATTCTTGCCCAGGTCTACCTAATTAACAAGTCATCCTAACTGGGAAAATAGGTTAAGATTTTAACCTATTGGAGGTGTTCCAAAGACCTCTTCACTTTGTGAATATTCAGATATTAGTCCAAGTATTTGCAGCCCAGAAAGCCAGCTGTACCCTGGGCTGCATCAAAGAAGCATGGCCAGCAGGTCGAGGGAGGCGATTCTCTATTCTGCTCTGGTGAGACCCCACCTGAGCACTGTGTCCAGCTCTGGAACCCTCAGCACAGGGAAGACATCGACCTGTTGGGGTACATCCAGAGTAGGGCCACAAAAATGATCAGAGCGATGGAACAACTCTCCTGTGAGGAAAGGCTCAGAGAGTTGGGGCTGTTCAGCCTGGAGAAGAGAAGGCTCTAGGGAGACCTTAAAGCAGGCTTCCAGTACCTAAAGGGGGCTTATAAGAAAGATGGGACAAACTTTTTAGCAGAACCTGTTGCAACAGGACAAGGGGTAATGGTTTTAAACTAAAAGAGGGTAGATTTAGACTAGATATAAGGAAGAAATTTTTCACAATGAGGGTGGTGAAACACTGGCACAGGTTGCCCAGAGAGGTGGTGGATGCCCCATCCCTGGGAACGTTCAAGGTCAGGTTGGACCTCTGAGCAACCTGATCTAGTTGAAGATGTCCCTGCTCACTGCAGGGGGGTTGGACTAGATGACCTTTAAAGGTGCCTTCCATCCCAAACTATTCCATCATTCTATGTGAAACTCCCCACTGAAGCAGTTGCGATCCCAGCTGTAAGGCTGCCCTGTAAGATGCACAGTGCAGCCAAAAAGTCTGAATTACCATGGGCTCTGTTAACTTTAATTTAGTGCACAAATAGATTACTTTCAATCAAACGTACAGGCAGATTCTTCCAAAACAGAAGAGGGAAGTGTACACCAGATACGGTCTTACCCCTGCCGGTCCCCAGAACAGCAGCAAAATACAGGGAACGTTGTTAGGTAGGTAAGACAGAGGTATTTAGGCGAGAGCTCGGCCTGTACTCACTCCAGGAGGGCTACCGACAGCAAAATTCAGGATGCGTGCGGTTTCACGGTCGAAAGCACCGTGGAGCGGAGTCCCGTTAACACCGTCCGGGAACGGCCCTCGGCCCCCGCCGTTGTTAAACCAGGCGGGATCTCCACGGAACGCGGTGGTACCCACAGCGCTCGGACAGCGACCCGCCGCCGCCGCCGGGGGCCGCAGCCGGACGCCGGGCCAGGCCCGGGGCCCCGCCGCCCGCCCCGCCACCGCCACCGCCACCGCCACCGCCTCCGCCACCGCCCCTCACCGGCGCTCGGGCTCCGGCTCCCGCGGGCAGCACGCGGCGGCGCCAGCAGCTCCGGCGTCTGCGGGGCCGGGCGGAGGGCCCGGGGAGCGGCCTGCCCGCCCTCCGCCGGGGGACGCCGTCGGCGGAACCGTGGCAACCGGGCCCCACCCGCCAGCCCCGCACAGCGGCGCCGGTCGGGGCGGCCAGGGCGGCGCCGCTTCCGCCCGCGGGCGGCAGGAAGTGACGCGCGACGCTGGGCCCGGTGCCGGCGGCGGCGTCGGGGTCCGCTCCGCCGGCGGCGGCGGCGGCTCCGCTGCTTCCCCCCGCCGCGCCGTCCCCCCGCCCCGGCCTCCGCCGCAGAGGCACGGCTTCCTCCCACCGGCCCCCGCCCGCCCCGCCGCCGGCCCCCGCCCCGCCGCGGCCCCCACCGACGCTGCTGCCGCCAGCAGTCGCCGAGCGGGCCGCCGCGGGAGCAAAGGCCGGTGTCTGGTTCACCCTGGGAAACGTCCCCGAGGGGAGCAGAGCCGTCCGACCCCAGCGTCCCGTCTGCCGAGGGGCAGAACGCTTTTCGTCCCTCTCGCCTGGTTGCTGCCGGGCCGCTGTCACCCCGCGAATCGTCTCGCTTTCCTTCGCCGTGGTTTTCTCGGCCGACACGCGTTAATCTACTTCGGTAACCGATTCCCCACCCTCAGCCAACCTCCTCGCTGTTACAAGCATCTGGCGAACGCGAGACTTCCTATCTAAGCCAAAAGCGCTGTTAAGTTGAGAATACAAATGGCTGGATCCTCACTGGACAGTAATGGTCTGAGGAGACTTCATGCACTCCAGGTAAATTATTGTCAGGTCAAGAAGCCTTTTCCCCACATCGTGGCATGTTTCAGAGAATACTGCATGTGCTGTGGGGCCCAAGTGCAACGATCCCCACCTCATAATGAACTTCACCCACTTCCCCCTCCTCCAGTCTGTTTGAAAACAGAGGTGAGACATTCAGATGGTCATTTTAAGCTGCGTAAGAACGAGAAGGAAAGGTGGAGCAAATACAGAATAGCGGCTTAGGTGCTGGAGGTGGAAGAAGAAAAAATATCTGGCAGTTTATGACTGCAGGCTAGAAGAAGGTGATGTCAAACATGAGTATAAGCCATTATGAGCGGTCTGTTTGCTTTCATTGTAATAACAAATTTATGCTCTGACGTTCTAGTTTTCTCATGGTTAGGAGGCAGTAGTGTGATGACCAAAAGCTATGCATAATTTTCTCGTAACTCTCCCTCGATAGAGGTCCATCAGAGAGTGTGGGCTAGCTGGAAAAACTATAAAGTTATTAATCTGTGTTTGAATGCACTGTTTGATCTGTAGTGCTCTTTGACCTCAATAGTTATTAGCATTTAGACTAAAAATCACTTCAACTTTGCTTGAACTCGGGTTACACCTAGAGAGGTGGTGAACATTTAAATTCAAACATCACATCAACACGGCACAACTCCATGCAAAACAATGACTTATCTAATAGAAATGGTAAGGATTTTTAAATAGGATGACTGCCTCTAATGGAGTTGAATTCTCCTAGGATTAACACCTATGTCTGTTCAATGTGATACGTAATTTTTCTGGACCAGGTTACAGACTCAGTTTCCTTTATCCGAAAGAGTAAATCACCATTTTCAGCATTTGGAGTGATTAGCGTGGATAAAACCATTCCAAATTCTGTGAATCCACAGAAGTGTCAAGGATTCATATGGTGTGTAGAAAAAATGTGCCTTTATTTTCAAGAATGAAAATAACTTTATTAATTGCACCTTTTCAGCAAGCTCGGGGCTCTATCTCATCTCATGCACAGAAGAAATAAGGAAAGTCATACAAACTGCCAAGGTAAAATTAAGTGCTAGATTTGTTCTCTTCCTTGAGTTCAAACTGAGAAAGGGATAAAACAGCGATCTCTTTATATTAGTGAAATGTAACATTAACATAAAAAGGGAGATTTCATTAAGTCACATGTGCTGAGTAATAGTTTAAACTGATACTTGTAACTCAGGTGGTATTCTCAGATGTTTTCTTTCAGTTAGAAAAATGATAAGGGTAACTGAGTGAAAGGCAGCAGTTTTTACTTGGCTTAAAAAGACCATTTGTAAAACCTGTCTTACTTTTACGTCACCTTCCAACAATAATAATGTAGACAAGAGTGCATTTTGGTTTGGGAAAAACTCTAATTTGCCATTGGAAACAGAAAAAGTTTATTAACATAGGCTGTAGTGCCACGTGGCAAAAGCTGCCAAAAAATTACATTAACATTTTTACGACATGTAGGAATCAGATTACAGGTTAAGAACACTTGTTTTCTTAATGCCATAGATTGCTTCCATACATAAGAAAGGAGCAAGTTGTACTCATTAGAGGATCTGATCAGAAGATTTACATTTAAATCACTGATCAGAGGATTCACATTTATTTATTAATACTGAAAAGCACTCAAAAAAATCAACACTTTGTTTATGATATATTTCATCCTGTGTTTGTTGTTTTCTTATTTTTGATTATAGTCTGGTCTTAACTATTATAACTACTATCTTTACGTTAAGTAGCTGGACGCTTCACACCCTAATTACCTACTGCAGTCATAATAATCTTGTTTATTTAGAAATGTCTTTGCTCTCTAGCCTGGGCAAGGCCAGCTATTGGTTCTTTTGAGATAATAATCAAATGTTACTTGCTTATAGTCTTCATTCACCAAATTCCCTAAAATGGACTTTGTGGTATTTTAACCCAGTTAGGAGCTGCTGAAAATGGATTTGGATTGTTACTGGTGCCAAATCTTAAAGAATAGTATTTATGGCATAATAAAATACTGGCTTTAACTTTGCAAAATTAGTTTTGTTGTAATCTTTGAAAACGGGATCCTACTTGCCTCTGATTTGTGTCCCATCTCTCCAGGAGCATTGCTGTTTCGCTGGCTGGGGCTTCTGCTTTCTGTGCAGGGAACACTGTGGCACCACAAGCGAGAGACTGAGCTTCTGCATGAGCTCCACTCTTTTGTCACCATGGCTTCCCACACAGCTTAGATGAACTTGACCTCTAAGGAACTGATATTTACAGTTGCACATAGCATGTTTTTAAAACAAGATACCCTTTTAGTGCTTAACTAAACCACAGTATTTAGGGTCCATAATGTTAGAATGGAACAACAAAGCTGCTGTGGCTGTTCGTGATGTGCCTGTTTGTCTCTTTGGCCTGGAAATGTTCAGTTTCAGTGACAGGATGGAACTGGCAATGCACAATAAAGCTCTTCTCCCAGCTACCTCAGGTTTTTCTTCAGATTCTAACTGTGATCATTTTACACATTGAGTCTTGTTTGACCAAAGTCATCAAGAGTTAATGTCAGCTCATTAATTTCTGACCGAGTCTCCAAGGTAACCAGGTTCATGTCCTAACAGTTCTTGATATTTTTTCTTACAACCCAAAATCTTAGTCCTGTATTTCAGAGAAATAAATAATTTTCTAACTTAGAGTAGGTCACAATACAAGTATGACAATTAAAACCATACACATTTCCTATTTTTCCTCATTATCTGAGTCATGTTTGTTGACCTAAGAGAATACAATATATCTATTTTATTCTTACTGGCTTTGTTGGAAAAAGTGAACAGATCTTCAGGCATATAGATCCTTCTGCAAGTCTGCAAAAGCAGCAGCAAACTTTACAAGAGAGAGTTGCTCTTTGTTTAAACTAATTACACTAATTCCTTGGACAATTTGGAAGAAAAAAGTGTAGCAGCATTTTCAGAAGAGAGCTGTATTTGCATGGGGAGAGAATGACAGATCATAAACCCCCAGGAAACAGAGAGAAATGGAGCAAAGAAGTGGAACGAGATTTGATTGCACATTAAGATCAAAGTTTTTACCAAGCTATTGCCCTACTGTTATCATTAAACCATAATGGTCCTCACGTTCATAGGCCACCCTAATTTCACCATGCTGCTGCTAGTATTTTGTTACCAGGACCCTTCCATAAAATTATTTGCAATTATGTCATATCTGAAAGCCAAGGCTGTGAGTGAAGACTAAATATATTCATTGCCAGCTTGTATCGATTTCTTTTTGGCCAACACTGTCCTTTAACTTAATGAGCTCTTCTCACTCCCTAGTATTTGATCTATGATGTATTTATAGAGATCCCTTCTCAACCTTCATTAGGTAACGCAAGCCAAGAACAGTTAGTCTCTTCTTGTTAGACAGTCATCTGTGCCCTGATCATTGTAATTCCTCTTTGCTCATGTTCCAGCCAAAATTCAACATCCTTAAGTAATGTTGACCAGAAATACAAATGCAGACAGTATTCCAGATGAAGTCTCACAAGCCCTTTCTACAAGAAATACTTATTTATTTTGGATACGTTCGGTCCTGCTGTGTTCGAGGATCCTATTTGTCCTTTTGAAAGCTCCATCACATCAGAAACTATAGCGATTCAGCAGTTGAACAGCATGTGTGGGTCTTTCTTCTGTCCTGATGGTTTCCCACAGATGAGATTCTGCTAATAACAGAAATACTGACCTGCCAGCAGGTGGATGATGTTTCATTTTGCGCTGTTGAATTTTATCTAGTCACATAAGCAATTCCGTCTCTAGTCTTCAAGAGTTTCCCATGCGATGTTTCAAAAATCTTCGTTATTGCAAAAATGCTGCTCAGCTCTGAGTCATTAGTGAAAGTCAGTAGCATACTAAATGCCAGTGTAATTAATGAAAATACTAAAGTCAGTTCTGAGACAGATCTTTGAAGAACTCCACTAGCAAGTTTCTTTCAGTGTAACAACTCCTTTAAATTGTCTTCAGTTGTCTCTCCCCCAGCCAGGCCCATCACCACCTTTTATTTCTTGTTCGAATCCCCATCTTCATTGGTTTGGTAATGCCTTGTACTACGCAGTATCAGAAACTTTATTTAGATACAGCAAGATTAGATATACTAAATTTCCTATAGTAACTTTATATCAAATTCAGATAGACGTGCATAAAAACCTCTGTTCAGTTGAAGGGCCCAGGTCTGATACAGTAACCTCATTATATTTGGGATTCTTAGTCTGAGTTACTAACTGATAAATGCTTAATTTTTGTAAAATTGTGCTTGCATATAAATCACAGCTTGAAGATGTTTATATTTTCATGTACAGATAATGTAACTCTCACAACTAGTGCTTCTTCGTAACAATTTTAAGTTTGTTACACTTGAATAAGTTCTGAAACTCTCCAATTGCTAAAATATTATTTTAATATCTCTATAGATACTCACTCAAAGCATCAGGAGCACTACTTTGCATTTCAGGCTAACTAAACTGAGTGAAGAGTCCATTCTGATTGGAGTTACTGGTATAAATCCACTAACTGGAGCATAGCTGTTCCTGACTTCTTCCAGCGAAAATTACTTCAGATTTGGGCTCATTGTTATGAATGCTCTTTTAAATTATCTCCTGCTGTAGTAGAACTTTGAAAATATCAAATCAGAAAAATAGTTCCATATTGTACATTTAAGTATGGTAAACTAGGTTAGGAAAGGTTTAACTGTTTACACAGAGTAGGACATCTGTCAGGATGAATTGATGTCATCCCTCCTAATGGGTCTACCTGTGTTATTTTTTTCTCGTTAGACAGTGGAGTTAAATAGCTGTGATCTGACCTTGCCGTAACAGTTAGCTCTGTGCTACACAGGTGGAAACAGAGCAGGTTTTTAATTGCAATGAGGTAAGTTCTCTCCCTACATTTCATCAGGACTAGGACATGACTTGCTGAGCTGGTTATGTAGCCCATAACCACAGCCCTTTCCCACAGGAAGGACTCAGCAGTGGAACAACAAAACTGGTTAATGTAATTACATGCTATTCCATGACTCTCAAAGCATGAATGATGAAATGTGGTTTTCTGCGATACCTTTTTCCTCCTTTTGCTGCTTACTGAAGGCAGAAAGGTGGGGAAAGGTGTGCATTGCAAGGTTGTGGAGGATAGAGGGGATGACACTTCCCGTTGAATCTGTCTGTTTCCAAAGCCTTTCTGTTGCGAGGCCACACATGGAAGTACTGGCTACTTGCTACCTCACCGGAGTATTCTTTCACTTCAAGAGCAGGCAGTATTGCACCTTCTTTTCTACCACAGTTATTTTATGCTTAACAGTTTTTATCAAGATTAATCTATTAATAATATTTCCTTTAACTGTGAGTAGTAATTTCCTGCTTCTGGTATTTCTGTATTGCCCACTTCCCCTACTTCCTTCGCAGTCTGTCCTTGTCAGAACTCTGTTCTGCTCTTGGTATTAGTCAAAATACTTACTTTCCTCAACCCTAAATTTGCCATTAACCAACATGAAAGGGAGGGAAGGTGACTATTTAATTTCCTATAACTGATAACAAAATATAGACATTGCAAACACATCTATATCTTATAAGGTTTACTAAAATAGAGGAGATAACCCTTTCTAAATGTCATACACATTATAAAGCTTTTTTACGTCACATTATTACCACTAGCTTTTTTTTCAGAGGAAACAGCATTGAAACAGCGTTGTAGATCCCTTTTTTTCTGGTAGCATCTTAAGGCTTTATGCACAATGACCACCACAAATGCTGTCTACACTTCTGAGCAGAAATGAGAGACCTGACCTGCGTCATCGCTCACATTTAGAGACTCACTTATCAAGTGGAATACCACCCGAGACCTTGAGATGTGAGCAAATGTCTATATTTATCACCAACAGCCCTTTTTCCACAAACTCTTGCCACATGATGTCATAGCATGGGTTACATCTCTAATGACTAGTGCACCCATACAGTGAATAAGATTTTAATATTAACGTGACAGTATAGCAGAAGCTGAACAACAAATTGTGAGGCAAAGCTCTCCGAGACACAGCACTTGTTTTGTGCAGCATATTCACACCTCAGAAGTACGTGAGGATACACTTTCTCTCCTTTTTATGTTAGTGGTACATTTAGGGTTGAACAAGTAGGTAGTCTAGTTAATACCAACGCTTAAGCCAGCACAAAGCAGCTGGCATCAGGAGAAGAAAAAAGAGACTGGGAGAGGGAAAGAGCAGAATTTGTTCTTTTGGCAGTGCTGTTGGTTCGTGACATCTTCACAGGTTCACTAACTATACCTTGAATAAGTTAGCTGTAACTTGGTAATTTTATGAAAGGAATGATACACTATGATATGATCACCTGCAGGCAACAGAGGATAAAACTGATGATTCAGGAAGTTCCTTCTAGTTCCAGCTTATATGTATTTCTTCCCTGTATTGGAAGATCCCCGATACAGATTTCTATTTTCTATTAATTTTTAAATTTTGTCCTTGATATACCACTTCAAATTATTAATAAAAATTAAACATTTCATTTTCCAATTACATACAAAGAACTATTAATTCATTAAATACTTCAGCCAGAAATATCTTCGGCTGAAGGGCTGTAATGTTGGCACAAAAAAAAGAAGCAGTGGAAACGCTTATTCAGTGTCATTCAATACATCATTTAAGCTAACTTCTTCCTTCTTCACTAACAAATGTTCCTAGTGATGTAATTAATTTGTTCCTTCTATGTCAATCATGTATCTACTACACATTAAAGCTAAAAGTAGTTCCACTCTCGGGCATCTAGTTTTACGTCAGTGAATACCGCTGTTGTTCCACAGCTGTTTTTGTGATCGTGGTTTGCCTTCTAAACAATCTAAACAATTCCTGGAATGTGCAGCATAACCAGTGGTAACAGTCACCTCAGGAGAAACTTTAACCACAGGAGATGTTTATGCTTTATTACTACAGAGATTGTTTCAAGATCTATTCTGTATTAGCAAAGGACAGTACATTACCCTATAATGAGTGAACCAGAAGCCCAGGAACATTAATCTACGGAAGACGGTGAAAGGCATCTCCATACTGTGTTCTCCTCGCTTTCCAAACCCCTCTAGTGCCTGTGAGGCCACAATATGCAGGCAAAAGTGACAAAAGTGGCAAATGCAGGAATATTCTGGAAGCAGTCAATCTGTGTGTTGTGTTTTATCCAGGCCACACTAAAGCAAAGTTTAGTTTTTCCCTGAGATCAACAGCAGCTCTATATGCAGCAGTTCAGAGAAACATCAAAAACCCATCTTCTGGTAGAGAAAGGCACTAAAGGCACAACCACGTGGCCCTGGCTTTTATAGATACCTGCACTGAAGACACTTAAATTCTTTCTTGAAATTTCTTTTTTCACAAGAACTGTACTCATAGCACTTGAACATTCCTCTCTGGAACAAACCATGGTTTAGGACATTACTGTTAAAACCCTACGTCAGACATCTAAGAAAAAGACCTTTTAGGTAAGTGCTAATTTCTGTTAACTGCTAGTATGAAAGCTGAATACGAGCCATGAAATGCTTGTGCACAGCAGTTCAATGGGATTTTTGTCACTGATCATCCGGAGAGACTGGATTCTCCCCCAGGCCAAGTACGTGTGACTAACACTGGGTGCCCAGTTATGGAAAATGTTGGTTACATTACATTGTCAGTGTTTAATAACACCACAGGTAAAACACACCAAGGTGAGATTCTCTTTCCATTTACTTCACATGAGAGGTAATAAATATGTTAAATGTAGTATACTATTAACACTAAGTGGCAAAAATGTTTGTTGTGTCTCAGTTACCTAGCAACAGATTTTGATTATATTTTAACCTTATTAGGAAGCTTACTATGTGCATTTTAACTGCAAATACAGGTAAGACATTATATCTGTTATAAATGAGACTAAAAGAACAATCTATCTGCTACCATTACCAAAAACTGCTGGCATATTTAGTGTGTATTTCAGGATATTCCTTCGATTTTTGTTCAGAGATAAACAAGGTTTTTTTTGTCCAGAATATGCTGTAGTAGAGCATCAGAATACTAACAGGACGGTAATTTGGGCATATATAATAAATCTGTTTCTCTCCTCCAATGAAGCACCACAAGCGTTGTACCTCATTGTAACAATCAGAATCAAACAGCTGCCCATCCATTAATGTACCACTGTTCCAAACAACCTATGGTTTTGGACAGACAGAACAGGCATTAGCGGGAGTTTCTGTAATATCCTTGAAGAAAGAAAATTGCAGTACTGAGTATTCAAAATGCAGCACTCACTTATGACAGAAGTGCTCTTATTCTGCTGGATCTATTTACTATTCTCTTAACAGAAAGAGCTGCCTCTCTCTCTTCCCCCTCCCCCCTCTGTTACCAGACTATTTAAGACTTTAAACCCACCACCCTGTATTCAGCTCTGGCATTTACTAGCAGACAGAGCAGCAATTCACTAAGCAAAACCACAGAGATACTTTTTTTAAACTAAAAAGAGTAGGCAGAAGGGCTGATGAGCATAAAGTAATGTACATCTTTATTATAATAACAATGAACAAAACCACAATGAACTGCTACTGGCACATTTAAAACCCCCTAGGAAGGGGCAACTTCCAGTGATTTTACATTATATCACCTATGAATATACTAGAACACATTTTAACTTGGAAATGCACCTTGTCAAGTTTTGGCTAAGAAGTAAAACTAAACAGGAGTCCTTCCTTTGCTCCAAGCCTTCATTTCAAGGAGGGAAGATTTCAATTTACCTCTATTTGATCAATATATATTCCTCCCTAAGCAATGATTAGTCCAGAAATAAAGACTCACTGACTGATATCACAAGCTATATTTAAAACAAAGTTCTGAACATTCTGAAATACAAGAGTCACTCGGTAATTTCAGAGCATTTGTAATATCTTATCCCCCTGTAACAGGCTGCCAGAAATGCTCCTGGCTAATGCCCATCACCAATTCTTCTAAAGATATCAACTTTCTGGCTGTAGCAGGTAAGTCAGGACATTTGGGCTTTGATTCATACCTGATACACCTCTTACAGTTCAACTTTGGAGGCAGTAATTTTGGATATATATTGACTGTAAATTTTTATTAAGAGGTTCCCAGTAATGCATGGAATTAGCTGCTGTGTTTTATCCAGAATAAAAAAGCAAGGTGGATGTGAAAATTGTTCCCATAAATATCCACAGTTTTTAGCATGAAGGATTTCAGCAGTTTTCCTTCGATACGCAAGTTAGTCAAGGGGTTCAGAACATGTTTTCTGTGTAAAGAGAATGAAATTCCATATTGTGTTGCTGGTAGCCCTGGAATCAGCTGCAGAGATTGAAGATCCCTGGAGGTGGATCCAAAAGACAACCAAGGCTCCTAAGAAACAATTATTTTTGACATTGCAGTCTGTTGCAAGTGATCCTCTTGGTTACATCTTTTTAATTAACATAAATAGAACATGGAAAAATTTTTCAGAATATCCAAATAGAGGCTTTTTTGTTGTTGTTTGGTTGCTTTTTTCAAGTTCTGCAATCTGCTTGGATTACTAAAGCTTTTCTGAAGATATCTGAGACTCTGGGAGGGAATCCAGAACATTTTTTTAAATATCACTTTGAAATTACATATATCGATACCTTTTTTTTTTTCCATTTCGGTAGGAATCAATGTCTGTGTTAACATTTGATCATAGCGTAAACTGGTGTTTCTTGGTCAGCCTGCCTGTCAGAACATAATCAAATCCAGTGGTACAGATAACGTCATCCTTCATGGACAAAGGGTTAGATACAACTTTATTTATACCACAGCTAAGGCTAAAAGACGTGGCTTAATTTTAAGACACTACAGGCATTAATAAACCAATTATCAATGATCGCTATGAGACCTATATTTTAAATCTGGTCTCTCCTGTTATTATGTGATGATTTACATCATACTTTTTCGGTATGCATGCACTACATTTTCCGAAGCAGGACTGCAGGCGGGCAAATAGCAGCTTGCGCCAGTGACTGTCAGAAAACTAATGAGTGAATATTATTCCTACCCCAGCTGCAAATTATGAATCATGACACTGATTACGGGCAGGCAGAAGCATCGTTCCTTTTCAGTAACAGCACGGATAGAACACAGCATCAGTCAACTGTCAGCAGAACATCTCCCATAATTTACACTTGACGGTCAAGCCCGAAAATCGGACTGCTTGGCCGACAAACTGTCTCAAGAGAAACTCCTTTCGCTGCCTTCTCTGGCACTTCCCCGGCCGGCCCCCAGCACACCCAGCGCCGCCGTCCCCCCCTTTGAAGCTTCCCCAACGCTCCCCGTTACCAAACCATCTCGCAGCCGGTGCCCAGCCCAGCGCGGCCGAAGTTCCGTGCCGGCAGCCCGACACGGCAGAGAGCAGCCATTTCTCCCCGAAACGCTCCTCAGACGGAGGCACCCGTTTCCACCAGCCTCCCCGCCACAGCCTCGGCTACGGAGCGCGGCTTCCCCGGCACCGGCTCCCAGGCGGCGGGGCTGAAGCAGACCCGGGGAGCCGGCCCCACACGAGAGAGCCCAGCCCGGGGCCCACACGGACCGCTCGCTCCCCGTCAGGCCCGGCGCCGCTGAGGGACGGCCGCGCCGCCCCGCCCCGCCCCTCCGCTCCGCGCGTCCCCTTCCGCCAGGGGGCGGGGCGGTGCGGTGCTCGCTGAGGTCACGCATCTCGGCTGGGCTGAGCTCGGCCCCGCCCCCCGGCTCCCCCGGCCCCGCCCCGCCCCCCCCCCCCCCCCCGCGCATTCCAACGTGCCTCAGCCCTGAGGTAAACACGGGCGCGGCCCCGCCCCCGGGCCCGGCCTCCAGCAGCTTCCAGAAGGGCCGGAGCGCGGCGGCCGCGCGCTCCCGCGGAGGGGCCGGGCCGGGCCGGGCGGCGGCGGGGCCGCGCGGCGCTGGTGGCGCAGTCGGAATTGCCGCCGCCGCCGCCGCCGCGGGGCCCAGCCAGCAGCGGGGCGCGCAGGGGCGGGGAGGCGGCGGCGGCGGCCGGGGGGTGATGCCCTTGTTTATTTTTACCCGGGCGGCTCATCCTCCCCGGCAGCCCCGGCGCGGCCCCCGCCGCCGCTCCCCGCCCCGGCTCCGCCGGCGCCGCCTATAAAGCGCCGCCCGCGGGGAGCCGAGGATGCAGCTCTACAGCTCCGTGATCACCCACTACCCGGCGGGCGGGACGGCCGCCGCAGCCGCCGCCGCAGCGGCCTCACCGAGCGCAGCCGGCGTCTTCAAGGTCTCCCTGTCGCCGGGACCCCCCGCCGCGGAGGCACCGAGCGCCGCCGACGCCGCGGGCCCGAGCCCGGCCGCCGAGAGCCCCGCCAAGGACGCCTTCGCCCCCGGGGGGGGAAGCAGCAGCAGCAGCAGCGCCGCCGCCGCCATGCCCGCCTTCTCCTCCTGCCTGGAGGTGATGCCGAGCGGCCCCGCGGCGGGCCCCGGCAGCCGTCCGGCGGGCGGCCCGCAGTACAGCTCCTGCGCGCAGGTCACCGTCAGCCGCCGGCGGCCGCTGGAGCGGATCGTGCCCATCCGCATCGTGCAGCGAGCCGAGGCCCCCGGCGAGCTGGTGCCGGCCTCGCCGCGCAGCCGCGCCTGGCTGGAGGGCATCCTGGAGAGCATGCGGCAGGCCGGGGGGGACGGCGAGGCCGCCGCCCTGCCGCCGCCGCCCGCCGAGGAGCCCAGCAACCGCAGCCTCCGCCTCAGCGAGCACTGCCAGGCGCTGCAGGCGGCGGCCGCCGGCGCCCAGCCCGGGCTGCTCCCCGGCCGCCGCCCCGCCGCGGAGAGGAGCAGCGGCGGCCAGGCGCAGCCCGCCGGCGGCCCCTCGCCCGGGGAGGGGCGGCAGGAGGAGGAGGAGGAGGAGGAGGACGGAGCGGGCCCCGGCGCGCGCAGGGGGCCCGGCGGCAGGCCGGAGCGCAGCGAGAAGCTGGCGCTGTACCTGGCCGAGGTGGAGAAGCAGGACAAGTACCTGCGGCAGAAGGGCCGGTTCCGCTTCCACATCATCCCCGACGGGAACTGCCTCTACCGCGCCGTCTGCAAGGCGGTCTACGGGGACCAGCGGCTGCACAGCGAGCTCCGCGAGCAGACCGTGCACTACATCGCCGACCACCTGGACCACTTCAACCCCATCATCGAGGGCGACGTGGGAGAGTTCCTCATCGGCGCCGCCCAGGACGGGGCCTGGGCCGGCTACCCGGAGCTGCTGGCCATGGGGCAAATGCTGAACGTGAACATCCACCTCACCACGGGCGGGCGGCCCGAGAGCCCCACCGTTTCCACCATGGTTCACTACCTGGGGCCCGAGGACCCGACGCGGCCCAGCATCTGGCTGAGCTGGCTGAGCAACGGGCACTACGACGCTGTGCTGGACCGCCTGTGCCCCAACCCGGAGTACGAGGCGTGGTGCAGACAGACTCAGGTACAGCGCAGACGGGATGAGGAGCTGGCCAAGTCCATGGCAGTGTCCTTGTCCAAGATGTACATTGAGCAGAATGCCTGCTCTTGAGACCTCCGGGGCCTCAGGCTGGGAGCTTTGCTGCAGGGACTGAGACAGACAGAAGGCGTGCTGGCTGTGATGGTGATGCCTTAATCCTTAATGAAGCAGCGGCACCCCAGACTGAGAAGGACCGTAGATCGTGGGGGATAAATACAAGCGTGTTTGTAATATTCTGTTGTAAAAACTTAGCCTCGGAGTATTTGCAAGCAGGTTCTCCGTGTATGTTTGTGTCACCCCTCCCCACTCTCTCTATTTTCTATAAGAATGTATTTTTTGCACAATATTTCTAAACTGTTACCTCCATCTTCTACATCTTGCATTAGTATCTGGCTTTCAGCTGTACAGCCAAAAACGTTTGTAAACAGTTTTTGTAAATAAGGCTTATGATGTAACAGCTGTTTTTTGCTGTGTTTTTTACCCATAAACCTTATATTTTTACCAAATGAAGTTGATGTCAAACTGACCCTCCCTAATTGATAAAAGCACCATGGGTATTTTCCTGCAAAACTAAAACAATGGGTTTTGTAAAAGTGCAGCAAAGTATGAACAGTCTGCTTTTCAGAACAGTTGCTTTCTCTGCCTGGAGCACAGAACAGGTCCTTTGAGCCAGTTGGAATGCAGCTACACATGAACAGTACAGGGAGCAATTGACTCTTCTGTATTTAATTACTGTTTTGAGTAAACTGGCCTCTTGTTGCCTGGTTGGCTCGCCCTCTGCTCCATTTATATTATTTATCTGTAATAACAGAACATTAACTTGCAATAGAATGTTGTGACTAGATAATAGTCTCCCGCTTTGGCAATCATTGCCTTGGCTGCACCTCGGTGTTTGTGTTCTTGTTTCTGGGGTTATGGTGTCTTTTGTATAAGCCCTGCTTCTTTTTTTGGCACTGGTGTTGCACCAACAAATCATTATCTGATCACAACATTTTATTCACTTGATGCTGTTTTCTAACCAAGAAATCAGGAATGGTATTCTACATTATGGTTAAAAAAAAAAAAAAAAGGTATTTAAATTGAGGTTTGTATGGTTTGCTGGGTCAAACATTTAAATGTTTCCAGTCTGAATTCTGTCTCTTCTACTTTCTGATTAACTTGTTAGATATATTTATTAAGTAATGCAGTTTGTACTTTTTTTATTTTGTAATATATTGTGATTTTGGAATTTATACTGTATTTGTAAAATAGGAATATTCACAGCTAAAACGGAATGAATAAAGAATATAATTTTACTTCTGCTCTTTTTTTCTGCCCTTTGCATTCCCAGTGTGGTGAAGAACTGCAGGTGCATTCCCAAGACCCTTTATTGAGCTTCTCTTCCTTAGATTCCCCAATTAGGAGGTGGGAAGAAGGGCATGGTACTTTACAAGTGTGAGCCACTGATAATTCTGGTGTCTGAATATGAGAAAGAAAGGTGAGCATTTAAAGACAGTTGAATATCTGTAATTCTTTTGTAACTGTGAGAGATCTAGTGTATCTCTTTGCCAATGAGAAAACCTTTGCATATTAATATGCCTTAGAAGAGGGGTTCTTGAGCATAGTACCTGGGCTGGTAATGCCAGTGGGTGTGATGAACCAGCTCTCTGCTGGGCCGTGCACACTTGGGTTTGGAGTTTGGTAATTGAGAATCTCCATTCTGCAGCCAGTCCCAAACTCATTTTAGATTGGCCCTGTCACCAGTGGTACCTTGGTAACCCACGTGTTACTTGAACAGAAGTAATATCATAAGGAAATACAGCTTTTTGCTCCCCTTACAAGATGGAAGTGCCTCGCAAGTTGTTGAACAGTACTCTGTGTGTGTGTGCATGCATACATTTCCAAATCTACCCTGATCTCTAAAAATACTAGAAGACCATCCCTCCTTAAATGACAGAAGGGTAGCGGGTTAAAATTAGAATTAAAAATGAACTAAATAGCTGAGGTGCGGCAGTTTTAATTGAGCACACTTGTGATGAAGAGCTGCAGGTTTGATTGTATGTATATTTGGTACTGTTTCACAAGATGCAAAGAGTAGATTTAAATAAATTTAATATGTTATTTCTGAAATACTGGTAAACGCAGACTATGTTTTCCCCCATTTTCTTCACACACAATCATGCTTTTTCTTTAAAGGTTAAATAATGGTGGAAAAAAACCAGTCTTGCTAGTCCACTATTGCTTAGCTTTACTGAATCTCTCGAAAGCTGAATTCTGAGGTAAGAGCAAGGCAAAGATGCAGACATGGATGTGTTCATGAGGAACAGAGAGAGCTGATGAGAAAAACAGCTACTCGGGTGGCTGTAAGCACAAAAATCCAGCATCACTAAATATCAGTGACGTGCTTGACTGATTAAAAACTGTATCCCAGACTGCTTAGGTTTTGGGTTGGATATGATGAATTCATTCGAAGTTGTCAATATTCCAAACTTTTAAAGAAAACATTTCTTTTAGGTCTTCTAAAATTACCATTTTCAGCTATATCATGAATTGTGATTACAAATTTTGTTTGTGTTTTGTGGCAGGAGCCTTAGAAACACTCGCAGAGTAAAGGATTGGTATTGCATAATGTTGACTCTCTGAGGTAGAACTTATATTAAAAAAGCAACAAAAAAGTAGTGTTAAAAAAATAATAGCGCCGAATCCTGGGATAAGTTCCCGCAGGGTTCCTTAGCAATTTTGATGCTACTGCATGAGTCACAGAGACATGCAGATAACTTTAAGTAATTTGAAAAAAACAGGTTACCTGTTGAACTAGTTTGCAAAGACATCGAGGATGTATCGCTGCAGCGTGTAACAAGGCACTTGTTTTTGCAGCTTGCATTATATACTATATCTGTTCTAGAAGGAAATGACAAAACTGGCATGTCAGACCTTTCAGGCACGTGGAAAGTGAAAACTTTTTTGCAGCTCTGTTGTTTAAAGTTCAGCTGAGACACCTGGGTTCAGATGCGAGCTAGTGGTGTCTTGTTGAGTAGCAGCAGTAGAGGCAGTTTTGTGGGGTAGTTGTATAGAGGCAGTGATCCTAACATGGACAAAGCGTCACAAAACTGCTTGTAACATTGTCGCTTGCCCCCCAAAAAAGCACAAGTAGATGCAAGTTTTCAAGTTTTCCCTCCTTGTCCCCTGTTCAACAATTCCAGTGATCTGAAGGAAAGGGCAGATGTTATCCTTGCTCATAATTTCAGTACCTGATTATTTTAACCTTGGCTAATCACTTGCGTAACCCAGCTAATCCTTAGACCTGTCTGAGGACATTGGTGAACAGACTCCTTGTTATTGACGATAGGTGAGGAGGAGACCTTGATTTGCAATACTCGGTTGTATGGTCCTTTAAGCCAGGTAGAAAACACTTTAATTCTAAACCGAGCAAATGTGAATTGGAGTCTGTGGGAGCATAAACTTTGCGGTGCCATCTTTGCTTGTATTTTATAATACAATTGTGAATTAGTTGACTTGTTGGATGTTTTCATTTCAGGAGTTTCTTAGATTGCCCAGATTATGGCATTCTGTCACTCAACATGCAATGGTTATGTTAAAATTCTTCTGTGTGTTGAACAGGCTCTGTTACACAAAAAGCGAGGTGTGCAAGAACTGAATTGGTTTGCGTGTACAATGAATGCATCCTAAAATAAGGGTAGTGGGAAAGGGAAGATTTGTGTAAGTGTCATTGTTCTTCATCTCAGTGAATGGTTTTCTTTTTGGAAAGTTCAGTGGATGACGCTTCATGCTTAGTAACTTGCTTGGGATGCATAAAAGTATAAAAGTTGCCTAATGCCAGCTACTGGGTTTACCTGTCCTGTTGTACTTGGCTGGTACATTACATATGTATAAGGTAAATCTGCTACATTAATGTCACGTGTAATAAAGGTGTATTTCCGTACTCCTTGTACATGTACAAAACCGCGTGCATCCAAATACTTCTTCTCTCTGCTTTTGCTTTTATTATGTCAGAATTAGTTGCTAGGATTTTTGAAGATGAGATTCTAATTTTGGTTTAGTGGTTTGTAAGTGTGCACATACATGGCTTCTGAATCTAAGCAGAAAATGACGATGGGTATCTCACAACAGGGACAAGTACCTGGCATTAACCATTTTTTGCTTATTTTTTGTTTATACTCCATACGTATTTAACAGTTTATTGATATGCATTGATAAGTGTTCCTAGGATGTTGGTGCAAAATGGTGCAAAATGGAAAACCACCTCAGCTTTGGTGTTAAAAAGATTGTCCCATTTCTGAATGGCATGGTTATATGAAAGTATGCAGCATGCAGAAAGGTTGTGAGTAACTGTTTGAAAGGACATCAGCTCTGCCAAATGCAATTCTGTAGTCCCCGGGACTTTTTTAAAGAAACATAAAAAAATTAAACCTTGAACTTTTTAGTAATATACATGTGCATTTTAGTTGAAAAAAAGTGGTTTTCATGCTTCATGTTCAGTTTTAATTTATAATCTGTCTTTTTCAAAAGAAAGTTTATAGTATTAATGGATAGACAGATATAGCAATGCAGTAATATATTGTCCTTCTGTCATTTTTTCCCAGAGTTAGTATTTAAAATATTTTTTATACAAGGAAACCCCTTCATGGTATTCAGACTGCAAACTGATAGAAATAAAACACTAGCAAGTTCCAGGTTTCTGTTGCACGAGTGGTTATTATTCCGTCTCCTCATATATTTATCCTAATTACTGAATAAGATCAGGCTTCTCTGGAGAAAATGTGAGCATGCAATTGTAGTAGCATGATGCATGTACACACCTAGAACTAATCTTTCCTGTGTGATCTGAAATTTGGCATTTCCTGCATTTTTAGCATGTATCTTTTAACCATTATGCTTCTAATGCATTCCCTACAGTTTTTTCTGGAACTTGTAGAAAAGAAACTGTCGTGTCCTTCCTACAAGACACGTTTAATAGCGTTTGAACCTTCAGCACTGTAGCACAGTTAAGCTGTGTAAAGAATGGCATCTGCAGTGAAGACGACTATTGAAAGAGGGGAGGGTAGCTGGGCGAAAGCTGGAGCCAGGAGGTGGTTGCGAAGGATCCCGGGTTGTCTTCTGTCCTTTTGTCTCCCGTGTTCACCCACATCGCGAGCACGGGGAGATCCCGACTTGCTGTGATGGGCAGCGGGCCTGTGCCACCGCTCTGGTGACAGCGTGCATCAGGCTCGCTGTTGTTGCTTGTTGGGGCTTAGCTACAAAGTTCTTATCCTGGCAGGCTTTTTTGGGGGGCTGCAAATGAAAGAAGGGATGCAACACTCTATCTTAGAAAAAACTGAACAGAATTTCACAAAGATGTGGCATTTTTCGTGCCTGTGAACTTTTTTTGCTAAATATCCGTGAGTTAAAGCATGGTTGAATATCCAAACAGTTTGCAAGGACCAACACAATTTAAAAAAATCACATAAAGCGCATTAGCTGCTTTTTTAGAACTTCAATAATGCTTGAAATACCTTCTTTTTGCATTACTCTGTAATTTCATTAGACCATATTATTTTCACAGGTACAAGGATCTAGCATTTTTCCTGCACAAAACTTCTATTTTTTTTCTGAGCGTAAAACTTCATTTTTCAGCTATTCAACTAACCGACATTTCTGGGCAAGAAAACCCATGGTTTCAGATCTCTGGGTGGGATTTGGAACTTGGTAAGCTCTGTCAATTTAACCTAATATGGCTAAGAGCAATACTTCCCATCGTTGATGCTGTACTCAAGTTTAGATGGCTGCTTTTAGAAATAACATGATCTTTGGAACTCCAGCTGGGCTGCTTCTGATATTTTTTTAGAGAGAGTCTGTGGTCAAAATGTACTCCTTTTGTAAATAAATAATACAGTACAATTTATATCTAAATTACCTGTTTTCCATATGACTTAAAGATTGAGCTTTCACTAAGCAATTAAGCAATTAACTGATGTGTTTATATGACTTGTTTGCTTTCCTACCAAACTTCAGCTCCACAGGATTAGGTTACTCCCACAGACTGACCTTGCCTTTTGTGGCTTAAGGTAGGAGCGATGACAAAATTATTGTCTCATTAATTACAGACACAATTCCTATTACTCCTGCAAACACTACCTGCAATCTCTTAATTTAATTTTAATTTTTGTTGATTGTCAGTTATATGCCCATTCAAGTTCAACCTTGGAAACTAGTTATGCTGTAAACCAAAACCTAATTAAATAAGACAGTTGAATGAGTTTAGGAGTTGACAGCTGTTTTGCTGCTTATGTATAATTTAGGGAAAGGTGGTGCCCAAATTGAAGCAGTTGTGAAAGGACTTGTTTTGCTCTGAAAGATGGTTATGTCAGCTTATAGATAGATCAGCATTATGACTGCTGATCTAAAAGCTTTAATGCACTTGCCTTTGTTATTTCTTGATAAAGGAATAATGTTATCTTAAAACATGTTGCATTTTTGCTAAACTGAGAATGGAGACACAAACTAACACTGCTAGATTAAAAAAGAAAATGATGTCCTGCTATTATGAGCCAGGAAGTAATTGTTTTTTTCATTTATTTCCCACCATGTCTAGCATACAGTGAAAGAAATCTTTGGCTTTAGGTAAGGAATGTTTGTGCATGTGGCCTGCCTCTTCCCTGAGCTGGTCAGTTGAATACGTGTAGAATAAGATCTTTTACTTCAAATTTGTACCCGTAAAAGTGGTGAATAAGAAGTTTCCTTGGCTAAACGACTATACTTTTATACTGTAGAGCATTTAGCACAACAAAGCTGCAATCCCACTGGGAGTTTGATGAGAAGCAGTATTACTAACAGCACACGCTTTGCAGATATCTGGAAACTTCATCTCCATTTCATTTTTTTTGGCATGCAGCTTATCTTGCTTATCAGGAAGTAAATATTTATGGATGTTTTCTCAATTAGGTAGCTGTCGTTTTGTATATACTGAAAGTAATTCATGTAAAACATTCGTGTGAATGTGATTCCTAGTATATTTCCATTTTTCAGCTAGTATTTTACAGCAGTTGCCCTGAAAAGGCCCTGTAACACCTGAAATTGCTAGAAATTATATCAAACAGTAAAAAATTCAGTTATTTGATTATGAATTTGATAGCTTTTGTATAGTCAGTTTCCTCTCCTTGTAAAAGAGTTTTATATAGCTCTGGCCAGAGATAAACTTGTTGCGAAATGGACAAATAAGATAAATCTGGGCTCTGTTATGTAAATTAAAGAATCTTTTAATGAGAAATAATTACTGTGGAAAGCTTCACCAAATGTGTTATTGCAAAGGGGGCTATTGGGATACCCTAGTACTTATATTCTTCAAAACACTTTATTATCACACTGAAAATGTTTCAACAAAAAAGCAAAAGAAAGTAATCTTTTACAATAAAATGTTGCCTAAAATGACTGGACAGGATTGCAATAATTCTCTGTTCTATCCTGTATGGCATTGTCGCAACAAATTTCCTGCTATATTTGCTGCCAGGAGTCCTTCAAATGGTCAGTTATGTGATCATTAACATATAGGATAACATTTTTCTTTAACCTTGGCAGGCTTGGTGTGTGGAAGTGAGGGGGCAATATGATTCCTGAACTGACTAGTGCTTGTTTGCCGATACATTAGCTTTCTCTGGCTAATGTCATCAACACATTCGGCATTAACCAGGATCCAAAAGCTCAGTGACACTTAGGTTTGCCTACCTATCACAAAAGCCTCCATAATTTCAGTTAAGAAACTTGGCAGAGATGCACGACTAGACTAGAACACCACCTAAGTGATGCAGGTTATATACCATATCGGGTAATGGTTGTATGCTGTCCTGGTTTTAGCTGGGATAGAGTTGGGTTTTTTTTGAGATAAGAATGATTTAATAACTAAAGTACAATAAAATATGAAGATAATAATAATAGCAATGAAAAGGAATATAAAAACAAGAAAAAAGAAAGAAAGAAAAAGAAAGAAAAACCACAAACCCAGGAAAAGAGAAGTGATGCACAATGCAGTTGCTCACCACCTGCTGACTGACGCCTGAGCAGCGATATGCCCCTCATGGCCAACTTCCCCCAGTTTATATACTGAGCATGACATTCTGTGGTATGGAATGTCTCTTTGGCAAGCTCAGGTCAGCTGTCCTCTCCATTCTCCCTCCCAGCTTCTTGTGCACCTGCTTGCTGGCACAGCATGGGAAACTGAAAAATCCTTCATTTAGGATAAGCGCTACTTAGCAACAACTAAACCACCAGTGTGTTATCAGCATAATTCTCACACTAAATCCAAACCACACTGTACCAGCTACTTAGAAGAAAATTAACTCTATCCCAGCCAAACCCAGGACAACGCTCACACCTGAAGTTGCAACATGGACCTGAAATGCACTTTGATTGCATGTTAGAATCACCAGGCAATTTCAGCCTTTATCTTTTGCAGCTGTGTGTCCTGGGTGACCTCGGATTTCTTTGGGCTGGTTTGACCCAGGTTCTTTCTGGCCAAGCTGTCCGTCCCTGGGAGCAGTCAGGCACGTGCCCCCCTGACAGCCGGTGTCCCGGGCCGGCGTCTGCTGGCTCAGTGGCTGGGACGGGACAGCTCGGAGGAGGAGTGGGGTCAGCGAGCCCTGAGCCAGGTGGGTCAACACCACTGCTTGAATTCGCCTTTGGAACTACTAATTTCTGTGACGTTGCTTGGTGAGTAAATAGCAATAGAGTAAATACCAGAGAAAATCTGACTCTTTTTTGTTGTTATGTGGAAGCACACATGATGTATTGCACTAGACCCATCCGCAGGTGACAAAAGAGAAACTGCTCCAGGTAGGCTGTATTTGAAAGGAACGATGGCATCCATCATCCCAGAGACAGGTTATAAAACATGAACCTTGGCAGCGGCCCCAGCCTTAACATCTACAGCAAATCATTCTGCCAACTAGGCTTCTAGCCTGTGAGACCAAGTAGGTAATAGTAGATGCTCTACTTCAGTCAAGGGATTGAGTTAATCTCTGCTAAGACTTTTGGTGCTTCCTCAAGCCTTTGAGCTTTATCTCGGTGCTCTCTGGATTGAGCTCTCACCAGCCAGCAGCTACATCAAATCTCTTTCGGTCACTTAATATTGACAGAGGAGGTAGACAAGAAGCAGGTACTGTCACTCTGTAGGGAAACTTGTGCTCCACCATATCTCATTGGTTCTCCTAACAGTGTTTTATATCACTCCTGTCTAGTATGAAGTGTGAGGAAAAAGAAATTATACACCACTGGAACACAGAATCGGTTCTCTCTCACTACTCACTTAAGATCTCTCAGATAAAAATCTTCAAATCTGCCAAGCTAGATACACTTACTTTTTTTTTCTACAAACTATAAATATATCACTAGGAGTTTATAGCTAGCCATGGAGGCATTTTACAGCTCTGAAAATACTACAGACATTTGGTCACATGGAGATCTCCAGTGGGATGCAATCAGTTTTCTACCAAATTCAACCCTGGATCCAGATTTATCTGCTGCTCAGATACTTGTTTCAGTCTATTTACTACCACCATTATGTATTTAAACCCCTCATAAACTTTAAGTGTTTATTCCCATAGCATAGGGAGGAAATGTTGGAGATTGTTTCCAGTGATAGTGAATACTCTCAAAGCTAGGAAGGAGAGGAGAGTAACACCTTATGGTAGGGAATGTTCCATGACTGCTTAAAACCAAGAACCCTCACCCCCCTGAAATTCATTCTTGACACGGGCATTTTAACTTCTAGTCGTCTTTTTTTTTTTAAGTGAAGCTGTGATATTAGGCCAGATCTTATGTATAGATCCATTTTCCATGCAGATATCTGTAGTGATTGTGGATGAGGAAGGAAAAAGTCAATAAAATAAATGGACAAAAATGTTTGTATACGCACCAAAAAGATTAGGAATGGATTTCTATGCTCTCACTACTAAAAAGACTAACACTTGGAAAGAATCGTTTCAGACTGAAAGTCTTCTTTAGAAAGCCTTATTCTTGCTAAATATTCCTTATTTAGAGTGCATGCTTATGCATTTACTAAACACTCCAAAGAGAGGGTCAGGACTGTGCCAACAAAAATGAAAGTGATGTGTCTGTCTCTGAGATTGAAGTGCAGCATGTGAGGAAGCCTTGCTTTTCAATGGCCTGACCTGTGGATTTTGCATCTCACTTATAACTTTGCCTTCATTTCCTTGGTATAAAAAATACTTTTCACATATTTTGCAACACATTACCTTTTCCCACCCAGAGGTTAAATATGAATAGACATCTTGGCTCTTGGAAGTCAAGTCTAAAATATATTTTAGTAATTACATCTGGTAAGATTTGATCTATGTGTTGTTTTCAATTTCACAAGCTTTATGGTGTAATTCAAGCACACAGCTGTGAAAAGTAAGTTTGTAAAGAAGTATTAGTTCCACCTTTATAGACTTTTAAGTAAGTGCTTACAGCTGTGTTAAGTTTGATAAATAGTAAGGGAATTCTGAATGGGAAATATTATGTGAATAGGATGTTATAAAAATCTGACATTTCTTGTTCTTCTGTACTTTATTGTAAATTTCCAGATTTAATTTCTTAGGGGGGGGAAAAAGAATTGAGAATGGAGCTTATTTGGGCTCTTTGCTGCTGTGCTGATAGGCCCACCCATCCCAGCAAAACCCTGAACCTTGTCTCCTTCCTGAAAGAACAGCCTTTACCTCTAGCTATTGCAGATGGGCAATTCAATGCAGAATCTGTTTACACAGATTCTTAAAACAAAATCTTTGCAGGGTAGAATGTAATAGCCACGGCTGTACAGAAGGTCAGCATCATCACCTGTAAGGTATTTGAAATGTCGTTTCCTGACTTTTCTTCCTTCTGTGCTGCCCAGTGAGATGAAGAAAGAAAATTACTCTGCTAGTTTTTTTGGGTGTATGTCTGCACTGCAAAGCACAGTGCTGTGCAGGGACACCCCGTCGAGCTCAGCGGGGGCAGCAATGTTGCAATGGCAGCACGCTGCTCGTTAGGTAGAAGGAGAAAGCAGGTCTCTGAAGGAGGTTAGTAGGATCCTGAGCCACAGGATTGTTTAGCCGTCTCTCCCAGGGCACACACAGGGTCCTGGGCACTCTGGTGAGGTTCGGTGTCAACACTCGGGAGCACAGGTCAGCCTTCAGGGATTTAACTCGATGGACCAGATTTCGAGGTATTCTTACTTTGTGCAGAGCTGCCATGCAACAGTCTTGCAATACCAAGCTGCGATAATTGTATGAGGAATATGTAGCCCCAGGAGAGAATTGAAGATACTATATTATAGATGTATAAAACTTCCATATAGAATCAAATTGCCATTTAATAGGAAGCTGTGGTGACTACAGGCAGGAAAATGGTATAACAGTTATAAAATAACATAAACCACTTCTCAGCAATTCTGGTGGAGAGGAGAGGGAATTACATGACAATGGCTCATTTCCAACCCCAAGCTAATATGACTTAGCTGCTTTGCCAGTCCTTGGGATTCAAAGGTCTGAATTGCCTTCTTCCACCCCTCCCTGGACCCCACTTAAAACGTGTTATGCTACAGCTGCAGTGCTCAGAAGGGTCGCTTAGAATAACAAGATGTTCTACAGTCACACTTCTGTGAAACATTTAAACTTTGTTCTGTTTTTTCTGAAGGTTTAGGAGGAAGCTGCCTGTTCCTAAATCACGTGCAATCTTTAAAGGTCAAAACACAGCCCCTAATGCACAGGCAAAGGAAAAGTTTCTTTGCTCTGGCTGCTTGAAAACTACGGCTTTCACTGTCCATCATCCCAGGCAGGGCTGTCACTGTCCCACCAGCTTGTATTCCCATCTCTGTCTCCTGCGTTACTTTCAACTTTGCTTTTACCCTCTCAGCCCCTTCTCCCTATCCTTCTGCTAACCTCTCACTGCCCTCTGATCCTGATGCCTCTTCCCTGTCCCTTGCAGTATGCATCACTTGCAGTGGTGAGGACCACTTTTCACAGCATCTCTTCTAGTAACGTTGGATCTAATCCCCCTGACCCACAGAGTGGCAGCTGTTTTTCAAGAGGGCATAGCAACACTGCTCATATGAATAGCAAGCCTAGTTTTTACTGGCAATACCCTGGCAGGAACTAGATCCTTTATTAACGACGGGAACTAGCGGCCATTTGGAACAAGGCAGTCTTCCTCTTGTTTTCATGAGAAAGCTAGACAAGTCACACGTTTGAGTGCTACCACCAGCCTTCGCAGCACTGCAAATCCCGGAGCTGTCAGCAGAAACGCTGCTGTGGAGGGCAGGGAGCGGGGCAGAGCGAGGAGCCGCTGGGGCCAGGGCCGGTTCTGCACAGGCCCTGGCAAAGCTCAGCTCTGTCCTGATCAGGGGTGAGGAGGCTTAGGCAGCAGCAGGAAGGTCTCAAGACTTTGTTGTTATTTTAAGACCTGCTTTTTCTAAAACTCTTTAGTTCTCAATAATTTCATTTCATTGTATAGTCGCTGGTAAGTGCCAAGAGCTGTAACAAAGGCTATTTTACCATCGCATTGCTGAGAGATCAGAGCTGTAGGCGCTGCAGACAAATCGGCCCGCTGAGAGGGCCACCAGCTATCCCGATGGACCAGGGCCCGCAGCTTGGTCTGAAAGTAGGTGAGTGAGGCCCCCAAGTAAGCAGAGCAGTTGGTTTGCCTGCTAGTGCCTTAGCTATTGCTCCCTGGAAACATGACATCTGACAGGCTGTGATACCTCTCCACCCTTTGAAAACATGGTGTTTCGTGCGGTCCGTACTATTTTACGGTTTTGAAAAGCAGTGTTAGACTGCAAATTCTTCTGCCTTTGGGTCATCTCGTATTCTACATGGCACCTTATAAAACTGTCACCTTGAGTGGGAATTGTAAGTTAAAATCCCTGCAGTAGCACAGCTTTACCCACAGCTTCATCGGTGGCCAGTGGCTGTGACAGTCATGCAGCTGCTTTTGCTCAATTTCTGCATATCAGAGATGAAGGAACAACTTTCTCACAGCATTAGCATGCCATGAGCTACAGCTAACGGGCTTTATAAACGGCAGAATGTACAATAGAGCTGCTGTGAGTCATGGTAGATTTGATACATGCACTTTATTTTTCCTTACTTTTCTGCGCTTGTAAATAGGTAATTCATGACAGATGCGACTGAAACATTTGACATTTCTAGTCTTCCATTCTGTTAGGCTCCTTTTGCTGTTTTCCTTTAGGCTGTAACCCTTTTCTGGCAAACTTGCTTTGCATTTGTTTTTGAATAGGTACATGTGCATATGTCTATTTATATACTAAAATATACCTTGTATTCTCAAAGTTTTAGTAGGAGAGAAATATAGCACTTATGCATCTGTAAGTATTCGCGGATTAAACAGAAAACTCACACAATAGATCCAGTTATTAACTGTTCTGCTAAAAACAGTCTTTATAAAAGCCAAAAGAAGTATCTTATGTTCAAATACGTAACAATTAAAATCCCTTAATAAGCATATCATTGTAATCCTAGTCTTACATTTGAACAGAATGATGTCTCTGACACCATTTCCATTTAAAAAAAATACATACATTTCATATAGCTATCATTAAAACTACATTTGTTTCAGTGAAGTTCACAACTTTCAAAACGACAGAGACTTGCCATCCATTTCTTTGTATGTACAGCCCTGGTAGGACCAGTAATGCTGTTTGTACTTTGGCTAAGGCAGAACACCATGCCAGCTCTCTGATTAATAATAATTTGCAAAATAAGTTCCCTCCTCTCAGGCTATTTCATATAACTAATTTGTTTTAATTTGCTGTATGAAAGATTTTATCTCTATCCCAAACATGACTAGGGATAGAAACACGTTCACAAAGCTTTTTGTTCCTAAACTTATGCGTTGTTTATTGTAGTATCTCTTCAATGCCTTTAAAAAACATAAGAAGATTAAAAACCTCAGTATGTTATATTCCACTGACAGATGAGATTGAGTCTTTTTTATCTTACATAACTGGATAAACGATTTTGTAGCAAAATAGCATTACCATCATATGGTCTTATCTCAAGCAGTAGGTGCATAAATAATCTCCAACAGAAATGCCTTTAAAAATAGAAATGGAAAAGAGAGCTGTACTGCATACCTTTGGCTTTCAGTTCTACCAGTACAGTTATATATTGAAATATTGTGATGTTGTGCTATTTCAACCGTGCAGAAAATTGGTCCCCTGTAAATAAGTGTCACGCATCTGGGTGTGTATCAGTGTAATCATAATTCGTGCTTACTTCTCCAGTGTTCGGAACTCTTTTTCCTTACAGTGCCGAACCTGTAAATAAATGAATCAGACACCTAAATAATGGGAATGAGAATAATAGTTACGTTGTTCGTGATGTGTCTTGTGTTTCATTACTCTCTGCAGTTCCTCACAGGTTTTAGTCAAGCAGAAGTCTAGCTCAATTGTAAAAGCCAGTGTGAGCTAAGTGTGCTTTTGGCTAAACTTCCTTACTTTCCTTTTTCGTTGCTTTCATTTAGCATGCCAGAAAAGTTCACCAATCTTGAAAAGAGACACCATCTTAATTTGGTACATATGTCACTACAAACAGATGCTTATGATGGAGGAATTCAGTAGCTTCTTAAAGAGATTAACAGATTACTTTACAGTTTGAAGGGAGCATTATTAGAGGATTAGAAACTTCTCTTAATGACTAAGATTAAAAGCACCAGCAAGCTAAGGTGTTACATTGCTTGATTTGCAAAGATATAGGTATGTGGGTGTGCACTTTCTAACCTTATGAGTAGATGTGGTTTTGGCTGATGTGGAAAGCATTATTGGTGCCAGAATTCCTAAACACACCCAGAACACCTATTATAAACACACTGAGAGCACCTACTGTTGCTGCTAGAGAGGGGAAGAATCAAAGTTTAGCTTTACAACACACTGAAAAAAACCTGCTGATGTGGTGAATTATTTTTAAGTACAATGTTTATTTCAACAAAAATTGGAATCTACATGGAAAACATTTTTGAAGTTATTTTCAATTGTATGTTAAATAAAGAATGCAATAGACTTTTACTGAACAGTATGCTTTTAATGCCGTATGTATAGTGTGGTTCTTAAAGCTCATGAATTTGTTAAAAGCTGTATGAAACTGTGCTTCTTGTAATGTTTGCAATGTAAAAATTACATGGTAGTGTAAAACTGGTTATATTTTTAAACTTCTCATTTATACAGTTAAGACCAAGCAACTCCATTCCTCTCATGATGGATAAATGTGTATGGATAATGGCAGTCATTGTGGCAGGGCATGCAAAATAGTTATTGCAACAGCCATCGCTCTGAAGAAACCTAACCTGTTTGCAGCGTACAGCTGGGCCCCTGGACCCAAGTGATTGCTGCCTGAGCTCAACATTTTCAATATTCGGTTCTACAATGTAAAAAAGTTTTCACCCTGTAACAACACTCCTCTGAAATGATTGCATTTTTCAGAGCTACGGTTTCAATACAAAACTGTACCCCTAACAATTGTACACTCTTGGTAGCTGTTCAGAAAATAATTTAAGGCTTATAACCTATGTCAGAAAAAAAGTCTTTTCCAGGAGTTTTTCCATTTTTTTCAAGAATTGTCCCTTCAGCTTCGAACACTCCTGTGTCACTTACTTGCCGTTAGGAAAAAGAAATACCTGCAGTGAATGAATCCACACTGTGCCTCAGCGAAAAAAAAAAAAAAGGTAACACACCTCCACAGCTGTGGGAGTCAGGATCCTACATCTGCTTTTTGCAGAATAAGAATATAGGAGCAGCTGGATTGATTCAGAGTGAGGGGTCAGCAGCGCCTGGTATTCTTTCTCCTGTAGTAGCTATAAGCAGACACCTGGAGAGAGGACTAAGAACAGGCTAAGCATATTTCCCCCTAAAATCTTGCCCACACCTGACTACTCACAGCTAAGGGGATTGACTGTTGTGTCGATCTGTTTGGTAACCCCTTCTCCTGCAAGCATGCCCCAAGCAACGGGCACTGGCCCTTGGTTTCCCTTGCACCTATATTTCCTTTGGCCATGCATGGCACCCTTCGGATGTCTTGTATCTCACCCCGTGTCCTTGGGGAAAGTGCATGGGCGAAGCTGAGCAACTCCCACCCTCCGAGCAGGCAGTGCTGGCGGGGGCAGGAACGCCCAGCTGCCCATTACCAGCACTTCACACCATCAGCCACCGCTGTCCTGGACCTCCCAGGCCTCAGCAAGAAAACCTGTTAAAACGATGAAGCTGAACCTTTGGAAGATGAACCCTAACTGCCAATGTAAATAGGGAAAAAGGGTTCCTTCAGCTTCCAGAGACAATAAATGACCTGTTGCTCTTGTTTGCCTGCAGGGGATAAACATCTCACCACCTTGCCTTGCTAACACTCTGTCCTGGAGACTCCAGTTACCTTTTCTCTCTGGTGATTAGCATACCTAACTCAACTCAGAGGAATTTCTTCAGCTTGTATTTAGCTTTGAGTATCACTGCCCTGTTTGAAGAAAGGTCTGCATGCCTGCAAGCCCTTTTCCCCTCTGTATCAGCTGGTCTATGGAAGATTTTCCTCTTCCCATAAACTCTTCCTTTCTCATACCCTTGGACGTTCATGGTGGTAACAAGTACTGCCAAGGAAATGGCTATCAAAGGAATGGTATTGTTTGAATTACTGCTCGGTCCTTGCTTCATTTTTAGGCTGTATTTAGTGTCAGTAAGAAAGACTTAAGCTTTACTAGCACTGAATCCTGAGCGTAGCGGAAGTCAAGGCTGTGAGGTTAGGATATCTGGGTAAGTAGGCCAATAAGTAATTATGATAAGAAGGTTAGGATAATTAGTAGCAGCAAGAAATGGCCAAAGTTATCCTACTTGAGTTCTCTGTTCTACATTTTGTCAGTGATCATTTTCTTAGGACTAGTTACGAGAAGCAGCAATAACTTGTTAAACACTGTTGCAGTCATAGAAGTTAAAATTAAATGATGGCAATGGGGAGGGATTACAGTTGTTTGATGTAAAAAGGATAATGTAACTAGTGTTAGTAAAGTGGAATATTCTACATTGAGTGATAAAGTAGACGGACATTAATGAGCACTGAAAGTTCAAACCCAAAGTCAATGCTAATGGAAAGATAAGAAAGGTTTAACCAGCAACACATTCAAAGTGAAATAGCCTGCAGCTGGCAGGACTAAAAAGGGATATTGAAGAAAAGCACATGGTTAGCAGTTTGGTGCATCTATGTTTAATATTTGCACACAGACTGTGCTCAGCAGTGGAGATATGAAATTCCAGGTGAAATGTAGTTCTTGGCTTTCTTTCAGTGTCTTTTCTTCTATTACTTTTAGAGTTTATGTCTCTTGCGCCTGGCCTTTCCACTCCAGGTCTTCTTAGTATTGAAGTCTGGGTGACTTTGGGTGTAGGCCAGCGTATGCGGAACAGACTATCTGCTTCCAAGTAGGATACAAGTCAGATCGTTCATGGGCTAATAATTCTGCATCTTTTCTGTAGTTTGTCTCAAAGTGAAACGTGTTCTTCCCTAAGTGTCACTGTTACCTGGTGGAGCATGTAAGTGCAAAGAACCACAGACACACGTCGGTTTAAAGAGAACTGACAACTACACAAAGGATGCAGCTTTGCCATGAAGTCGCCCAGTTGAAGTGCCAAAGGAAACCTTCAGAGAACACGTCACAGCAGCATATTCTGCTTTCTTGCCATTGCTGTTTTCTTTTTCTGTCCACATTATGCTAGAAATTAAAGTCAGTAGTAAAGGCTATATCCTTGTCCCAGAGATTCCTGTCTGAAGAATTTACAGCTTGAATAATAGTCTTGTAGCCTGCCAAATGCATGCCAGCTTTTGTTTTCATCTATGTTAGTAAAAGTCGCTAGGCAAGGGTTACACTGTAACATTTTCTTAAAAGATAAGGAAAACAGTGATCATTGAGTTTGTTACTACACACATGTCTTTCTGAATATGCTCTAACAACAGTTCACTTGCAGCAGGGATGAGAGGACCAGAGGAGAGAATATTACTGTAACATGTCCTTCACCATCTCCTGAGTTTGCAGAAGTGCACAGGTTTTTTTTTCCAAAACAAAACAATCAGCTTCAGAGACAGGTCTAAATATAAAGTTTGCAGTTTGCCTGCAGCCTGGAGGAGGAACTGAGAAATTCCCCTTGCTGAAAGGGAAAGCATCGGTGGCAAAATGATGACACAGCTCTTGAATTCCTCATGCTTCGCTCGTTGGTCCCATGTGATATACTGTCGTGGTTTAACCCCAGCCAGCAACTAAGTCCCACACAACCGCTCACTCACTTCCCCTTTGGTGGGATGGGGGAGAGAATCGAAGAGTAAAAGTGAGAAAACTCGTGGGTTGAGATAAAGACAGTTTAATAGATAAAGCAAAGGCCACACATGCAAGCAAAGCAAACCAAGGAATTCATTCAGCACTTCCCACGGGCAGGCAGGTGTTCAGCCATCTCCAGGAAAGCAGGGCTCCATCACGCCTAACGGTGACTTGGGAAGACAAACACCATCACTCCAAATTTCCCCCCTTTCTTCTGCCACAGCTTTATATGCTGAACTTGATGTCATATGGTATGGATATCCCCTTGGCCAGTTGGGGTCAGCTGTCCCGGCTGTGTCCCCTCCCAATTTTTTGTGCCCCCCCAGCCTCCTCACCGGTGGGGTGGGGTGAGAAGCAGAGAAGGTCTTGACTCTGTGCAAGCACTGCTCAGACACCCCTGGGTTATCAACACTGTTTTCAGCACAAATCCAAAACAAAGCCCCATACTAACTACTATGAAAAAAATTAACTTTATTCCAGCCGAAACCAGCACATATAGTCACAGTCAAGGCTTGGGAAAATCCACTTTCTTCTTCCGCCCTTTCAGCAGTGAAACTTATTTTACCCAGTTAACCATTGCCTCTGAGGCTCAGCAAGAGGCTGGTGGGTTTCCAACAAGGCTTGTAAGTTTGCAACGTGAACTCGAATTGTGCGTCCATAAGGTGTCTTGGGGCTTCAGTCACCTTTGTGTCGTCCTTGATTCAAGCGTTGGGGTTGGGGTTTCTGGCTTCTCTGCTGAAAGCTTCTCTTATGCTCCCATTTAGAACTCCTGAGAACCAAACAATCTTTAAGGAAAGTGTTGAGAAAAAAACCTACTTTTTTTTAAAGGAAGTTTTTTCTTCCTTTAAAAGAAAAAAGGTGAAGAATACTTAATGAAATTACATGTATTAAATGTTACCACTAGTTTATGTAGAAAATAAGCAGCATGGTGGTCAACCTGAACAGGCTAGATGAGGTTTCCAAAATGATTTGAGACTGCTAGGGAGTTAAGGTAATTAATAAACTTAAGTGCTGGTGCTATTGCTTGGATAGACTCTGCTTCTTACTAGGTGGCTCTGCATATCACTGTGGAAATAAACCATTATGGTGGGAATCTTGTTTACTCTTTGGGTGACTCTTCTCCCAATGACTTGTAATCTCTAAGTAGTGGGATGCTTCACGCTAACACAGGAGAAGCACACAGGGCAAATCGGCCAGTGATGGAAGGCAGACTCATTTAGTTTGTCATACTTTTGTCTTGCAAAAGGCATTTTTAAAATCTTCAACTCTCTGAATGGAGAAATGACACCCAGCAGGTATAATTCTTCCCTAACGTAATGTCAGCTTCATATTTTCCAAGCTTTCTTTAAAACTAGAGCCTGATCCTGCCAACTCTCCGAGTGCAGTCAATACTTTGTACCATCTAACCACTACACATTTTTGGGGTTCAAAGTCATTATTGCGTGGCTTTGAAAAGTTCAGACAATGGCTGCACATATTTTAAGCTGCCCTTCCCTGGCTAATTCTTCCTGCATATGCAGATGAAGTTCCTGTATTTCACTGAAAGAAGAGATATTTGAGTTTTTGATGGATAGTTAGAAAATTAAATAGGAGGAAGCAATGGAAATAGAAGTTCCTCAGAGAAAGAGAGTAACATGGCTGTAATATAAAGCATGAAACCATTTGTCACGTAGAGAAATCCAGAGCAAGTGGAGGCAGTTAAAAGGTGGCTGGAAAGCCGGGTGCATATGCATCTGCAGAAGAAGGAGCTGACTCCAGCTGCATGCAGATTGCAAGTGTACAGTTGGCACCATTTGTTGAACAGAAGCAAGACACTGGCATCAGGTATAGGTGAGAATCTGCGCAGATGATAAACCTGATTCCAGTTTGGCTTTATTTCGGGTTTTTTTGCTTTGGATCTTGGAAATTCTTTTCTAAAACAAAGATCATGGCATTTTGCATTCAGCAGAAGTGAACTGGCACAGCACAGCCATGACTATCTTCCGCTGACACAGACTAACAGCAGAGCAGTATTGTCATCTAGCTATCTGCTTTTCTGTCCGTCTATTTATTGCTTCTAGATAGCAGCCACTGTTGTGCCTGTATAACCTATTTAACTACTCCACTTTCCTCACGGGTTCCGCTCAGCCCCATGAGCGCTGCTGCTCCGTTTATGCCTTCCTTGCCTTCTCCATCCCTTTTGAGCAAGCCCGAGGTGCTGTCCGTGGGACTTGGTCGAGAAAGCCCTGGTACACGGCTGGTTGTTTTCAGTGTGGTAGCTGAGAATTCACAAGCCTATATGGTTGTGTTGTGTAAAACATCTTATAGGAATGGCTGAAAGACAATTATTTTTAAACTTTTGGTCAAGATAATGTATTACAAAATAGTTACAAAAACTTAGCTGCCCTTACTGCATTGGATAGATTCTGTAGGTCTTTCAGGCTACAGCTACACTAGTGAACCAATTAATGTCAGGATCTAAGCCCAGGCTAATAACCAGACTGTTAGTTCAGTTCCTGGCACAGGTTTGGCCTGTGCCCACTAGCACTTTCCCCCCAAATTCTTGGATCCAGTCCAGAGCTCAGCTTCTGCTGGAGCCTATTCCCAAATGGCAGGACCGCTCTCCTTCCCTGGAAGTGTGAGAAAGTTGCAGAGATGCAAGCTGGGCCATGTCCCTTGATCTTAAGGCCAGAGGATAAGCTTGACCTCTTCTATTTACTAGTGTAGTAGTGACCTAATAGTCTTAATGTGCTTTCCAAAGGAAATTGCCAATGTCTCCCTGTCAAAAGAGAATAGATCAGGATTGCCAGCATAGACTGCAGCAATTGGATAAGACCCATATTTGTGAGGAACAGACTGAGCATGCTTTCTATATTGTTATAAAAAATAACCCATGTAAAGGTCTCTCATCGTGCAACTAAAGCTTAATGTGGAATTATGTGAAGAATTAATGATGGAGAAAATGTTCAGCATAAAGGCAGTCTCAAACAAGAGTTGGCAGAGAAGGGAGTGAAGGGAGGGAAACATTCCTGACCACCCCGATGCCCAGCTCTGGGGAGGGGGCTTGTGCTGGGGCTGGCAAAAAGGTGGGGAGCTGCAAACACTGCAGATGCGGTGCCTGGAACAGCTGCAGAAGTGCAGCCATGGTGGGTCCAGGCAGGCAATGGGAGAGAGGAATGGGATTCTGCAGGTCCATTGCCTAGTGTAGTCATCCCAATCCTATTGTAGGTTGACCTGGGTGACTGTGGACAGTGCGGAGCCTTTGGGAGGAGTAGCTGGGGATGGTATTCCTCTGCTTGGCTGCCCCTTGTCACAGCAGACGGACAGTCAATCCAAGCGCTATAGCGGAGGTGAGTGAGAGGAAAGAAAGAAGAGTAGCAGCAAAATCAGGGAAAATGATACAGCCTCTTCTCTCCTTTTGCTGCCTCTATTCTGACTCCATGATTGATGTCACCCCTGGGAAACCCGTGACTGACTGTAGCCATGTGCTGGGCTGGGCGGATCAACCACACTCAGCAGCTGGACACCGTGCAATGAAAATGCAAGAGTGACTGCTTTGTGAATTGAACTTGCTTCTTAGCAAGTTTTTTCATAATGTTGCCAGAAGTGATCTAATGAATCATATTTACCGCAAAATAAAATTGTACCTAAGCTCACCATAAAACCCCAATATTTTATTTTCTTTATTGCACTTACATACCAAGGAAGGCTAATCCTGATAGGCTAAGTGAGTTTTTGGCATGTTTGTTCAATTTAGAGGACTCTGAATTGAAGCCTGTGCATATTTGCAGACTGAACAAGGACAAATACTAATCTGGTAAAAAAGCCTCTTATTCTTATGTGTACACAAGAGTCATAATAAAGGTCTGATTACAGAAAGTAAAAGTGTTAAGGTAACATATGATTTAAAATAAAGAAATAGTTTGTTGTATTTACCGGATTTTGAACTGGAAACAGAAAATACACAAAGCATATTGTGTCTAAATCTTAATTTGATGGAGAATGGTTTCAGGCTGTTCTCTTCAAGGTGGCCAAGTGTATTTCAGCATTTGTGACATCGCTAACTACCAAAGTTATGATTTGGAGTTTAAAGTCGATGAGTATATGAGGGAATTTAAAAAGTGCATCATAAAAGATCACATCCATGCAAAATATTTTAATAATCAGCAATACTGTGAGAGGAAAATAATATGTTTGACAACTTAATGTGATTTTTGGTAACCCAATTACATTTTCAAAGTTTGCATAATGCAGTGAGAGCTCTGCAATCTGCCTCCGCTCAAAAGGTTGCTCGACTCATTATCATTACCATTTTTTGAGTAATAACAATAAAACATTTGTCTTCTACATACAAAGTGCTGGTGAAAATTGCTTTTGCTACCAAGTGTATATGGAAAAGAGATTCGTTTGTGTTCATGTGGTTATGGGCAAATACAAACAAAAATTTTGAACCATAAATGTCAACATTAACCTTTAGCTTGAAGGTCTTTCTCAGCCTGGAGGGAATGTTGGATAAAAGAGATGTAAAATTGAAATAGAATAGAAATTCTTCATAAAATGTAATAGTATTATAATTTAAGACACTACCAAAGCCATACAAATAAATTCCTACTAACATTAAAGGTCTCTCTAACTTAGCTGTTAAACAAAAGGCCACCGCAGACAAACAGAAGTGCTGCATAATGAATTGCTGTTGTGAAAACTAAGGTCAGTCTCTCCGATTCAGCCTTCCCCCTCAAACAAAAACATGCAACAAGAACATGAGGATCAAAATAAACCAGTAAATAGAGAACTCCAATTTAGGAAGATATAAGAGGAAACATTTTTTTTTTCCCCCAAAGAAACAATTCCATCTGCAAAAGAAGGTAAATTGTTAGATTGCCAGTCTTATTAGCTGTTTATTGTTGCATTATCATCATGCTTAAGAAACCTGCCTCTAGAATCATTCGGATACTGTAGAGACTTTATTTCTGACGTTCTTAAGCTGAATAAATCATTAAGCATTGTATAGAAAATCCACAGAATAAAAAATTTACTATTTGAGTTAATTTTTTAATGGAACATTCAAGGCCTATTAAATTTATGAGCTTTTAGGGTAATGTAAAATGCTCTTTAATAAGCTGTAGCACATTGTGACTCCCTGTTTCGTCTGTATTACTTAATGGTCTTAGGTCTTGCTACAATTAGGCTAAATTGAACAAATGATTGGAAACTTTGTTAATTGGGGAGGAAAGCAGGAAATGTCAATCATTAGTCATGAATAATTTTTTTTTTCTTATCTGCCTTTACAAAAGCACTAGCAGAATGTACTGGACACTAAGTATATTTTAATTAGAACAGAGCAATAAAGCCATAGCATCACGTTGAAAGACAGACATTTTACCTGGACTTTTGTGAACCTAGGAGTAACAGGGCATTAAGACAATTTGCGTTAGGAGGACCCTTTTAAAGCTAATATTCTTAAGGCTTTCAGCTGATCAGCAGTTGTCCTGTGTGAACTACTTGCACCACATTTAATGCCAGCTTGCTTGAAACAAAGAAGTTAACATTAAAAGCAAAAATACCACAGTGTTTATAAAACTTAATCTGTTACCATCCTTGCAAAAAAAAGCAGCTTCACTGTGTTTTCTCAACTGCTGAAATACTTGAGGGTTCCCAGGCTCCCGTAGTGGCTTTAGCTCATTGCAGATGGTAGAAAAAATGGAGATTGTAACACAGACACCTTCAGGAAGGTGAGATTTTGCAACACAACTCCTGATACTGCAAGCACCGCTGTGTATGGTGTTGTATGCACACAAAAGTATTATCAGGATCTGGTTACAGTGATAAAAATCCCACCCCCAGTCAATGACCTGTCTTTTATTGCCTGTCCCAGCAGCCGAGATGTGCTCTGCAAACCTCCATGCAGAGAACGGCTGGTGTAGAAAGCAGAGCAAAGTGTTTGGTAGGAAATGAATGATAGAAAATAAATCTCTTTTTGTTCTTAATGATAATTCATTCTTTAGAGTGCCTTGATTTGGCAGCCTGCCTACTCATTGGTATTCCCCAAGAATGCAGTGTGCTCTACTCTGTGGGATGGGAGAGTGCAGGATGGTATGGAGTGGGATGGGATACGATGGGGCCAGTGTTGGAGTGGACTTTCTCATCCAGGAGCGCTGGATGCTGTTTGTCCTGCTCCCTCTGATGGCAGCTGCTCTCTACTGCCTACCACTGTGACAGGGCAACTTGTGATGTCCAGCTAGATGTCCTGTGGTAGGCTGTCACATTACTTGTTAGAGCAGTAATTTATTTTGCCTTGTTTCATATTTCAGTAATGAGACAATACTAGAAAACTTGAACAATAATCACTGCCTGAGTATTTAGGCCTCAAGACTGTGGCTCAAACACCTTTCTACTCCAGGAGATGGATCCTCAAATGACAAATGTTACAATACATGTTTTTATTTGTGGCTACTTCCCTGAGAAATGTGCAGTTTGCATTTCTTTCTCAAGCAGTACTGAGCCTGAGAATCAAGTTTAATGTTGTTTTTAATAGAAAGGTCAGCGATAGCTGGCTGTATTTCAGAAATTCCTATGTGAAAGGACGCAGCTTGTCTCTCAACAGAGCTGCAGATGAGCAATGATCCAAGCACAAGGGAGGTCAGTTCAGCTGCCCAGGGGATCAAGATGGCTCAGATTGTAACAGGGATTTCTGAAAAAATGAGCTGTGGCTTCCTACAGATCAGTCAGCCAGGCCTGCTGTCTGTGGAGAAAAAAGAGCATTATTTGAAGTCTGAGATTCGGCACTGGATTTTCTCTAATGCTCATTATGCTTCAGCTACTCTTGAGCACCAGCCACTGCACTGGGGTGTCATCCACACCTTTATCTTGGTGCAAGCACTGCTTCAGTCCAGGTCTGCTTCACCCGTTGGCCACCAGCAAACTGAGTGCCCTCATCTTTGATTTGGCTAGAATTCACTCTGAATTCACTGTGATGCTGTTTATAACTATTCTCTTCCAAACAAACACCCTCAGCTCAATCCATCTTAACTTTTGTTTCACTGGAATCTGGAAATCTCTATGCAGTCATCTTTGACACCGAAGCTTGTGGTAACAGTCATAAAGACCGCTGCAGCTCTTTGCAGCAATCCTTGCTGACGCTGACCTTTCTTCACCAACTGAAATCAGAATCTTGCTTGAGAGATGTCTCCTGTTGAGCAGTATTTTTATTCCACTTTTTGATTGCCTCCACTTAATAGAGGTCTTTTCCCAGCATTTACTAGTTTTTCATCTGGGGAACAGGCATCATATTGCCTCACCCCAGAAAGTACGTTTCAGATAGGTGGGAGTCTCCTCCTGGGAGAAGGTCTTTGCTATATTCTGTTCAGATTAATTCCGCCAACCTCCCACCTTCCCTGCTGTTGCAATATCCTGTTTTGGATTCTAGGCAATAAAGGAACAACATTAGTTTCAAATGTTTTATTCCCAGGAAGGCTTAGATGAACACAAGGGCATGCAAGGTTATGACCTTGCATGTGGTCCTGACAGAAACTGCTAGTTAAAGATGCCAAACTTGCACGGGGAGAGCAGAAACCCAGTGGGCGTTTAGAGAAAAATCTTCCTGGGGGAAAATTGGTTCTTGGAGGGTAAGCAAGTGGTAACAGATTCATCTTTTTGTGGATTATTTTCTTTTCTTCCTTCTCATTTCCCCACCTCTAAAGAGATTTTGTTTCTCTGATTCAGTGGCTATGGAAAGCTGTAAGGCAGTGGAAGATAAATGTATTGTCTATTGAATAGTAGCTAATATTTTATGCCAGCCAGGGAGATGTTCTGTAGCATCGGTTTGTCCTATTTGATTTGACATAGGGACAGTTCAGTCAGTCAAGCAGTGCATTATCATTTCAAGCACAGGGAGAGATACACTATTAATCTAAGTGAGCTGCAGTCAGACTTGACAGGCAGGGGACAAATCCTTAATCAATCTTTTAATCACCCACCTGGGGTGATTTGAATGAAGTCAATTAAGGGATCTTTCATCAGCAGAAAAAGCTGTACTCAGCTAGTTGAGGAAACATATGCAAGATCTCCTTTGTGAAGATGTCTTTAGAATAAAACTCTGTGGGTATTCTTGTCTTCTCTCATTCACTTAGTGGGGAGTCAGGTGGATGAGAAAGGAAAGATGAGTGTCGGATGATTGTATAAAGTTTCAAAATTATATAAACACACATATGTATTTGGAATAAATTTCCTCATTCTCCAGAAGTGCTGCAAATATTCCAGAAAATGCCAAACCTTAAAGAAAAAAAAAACACGAATATTTATTTTCATAGACCAGCTCTGTACAACATCACGGTCAAATAATTGGATGAGGTGTTAAAGGAGTGCTTTTGCTATTGTAGATAGTGAAGAAATACATTGTATAGAGACTGACTTTTATAATTTACTTTTTCTCTGTTGGCTTCTCTGATACAATTTGTTACTAATATTTTATATTCAAAACTCCTGCCAGAGCTAGTGAAGCACAGGATGTCCATCGAAACCAAAACTTGGTTGTAATTTCTAGACAGAGATAATTATATTTTAACTTGTTGCGATATGCCGTTAAGTTTTGAGCGGAGGGTGATCCTTTTCCATTGAATCTTGAATTGTGTGATTTGCTTACTGAGACTTAATATTTACAGATCTTTGAACATGTGACCTGTTGTGCAATCAGTTTGCTTCTGGAAAAGGTAGGGCCACAGTGTTGTAATCTGTAGTGTTTGTCATTCCTGTAGTCACATAGATTTGAAGTTCAAAAGCAGCTTAATCTTAAAACCACCTGACAGTCTACCCACAGCATAACCATGAAAATGTGATTAAAACTAAAAAGTACCTTCTCAGGGCATCCCTAATGGAGCCTCTATTAGTGGGGGAATAAAATTGCTGAGGAAATTTTCAGGATAAACATGTTAAAACAACTCATCTGTTGTAGTTGCTAGATGACTTAGCCTTTTTTTTAACAGCTTTGTTGGGCAATTTTTCCTCTTCATTCTTGTTTGAAATACATCCAAGATTAGACTTCTGTCACGTGTACATTGGGAGAGATCAAACCTCTTCAGTTCTGTGATAGTGGTTTTTTCTTTCCCAATGGAGTCATTTTATTGCTGCATTAGGGACTTGGTGGTAAAGGTTGGGCTGACACTTAAATCATACATTTTTATTTTCCTCTCTACTCAGATCTTAAACTGAACAAAATTGCCAGCTCTTGGTAATGTTGTCTCCCATTCTTATTTCTGCAGAAGTCTGAGATAAATTTCAAAAGACACAAACAAAACCTACTTGAGAGGGACCTGAGGGAGGTGCAGGATTGCAGTGACATTTTTTATAATCCTCTTTGGCATGCTTTTGATACTGCCTTACATGAGCAGCTAAAACCACTTCCTTTTTGAATCGCAGGTGTCATTGCAAACAGAAGCTCAGAATCATGGGGACGCTTGCGAACCTGATTCGGACACCTGCAAATCAATCACATAGCTGGTGGGAGTCACGCTCCCAGTTAACATGAGCCACCTTTATGCATCTGGGAAAAAAGAAACAGACGTCTTCTACAGAGCTGGACCTACATCCTTGCTTTTGTGGTAGTTGTTCTGGTTTGGATATGTTAATTTTGAAATAAGAGGTGGAATTTGCTGGCTGCTTCACATGGTCAGTGGGGCATTAGCTGTGATTTCAGATTTTGTTTTCCAAAGGAAGGCAGGAGCCTGCATACAGGATTTGACTCCACTTCTGCTGAAACCATAGGAGAAGACAGAGACCACCATGAAGGACAGCTGGCAAAAAACCCACAACCAACAACACACCACAAAGCCCATGGGAGCCATTAGCTGCATGGAGGAAAGGTCAGCTAAGGCTTATAAAGGTAAAGTCACTTTTCAGTTCTCCTGGCTTATCTGTTTTTACTTTCACTGATTTCAGACAATTTACTTCATAGTTACACCAAAGTAAGAAGGAAACCGGTAGTTTGCACAAGGGTTCACAAATGTAGGGTGCATGGACCTGAAGGAGCCATGAAGCCAGTGTGTCTCCTCACTCAGGACCACTTCCAATGCAAAGGCTCCCTGGGTGTCCTTGAGCTGCTGGTGTGACCTCTGGTCTCCCTGCAGGGACACGTACCCCATGCCTGAGGGCAGGACGGTGGATCAGAGAGTTGGGCTCCTTTTGCTGTGTACTGGGTGAAGGATGTTCCCAGGCTGTTCTGTAGCAGCATGACATGAACAAGAGCAGCCCCAACCTGGGCTCAGGTTAGGTTAAAAGCACAGTACCTGAGAGTGTCTTGCAGAACCTAGGACCACCTATACGCCCCAGCACATCCCAGCATCCCACTGAACAGAGATCCAAGTGTGCACCGCCTCTCTGCAAGGTCTGGATTTCCACAGGAAGGTGATGGAGCCCATGGGCCAAAGGGCACCTGAGCTACACCTCACCCCCTTCCCACTACAGTCACCTGGGACACCAGGGCATGGGTGTTCAGATATATCCTCATCCCCCCACTCGCTCCAGACTCAGGAGACAAGAATTGCATTTTACCTTTCACAGGCAGGGTTCTTACAGTCAGAACCCCAATGGGCAAAACTGAACACCTCTACGATTCATATTCTTCTGTAGGATGTTGTTACCCTCCATTTGTACAACAACTCAGATGGCAGCTGCCTTCATGCCGGCTATGAAAAGAGTCACGGGAGTGAAAGAGTGGCCTGATTAAACCTTTCTTCTCTTCTAGTCCACACCAAGTTTTTGAATCTTGAGGAGATGATAATTCATGCAGCTTTTTAAATAGCTACTTGAGAGAAGCAATTCAGGTTGCATGTAGTAGACACAACTTTCATAAGTATATAGAAAACATTTAATCTTTAGAAGGAGGTTAAATTTCTTTCTTAATTACAAATGTCTTTTTCTTTTATATAACAATTTTTTAATTACAATTCCTTGAAGAATGAATATTCCGTAAGGTTGGATAACAAGGCTATGCCTAATTTATGCCATTTAGATGCAAATGATTATTCTGCTGTGTAAATACCCAAAATGAAGTGGAAGGTAGGCAGACAATGAGGACACAAAAGAGCATAATGACAAAAATCTTATCTTTTGATTAGGGTGAAAGTTTACAGGGTTCTGCTCCTCAAAGCCCTTTCTCATGCTAGTCCATTAACTTCACTAGGATCCTCTCATAAAAGCCCATGTCACTGGGGTCATTCCCATGAGAAGATGGTGTTTCAAATTAGTGTAGCTTTTCTGTTCTTAAACAACAAAAATCTGAGATGATACGTGCAGCTGGCTTAGGATTTTTGGAAAGTAGAACTGCAATAAATCAGTGAGATAGTACATAGGAAACCAGAAGAGTAAATAAACCAGGAAAAAAGTGTGTTGGCAGCATGGAGACTACTTCAGAACACTGTTTTAGAAGCATGGAATAAGTGTATACCACCTACTAGAGAAGATTTTTTAAAGGACTGAAAGGAAAACAAAATGTTGGCATGGTCAAGCATCAAGGCAGAGGAAACTACTAAATGACATCGAAGGCATCTTTTAAAAAGTTGAAGTCTTATCTGAACAAGGAAAATAGAAAAGATCATAAACTGTAGCAAGTTGAGTGTCACACTGCAATAAAGTAGGCCAGTGAGGATTTAGAGGGGCAACCTAGGAAAGGTGTGAAAGCTGCTATAAAACCTTTTTCAAAAACATCAAAGGAAGAAGCTGACCAGAAAGTCAACCAGGGCAATCCATGATGAAGGTGTAGAAAAGGCACTTTGTGAAGACAGGACCTTGCAGCAGAGCTAAATGATGTGTTTCTATTAGTGCTGGTTACAAGAGAGGTCAGTGAGGCTCCCACTGGAGTCACTCTTCACAGGAGATGAGTTTGAGAAACTCTGATTGGAATAAACCTGTAAACTGAACCTAACCAGTTGCCAGGACCAGAACAAATTCATGCAGGACCTTCAGGTGTACTCTGGTGTGAAAGTATGGAACGGCAACTGTCCTGTTTGAGTTACTGCTTAAAGCACTTAATGACAAAAAGTAGAAGGCTGCAAATGGGACACTAGTCTTTAAAAAAGGGACTGAGGAATAATCTGAAAAACTGTGGACTAAGAAGTCTGACATCCATACCAAGGGCATTGGTAAAAGCTATTGAAAAGATAGTGGGAGATTGAAGGAGCAACTTTCCCACTCATATGGAGGCTCTTTCCATGGATCCGTGTCTTCATCAGTGGCCAAAGACAACAAAACAAGGACCTGATACAAAAGATATCCCCAAGTACAGAGACACAGGGACAGCCAGAGTGAAGTTCTCCCCTCTTTCACAGACCTGATTGCAGCTGACCTGGGCCAGCTTTGCCACCATCTCCTCAAGCTGCTGGTAGGAAAAGTCCTACCTAGGGTGTAGTTTTAATGTATGTTGATGAGGGCTCTGGGCCTCAGCTCATTCCACCACGTCCCCCTGTTTTGCACAACACCGTACCCAGGGGAGAAGATAGTTTCACAGCCTGCAAGGAAGCATGTCGCAAAGGGCAGGTACTGTGCGTAATGTGGAGAAGCATGTAGGGCGTGAAGCTTCTAGAGGAGAACTCTGACAGAGCCTGCTTCATGTTCAGGCGTTTCATGACTGTATCTTGGAGAAAATAGGAAGTTATTTATGGGTTATCACCTGGATTTGGGCTTATGACTAGGCCATTTAAGACATAAAGGATATGATAAGAAGAGGTGGATAATGAAATAAGTGACAGTAATGCAGATGATAAACCAGAATATTTTCTCGGAATGCTCTGATCTTGAGTTAGTTGAGCAGATTTGCAGACTGATTAATGAAAAGGCACATGAAATTCAATGTCAATAATTATAAAGTAATGCATGCAAGGAAAAACCCATACCTCTAACTATAAACATAGTCAGTAAGGGATTTAATTCCCTAACACCACTCAGAAAAGAGGCATAAGAATTCATGTGGATAGTTTTCTGAATGCATCAGCTCATTGGTTGTCGAGAGTCAAAGGCAGATTGAGTCAGACAAACTTTTAGGAAAGGAACTCACAACAAATGAGAGCATATGATTAATGCTCCAGTGCAAAAACTGTGACGTATCTGCACTTGAGTGCTGTGGGTGAGACCCCAGGACTGGGAGTACTGGTCTGCAAAGCCTGAGGGGTGACAATGCTGAACCAGGAGAAGGGTGCATGGCTGCCTGTAGTGAACAACTTGCAGATTCAGTTTTACATAAACGTCTTTGGGGTCTTGTATCAAATACTACATATGTGGCTGATTTTTAACATTGTTAAAATTTGTGGAGCTGGTATGTTTGAGGCTCTGTCCCAGGACAAATACTGTATGCAGAGTGCAGTGGCCAGTTTAACTCTAGCTGCTGCTATATGAGGGAATACAGAGATAGTCCCCCCTTCTAAATTGACAGCTCTGTTATGTACTCAAGCCATAGTCAAGCCTTTTACATGCAATTGCTGCTGAGGCCTGAGAAAGTGGCTTTTTGGGGAAACCTTCTCTCCTCAGCATGTTGTCTTCTGATCTCGTCACAGGATGAGACATTTTTTGATGTTTCTCTTGCCCTGGGGAGTGAGAGAGGGAGGACAAAGCAATCTGTCCAGCCATTTCCTCCTCCCATCAGGGTTAGAGTCCTGAGCCATTTGACCTCTGTCAAGAGGGATGAGCTGGGCTACCAAATCCAAGTTAGCAGTGACATTCAAGTATTTCTTTCACAGACTTCCTGCAGCAAAATTGTATGTTCATTTTATTCTGCTGCTGAGTGCATACATCTTTCCATGTCTCTCTTTATATAAATATAATGGGCTTTGCAGGGAATATTTCTCTGGTTGCTATTGCACAGAATATAGACAAATTACAGTAAGTCTGTGCTGTATACCCAATATAATGCCAGAGTTTTTTTATTTTGGCTACGTGATTTTCCTGAATCTAGAGGGTTGAGTGAGCGTGCTTAATTTTTATATTAGTATCAGTGGCAACCTCTTGCAAAAGCATGATAAATAGAGAAATATTAGATTGCTAATAGTCCAAATGGATGAGCTAGGTAAACGTAATGTAAAATTGCTGCAATAAGGTAAATCTGTGTGGTATCTTACACTATGCTGTTTTACCATTAGTGCTGTGTTGTATAATACTGTGATTGGTATAGAAACAGAAAGTTATGTTCTGCTGGATGAACATACATTTTAAAAATGAAGAACAAAAACTCTATTACAAGTAAGGATATGGCCTATTTTCTCTAACAATAATGAAACAGGCAGCTTCATCAGTTAGTTTGTCCTTTGTGAGTACTTTAAAATTGTTGCTCATATTACATTGCAGCAGGTTTGAATTTTGCAAGCCAGGGACTTTCATTGAGCCCTTCATCTTCAAAAATTGCCCTTCAGCTGAGCTTTCAGCTAATCTCTGTTGCAACCCAGCTTCGATTACATTTTGAGAGATTAGGAGCTGTTTGTGATGTCTTTGGGAACGACAACACCAGGCTGTAGCAAGGGTGTAAGTGTTCTCTTCTTGAGTGTGCTGCTGTCTCTCTTTGCTAAGGTAGCTGTGTTTTGTGGGTTTGAATTTGTATAAAAGCTGAAGGGATGCAGACCATTGCTAACCCACCTAATCGAGCAGACCTGCTCACAGGAGTAAGGACTGCACAACCTGACTTAGCAGCCTTGCACAAATGAGATTCAGCAATAAGGCACTTCCATCCATTAGATCTTTATTTATCAATATCACCTTGCTGCTAAATTATAAGCAAGAATGTATTTATTCTCCGTAAAAATGCTAATAAATTCCTCTTGCACTCGTTTAAGAACTAGACAGATAGCTATAGGTTCCACAGGGACACTTAACATACCAAGGTAATTGTTTTAATGCAGTGGGTTTGCTACACTCTGAGCAATCAGGTTTGCCCCGTACTTGTCACTTGCTCAGCATTTTGCTACACCGAATGAACAGGATGTCACTGAGAAACCTGGGAACATTTAGAGTGTTTTAAAAGACTTTAGGTGGAGGAGCTTAAGCTCACCTTTGTATCTTTTGGTATCTGCCTGTTCTTGTTTTTTGCCCTGGAGCACCAACATTCATGCTTTATTTACAGATCTCATCAGGCTTTGCCTTGTCAAATATTTTGAATTCCATAATGAGGTGTGTAATGTCTCTTATATAAGCTCTGGTTGGTGCTCTCCTAGGATGCCTTGCCTTTGTGCTTAAGTGGTTTTGCCTGTGTTCACTTTACTCATTTTGCTTTTCAATGAGGAATTTTTTATTGAGGAATTAAGAAAATAACATTTGGCTTCTCCCATCATGTTCTCCTCCCCCCCCCCCCCCAAACCAAACCAAACCAAACCAACTCAAGTAATGACCTTGCTTCAGATCATCAGTTTGGTTCTTTGGAACTAATATCAGAGATTCCTTTTTTGATAGCAAATATTGTCATGGGAACAGAAACTGTACATCCGAAAATGAACTGTGAGCAGATCATGTCACGGAAGTTGTCAGTCAGGCACTATATAATGCTAACTCTCTCAATTACTCTATTGAGAAGAGTCTGACGTCAGAAAGGACCTTTTTGAACAGTAGGTCTGAACTGTTGTAGCATTGTGCCAGCGGCCACAGGACGTCGCCCAGTAGCAGCAAGCCTGTACCTCCTCACCGGCGCAGAGCCTTTCCCAAAGTCTTCCAACATTAATGTAAAGGCTTTGAGTGGTGGTGGATCCCCTCGCAGGCAGCCGGCGTGTGTGAGGTGCAATAGCCCTAGCTGTATCTACAGCTACATGTGCACGGGCAGGGGCTGCCTGTTCGTGGTGTGTGTGGACTGGGGGAACGGGCATGTGGGGGGTTCACGGCTTGTGTTTGGGCCATCTGTGTGGCACATGCTGCAGCCAACGGGGCAGATCCACTGCGTGTGCCTGATACGTTTATCACCCAACGAATATGGCATTTCTAGCATTCCCAAAGTAGTTTAGATAGATTTTTGCCTTGTAGCCTTGTCAACGTGAGCTAGTATTGAAATATATAATCTCAGAAGGTGTTAAAATCACAGAAAATGTGCAAACCTGTAAGGTATTACTGAGAGATAGAGTCACAGTTCCAAGATGCAAGTGTGCTGAGTTGAAGGTGGATGAATGTTTCCAGCAGGAAATGGGTGCAGTATTTGTCCTGGATGAAGTCTTCATTAACACTGTGATGGACTAGATACACAATCTAAGCAATTTCTATTTATGGACTGGCTCTCCAATTCATGTTTTATGAGTTTCCTCCCAGGCAAAGCTGCTCTGGTTGGTTCATTAGCGTCTTGTCAGAAAAACAATCGGGAGGATATTAATCTGAAGCTCAAATACCATGTCAATTAGCAGGCAGGGGTTTTGTACTGCGGAGTTCAGAATGTACTTGGCAGAAGAAATGCAAAGAAACGTTTTATCAATGAGAGAACCTTAAAGCAGTAGATACAGACACTTCAGCTCCTTTTCTAAATATGGTCTTAAAATAGTTTGCACCAGATGCCATCTATGAACGACACTTTGTTAATCTCATGTTTTAGATAAAAATATTAGAACAGAACTGCACTTTCATAGCAAATATGTGGATATTTTGATGACATACTTTGGAGACAGAAACAAACAAAAAGTCTGTTCTACTTTATGGTATAGAGAAGCAAATGAAGAGGAAGGTCATTCCTCTGGAAGCTGATGATAGTTAGCCGCAATTTTTAGGAGCCACACCCTGAGTGTGGAACATATTGGTAGCAATATGCTGTGGGAGAGTCCTGTTTTATTGGCAGGCAAAAAATCATAACTTTTTCATGAAATCATCAGTAGAATCCGTGTGAAGTAATTTCCTTTCAGCACAATGGGATAAACCAGCATGCTTGTGAAACTGTGACAGGGATTGAAATCCAGGGATTACAGGCATGCGTGTCGGGGCTGTCTCACCTGGTGCCTTGGCTTTCGCTGCTGGGAGGAAACGACTGAGCATCAGCAGCTCTTCTGGCAATATGTGCCGCATTTGGGGAAAGTGCTTCCATTTCTAGGTTCAGTTTCTAAATTTTTTAGATTAAAATAAATACTTCAGTGTTTCAGTCCATTAGAAGAAGCTGGCCTTCATGCAGTTGCATTAAAGCCTGAACTAACAGTGCCAGAAACCTTTTTCAACCACTTATGCTGGGTAGTGTAGGCATAAAATGCTAGTAAATAGAAATTGCGGTGTGTCACATTAATTTTGAACATGCACATAGACATGCTAGCTTCAAGGCAGGAGACAACTAAGACATTAATTTCTTAGCTAGAAAAAACCCACCCACATGAGGTCTGAAATCACGGTCTCACTGGCCACGTGTGTACTGCTTTATCAGATTGCTCCTGGGGACAGACCCAGGAAGGCCTCCCAAGCTGGAGTTCACATGCACATTTCAGGCCCTTACTATCCTTCCCAAATGCCCCAGATGTGTCCACACAAAGCAGCACTGAATGACCTTCGGATCTCCTATCCTACAGTGCTTTCAGCACTATCAGCAAGAGAAATCCTTTCCTTGTGACCTACCATGTAGCTCTACCTAAGTGGCCTTGCTTGCTTCTGTTCATGATTGCCGGTAGCAAAAGCAGGGAAAGAGCCTTTCTTTTGCTTGCCTGGACCTCTGGATTCCCAGCTGGTCCCACTGCTTCCCCAGAGCTTGCTTGAGTTTGAAGCAAGCAAAGCCCCCACCAGGTTCCTTGGGGCCAGGACAGGCAGCAATCTGTGCCTTCCCTCTTGCTGTTCTCATCTCAGGCTTAGTCTTTCCCTGGACCTTGGTTGCAGCAGAGGTCCCCAGCACCCACACTTGACAGCACAGACCCCTTCGGAGATGAGGAAGGTGAGAGCCTTCCTGTGTGACTGCTGCAACTGGATTTTTACAGCTTCCTCATGGAACTGAGTCATGAGAGAGAATGTGCGTTGCCAAGTGATAAACCCTATGGGCAGGACCCAGCCTGGGACACTGAAATTAGTCATCTAATGTATGTGTAGATGAGATTTCTAAGCTCCCATTATCGATGATGAAGATCCAGTCCACAAATGTCACAGGAGGCATATTCAGCAGAGGTGGTGGGGTCTGGAGAGCGAGTCTGCCCACAGGGAAGGAGACACTGAGAGGCTCCATTCAGTTGCCCTCTTACCAATAGTGATACCTGGTAACTCTGAGATGCCTAAGGCTATCTTAGGCATCCTGATGGGTTTGCAGATGTGAAGCAGGACCTACAGGAGACCTTAGGTCCTGTGGACCTGCAGCTGGAGGCCAGCCAGAAAACTCCAGGGCATCTTAATGGCACTGGACACTAATGCTTTGGCAGCTGAGTCGAGGCTTGGATGTCTACTGACTGCAATAGGAACCAAGATGCCCAGCTCACAAATAAAGGTTTGCAATTAGGTGCTTAAATTTAGATACCTCAATCTCAGACTGAATCCCACCTTTTTTTTCTGGCAAGAGCCAAAAGCCATTTTTGCACTCTGAATGAATTTACGTCCATAACACACACAAAACATAGGCCAAAGACAGTTCCTCACAGCCAACTCCCAAACAAGCATCCCCTTGGCCTCTCTCCCCTCTGTCCTTAGGACTGCCCAAGGCATGGGGATGCAGCCCTCTTCCTTCCCAGCCTCCTTGGAAGCCTCTCTAACCCATTATGAAGCGAAGACTATATGAGAGATAGGCAGCCTCAAGAGAGGTGTCTCTAGACATGGCCCTTCACAAAGCATTTGGAATTGGCTGTGCCCCACAGAGCAACATTTGGGCATGAACAGCACCAAATCATCCAGAAAGGGCACCCTGTACCGCCCTTCCTTCAAAGCAACGCAGGTGAGAACCTGGCGGAGGGCAGCACTTGCTCAGTTGACTCACATGGAGCAAGGAACCACTGCCACCTCCGTTCCCCACAGGTGGGTGAACAACAGGTCCTTTCCACTCTTGCCCTTGGCGTTTGACTGGGGGCATCTGACAGCCCTGGCCTCAGCCCCCGGTGCCAGCACAGGACTGCGAGAGGACATTCATGCTGCCTCCGAGAGCTCAGGGTGCTGGAGAGGCAGCTCCTCTTACCACTCCAGGGAAGGCACAGGCTCCAGCAATGGTCAGCGCTGGGCACAAAACCTCCCAGTGAGGCTCTGCCATGAGATTTACCTATGAGGCAGGAACTTCTGCTTTCCTTATGTTGTGGCCTTTTGAAGGGCATATGGTCACTGTCAGCCATGGCCTTCGGTGCAGTCGGTGGTTGTACCAGTGCCCATGCACCATCACCTTCAATGCCTGGGGACAAGACCCTGTGAGTGAGGCACAAAAGCTGATGTGAACGTGCCTGTGGTACTCAATGAACTTCAAAACATTCTGTCTTCTAAGAGGTTGCTTGCAGGTACTCTTGGCAGCCTGTGATGTGGAGGAGAGTGTGATCCTGGAAAAAGTTAACATGGTACTTCTTTGACTTAAAAATAGCTATTGATTAGATATCCCTGCATAAAAAATAGCTCCAATTACAGAAATGAATAATAATGTACTTCACATTCCTTGTAGATACTATTTATATATTTGTTAACAAGCCAATTACTATAGTTGCACTGAATTATTTGGATATAAAATTTAGTAGTATGAGGATAAGCTCATTCAGTGAACTGTCAAGCTGCACACGACCTTGCCAGTGTAACCAACATAATTTTATGTTTGTCATAATTGTTTGTTAACTCCATTGTTTCATCCTCTGACAGAAGAACCTGTATTTGTTATTGCTTATGTTCATTCTTATTATCACAATAGACATTCAGACCCGTATCTTATATACAGCATACACTGAACCTACCAGATTTGTTTGGGAAAAACCCCACCTTCTTAGCAGTACACCACCTCAGTGTACCCCTTCCTACTCCTACTTACCCGTTACCTTCTCAGCAAAAGACCGACTGCCTTGTCAGTCCAGAATGTGCTCAGATGCAAGAGAGACAATTAACACTGTTGAGAAATGTTCAAGTATTACCTCCTGGATCTCAGGAGTTTTGTGGTTTAGTGATACAAGCTACTATCGAAGAGAAGTGCATAGAAATGCTTTTGTTTGGGCCTTCACTAACAGAAATAGTAGAAGCTGTTCAGAAAATGAAACAGATTAGGTAAAATTGAGATTATAAACTAGAAAGAACTGAAGGGGGCACTGTAGGAACAGACATTCCTCTTTTTAGAAAATAAAGATGGTAAATGCCTGCTTGCTCTTTCTCTTTGAAACAAGAAAAAAAAAAAAAAAAAAAAGATAAGATTGTCAGACACGAACCATATTTTCCCCTAGCTTTTTCTCACTTTCTGCTAGTGAATAGTGAATTCAACCCCCTTCCCCAGAGCGGGAGGGCTTCAAGGAGAGCATCAGGGCACTCAGTATCGTGTCCTGCAGAACCGAGACACGGCTGTACACCCCGCGGCGTGCGGGCTGCGGCACCGCAGGCAGGGCCGTCAGCTGAACGTGGGAAACTGCAAGCGGTTTGATGCCAGGCTGAGGAGCCATCAGCTATGGCACTTTTCTTTCCCAGATGGGTCAGGCCTATGGCAGGATATTTACTTTCCACAGATCTACCCCTAATGCTCACTAAAAGGGCACAAAGAGAGGCCAACCAGTCCTTACACAAAATGCTGAGGGTTATGATTCAGCCCTGCAACTCTTAATTCCAGTCAAGCCTTCAACTATCTTTGCCTAAAGCAATCCTCCATCCTTTTCTTTGCCCCTTTGCTACCCCTCTGCTGCAGGTGGTGGCCATGCTGGGCTGCAGGCAGGAGGGCTTTCCAAGAGCAACCCCTCTGTCCTGTGAGAAATGGTGGCTGTGCTGCAGGGAGGTCTGTGGTTTCAGAAACTACAGCCTAGAGCTTCAGAAGTATCCAGCACCCACTCGGGCAACACACAGCAAGGACAAAATCCTGAATGGCTGCACAACCTATATAATTGTTTTGATCACAGAGTAAATGCTTAATTTTGGAAATATTACGGGCCAGATGCACACATCTCAAAAGAAAACTTGTGGATTATAGCCAGCATCTACATCTACCAGAGTGCTGTTTCAAAATATTTGAAAGCTTTTTAAGACAGAGATCTGCCTTCCTGCTCAGCCACAAGAACCAGACTCCTGTGTTGGTAAGCGACAGTGTGACCTGGTCTGGGAGTCAGCTCCAGCAGTGAGAGCACAGAGGTGGGTTTTACATTTCATTTGGATTTTGCAGTTAGTGGATATTTTTACTTTGTTTTGGACTTTTTTTGGCTTCTCTGAAGGTTCAGCCTTTTCTGGTCACAGCTTTGCTCCTATTGATTAACAAAATAATTTTTTTATTTTTTTTTAATTTTATTTTTTTTTCATTTTATTTTTTTTTCCACAAGAAGGACAAATCATTTGTCACTGCAGGCAGAAGCAGATGTGGAGGGCTTTGAAAATGAGGAAAGGGACCTTGAAGTGGACTCTGCAGCAGGAGCAAGGTGCAGAGCAGTGAGTGCATCAATGCACAGTGCGTTGAAACGAGACAGACCTTCAAGCGACGGCAGCTCCAACACCAGTTAGCTGGTGGACAACCAAGAAGTATAGCAAACCTGTGTGTGTGCACACATGCATATAACACAATGGAAGTTCAAGACAGCAATATCATACAAACCAAGAACAGCGTACATTATTCATTATCAAGATACTCCTGAAGACATGAGAATTTTTATATGTATATGCTGGAAACAAAAAAATACAGCCACTGCGTGGAGGATGTATGGTTCTCCTGCATGCCCCTTTTGTGTTCAGCCCAGGATGCCCCATATCTGTATCTGTGGACCTGTGAACAGCCAGTAACATCCCCACAGAGGTCTTTCACAAATGCTTGAGAGCTGTGAAAGGCATTTGAGCAATAGTAAAACCAAATATCTAGGGAACTTGTTACTTGTTGTAGCAAGTTGCTACATCTTGTAGTTTATTAGCCCTTTTAACAGATTTGCACAAGGTCTGCAATGAGGTTGCTACATGGTTTGTACTATGGAGGTTAAGCTCCATTTCATTTTGCCAGTGCGAAATTTCACTCTTAAGCAAAAATGCCAAGGAAACATTTTGGAGGGGTTAACAAAGCTGTGGGGACAGCCCAGCATCCCTGAAGTAAGAGTCATTCCTACCTTCTTGGTTGTAACCTCTGCTGCTGAGCTGGGTGTTTTATTCAGATCCATCTAGGGTGTCTTTGGGAAAAGCTTTGTTCCAGGACCCAGAGTATGTGATTGTGCCATGCCTCTGAGCATGGGGGAGTGTGTGTGTGTGTGTGTGAAGCTGGTGTGCATCGTGATGACAACTCAGGTAGAAAGTGGGGTGTTGTCCCCAAAGGGCGACTCGCAAGGCGCTTGTGAAGATTTTGAAGGTGTATCTAATTTAACAGACTGATGCCTCCAACTGAGGGGTCTGTTGTAAGGGAGGGGTGTTATTCTAGGTGTTTCCTTCATGTCGGCATCACTGCTCTCTGAAGGTCTTTCTCTGTAGGAGAGAAAAGGCAAACTCCTTCCATCACTTTGATAGGAGAACCAGGAGCTTTCTTCTTCCAAGGCCCAAAGTGTGTTGGTGTGTGCTCCAGAGAGCTCCCTTTGCCCAAGGAAATCTCCAGCTGAGGTCCTGCAGTCTGACAGATTTTAAGGCCCTCAGCTTCTGACACCACAGCGCCCTAGCTCTCAGCGTGCCTGGTCAAACAGGAAAGACAAGCAAAACAAGCCCATGCTGTATTTTTCTAGAGATGCCAAGGAAGACTGTGTAAGTGGGAATTTGGTATTAGCCTGGATATTGTCCCCTTCTCTCCATCAGAAATTCTCAGTTATGGCCATGATGAGCACATGTGGAACCCAAAATCTTCATCAGTGAGCCACCACATGAAAGCATGCTTATTGTCCAGGTGTATTTTAACTGCCCAGATTACAGCTTCTGTGAAAGTGTTTTATTTGCATAGGAAATGCAAGGACCACTGTGAGGAGGTACTCATTGTGGCTCAGACCCCTTCTTGCTTTGCGTGAGAAATGGGAGATTTGCATACAACACTTAGGGCATTTGAATTATGAGAAAATAGAAATCCTTTCTACGCCTCTCTCTCCCGACACCCTCCTGTTTAACAAGTCCTATCATCCTCAATGGGAGGCAATTCATATGTCAGTGGTAGGATAATGGTTGGCTGTAAGGTAGCAGATAACATAATCTGCCTCTTGAAGTTCTACAGAAACTGTCCTTTCTATTTATTTCACTTGACCTGGAAAGAGCAAAGTGCTGTTAAGCCAGCAGGTTTGATTGATTGCAGATATATATCTATACCCAGGAGTCTTGCCTATCAGTATGTTACTTTCAAGTAAGGACAGGTTTGATTTGCAAGCTTTGTCTTTAATCTAAAGCAATGTGTAATAGAAAGTTAGACCTCAAGTCATAAGCTGCTAACAGTTATAAATAAAGGTAATCAGTGTGAAACAAAACAAGTTACTTGTTCAGATGATTTGTTAAAATAAATTAAAATATAACGTGGTGCTAAGGTTGCTCTTTCGATGCTTGTGAACATCCTCCATTGCTCTCTGTCAGCTGGTGACTTCACTCAGTAACAATTGATTTTAAGAAGGAGAAAAATACAAATTATTCATTTGGATGTGGCTCTCCCACACATTCGCAAGCAATATCTGTCTTTAAGAGCTATAATGTGCCTGAGGCTATGACAGCTCCACTCTCTCAATGGACTACTTACCACTAACCTGGAGAGTGTGAAAATTTATAGAAACTTTTGAAGTATGACAATTATGAGACAGCACGTAATAGTCTTTAAATCTTGTGTGTTTATTATGATCATAGGTTGAGCAGTGGTGTATTTTGCTCTTTGATTTTGAGCCACCTAGTGGTAATATAAATGAGATGAGATTTCTGTACTTAAGAGTTGTAAACCTTTCTCAGCAACTATGTACAATTCAACAGGACTAAGTGCAGCAAAGTGAATTGAAACCTCAGGGTTTTGTCTCTCTTGCTAAAGGACACTTTTTTTTTTTTTTGTTAGAAATACAGTAAAAATGTCAATGTTACCTAATAACAAGGAGTTAAATCATTCCCTCAGATTGATCCTGTCAATGGGCTGCTCCAGGTCTCTGCTGAGGCTGTTTCAAGTCACTTTTCCCTCTGGGAGCATTTCTGGGGACTCACCAGGTGGTGAATGGTGTTTGGCAGACATGGCAGCAGGGTGCCCCTAATGTGTCCCTCACCTCAGCCCCCTGCCCCTTTTCCACTGGTGACACAAGCCTGTGCAGGGAGCCAGGCAGCCTTGGGCCATATCACTTTGTGGCCCTTAGGCAGAGATAGTTTGAGAAGATTGCCCAGAATATTGTTTTGTTGGGGTCAGGAGTGTGAATGGAACCTCCTGGCTCTGATCCTGGGCTTTGCCATGTGTCCTCAGTGCTTGCTGCTAGCTTTTGTTCCCCAGAGCATTTTTGGCCAGTGTATTCTAACACCAAAATCCGATCTTAAAAATAGTGTTTTCCAAAATTGAGCAATTTATCCAAATATTACACCATATAACTGAACTACAGTTACCAGGGAGCATTATATACCCATATATCCGTGACAGAGCTGCGTTTTCCAGGCCTGTTGTCTGGATGATAATCAATCACATGTCCTTTTGCACTCAAAGAACCAAAGTTAATTACAGACCTGCTCAGTGGTCTATGAGATACACTCAGCACCTCAGATATACTGTAGCTAATTTTAGGGTTTTCTAAATGGGAACTGTAGATCAAAGTATCTTTCATTTTGTCCGTGTTCTCATATAATGGTCTCAAGAGCATCCAGATCACTAAATCCTTATTGCTAGTCTTGCAGGTTAGAAACCACAGTCACCTTTCTTTTCTGTGCTGAATACTTGAAACCTTTGTAGTCATTGGCCATTCTCTGATGCCATGTTGCATACATTTTCTTTTATGTTCATATATCTCTCCATACCCTAAATATAACTTCCAGATGCTAAGATTATGTAGCATTCCAACCCCCCCCCCCCCCCTGCAATATTGCATTTTATATTCTCAGCTGGATTACCAAATATGCTTTCAGAGCAATCTTAAAAAAATAAATAAAATAGTTCATCCTCTGTTTTTAACATGCAGCCTAGAAAAGCAGGGCTCTTTTTTAGAGAGGAGAAAAGAAATTGAGTATTATGTCTTCAGTGCTTCCTGAAGGTTAAGATGTTCAAGTAATCCCCAGAGAGTTAGCAAAGAGAAAATGCCTTGCCTTCAGTTACAGACTTCACTACCCATTTAGCATTTGTAATTTCTTCGTGATACCTCAAGCTTCTGGTATGTCATGTTTCTATGTAATTTTTTCCTAAATTGGGTACTGGAAGCACTGGGCCTATTAAGCTGAAAGGCAGTTACAGGCAGAGTATGGAGACAGGTGCTCATTAATTCTTGTTAATTCTGAAAAACATGTAGAAAGGATTATAAGGATTCCTTGTAAAGTAGGAGAGGAAGGATATGTCAGCTGGGATGGGGAAGCCACAGGAATGGCCCAGATGGGAAGAGAAATTCAGCCACATGTTTGTTATCATGTTAAGTGCAACGAAGCCAACCACCAGGCTGAAGATGAGCCTGGCCAAGGAGAGGGATTTTCTCTCTTCTGCTGAAGGACCAGATCCAGAAGAAGATGTGTCATTTCCAGATTACTGCCTGTGTGGTCTGAAACGAAGCTCAGCGCTTACTGTGCCTCCTGTTTTCAAGGTTGGAGCAGGACAGCTGGGCTCCAGCTGCCCTCACAACCAGCAGGGACTGATGGAGGGGGTGCTGGAGACCACCTCCAGGTTGGGTCTGGGGGTGCCACCTGCTCTGGTGTGGTGTGCCCTCCATCAATGCTGCTCCAAACGCTGGAGGGAGAGAAGCCAGGCAGCTGCCACAGCCCTCAGCCGAGCGACGCTGTGCCTGGGGTCTGCGGGCCTGCAGTGTATTCCTCCGGGCAGGAGGGTTTCTCCTGATCTCCGCCACTCCCAGGAGCTTTCTGGCTTTGCAGGGCGGATGAGGGAGAGGGGGAGAGATGGGCATGGGAATCAACACCCTGGCTGCTCCCCTGAAGGAGTGGTGGAGACCAGCCCCTCTTCTAGTCCATATGGAAGTACTGAGCATGAAATAGCAAACCCCAAATCTCCGGCAGTTAGATCCAGAGAGGGATTTGGAAGTGTCGTTTAGACAAACTTCCCAAGAATATGCAGGCTATCTAAGTGGCTGAGGAGGACAAGCCTCAGCAATTTTCTGTTCTTGTAAGACAAGGCGGCAGTTCTTTAAAACCTGACTTTATCTCTTGCTAGGGCTTCTTTGCACAGAGGAGATGAGAATTCCTCAATATGCTCCAGAGGCAGGCAGTGGGATGGAAACACCACTGCCTCCCTGGAAGGGGAGGGAGGTTTTGCAGTTGCAGCAATCCCAGATCTCGCAGCAGAGCGATGTCAGCAATGGTTCCACCTGGCACAACTTCGGGATAAACTCTGCTTTTTTTCTGACTAGAGAACATGGGAGCATCTGTGTAGAGATGCGTGCAGTGAACTTGGGCAGGCAGCTATCAATGCAGAGGGGGAAAATAGACTTGGGAGTTTGCCGCCTGGCCCCTTTACACACCATGGAGGTGCATGCAAGAGACCATGAGCAAGGACATTTGTTGGGGACCTCCTGATTTCTCTTTTAGGGCATTTCACTAGAGAAGGACTGGCGCTGGTTTTAGGTAAGCCCTGCCCAACGAAGGTGTAGTGAAACCACTGGGGCTTTACACCCCTCCTCCAGCCACCTCCCCCCTGCTGTCCAGGTGTCCCCTGCTGCTCTGCAAAGGAGGCAGCGGCGTGGGCTGGTGCACAGACTGGCACGGGTGCTGGGTGAGCCCTGGGCTTACGGTGGGGCGAGGAGACCCCTGTGGGACCCACACGGTTACTGCCACCACGTCCTGAGAAAACCATGCGGGCTGCTCTCCCTGCGTCTCCACAGCCACAGGGAGAGCTGTACCCACACTTTCACGTGGTACCTCACTGCAGGGCATGTCTTTGGCTCACGTTAGGCAGCTGAGTGGCACCAAAATGAACAGGCAAAGCTAGAAAGGGGCAACAGCCGGAATATCAGAGTAGAAGGTGTGAGACTGGGTCTGCCTGCTCAAGAAAACTGTGTGCTGATAGAAAAAAGTGTAGCAAAGGATGGGCTGTTTGAGGCAAACCCACCAGATTGCCATCTCCAGGAGTCCACACAGATCTGGATGTACTTTAGCTGTGTTAGTCCACAACCAAGCCGGAGTTGTGACAGAGTTGTTATTGCTGTGCCAGCCCGGTGCAGGTGAACAGTTCTGGACTTGTGCTGGTAGCTGGGTAAGGCACCACGCCCGGCTTTGTCAGCTTTGCCATTGCAGGTGTCTTTCAACCCCATATGCATTTGCAAGGCACAGAAAGGTCATTTCCAAGTTGGGGGGCTCATAAAATTTGTCATGCAGGACATATACTCAAACCTTTTAGATTTGAGGACGGACTTCTTTGGTAGCTACCAAGTAACTTCTATTTGGTCACGGAGAGAGCTGCACAGACACTCCAAATGTGTCTAGACAAGGAATAAAGTTCATATTCCCATGAAAGACTTACACAGACTCATAGGTATGTATGTATTTATCAATCTAAAAATCACAGTGACACTTCAGATGACAGTATGTCACTGGGAGCTCATGTTCAATTGGTTATACACAATGTCCCCTGCAGGGCAATTATTTTCCAGAGAATATGAATGCCTAATACAAGCCACCTTTTTTATTTCTAGCTGTATAATTTTGCTTTGGTCACATTCAGAATGTGCGTCGCCTGACACCACCTGCTTTATAAATTGATCCACCTTGCTCACTCTGCATTACTGACCTGTCCCCATTCTTTACTGCTCACTGATTTCTCTCAGCTGCAGGATAAACTTCACATTTTCTTCCCAGTCACTGATGATAGCGTACAGCAGCTTCTCAACCAGAGGGAAGGAACAGTCATGCCAGCCTGTCAGATCCCTCTTTATTAACTGCAGCAGCCAAAAGCCCACGTAGCTCTAGAGAGGCTGTCTGGCCTTCCCAGCACTATTTCAGCAGCAACACCCACTGTAAACCTTTTCTTCTCACACACTTTCCTTTCCCTGCAAAACATTGATAACGATGCTTCAATTCACAGTCCCATTTGTAGCAAAGTGATTAAGCTTAAAAAAAAAAAAAAAGAAAAAGAAGCCCAATTGTTTAAAGAGGGATTGATTTCATAAAGGGAGTCCACACTTTTCTGAACTGCAGCTGAAGAACAAAGAGAAAGAAACAAAATAATGTGCAGCTAGTTAAGAAATAGCTTTCAGACTCTATTTGGTTGGGAAATGTTTTAATGTTGCTAGTCATGGTTAGACAATAGGGGCATGACCTGAACATCCTAGGAAAATACCAGCTGCTCTGAATGAAAAATATTACAAACATATGGTGAAACCAGTAACACTGAGGCCTTTAACTTGACAAATTTCACGTAAGTTAATTCCGGTGGTAATGTAGTTTCTTCCTGGAACACTTATTTATTTGCACACTATTTTTGTGAGTTACATCCAGGCTTCTTCATGGAGGTTCATTGTCTCTGGGGAATGTTATTCAATTCAATCTTGCTCAGAGTGGCCTCCAAATGTACTGCTCCACTGTGTCTTGAACAGCACAGTTGTGTCTCTCTTCAACCAAGCCCTCCCTCTGCTCTTTGCTGCCTCACTTTCCAGCCTGCACCAAAACCTTACTTTCTGAAGGATCTTCCTCCTACCTTAAACACTTTTTTGACTGTTTCCTTTTCAATAATATGCTTATTTCCTTTAAGGGAAATTTTCCTCCAGGCAGATATCTTAAGTCAGCTTTGACATTGTCTGCCTTTCTCTCAGCTCCGTCTGATGGGCTGTGAGTTGCTTTTACCCAGACCTGCACCAGCTGCTACTCTGTTGAAATCTTTAATCACATCCAAATCACCACAGGACCATATTAGGTAATTTTGCGTGGCCTTCATATTTTCTACCACAGATTAGTGGCTATGTCTGTTGTCGTAGACAGGCCCTGCTCCGCAGTACTGTGGTGCAGTCTGTGCAATGTTAGCCACCAAGTACTTATTGTACCGGGAACTAAAAGCTGGATTTATGCTGCACTGTTAGAGGTGATACTGTTCCCTCCTGGTTTGGAGGACTTCATATTGCTCTGCTTCTTGTGATCTGTCCTAGCTGGAGTTGCTTTTAGCCAAGCTGCTCCATCAGCACAGGCAATTCCTGTCTTCTGGGACCAAAACCTGCCTCACAAACCTCTTTGCTACTGTCCCCGCCCGTAAAACACACACGGTCACCTGCATATCTTTATAAGTTTGATACACAGGTTTCTACCTATCTGCTCAGCTTAGGAATGTGTTTGTCCTCCTCTGTACAAGGACGTGTTGACTGCCTTTTGATTTTCTGAAATCAATCATTGAGATACTGAGTCCATCTATAACTACAATTTTGTTTGGCTTCTCTCCTTTCAAAATTTCACAAATAATCTATATTCCTTTACTACCAAACACATTCTGAAGTTACAGAAAAATGAGACAGAAATTGGAGGTCTATGGGTAAGAAAGATGGCATAGATCCATATTTGTGTGTAATATATATAAAAAAGATGCCAGTGTAAAAGAAAGACCAGAAGTATCAGAGCAGAAGTTTATCCATTGCAGTATTTTTATACTGAACAGTCCAAAACTGATGCCAGGAGAGAAAATAACGCAAGAAACGTAAGAGAGGGATGGGAAAGCAGGTGGGAGAAGCAAAGACGTGAGAAGCAGCAGTCCAGACAAGGCTGGATGGTGACTTTTCATGTCTTTTGGCCTGCGCAACCTCTGCGATCTGCGTGTGATGGAGAAGAGAGATGGCAGCCAGCCCCAGAAGCTGGGGTGTGACGCTAACACCGGGCTGTTAGGGGCCTCTGGGGTTTCCGAATGAAAACAAGAAGTTTAGCAAGAGTCTACCATAAACCTCCCTTAATCTCAAGCTATTTCTTTCAGCATATGGAGTGCATTAAAAGAGTATAAAACCACTCTCAACGGAGGTTTACTGTGTATTATACAAAAATTGAATTGTTGTAATAGCAACTGCAGCTGACTACCACCTCTAAAGATGTGGCATAAATCTGAGTTTTAGTGCCCCTTATAGTAAACACTTAGTGGGTAACGTTGCACAGTCTGCACAAACAATGCTGTGGAGCAGAGCCTCTCTGCTAAAACAAACACATTGCCACTAATCTACATTAGAAAATAGGAAGGCCATACAAAATTACCGAAAATATGTATTAAACAAAGCAGACCATTATCAGACATACAAATCTAAGTTGTCGTAAGATGTTGTCTCAGCTATAGCAGCATTGTAAAATGATCCTAATAGCCTATACAGCCATTTGGCTTGATATAAAAATACACATTCCTTTGACATGTATAGAAGTGGTGGACTGTTACAGTAATTACCTTAATCTGGCAATTGCAGTAAATAATTCTCCTTTTCAAGGATTTGAAGATGCTCTGAGTAGTTACTCTACTTTGTTCTTACTGTAGCATTTTTCTAGTTGTACAAGGCAATTTTTTAGAATTTAAAGGTGCTAATGAATCTGATATATAAAAGCATTTAATTGTGTATAAAGTATTAACTATGGCTAGAAAGAGGAGAAATAGAAAAAATAAGACCCAACATACAACTGTGGTCATGTATTATGTAATATCTAAGCATATATTTTTCTGGTTTTCCAAATTCTATGCCATTTCCCCCCATTAAAAGTAGCACAAGATATCCTGATTCTTCTTGTATTTGGCGATATGTTTTTAACTTGTGATTTCTGCTGGAAATATACATAAAATCAAACATTCAGGTTTCTTTAAATTGGCAAGTAAAGATAAATAGAGAAAAAGATTTTTCTTAAAAGTCTGATGAATGAAAAGAGAAAATATCACTGAATGGTAAAAAAAAATGTTGATGCACATAATCAATCTTTTTAATCCAGCAACAACTAAAAATTTCATGAATAGAATAATGAGGTAAAGTAAATAAAAAATGTCACAGGCAGGAAATGCTTTAATATCAGGAAGAATCTTGCCATTCCATATCTGCAATATCAGAAACACTCCACTGTGTATATACGTGGTGATTCTGCAGACTATGCAGTGACTCCTCTGTCATTTATAATCCATAAACTGTAAAATAAAGTCTTTCTTATTTCCCAGGTGAGAAGTAATATTCAATATTTCAGTATTTCAATACCTGAAGTTGTGACCCATTGAAAAAAGTGGAGGAACGTTATGAGGGCTGAGGTCATGAGGAGGTGCCTGAATGAATGAATGAATGAATTCGGAGTTCTCACAAAAGAATAAATGAGGATCTTCTGAGTGTGGACCTGAGTCATGGGTAGGAGGATCCAACCTGCAAAGATAAAAGTGAGCATCACAATTATTTACAATTATTACAATTATTTGAACCAATATTAGAAATAATAGAAGACATTATAACAAATAAACAAATTTACTGCTCTGAGGATGACATCATGCTGGAGCTGTACAATATACCAGTAACACAGTGTGTTCTTGCATGCTAATACCTGCAAGAAGTTTCTGAGGATGCTCAGTCTGAGCTAGCTTCTAGGAGCTTAAGTAGAGCTGGGCAAATCAGAGCAAAATCAACCAATGGAATTGTTTCTCTTCTAAAACTTACCATACATTAAAAATAAACCATGGTAATAAAATCCCCACTAAGCATGGGGAATGGGGAATGGGAAGGTGACTGCAGTGTCCTGTAAAAGCTATGCCTGAACTCATCAACCAAATGTGCCCAGGATGGTTCCCAGGCACAGAGGGCAGCTGCCATGAAATGGCCCATGTCTCTGCTAAATTCCCCCAGCCCTTGGGATAAGGAGTCACATCTGACCTATCTGACGGGAAGGGACCCAGGCTGTGCTAACACCCAAAATGGGTCTAGGGATGGTTCGAGCGAGCAGGAGCTGGCACAGGCCAGCCTTGAGCTGGAGGCAACTCTGACAGCTCCGGTGCCTGGGAATGCTCCCTTGAACTGTAATTTGCTGGTATTGACATAACAAGAGAGGCAGTCCTAAAATAACAGCTGAGTACGTGTGTCTTGAAGTCTAACATTTTTACCATCCTTTTAAGTATACACGTTTAAACCCTGCAGTCATTCCCTTGAACCACGGTCGCCAGCAACCTGGTCCTACAGATGGGGAGAGTGAATCTCTCGAGAGCAATTAAGCGAGCAGGTATTTGCGGTGAGCGAGTAAGCAAGTGTCAGCAGGATTAATATCCAGGCACCTCTGCTCACCGTGCCAGCACACTGGCATTGATTAAAGTCCACTCTTAATTGTCCTAGTACCTATTGTCCCCGGGGACAAGACTCCAACAGTGATCCAGTGAAACACAGACAGCTCAGACCTGCCCTGCGTCTCTCCTGCTGAAGCTGGCCGGGGTCCCAGCGCTGCCTGCAGCCTGCCTGCCTGCCCGGCCCTGCTCCTGCCTGCCCACCCCTCGCCTTACCCCGCTCCTGCTGCTGCTGCTGCTGCCGCCACCACCCTCGCCACGCTCCCGGGGCCTCTCTGAGCAGCGAGCTGCCTCTCCCATCACCCAAGTTCTGCCTCTCCAGCTGGCTCCTTCTCTCCCGAACTCCGGGCTAGCCGTCCCTCGCCAATTAGTCACATCCGTCCTCCACGGTGCTTTTCGCCGCAGACTGGTTTTCCCTCTGGCTCAGCCCCAATCCATTTGGGCAGCCAGTATCCTTTTCTCCTCCAGCACTAAGCGTCAGCCTTCCCAGGATCCTCATTCCTCTCTTTCTCCTTCCTCTGGCCTTTGAGTCATCTCTGCTCCAGCATCGAGAAGCAGCCGAGCCCTGAACACCCACGAAAGACAAAGCTGCCTTGGCTGGGCATCCCGGAGGCTGTGAGCCGTGCCAAGGGGACAGTGCCCTCCCAGTCACCTGCGCGGCTTGAGCAAGACCAGAGAAAACAAAATTCTTGGAAACTGTGCTGAGAAAATCGAAGTCTCAACCCAACAAGAACAAACTGCATTTTTTTTTTTACACAGAAGCTTAAAAACTGGCAAAATCTGAGCAGGTTTATCACAGGGCAGAAAAAAGTGCAATTCAGAAGCAGGAATCAGGCATTGTGTCAAAACATGTTAACACCAGATTTGTCTCTTTTGCCATCAGAATTTTTAACGCTGGTAAAACAACAGATTTTTCCAAGCGTTGCTCCCTGAAATGATAGAAACATTTAGGCAGTGACACTCAAAACAGACAGCCCTGGGAACAAATACAGCCCAAAGCAAAAACCCAGCATAGAAATGTCTTTTAACTGTATGGACACACTTCTAGAAGAAACTGAAAAATAGGATATATCGGACTGCCAACCCCACCTTTCATATAAAAGCATTCTCATAATGTAGGTAATATGGATTATCAGACCTAATCCTGTTTGATATCGAGTGGGTTAGCTCAGCTTGTTCAATACTACATTTGAAATGTTTATACAAATGCTGGATACTCACCTAATAAAGTTCTGTTGGTTTTTTTAGCTGATTCTCCCATACCAGTGCTGTAACAGCCTAAAGCAATTGAAATGATTGACTAGCAAAATGTGGTAATAACTTTGATTAGCTTCATTTATTTGCTAATTTCTCTGCAGTAATTAGGACTGTAGCACATTGCTGACATTACTTTTTTAAACAAGAATGCTTTTAGTAGTACTCAAACCTGTTTTGTGATTTCCAACCGATGTTTTCCATAAAGACAACTCACCTTCAGGAAAGATATTTCTGAAACAAATATGTACTTCTGGATTTTAAGCAATCATTAGAGAGAGTTTTTGCTATGAATGTACGTGTTCAAAATCCAGAAGACATTTCTCTTGAGGCTACAGCTCAGCCAAGATAGAACACTGTTGCCAGTCAGGTAGGAGTTGTTGCCCAGGAAATATGGAAATGACCCAAAGTCCTGCACTCAAAGCCCCAGATAGGTTGGAAGAAAATACTGGCAGAAATTAACACAGTCCTGTAGTACCCCAATAAATGTATTTCAATTTACTTGTGGTATTTAAGTAAATTTACCGAGGTTAGTAAATGACTTACTAATTATACATATTGCATTTTGGTCAGTAATTCTCCCTGCCAAATCTTTGGTCCTTTCTGGGGGCTACTTATGATCATGCTACTCTTGTAAAAGTATTTAAATGCCTTTTTTTTTTTCTTTTGCCATTTTAAATTGCTTCTATACTGTGCATTACTGGGTCCTAGGCACTGAAATCTTTTTATAGAGCTAGCCTAGATATTAGTGTCTTTTCTTATCTCTCATTAACATCAGGTTAGCATACAATTCAGAACCTGCTTTTGTGCCTATGTCCCTGCAAGACAGAAAAAAAAAAAAAATCAAGGGCAAAAAAACTGTGTTCTGAAAACCATGACTGGACAAATGCAAGCTTTCCTGAGAGCTTTGCCAGCCATCTGACAATTTTAAATGGAAGACAGTGAACAGGTGAAGAAAGCAATCAAAGTCAGCATTAATGCTGCTGCCTAAACAGTTTAGCTGTCTTTGCTCCATTTCTTCCACAACTATTGCTGACTGTGACTACAGATAAGTTGAACAAGGATGGAGGTCACCAAAACAAGAAATGCCTTAATAATTAAGGGCTCAATATGTTTCACAAATGCACCTTCTACTGTGTCTGCTGCCAAACAGCTGTGGATGTGTGATATCTTGTAAAAATAAATCAAGAAACCTGAAAGGCTCTGCTCATAATCTAAATGTGGAACTAGAGGTGCAGAATGAGGATGAAACTCCTAATCACTCTCCCCAAGCTCATACTTGCAACATAATCAAATCTGTCTACCAGGGTGATCTGCACTTAATCAACTGAAGTGTGATATAACCTTGCACTTCATGGTAACATGAAGCTAGAACTAAAAGAAACCCTATCATTGTTATGAGCATATTTTCCAAGGTACAGAATTAGCAGGCTTTGGTCTCCAAAACGAGCCCTTCAACATTTAATTACCTGTAGTACGCTGCAAATGTTCGTTAAGGTCTGTGCATAGCTAACAGCTGAGCCTGCTGATGACAGAAAGTCCTTCCTCTGCTGTCCTGAGAATGGTTTGCTATTGGGATACCTTGCTCCAGCATGCTTCTGTGTTGGTAAAAAGTACTCTGCTTGTTTTAATGCAAATGATGACTTGTTAAGTAAGGAAGCGAAGCATTTTACATTTTCCACATTGCCGTATCTTAATTCCTGAAGAAAAGGTTAATCCTGGAAGAGAAAAGACTCTTTTTTCCTTTTATAACTGAGGATGTTCTGATAGCTGAGAACCTATGTATAATATCAGCAGCCACTTAAATGCTGTGTTTGGACAGATAGCAGAATTTTGTTGGATATGTATTTAAATCTCAGGGGAGCTTCTCTGCCTGTCACATCAGTAGCTGGCAGTTTGAGGCAGGATGTTCCTTAAGGATTCACTTGTCCTTTAATTGTGGGGAAGTGAAATAGCATCTGTCTGGGGGGGTTTTATGGCTTCTACTTCCAGATGAAACAGGGAAATACAAGGACATGAAAAAGAGAGAAAGATCTCAGCTTTCTGAATCTGTAACGTTTTGGTTAGAAAATTGAGTGAGTATTCTGTGTCAGCTCTTGTTTATTCAGTTGTGCTTATGCTGCCCTCACAACCGGTATTCCTATTCCATGTCCATTTCCATGTTCCTTTCCAATCAGCACTTGGAATAGTCAAATAGTGGCAAAAATACTTTACTTTTGTTTGACATTTCATTTTTAAAATTGTTTAACTCCCAAACTTTGATTTGGAAATGCTGAAATGAAGAAAAATCTTTTTCATAACATTGCTCTATTTTGAAATTTCCAAAGCAAAGTTTAAGGATCATTCTCTCCCTAAAAAGGCTGATAACATGGCTGTTTGTTCTCTTCAAAGTCTGCAAGAGAGATCAGACTGGGGCTGCAGGATGTTGCCCATGTGTGGAAGGCCTCCTGTCCTGATGCTCACAAGCCACCATCAATCGAGACAACTGTGGTGTCACCAAGTTTCTTCCCTCTGCTGGGTGCCTGATTTTTCTCTGTTTTGGCTCTGGAGGCCACCTGCTGTGGACATGGCTGTTGTCTCGACAAACTCTGGAGAATAACTTATTGCATGTCATTTGCATTTCATCACTTAGGGATTCTTTAATACGCACTTGCATTGATCCATAATATTGCATCTTAGCTTATACACTTTGGGTTCTGGGGAAAGGAGAGAGGAGTTGATCCAGCAGTGTCACGGTGGAGAAATGAGGGCTCTGGCAGGAGGAGGAGCTGGGATCGAACCAAAGCGCGCTGGATGCAGTCCCATCCGCTGTTCAGGGTGGGGAATCACTCCCACCTGTGCAAAGCTGGAGCACAAGCCCCTGTTCTCCTGTTGTACAGTGTCCTGCTCCGCACAAGTATACATTACCACATAAAATGCAAGAGGGAGCATTTGCTGAAAACAAAACCTGTCCAGTGGTAAAGACAAAACGCTGTGCTGAAAAACCTTCACTTTTCTGTGTCTGTTTATTGCGAAGTCTGTCCCCTAAAGAAAGGAAGGGCAACTTTAGGCAGGAATGAGCGAACTACATGTTTATACTTTCCAAGCCCAGCACAGCCTGTGCTCTCAGAAAAATATTCTACCAGTAAACAAAATGTGAACACAAAAACGTGATAACTTTTCTCACTCCTATTTTGTCCTATCACCTGTCAGTCTCCAGACAAATGAAACAATCTTTGTAATTAAAAAAAACCAAACAAAACAATTCCCCATGTGCTTCCTTCCATTGAACAGGAGGATATTAGAGGAGGTCAGCTGTCTCCTTGACTTTTTGTCAGCAAAATAAGAACATCAGAATTATGAAAATGTCCAAACTCAATCATGTGTTCATTAGCATTCTGGGGAGTCACTTCAATTAAGGAAAACTCTTATTTTGTCTGCCTCACTAGAGAAATGCAGACTAAAATTGGAATGTAAATGTGGCTATATTTTATAATGATTTAATGTGACAATCTTCCTATTTGCAAATGGCCCAGCAAAGGGTCACAGTTTAACATCATTTCATAGAGTAAAATGTAAGTTCAAAACCATGTCAGAACAATTTGCAGGATGTTTTTCAATTATTTGGCAAAGGACACATGGAGATTTCTTATATTATTTAATTTTTCTGTGAGACCTTATGTGCTGCCAGTTCTGAACCACTGGTTGTTTGAATTTTTAAATTCCTGTTTGGGAAGTTTGCTAAAATGCTACCAAGAAGCTCTAGCAAAATGTCCCTTCATTTCCAAACCACTCCAGTGTCTTTTCCCACTGACGGGATAAATGGACTGAGCATTTTCAGCTGCATCTCAGATAAAATTAACCAAAATCAAGCCCTTAAGGCTCTGATTTTCAGAGTGCTTAACACTGATAACTGTAGCCAAAGGTAATTGAAGCTGCTGGGGCACTGTATCCCTGAAAACTTGAAACAATGCTCTCTTTGTGATCAGGATGGTCCTTGGATTGTCAAACCTGCCCAGACACATGAGGTAGGATGACTTGGCACACACTGCTTAGAGCAGGTCTATCCTTATCCTTTGAATTCTGTCTGGAATCTGGCTGATCACAATTTAATGGGCTGTACGCCTCCGCTGTGCAGTTCGGGTTAAGAAGGTGCTCTAGGTAGCCCGTGAATAGATACAGAGGTTCTGCCCAGCCTAAGGAGTTTCCCAGCGGGGAGGTCAGGTGGTGGGGACGGCTGTGCCCTCTGTCCCTGGAGGACCAGACAGGGTAGCAGCCTGGTTGCCAGTTCCCTCCTTGCTTGGGGATGGGTGTGTGTGCGCACACACGAGCATGTGCCAGGCTCCTGTGCACGCAGGGGTCCTCATCTTGTGACACTGGACACGTCCCAGCCAGTGCCCGCTTGCCTGCTCGGACGGAGAGCGGTGCCTGCTCCATCACACAGCATGCAGGAAGCAACAGAAGAAAAGCAAAGCCAAGCCAGGGATGTTTTGTAACTCTTAATTTCTTCTGTGGGAAGACATTGAGAAGTAAGTGGCAGTGATATTTCTGAGGTCTCTTTTTTTGTTGTTGTTGTGGTTTTTTTTTGTTTTTTAAACCCCTCTAGATTACCCTGTCAACCCCCAGGACAACATGTATGGAGGTTTTTTTGCCAAGTTCCAGTGTAGCCTGGTCTATTTAACAGCAAGGTCTTGAAACTCTATTTTCCAAAGAGCTGACAACTTTTTTTCTGCAGCTGAACATGACAGAGACTGGTGGCCAAACGTGTGTCTCAGTTACGCCTGTTACTATGAGACCACTACAAAATCTCAGGCTTGTCCTCAAGGCTCGCTGTACCTCTGCCATTGATGTGCCCATTCACAAACACCTTGATTGTTTCTCCCAGCTGGGGCTCCAGAAAAGGACCAGGACTCACTGGCATCAATGCCACCAAATAGTGCCACCCAGTATTATTACTAAAATCAGTGGAAGCAAAGCGAGGTTAAAACTCTGAGCTCTATAACTGGCTGATCCTGTAGCTTTCAAGTGTGAAACTTTAAAGTGCCACTGAAAAAATATAATCATTTTCATAGTCTAGTGGGGCTCTGTGTTCACTGTCTGTCAATGTGTCCCATACCAAATAGGTCTACTTTATTAGAATAAAAAATAAAAGTGTTTTATTAGCTGTCAATCTTGGAAGCTGGAGTGTCTTGATTAAGCACATGAGAAAGTCTATGCCTGTGCAGCCAAAATATTCATTCAATCCATTAACTTCTCTCTGATAGCAACCAACTGTTGATGCACTGGGACGAGTACAAAGCAAGGGAAGCCATAAAACCCTTCCCCAGCATAATGTCTCAGCTTCTGGTGACCCATAATTCCTGGGCCACACATTTTGTCTTCATATTTAATAAAGCTGGATGGATTTTTTTTTCTTGCCCTGATTTGACTAACCACTTTCTGAAGCATGGGAAACTCTGGTGAAAGCCTATGGAAAGATCTTTCACAGGTGACTGTGTTTTATTTCTTCTGAATTTGCTATCTTCCAGCTTCCTTTGATACTTTCTGGTTCTTGCATTAGAAAACACAATGAGCACAAGGTCTTTATTTATGTTCCCTATACACTTGTGGTTTCATAGACGTTTCTTATAGCCTTGTTCAGTCATCTCTTTTTCAGACTGAAAAAGCCTAATCTATTTCATCAGTTCTCATGCAGGAGACATTTGATACCTGTGTCATCCTGATAGTCCATCTCTGAACCCTTTTTTAGATCTGCTATACTCTTTGGAGATGGGTGGACCAGAACTGCCCGCAGTATTCAAGGTGTGGGTGCCCCACATCTATGCAGTGTGGGATGACGTTCTTTCCCTTCTCTTTTCCTTTCCTAATAATTCCTAACATTCAATTTGCTTTTTTATTACTCCTGAGCATTGAGCTGACACTTTCATAGACTGTCTATTATATTTGCAAGATCTTATTCCTGAATGATAATGTTAATTCAAAGACTGTCACAGTGTCTGTAAAGTTAGGATTGTTTTTCTCACGCATGCTACTTTACATTTATCTACTTTGAATTTCATCTGCTGCTTAATCATCCAGTCAGTCTGCTTCCTGCAGTTCTCTTTTTTTTTATTAATGATTACACTGAATAAATTCTTATCAACAGAAAACATTGCCATCTTACTGTTCACCTCCTTTTCCAGGTAATTTAGAAGTGTTTTGAACAGGGCAGACCTATCACATACCCCAGTAAAACTCTACTGGTACCTTGCCTGCATTGAGAAAATGGACTGTTTATTCCTACCCCTCAATTCCTAAACCTTAACTCTTTATTTAACCCTGAAAGGAGTTCCTTTCCTATCCTGAGGAAGCACAGGCTTTTGAAGAGCTTTTGGTGAAGGATGTTGTCAAATGTTTTTCAGGAATCCCGGGAGATTAAATCCCAACTATTACGTGCAGAATAGGGTGGGAATTGCTCATTCACTGTCTCTTCTTGTACATGAACTAGGGGACATTGAAGGACGCTACTAGAAGGCATACTTAGAACAAAAAAGCAATGTGATTCTTCATACAGTGTGTAGTTAAGTTTCAAAATTCATTGCCATGTATAATGTGGATAGTATCTGTGGATTCAAGGGACAGACTGGGCTAGTTCACAGATGACAAATCCATTGAAGGTTACTAAGTGCATAGAAATAAAGGCTGCCTAAGGAGTTCGTGAAAGTCAAAATGATCGGAAGCCCTAAGAGCACTCATCAGGAGCATCATGTGCATCTGCTGTGGTCATCTTCTCTTTCTCGGGCATTTACTTTAGGAGACAGGATTCTTAGCAAACCCAGCACAGCCATTCCTTTGCTTTTTTGTGCCCATGTTCTTAACTGGGTCTCTTGGATGCCTTCAAAGAACTCTGCCTTGTTTGCAAGGCATGACTCCCCTTTTTGAAAGCTGCTTCTCCAGGGTACTACGCTTTCCCAATATCCGCTGATTTAGTTCCTACCAATTCTCCTGATGCAGTTGTCAAACTAATAGGTGCTATAGCTCCTAGATTGCAGCTCTCCAGCTATACCTTGCAACTGTTAAAAATTTGTCATCACGTTTGCTATCCGCCATTCCTGCAGTACAGTGGCAGCTCTAAATGCCTTGCAACTTCCTTTAGTAGGTCAGCTTTTAAATCATCTGGGCCTGACAATTTGTTATCTTAATTTTGACAATTTCTTCTATAGATTCTTCTAATGAACGCACTCTGAAATAGTTCCTCTGACATATCCCCTCTGATGTATGAAGAATGATTCCAGCCCAGAAATTTCCCTAAACTCCTTCAAGGCTGCAGAAAATCATTTAATTTTCCTCCTCTGCTTTATCTTCTCTGAGAGCTCCTTTTGTACTTTGATCAATTAATGGGCCTACAAACTCTATAGCTTCCTGCTCCTGATGTGTTTGAAGAAATGATTAATTATGAGGTTTTTACGCCTTCTGAAAACTGTTCTTCAAACTCTTTTTCACTGGCCTGAAACCAGGAACAAGGGAACTTTGCTGAAGGCATTCATTTTGATCTTTTTTTGTATTTGTACTTCAGTAAAGAAAGGAAAATTCTTATTGATTTTCATAATCATGCACATATATGGATTTGCAACTGAATATACTTTTAAGCCAAATTTGTTTTGGCCCTACATACATATTTATCACAGCAGTTACATACCATAACCTGCTTTTTTCTGTAACAACATTTTTGCATTTTCTCTAACACATTAGTATATGTTGAATAACTAGATACCTTTTTCCTTGTGATTGTGCCAAGTTGCTTCTGGAGGGAAAGTGGATTTCAATTTAAAATGCACAAAAGTAGTGTTTAAGCGTTCTCTTTCTTTAGCTAAATAAAAATATTCAGATGCCTTTCCATTCATCTGCTTACGCCTGGCTGATCTGTGGCTCACTTTATGCTTATGCCAGTTTGTTGCTCCGTTGTTCTTCCATAGACCCCTTTTCACCCCTATATTGGCTTCTGGTTGATATTTGCTGTTGAACCGTATGTGCTTCTGGTTTGGTACTTGCCCAGTCCCTGGTCAGTATGACTGTTTCTGGTCACTAGAATCTCCTTTGTTTGTTCATGTATTTGTATGGTTGTAGCTTTACCACTCTGCTCAACTTTTGATATAGAGGACATTGTGAATTAAAATGAGTTCTTGGTTCTGTCTTAAGACAATATTGTGCTTGGGCACACTTCTGTTCTGCCTGCTGATGGCAATCATTCTCTGTAGTTGCATAGCTTCATCTTTGTACATGTTGACAGAAGGTTTCTATGTTGCTTTCCACCTTACCTGAAATGTTCATATTCCCAGAAACTTTCCCTGTTCATACCTTTATTTCTGCCTCTTTTTTGTTGTTCACAATGTAAGAAGATTTCCCAGAATTTCCTGTTTGCTTTTGGTTATTCATAATCATTCAAATTTTGCCAAAGTTGGTCTTCTTGTTGAAACATGTTGTCTTCCCTGTTACTCCTGACTTTGGAGGTTTATCTGTATGTGCACAGGGAGGAGGGTTAAGTCAATAGCAAAATACAGGTCTTCATGTTTCAGTGAAGGAACTTCACATTTCAGTCCCAGGAACTTCAGAGTGTTCTTTACCCAGGGCTGTCTCATGGGCCTGTCCATGGCCAGCCCAAAAAGCTGTGGCAATAACACACAACCTTGTTACTTTTCAATCCTGTTACACTCTTTTTTACTCCTGTTTTTTTCTGGCTGACAGCATCTGCCTCCTCACTAGAGGATTATTGCCCCTATCTAATTCTAACTATCTTTTAAAGTCACTATATTCCATGCAGTGTCTGTTAAATGAATACTATTAGAGATATTGTGCACTTCTAGGGTTCTTAATGACATAAATTTTTGTTCAATATATGATTTTCCTTCTCTGAAACCTGCTTGTTCTTAGCTACTTGCCTGTGTCTGATTTCATTTGCCATAATATTACCTGTATTAACATATTCTGGCACTGACACGAATAATACTCTATTTCTTATCTTTCAGATTGCCATTCTTTTGGCAGTTTGACAGTAAAACCGTCTTTGACATTAGCAGAAGTAAGGCATCGAGCCTGTTGGGCACTTCTAAAAATTTCACTCTCATTCTTTAGTTTTAGTTGCCTAAATGTGTCTAAGACTTTGGTCCCTACATTTTTAGAATTAGTAAATTCCATCTCCTCCCATCTGGTTTTACTTACTTCATTAGAAGGAGAAAACAATAAACCATTTTTTTTAAAAAAAGCAAATATGTCTAATGTAAATAATGAAGTACAATTTAAATACTTGTCCATGTTTTCAATTAAACAATTGTGTGTTTGCAGTTGAAAAACCCAAAACAACCGTATTGGAAACTAAGCAGGGATCTGAGTGTCAGAGTGAGATGTCTAACTTTTTCATAGGCACTGGCCATTGGGATTCTGTTGAACTTCAAGGTTCTTGAGTCAAGATATTTCTAAAAATAAATTTGGAAAAGTTTAGGAGTGTGCTTTGAACTGTGTGACAACAGAATGCACTGAAGAAGGATTAAATACACTGTCTTTACTCTTTCCCTTCTACTGCCCTTAGATGTGCTAAGCAGAGCTTGGGAGACCTGTGCTTCTGTGAAATGATGGGGGGAGATACTGCCCGTACAGCATTTCAAACACTGTTGGGTACAGTCTGAGGATCTCTGCTGATTGCCTCTTAGGGGTGAGAATGTTTGCTCCTTTGCCTTTGTAACTCTGGCTAAGGAGGAGTATTTTTGCTTTGCTCAATTAGTAAGCCTAGCAATGCCTATGTCTAGCAGTAAAAAAAAGCCACAACAAACAAAACCTGTTTGAAGGAATTAGCTTTAGTGCTTATTCATTGAGCGTTGATTCAAAAGCCAACCAAAGCGGTATAAAACACAACCACCACCTCCGCAAGGCAGACAGAGTTTCAAGGTCGGTTGCTTATCTGAAGCATGAGGCGCACCGCTGATGTCTGTCGCTCAAAGAGATGCAGCCCACTTTCATCCTGGCTTCTTTTCCAGCCCCTCTCTTAGTGCCCCTTTCGCCTTTCGAAATCTTTGGCTGGCTCCTGGAGTGCCAACTGTCAGAGCGGCTCGGTCTCGGCTGGGAGATGTCTCCTCCTCCCGAGCCCCTGCTCATCGTAATGTTTTCTGACAGGGGGAAGCTGGTTGTGGCTCCCTCCAGACTTACCCATGCAGTTCTGCCTGTCTGCATAGAGCATCCCATGCAGTCATTTTCAGATGATTAAAGTTAGCTAATTCCTACAGCACGATCATTCGTGCCCTGCAGATGAGCTGTCTTTTACGGCTTTGTTCTTCAGCGTGTGTGAGGTGGCCCCGGAAGGACCAGGGTCCCATTAACCTGGGATCTGTACAAATCTAATGAGACGCAGTTCCCTGCTACGCAGCGTACAATCTACAAATGTCTTTTGATGTACGATGAAAACCAATCTACAGAATATAAGCAAAGGGATTTAATTGAATGTCATATCTGCAAAAGCCAAAGGACAAAATCCTGGCCTCACGGAGGTCACTGGCCAAGCTCCTGTGGGCTTCAGCAGTGCCAGGCTTTCACCAAAAGTCTTTGCGGCACAAGCATTTGTATTCCACCCATGTTGACCTATTTCAGGTTGAAATTCCCTTTAGTAGCGCTCACTAAGCCATAGGGCTTGCTGGTAAACCTTAACATGTTTAGCCAATGCAAGCTGACAAGGGCATGACATCATTAGCCGAGTTTCACATCCCGCTGACCTTGCCATCATGACTTAATCCGCTGGGGTCTGTCATCCCTAATGGTTTGGTTTGACAGTGCTTTACTGCACTTGTTGTGTATTCACTTCTACAGTCTGTTAAGAAAATGTGGATATGCAGAAGCTGCTGTATGTCTCCTATGACATGTGAAATATAACAAAGCTTAATGATACTTTAGGTACTTTGCTGGACTAGCATATTGGCAGCTCTGCTTTGTCTTGTTTTCTGCTATCTGAGTTACGGATTTTTGAAGCCTGATATTATGTGAATTGTGGCACACTCAAATTACCAGGTTTTGAGAAAATTTGGTATTTCTACTGAGAGGGTGATTTATTATATTTTCACATCTATCATGTTTGTCTTTCAAAATGTCACACCATTTTATAGGCATCATTACCCTGATGTTTAATTTAGAGAGAGAGAAACAATGCTTCATACTGGCAGGTCTGACCAGAAACCATCATCTTCACTGGTTCAGCCTCTCTGTGCCAGGAGAAAGAAGAGTGAGTGCCACATCTCCACTACAGAGGTAAAGTATTGCAGGACCGTTCTGCAGATTGAGCACCCAGGCAACTCACCTCCCACTAGGAAAAACAGGAGCAAGTACCATAAATTCCAGACCTTCAAGTGTACTCTTCTCTACATCCCATAAAAAAATTTAAACCAAACCAAACCAATAAAAAAAAAAATGGAAAAGAGAAGGATCAATACCACCTAAGCTAAATGATCTGGGCAGCTGGAGGAAAAGAGGGAGCATAGGGACCTGTACCTCAGGTAATCCTATTTGAAACATCTTTCCACGTTCCAAGGTATCTCCTCTAGTCCTACCCAACAAGCTGCACCATGGGAAGGAGAGCGAGCATTTTACTGCATAGAAGAAGTAAGCTTTACAGCTATTTTGCTGGACTTAAATTGCTTTCATTAAGAATTTGTCTATGTGGGGGAGTTATTGCAGAATAAATTTAGGGGGTGAATTTAAAGTGCAACATCCAGTCTGTACTCATTCCCAGTGTGGATTAAGCTAAACACACAGACAGAGACACTTTCAGTATGGATTAAGAATGTCCGCCTGAAGAGTTAGTATGCAATAACTATTCCAGGCTATTTCCCCAGGTAGACAAGCCTAAACATCTGATAAATAGGCCTATTACTTTTTCTCTTAACCAATTAAGTACTTATTTTAGAAGGATAAAATGAATTATCACATAACTATTTCACAGCAATATGTCTTACTTAGTACATTAATGTCAGAAAAGGCAAACTACTGTCCACAGATTGGAAAGAAAGGTATTAGTGTTTTGCATGTACAAGCTTAGAGATGTCTCTTGACCTTATTATATTTTGGGTGAAGATTATGATGTATTGTTGTTTTTGCAACACTTCACATTTATTTCACAAAATAAATCACATAATGGACTGTCATAATAGCCCCAGTAGCATGACAGGAAGAAAGAATTGGTAGAGCTACACTTCAGTGCACAGTGAAATAGCTAACAATTTGTTAAATATCCCATGAGTGGATTAAATAGGCATATGATCAGTTATGTGGCTGCCAAGCCACAGCAGGAACCAATTAGAATTCACGAAGAATAATTTAGATGAAAACTGATGAATCTATCAAAACCTAATTAAATTTATGGAAAAAAGCAAACATCTCATTGACAGATTATATAACCAACAAGTTTCTCTGTAAACAGTCTACAAAGGGTGGCCGCTGAAAGTAGAGCTGCGTTACTTGATCTTGTTTGGAGAGTGTTGGGTTTTTTAACATTTAATATTCTTCCTGTATCAGTTTCAGGTAAATCAGTCCTATAGAAGGGAGTTAGTCAGTTTTACATGAAGTAGCACAAAGTCATCCAGCAAATTGTAACTATTGTTAATTATTTCGTGGCCTGTCTTACGTTAATCATGTAAGAGTCTGGGGAGGGGAGGTTTGAATGGAGAGAAAAGATGCTGTAGGCAGGGAGCTCTTTTAAGGATCTGACTTTATATCATGAACTGGAAAAGCTGGGAAATACAATTGTTAGAGCTAGAGCTCTTTAATCTTGAGGCATATTCTACAGTACAATTTTGGGGCGGGGGATCGTTTTTATTGAAATGCTGGGTATTAAGCCAGCAAATGGTGAAGCAAGCTTATGTGAGAACGAGTGCTGAAATATCAGTAACAAAACCCAGGAGGCAGAAAGGCAAGATGCCTCTAAGTCGGAGTTTTCAGCTGCAGTAAATAGATACGCTGTCTTCAGAACAAAAAGACACGGACTTGCATGGTTATTCTCATTGAAACCCTGCAAAGAATTTGCCAGAAACAGGGTTGCTGATCATCTTACCCCAGCAATGTCAGGATAGATATTTCTAAAATGTACCTTACACTCTAGTTGTTTCTCAGATTCCTGCACTGTTCATTCTCCCATGAAACTGTTGTACATTGTGAACTATAACCTGGGTTTTCTTTTAACAGAAATTCAGTTTTCCCAGTGCACCAGTGCTTTTGTGCCGTATGTGTTTTGTATGACTAATCAATACAACAAAGATAGAGCTGAATAGTACTTAAGACATGGATTCCTCCCCTTCCCCCGTGCCATGCTACTCAGAAACGAAGCTTTCAGCTGCCAACAGAAGAAAGGGGTTATGTGCTTCTCCTCTATGCCTCTGCTTCTTTTTGGTGGCCACCTGGGAAAGTGTTAGGACGCTGTCTGATTCACCTCTCTTGAAACTGGGAAGTTAGCGATGACTTTCCTTTTCCGTCTTCCCCAAATTGAAGAAAAGTGAAGGATCAAATCCTTTAAATACAGGTAATATCATTCTTCCAACCCAAAGAATCTAAGTATTTACAGACTAGGTGTGTAAAAAAATCAAAGTACAGAAGAGTATATGTTCTGTCATCACTGCATGAATGTTAACGTTAGCGGGATTCTTGCATTACATAAAGATGTCTGAATTATCTTGTATAAAATATTGTTACAGTCTAAGGGCACGTTTTAAGATGAGCCTGTCTTACTGCATAGATCCATAATAAGAAGATGTGTTTACTTTCTCTGTGAAAAGGAGCAGTCACATGCGCCTCATTTTCTGATTTTCTCTTTCCTGAAATTGGAGTTATTCTTTGAAATGAGGCAAAAATAGAATTGGACTGTAAGATCTGAAGTAATTTAGGTTCATGAATTAACTTTAATTAAACTAAAGATAACCTAAAACAGTAAAAAAAAAAGCAAATGGGAAAAAAAAAAGAAAACTGCAAGCGAGAATGAGGATGGCTTATTCAATCAACTGTTCTCTTTCCTCTAACTAAGAGATACCTTCCCGATAAGAGCACTGGGCTGTGTGACGAGGTCTCAGCATTAACCAGAGGAGTTTCCTTGAGATCGGTGGCTGTAGGTGAGGGTGAGAGGATGCATTTGCTGCTGCCGCATATATCTGTTTGGGGATTTTTTTGGGGGGGGGAGGGAAGGGGGGCGGTTTGAATATTTTGGGGTTTTTTTGGGGGGAGGGGTTGTTTTGGGGGGATTTTTTGGGTGTTTGTTGGGTTTTGGGGGTCTTTTGGGTTTTTTTTTGGGGGGGTGGGTTTTTTGGTTTGTTTGGGTTTTTTTTGGGGGGGCTGGGGTTTGTTGTGGGTTTTTTTGGGGGTGTTTGTTTTTTTTTTAGTTTTGGGGGCATTGCAGGTGTTGGTTTTTTGGGGGGTGGGATTATTTTTTTTTGTTTTTGCCTTTTTTTTTTTTTTTGGGGGGGGGGGGGATTTTTGGGGACGGGAAGGGCAAAAAGCAGGAGAAGCAGCTCACAGGGCCCTGAGAAGGGACCAAAAGACACATTATGACTTTGGGCGCAGTACTTGCTGTTGGTGGTTTCTGTGGTCCTCTGGGGAGACTAGAAGAATTTGGGCATGCATACCCCGGGCAGCATGGCATGTGCCAGCATGGTGGGCTGCAAAAATGATGCATTGGGTCATACAAAGGGATGATACCCTGTGCAACTTCTTGGCATGCCTGAATAGCTGTGTGTGAGCTTCCTGTGGAAACTACCCAGCAGACAAGCTGTGAACGCATAACACTTTCTCAGCACTCAACAACACATCACCTTAGCTAAAGAGGACTGCTACCATTTTTCTCCTTGTTCAGCCCAGTCCCAAGCCATAAATAAGCACCTTACACTGCTGCAATGTGCTGCAATAAGCGCTTCAAGGACCAGGACTAATCGGCTTTTGCTCAGGACTTGACAAAATGCAGGACCACGATCCCTCATTAGTAGTTTCCCACTGGTTGGTTTTTTAGGAGGGCTGGATAACCAAGTCTAACAGGACCTTCAGAGACCCTCTGAAAATGGGTCTGTTTGCTCCTGCACCCGAGACCCCAAGTTCCTCTTGAACAATCATAGCATCTGTCCAACTCTGCTCAGATGTAAAGGACAGCCTACTTCTCTGTAACAAATAATTAGATAAGGACTTGATGTGATTATGTTACAGCCCAAAACTAATTGCTAAAACCTTGTGTTCCTTGATGCATTTTGAATTTCTGAATATATGAAACAGAAATTTCAGACATTTTCATTATCACAACTCAACTGGAGCTTAAAATATTTTTTTCACATAATTATGAACTTCTAGGACACTACTAGAAATATGTCCTTTCCAAATCCAAGGGTTAAATTCCATGCTCTGCTCCTAAAGAGTGCAGCTTTGGAGGAATGTAAGAAAACTCCTTTAGACCCCTTTGAAACATGTATCACCTTTTCCTGCTGGGGCTGGTGCAGGGAAGTGAATAAGGGCTAAGGCAGCAGCTGAAATATGCTCATATCTTGTGGTAGATTTCATATAAGATGCTGCCAATGTGTCTCACATTTATCTCTTGCCAAAATTTTTGATAGTTCTTGAAGACTTTGCAATTTACCTTCTTGATGCATCCCTCCTATTTTTTACTATAAGCAGAGTGGATCTGAAAGCAACAACACTGCATGCTAATAATATTCAGCGGTTGCTTATTAAAAAACGTATAGCTTTGTTATCTGTTTGCAAAAGTAAGCAGGAACAGCTTGGTATGCACAAGTCTTAATGTAGAAAATTTCAAAAAGTCTCCTTGATAAAGGCACTACATGGTAAGGTACAGGAATGTATTACAGGGCATCTTTAGATGAGATGGAAATTGTTCATTTTTTAAAATCGCTGGATATACTCCTGATAGGGAGCTTGATTCATACCCAATAATGTCAATAAAAGTATAGTCATTGGCTTCATTGGAAGCATGCTCAAAGTAATTATTTGCTGCTGGTTTTACATCTGCAATTAGTTTTGGACTTAATTTTCAGAGGTATTAAGCACACTCCCATAACCCATTGATTTCAAGTCATGCTTTGGGTGCCTCGCACTTCAAAAAATGAGGCTTCATTATCTACAAATTCAGTCAAATTGATAATCCACATTGGGAATAATGGAGTAAGCTAACAGAATCTGCAAATAAATTGGAAACACTGAATTAGTGCGTCTCCTGACGGTTGTGGAGAGGTGCCTTATCTAACCAGCCCAATCCATTTTTTCACCTTCTCTGACAACAGGCTGCCAGGCGTGGGCTGCTCTGCACAGCAGCAACCTTCTGCTAAGGCACTTTATGTCACCTGAAAATATATTCAGTGCTTGAAACTAGCCTATTATTAATAAACACTGGCACATCTCAGGGGTGGTATTCATCTTAGCACTATCCTCATATAAATCTTTTTACTTTTTGTGTGATACATTCTCAAGATATTAACATTTTTATATGGCTGGAAACAGAAGACAATCCCTGAATTTCACTCTGTGAACTCAAATCCAAAAGTGGCCAGTGCAGAAACTGTATAAAATTGGATAATCTGATTACAGAAAGAGCTGGATGGGTAACAGAGTTGGCAAAGGCATTCAGCTTTTACATAATTGGCTCAAACACATTCCAAGTCAGTAGGGTCAGTGAGGCTTTACTGCCTGAAAGTTGCTTTGCAAAACCAATGAAATAAACTGCTCATCTGTCATGTAAGGGATGTTGCCCACTGCAGGAAAAATACCAACATACATAATATTGGCTGGTATCATGGAAAAATTGAGAGGATTTAAACCAGAGGCAGTCAAATAACAAATGGGGTTTCATGTACTTACAGGAGCCTAGAAGATCTGGTGTCAAATGATGACTGGCCTCACTACCCTAAGTGAGCAACCAACATTTGGACACCTGTATAGACAGCAATAACTACATGTTTTGTTGATTTATACAAAAAAATAAAACTATATTTCAGCAAAAACTTGTGTATTTTTAATGAATTCTAGGTTGGAATAAATATTCCTTGGTTTTAATGTCATAAACTTAAGTTCCATTTCCAACATCTACAAATATTGCCGAATATTCTCCTAAAACAAACTTTAGCTAAACAATTTCTATAAGAGCTTTAAATTCCATATTTTAAAATATGTATGAATCTATTGGTATAATAAATGGAGAAACTAGATGGAGGCTTAATCAGGAAAACTGAAAAGACATGAAGTTTAGAGTAAGGCCATATTTATTTTTCCTCATTGTTCTGGCATATTAAGCCACAGAACAGAAAAAAGCTTAGCCCGTGCTATATTAATAACAGTTAACAAGACAAGTTACTAAGGACAGAGAATAAGCGAGTAAAAGGGACAGAAATTGGCAAAATATAGCAACTTGCGTCTTCAAGTTAAAATGACAGCAAAGCTTTCACATGTCTATAATTTCCCAAAATATTCTACAAGTGTAAAGAATTTGTCATTTTCTGTGCTCAATGTTGGGACGAAAGTGACTTAAAAGTGGGTTTTGAATTTCAGAGATAAGTGCAGGAGAGATGTACAACTTTCCAATTTCTTATTGTTGTTTTGCTCCTATTGTACAGAGAAAGGAAGCAAAATCCTTTGAATATTGAATATTCAGTTATAGGTCTTCCCGCAGGCCATTTGGCATCTTTGCAGCTGCGAGGGAATTGCACGCCAGACCCAGGTAAGCCTGGCTGAAACAGACTGCTCAGCAGGGAAGGGTCAGATGTTGGGACTTCTCCATTTGAGTGCTCGTAAGCTACAGGATCATTTTTCCTCTTGCTTGTGCTGTTTCTGTCCCATACGTTGGGATGGAGAAAGTTCAGGCTGGCTTTCACTTTGTTGCATGTCCCATAGAGTCAGAAATAACCTTCCTGGATCCACTGGTCCCCAGTGAGACAAGGATGGCCAGGGCTTTACTTTCCACCAAAATCTGCGATGATGGTAATGAAAAACTGGAGGTATCCTACTGCCTGCAGCAATTACAGCTTGGGTACTGAAGCTTTTACACCACTGATATCTATTAGGCATAGATAATTTTAATAGCAGTTATCAACTCTATGTAGCCATTGTTTTCCTGTTTCTTACCTGCCTCATACTTCTAACAAAACCTGTCTGTATTTATAAAAGTTCCCGCTGAGAAAGTTCTGCTTAGCCATGACACGAGTAGTGACCTGCAGACCTGAATCTGGAGGGACTCTGTGCTTGGAACAAACGTTTGCCTTACCGGCAGTTGTTCTCAGACTATGTAGCGGATGAACAATGGGATTTGGGCAGATTGGTTTTTTGGGTTTTCTGTAAGAACATCACCTCCCGTTGTGTTATGTTTTCTCTTCCTTTCAATAGTAGAATAAATATTTTTAGGGGGAAAGTCACTGTGATAGCATCCAAGTAATTTAGCAGGTTCCAAAACTCTGAAGAAATACAATATTTGCCCAATTTTTAGTAGTCTCATAAGAATGTTTGACTGAATTTGCAATGCATGGTATAGCAATGAGTATCAGTCTGTGTCTGGAGAGGATTTTAAATAGCAGAGTGCTACCATAGACAACAGCAAGGTGAGTTTGCAGTCAAAACAGTGGGACAGTGCAGTGAATTTTATCCTTTGCAAGACACTCCATAAGCCAATAGAACATAAACAAGTAGACAAATAGTTATGTCTCTCTCCTTTGTATTAAGCTATGTAGTACCCCTTAGAAGGCCCTGTAGCAAAGGATGATTGATGCACGTAACAGTGAATTTCATCCTGCACCCGGAGGCCACGAGCAATTGCTGTGCCTTTGCTCTTCATTTTATGCAGCACACCATACTCTTTGCTTCATGCTTTTCAAGTCCTTGAGCATAATCGAAATAGTGCAGGCTGTCTGTAATCTTGAAGTAAAGCAGACAATTTAGAAAACGTTTTCGCATATCCTTTCTTCCCTGATTTTTTATTTGACCTCAGATTAGTTTGTTTTCTTCTTTAGGCAGCCAACATGTTGGCGTCTAAACCCAAAGATTATACAGCTGAAGTCAGCCCCTTCAACAGGTATACGAAAGATAACACCACATTCTCAGACTGAGAAGGGTGATTGACTGGATGACATAATTTAAAAAAATGTCTCATTTGCCTGCAATAAAATATTAATTCAATATTTTGCATTAGCTGTTCTTATTACCTTGTGTGCAGAATTCTTTCATACAATTCTGGTATATTCTAGTAACTCTACAGACCTAAGAGGAAAAACAGGCCTCTACAAACTTCTTGCTAATGGAATATTGAAATTACAAGTCCGTCATCTTAAAACCACTGAGTTACAGCACTTTCCTGTTTACTAAACACAGTTTACTTTTTTTCAAATGGCTTCATTTTCCTCTTAGGTTTTCCATCTTAGCCTGCTCTCCTGTGAAAATAAATAAATGAATATAGTGGTGTGGAGTGGCCAAAACCTGGGTCTGCATTAGCTGCCTCTGGGAAGCCTGCACAACAGTTCAGTAGTACCAGCACTCAGGTACATCATCGTGATTTCAGAAGGGTTGAGATCATTGGCGCTTAAAGGACACCTATCTAGGTTACAGTATTATTTATTTATCCATAGCAATTGTTGTATGGCAAAACAAATCATGTGAGGCTTAAAAGACAAAAAAGCAGCTTGTGTGTCACCAAAGTTTCCCTTGAGGAAACCTAGTAACTTCCACAGTTTAAAAAGAGCGTGGCATGTGCGCAGTGTTTCCATGAAACCACGTGTGCACAAGAGGCTATCCCAGACGGCAAAAGCTTTTCCAGTCTTGGCAAAATGATTTGGTTTGCCAGGTGATGTGGGAGCCATGGCAAGGTAGGCAGACACATGGAACTGCTGCAAAAGTTTCGTTCTGTTCCCTCTGCCACAGCGTGCTGCTGCAGCTTTCAGCTGGAGGAAGTGTTTTAGCTGGGTCCTGATAAAAGCGCTAAGGTTTAGAGCAGATATTCTAAATGGTGGAAAACATGGCCTTTGCTGCAAGCGTACAACTGGTTTGTTGGCTGCCTTCTGATTTCAAATATTGGGCTGTTGGGCAGGGATGGTAACCAAACATGCCTGTGCAGTCTGGGCATCACTCAGTGCTGCATGTCCTGATTTCTGTGGATCAAAAAATCTAGGAACCAGTATAAACTGCAAACTGATACAAAATACAGTATCGTTACTAGAGTGCAAGCCCTGTCTATGCAGTGCTTCTCTTTTAGCTCCAGGTGTAAACACAATTTAAGAGGCATTTTCTGCTCAGAACCTTCTGAGCTACTTCAACATGTTACTATTTCTTAATATACAGTTTTTAGGCTTTGAATCATGTCATCGCTGTCACCATTCAAAAGACAGCATGTCATCTCGGCTTTGTGCATGAATTATGTAGAAACATAGTTTTATTACTTTATTTCCTATAGATATCACCTATGCAGTCTCGACATACTTCATGTTCTCTTTAGCCTTTTGGAATTAATGACCCCTATAAACCAAGCAGGTATTGTCAGTATTCATAAACTGTTCTGAAGTTCATCAGTAATTCATCATTGAGTACATAAAATGAAGCTCTTACCACTAGCCCATTTTACAAGAGTTTATGTTTTGGAAGCTTCAAGTGTTCATTTTCATGTTTTCATGATGGCTCTCCATCTTCAGATGTTTGCTGCACAGAGCATTAGTTCAGTAACCTAAAATATAAAATAGAATACTCTATAAATCTAAAAATAAATCTATAAGCCCATCATTTTATGCCTGATGTGTCTGTCATAGGTTTCCATAAGTCAAAAAAGACAACACCAGTTTTAGCACTTTATCACAGGTGCTTCTGTTTTGATGGGAACTGCTTAATCATAAGATAAGCGCAATCACATTGGATGAGAGCAAAGGCCCACCTCACTCAATATACTATCTCTAATGCTTACCAGTGGCAGATCGCTATGAAGAAAGTAAGTATAAGCAAAAATGCAACCAATTTCTGTCAGTTTAGGGACTTCTATGCCAAACATTGCATCCACCGCACTGTATTCAACAGTCCTCCTTGGACGTTGGTTGTAAAAAACGAATTGATTTTTGAAAACATCTGTATTTCAGGCTGAGTCAGACATTGTCGTACTGAGTGCTTCCATGTCTTTATTTTAAACTTGAAGTTGGATAATTTCAGCTGGTGAACTACAGATCTTGAATTATGAGGGACAGCAAATAATGATTTCTTATTTTCCATCTCCATATTTGTCCATGATTTTAATACCTTGGTTATATCCTCCCAGTTATCTCTTTTTCAAACTGGAGACTTTTGGTCATCTTAGTTTCTCTTTGCAAGGAAATTGTTCTGTCCCCAGTCAGAAATTTTTCTACCAGAGGCATAATTCCCTGTGAGATCCCTGTGGAATCCCTATAGGGTCATTATTACAACCCAGGCTCTAATAGGCTTCAAAATCTGTTACCTATCTACAGCTTTACTCAGCACCTCTAAAATCAAACCATTAAAAAGAAAATAGTTAAAAGTGATTTTAGCTTCCTACCAAAAGTCAGCCATGGTTAAAGACCCATGGCTAAAAGACATGGCTCTTTTTCCAGGAGGAAATTTGGCAGCGTAAGTATGGATTCACATGTTAGGTAGTTCCGGAACTTTTCTTAATCCCTATTGTAGAGGTATGGAGAGAGTGAGCTTCTTTTTTTGCATTGCTTTTCATAACCCTGTTTTATATCAAGTCTTTAGCTGCCCTTCCTTCCTTGGCAACAGGCCTATAAACAATGAAACATGTACACCAAGCATGTACACACACACTTTCCTTTCACTGTGGCATCTTGCCTACACTGCAGAAGAGTTCCTGGTCTATTGCTGCTGCAAAACCATGGCTGGCAATGCTTCAGCAGCATCTAACAAGTCTACGGGCCAACAATTGCTAGTGAAGACAAGGATACAGAGTTTGTCCCCATCCTCTGATTTTCCCCAGGAAGACTGACAACTAGGAACTTTCAACATCCTACAGAAAATTTTGGTTGATAGTCCAACATATTCCTCTTATTACTCTTCTCCTCTTAGCTACACATGAACTTCTACTGAAGCCAGCAGCAGCAAAATGCCTGACTTAGCTGGGAAGAGAATTGAGGATATTTGGGTTGCTTTCCCATTAATGCTGATGTGTCATTGTTCATTTCCATTTTATTGAAATGTTATGACTTTCGGCATTTTAATGTAATTCCAGTGGGCATAGTCCAGTACAGAGTTCAAACCTAAAACTTCTTTTTTATGTGAGCTTTTATTTTCTAATATATTCTTCAATATATTTTATTCAAAACTAGATGATTCCAAGGTCATGTAGCATCAGAAACCTAGTCTTCTTCAGCAATGCATAGAAAACATGCAAGTAAATTAAACTGTAAAGTGAGTGAAACTGAATTGCTAGGAAGGGCAGAAAATGGCCTTGCCCCACTTCAGTGCCAAAATGAGCAGGAGACAATCAATTCTCTTTTGGCTCAAACAAAACCAAAGGAATATCTGGGGGGGTGGGGTTGGGGTGGGGGTGGGGGGGGTGGGGGGGGAGTGGGGAGCAAAAAGAAGTTTCAGTTCTTTGAGAAATCTAAAAAGGCCATTTGGTGTTGAAATGAAATATTTAGTTACGGGCTTTTTCCAGTAGAAGCAGAGAAAAATGCAGATTTGGGATTAGGTTCACAGGGGAGAACCAGGAGTCTGTGGCAAACACCCACATCGGAGATATTGATGATAGTGGCACTAGAGCTGGCGATGCTCCCCTGACCCCCCAGCCTGGGCTCTACCTGTGTCCACTCAGCTGACGTGTAGGTCCCTTTGTTTACAAACCCAGATCTGGGCACTTGCCACAGACTTGAGCTTGTGTTTTCCAGCAGTTCACAGAGCTGCCCTCAAAAGTGCCGGTGCTCCAGAATACCTCGTAGCTCAGGGAAAAGCCAGCATGGGAAAAGCTGCGGCACTGGAAATGAATCAGCTGGATCCCGCCTGTCTTGTCCTGGGTGTGGACACTCAAGCATTTCATTTTCATAGGAATTTAATTATTTTTCAGACTTCTCTCTTGCTTTAAAACATTGTTGAAATTGGCTGAGTGCTCTGTTGCATACTATTACAAACCCCTGTGGTACTCTTTGGTAAACATAAATGTTTTGTGTGTATTTTCTTAATTTTTCTAAGAAACTCTTTCCTCTGCTGCTTGTAGTTTCAAGGAGGATTGTGTGCTCCGAGACAGGGGAGAATGTTGCCAGGATGAGACAGTGTCTTGCAGTATTTCTTTCTTTTTAAATGCAGAAAGTTCTGAAGGACAGTTTTTCTGCAGAGCTCCCTGCTTGGAGATCTGAATTAAATCCAGGAAAATATAAATAAAGTCTAAAGATCATTCTGTAAGAAATGAAAACAAGTGCATGCTATAGCCATGGCAAATGTAAAAGACTAAATGAATTCCTCATTGATGTGGATGCCAGGTTGTGGTGCAAGGGGGCTAAATTTGGCTGGGAAGCCAAACTGCAAGTTCGCAGCCTCCCCGGGGGTCTGATTCTGTTGCAGTGGCTCTGTGTTGCTGCCAATGGCACTTTCTGGGAACTGCGCCTTTCCTAAGTAATTCTGCAGCAGTGCAATCCTATACTTAATCAATTCAGGTATCTTGAAATACTTCATTGCCCAGTGTGAACATCATCGCACAGATCCAGAGATCAAGTGAATGTACTTGGTCCCCATTCACAAGAGTTAGATATTCCTTTGTAGAAGAACGGAAAGTGGGTCACAGATGAAAGAAGGAAGGAAAATACTGTGTCAGACTTTTCTTGCCTTTTGTAAGGTGATAAAATTTTGGGGAATTTTGTCATTTTTTTAATACTCCCCATCTCTACTTGACTCTTGGAAAACAAAAGGGATTATTTAGGCACGTTGTATTTAGGCTGAACAGTTTTAGATGCAATGGTAACTTAAAGCAACCTCATGTTTGTCTCAGGAAGACAATAGAGCAATAAAATCAGTGAATGCAGGAGTTTTATGGGTATCCCCTCTATAAAAATTCCCTTCATTTCTCATGGTGCGATTGGGAACGAGAACTTTCCTGTAAATGGGATACTTAGTGAAGCACAACCCACCCTCACAAGAACCCTACCACAATACCGAATATTTTTTAAAAAGTAAATCTTCATTTTAGAATGGAATATCTCCAGCTGACTCAACATTTTGCTTACTGCTTTCCACTTGTGAACAGCTGCATATCAGTACCTTGCTGTTTGTAACCATTACAGAAGCTGTATATAACATCTAACAGATATCAGATAATTAAGTTGACATGAAGACAATGTTGAAAAGGGATTCCTTTTGAAAAATCCCACTGAATGGGGAAGATGGTACTTTTAACATCTCTAAGACCCTTATTCTGCCTGCAGGAAAAATTATTGTTTACTTCGATAGGAGTACATGAAAAATTAGTACTCGTCTGCAGATGGAAATGCAGTATTTTAATGTAAGGTATTAATTCATAAGACTTCAGTGAAGACTGGGCAGACACTCTCTTAAGATCATCTTAAATTGATTAATAATGGGGTTGAATTAACCCCAGACAGTTTCCACCGGTGTAAATAAGTTGTTGCAAGTACACGTTTACAAGGCTTTGGGCTGTAACCTGCTTCTTAGGCCAACAGACAGAGGGTCTTGGTCCAGTACTAAATCTGGTGGACTTCACTGGGCTTTTCCTATAAGATGAAGTAATTTCCCCTATACAGATCACTGTGTGGGACTGGAAGCTTCAGCCCCCCTGTTCAGCGAGGGTCAGGGAGCAACCTGTGAGACAGCAGGAGACCTTGACTCTGCTGGTGTCAGGGAGAGCAGAAACCACCCAGGACCTCTGTGGGTGCTGCGAAGCAGTGTCTCCACAGCAGAACCTCTTCATGCAGCACATGGCAGTGTATACGTGGGTGCTTGCAGGGCAGCATCTTCTTTTCAGTCCCTCACATCCCTCACAGCTGTCTTCTTCCCTTTCTGGAAAGAAATGATACAGATTTGGTCTCAGCTGAACCGAATAGCTTCCTTTGAAAATGCTGAGGTAGATCATTTCAGCTGTTTTGGAATGAAGCCATCTGAAACACTGCTAAATGCAAAAGCATTCCCCCCCCCCCCCCCCCAGTTTATTATAATACTGTTAATATCATGATTGTATCCATTACAGAAGTTTCCTTTAAGTTTACCCCAGTTCAGAGTAATCACCATCTTCTTAGCTGTATAAAAGCACACTCTACTGTAGGAACTTAGGGCCCAAGAGGCATTACAAGTAATGATAATAAACAAGTCCTTAGGATTCCTTTAAGTGAAAAATTCAAAGCTGGAAAAATGTAGTTAACATTATGATCATGAACTAAGCTACCGTTATTGTAGGTATTGTATTTTCCATATAGGGCATAAAGGTACTTTTATTTCTGGTGTGTAAAGTCAAATGTCATTCAAAAATTATTCCTTTCACAAGTATCTTTAGTGGAGGGGCAATAACTTGCACTAACACTTGGGAAACCCAATCTGAATTCATTAATTTTGCAATTTAGCAAGAAATGGGCAGATTTAGCAAGAAAGAGCAAAACTCCATTGAAATAGCCTGGCTTCAGGACACCAGCATGAAATTGCGTTCAACACCTTTTGCTGCTAGTGCTTAGAGCTGTTGAGAAGAACAAAACCTCGGTAAATTAATGCACCATGACAACAAACAGCCTTACTAAGAACACAGTTTGTACATTTGATATTCAGGACTGTGCTCAGTTCGTCATTTAAGGCAATGCTTGCATTGCTGGAACCTTTGTACGGGCTGCTGAATCAGAGACACCGGCTCTGCAGCCAGCACTCTTACAGACCTTCCACATGGTCTTGGGCAAGTTATTTCACTTTTCTGTGCTTCTGTTTGCCCTGCCATCTCTTGCCTGTCTTATCTGCTTAGTCTGGACCGTAAATCTCAAAGACAGGCATTGTCTGTCTCTGTGTATGGTCAGTGCCCAACTGACCAGCATGCTTGCCCAACTGAGTCTCAGTTCAGCTGCAGCCCCCGTGCATTGCTATAATACAAATACAAATACCACCCCTTACCATAGGCATAAATGCAGTGTATCATACTTAGCAAAATCAAAGTCCTGGTAATAAGATGTCCCTCTAAAGCATCTACTCCAAAATCTCAGAGGGATTGGCAAAATGCCAATTAGTTATTTACTTATATTAGCAAGCATGAAGTTTGGAAGGATATACATTAATGATGTTTTGTTGCGGCTCTAGCTCATGTGTAAGTGGGATTATTCAAGTCCATAGCTGCTATTTTTTTCCCAGCACGCTATGCAGACAAAGCTACATGCTTTGTGATAGAAAGGTCAAGCTCAAACTGTCCACTTCCCAGAAAGAAGTGTCAGCTGGTTGGGAACAGGAGGTGCAGGAAAGCAGAAACCAAAAATTGTGTTACTAGTGGATTCCATTTTAAAGATCACCTGCAAAATAAAACCACCACTCTCTGTCAACATAAACCAAGGCAAGCTTATGCCTTTGTAACCAGGGTTTTTAAATGCTGCCTGTCTTGTTCTTTCTTGCTCTTACCTCTACAATTTCTCAGATAAGCAAAATTTATGAAGTTGGCAGCTGTTGCAGGAGGTATTGCGAGTTGGGGGAGCTCCTGTCAGTCAGGGTGGTTGTATGCCACCCAGCATCAAGAGTCATTTTTGTAAGGGGGGAAAACAAGAACAAAATAGAGATTAATTTGGTATATTTCATTCATACATGCCTTTTCTGTCTTGAGAGACCCCGTTTCTTTTTTTTGGACCACGTATGCAGTTGTAAAAAGTTTCTGTCATTTCTTATCCTCATTCTCTAGCGGGATCACACAGTTAACTGCATCCAAGATTAGCTTCTTATTTCAGGGCTTCCTGTGATTCAGAGTCTCGCTTAAGGTATTTTTCACAGCTCAGAGCACAAAAGCCCCGTTTGCCCAAACAGGTCCACTAATGGGATGCTCCCACAGAGGAAGACGGTCGCCTCCCCGCTGAGGGATGTATTCTGATGGAAACCACTCGAGCCGGCCAACATTCGGCCGCCCTTAAAAAGGAGGAAGGCTCCAGGTGCTGCGCACACGCCGATGCTCTGCCAGCAGCCCCCTCTCCCCGGCTGTGGCAGGAGACCCCTTCCCCGGCGCGGAGCCGGCGGGGGCTGTGCGTGAGCGAGTTAAAACGAAGCACGTGTAGGACTGGCTTTGGGGGGGGGGCCGAGCCACAGGAGCGACAGGAATAAAGTGCTCCGCTTAGCATGATGCGGCTATTAGGATGCCTAATAAATATTTATAGCCCTCACCGGGGAGGTGATTGACAGCACGGGGGCAATCCCTACCCTGCAGCTGCAGGCAAGCAGCCGCCTCGGGGAAAGGATCCCGGGGCGTGCGCGCAGCGGGGCCGCGCTGCCACCGCACCCGCGGCGGGGGGGCTCGGGACGATCCTCGGCACCCCGGAGCTCCTGCCTTCCCCCCTCCCTCCCTCCCGCCCCCCCCGGCGCTGCGGGCACCCCCAGGGCAGGGCTCAACCCGTTCCCCGGCGGGACGAGCGGCCGCTGGGCTGCGCCTGGCTGCGCGGCCCGCCCCGCCGGGCCGGCTCGGCTCCCCCCGCGGGGCGGGGAGGGCGCTGCCGCAGTGACTGCAGTCCCGCGGAGAGCTGCGGAGCCGCCCGCCCCGCCGCAGCCGGGCTGCCTGCAGGTGAAGTGAAAGTCGTCGGGGAGAGGGCGGAGGAGGCGGAGGAGGAGGAGGAGGAGGAGGAGGAGGCGGAGGAGGAGGAAGAAGCGGGCAGCCCGCCCTGCGCGCTGCAGCCGGCGGAGGCTCCGCGCCGCCCCCCTCCCCGGCTTCTCCGCGGCCGCGGCGGCTGCATCCCGGCGCTCCGCTCCGCGGAAGTGAGTGGTCCCCAAAGTTTGCTTTCCCGGGGGAGGGGGTGACCTTGGGGCGGGCAGGTGGCGGCTGAGCGGGGCGGGGGTCGGCGCCGGGGGGCCGCGCCCCCCTCCCCGCCGCGCTGCCCTCGCCGCCGCCTCCCGGGACCCTCAGCAAAGTTGGGGAAGCGGAGGGCAGCGCCGGGCGCCCCGGCCCCGGGGGCAGCGGAGCGGGTGCCCGGGCGGCGGGGGAGGCACCGGCAGCCTCCGCGGGGAGCCGGGCGGGCGGCTTAGCGCTGGCCGCGCACGGGTGGGCTCCGGCGGCCGGCCCGGGTGGTTCGGTAGCGCCGCGTCTTTCGGCTGGTCTGGCCGTCCCTGTGCGTCCCTCTGTGTGCCTTCTGCTTGCGAGTAAACTTACGAGTGAGTCAAACTTGGAAGTTACTTATTGGTAAGCACGGAGTGCCGCAAAAATGACTTTTTCCCCCAAAATACGAAGCGGGGCGGGGGGGAAGTGCGTGTGTTGCATGACTGTGTTGACTGTAGTCGGAAGCTTTCCACAACAGAATTATTGTGCTCTTTGGAGGACACCCCCCCCCCCCCCCCCCCCAAAATCTCTTAAGAATGTGCGATTGGAGTCGGAAGCTTTTCCTCTGAGCCCTAAAGATGAACGCGTGGCTCTCCAGAGACCCCGCAAGTGCAGGGTCCCCCCACGCCTCGACTCGCTGTCCTGCTCGCAGGGACCGCGTCAGGGTGGAAGATGCTCAGTGGGGTGTTTCGCGTGTGTCTTCGCCCGTGCGCGTGCCCTGAGGTATGGTCTGCTGTCAGCTGAGGGCCAACTTTTTCCTGCTGCTTCTGGAGTTAAAGCAAAACTACTGTTAACTTCAAGGATAGCAGAATTTGGGTTGTCCGTGTTTGGCAGAGTTCAGCCCCTGCGTGCAGTATCGGTGGGCATGGTGACGTAAGTTTCTCAGGATATTTAAATGTCGTGTTTAGTGCTTTATTTTTGTGCTGCTGTTTGAAATCAGTCATTCTTAATTTGCTTTCATTTCTTGTTCTTTCTCTGTCCTGATACTTTCAAAATAGTTGTTTGGAGCTCTGCAGACGAGCATCGCGTACCGCCCAGGGAAATCGCCAGCTGATGGTTTGCATGTCTCGGGTTGCTCAGAAAGGCTGTGGGGACAGTAGCTTTTTCTTATTGTGAAAGCATAGTTAGACTATTAGACAAAGTATTGCATAATATCAAACATTAAGATGTAATCTTGTAGACTTCTAGTAAACTAACTTTCTGCAAGTTAGAGATGGAAATCAAAACCATTTTTATTTATTTTTGTTCTTCTGACCTTGTGAACTGCGCGAACAAAGTGCAGCGACTATGCAGTGCGTAGAAGCCTATATCATCTAGCTCTCCAAGAATGATGTTTTTATACTGTGACCAAGCTAGAAGATCTCTGACTAAATATAACAACTTCTTTTTTTCCTTAACTGTATGTTGACCAAGAAATAGAACCTAATCTCAAATTCCTTTGATAACACCCAAACTAATGCAGGCAGGAAGTTCTGTGCACACAGCTGGTCGTGTTGTATGTACTGTGTCCAGGGTGCAGCGTTAATAGTGCACGACTCTTCCTGCAGCCAGAAACTGGCTCTGACTTCATACTGTGCGTACCTGGAGCTCTGACTGATGTGCATAGGCCCAAAGATTTTATATTATGTCATGGTTCAGGCTTTAGAGAACCTTTATCCACAGATCACTGCAAAATTAGAGGAGGATTAGTAATGAGTATTTTTAATGCTTTTGTGCCTGGAATTATATACTGTTTTTTCCTATATGGCAGATGAATTATTCTAAAACTGTTTTGATAATTTGCTATAGTTTAGACTGGCTATGTTTTCAAAAGCATTCAATGTACAACAGTAAAATTGCCATTGAAAAAATGACTGCATTTAGTTACTTTTTTTTTCTGGAATATGCCCCCCACCCCACCCCCCCACCCCAAAGCATTGCCCTTGTATTCCTATTCATCATGGGTTTTGCGGTTTTCTTGGTTGGTTGGTTTTTTGTTTGTTTGTTTGGGTTTTTTTAAACAGATAGATGTTCTGAATAGCTAACTTGCTGTCTACCTACTTTCGCTATTTGAAATAGCAATCTCCTGTTTATTGCTTTGTGATAAATTACTGTGTTGTTACTCCATATGTATAGCTTTTGGTTTAGGCTAGAGGAAGAGGTGGGAAAAGTTAGCTTGCTTTTTTTATGACATATTCCTTAGGAAGCCAACACTCTGGTGTGGCAGAATTGTTTCTCGAGAGAATAAATTAATTTCCCTTCATTGAAGGTTAAAGCTTGGCAGCTCTCTAGTGTGGAGTCTTGTGTAATAGCTGCTGTCCGGGCAGTGGTTTTGTTGGGGCGAGGATGACGTCTAGGCGGCTGTTGGTAATAGTTTGGATTTTGTAAGGTTGCCCTTAATTGAACGGCTCTCTTGTGTTTGACATTTGCTGTGACCTCTTGCTGTAAGCAAAGGGAGACAGTTAATGATTTTGAAGCTTGTCTTTCACTCAGAGTTGAAAATGAGGATGTTTAGTTCTAGTTCCTGTTCTAACTCTCAGCCATGGTTGAATTTTCACTTTTTTGATGTTTCATTGCATCCCTATTACACTTGAGATTTTTACATACATATGGAAAACTTTGTGCATGTACTGAGAACGTAGGTACTTAAAGGTTGTTTTCTAGATACAGAAGTCTTAAAGATAAGACTCGCTTATTTTTATAATTGTTATCTTAACTATCAGTTAGTGTTTGCAGAGGACTATTAGAAGTTAAGTTAGAAGCAGTGAAGAAAGCAATCAGGAGAAAGTAGATTATGGGTGGCAAATCTGGGACTAAGAAAAAGGACAACGCGCTGAAGCAAGAAGACACAAAACAAGCTGAGAGGGAGGGAACTGTAGAAATAACTGGGAAAGTGGGGTGGAACTAATGTTAGCTGGCAGGGAAAGAGGAAAAATGTGGACTTTCTTTTTCTATTTGACCCATCACTTATATCAAATTGTAATGAGTTAACAATCTGATGGAGGATGAAAGGGTATTTTTACTTACCATTCCTTATGCTGATTCTGCATTTGACACTGTTGTGGTGGGCAAGAAGCTCAAGCCCATAGAGGGGAATGTGTTGCAGACCCAGCTTAGCTATCTTACTTCACTTCTGGTAACTGATTAAGTAATTTTGTGTATTACCTCAGTCCTGGGCTCTTCTGCTGAATTAGTCCACGTGACTGGTTTGTCATGGTATCTGTACATGTTTGTGCCCTGGCAATGGCACTGAAACTGGCAGCTTATCATTCAAAGGGTGGTTGGTGGTAACTTCTTTCCCTCATAAATAGCCTCGCTGGAATGTAAATTGCTGACCTGGGGGTGAAGGCCTTTCTAGTCCATTGCAATTACTTGGGCCTTTGGGCCTCTTCCAAAACAGTGCTTTCCAGCTAGGCACCACTGATTCTTTAATTCTGAAAAAAATAATTGCTTTTCCTTGAATGTGTTGTGCTGTGGTGCAAAGGGATATTCTTCTGTCATACCAAACATCTAAATCCTTCTGACTGAAAAAGGTGAGGTCCTTGGTCTTGATCCAATGAAGACTTGCACATAATGTTTGACATTAAGTTTATCTGTAAGTCTCTCTAGATTGGTATTCGTAGATTTGGATTCACTAAAGATGTCTGGGAACTTTGTATACATAGTTTATATGTGGAAAACTGCTCCTATTTATTTTTTTTTTCCCTGACACAGTTGAATAACAGTGTTTCTTCAATTTTTCATCTAATATAAGCTGGAATTGGCTATATTCTTGAATACCTCAGAATTCATTAAATAATGGAATGGTAGTTTTCCAAGCCAGCATGAAATGAAGTCAGTCTAAACACACATATGAAAATCAAGGAAAACGCTGAGATATTTGTTGCTAACACTGAGGTATACTGCCAGATCTTGGGGTAATAACATTATTTGTGCCAGGGTGGTGGGTCGTACCAGGAGAAGAAACAGGTTCTGCGGCAGGGCAGGGACAGAATAGATTGGGACAGTGCAGTGGTCCCCCCAGAAATACCCCTTGATCGTAAAGGTTATCTTTTTTTTGATTAAGGAGATATTAAAATGATTGGTCATTATCCCTTTTGCTCCAGTTTCCTTGGGTGGGGGAAGGGGAACAAATCTTACTTTAGCTCCCCATTGAAAGCCTTTCAAGAAACCCTCCACTGACTCATTGGAATATCTCCAAATCACTTGATACAGTGTTTGAGTTTGTCCAATTTAATGGTAAGTCTGTAAAATCCGGTGGACCATGGGTGGTAATTTTTTTTTTTTAATATAGTGTAGCTTTTGTATTTGTTCCCATATAGTTCCTTTCCTTGTATCTCTTCCTTCCTCCTATAGTATTCTGCATCTTTTTACTTTAGGCCCCAAACTGAGATGCAGGGGAAGCTGTTACTTTCCTATGTCCCTTCTTTGAGCACGGTGAGAAGTGAAATGGTGCCTTCGTGGAAGTCAGTATGAGTTTGCTTGAGAGCATGACAGGATGTCAACCATCACAATTGGTTGGCAGGGGTCTCTGGAGCTCATCTTGTTCAACCTCTCTGTTCAAGCAGGCTCACCTAGAGCTGGTTGTCCAGGTGGCTTTTGAGCATCTCCAAGGATGGAGACTCCAGAGCCTCTCTGGGTACCCTGTGCCAGTGCTCAGTCAGCATTGCTAAAAAAGATGTGGGTTTCTTTGAGGTGGAATTTTAGAGGAGTCCTTACAAGCTTTGTGACTGGGGATGAGTATTTGATGAAGGATGCAACTTAAAACAAACAAACTAAAAGCATCATGACAGAAAACTTCTGGGGTTTGCTTATTGCTAAGATACATGTCTGTGCCACTCAAACTCACAAAAGCTGCATTTTACTCTTCAGCTTGCCTACCTGGTGCTTCCCTCTCATTCAGTTTTCTTGTGATCTGTATCCTAGAAGAGGATCCCAATGTTTCTTGTGCTCATGGTCATTTCCTTTATGAGGATGTAGCAGGAAGCCCTGCTTGCACTACTGGCTAAAGGACCCCTTAACTCTGGAAGAATGCAACTCGGTCTTGTGAGATTTAGGAGTTCTGGACAGCACACACGCCAACATACATGCATCCCTCCTGGTCTTTTTCTCTCCAGGTGTGATGTTAGGGCTGACCCGGCTGATGCTGGTGTGTGCTCCATCTCTCTGTTCCCATGCCTGGATATGCAGTTCAAACAGACCTCTCTCTAGCTGGAGTCTCAAGTCTCAGAGGAGATTTTCTGGGGGACAAACAAAATATGCATTTATTTATTAATTTGCAGTTTGTGATGTGTCCTTAGAATTTAAAAAACGTTACAGGCTGTGAAATGTGTTACTGCATGACCAATGTTGTTACCTTATTCTGCACTTTCCTTAGAATTCATTGAAACTATATTGCATAAATCCAGTCTTGCTGCATAACTCGGGTATAATGCACAGCATAATATGCAAGACTGCTTACAATTAGGCATTTACTAATTGTTTTAGAAACTAATTGTGTATAGCTTTTGGACTTAGGAAGGTTCTTAAGTGAAATGTAGTAGTATTAAGTTTTTTTTATCATTGGGTTACTATTTCCTGTTTAAACCATTTTTTTTCTTGCAGTATTGCATAAAATAGAATAATAGAAGACCCTCTACAAGCATGTCAGAGTTCAGTGTTCTGTTGTTGTTGGATATTGGGATGCCAATGGGGAAAATCTACAGGGTTCTCTTGGGGTCACATAGAACATGGACTGTCAAGATAGTTCAGACTGAATGTTGTTTTAGGAATGATGAGTCCTACCTAGGAAACTGCATTCTGTCTGGCAAGAGTCTAAATTCTGTGATTAGGAAATATTTTCTATCCTTTTTTACTATGACTTTGTATGGAGGTTACTTGGAAAGGTTTGGTGGAAAAACTTTTATAGATTTATTTGTCTTCATTTTGAAATCCATAAGGATGGATTATACGTATTTGTTTCTTAGTCATGCAGTATGCAATTAGTACTTTGGCTGAATGTGTATTATGCATTTAGTGAGGAAATACCTTCCATTGTAACATTTATTCTAATAAACCATATTTTAGTGTGGATAATCCTCTTTTAACATAATTGGGACATGGAGCTAATACTTAAACATCTTCAGTTTAAGGACTGATGGGATAGTTGTAGTATGCTACCATAATATCAGCAAAGCAAAATTGAAGAGAAGCGCGAAGGAGTCACGTATTACAAGCATGACTGTAAGATTTTTGTACTTCGTCCAGTCCCATTTCTAGCAGTCTCATATGTGGTGGTATAGTCATTATAAAGACTTTAATTGGCTAAGAGCTTGCCAGCTTGCATTTGCCAACTATGCTGAAATCCTGGCCAAACTTTTCAAGAGCGTGCAGTAATCTGCAGTTGGCCGAGAACAGCGGATATAAATAGATGATATGGTGCTGAATTACAATTGATTATTGAAATTCAGCTAGTATGTAATAGATAGCCATAAAAAGGCAACATTGTTTCCCTAATATGGCACTTGAAATGAATGCAGTCTCCTTTTTTATTTAGCAAAGTTAATGTTTATCACAAAATCATAAAAACTAGCTCATAGTTTCATGGCTCCTTGCAAATAAAAATCTTTTTCTGTTCTTAAAAAGAAAAGAGTTGCGGTCTACTATCTGGTTGGTTTCCAGTAGGAACAGTTCATTTTTTTTATTTTGGGGTTAGGCAAAAGTTGGATGAAGACAGTGTATTTCATACATAAATTGCTTTTCAAGCATCTTGCTTTGGAAATCATATTGGAGAACAGCAGTATCTAGCTGATGGTCTTTTCAAAATTATTTGTGTTACCTTCTCCCAATAATAAAGAATATTTTGGGCCAGATTGGAACTTTTAAAAATGACAAACCCCGAAGTCTTATTCATGGAATCAGTTTTTACTAATCTGTGTTTATCTCCATAATAGTACCTTCCAGAGGCTAGAATAACATCAAGGTCCAATTGCATGACATGTTGTGGCATGTATCATAAGGGCTTATGGGATAAGCCAGGCTGGAAGGGACCTCAGAAGATTGCTAGAGCAGCCTCCTGCTCACAGGTTGCTCAGGGCTTGATCCAGTCATGTCTTGAAAAACTCCAAGGATGGAGCCTGCACAACCTCTGAGAGCAACCTGTGCTGCTGCTTGCCTCTCCTCGCAGTGAAAATAGCTTTATGGGTTGTGGGTTTCTCCAACCTGTATGGTTGGTGTGTGCTTCCATGTTAGATCTTGCCTTCATTGTTTGAGTTGCCTAACAGGAGGTTTTGCAATTTGCTTTAAGAAGAGGGTCGGTTCCCTGATTTAGGTGTTTCATCTACACGCTTGGGCTGTTTCTGTAGCATGCAGAGAAGTTGGGTGCCTCAGAATCCAGGCTAAAACCCACTTTCTGGGGCAGGAGGCCCAGAGAGCGAGGAAATGCCACATGTGGGTTATGTTTGATATCCTGTCTCCATGGAGCTCAGGCATCTGAGGCAATGCCAAATATTGGGTGTGCAAGAAGTCCAAAGTCTAGCATTTGCAAAGCCATATGTGAGGCTGAGACCAGGACCTAGTTCCTGAAGCTTTCTTGCTTTGTGTTGTGCAGCTAGAAAAGCCGACATTTAGTTGTTGACTTAACCTCTGCTCCTCTGAACTTGGGACCCGATTATGAATAGTTCCGGTCATTTTATGTCAAAGGTAAGTGGGTTAGTTGGAAGCACTTTCAGTAGCGTTTCAAGTTATCTTGTATGTCGCTGCCTTCAAACTAGCAGTTCTTCTGTAGTAGCTGTCATGTGAGTGGTGATTTAAGGAATTACTACACTTCAGCCCCTAGTTAGCACTTCCAGCATCACTTGGCATGAAAATGGGAAAGACATTCGGCAATTCCTCAGCCTAGATAGGTTTAAAGCCACATCTCCTGTACCCTAGCATCTTAAGTTGCTGAGTGCTGTTTATGTGTCTTCTGTTGAAACTCTGCAGCTGGATGAACAAACTTCAACACTCATGGGGGCAGAAAAACATTTTAGTATGATAGCAATGATGAGAAAATGGACCGATGAGTGCTAATGCCGCCGAGCTAGATTTCGCTGTCTGCAGATGCAGTCTCCCAGGCCTTATCTGTGTTACTGTGAAGTTTCTGACTGCTGCTGTATTCACTAATGGTATTAATGATGGATACATCAGCTGTCAGCATGCTAATAAGCATCATTAACTATCCTCAAAGCAGCTAAATGACACAGCTGTTGAAAAGGCAGGGGTTGCATGCAGCCTGGTGTCTGAGCTCCTCTTTGAGCTCTAATGGATGGAGCTCAGTGAGGGAAAACTTGAGGGCAAAAACTTGGAGACAGATGAGTCTAAGTGTGAGAAATTGCTCCTTTTGATGTTTGCTTTAATGTTAACAGAGCACCAGCGTGCACTGGAATTGTTTGACTGCAGTTGTATTGTTTCGGTGTCTAACAACCCATGACCGTTTATTAGTTTCTGATGTTATTACTGAAATTGCAGCACGTCGTCCAGAAGTTTCCAAACGATGCAGCGAGCACGTTAATTTAGTTTTAACTTTGTTTTAACTTAAAAGATGTATCCCTAACACATGAGAAATGTTTCTTCTGTGTCTACCTGACACAGCTGACTGGGCCTTCCTTGGTTGCTTGTAGGTGCAGATTTTCCGGTAGGTTAACTTTTTTATCTTTTACTGGTTTCAAGGTGCTGTCTCGTTTATGTTAAACGCTACAAATTTTCTTTTTAAACCAAGTGTCTCCACGGGTAGATATTAAGATCCTATTACTGTGCTTCTGTAATTTCATAATGCAAGTCTTGTAGCCAATTCTTTTATGGGATTCTCTTTATGGTCTCTGGCACAGAGCTCCGTCTCTGGATTGCTGAGTAAAGACCAGAACTCCGAAGGCTTTATATCATTCACAATAAATTAGACCATTCACCAGCGCCCGGCACAGCAATTAACCGGTTTAATTTTTTTTTTGCCTACGAAGGGGCAAACCCCGCTCATGTTTGCGGGGGGGGGGGGGGGGCTTGAGAAGAGAAACGGCACGCTTCTGCTGGGAGGGTGAGGTGAAATGGGAGCTGTGGCCCCGGGAGGAGCCGTTCAGCATCCGCTGCCCCTTCCTGGGCGGCACGGGAGGGCCGGGAGCGGGCTGGGCTGCTGCCGAGGGCCTCCCCCCCCCGGCCCGGCCCGGCCCGGCCCGGCCCGTGTCCCCCCGGCCCGGCCCCGCCTCCGCCTCGGCCGCCGGGGGGAGCGCAGCGGCTCCGCGCTGGGCGGCGGTGGCTGCTCGGGCCGGGGCCAGCTCCCGGGGCCGCCCTCGGCTGGGCCCACAAGACAGGATTTGTCCTTGTCGGGCCGTCTGTGGCTTGGCCCTCTTACTTGCAGGGCCTTGTTTCTCGGGGCTCTGGCACCGATGCTATTTTGTGCATCCGAGGGGGTTTTAAAGGTTACGTGGGGCGCTGCGTGCAGGGCGAGAACAAGAGTCTCTTTCTTCGGCAGGCTGCCCGCGTGTCGCAGGCTTCTAGAGTAGCTGGCAACTTTTAATGAATGATAAAGTTTTACTTTTCCTCACTGGCTTTATTTTTATGGATGACATTTAAAAAAATTCTGAACAAATATCTGTAAAGGGCACCCAGTGAGCTGAAAATTAATAGGATTCAAAGATATGAAGTACAGTGATGTAAACATTTAAAACACAAATCTCACTTATCCTTTCCCTTCTTTGGGACATTATGCCAGTCAGAGACAATCTTGAATGGGGTGCTGTTGTGCCGCGTCGTGCGTCGTCTGCCCCCCCCCCCCCCCCCCCCCCAAGGGAACCCCCATTTTTGCACATATCTAACCTCTTGTCTTGCTCTCTTATGCAAGAGAAATTCAGCAAAGGAATTATTTATCCCAAACAATTTTAAAGAAAAGCAGAAATGTAAACCATATCTATTTATACTATCTGCATAGCTTATGAGATTGCTGAAAACAGTTCTTTTCTGATTTCAAGGCACCATAGCTAGATGCAGATGTTCTTGTGCACAGTAGCTAACATACCACTTGTCTGTGCGTACATGACTTGCCCATCTGCCTGGGGTGTTAGGCTCCTCGGCTTACACCCAAAATGATGTCAAGGGTGCAGGGTTGTGTAAGGAACACAATTTGGATACTTTCATATATCCAAAATGGAAGCTGTTCTGCTTTACTCTTCCATTTGGAGGAATTAATTTCAAGTGGAAAGTATATTAAGAGCTACTTTTGTTTACAAAAGGGCTCATCGTTGCTGAAGAGACTTGGAAGGATTTCAGATCTGCTTGTGTTTTTGCATTAAATGGGTGATTTCTGGTGTTTCTATTCATCTACCTTTGCTCCCTTGCTACTGTGTCTGTTTCTGCATTTCCCTATCCTACTGCCCTGCTTGTCCCAGAAAGACTCCTCCAGCCATTGCCTTCCTGCAGAGGTAGCTTAAGGTGTGCTCTGCATTTTGTTCTGTGGCTGCAGGCATCGCCTCTGCACAGTCCATGGGTGGGAGGGGAAGCGGGCTCTTCCCAACTTACATTGTGCTATGCAGTTCAGTTAGTTACATTTTATATAGCTTAATGTAGCATAACTCTCCCTTCAGCAGTCCCCTTCTCTCAAGGCAGCTCTTGGACCTGCCTCTTGTATGTGCAGGGGCAGATTTTTCTGTCATTTGCCCCTTGTGCAAATTCCTGTGCTTCAGGGAAGGGGAAGCAAAGAGGGGAAAATCAACTTTTTTAAAAAAATTCTTTTCTTTTCCTCTGCTTATTGTGGTGGTGGTGAGGAATCTTCTCCAGGTCCTGAACATTAAAACAAAAGCCTGCAGCAGGCCCAAACCAAAATCCTGTTCCAGTGCTGGGAAGAGCAGGACGGGAGGTGACGGCTGGGACACGTGGGGGCTTGGCAAGCTCCTGGTCCCACACCTTGGTGGGGATCTGCCGGTGTTTCCACCTGGCTGCCACAGTCAAACCCTTGTGCCTTCCAGGGCTTTGCGTGGAGGATGGTGTGTTTCCCGCTGGGAGCCTTAATCTGAGTCTTAAAAATGCATGTGAACTAATGGAGCAAGAGAGTGAAAAGCAAAACCTGTGAAAGCATTGCTGAGCCATGAAAGAACTGGACGGCTCATGTTTTCTGAGGTGCACAAAGAAGTTTTCACGTTTAGAATTTAATTTTATTTGATAATCTCTTTATTCACCGTTAAACTAGTCTTCAGTTATTCTAACTTGTGTTTTTCATCTCCTTTCCTTCTTTCCTTGTTTCCTACGTCATGACATTTAGGAACATACACTGTTCTTCCCAGAAAGGAGCATCTTGAGAAGGAGCTGGCTCCTGCCTTTTCTTAAAAACAAAATTCTGAAATACATCAGTGTTTTTAATGTAAAACTCATAATTATTTTAAAATAGCTAGATTTTTATTTTTCTTTTGCTTTTTTGAATATACGAAAATCTCAACATCTTGAGCAAATGTTAGTTTCCAAATTCTCTTATTTGAAATTAATTTTATGTTTTCTGTCCATCTATTTGTTGCTTATGCCAGGAAGTTCTATGATCTAAACAACTATGAAGTTAAGATCTCTGTCTTCTACCAAAAGACTGGTGTGTCATGTAGGAAAAACATAGTGTTAAAAAACCCAACTTGATAAATATTTGAGGGGAAAAGGCTGCTAGATCTTTTTGAAGGTGTCTTAGAGGGGAATCAGATATGCAGTGAGAGAGTAATAGGAAGTATATATTATAAACAGAAAAATGTGGCCTTTTTTTCTAAATAAAGAGTTTAATTATAAAAATTACAGTGGACATTCAGAATACAGGATTTAACTCAGTTTCATTATGAGGCTTTTAATTTGTAGTCTTGCAGCTCCAGCACAAGGAGCCACATCATATGAGAATTTGAATTGTTGTTGAAGAAATATTTTTGTCCAATGGAGGAATCTTCAAAACTTGAATCATATACTTGGTGAATGTCCCAAACCATTAGAATATGAAAAAGATCTAAGATGATATTTTAAGAAACAGTAGCCTTCCAGATCAAACTCCCTTTTCTATAGGTAAAGAGATAATTTATGACTTTTTAGTGCTTGGCATTTGTGGTAATCTGTGTTCCTCACATAAAAGGATGTATGAGCAGCATCAACTAATAATGCAGGTCTTTGATTGTCACCCGTAGTTTTACTTTAGATGTTATGAGTCTTGTCATTTAGCCAGTCTGGATTAAATTAAATCTAATTTAAAAAAAACCACAACCCAAACAACCAAAACCAAAACAACAAAACCCCAACAGAAAATTAGAAGGACTGCAGACTGAAGGTAAGTTTGGCAGTGCAACATTTTCTTGTCATATGGTATTTGAGAAAGCTGAGCTTTCCCAAAGTTAAACCTTTACATGGTATTGCATTCCTCTGAAAATTTATTGGGATGTAAATGAAGTGCATTGCTCAGAATTTTGCACAAGGGGCTCACCAGAAGAGTAATTCTCAAACCTAGCAGAGTCTTTATCTACAAACTTTATCTACAAATTTCTTTTGGATTAATAGTATTATTCATTCAAAGAGTGCAGGTATGAAACACAATGAACAAATGTTTTGGAGGTGCAGAAGCTTTTTTTTTTTTTTTTTTTTTTTTTTTTTTTTTAAATTTTAGGAACCAATTTAAGCATAGTGAGGTTCTAAAAGATATAACAACCCCTCCCTCCTTGGTTCGGTCTGCATTAATTCCTTTGTATAGACTCCTTTGAGAGTCTGCTGCCTGCAGCATGTTCCCAGCCCAAAGTTAACCATTTCTCCCTTGTTGTGGGTAGTGAGGGATCTTGGTGAGGTCATCTGGGGAGTAAGTCATGATCCCTAAAGTCAGTTTGTGGAAGGCTGCTTGAGCTGCTGCCACTGGAGATTGAAGGGTACCATGTCAATCCACTGCCTGAGAGTAAATAGGTGGTTCAGTTCCTGTAATGCATAATTTCTCCGCTTTCAAGTTGAAACTGAGTTCATGTTTATTCCTTTGAATGTTTCACATTTAAAAACTGAAGAGTAATTATCTGTAGTGGCACACTAAATAAACTGCTTTTTTTTCTCTTTAGAAACACTTTTCCCCTGGAGTATTCAGCGGCAGGAGCAGTATAAATAAAGCAGTTGCTGTGTTCAGAGAATATGATTTCTTTCCTGGCCCTGCTTTTTTACTGAACTTTTATCTTGCTAAAATGAATATTTTACGATTAAGAACACTTGGTCACATCTGGTACTTCTCAAAAATGGTTGCTTTTCCAAGAATAGCATGCAAACATGAAATCAGAATCGCAAGCAGATGTTTGCTAATATGGCCATAGATAACCTTTCAGCTTCATGCTTAATTTTCATAAATAACCATCTGTCAAGAATGCAGATTAATAGAGAACAGAGATAATCTCTGTCAGTGTTAATATGTTAACTTTACTGTGTTGCTGATGTTGTACTTGTTACTATAAAATAGCATTATTTAGTGTATAAAATTGTCAGCTGCTGTTTTCAGAAAACTGACATTTTTGTCATTGCTTTTTTACAACCTGGAAATGCTTGCACTTTTTTCCTTTCTTTCTTTCTTTCTTTTTTTTTTTTTTTTTTTTTTTTTTTAAGAACACTAGATGACTACCTGGGTCAACAAGATTGCTAATTATGGCTTAATTCTTCCACACATCTATATATTACTTGTCAGAGTGCTGTGGAATGGAGGGAATTTCTGGCTGTTTATTCTTGCTTGCCTTTGCATTTTCAGTGAGCTTGGCGTGGCTCTTGCAGCAGGGTTGGTAAAAGTGGGATGTTGGCTCATTTGCCGGCTTTGAAAAAGCGCATTTGAAAAATAAATAAATCTGTTTATAAGGCAGATTCTTATATTATTCACCCTTCATATATTCAGTTTTGGATAGTCTGGCTTACAGATACAGCTGACGATAATTTTCCTTCACTGAAAAGTCTGCTGTCACTGCCAGAGCAGGAGACAAAGGCGGGTGCTATGCTGTGCACTGCCTATGCCCTTCTGGAGAGGTCCTTGTCACAGCAGGACCTTAATTGGTGGCAAAACGTAGTCAGATGCCATCATAAGGAAGGCATGACGTGGGACAATGTCAGAAGTCTTTGTTAAGCGGCAAGAGCCGTGGTGTCTGGATGGTCCAAGCATGAGGTGACTGCCATCTGGTTTCTTCGGAGGTATCCAGTACGTCATGTCTTCTGTGCAGCTCCTGGTGGTGTTTTGGGAGTTCGGGATGGGGGTAACTACATATGAATCTGAAAAATAAGTGTTAGCAGAGGCAAGTTTGGAGAGGAATGTGAATTACCAACCCTGCTTGCCCAAGGGATGAACGTTGTAAAGGAGAGATGTGAAGTACATTGGCAAGGTCCTGCCTGGACTCTGCCACCGGCCAGACCCCACAAACACCCTCCCGTGGCTCCAGAGGGCTGTGCTCGCTGGTGGAGCTGCATGGCTTAGCACAACTGGTCAGGTGGAGAAGGGACAGATGGGTTAAGTGCCAAAATGGCTTTGTGTAAGAAAACAACAAACCCGTAGAAGGTGTAAGTTTGTGGTGCTTGTTTTTTTCTTCCTTTTTTTTTTTTTTTTTTTTTTTGAAGTTTAGAAACTTTGAAACATCTCACTTGATGAGAATGTTGACATTCCTCAGGAACAGAGATGCATATGAGCATAGAAACTACATCTCAGCATCCAAATTTGTAGAAGATGTAAAAGAACTGTTTGGGGGGAAATAGCACAGAGCTGAGAATTCATTAGAGCATTGCTCGCATTAAAGTTGAAATACCTTCAAAGAGAAGCTAACAATTAAAATAAGTTCAGAAGGATAAGAGCCTTGCAGGCGTTAGGGGAAGGGGTGGGTAGAGGCTTATGTGTTAACAAAATATCCCCAGATAGAATATTATTTTACATCCCCTGTTCTCTAGTTATCTCCCTTGGTAATTTACAAATGGAAAATAAAATTTACAATTATAGCTGATTAGATATTATGAGTTCTCAACAAAGCATGTTTGTGTTCTGTATGCAATTATTACAGAGTTGCTGGGCACAACTTGGTAGTTGAATTTGAGTTATCTTTTGTGTTCAAGCAATTTAGCCTCTTCTGTTTTGTATGAAGAATGAACTGTATTCTCTTCAAACTACAGCAATCTCTGGATAAAGGATATTTTATATGATTTTTTTTTTTAACCAGTAATTCTTTTCCAACTTTACAGTGAAAATTAACCTAATTTAATCAAGTATAACCTATATAAAAGATTTTGATTATGCCAGTTGTGATTGTGTAGACTTCATTCAAGTTTAAATAAACAGGGTTGCCATTCTCAATTTGGAAGACACAAACCCAGCAACCCTCTCTGGCTCCTCTTCCTTCTCCTGGCTCGCTTACCTGTATGTGTTCAAGTACATCAGCTCTTTTAATCCTAGATGTGAATCTGCGGGTCTTGTTAATGGATCGCCTGGGCTTCGTCTGAAAAATGCCACTTGTGCGTCTTGATGTGGATGCTGGAGGCAATACGGAAGCATCTTTCCGGTGCCCCGCACTTTTGCTGGGAAACTGAAGCACAGAGAGGCAGAGGCACTTGCATTCTGCCCTTTGCTTTTCCTTTGGGTAGTTTGAGACTCACTAGTGCAGCCAGTAGTTTTCAGATGTGACTGGTGATTCCCTACTCTTAAGCAGTGTCCTTAAAACTACTTTTGTTTTGAAGTTTTGAGAGAGCATAGGCTGCAATTATCAATGTACAAGACTTTGTGAATATGGACCGTTGGCCTTAATTTTGGGAAATGGCACATAAACCACTGTCAGATGCAAGTTAAAGGGCAAATTACACAATTATATCTCAGCCTTCCGGTAGATTCACATTAATTGTTTGGTGTACTTTTGATAATGCTCATTATTTCAAGGTATTATCATCTTGAACCTAAATCACGTTAATTGCATAGTTCATCTTTAAACTCATACTGTTATTCTGGAATGATTGGAAATGGCGTTGTTCTTTTTAACTTTCTTGCTTCTAGATATAATGTTTTATTTAAAATGACTAAAAGTAACTTACAAATAGATGAAGCTTGGAAATGGGCATTGGTGAAATAAAGCTGAAAGATAGCATTACAAATGCTGGGAGCTCACCATTTCAGGCATATGTCAACTCTACCTTTGATGAAATACTGAAGGGCAGCTGATGCTTTAGAAGCGTGATCATCTGTTTGCTAACAACTGCTGCAGGGCGTTGCTACTGGGTTAAAAATGTTTGGGTTTGAGATCATTGCAATATTTTCTGGTGCATATAGCTGTTAAATTGTTCATACTTCCAGCTGTAATTGCATTTTAACTAACAATGTTTTGGGCAGTCAACCTTGATGATGTGTTGTTCACAGGGTTTGCAGCTGTGGCGATGCCGCAGCTGTCTGTGGGAGGCCGTCGGTGCCGGTTTCGAAAGGGACTTCGGCACATTCACTCTCAACTCACTTTTTTCCCGTTTTAGGTTTCCCGAAGGTGTAGCTTGCCGGCAGCTGCCGTGCTGCGATGCCCCAGCATGCCCCATGGCAGAGCTACCCGGCCGCCCCGCTGGAGCGTGGCGCTCCCCTGTAGGGAGCTGGGTAAGTGTGAAACTGCGTCCCCGGTGCGGAAAACGCTGCCTGCCCGCCTCTCTCGCTGTCTTCAGACACAGTGGTAGCTGTGACAAGCCTGGTGACGTGGGCTGCTTTCGTCGGCCCCTTCTTGTGCATCTTGCCATGCTCTCCTGGCTTCATGTACGTTGGAAGAAGGTCCGCTGGGTAGTGATGGATGCGTGTGTGTTTTATTTCTGATGTGCTTGGGAGACAGTTTCCTCTGGAGAGGTGGTTATGTGTTGGATGGATGGGAAGGATATAGAGGCAGAGTTAATAGGATTTGGAGGTGTTTGCTAAGATGTGAGTTGTCCCTTCGTCGTCCCGTTTTTCGTACAAAAGGTAAGCAGTGGGGTGGGGAAAGTAGGTTAGAGGAGGTGTGTCTGAAACGTCCTCTTGCTCCCCTCTTTTAAAAATAACAAGTTTCTGGAAAACTGTTGTTTTTTCTTCCATGAACAGTGTTGATTTCCTTCACGCACTGTAAGCCCCATCACACCTTCCATGTCTTGCTAAAATTTGTCAGGTGATGCTACCTGTTACGGAATAATTACTCTCCGTGCAGTACTCCATTTGAATAATTTCCCTCTTGCAAAACTAATGTTTGATGGGTAGCTGGGACCTCCTGTTTGACCCTCTAAGAAACGCATTTGGCTGTTTTCAGTGCCTGAATTGGAACTGGGCCATGCTTTATGATTTTTATCAGTGTATAGATTATTATGTCTGCTAGGGAGTCTTGCTGAGCCACAGCAAACACTGCTTATGATTCTCATTTTTGGGAATAAATCTAGATATTTATGTGTCAGTGGTTGTGGGTTTACGGATGTTTATCAGCTGTTAGACAGAGTTGTGGACTTCTGGACCTGGATCCTTATCCTAATAGCCCTGGCAAGAAGTCCCATGGGTCTAAGGGGAATCTCTAGGAATTAATCCAGCTGGGCTGTATGTCCAAGGGGGAGGACAATTAAAGTACTGATTGACATCTTATAGTTTGCTTTAACTGTATGTATGAGCAGGAAGGAGACATGTATCTGAAATAAAGAAATATTGTCTCTTGGTTTTGTACAACAAAGAACAGTCCAGCTGAATCCTCTTGAACAGTCTGGAGCCTGAATGTGCTAGGCAGAGCTGAGAAGAAATTATCCTGTTTTATGTAGATAATGCCAGCTGATGCTGGGACGGTTCCTTGGACCTTTGGTTTAGGAAGCTTGTAGATTACTGATGGACTGTTGCCCTTTGCATTTAATTTAGACTCTGACAAGAATACATTTTGATTCTCTGAATTCCCTGAGGCCAAATACCTGCATTTTTGGTCTACTACTGTAGTTGCTTTAGCAAATGCCAGCTCATTTATGCAGTGACTGACATCCGTTGTTAGTGTCTGAATTAATGGGGGAAGATGCTGCTGATTTTGAAAAATAGTCTGGTTCTCAGGAAATGATCTTTCAAAGTCATGCTGTTAACCAGTTATTTCCCACCTTGTCCCATCATCTTGTTTGGGAGAAGATGATTGAGAGGGAGCGGCTTTTCTGTCTAGAGGCCCATGAATTCAGAGGACAGTCTGAGCCTGTTGTCCTGCCTTTCCCCTGGAATGGAGACTACATGGGCCAGGGGTCTGTCTGCACAATCAGGGCTAGGAAGTTATTTTGTTAAATTTTGGTAGATCTGTCATAGCACTGACTGTGGCCTGTTGTTCTGCTGCCTGAGGGGTGGTACATTGGGGCAGCTACTTTGGGAGGACTTGCAGTGGTGGTGGGTGATTGCTGTTGCTGTGAAGCAGTGTCAATTGTTGCCTCAGCCACGCTGATGTGAAGCTGCTTGTGAAACCATTGTCAGCAGAGCACCACCAACATGCTGGTAGCAGGCACTTTAACTTCTGATCATGTCCTATTCAGGGAATAAACGTGTTGAGGACCACGGTTGCTCTCTGTGCCGCTGAAGGGATTGCACTCTTACCTGCCTCTGGGGTAGGTGGTGGCCACAACAGCTGCTCTTTTCATCTTGAGATCTGATTAGTGGAGTTACTTTGTCACCAGGTTTCATGAGATTGAACCACCACTGTTAGCTCAAATGTTTGAAGCTGTTTCTGTTCATCGTGCTTTGCATTCATTATTGGCTGTCTGTAGATAAACTGAGTTTAAATTCACCTTACTGCTGCGTTTGTAGTTCCGAGGGCCAGGCTCTGAGTCTGTGCAAGGCACCTTCGAATTTGAAGTACTACTTTTTTTTTTTTTTTTTAAAGTAGGTTTAATACTTGCAAGTGACCTCCCCTTTTGGATTGTGCTGTTAACTCAAGCTGGGAGACAGCAAAGCTTTGAAGTGGGCCTGGGAAGGTGCTGTCTCGGTCTTTCCCTGTAAATCTGGTTAGTGCCGCTCCAACCTTTAGTATCTGCTTTAAGCACATCTTTTTCAGATTTTTTTTAAACTCTTTCCACAGTTGATTGTTCACTTAATTTATTTTATTTAGAATAGGGTGCGTTCGATTCAGTAGAAATTTGCCTTATGGTTATTTTTAATGGTGCTTTTATGTGTGAGTGCTTTCTAGCAGTAGATTTTTGGGGGGGGGGTCAGTTGGTTCACGTCCAGCCATGACTGGCATTGCATTCACTGTAGGTTGATTCTTGTTTATGCAAATAACTGTTTTTAACCAAATTGGTTATATCAAATAAAATAAGTCCATTTTAGGCAACCTAATCTCAAAATGGAAACGGTTATGTGGGGGGGTGGGGCTGCAGCACACGGCTGTTCCCCAGCCTTGGCCAAAACTGTGTGGATTTCCAGGACTGAGCTGGAGTTTTGCTTCAGCCCAGTATGATGATTTTGGTGAGCTGAAAAGAAGCCACTGCTGTAGCTGGGTAGTTGGGGGTGAAGGCTGTGGAGCAGCTCAAGCTTCATCAACCTGACACTACTATACCTTTCTCTCCCCTGCACCACTCCCAGGCTTGTACTTGGAGAATTCTGTGAAAATGAGGAGGTTAAAGGGAATCTTGTGATTGTTTATTGCTATTTATTGCTGTTACACTTGCTGCTATGGATATTGACTACATGTATTTGGCTAGTTGCATTAAATGCTCATTACTTATCAAACTTGCATGTTCAGAAGGTGTTTTTGTTTTCACTGCTGTTTTTCAAATCTGTTGTTTTTCCTGGGGGTGGTAGGGAGGGGGTGTGTGCGTGTTCCTGGATTGCATGGTATTTTTCACTTCAGGTTTTCCTTCTGAGTCTTTATCTCTACATACGTATTCACGTTGGGTGTTTGTATTGTAAGTGCCCAACTCGGAAACGGGCTTTCCTTGACAGTGTGCGTAAGGCACTTGCACCCTGCCTTTCCTGTGCCTGTGTGCATAAGCAAAACAGATGTGCCTGATATGTGATTTTCACTTTCTCTCAGTCATTTGAATGAGTTAGAATTCTTTTACTTTACAAATTTTTGCCTTTGTTCTCAGGACTGTTTTCTCTCCTTGTTCTTTTTTGTGCGTCTGGGCTTGTGTGGTTTCTCCATTTCTTGTCTGCTTTCACCTTTCTTTGGATGTTAATCAAGAGGGAACATCCTAGTTGTATGGAACTTCTCTATCAGCCCTTCCCTCCTTTTTATTAATTTCCTTCCTTCCTTTCAGGGATGACTGTAAACTTTGCCCATCCTGTGATGGGATAATTGTATTGCAGATATTCTCATGAGGTGATTGTATTGTATGGGAGGAAACTGCATCCTGAGCAAATGCTCAATTTGCGGATCTTTTTAAGCCCTACCCTGTTTTTTAAAAAATTAATAAAGAAGTGTGTATATATATATATGAACATGTTTACTTAGTCAGTCCGGATTCCTTTTTGGACCTGGCAAGTCAAGACTTGGCACTGAGAGCATTTCCCTATCTCTGCGGTCATTTGTGTGTGTGTATTTTTATATATATATATTTTTTTTTTTTAATAAAATCTGTGAAGTGATTCTTCTGAAGACTGCAAGGTCTTGAGAGAGGCAGATGCTATGTAAAAATGAGTACTAAAAGACCCTTTTTACCTATTCTGTGCTCCAAGATGTAGTTCTTAGGAGCTCCTGGATTGTGACATGTTGGACACAGCTGTGACGAAGAGGCCTGTGTTCCTCCTTATTTTTTCCATGCTGGAGCACATTTACCTCCTACTGTAGCCTTGGTTCTGTAGCTCTCACCACTGCCCTAGTACATTTTTCATGAGAACGTAAAGATGTCTATTTTAGTTGGAGACTTAAATTTATTTGCTCTCTGAGATGATAGTTCTACCTCTGCCTCCCCAAGCTGTGGAAATGCTGTGTCTTCCACTGAAATCCCAATAAGGACACTATCTACCATCATGTTGTCCTGAGACGCTGGGCTCAGCGCTTGCTGTGAGCATGACTTGGGCAACATTAATGCAATAAATGCACGATGCCTCATAGTTAGTCCCAGATCATTATGCTTCTCTGTGGGTAATGAGCCTATTTTCAAGGCAGGTGCATCTTAAGATAAAAACTGCCCACAGCACAGCCTGAGAAGCAGGGGTCTCACCCAGCTGGGTGTTGATTCCTACTACCTTGCCAAGAGCTGTTGAAGTGTTATCTTCTTTTTTCACTTGTTTTATTCAGGAGGACTTACAGGACCCTCTGTGGAAGAGAGGAACAATGTCTTTTAACCCTGCCAGTCCTCTACTGGGGTAGTATCTCAAAGAACTGCTTAATTTCATCTTTGTTCCTCATTAGCTGCAAAGCTATCTTTGACTCTGACCACCTGATTTCTTCTTCCGAGAAGGTTGTTTACTTTCCTCTGTAATGGGAGAGGGTGAATCTTGGTCCCTCATGAACTTGAGGAGGATAGATAATTCTTCCAGTGAGAACTGTAGAAGAACACATGTTTTTAGCAGTGGGGGGCATGACTAGGGAAACATATTGGACTTTTCCATAATCTGAAGCTTAAGTCTATCCCATTAATGTAAGGACATGGGGGAGGAATCCTGCATCAGGATAGACAGATTTCTTACTGCTTCTGTGAGGAAGTTTTATTTGCTCAACATCCACCAGCTGATGATCAGTTGGTGTTTGCTGTCCCTGCAAGGTTGAAATTTGTGAGAGTCTGTTGTCATATATGGGGCCTTCTGCCCAAATCAGATTAAGGTCTCATATTTGGTAACATCATGTGTCAGTCGATTGAACCTAGGACCAACTTCCTCACCTCTGCATTTTTCTGCTGAGGTGTTTTGTTCCCCCTCTATCTATCACCATTTCCAGGGGAGTGGGAAACATCCCGTCCTGCAGGGCTGACCGTCCTCTGCAGGGTGTTTATCCCTAGCAAAGTCTTTTCTTTCTCCCTCAAAGCTCCCTCCCAGTTTTGTGTCAGCATACCACCTTCTCTCTGGGTTTTCTCTTTGGTTGGTTGTGGGTTTTTTTGTTTGTTTGTTTTGTTTTGTTTTTTTCTCCTAAGCCTTTCACCTACCTCTGGGGCTGAAATATTTCTGCAGATTTTTGGTTTTCAGGAGGGCCCAGGGACCTGCTATGAAGCTGCTAATGTTGGCTACAGCTTGGGAGAGGTCGGTAGCATCACTTAACTTCTGCTGAGCGCTGGGAGCCTTAGCTGCAGCTCCCTTCCAGTTTCTGCCATGAACTGGGCCATTGCTGAGGTATCTAGAGATTATTTGGCCTTTGAGTGTTGGGGGGAGAGAAATTATTTATCAGCTTCTTTGTTTAAAATATCTGGTGAGGTGCAAGGACCAGAATGCAGGCCTACTGGTGCCGCTCAGGTACAGGAGAGCATGTGGTGGAGTAGAGTGATGCACAGGCAGACAACGTTGTAAAATGCAGTAGGTATCAGTCGGTAACCTCTGTGGGTGTTTTCTTTTAAAATTAATCTTTGGCATATCCCAGCATTCAAAAAAAGAAAAAAATATTCAGTTCTGGGATTTTTATGATGAGACTTATAACATGGGGAAAATGTTACAGCAGTTAAGTTTGTCAGTGCTATTCAAATACTTTACCACTTTTATTGCTATCTTAATTTTAAATAAATTGCTCCTGTGATATAAAATCATGACTATTTTGGATCCAATATGACTTTAGGAGAAATGTCTTCAATACAGAGATTCCTTCTCGCCTACTCTTTTTCTGTTAAATTAATCAAGGCTTAAAAGAATGTGTGAAACATGGTCATAGCTCCGGAGTACAACGTAGTGGATCTGAGTGTTGAACAATCATCATGGCTGTGCTAGAAAATACTTGTGTAAATAACATGTGCTTTCATGGTTTTAGACCCAACCCAAACCAGGTAATTTTAGAAGGCTTGGCACCATCTAGACTGTACTGATTTTAAGGAGTATCTTATTATAATTACTCTCAGAGGAGAACATGTTTAGTAGGGACTTTGTCTTGAAAATTATTTTTAACATGATGAAAAATGCCTTGGCTGTCACTTTTCCCTGTCTATATTATTTGTGATCTTTCATTCCTTTTATTAGTAAGTGAGAGGGAAAAATGGGAATAACATCAGGAAATAGATGAAGGCATACTAAACTGTACTATGGGAACAGTAAATTAAAACATCTGCTTTTGGTTTTTCTGGGAAATCAAGAAGCAACTGGAGCAAAAAACCTGTTAGATATTTTTTTCTTGGATTACACTTCTATATCTGCTGTCAGGCTTCCCCCTACTCCTTAGAGTTTCTCCTTTCCTCCATTTTTTTTTCTCCTTTTCTTGAAACAGTTGCTTCATTGAAACCAAGACTGAAGCCTACAAAGGCTCCATAGCGAATGAATAATAAAGGACAGAGATTCCAAATGTTGTTGATCTGGGCTTGATTTTTCTGTAGCGTTTGTGCCTGGTTCGAGATACAGGCGTGACCCTTCTCAGCGGTGCATGTTTGCAAGGCTGGTACGCTGGCTCTGGGGGCACGGCAGGCGCACGGTGAGGCTGGTGCCTGCAGCTGGATGGGCAGCACTTATTTACTGTTAAGAAATTAATATAAACGTGACATGTAGTTCACTGTGAAATATTTTCACAGATGGAATGCGTCTGCGGCATAACCTGGGGATGTAGGCTAGAGGATTGTTTAGCACTTTGCTCAATTATTTGTTCTTTGGCTCCCCTCCGCTCCATCCCCATTCGCACACAGCTTCAGTCTCCTGTTGTGGCGGAGTAGCAGACGTGGGGCTCTTCAGCTGCCTGAAGCTTTCCCTAATCCAAGCGTGCATCCCATTTTGGGGCTATGTGAATGACTGGTAGGGGAGCTGTGGTGGGGCAGGGGCTGGTGGTTAATCCCAGTCCCTGACCGTGAGGCAATAAGCAAAGCAGTGCTGAGGCTGAGGGCAACGGAGCGATGTTGGTTTGGAGTCAGGGTGCAAACCTGACACAGCCGCGGTCAGTGACGGGGCCCCCAAATTCCACCGTTCCCGGTGAAGTACTTCCCGATGTCTCCCTCCTCCTGAGGTATGTAGCGGGATGCTCGTGGCTAGTGGATGTATAATTTATGGCTTGCAGATAGAGGCTTGCCAGCTTGGCAGCACAGTATTAGTGGGGACTCTTTTACTGTATTTTAGTGGTATCATGGAGGTTTATTTGCTATTCCAAGCTTGTCACTCCAAAACGGATATTAAATATGAAATAAAAATGGAGAGGTTTTTAAAATATGAAAGAATTTAAGCAAAACCCATAAATCTGTCTACCAACTTTTAAAGTTTTTATTCCTTAAATTTTAAGGGCTAGATGTTTATTGTTTTTCTGTGAGCTTTTTAAAAGTAAGTGTGGCTCTTCCGCAAACACCAGACTTCAAGAACTAAGACTTTGAAAGAGCCAGATGATATTGTGAGACTCTGCGGGGAAAAATATGACGCTTATAACACTGTAGATAGCCCCTTAAAGTACTCCCTCTGCTTCCACATCCCTTTATTCTGGGACATGAAAGAGAAACCTGAGCCAATACAGGATTACAGAACTAGGTTACAAACCTGGAGCTAGACTATTTGTAGTTAAAGCATCAGAAATGTATTTTATATGCTTATTTTGGTTTAAAAATTTTATGCGTTTGGAAAACTCCTCCCCCCATGAGAGTTCTTCCTTTCAAGTAATTAAAGCAAGACAGTAAGCAGCAGAGACAATGAATTGTAAAAATTCATTGCTGGTTACAACAAGAATTTGAACCTCATCCATCTGTCATCAAAAAAAAAAAAAAAGCCTTTCAAAAAGCAGATGGTCTCGTAACTAAAACAAATCTGGGTTCTGGCAGACAGGGTGAGAAATGTGCGTTGTGAGAACAGGGGAAACACTGCACTGGGAACTGTTTGTCTTGGTAGAGTGCTCTAGCCATGAATACCTCTGCTAATGTTATCATGCACTACAGTGATCATCAGAGGTCAAAACCAGTAACTTTGATTCCGTCTGCAGGGTCACAAGAAATAAGTATTATTTCTGGAGCACAGCTTTTATGTGCTTTTTCTGAAAGGTGCCATCTCCTAATTGGTATTTATGGGCATCTGAGGTGCAGTTTGGGAGTGTTAATAATAATGGGTTCTGCATAGGAAGGATTTAATCCTAAAGTGGAAATCATGGATTAGCATTGCAAGAACCTAATTCAAAATAAAACTCTGTTTTTACAGTGCTATGTTTTTGCACAAGTGTTTGCTCTTAGGGGTGCAGTCTAGCAAAATTCTTAAATTAACAACTGAATTAGTAAATAATGCCAGCTCTCCGTCATTTAAAGGTACTTTAGATGATAGCAAAAAACCCCCAAAACCCCAAACAAAACAACTTGCTGGAAGCTTATTTCTGCCTATTAGTCTTCTGTGTGTTTTACCTAGGTGAAATTGTAGTTTTCTGACTTTATTCAGGACTCATTCTCTCTAGGAATCACTGAGTCATTGAGTCAGATTCATCAAATTAATGGGCTGCAATGGATAAGTAAAACTCAGCGCTGCTTGCACGCTTGCCACAGATAGTGTAATCTATGGCTGATAATTGAAATTCCTAGGGGCTATACCTCTTGCATGTGGCTTGGACCTGAGTAGCCCAGCACACTATTAAAAACATTTTTATAGTGACTGACTGTTCACTCAAAATCATATTGAGCCTTCTCTCAGACAGCAGAAATGCTCTCTGGAGTTATTCTAGCCTCTTCATCTAGAACTAGCACGTAGTTGGAAACATTCTCAAATACAGTTGAAAAATACAGTAGCTAGCTCAGACACATCTTCATTTATAGTAGGAAAATCATTAAGTACTTCAGGTCCGGCCTTAGGCCCATCCTCTGTTTAAAAACAGATTAGAAATCTGAAGATAAATATTTTGGTAACTACACAGTTGCTACCTCCTTATGTCCCCAAAAGCAGGAAGATGATCATGAACTGGAAGGGCATTAGCATCACATGGAGTCTCCTGCGTGCGAGCCTGCTTTCTCCTTTGCAGTGCTGGTTTGTGCTGCTGGCTGAGGCAGAAAGCAGTGGGATGCTATGTGCAGTCTCTTGGGATGAGTTTTATGCCGAAAGAGGCAGCACTTGCCATGCAAATACAAGAAAACTGAAACCAAAATCTTTTGCGTGATTGGTGAATATGTAGTTTGGTTTAAGTGAGCGGTCCTCCTTCTCCACCACCATTATGTTAGTACTTTTTTTTTAGTGTCGTTCTGTTTGCTGCATGGATGAACGATGAGTTGAAAAAATAAAAATACTTTGATAGTCACAGCAAAAAGCTTTAAAAATGTTCCCAAGGAAAGAATACAACTGTCCAACCCGGTTACTCTTTCTTATGTCTCTTTAGCCAAATGATCTAGAACAAAAGATGTGAAAAAACTTCAACTAGTGCTGCGTGCATAGGGAGGCTTCTTCCAGAGCCCATCAATCTTTTTCATTATATCCAGGAACCTGCGAACAGTAAGAACTCTTGCAGCCTGCATCCTCCTGCATATCCAACATTATATCTTATGTGAATCTTAAAGTATGTGAGCTTTTAGTCTCGCTAAAATATATGAATAAAAGATGTGAATATTGGTGTGGGCTTTTCTTCTGAAGCACTGGTGATACTGTTCCACGGCTATGGTATTGATGCGCGTTAAAAATAATTCCTTTTAATGCATGTCATTACATTTCACTGACCCCCAGACTGAAAGTCAGAGAATGTCCTTAGCTTGATAAGTAAAATATTAGAGGGAAGAGATCCAATCTCAAATCCATTCTCTGCCCTGCTCACAGCAGAATTTGAACCGCGGTTTCTCACCTCGGGAAAGTTAGTGTAGAGCTGGACTAGAGGGTCTCCCCTGATGCTGTACTGAAGGTGCACCCTTTGCCATCAGTAACTGCTCTGTTCCAGGAGCTGGGTTGTGACCACTGGGGCACTGCCTGGGACAAGAGGCCTCCCTGTCCCACCTCTTGTCCTAGCGGGGTACGTACATCCTAATGCAGAGCCCCAAAGGTGAGGGGGAAAGAGGAGTCTGTGTCCCGCAGCCCTTGGTATCCTATAGCGCTCTCCATGAGGATGGGTGATATGTGCTCAGGATCCCCTTGTGACGGGAAGGAGTTGCATGCATGCGAATCCTTCACACTGCACAGCTCTTACATTTGGCAGATAAAAGAACAAGTCGATACCTCCTTTTCCTCCTGCTCCTCTTAGCCGCAGACTTGCACACGAGTGAAATGTCCCGGCATGTGCGGCGGTGCGGAGCTCAGCCCCCTGTGCCGGCTGGAGCAGGGCCCGGCTGCTCGCTCCCCTCCGTCCATGTCGGGACCTGGGTGCACGGACCTGAAGTTCAGCGCCTTCATCTTCCAGCTGAACCCCGTGCTGCTGTGGCCTGTCCGAACGGCGTAGACTTACCTTGTTTAGTGTCAAAGGGAACACTTTAAGCTCTGGTTAAACTTGAAGTTTTCTTTTTATTGTGGTGAAATGCCGTCTTGGAGGGTTCCTGAGTTTGTGTGTGTTGTTTTCTATATGACATAGCAACCAAACAAAACTAATAAAAATTGAAGAGCTCTGGGTGCAGTGTGTGGCATGAGTTTATACAGGTATATGTTAACATATATTCGGTTTTGCTTATTGTCTGTTTTATTGCTTCGACATTACATTTGTTTAAATATTTAGCCTTATTTAAAATTAATCTTGCTCTTCTTTGGGATGCTTGTACATGCTGAGCTGTTTCTCATAGGAATTCTTTGGTTCTTTGTAGCAAACAGAAGAGTTCCAGCTGTCCAGGTTAGTCATCACTGCTGCAGCGCTATCCTCAGTCAGTTGGGTTTTGTTGAGGACGAGATAATCAGAAAAGCTTGTCTTCTGCCAGGATAGAACAGCTTCCTCCATCTCCTTTGGCTTCACTGCGAACAAATCAAAGCAAACGGCTGTTGGCTGTGGAAGGGCTGTAGGGTATGAGGGCAGCTGAGCCCCATAACGCTGCTGCAGGATGCAGAGATGAACCCCGGGCGGGACGTGTAGCGCTGGCATGGACCCGCTTTCCAGATGTGGACCCTCATCCTTTAGTCACAGCCTTGGCACGCTTTGACTGTGCTCATGCTGAGCAGTGAAGCTACTGAATTCAGATCGTGTGGGTGCTGTGATATGAAAATTTATCTCTAGTTTTCTGTCAATCCAATGTACTGGTGTAAATATTGCTGTAAGAAGCTATTTCATTTCTATACAGCTCCAGGAGTACCTTTAGATTGCATTTCAATGTATTTTTTTGTGGTCAGCGAGGCTGTGCTGTGTTTGTCAAAACTAATTCAGATCTGCTAATGGATTCAAAAAGAAAATGAATTTTGCAATTCTGTGTGTGTCTCAGAGTATTCTTGCTCAGAACGATTTATCAAAGAGTTTGACCCCAGCTCCCTGTCTGTAGTTGTTCACACCTCACAAGGGTGCCTTTGTCAGGCTGTTGATGCAGTAATGTCTTGAAAATATTAGTGGAAAAATGGGGTTTGAGGGGAAGATCAGGCTTACAGTCTTGAGATAGTGGTGAAGGAAGGAAAAAGGTAGCAATTCACAGGCATTTTTGCTATCATAAATTTCTTTGAAGTTCTTGAAGGAAAATGAGTTCTAGATCATGTTTTTTTCCTTTTTTTAAAAGGAGCAAACTGAAGCCTTCTGAAAATCTGTAAAATGTATCAGTAAAAGCAGTATGCCTGAGGACCACAGCCCCTGCAGGATTGCATCTCTCATTTTAATTTCTCCGTAACATGTTATATTTAAGATCTTTCTGTGTTAAGGGGTCTTTGGTGTATCCAAGAACAATTTTTAGTTAAGTAAATAATATGGTGAATATTTTTAAGAACATGGTGCTTCTTAGAAATTTTGCATCTCTAATATGTTTTATAAGGATCCTTTTGCAGTAAATATTCAGTGTAAGTTAAATTATGGATTGGGTAATCAGATCCTGCATTAGCAAGCCAAAATTCTGCAAACTCATTCTTGGCTAAGCCCCAGCCTTTCTTGCAAAAGGCAATTGAAATGGGAGAAAACAAATACTGTGGTTGTCTTACAGCAATAGATTAAAACTATCCCACGCTGGTCTGGGGAACAGTGTGGCCATGAGGGAAAGGGTGATAACTTCAGCTGACTTTAACTTGCCAGATACCATTCTGCCGTCTCCTTTAATATTAGCTGTTGCAGAGCTGTGATTAAGTGTTCTCCCTCCTGATAACAGCTCGCTGAAAAGTGGCTGACAGGTAGAAACAGCAGCCAAACTGCTGCATGTTTTAGAAGGTGTTTGCTGATGCACGGGCATCCCTTGTCAGCGCTGCTGATAAGCTTTAATGCAAACCGCCACCCAGAATTTCTTTGGCAGCCCAGAGAATGGCCAGATGAATTGTGCTATGCACAATGTGCTAATTGGCACAAATTGGCTACACTTGGTTGGGAATGACAGGGTGACTGTGTATGGTGGGGCTTTTTTATAATCTAGTTCTTATATACTTAGCTTGTAGCATTTTTGTTCTGAGAACAGGCATTTAGACTTTTTTGTACATTGGCAGCAAAGGGAATTTTCATTAACCTCAGAAATACTGTTGATTAACTACAGTACAAAACTCAAAGCAATTTTATTTAAAACTAATTGAAGAGTGCAAGAAAAAGTTCTGGATTACAATATGAAGACCTTTTATATGGTTGCAGTGTTTTTAAAATATTATAGCAAATATTTAATTTTCCTTTCAAAGACCTTGTAAAGTCAGAAGTACCTTCTATCCAAAAAAGAGCTGGCCTCCAAAAGCTCGCAGTAGTGTCCCTTTGTGTTCCCTCAGAGATGAGTAGGATATCTTCTGTTCCTTCTTCTCAACAGGCAGTGCGTATTGCTTTTTCATTTTCTACCCTCCCCCATCTGCATTCAAGTATTTCTTTAACTGTTAGAGCAGTTCAAGCCCACAAGATGGGGGTATAAGGTATTGTATGCAGAAATGGGGAGGAGAGTGAGGGAGTCTGTCACCTATGTGAAGGTATTTAGGAGAATGAAGCCCTTCTGCTTAAGGGGGGAGCTGAGCACTGTTGAGCTATCTTTGGTAGTGGATGGAGATGCTGGGGCTTTCCCTGACATGGAGGTTACCCCTGTGGCATCTGCTGCTACGTGTCAGTCCCTGCTGCGTGGCGGTGGCATTGGCGTGGTACCAGCCAGCAGCGATGGTAGTGACCCATCAGACTTTGACAACGCTCAGCTCCAGGCTGCAGGGCAGACATGGCAGGGGCTTCTGAGCTTCTTGTCTTTTCATGGTCAGGAGCCATAAGGCACTTCTAACACTGTCCAGAGAGGCAGGAATGGAGAAAGGAGACTTGCTTGCTGCTCCTGTTGCAGCATATAAGCAACCTGGCACAAAACAGGCTGCTCCTGCTTGCCCCAAACTAAGGACCCATAAGAAATGCAGGTTCACGCTAGTCTCTGCCTGTCCTTTCCCAGCCAATTTATGATGTTGATCCTAGGAGCGTGTTGGGTACACTCATTTCTCTTTGAAATACGAAGCTGTTACCTTTCTGCCTTCCTCCAGCTGTAATTTGGAAAGAAGAATGAGCGAGGTACATAGGCATGGGAGTTGTGAATATGGATGTGATGGCAAAAACATTTCATGGTATATTCTTTGCTATAATATAGCAAATAATAAAGTGCTCTGTAGTCATAACACCACATGTTCACTATGCTGGGGGAATTGGCAAAGACTGAGAGAAGGAACAGTATTAAGAGAAAAAAGTATGTTGGCATGTTTGGTTTCTGTCCAAGAGGCTCAGTAAATGAGGAGAGCGAATAAACAGTGGAAAGAAGATTCTGTATAGACTGTTAGTCAAATTGTGCTAAATCGCCTTGTCAATTGAAGGAAAGCGAACGGAGAGGGTGAGACATTCAGAGAGATTTGAACAGCACCTAAAGCAGGAAACAAAGATGTTTAGAGACTGAAAGGTTGTTTAGTTGTTTTGGTTTTTGTTTCTTAATTTTTATCTTTTATACTCCCAGTGGTAATATCCTCGGTTGCTCTTTCATCCAGCAGAAGTGATGGTTGTCACTGTAATACTGCGCGAAGCGCAAGACAAATGAGAGAACAGTCTGAAGGAAAGACCATGTTTCTTCTGATTAAGAAAATCAGTGGACTGACTGCCATTCAGCTTCCTGAAGCAGAGCTGCGTGCACCACTTATTTACTTTGTCTTTTTTTTTTTTTTTTAAGCCCCTTTTTAAAAGGTGTATATTAAATGTCAGGAAATAATTGTTATATAATCCTTGAAGAATCATGCTCTTTAGTTTAAAGTTGTTTAACTTTTTAGATTTCATCTGTTTTAAATCACAATGAAACCTTAGGTGAGTCCATAAAAATACTTTCAGATATATCCCTGGTTTTCTTATTTATTTAGTTTTTCTTAATACAGACTCTCCTTTGCGGTTTTCCACTGGGGTTCAACATAAATAGCACACAAATATTAGAGATGTACTCTCTTACAATAAACCTGTTTATCAGCATTCTTGGCTGCTTAATTCTGAATTAACCATCTGTGGCCTTTTCTTGCAAGCATTAACCATGGCTCTGCGAGCTCAGTAGCTGTGGCCTTGCTTTCATGAGCCGTGAGTTGTTCTGTGGGCTGCGATCTGAGCCTCTGTGTATCCTCCTGTTCTCCGATGGGCCATGGAGAGAACAGAACTGTTTGTGTTTCTACAAATGTGCTTATATCCCTCTTGGCTCTGTGCTTGGTGCCTGTGAATGGATCTTACGCATGTGGATTCAGCTGCCCAAGTCAGGATTTAATGGAACTGAGATCCCGTTGGCCAAATATATTTGGGTTGGGCTTTTATCTGGGTTTTTTTTGTCCTTCTCAGAAGCTACACGCGTTCTCTTTGGCAGCAGAGGAGATGCTATGGGGGGCAAAGCTTGGAGGTTGTACAGAAAGCCCTGGTTTTTGGCAAGATGTGGCATTTCTTACTCATGTGGTCATCAGATTTGGACTTCAGATTTGGAATTTGCTTCTTGTCTCCAGATTAGGCATGCTGGTATCTTGGCCGTGTGCTGGGACTCTGGTGATAGCTCGTCAGTTCTCCATGTTACAGCTTCAGTGTCATCCTTGTAATACAGGCATTTCACCTGTAGGACAAACATTTTCTAACGTGTCTTAAAGAGTCATTGGGCTTGAAGTGGGACTGAGGAAGAAATGTAAGGTTTTGTGAAATGCAGGTGATGGGACTGGATGATTGAATAGTCCCTTCTGGCTTTAACCTCTATGAAATAGTAGAGCTGTTTTGCTGGGGGCTTGACTTTGAGGACTGATTTAGCACCGTGCCCCACAGAAGGATATGGCATGCTTTGGAGGCATTTTCCAGGCTAACCAGAAAGACGGAATAATTACCAGTTGTGCAGATCATTAAAGGCCTGCTGTGGTATTCAGAGAATGCTAAAATAGATGAATAAAATGGGCCTTGTCCTTTTGTAGCTGCTGAAAGATTGCCAGGATGCTTCTTGAAATGAAATGTAACCGCCCCATCCATCTCTTCTGCAGTTTTAACTTGCAGACTTATGTTGTCAGAGCTGTACATCGCTTTTCATTTTTGATGAGTTTATTTGATGCTGTTACAATATATTTATATATTTTAAAAGGTTTTGGAGGGTTCCAAATTGTTGTACTTTGATCAGATGCCAGAAGTTATTAATGATAATTTGCTGCTATTTTACTGTAACACTAACAAATGCAGGAAGTAATAAATTTTATGTCTGAAATTTCACATTAGCTGGCTAAATTTCACATTAGCAATGAAGTACACATTCATTGCAATGTCCTTCAAAGTGCAATACAGAGTAACTTGCTTCAAAGCAAAACTAGTATGAAGTGAGTCTGAGTGTTTTCCCTCTCCTTCTAATGTACTGGGTGATGATGTATTCTGTGTCCTGGGTGCCTGGTGAAAGCTCCAAACTCCTGTCCTAATAGTTCCCATGTAAAACCAGCACTGCTTCTGCTTCCTCAGCTGGAGTACAGGTACAAAAACTCAGGTTGTGGTTATATTGCCTGCTGTCATACAGTACTTAAGTTTGGCAGTTAACAGTGGTTTAAAACACTTTTTTTCTTAATGCTGTTTCAAACAGACACAATTTTGCAATGCCATTTCCATTTTTTGCTGGCTTTCTTTCAGAAGATTGTATTCATGTTTCATTAAAAAAAAAATTCTTCTGAATGGGGCCCTCTGTGCAATAAAATTTACATCTTAAACTATACGAAAATTCCTACTTCCACATTAGAAAAAAAAAAAAAAGAAAATGCAGATCACTAGAAAGAAGCACTGAATTTTCTAGGCTTGCTTTATCCTGACATAAGTCTGCTGAAATTGAATAGCTGCATCAGCAAAACCAGTTTTTAGTATGAATTGAAGACTCAGACTCAGTCTGCAGGAGTTTTGGTTTTGGGGTTTTTTTTTTACCTCCTACTGTTCTGCATCTTCCATTGTTCGAATGACATCAACAACAAATTTTGTAGGCCTTCTATTTTCCTGGCTTCTGTCTTTCTGTCTGTCTTTCCTTTTCCTCCTGATTGCCCCCGCTGTTCCTGGATGTAACAGAAAGGATGTGTCTTCCTGCTCTTCTGCTGGTAGCTGTAAACTTGACAGAAGAGCTGGCCCATTGCATGGGACCCAAGGAGGAAGAGGTGGTGGTGAAGTCCACTTGGTGCCACGTGAAGCGGTAACAGACTCTGTGGTCGCAAAGGAGTGCGGTATTGCCCGCAGGTGGCCGCTGGGAGTGGCTGTGATGGGGGTATTGAAATGCTCCGATTGATTTTTGGTAGCTATTGAGATTTTACCCAGTTGCTTTGTGTTGCTATCTAGAGCTTCATCTCCAAGTCTTGTGGTTGTGGGAGACGCAGTCTTAGTCCTTCAGATGCCTGTAATCCCTTGCCTTTGTCATTATTGCAGAAAAACATGAAGATGGAAACTGTGAAGTGTGAAATACTTAAGACTGAATGAAAAAACCTCTGATTTTCCTTCTCTAATAACCATGAGTCATCTTTTTCTTGGGTCATGACTTTTTTCCAATGCTTAGGGTTGGGACCACTGTTCGAAATCAGTGAACAGCATAAACATGCTGTTGTGTGTGCTTATTTTGTGACTTGGGACCATGATTCCTTTAATTTTCAGTGAATAAAGAGCTTTATATGATGAAACTACATGATGGGAACTGTTTTTACCCCACTTGATGGGAAACCAATTTGTTCCTTCTTACTGTGGTTGTGACTCTAGCAGAGTCTCTGTCAGAAAGCAGTTGAGATGTGCAGGAAAATGTCCATTTTGTATTAGATTCATAACTCTGCTTTTAAATTATCTAGTTCAGGTACTATAAAAGAATGTAAATAGAAAATAGAACAGGTATCAAGTGTATTATTATGCAAAGGATAAAATAATCTTCTGTGCCATACATCAGTTTTGTAGTCTTGCACCCTACATATGCTAAATCTCAAAGTAAATATTTTGAGGTCTGGTCATAATTTTATTCACATTCTCAAAATCTATCTGCAGTTTGGGCTCTAAGTATGTATTCTGAGATGATGTTTCCCCAAAGACAGTTTCACTTACCATCTTTCTAATGTGATAAAGAAAGGCCTAGTTTGAGTTTGGAGAGAAACAAGGTGAACCGATTTGTGGAAAATTGCTCTGGAAATTACCGTAAATGCAATGTAAATGTTGTGCAATTCTTGGAACTTTCAATGATCCTGGTCAGCAGATTAACTTTTTATCAAAAGCATCTACGACACTAAAACTGTTAAAAAAATGTGTACTTTCTGTGAAACTGTACCAGTCTTATAATTCTTGTTGACTAATCTCTTCTTAACATAGGTACTATGAAGCCCAAGTATTGAAAAGCACAACTGTATGTCACAGCATAAAGGACTCTACTGTTGGTGTGTGTACCCAAGTGAAATTGGAGAGCATTTACTGGTGTCGTCCCTTTCCTCCCTTTTTTTTAATGCATTGGTGGGGGGCACACGTAACACAGCTCTGTCTTGCTGGGGCTCGGACATCTTTTGGTTAGCCAAATTCCATTCTGACGTACAGTGACAGGAGTTCACCATTAGATCTGTCTGTCTTCTTACCCAGAGCTGATCTTGACCCTATTTCTCTGTGCAATCAATTCATATAAAACCAGATGCCAACAATCTGTATTAACTGTGAATTAAATTCTTATCAAAATGGATTGCCCCAGTTTGTGGTGAAACAAACAGCCCATGTCTCTCGTTCCAAAAAATGTACCATCTGGCTGATAAAGCTGATTATCCAGAAGTGTTACTAAAAATGTCTGTGTGTCTACAGAGGAGCAAATAATTGGCCTTAGGAAGAAAAAAAAAAAATCCTGCTGTTACTTCTGAAAGTTATGCTGATTGATATGGTGATTTGTTGTCCCAGAATGCCAGAGGATGAGGAGTTGTGTGTGTGGGAGGTTGTTTATGGGGTGGGATTCCTTCACCTGTGGGTACGAGAAGGGCTGCGTTGTGAACCTTGTGTGTGCGATGTACTTTTAGTCCTCTCGCATTCCAGCAGTGCTAACTTTTATAACCATCGAACATAATTATCCCTAAGACATGCCTGATACTGTTGTGGGAGCAATTCTGAAGCAAAATGACTGTAATATGGCTGAATGAAGAACTCAGATGGTTTCTCTTAAAATTGAAGGGCAGGTCATGTTCAAAAAAGAATTAAATATTAAATGAGGGGGGAAATACATTGGAGCAGAGCCCAGATTCTAAAAGTAAGTTGTTGAAGACTATAACCTGGTTTTCTCAATGAGTATTAATCCAAATTGTGTATAGCAGATATGGCGGTGAGTAATAGTAGTTAAGCTAAGGATCAAGAGTCCAATTTTCTTCACATCTTTCTAGGAAATATACGACCTAGTGTTGCATAGCAACAGTCAAAAGTATAGCAATATTTGCACTTGAAAATCTTTAGTGCTTTGGGAAGCATTAGATGGCTGATGAGATAGGTAGTGAGGAAATGGTATTATTCTCTCTTAGGGTACTGGTTTAAATTCAGTCTTGACTGTAGTGGCTGAAGACCATTAACATCTGAATAACTAGCTGGATGTCTACAAAATGAGTTATTGGTCTCAGTCCAGTTTTCAGAGCACCCGTACTCACATTTCAAAAACTATTCCTGTAATTGGCAATGTTGTTGGTGTGCTCTGAAGGCAAAGCAGATACAAATAGCTGTGGAGGCAGCCACAGAGCGATCTGCTTCAGAGCACTTCTGCCCCATCGCAGAGAGCTCCCTGCTCTGGTCCTATGGCCAAATAGAGGAGTTTCTACTTTTCTAGCTTATGTCTTTTCTCTACAGCTGTGTGGTAAGCCTGAAAGCACATTATTTAAACTTCACAGGATCCCTCTATTTTCTTTGTGTTTTGCGTTAACTGTAAGTGTTTCGAATAAAAGATGCTGCTTGGGAGTTTTTCATCTTCTGAGATCCTCCTAAATTATTTTATATTTAAATTTTTCAGAATCAAATGTGAGTTCCCATCGAAGGTAAGAGTTTTCCAGAAATCTGCAATCTCTGTGATACCAGTTTTCGAAAGTTGTGTGGCGTTCTTACCTTGCACACCTGTAAATTGTTGGTCTGAAAATCAGGAGAGCATCAGAAGAAGCAGAGGAGTAAAGCTGCTGGTACCACATGACAAGAATTTGCAGTGCCTTAAATACGATTTGGTAGTGCTGTTCCTACATTAGCTGTCAAAATTTAGCAGCCTCTTGTCAGAACAGCTTGTCAGATGCTCAGTATTGCCTGCGAGCTTGCTGTAGCTGGGCTAAGGGATGTCCATGGTGGAGAAACTATGAGCAAAAGCTGTAAAAACTGGCAGCTAACAGCATATGACAGTCATAGGACTACTTGCTAGATTTTTTTGTAAGCTTCTAGTTTTACCTTATTTTACTAGTATTTAATATGCTTTAAAGGAATTGTGTGTAGTAGATGATCTCCAGGGTAAATCCAATACAATTGAGAAGTGTGGAAGGGCTCGAGGATGTCCTTTACCACATGCAACTTTCACTTAATGCTAGTGCTGACTCTTCGTTTTCTTAACTGCCTGTAGTAAGCTTGGTAATGAGCTCCATAAGAACATTTATAACAAGAGAGAGGTCCAGATTTAAGATCTACTGATCTTTAAATAATCACCTAAGAAAGTATTCTGTCATTGACTCCAGTTCATTGCTTTAATATAGGAGAACTCAGGACATACCTAAATTAAATGAATGACAGTTTTACAGGACATCTTAAACTATTTTTTTTCTGTAGAAATGTATCTTTGAATCTTAAAGTAATTTTAAAAAGTTGTAGCCATTTTTGAATAAAAAAAAGATTTATAACTATTCTACTTCTGTTGCTTTTCCTAAAGGTGAGAAATTATGCCTAATTTGACTGCTAAGGTAGCAGCAGGAGTGAGGAAATGTGTTTATTAGTAAGGTCACTCATATTAGCAAAGTAAATAAAGGGAAAAAACCCCCCACTGGACACCTGTCCTGAGGCTAATTCTTGTGTAATTTGGAGTTTTGAAGGTCTTTGGTAGAAAACTATTCACCATTCTTGAGCTTACCTCTAATATCTGAACACTATGCCAGCATGTTTAGAAGTGTGGAGGTTTCTGCCTGCTCATATGTGAAGGTGAAGAGTAACATTCCTTACTCAAATCTGGGAACATAGCAGCAGATCCAAAATGAGACTGTACCACCTTCAACATCGTCTCATGAATTTTCCTTATTTTCTCTAGGTACTGCAATAACAATGTACCTATGCATACATGTTATGTAACTGTTAATTTTAAAATTGTTGGATTTAAAATTACATCTAGCAGAGAAGTTCATTTTTCTATCAATAAACTCCTGTTATTTTAAAAGATAGTTCCTTTTTTTTCCCACCTCATAAGAGTCCCATGACACTTTAAAAAAATCCTCTCTCCCATGAATATTTTCTTTTTCTCATGTTTTAAAAACATGCAGGCACACATGAAATGGGTTTTTCTGGCAATGTGTGAGAGAGAATGTGGGGCTGGGGGGGGATGGACTGTGAGTGGAAGCAGGTGGTGTCCTTAGTTTTTCTGCCTTCCTGAGGAATTCTGCAACAGCTTGTTTTAAAATACCTGAATGATTGTGAACTTACTAATGTTTTATGGTACTTGGAACCTAAACAACTTACCATGTATTCTTAAGTACCTTATTTTTTTCCAGAGCTTCTAATGTGTTTTTTCTCTTTTGACTGTAAAACTTTTTATGGTGCATGGTTTTAAATGTGCTTTTGTCTGTCTATTAAATGTGAGACAAGGCAGTTTTCAGTTGTGATTTTTGTTTAAGAGAGAAGTGATGCCTAAAAAGGAATTTTATAAAAAGTTAGAAATTATTTCCTATGCAAAAGCACATGTGCTTTTTCTTGTGGGGGAAAACTGAATTTAGTCCAAGAGATTGTGGAATTTCCACTACCTTAGCAATGCTTGTATCCACAACACAACAGTTAATTGTGATCTGCTTTTAAACCTCAGGATCTGGTTCAGTTTTGCTTTTTATTTCAGGGCCCTTTGTATGAAAACTGGAAAAGGAAAGGAATATACCTTGTATGTACAGTTGGGGCCAACATCAGCATGTGAATGCTGAAGAGAGTACCTCTTACTACATGTCTGTAGTTTTGTTTAATATGTATTAAGTTTTGCAACTTCTTTGGCTTTAGTGGGAATTCTGCATGCTGCATATATCTGGAAAACTAGTCACGTTCACATAGATTCCTAAATACAGTTTTGATTTAAGCACTTATTTTAGGCACCTTTGGGCCTGACTTCTAAATAAACTAGATCCAAAAGGAAACTGAGTATTCTGTGTGCAAGTACAGCTTCTTGCATACAAAGCAGGTAAGTTAGTGCACAAATTACTTTTTTAACCTTGGCTGAAGAAATCTGCTAGTGCTTCTTGACATTTCCAATAAAAATTGTTAGAAATGTATGGAAAAACTTGGAGAGATTCATAAAACACTTTGTTTCTTGGCTGCTACTGTATTTCAGTTGTGTTTTCATAAAGTGTCCTAACTTTGAATTAATCTTTGAATGCAGCTATTTTCAGGTAACATTTTTGAGGTTTCATGTGTTTTCACCTTTTTCGATCAATTTTGTAGCAGCAGGAGTTCTTGTTTGCCCAGTGCATACCAGGTCTGGTCTCATGCCTTTGTGTGTGTGTGTGTGTGTGTATATATGAAAACATAACTATATATATATATAAACTTAAGTCAAGTTCTGGTATTTGCAGGGAGAATTTGGTCATGCATCAATGTATCTGTAGGTGGCTTTCCCATATGGGGCTAGTACTTAAATATGTAACCCTAGGTCTTCTGAGTTTACAGAGTGAAAGGAAGATGATATTTTCACTGGAATGAGCTAATTCTAAAAAATAAACAAACACCCCACCCCCCACCCCCCACCCCCCCACTTCTTAGTACATTAAGCCTATTTGTGAGCTTTAGCATAGAAATAATGTTTTTCTTTTTTATGTGATACATTCTAAAAAAAATAGGCAGAAAGAGATAACTACCCCTTTTTCATTTTGCTTGAGTTTTCATATGATTATATCACAGAAAAGAAAACAAGGGCTATTTCTTTTGCTTTGAAATATGTGCTCATGTTGTTTTTGAAAGATTCTACATTAAATGCACATATATCAGATGAAAATTACATTTAATCTCTTTGGTTATGTAGAATATTCATATAAATGAAGTCCTACTCTCAGAAAGCTTGTAAGATAAGATATGGTTTCCTTGGTGTACAATTTCTATTAGTAATGAGCTTAAGAAACACACCCCGCCCCCAAACCCTCCCAAACAACCAAAACTAACAGGAATTTGTATGTAATTTTGGTGATCTTTAGTTCATTATAGAGGTTATCTTTCATTAAGGTCTTTTTAATGAGAGACAAAGACCTTGCTAAGCTATGGCCAATATTTTAGGGCCCAGTAATGCAAAAGCAGAAGGATGCTTTGGTATACTGTATTTATTTCATTGTGTATTAAAGAGTGTGTGGGATAGAGGAAAGTGGTTTTAATTTCATGCATATGAAGTACTCTGTACAAAACACACTGATGAAGGCATTATAACATATTCTGAAATATTCTTGACTTGATACATCTCTTGATGCTTTGTATCATCAGATGTTTTCTTGAACTATTGAAATGTCTGAAGTGCAGAGTATGGAAAGGTTTTGCATGAGAGAGGTTTAGAACCCAAAATACACACCCATAGGTCTATCTGCCTTCTTGAGGAAGTGTCTGCCACCAATTCAGTGATTGCAGCTGTAGGGTTTGTGTATACATACACATACATGTGTATACTTACACATATGTGTGTATACATACATGTGAGGCTGTTACTGTGCAGGTTTAACTAGGGTTGTGCTTCTAAGAACATCTTCCTCAAAATGAGCTGGACATTTTCAGCGCTACTCTGTGTGTAGTTTTTGGTCTTGCCCTTCTCTAAAGAACAACAGAAAGAGGGAAGACTGAGAAAAGAAACTTCACTTTGAAGTCTACAGAATCCTGCAGTTTGTTCCACCAGTTCCTGGGGGTGCAAAAGCAGGTAAAGTAGCATGTGAGGCGACTACATAGTGGTCTGGATCCCTGCTGCCTCCCAACAGCTGGCTCCTGCTCTTTCTCCAGTGCTACGGAGATCAGAGGTGGCATTCTGAATCTGCGTGAGAGCAAAATTTCTCCGTGAACCGAACCTCCTTCCGAAGTCGCGCCTGGATGTGTGCTCATCAAAGCGTGGTGCCACCTGCAGTCTGGGCTCCTGTGTCCAGTTCTGCTTTCGGGATAGGTTTCCATGAATGCAAACAAGAGGGTGTTGTTGGTATTTTGGAGTCCTTGAGCATTACAGGGAGCTTACAGAAACACGCAAAGTCTTTGAGGACCTTCCAGGGCCCAGTCCTGTTGTGAAACCCAAGGGAATTGGTGGGACATCACGCTGGCAGCGGCTTTATTACCAGGGCTTGATGTTACGTGGGACTTGGCAGGCAATTGACAACGCACACCAGAAAGCTGAAAAATCCTCAGCATAAAATCCTGAGGCAAGTGGTAGGCGGGGTGTCAAACTGACTGACTGATGAAAGGAAGCGAGTAGGTGCCTGTTTCCAAACAGCAGTGCTGTATAAACGGCAGCACACGGGGGAGTCAGTGGGAGGATAAAGGGCTGCAAGTGGAATAATTGGCAGACGGAGAGGAATAGAGATGTGTTAAAAACACGTAGAGGAAGGAGCTTCCTGCTCTTGGGGAGGTGTTGGGAAAGGTTAGCACCAAGAAAAGGAGATGGTGATGAGGATGGTGGATGAGCCCTCACAGATCCAGGTTCTTTGGTCTGAATATGCTGACATTTACAGGCTGCACACCTGATCTTAAAACTTGTGGCATTTATGTTTCCTCTAATCCTGTCCTTCAGCTCAACATTCTTTATCCCTTGGCTCCGGGTCATGCCTCTATGGCTTCTTGCTATAGTTTTCCTTCTGGCTGCGGCTGGCTGCAAAGCAGTGCTTCAGCTGGATGCCTGGGCTGGCATCCTCTGCTTCACTTGCTCTAACTTCCTCTCCTCGGCTGTTTTCTGCCTGCTGTATTGCTTGCTTTCTCCCCAAGTGTGACTGCACAGATGCTGATTTTGGGCACATTTTTCTGCCTGACCCTCCTAGTTTTCAAACCAGAGAAGAAAACCAAAAATAAAAAACAGGGGGGGGGGAAAACTCTTGCTAAAGCGATGTCATGCTTTTGAAGTGAATTTCTACCTCTGTAGACAACGTCAGAACAAGGCTGTTGTGTGAGCACAGGCAGGACTCGTCCCGTCCACTGAAGCAGGGCAGAAGCAGCCCACGTGTGCAGAGGCCGATGGCTTCGTCATTGCTTTGACCTCTGCCATCAGCGGCTGATTTCAAATGAGTATTGTGTTAACAGATGTCACAAATAATTAACTGTATATAACAAACTTCTTGTGGGATTCACAGGAGCATCTGTTTTATTTAAGAGCGCTGCAAGTGCAGGAGGGGTTATGGGAATGGAACAGGGAGATGGCGTGATCCAGGGTGCTGCTAATGAGTCGAATGAAACTGCTTGATCAAAAACATCCACCATCGCATACCTCTGGAGCGCTCTGTGAGACTTCCTTCTTTTATACTTCAGTTTGCATTTTGGTGAACAGCTAATCATATCATGCAACCCGAGAAAATTAGAAACTTTCAGCACCCTCTTCAGGTCCTTTAGAAAAAAGTCAATAAAAGCTCATAAAGATGGATCTTGTGGAAGCATAGTTGGGCCAAGCATGAGGTACCATAGGGTGAATCGATCTTTGCAGTCCAAACAAAGGATTTAATTTGCCAGGGATAAAAAGAACAAGTTTGAATTCGGAAAGACACTGATCAGTTGGCATGTTTATGCTTAGTTTTCCGATATGACTACTCTAATTCAAAGCCAGTGAAATTATGTATATTGATACATGTCTGCAACGTTCGGTTCTGTTTAAAGATGGGTTGAAAAACCTTTCTGGAGAAAAAAAGAACCTGTATTCTCTAAACTAGAGGTGCTTGAACAGCTTGTGGGGGAAGGGAGGTCCTGTGGGTGGATTTTTTGTTTTTGTTTTGTTTTTAAGATGGGAGATCCATGGTGGCGGTGGAGCTCAGGGCTGTGTTTGGAGGCACCGCTGACAGTCGCGGATGCGGCAGGCAGAATACCAGGGCAGTCTCCGCTGCTGGCTCTGGAGCGGCTCTTCACGTTGGCTGTGCTGGGTGAAGGGAGCTGGTAGTGTACACACCCAGCGACGTCCAGAGAAGCACTGGACTACTGTGCCTTAAATTGATAGTATTTCCATGGAGAAAGGCAAAGGACGAACCATTTCAAATGAGATTTGGAACTAAGTAATGTCTTTCAGACATGGCAGCACAATACTGCTTAATTTGCAGATGAAGGGTCAGCCACTCTCTCCAGTCTGAAACTGAGTTTCTGCTGATGCTGGCTGCCGTTGCAATTGCAGAACAAATTGCTTAATTTACTAACTCAGAAATGACTGCCTGGTGCTGGAGTTCTGTCTTTTCCTGTTTCTTTAATCCTTTGAGTAGCTGAGTCGACCGCAGTGAACAAGAGCAGAGCAGATCCTACAGCTGGAGGGCCAAGGCAACATAGTTAATTTTTTCCATCACTTGCATGCAGAACAATTGCTTTTCTCCAGGATGTTGTTTGCCTGCAACTTGAAACTCATTAAAACTCTCATTTAGAAACTTATGGGCTTTCAGTTCGTCCTAATACACATGCTGCCTTTTTTAAACAGACTGTATGAGACATGTACTGAGTGCTTTTTAATTTTTTTTTTTCAGATTTTTTGAGTACTGTTTCCTGCTCCCTTCAGAGCTGTGTGTATGCACATGGCTTTAGCACTTCATCTTTTTCTGACATTCAGTACTTTTTACTATGGTAGTAGTTTTACTGAGTACTAAGTACTCAGTTATTGTGTTGCCTTCTTTCAGTCAAACTAAGAGGCCTTCTGTCACTGTTGCAAACATGTTTGTGCACTTTTTTTATATTAAGGTGAATGCATTATTTCAATGAACTTTTGCTTTCCTCAGTAGTAGCCTGATGAGATAAAATGTATATTAACTCATCCAAGGTCATATTTTATCTTACTTGAAACTGCTATTCTAATAACCGTAGAATCGTATGAAGAGTCATTGAAAACTTTACTAAATATTTGTATTTACACTGCTGAAAAGGCTTTTAACCTAATGTTTAACTTCAGCTTCGTTCTGTGAATGGGGAAACACATTTGTGACACTTGTTTTCCATGTTGTTGTTGAAAATAATTCTAAGACTGGTTACTTCCCTGTCTTTCCCTAGACCTGAACCATGATTTCATTTTAGTTGTTACTCTAGGAGAGAATATAAAAACCTTAAAATTACTTGGAGCATTTTAATGAGTTTTTTTTTTGTTCCCTTTCCCTTTGTAAGACTTCTGGGAAACTTTAAAATGTTGGGGCAAACACCTGTCACAGTATTTTTCAGTAAAATCTCTGGACTTTATTTAAAAAAAAAAAAAAAAAGAATTGTGACAGCTTGATTAATGAGAGACAATAAATAACAACTTTTTTTTTTAATCCTAGTAGAGTTGATTGGATTTTTTTTTTTTTTTTGATTAATACTTGTCATTATCTGGCCTGTACTATAGGCTCCTATTTATGAAGTTACATCACCAGGAAACAGCAGGACATTTGTACGTGCTGATGGTAATTTCTGTAGCAGTGTAAATTGGAAACCACTCAACTGTTACCAGCATAAGTCTGTCTGGCATGTTGCTCACAGAGTTTCAGAGATACAAGCTCTAGGAGGGTACAGATTAGTTTGGAGCTTAATTTGAAAATAAATATTATGTGTCAACTGAAGTGTTTGTCTTTTAGCCCAAAGTAAAAAGGAGAATTTGATTATGGGGAATTATTGATAATGGTACTTGAATGTGTTCACTATTTAAAATAAGAATTTTTGGGGCGATATCATTTGTTCACTATCCTTGCATAGATCCCTTGCAAGAACTAGGAAGTAAAAGTAATGTTGACTAGAATTCATTTCTGCATATAATATCCTTCTGCATTTACTGAAGAAAATCCAGTGGAGGCAGCCAGTCTGTTTTTACAAGTAAATTTTATTCACATATTAATTTTTGTAAATTTATTCACATACTCATTTTTGTAAATTAAGGACACTTTAAAATGTCCATGCAGGTAAATTGCTGTCCCTTAAATGGTGATTTTTTTTTTTCCATACCGTTTTCCCATGCATTATATGCTTTTCCATGTACACCGAAAGTACCTTTGTTCCAGGTGGCATGTTCCGCTCTAGATTACAGCAGAATAACTTCTTCCAAGTGCAGGTTGTAGCCTTGTGCCTGCTCCCCTTCACACTTGGATCTTCTCAAAGGAAAGATATTTTGGAAGTGTGGCCGTGTGACTTTGCTGGTGCATGTTGATGGGGCAGAGAGGGAAATGTAGCTTCTACAAAGTCATCCAGGATGCATAGATGAGTAGGGAATCGGCTGTAATCCTCCTTTCTCTATTAGGAAAACAATAAGCAAACTGAGTCATGTCCTGCCATGGAGTAATTCAGTCTGATTCCTTACAAAAATTACTGACATTAGCAGTTCAGGTTTGGGTCTAAGTATATGTTGGTGAGTCAGTGTAAACCTGTTAACAACAGTTAATTACTTGCAATGTTTTCTGCAACATTACAAGATCTATGTAGTACTCTGTAATTTAGTTGTCATAATTGTGTTAAATTTCTTGACATTATCTGTCACAAGACTTTTCAGTGAGCAGAGAGATAAGTAGCATTTTGCTAATGAACTTTTGGACCTTTGCTAAAACAAGATGTGTGAAAAATATTAAAAAGATAGAGACAAATTTATGGGTTGGTTTATTAGATTGTGCCAGCAGTCTAATATAGGAGGACAATAGGAAAACAGCCCAAAAGTAAAGGCAGTAAACTCAAAGTCCGAAGGTACCCCAAGAATGAAAAGTGTAAATATTACTAATTTTTTTTTTTAAAAAAAAGGTTAACCTTACTTGAAATATGAACAGTCGATAAATATGCAAGAGACCCGTGGCATAGTTGGTGAGATGCCTGTGTAACAGGTCATAAAAACTGAGCTGGAAACTGCTGGGGACTTGAGAATATTGTTGGGGTTATACCTTTAGCTGTTGATCTGTGTTAAGAAGGATAAATTTCATTTTATCTGTAATAAAGACTGGAGTAGTAAATCCTGGGCAGCCTTTCTCTGCTTGGTGAGGAGGGAGAGATGGGGTGAAGACAGCCACCTGCAACATGTTCCAGTGAGAAAAAGGAGACCTTTTGAAGAATTGCAGCTCTTTAAATAGTTGTCTCTGCACAGAGAATTAATTTCTCCTCTCTTTCCCTAATGCTTTAAACTCCATTTGTATTTACTTTTGTAGCATGTCCCATTGCATGCACATCAGTGCCTGAATTCCAGAGGTGCCACTTCTGGTCTCAGCTGGCTCTACATGGTCTGGATGTGCCTTGGCGATTGAGTGCTTTCCGCACTTCTGAAGAGTAACGGTGAAGAGACCTCTTTCACTTGTAGTCAGTAGCAAGACTTCTAGGATGACTTGCTGGGCTATTACATGAAATCTTGAAGGAAATAGTGGATTTTTCATTTTACTTGGGTTTGTCCCTGCTGGGAGCCCATTCCTAGCTCCTGGGCTGGTGGTGGAGAGCTGGGGGTCCCCTCAATGTATAGCCACTGTCGTGGAGAGCCATGTGTCTTTGTTATGGTGAGTACAACTTAGAGTAAGAGAAACTAACTCATATCGTGCATGAGAGATTTTTTTTTTGGACCACTTAATTGTTTTAATGTTTTATGGAATCTCTCTCTTGGTCTACCAGAAATAAGCATCTCACACCATAGTAGTGTTGTAGAAGATCATATATAGGACCTCAGAAATGTCATTTTTCTCAGGTAACAGGAAAAGCCTGAAGTGTCAAGCAGTTTAAAAACTGTCAGTTGCAGTACTGTTCAGATGTGAAGGAGAAATTCGGTTGTAGAAATCATCTCAGGGGAATCACCAGTCTGTGTGTCTTGGCTGTATTTTGTAATAATTACATGCACCTTTATAGTAGCAGCAGTTCTGCACAGAAGTAGAGTTTCTTATTTTCCTGCTCTTTCAGCTACCTCCTGCCTTATGCACAGCCCTTTTAAGGACTCTGGTTGTTGTTCTCTCCCATCCTACATTGTGTTTTGCGTGTTATTGCAGTGCTTTGTTAACAAACACATCAGAAGTGATGGAAATGCAATGAAAGGGTCAGCAAAAAGAAGGCTGCAGGGAGGTGTGCGGCCCCAAAGAAGATATTTTACCTTAGAAGCATCCCATCCTGGGATTTCCAGCAGAACTTCAGCCGTTCCCAACCGACTGCTCAAAAGCCTGATTTTTTGCGGTCTTCTCTGAAAGCAAACTGGTCAACTTCAGGTGCCAGGAAAATGAGCTCGAACTCTGAGGCAGCTCATTGTGGGGCACTCTGTGGCCTTTATTCCTGCTCTTCTGTACCGTGGTGAGCTAGCCTGAGTGTCTCCACTTAGCTGCTGTGGTGGAAAACCACCAGTGTCCTAGCCAATTGCAAAGTTCATCGGTTGGAACTCTTGTTTCAGGAAGGTAACAGGCAGCAAGTGCCCTGGTGTTTGAATATACCCCAGGGGTTCTGCTTGATTTACTGCAGATTCCAGCGTTTGAGCCCGGAGGTGACAGGGTACATATTGTAGTGGTAATGCCTGCGTGTCCGAGCAGTCACAATCTTCTTGTTAATGATGGGTGGAAAGCAGAAACTCACTGCTGTTCTTTAATCATCCAGAATTGGAGAATCCAACCAGACCTTCGTATCACTGAGAGAGATAATAAAATGATAGTTACCATTTATCATGGGGCCTTGTAAGAGGTTCAGCCAAATCCTTTGGCAGCTTCCCCAAGCTTATTGAGATGTGGGTTTGGGTAAGTAATGAGGCCATTAAAACAGCTGGCTCTAGTAAATAGGCTTGGATTGAATTCTCACAAGTTAAAATGAATGGAAAGATAAGTACAAACATGCATGTAAGTAAGGTTTTGGGTTTGGAAAGGACAGGCTACATTAATCTGATTCCTTAGCTTATCTAAGTCTGCTGGCCTGTGCTGGTTGAATACAGCAGTGGCTTGAATATAGAAGCCTTCCCCGCCTCCCCCCCACCAAATTAGAAATAGTACGTATCTGGAATGCATATCTGAAGCCAAGGGAGACATTTTGCAGAACAAAGCATTGTACTTGAGTGGCATTTTAAAATAGAAATGAAAAAGAACGTATCTAAAAAAAAAAATATTGGGGGTAGCTTTATAAAGAGAGTGTTAAGGGCAAAAAATATAAGTGCTTGTTATATGGAACTCTGCAAATAAATTAAAAGGAGCTGAATGTGGTGCTGGCGATACACAAGGTACTGTGCTTGCTTAGTGAGTTGTTCTTTATCCAGTTGCTGTAATTGTCTTGGTACTGTGGCACCCCCAAAGGCTTGCCCGGGCATCAGCAAAGCAAATCACACCATGAGATACAGCTTTGCGTTAGCCCAGACTGGAACTTGGTCCTGTAGGCTATGCCTCGACTAGAAAGAAGGAGCAGGGCATAGGTGTGAACACCAGCAGCTGGTTAGGGCTCAGTATGGCCTGAAACAACCAGCACTGGCCCCTACGGCTGACTGGTTGTCCCAGTCAGCAAGAGGTCAACCTGTTTAGGAGGTAAAGGGGCCAGACCTGTGGGTGCAAGGCTCCACCAGCTTCAGAGACAGCAGATGGGCCCTGCCTTAAACTGATGCAGAGAGAAGGGACTTAGTGTGGAGCTGCTGCCCTGGTCCGCAGGCTGGGTCAGGTCCGCTGGTGCGATGCACTCACATGCTCCAGACTAATGCTGAACGAGTCTGCTGACATTACCTTTCTGCGTCAGCCGTGTTCCTGTGGATATGGTTTTCTCTTGACGTATACAAGAATCAATTGAGTCAATGATTTTATTAGCTTTAACTGATTTTACATGTCCATATCCTCTCATAACATATTGTGAGTAGCCTGATGGTATAGGAAGAAGGAAATGTTGTAGCATAATATTTTGAGGTCATTAAATCCTTTATAGAGTAACATACATAAGATTAAAAAAACCCCTGATTTTTAATACTTCTGTCTACAGCTCTATTTAGTTTGCTCCCTGCATACTAGTCTCTTACGCTTCTCCTCCCCATGTTGCACCAAGCCATGTTACATCTGTCTTGGCTGTCTCTTTCCTCCCATCACTGAATCTCCTATGTATCATGTAATCACTGTAATAATCTCTTTTTTTTTTGTTCTCAGAGTGTCCTTTAACTCTTATCTGAAAATCTGTTCACCTAAGAGTCCTGTGCTCTCTAATGCTGCTCATGTGCCAGTTCAGTGTTTGTTCTGGTTTGGAGGTTGTCCTCTGCTTTTGCTCCAGCCATGGCGCCAGGGTCTGGCCCTAGGAGATGCAGTTCCCACTACATGGGAAGTTTAAAAGTAGGTCTCAGGTTACCCTGTGAGGTCATCTTACGTCTCATTCTTTTAATACATGATTTTTTAAAAACAGAAATACATCTGCTTTTGTTTTTCACAGGCAAACCACTGTGCATTTTTAGGGATAATTGTGATTAACTGAAGCTGAAGGACCAGTGGTCACACAGGCAGAGTTGACCCTGGGAACCTTCATGTAGATAGAATAGCAAGAGTTTTGCTGTAATTGATGTCCCTGTGAAGGACAGCAAGAGTCAGGGACACAGGGACATAGGAGGAGCCCTTTAGAAGGCTGTATATTGGCTTTGATAGAAGCAAGGACAAGTTAAACTTGATATATGGTGTAGAGCACCACAGAGGAGGGTAGAAATAGTGGTTGCTGTTCCTGAATTTCCCTGTTAGCACACTTCATAACAGGAGTGGCAGCTGTAACCCACTTGTGAGTGGCTTTTTAGGATGCTCCTCTCGTAGCCGGTGCCTGGCAGCTGCGTGCCACAATCCCACACAGCAGGAGAGGCGGTTTTGGTACCATCATGGGCTCTCTGGGATGACTACATTACATCAGCCCCTGCTGAGGTAGATATGGATGACACTTGCAGTAATGCAAAACCAGTTTATTATGAAATGGCATTTTTGCCCCTCTCTCCCCCTTTCTTCCCCCTTCTTTGAAAGTTACTTGTAATAATGATTTATGAGAGTACTATGCAAAGTCTTCCCACAGGGTTTCTGTTGAAGTGGGATAAGCAAGTAACTTTTATTTTCTTCTCGGCTACCTGTTTTACAATAGTTAATTCTAAAAATCTATAAAATCACAAACTCCAGACAGTTGTTGATAAGAACTCCTGATAAAGTAATTCTGTGCATCCGCTGCCAGATAGTCTGGCTCCATAAGTATTGCTGTCTCGTACATTGACTTTTAAAAATAAAGCTAAATGACCTCTTCATTTGAGTCTAACTGAATTGCTTGGCATTGACTTATAAAGTAATAATGAAATACCCTCAAATGGAGCTCCCAAGTAATTCTAAAATATAAAGCTGTTATCATATTCCCAAGGAACTGCTCGCTAAGGCTGGGCACCTCACTGGGGAAGATTCAAGGGAAGAAGTGACCATTTGAGGAAGGAAAAAGCAGAGCTCAGAAGACACTCAAGAGCAAGAGAGTTGGGAAACTAAGGGAAATAAGAAAGGGAAGAGGAAGAGCTCCACCTAAAAAGAAAAAAAAACCACCAAAGAACCGGAGCAGTAACAGGAGAAGGATACTGTGAGAATGACTTTCTTAATCACTCTTCCCTAGAAAGAAGAGGTGAACTAGTTTAATTGCAAGGAAATATTTCCTAATGATCATAAAAAAAGTTAGAAAGGCTGATCTATCAGCATCATAAGTACATGGTAATGACATTTTCTTGTGCTTTTATAATAGAAAATAGTCAAATGTTTATGTAACTCACACTTATACTGAATTCAGTGTTGTCTCTGCACTTTCAAATTTGGAAGGAATACCTGTAATTTGTTACTGTTCAGAGGAAATATAATGCATTATCAGTCTTATGTAGTAGTCTATCAATCACCCTAATTTTGTTTCACATTTTCAATGTGATAAAATAGGAATTTTCAGTCTTTGATTTTTTTTTTTTAATTTTATTCTATTTTGTCACCTTTAAGCTTTATTTCATTGAGCTTTTTCTCTTCTTCTTCTGACCTTTCTTTACCTTACATTACTATTTGTTTGTGGAGTGGGGAAGACCATATGTTTTAAAATTAGTGTGCTCGTTCCAACATTCATTTTATATTGTATTGTTACTTGCATTACACAAGTTGCTTGTATTTACCAGTTTCTGTTTAAACTTTGATGCAGTCTTTATGAGATAATTATTCTTTTTTTGTCATAAATAGTAATTAATATCCTAGCTGTCAAGGGTTGGAAAGAAGCTTTAAAATATGTACGTCCTTCTCATGGCAAACTCTCTCTTATTTTTCTGTTTGTTTTCAGTGTTTTTTTCTTGTTGGGTCCAGTTCTGCCTCTCCCCTTTCTTTTCTTCCTTTCTTTCCTGGTCCTTTTACCTGGTGATTGCGGCTATCTTCTGGCTATCTTTTCATCCCCAGGTGGTTACTTCTTCCTTTTCAGTTTCTTGTGAATTTAATTTTATATCTGGAATATAGGAGATATTAAATGATTTGCTTTCTGGGAAAATTGAGAAATTGGTTTTTTTTGAATGGTGAGATGTCCGTGAGGCTGTGGGCTAGTCTCTTATGAGAGAATGGAAGCTTGGTATCTCCATAGGCTTATCTTTTATTGGAAAAAACATTCCTTGTTAGCCATCCATGGGCAGGAGGGGAATCTGGTGGCAGCAAGTCAGTCTAGTCGAATGGGAGCTTCCTGCAGCAGCACGTTTCAGAGTGGACTGTCCTTGTAACTTCCTGTAATTCAGAAGTTGGCTGTAAGATGTGAAGCTAAATAATAATAAAAAAAATCCTCCCCTGCTCATTCAAAGCCATAACTGTTTTACTTTGATTGCCTGATTGTGAGGGGAGCATCAAAATCTCTTGGAAAGCAATATAGCTGCTCCATGTGTGGGGCTCTCCCCAGTGAAAGAGCCTGGCTCTGGTTTGTTGGGCTCTCCCTGCCGCCCTGGAGAGCTTTCTCCTGGTCACCCCCAGAAGGTCTCCAAGTCCTCTCTGCTTCATGGCTCCTGCCTGCTCCCTTCCCTCTTGCTCCAGATTTTCTGTTTCAACCGTGGCCCACATGGACTTCTTAGTTTCTCCCTGTGCTGTAGAACATGCTCAGTAGTATTTTGTGGTGTAGTATTTTGTGCCACTTTAATTTATTCAGTTGTTTCTGATTATTAGTCAGTGGGGAATGAATCTGTTTCTGCTTTATATCATGTGTGCTTGCTTCAAATTTTTTCAACAGCATATAGACTTAACATGCTATTCAGCACTGAAAATTGCCTAAAAACGTCAGTAGGATTTAATGGTTGTTGTGTCTTAATGGTTTCTATTTTAATATGTGTGTAGGTTAAAAATAAGTAAGGATTATGATTTTTCTCTTTTTAATTATTATTATTTATTCCACACTCTGCAAATTCATTCAACAATTCAAGAGTCAAGCCAAGTTCATTCCTTCTCACTCAATAATGCAAACTTCTCTGAAGAAATTATGTCTTAATTAACAATTGTATCATACCCGAGTCTTATCAAGACCTTAACGATAACTGTGTAGAACATCTGAGACTAATTCTTACAAAAGCATAAGTGTTGAAATTTGCGTAGCAGTTCTGATAATTAATTTCCTACCCCATTCCCCAGCTCATGCCGTCACGGCTCTGGGGAGAGGGATGGAGCACTGTGCCATGCTGACACGGCCAAGGGCCAAAGCAAGCTGAATTTGTCACATCGGGTCCCCAGTAGAAGATTCCTGAGTGACAAACTGTCTTTTCATAGTCACAGCTTCAAAACAGAATAGCACTTCAGATGTGTGCTGGAACAGGGCTGACTGAACCCCAGGTTTTTTTTGCATTCTCTTGGACTTCCTAGATCTCCCCCCTCCCCCCCTCCCCCCTCTTAGGGGGATTAAAAAAAAGAAAAGTGAGACGTCTCACTTCTTCTTCTTCTTCTTTCTTTTTTTTTTTTCCTGGGATGACTTTGATTTTTTTTCTAGTTGAAGTAATAAACTGGCACGCTTAATTTTTAAGGCAATTCACTGGATAATAGGATTTCAGGGTTACTGCTTTTATCCTCCCGGAGAGCCAGTGTGCACACATCCTGGGTTGAATTAATGCTTTGTAAGATATGCGTTTTGGTTTTCCTATAAACAAATTCTCTCTGTTGGAAGGGAAGAGAATTGCATCTGAAATGTGGGGAAACACTATTTACTGAATGTATATTTACTAATAACCCAGACAGTTACGTGTCCTACATATCCCGCACCACCTAGTGGAAATTTTTTGCATTGGCAGTGTGAGGTCAAGGACCCGAAGGAGTCCAGAGATTTGAGAATGTGATACTGTGGAGATTGTGAATCTACTTTCCCTCAGCTACTATATAAAAAGTGCCACACGCATTAATGATGACTTTTTACTCCACCTCCTTGAAAAACACTTATGATGGCTCATAACTCCAGAAGAGGAAACCTACTGATGAATATTTACCGTTAACATTAAACAGATCCTTGCTGAAGCCCTTGTGGACAAATGTAAACTGGAAAAGACAGGGGTTGGGAGAGGGGCCAGTCAAAAGGTTAGAGCCTGCGGTCATTAAAAGTCTGTGAATTTTGGGTGGGGATTGGCTATGCTATATCTTCTGATGTCCTGTGATAATTCTTACAAAGCATTCAAGCAGTTTTTATTACACGACAGGAATGCTGACATGTATATACTGCCGCAGTCGTGTAGATTGGCTTGCTGCGGCGTGGCACTCTGTGGCTAATGCTCGGGTGTAATAACTCAGGACAGCTGGCAACGCGTGGTGTGTTGTTTTGTCACAGAAATACTTAGGTGAATATTATTTTGTCAGGAATGATAAACCAGGTGATTTTTATGAAACTGCCACTGGGTTTCTGGCTCAAAGTGATAGCTAAGTACTTTTCAGTATGTAGGCTTCTTAATTAAATGTGGATTTTACCTGAGCAGTCATATCGCTTAGTCCATAAGCAGTGCAGAGAGCACAAGTTGAGGGTTGTTTCGTTACATCAGATTTAGTAGAGCATCCTGCCATAGGCATAGCTATAGTGGTATGTATTAGAAAGGAATTCACATTTTTTTATGTAATAATGGAATTTTTTTTGCTAATTTAAAACAAAAATGTAGAAGAATTAATCTGCTGAATTTTGTGATGCATTTCTGATATGCTTTTCACCTGTAAAGGTGAAGTGTTTTTTTCAGTCTGTGTTGCTGTCGGAATTTAGAAAATGGGCTGTTTACTGTAAAGTCCGCAAATGCTTTATTCCCTTCCCCCCTCCTGACATTTGGTGCAAAAGTGGAAGTATAGTTTCACTTCACATTATGTTCTGAAAATTTCATTTTCCTATCGGGGGTATACGGAGACAAAAAAATAATGTACCCAATTTGTGGAAAGGAGGGGAGTGACTGGATCTGGACTGCCCTACTTTGTGAAATACAGGAGATGCAGGATAAGCACTTGATGGTTGTAGATCAGTGATACCCTGATTCATGCTGCTGTTGTAGCACTGTAGTTTCTCTTAATCTATTTTCACCTTTTCCACTCGTGTACAGTTTCTTCCTCCAAAACTATTAAAGTAAGCGTGTAGAGTTGCTAGTGGTCTGAAAAGTAGCTTATGTATCTGTTGCTGCTTTGATGTACAGCTTTATTTCTTTTGATGACAGTATATGTGCATTTTATTAGCTAAGCATTAAGCAAGAATGTTTTGGATGACCGCAAGTGAATTTTGGCCGAATAAGATCAATATCACCGTCCCCTGATAAATGCCAGAAGTGTGAAAAGAGCTGACTGAGCTGAAATGAAGAAGTTGTCCTGCTTGTGCACACCGTGTAGGTGCAGTGTTTTCTCTCTTGCTCCATGCCAAAGCAGGACCCCGCTGGAAATGTGCAAATCAATGACCTCAGTCTTCCGGCTTGAGAAGACGTGTAGCCCCTTGAGGCATTTGGGGATGACTGCATCAAACCTCTCTCCTGTCCCGTCACCAGGCACTTGCCCCCCGTCACAACAGGCATGGTAAGTCCTACCGTCGGATCCAACATTCGTGTTCAATCCTGCCTTCTGGCTGGATGTGCGAGGGAATACCTGTGTATTTGTGCTTACACTATGGAAATCTTTGGTTGCGTGGGGGAGATGTGTTTTTAGGACAGGATTTTTCGGCTGGGTTAATTGTTCTAGGGACTGCATCCAGCCTGGCTACTGTAATGGTGCAGCAGGGATGTAGCGATCAACTCTGACCTGTGCTGCATCCCAGGACAGGAGACAGAAATGCTTTAGCTTTGCTAGCTGCAGCCAACTGGTGTTGTGGCATTGGTTAGGAAAGGGCAACTCCTGAGAAAGCTTTTTGGCCAGTCTCTGATTCAAGCATAGATCCTCTGGCTGACAGCAGTGGTGACCCTTCACCACTCTGACTTTAGGAGGCCACTTCCCTCTTGAAAAATCACACGGTCATCTTCTTGGATGTAATGGTTGCAAACAGACAAACAATGGGACCTAGTTGCAATTGCAAAGGGAGTCGTGATAGATGGTAGCTGGCTTTATGTGGAGAAAAAGGGAAGAACAGTGAAACTTAGACTGAGTTTAAGACTGGATGCTGTAATCTAGGAATCACTTTCTGATTTTTTCAAATTGACTTTTACTTTTTCATGCTTTGGAATGTGCATTATGGTTTATCATTTAACATCACCTGAGCATTCTAACTGAAGAAATTCCCATTACTGGTAACATTCTTCATTAGCGATGCCTTTGATTCTTCTTCCTGACGGTTGTAGCTTAGACTTGTAGCGTTTTGTATTGTACGTCCTGGGTTTGGTATAGAGTGTTTGGAACTGTAGATGTGCTTGGAGTTAGGTGTGTGAGCAGATGGTTTGTGACCTCCTCTTGGCTGGACATGTGGGCTGCTTGGGATGCACTCAGTAGCTCAAGTAATCTCTTCTGATGTTAGGGTATGGTCATATTGGACTCCATGCTACAGAGTGGCTTTGTTGTTAAGTCTGAACTTTATCTACTTTGTGTGTAGTTCAGAGAAAGATGAACCAACCTTTATACAGCTCTATATTAGACAGCCCGTTTTCTTATATGCTAGCGTGAAGGTGAGCCATGTGGAGAAAACCGAGAAAGGAAAACCATTAATTCAACAGTAAAGCAGTGAGCTTTTCCCAAACTGTGAAATATAATTTATTGAGCAGCATTTTTATACTGTCTTTGGGATTAACAGGCTCAGTTTTAATAAACTCTAAGGCAACATTGTGTCCAATGGCAAGGGGTGCTGACTTTTGGGGTTTGCAGGTTGGTGTCTGCCAGTGCTTATTTGAAGGTGCAACTTTCTGATATTGAGGGACAAGATACTAGCTTGCAGGAAGGGCAGTCACTGGAAAGTAATTGCTAAAATGGAGACCTACCTGAAATGGTGGAGGCTGCAATAAGTATAATCTACTGGGCATACCCAGATACATCTTCCGAAGTGCTGTGCGCTACTGGTAGAGAAATAACGGTGAGAACTCCCACACATGTAGACATTACAGTAATTTGTACCCTTCCTCAAATTTGGATTTTCTTTTGAAGAAGAGTCCTTTCTGCTCTGAATAGCTTGAGCTGAGAGTGGAAGGAGAAATATAAAAAATAAAGTGATAGTTGCAACTTGGTCATTCTCCAGATAACAACTGTTCTCTCTTTCCTTAGCAGTAACAGAATTCATTTGTAGAAAACAACCCCAGCTGTAAGCCCGAGTCTGTGTATAGAGAATAGCTTGAAGAAAAGGAAGAGTTTTAGGTTATGAAACAATCTTGCACTGACTGGCTGTGGCAGAAAATCTACAGGACACTGCAATGAAAACATGTGACATCTCCCGTCACCTCTGGCAGTGTTAGGATTGAGGGATGTAGGGACAACAAGGGGAATGGATAGAAACTTGCACTTATACTATGACATCTTTTTGGTTTCTGGGGTGGAAAAAATCATTTTATGCTCTTTCTTTTCTCTCTAAACTGAGGGATTTTGAGTCCTGTAACCAGGAGAAAGAAAAACCGTGAACGTAGGTTTCAAATGTATTAGCTTTAAAATACAAATACTCGCAATTTTTATCTATCTGTCTATATATAAATCTACCTGGCAGCATGTCTGTGGACTACATTTTCTTTCTTCATATAAGAATTGTACTTCCAAGACAATTTTCTGTTTTGCCATGTATTTTATGCACAGAAGTTTCTGAAGAAAATTAGTGTTGGGAAAAAATGTGCTAACCACAGCTTCAAAATGCAACAGCTCAGTGGTAATAAAGCTGCCTGTACTTTGATTTCCGTACCTGAACTTGTACTCTGATGTGGAATTGTCACCTTCTGGAGAGGGAGGGATTTAGTGGGGTGAGAACATGGGGGAAGGGGCTTCTTTTTCGTGTTTCTTCCTTTTAGAAACACAGCTTAGTTCCTGAGATTTATTAATCTCATTCCTTACAAAACAAGAATAACTTTTATCCCATGGATTTTCTAAGCATGACTTATTTTTTCCTCTGATAATGTTGACAACAGACCTGCAATGGAATATTTGTAATGGTGAGTTAAGCTGTGTTTTGCTGTGTGCCACCTATTTCTTCTATCAAAAAACAGAGATGAAGATTTGTTTCTTTTTTGAAGAAGTTGATAGTATCACTATATGGAGCTTTTTTCCAGACTCGCATCAAAATCTCAGCAAACTGTTTTTCAGGAGATTTTATTTTGCTTGTTCTTGTCTCTCTCAAATCACTGTCACAGGAACCCAAGTGTAAACATTTTTACATTTACAGACATTTTGTAGCATTCTTAAAAACATGTTTTTCTTCACCTCACGCAACCACTTGCCATTCCCCATTGAAGGCTAAATTAATCTCTGCTTTATACACTGTGTTGTCTCAGAGTCTGTCGTGAGCATCTACAAGATGGAAAAGGTCTGTCAAAACACATAGAAGCTTGGTGTCCAAAGGCTCAGATCTTTCCACCTCCAGTGCGTTCTCCTGGTAATGCGTTTGTCAAGGCTGGCCATGGCTGCGTGTCCCAGACGGCAGGCAGCGAGTCAGGCTGTTCTCTGGGGTTTTTAATCTGGTGTCAGAAGGTTCCTGTTTAAAACAGCATTTATTAGTCCCTTCCGAACACATAATAATAAACTCATGCTAAGTTTTTATTGGGCACCTCTTGCTATAGATTTAAAATTACTTAATTTCTAAAATTGCCCCCTGAATTTGAAACTGAGAGTGGTGCTTTCATGTGGCAATGCTAATTTCTAGCAGAGGTCTGGCCGCTGTAGCCTGTGACTCTGCCGGCTGTGGTGTCTTTTCACTGAATTCTGAAATATCCAAGTGGGGGTTTCCCAGTGCCTTGGGAGTCGCTACTGGGCTAGGGAACTTTGAAAAGTTCAGTTTGGCTGTCTCCGAACTGGCAAAGCCATGTGAGACCTGCGTGTTTTAATAGTCCCAGATAGTGAGACTTGCTGTTAATATGGACATTCATGGAAGAGGTGTTTTGCTCAATAGCTGCTTTTGTTTCATAATAGATTGCAGTTTAAAAGTCAGTGTTTAATGATGAAAGAGGGGAGAGTCTGGGGAAGAAATTCAGAAGCATGAAGCCCTTCTGAAGGTGAGTATCTGGATGTCCCTGTTAATAGCCACATTTTAGACTGATTTCCAAATTCAATATATGTTCCCTCGAAACATATCATGCCTTTCTGCCACTTCAGGGAATACACAAATTGTGAATCTGTAGATACTGATTTATAAGGAACGAATGCCATGCATTTGTTATACAACCTTGGTGTCTCACACATTCATCTACGGAGAGAAAAGCAATTGACTTCTCATTTCCTGTGTTTCACATTCTTTTATGAAGCAGAAAGAAGCTTGTGATGAACTGTTACAACATCTTGTTTAATGCATATATAAAATCATTATGCTGAAAGTTTAGCCCAGTAAATGTTTCAAGGATGGTTAGCTACAAGTTGTGTTGGCATCAGTCAGTAGTTCCATGACACACAGAAATAGTTTTGACCTCAACAATGGGCGTAAGAAACTTTACCATTATTTTAACTTCCTGGGCTTTTTTACTGGGTTCAGCAGTTGTCTGGGAGCTGATCAGTCTGCACAGGACCACTAATGAGTGAAAGTAAAAGTTAGATTGCTTTTCTGGAGAAAGCTATTTATACATGCAGGTATGGCTATTCCTCGGCTTGCTCAGATTAGATTACTTGCTGCATAACTCTGGCTTTGCAAAGCAAATTTGTGGGAGGTCAAGATAGGTGATAGTGATTTACTGTAAGTAGGGAGCGAAGGTGATTTATGCTGTCTGTTCTCTCCATGTGGCAGCTTGGGTCGTGCCTGGTGACTCCACTGCCTGTAGTAGCTGGGGGCTGTACTTGTATTCCTTGCAGGATCATTCCGCCTAGTTTTATTTGACATGCTTTCTCTGCAGGAGAGGCACAGAGGAAAAGATTTCCAAGTGAGTTAATATATTGCATGGATACCTGAAATGAAATCCGTTATTGTAAAGCCTGTTTTGTCGTGCTCTTCCTCTCACCCTGTGTTTGATACATCTAACACATCTCCGCCTTGTTTATTTCCGAGCAAATACAGGTTTAATTTACGTTGTGGATCTAGTTACGTTCACATATCTCTTTTTTGTGCCTGTGAGCCCAGGTGTGCCACCTCCTTGGCATGAATTGTACTACTCAGCTGCAGGATGTCCTGTAGTGAACTCAGTGAGGAACATACATTTTGTATAAGTTGTCTGTTGAATATTTTAAATAATTAATGCGCAAGAAGAGTACAGAGAAGGGCTGTGTATGCTGGTGATTAGGGCAGGTATAGAAGAAGCAGGGATCCTTGCTCCCTGGCCTGGGTTCAGGAGGGGAAAGGAGTTTGAGTTTCCTGCAGAGCCCAAGAGTGCTGCAGCCACAGAACAGCCATCCACAAAGGATGGAGACAGGGCAGGTGTCACGAATGCTGCTGCAGTCTCCTGCTCGCTGCTGCTTTGCGACCAGTAGTCCAATGGATGGGCTTGCCAATGCCTCCTGCATTGGACTCTGCGGGGAAGGTTATGGAGCAAGCCTCCGTTTGGGAATTTCTCCAGCGCTCAGGAGAGAGGGCTCTGAGCGGCTCCGCAGCCAGGACGCTCCTGGCGGTTGAGCTAAATGGCAAGGGGGCTTCACTTATTTCTCTGCTTGTCACTAGTCATTTACCTATGGCTTTCATTGCTGGTCAGCGTTAATTATTTTTGTGCTGGAGCTCCACGTCAGTGGTTGTCAATGCTTTCCTCGTTGGGTACTTTTCAGCAACCCCTTTAACAGCTACAGTTTGTTTTCTTTTTCTTCTTTCCCTTCATTTAGCAGCTCAAGCTAAAATATAAATAAATATATATATAGTTAATCAACTGCTAGATCATTGTTAACATTTATGAATATTTACATGGAAGATAGAAACATATATCCCTCTACCAAAAGGAAAGAAATTGATTGAGCTCCTGCTGTGAAACAAATAAATAACTGAGGAGAAAAATGTTAAAGTTTACTAGTCATAGTAATTAGGTCAGAGAATCCTCCTGTAGTGCATTAAGCTATCTGTTACCTTCTAAATAGAATTTAATATGAAAAAGTTTGAGAATAAGAAACATTAGAGTTTTCTGCCAAAATCCCATTCAAATGGATAAGAAAGCCAATTGGATGTAAAAAATTAGTCTGGACAAATTTAATTTAATCTGTAATCTTATGAAAAGAAGCAATACCATTTTGGTAGTTATAACGCAAATAATTGTGGATTTCTGTCACAAGGGAATATTTTACTCTCTTTAAAATATTTTGAGAGTATTAATGTTTTGTTTCTAGATTTGTGATCTTTTAATTGCATTACACAACTACATTAATATTTAATCAATGTCCACTTTGAATCAACTACGTATTTAATGGAGAAATTATTCTACTACATAAATGAAAATAAAACTAAATTTCATAATTTAATTTTCAGAACCAAACAGTTAACTCTTGAGTGAAGTTAGCTACAGCTAGTTTTGGTATAGTCAAGAACAGTAACCTGATGTAAAGAAAATAAAAATTCAAAGTATGAAGTGTAGAAATACCTACATTGTCTTATTACCAGGTGTCTGTATTACTCAACTTATCTCCTAATAAATATGATACATTATCACCAAACTTATAAGAATAGGATTTCTTTTATTGCTACAGTCTACCTCGGCTTTATTAACTTAAATGTGCTAGAAGTAATCTTATGTGGGGAAAAAAGTATGGCTGACTAGGGCTAGAATCCATATTTCCCTTTCCATTTTATTTACTATGTTTTGTTATTTATGTTTCCTAAAACAAGAAAAGAGAATTTAAAACGTGCTTCTGTGCTGTACCTGAAGAACTAATGTTAATTCTCACTTAGTGATTTTATTGACCTCAATAGGTTTAAAAATGTGGCAAAGGATGTGTTCTAGCTTTGCAAATAAAACATGACCATGGAATTCTATTCATTACTGTAGTATAAATCTGGAATTTATAGATCAAAATTACGCTGACGCTCTTTGGAGCTAGGTGGGATCTTGGATGTTAATTTGGTTTGTGACTGACTGGACTCCAGCTCAGTCTTCTGTTTTGACATGTTACAAAGTTATAGAAACATCTGTTTCATCAAAGTTAGCAGATGAACACGGGAAACAGAATTCTTGAATGGGAGGTTGTCATGTACTTGTAACAGGGTTTTGGAGAAGGACCGATGCTATTACTCAGGCAGGATTTCTGTGTTAGTGGACTTCATAGCAGCACTACATAGAAACCCCGTAGTGTGGGTCTTCTGCTCAGCTCCAACTCCGAGCAGTTTTTCCAGGACATCACCAGGCCGTGCTTGCTGCGAAGAGGACCTTTAAGCCAGAGGCCCAGAGGTGTGCCTGGGAGCTGGCTTCACACCAAGTCAGAACCCACTGAGAAAAATCAGTGCTAACCCCTGTCTGAAGGGGCTGCTCTTGTGGGAGCCAGAGCAAGTCTTTCAAATCAGGCTCCACGCAAGATGCAATATGTCCTTCAATATATTTCTTCTGTTACCTTGAGTGATCTCCATTGGCATGGTCATCTTATGACAGACATATTCAGGCTTTACATCAATACAGAAAGTTGAAGTATTTGATGGTTGTGCGCTGCCTTAAAAGCATAAAGAGCTGAAAGCGTGGTCCTGGATTAGAGCAGGTGCTGCATAATCCCACTGATGTAACCAACAAATGGACAAGAGCACCTGTAACTGCAGATGTCTTTCAAAGCAGTATTTTCATTTCTGCCAGAATTCTAACCCCAAATTATCTCTTGACTGTAATTTTCAAGAGTTTTATAGATCTTAATGTTAAATGGCCAGACTTTCTCCCAGGTACAGCGAGTCTGGCCAACAATTGTGGTTCACCCTGTTGTTTTGAAATACATACATAAATTCAGTCAAAAGCAGAAGCAGGAGCCAGTTTTCTTTTTTTAAGTGTTCATGTACTATATGTGAAAGAACCAATCCCCATTATTATCAGTTTCTAAAAAAGATAAAAATGAAGGCAAAATAATCCTGCTGGGCTACTTGTACTACATAAAAACATCCAGTTCCCTTTGATGCCCAGATGTTCAGAGTAATTCTGCAGTGCATTTCAAGGAGGGGAAGAAAAAAAAAAGTGTATGGCTTTTTTGTGGTTGCAGATTTCTTCCACTTACTAAAACAGTAAGACATGTAATGGCTGTCATTTTTAATAAGATGATGCTGAATAAGAGTAAAATAAATTGGAAAAAAAAAGACTCCTGTAAAACGTGAAATAATTTTATAATTGATGTGACAAAATGTCTTTTCTTTCTTATTTATTTCTGAAATGTTTTACAATAATCTTGTAAAATTTAGTGGAGGTAGAGTGTTAGAAAGATTAAGCATATAATAAGGGAGAAGAGCCTTCCTAATAGCAATTTAGGAAGTGCTTAAGGAAAAAAGTGTTCAGCGGAAGAAGGTGTTATGAAATTAATGATGGAATATTTTGAGAAGATACAAAAGAGGCAATGAAAAAAACACTGGTTTTCTACAAATGAAAACGGGCATTGACTTTGTTAGTTGTGGAAAATATATGGCGGAAAGACAATGCCAAATAATAAAATATAAAATCACTTTCCCACGATTGATATTAAGCACCCAAGTAACTAGGAAAACTCTTTAAGACCCCCAAAGGAGCACTGTAGATAACATTTTAAACCTTGCTTAGCCCTATCCCTGAAGACTTCTGGGGATAATGACACAGTTTAGGAAACTGCCTCAGGACATGTTAGGAAATTACAGGCATTCAGTTGTAAACTAAGCTGTTAAAAACGATTTTAACATGTCAAGTGGGAGAACACTTAGGCACCCACAGCTTTGTTAAGTGTGGATAGTGTATGTTAGGGAAAAGAAGTGGTGTTTTAGCCAGGGGCAGGGAGGTGGAAGAGGAGATGCTAATTGATTAGGACTTGAATTAAAAAAAAAGAAGAAGAAGAAGAAGAAAAAAAGAAAAATCTGTAGGAAATATGCATGGCAGCCTCAGAGTTATGGGGAAGTTTTCAACATAGCAGAACAGCCCTGTGATTTCTTTTAAGATATTCCAGTTGGGTTTTGCTTTTCCTAGGAAATTATACCTACCAAAATTATCAGATAGCTGAATTGTTTACAGTAGATATCTGGGCAGAGGGAAACTGTTCATTTTTCCCTCCCCAAAGCAGAAACCTGGAGTAGGTGTATAGAAAAAGTCTATTTTTATGTGCTTGTCAACCATTGCAGCTTCTACTGCTCTGAAAAACAGAGATGTTGTGTCTATGATTGACAGAAATCACTTACAAAAGGATGAATGAGAGCTTAATAAATATTTAATGTAGGGATATTTGCTAACAGGAATATAATTATAAATTAGAATCCTAATCAAAAGGTGCTGAATGAATTTTGTGCTCTTATAGTTCATGGCCAACTGCTAAATAAAGAGGGAAGGACCACTGGTAGTTGTTTCAGAGGGTAGAGAAATTATATTTAAAGGATGGCAGTGAACCTGAAAGGTAATTGTTTTTAGAAGAGAAGCTAAAAGTAAAGATTAACGCTCTTCTTGTGTCTGAGTTGTTGCCTATTCTGAGTTTGTAATAACGTTTTATTGATGAGAGATATATATATACATGAGTGTGTTTGTATATTTTTTCAGTGTCAAAATATCTCACCATTAGGGAAATGTGCATAAAGTCCAGTTTACAGCATAAAAGAGCCAAACCCATTAAAAAAAAAAAAGAAAAAAAAAGAAGGGAAACTACATCAATTCCAGTGATCCCTGAAGTCTAACTTTTGAATATTCAAGCAGACTGGATGTTATGAAGAGCTGTCAGTACTTCACAGCTATGGATGCCAAAGCAATTATATTTGCAAACCTTGAGAAGAGTCTGTCTTTTTTTTTTTTTTTTTACCCTCTGACTTGGGAGCAGGGAAGCAATTTGGCTGAATATTTAGGCAATTAATGTTGAAGTTAGCTCCAACTTTTGAATTTTAAGGAGTTTATAAAACTATAACCAGATATAAATGAACTTTCTGGCACTTTTGAAAGAATCCCATTCTCTGTATCAGGCATTAGCTTCCAATCAGCAAAAGTTGGACTTCAAAATGTGTGTGGAGGTAAGAGCAGGGCTCTGGCAATCCTGTTCCTGCCTGAGCTAGGAGCCGTCGTGAGGCATGAAGTGCTGGAGCTCCAGCCCCGGTGCCTTGCTAACAGCACCTGGGACCTTGCAGCTTAGGGACAAAGTGAGCGGCGGGGTCCGGGGAAGATGACTTGGGAGACGGAAGTTTTCTGACCTATATTCACTCTGCTTCTTACTCTGCTCTCCCTTTGGAAAGAAGCTGCTTTCTCCTAGGTGACTTTTCCAACGTTGACATGGGTTGTTTGAGTTAAAGTTTTGTAGGAGCATCCCATCTTTTGGCCGCCTCTATCCTCCAGAAACTGGGATCAGCTGCCAGGGTGGGTTCGAACTGGACCTCACTGGAGAGGCGAGGTGGCAAGGCATGACTGTGGGAAGGGATTTGTGTTCAGTCATGTCAAAATGCTTCTACTATTTCATTTTGAGAAGGCAAGTGAAGGTTTGTGAAGATTTACGTCTCCCAGAATCTAGAAGGAAATGTCACAACATGACAGAAGGTGTACATCTAAGGTCAAGGCTTTGTTATTGCTGAATTTTGAAGCCCTACTGCAGGTGGCAGAGAGGCAGGGTCTTTAGGGAAAGGTTAAAATACTTGTGTAGGCGGAATTTTAGACAAAAAACCAATATGTGAGTTGCTACTCATTCTGTCTTTACTGATAAGTGATGTGAATGGTGAGGTCATGTGAGGGTGTCTCAGTCAATTCTCTAGTTATAAATTGCATTCTCAGTTTTTTCAGTATAATGGTGAACTGATGTCCAGGAACAAAGACAAAAATGAGTACTGTGACATTAAGAATTTAATTCATTTTGATGGTTAACTTCCAGTTGCTTGCAGCAAGGAGCTATTGCATCATTACAGAAGATAAAGATCTTGTCTGAATGGTTATTACTCTAAATTTTAGATTCTGTGTTATTAAAATGATGCTCCCCTCCCATGCAGGTTTTTAAGTTGGAAACACTTAAAGGCTCCATTCAACACCTGCTCACCTAGCACTTGTCTTATGAATGATTGTATGGCAAGAGAAACCTTTACTAAACCTGTTCAGGGGTTTGTTGTCAATATAGGCTGCCTTAGATGCTGCGTAGCAGACTGGGTGTGAGTAGGTTAAGTAGAGGCTGACAGAAAGCAGCTTAATTCAAGTGCCATGTCTGATTTCCACTGAAATGGGAAAGCTGTAAGTGGGAGCAATTTGCATATACAGGAGTTGGGGAGAGTAGAAGAAAGATTGTTTACTGAGCTCAGACAAATCCTCACACTCTTTTTCCTCCTCTTTGGGTATCCCATGACATAACTAGCATCAGCTGAGGTGAAGTGTTTAAAATAGTCACGCACAGCAATTTATACGTCTTCCTTGAGACATATAGCCAAGATGGTCAGCATCTCCCAGGAGGAACCGTGGGGCAGGTCAGACTCCTACAGCAACACCCGCCGGTGCTGGTGCTGGCGGGCAAAGCCCGTGAGCTGCTGCCTTAGGGCACCCTCTGGTGTGCTCTAAACCACCAGGGGTCTGGGAATGTGTTCGCCCAAACCCAGAAATAGGTGTTCGTCTTGAGTAGCATTCCTAAAGCATAATTTTGATATGTGGGTGAAAGTTGTCTTATCTTGTAAACAGGAATTCACATTTCCTTGTATCAGCTTTTGAGATTGTAAGTTAGATTTTCATGTATTGGTGCTAAAGGCTTGGTAGGTAGGTAAGTAGGTCTATGTCTAAGGAATTAAGCATCATTTGATTGCAAAGCTTACTACTACTAAATACATGCTTTATGGTTTTGCTATTTTGCAGCTTAAATATAGATGTTCTTAGAAATAATTTCAAGTCCTTTTATTTCTAATATTAATTTCTCTCTTTATCATTTGGACAGATCTGAGTGACTGTAATATTTTCACGGCAAAGTCTAATCACATTGCTTTTAGATATGTAGTCCCTGGGACAAGCGTGGGGTTTTTTTGTTTTGTTTTGATTTTGTCTTTTAATAGAACTAAAGCAGTGTAGCACAAGTCTTACTTGCCTGCTGGCTCTTTCAGCTCAGGAGCTCATGAAGTATGGCGGTGAATTGTTTGCAGTTATATGGAGATCTTTTGACATTGATCAGCAAGGAATGGACTAATACCATCACATTTATTATCATCAGTGACACCAAGACAGACCTCAGACTGATCATTTGGGCTCAAACAAGCCTTGGGCTCAGACTGTCCGTTCTGATCCCCTCATTGCTGGTTCCTAAGGTAACTCAAAAAGGTGATGATCCTCATATGAGAAACAGAGAAAATATTTCTGCTTTTTTACTCAGCCTTACAAATCACTTAGCAGGAATTGGTGAAACATTCCAGCACAGAGTAGCCATTAATAATTTTTGAGGGATGCAGGTTTACGCAGTTCAGGCTTACATTGTTTTAACACACTATACAACACTGGTGAAAGTGGAGACAAATGACCATTTATTTATTGTTCTGCTTTTTCCATTATCCCATGGCCAAAGTAAACCACAGGCTCTTGTGGCCATTATGTTATTTCCTCAGTATTAGAGCTTTAAGTCCCAGGAAAACTTTTTATATGGATATGAAATGATCTTCTAAGACGCCCAAGTGAGTTGTTCTATTTAGCTGATTTTTTTTTTTAAACTTTTAATCTCATTAGAGGGTTTTTGTTTGAAAGCAGGGCACACAGAGATAAAATGAACCAGGCATTGATACTAAACTTGGACTTTATAGAGTTAGAGGCTGGTACGCTTGAGTTTTGAAAGGATGGAGAAAAATTCAGACAACTTTTGATTAAAGGTTTTGAAAGAAATACTTTAAAAATGTAAAAAATTTTGGAACAGTTTTAGAGAAGGGTGTTAGCATATGACAACTCTGAATAAATTTATTATATATGATAATTAAAATACAGAACAAGCTGTCAATATTAGCAAAATAGACTTATGGCTGCAAGTAAATTAGGCATTATTTATGCAGTATACAATTATACTTTTCTGGTGGATTATGACAGCAGTTTGATTTAAATTTTTCTTTCCAAGGTGAAGAAAGTGAAAGTTTGACTTCTGTGCTTAAGTGGGCTCTGGTGATTTAAGGTTTGATTCCCATTTCTGTCAGGTGCTTCCTGCATAACCTTGGGAAAGTAATTTCATCATTGTGTGATTTTAGTTCCTCACTGAATTCTTAAGGTTAGTAATGTAAAACCTGTGGCTGATATCCTATTCTGTTTAGGTATAGGTTTTGCCTGTAGACACCTATATCTAAACATAAATTAATTATGCAGTAGAAAATGAAAGTCCATTTTGGCAAACAGTACTCGCTGAAGAACAACAGTCTGTATGTGTCTCATAGTTTTATATGGCATTATATAATGTTATAAGTAATATGACTGCATTTATGAGGGATACTGTGGAAGGGTTTTGAGCTTTTTTAGTTTGATCAGAAGAATTTTGATTAATCATTATCACTGGTAATAGAAATTCTATGTAGAATTTGCCAGTGCTGCATGCAAAAATGTAGCCTATAGTGATTTTTTTTATATTTTAGCTTATTCCAAAGTACCTGTGATCCACCAGACTATAAGCTTATAAAAACATAATTAATTTCAGTCAAGGAATGAGCAGAATTTCCTATTGTAATATTTGGCTTTACGCAGTGAGTGGGCAAATATTCCTCTGAAATCTAAGTCACTGTGATTGATGTGAAGCAACCGAGAGTAACACATTCAATACTGTTACATCGAGAGGTATTAATAATACATGTAAATCACTAGCTATTTTCCAAAGGCTTAATTCCTTTCATACCTAGAAGGAGGGATGGAAGAGAGACGTACAGTGTCAACAGGAATAAGTGGTGGATGATGCTTGCAGGACCTCGCTTCAAGTGGAATTGCACAGATGATGGATTTTGCTAATTCTGGATTTTGGGCTGAGTCTGTTGCATACTAGGAACCAAACTTAAAGAAGGAAAGGGCGCTGATCTCTACATAAAGGAGTACCTGGGTAGAGCTGTTTGGAGCTTCAGGAGCACAAAACCACATATAGAAGCACAGATTGGTGCATGTAGCTCTGTCACTTGGAACCTTTCCTGTTACCTTCCAAAAGGTCCCTTTGAACCTCAGAAGTGAGGTGAGGTATTATATATCGAAGAGACATGGTAAGAAGTCACAGAGCAGGTGAGGGGGGGCTGTTAGAGCTGTCTGGTGGTGCCAATATAATCTGCATAGGTTTTCAGTATTATCTGAATACTATTAGTCTCCCTACACACAGCAGCACACTTGGAAATTGCTGCTAGTGGTCTCCACGTGATCTGTGACTTGTCTCTGACCACAGCAAACTTCTGTCATCCCCATCACTTATCGTAGCCTGGTTCTGCAGAGTGCAGTATCACAGTGATCCCTGCAGATGTCCTTCCTGGGGGGGGTGGGGGTTTCAATTTCTCTATGTTTTCAGTCCATTTTATGTGGAAAAAAGAGCAAGGATGAGAATTTCAGACAGTGCAGCTGTGGCGCGGGCGGTCAAGGTGGCATCCTGGCCTGGTGGAGGTCAGTAGAAGAGTTTCCACATCTTGCTGTATGCAGTAAGGTAGGAACTGAGTTTACCTCCTTAGTTTCTGGAACTAAATTAGTGATCCAAAGGATAGTATTGTTGATCTAAAAAGTTGTCTTCACAATTGTCTGATACTGACTTATACTAATTAAAATCTGTATATTAATCAAACCTGGTTATAAACACTTCATGAAGATCAAGATATGGGATTTTTATTTTTTTTTGAAGGAGTTGTGTGTGTGGTTTCCTTGTAAAGAATTTTCTATCGCTCCATCTAAACTGCCTTTTTATTTTTCTGCTTCTAATTTAAGCTTAAATTTTCTTTTTGTGAGTGGTTTGAATATGTATCATTCTAATGATTTTTTCAGGAAAAATACTGTTGTAGAACAGCCATGCATTAACAGTGCATATTTATGGCCTATAGGAGGCTGCATGCCTAGAGAGAAAGGTTTCTTAGCTCTATATTCATTATGTTTTATTTACATCTGTGTAACAAAAATAATGATGCAGTGTATATTTTCTGATCATATATATTATTTAAAAAGAATAGGTAAGCATGTTGCCGCAACAGAAGTGTATGACGTGTCTTTAATTTCCTGACATACCCTTCAAGGCATAAACCAGTTTGGTGAAGGGGCTGGGTTGCAATCATGGAAGTTGCTACATCCCGGTGAGGCAAGAAGGAGTGTCCCTGCTTCCTCCCCTAACGTGCTTGTGCATGCTTCACCCTGTTGTTGTTCTCTCCCTCCTTTGAATTCTAGCTGATAAGAGCTGTGGAGTTTCTCCTAGGGTTTCTCCTAGGATACCTCTGAGGGTAAGATTTGAAAAGTTACGGTAAGCTTGTGGCACGTTTGAGCATATTCATGGTTAAGGTTAGTTTTGTCTTCTGAAAATGCAGTGGTGGTCAGTAGCAATCTGGGACAATTGGGTACTCTTCTCAAAAAACATAGGAAAAGGTGGTGGAGCGAAGATGTTTACTGCATGCTTTAAATTGTTGATAGGCAACAAAACTACCCAGAACTCTTCTTATTTCCTATAAGGCTCTGGGTAATAGCAATGTGCAGGGTGGGAGGCTTATATTGCCAGGGAAAGGTGCAGCTTTGTACCAGCCTTCACCAGCCTGAGAACAGATTTCTCCTGGCTTACTTAAAATACAGGAGGAGCTGTATGGAGAAATCCATTTGACTGTCCTTTTTAAATCAGAAGAGATATAGAGATTTATGTACACCAGATAAGCTGTTGCTGCTACACAACCAATACCTGAATAATAATGGCTTCGTGGTGAGAAGGAACTGCAGTTTTGGGATTATTTCTTCTGTGGTAGCCGGTAAGTTCTGAGGTTTTGAGCTAGCAGAGCTCAGGGTTTTGAGCAACAGAAGTTGGGTTACTGCAGGGCCTGTTGCACTGGTTTTGGATGGCAATACCTGGGGCTGGCTCGGGATGGACTCTGTACTGGTCCTGGTGGGCAGCGAATGTTTTCCAGTCTGTGGATGTTACTTTTGGCAGGTCTTCTGTCCGGAGTGGTTCCGAATTTAGTTTATTGTATTCTAAAAAAAATGTGGAATGCTTGAACAGAGAAACAATACTTGTTCATATGCTATTTTGAAGGAGTTAGATGGAAAGAACTACCAGACTTCCCTCTGCAAATGGATAATTATAATGTTTCCAGATGGCTTAGGTAATTTTGCCCCAGTCAGAAGCAGCAACCTGGGAATAAACTAAGCAAAAGGTAGGCAGCATGCTTTCTGTTTGCTCTAACAGGGGATTTGTTGAAGTAGGAGGCAGGATTCAGAGGTTGTAATACAGTTGTCCAACAAACAGCATGGCATACTTCTTGGCATTGCCACAGGAATAGCTTTGGAGAAAGTGATAGGTTTCTTTTGTGCTGCTACTTTTCTCCTGGAAAATGCCATTTGTCAAAATTATGTTTCCCTGCTGGAAAAATCAGATTTCAGTGATGCTTTGGATTTTTTTCTGGTGGATGGGGAGCAGTGAGGAGGGAGACAGAAGCGGTGTCCTGTTACACTGAAAACACTAGTTGTATTGACTTTTTTATTTTGAGTGTATGCACCTTGAAGCTAAATTCACCTGAAATAAAAACTTCAGTTTTACCATACACAATACTTTAATTTACCTGAAATTCCTTTTAATTGTTCTTTTTTTTTTGCCTCAGAAAACCTCACTTTTCTTAATCCTGATTTGGAATATTGTTGCTTTAAAAAAAAAGAAATTAAAAAAAAGTGGAATTTTCCACTCAGGTGAATCTCACTTCTAGAAAATCTTTCATCTTCTCTGTGTTGTTCAAGAGTTGAAATAATCAAGTGGACGGTTGTTTTATGCCTTTAGTATTATCGGGCTGAGTGCAGGCTACAATATCATAACTTTATATTCTGATAAGATAGTAATTATCCTCTTGTATTTGTTCTGGTCCCCATCTGGGATGGGCGTGTCCAAATGTTCTATATGACTATAATGTCATATCTAGGCTGCACCCTTCTTGAATTTTGTCTTGTGGACATGTGCCAATCAATTAAACTCATTGATTTAAAAGTTCTTGATCCCTAGTGAAGACCTTGGAATTGTGCATCACCCCATTATCAACTGCACATCATCAGTTATTGGAAGGATTTATACTCAGTAGGCTTATTTTGTTGGTACTGCTGCTGTCACAGTACTTTATTTGGTGGATACCTTTAATGGGTCCAGAGTAGTAATGCTGAGAGAGGTGCACTATATTCATGACAGCAAGCCCAAACAGTAGTTACTTTGGATAACTTAAGTCTTTGGAGTTAATTGTCTTGTATGCAGAATTCTTGGGGTTTGGGTTTTTTTGGTCTTTGGGAGGTTTCTGTTTATTGCTTTAGATCCTGGCACAACAGTGGGCCTTATGTCCAAATACTGCCATGTTATGTGTGGGGTGAGGACTATGGATGGGAGCTTGCTGAAACAGAGTTGTAGTGTCGAGTTGAGAAAAACACATCCGTGGACTCTTAGCCATTCCTTTCATGCCGCTGCCTGTCATGTTCTGCTGAAGAACAGCATGAGGCCGATAGCCATGAGGCACAGATCAGATGTAGAAACACAAAAGACTGGAAAAGAGCTGTGGAAACATAAATGGTTGGTATTACAGAAAAAGGCCAGAAATACCCTCTTTTTTTTTTTTTTTACTGGGGGCTGACAATTGCAAATTCTGCTTGGAACCGAACTTGCTGCTGAAGTGTGGAATTTGTCCAGTGTGGGATTAAGCAATGGGTTGTTGCCTTGAGAACAGCACTTTAAAAACTGAAGCACTTTGCCAGTGGATCAGATGGGAATTCTGAAACTTAGACAACTAAGCTCAAAGCCTGCATGATGCTAAGCACCTAGGACAAAAATACCATTGCTTGAAACTGAGGGTCTTCAGCATCTTGTGGAAAGAGATCTGAAATTAGCCATCTCTCTTCCGTGCAAGAGTAACTCTGTCTATAGTTTTCTTTTTAAAAATGAGAGTTCTTAAATTCATGCTAGTAACTCAGTAGTCTTAAGCCAAACCATTGTTTTCAAGTCACTGTGCAAGTATAAAAGAGTAATGATAGTCTTGCCAAACAAAACTGGGGGGAAATCCACCAGACCAGTACTGAAGTGGTAATCTCACTGATGGGTGGGTAGAAGTTACGTTCTTAAATTGTGTTGCTGTCCATATTGGAATTTTTGCCAAAGAAAATTTTAGAAGTAAATTTGGCTCTTTGAAAACTGGTCATAGGCTCTGTTTGCATCTGGATGAATCTGGATAAAGACTTTGTTTGCAGAATATCCCTGGTGTATTTGAAATGTTATCCCTTGAAAATTACCGGGCCTATCTAGACTTCAAGCTTTATTCCTGTTGGCTTGTGCAACCAACATTTTTTTGTGCACCTCCAGATTCTCCCCCCTCGCTACCAATTTCCATTCTCTATTGATTTTTCTCTTCTTTCTTGCCTCTTCTTTATTCTCCATCATTGCTGCTTGCACACTCACTTTCTTTCTTCTCTTTGCTTCCCTTTCCGTTAGCACAAAGTCACATGGCTCCCTAAACCAACAAAAATCTAATCTTGATGGCCTGCTCATTTCAGTTCAGCAATAACCTTGTCTGCCTCCTGCTGGTTGCCTCTCTTCTTTCAAGCCTCAGTAGCAATTTAGACCAACCGTAAGTCTGGGATGGCTGAAACGCCGAACCTGTGAACCACAGCTGCTGCGTGGGGCAGCGACTGGCCGTAGAGCAGGCAGTTCTTGTGCTGCTGAAGCATCGTTCTCCTGTGCAGGCTGCAGTTGGATGGTTTTGCTGTCTTTCCCCCAGGATTTAGCCTAACAGTTTCACTCTCTTAACTACTTGCTCTAATTATATTAAAATTCTCATAGATAACATATTAGTGAACATTAGTAGATTTTTCCCTCCTCTGAATGTTTGCCATTTTCACTTGAAGTTAATGGTTCACGAATACCTGAGGAGAGACACTAGTATATCCTGAATTAGCGCAATGCACAGTGCTGGTGTTCTTGACTTCCACTCGACTGTTGATGAATCCCATTTTCAGTCTGGCCTGTGTGTATTTTTATTTGTCATTGTGTTTATCTGTCCATTAACCTGTTGTGACATTGTCGATTCTGAGCAGTAATTTGCTGATCTTAAATAACCCACGTTTTGAACTTTCTGACCAGTATTATTAAACGGTGACAGGATTGGTCAAGGAGAAAAAACCCTGTTCTTGACAAACTGCCTGAATGCTATTGAATAGACTAAAATTAGCCCTGCCATTCTTCTTCTTGCTTTTAGGCATCTCAGGGTAATTATAATTGGCAAAGCCAGCCAAGCCATACCTCAAATAAACTGAAGTTTTAATGCAATTTTTTTGATGATTTGCCTTTCCCTCTAAGTAAAACAAAGATAATAGAGATTAAGTTAACGGTTGCTTTTTCTTACAGAGTGCATCTCAGGTAAACAATGAACCAGTGGTAAATTAAAGGCAAATATTCAAGCAGAATAAAATAACAATAATGAAAAGTGGAGTAGACAGCAAATGCAGCTGATGCTGAAGAGGGTTGGGTCTAGTCCCACTTCTGATGTTTTGGTTAGTTAAAAGCTGTGATTATGTTCCACATGAACTGCAACTTCATATATGCATTTTGCATTTATTAACTATGTTATGAAGATGATACAGACGGAGACGAAACTGTTATGGAGGATTTGGGATGGAACAAGCATGTTAATGAGCCTATGCAAAAATGCATCTATTAGCCAGATGGTGAGTTACACTGGCATTAGCTTCTGTTTACCATCTGTTTAATCCTCAGAAAGAGGCAGGAAAGGAGCTAGAAGTAGTGTAGAGGAATAGCAAACAGTAATAGTGTAGTAACCTTCACAATATGTCCTGAATGTTGCTTTCCTTAAGCAGTTAGACTGAAATACCCATTTCTTGTATCTGGCAGTGGATACCAAAATACTGTGAATTCTGTAAGTTTCTCCGATGCTCAGTTCTTCCCTGCATCTCCCATCCTCAGCATTCCCTGTAAAAGGAAGACAAGTAATCCCTCATCATGAGCAAAACACTTACCATGGTTCAAAGAAAGTTACAATTTAAAAAAAAAAGAAAAAAAGCTTTAAACAGCTAAACAATGCATATCAGTGTGAAGAAAAAAGAAAAAGTTCCTGAATTTAGAAAGACCTTAAGGTCAACTAGTCCAATCACCTCCTGAATAAAAATGTTTTTTTTAAATGCAGTTTGCAAGCTTAAACTTCTCAAATTATGGAGTGACAAAGTCAGGAAAAATCATTGCCAAAAGTGGTATTGACAGAGCTCTGCATTTTAGGTTGAAGCCGGAAAACTGAATTGATTAACATTGTCCTTATGCAAAGGCACTTGAATCTTACCGTTTAGTTTTGCTTGTTCACTAGAGGGTAGCAGAGAGAGCAAGCGAGAGCATTTCAGCACAGCTGGTGCTCAGTAGAAATGAGTTCACTTGCTAGTTTCTATATTCTTACACAGATCTGGTGCCCTTCAGGCTCCTTGGCAGAGCAGAAAGGGTACATTTGATGCTGTAAGTGTGAACTAACAGCATAAAATTTAAGAGTATTCTTAATGCGATTTGATACAATTCTAAATCATTCCTGGCTTTAGCATTGTTAATGATTGTAATTTTTTTTAAGCTTATAAATATAAGCATTTTCAAGGTGCACATTTTTCAGGAAGTACATTTTCAGGAGGGCTATATTGTGCCTGGGACACTGTCACATTTATGTACACAGATAATTTTAAAATAATACCTTGATTTTAGAAGGTTATTGTTCTTCTAGGCTGTATTTGTATACATTCCACTGAAATAAACACCTGTGGTCCAAAATTTCCTGCTGCCACCATATTAAATACCTGACAACCCAAACCATTATACTGTATACCAATAATAGAGATGTTGTTGCATGTCTACTATTACTGCCTGAAAATTCAGCAGATTTCAGTATTAGTGACCTGTACCCTTTCTGGGGTACAGATCTCCAAAGGAATATCACGGGAAGAGTTTCAGAAAGCTGTGTTGAAGTGTGGCCATCTACTCTTATGGTATTAATAGACAAGCCAGAAATGTTGCCTTATAGCAACACACCCCTGCCATCGATATTTATTGTTCTCTGACATTTAAGAAAGATTTTAAAGTTATGCAGTTTTATGAGGTGTTGTTAAAGGTAATACTTAACTGGCTGAGGCTGATGTTGTTACTATGTTAGAAATCATTCTTTTTTTTCCAAAATAATTCATATTGCAGTTTGCCTTTTTTTCCCTGTGATATAGAAAATTGGATCAGGAAAACCCTGCTTAAAATTTTTTGCCCATCTTTGTTGTATGTAATCTGTTGGGCATACAGTAATAAAAAGGGGCATTTCATTAAGTAGTGGGACTATTTGCCAACAACAGGAGCCATTTGAAGTATTGCTCATTTCCCAAATAGCACTTAAGGTCCAAAGAAACACCTTTTTGTAATCTATTTACATTGTGCTTGTAAAAGAAGAGTATGGACCGAAAAATCTGTGTTGCCATCCTCCCTTCCCCCTTCCTGTCCCCATACACATGCAAAGATGAGATGTCCCCTAATGTGCCCACTGCCCCTTGCAACCTTTGAAGCTTTTGTAGGTGCCTTTGTGCCAGTCCTGCATTGCAGATGGAGAGGCAGGGGTCTTCTTAGGTGTTGCCCAGCTTGAAGTTCTGCCCGTTCAAGTGGGGAAAAAAAATATCTGGGAATCCTTTGAATGGCTCATCCCTTTGCATTAAAACGTTTCTGAATTTCTACCTCACTTCTGGTCTGAATTCCACAAAGAGGCAGAATTCCACAGAGGGGATTCATAAATGTGGTCCTTATTAAATATTATGCAAAACAAAAAAGAAAACATGTTGATGTAGAGAACCATCCTCCTTGCTTTGCTGATTCAGATGTTTCATGATTAAACATTTAGAAACCAAAACTGAAATATAAACTCACTTTGTATGCTGTATAAGAAATTAAATATGGTCCTTTTCATCAAATTGAATTACCACATCAGTCTTCAAAGGCTTTGGAGGCTTTGGAAGCTTCATGTTGCAGCACAGCAGACAGATGTCCTGCCTAGGCTTGGAGCTTTATTGTGTTTCACTTGTGTGATGGATCATGTCTGTGCTCTGTTCTTTTATCTCTGTTACAGAAGATGTTTTGGACTTTGATTCATACTAGGGAGTGTAAATAGTGCAATTGGTTCTGTTGTGCTCCAGTGAGAGGGATCCATCAGACAAGCAAAGGCCAGATAATATCTCATCTATCTGAAATCTAGATTGGAATTAGCTGCAAAACCAGTTATATTGCCCATTTTCAATGAGTTTCTTACGCATTTTTAATGAATTCTTTTAAGACAACTTTAAAAAACAAACTTCTACAAAATTATGACATTCATTTTTATAGATATACCGCTAGATATTTATCTTTACTGTAAAGCTGCTCAGGAAACTGAGATTTGAATATCCATTCTGAGGCTGCCAGTCCGCCACAGCAGTAATTAGTGCAGTCTTAAGCAACTTCTTACTCCTCTTTCCTTCATCACAAGAGGCTCACATCTGCTTTTTCCCCATTGCTTTAAGTCTGTGTTTTTCAGCTCCTCCTCTTTCCCCCCTCCAGTCTGCAGATTCCTGTATAGCAAACGTACAGCAGCCTGCTGACAATGTGTTTGCTTGTCTTCACTGGGGACGAGAGGACCCTAATACTTTTACTAGCATGCTCGTTCAAAAAAGTGTGTCAGGAAGTGTGCTGAATATAAGCAGCTGTGATGTATAGGTAATAAACACTCACCTAGTGGATGTTCATCTTGAATTGGGTAAGTTTAAGACTTTCCCAGTCCCTGTCTCTGCAGTCATGTATATTATTCCAGTTAAAAATAACTGGTTTGAAGTTCATATTTGGCCAGGATCCTGTTGGCAGTTGTACAAGGTGTATATGTACGAACCCCCTCTATCCCATGCCCCCAAAACAACACAAGCAGCAGTCTTTCCCAGTCCCAGGACTTTGATAACCACTTTGGTGTTTGGGGCTCTGTGATTTGGGGAATCTGTGTTTGAAATATTACCTCCTGCCTCTGTTTTTGTTTTATGGTCTTTTCTTCCATCCCTTCATCCTGTGCTTTTCATCCAGGAATTGCTAAAAGATAAGCATCAAGCTGCTGTGTTTTGAGTCTGGGTTCTTAAACCCTTCAAGCGTGCTGAAACAGTCTCTATTTCTTTGGCTTCTCAAGCAGTTTTTCCTACACAGAAGTATGTCTCTATAGTTTAAGGACAACTTTTCACTAGAAAAGGCTGAAGAATAATTTGCCAGTGCCACACGTGCCGTGATAATCCATTAGTATAGGCACCTAGGTGACATTAGTACCATTGGACACTGACGCTTTAAACTGCACTGCTCCTGTGGTTTGGGATCCTGTTTTTCCTAGTGTTGGCCCACTGGTGAGTCTGAAAATTTTTCTCCAGACGTTTCCAACAGATGTTGTCTCAGTATGGGGGGAAAAAGGGGCCTCACCTTCATAATCAAAGGGCAGCTCGTATAGATACCTGGACAAGTCTACTGTATGTATTAAACAGAATATATGCAATAACAGTGATGAAATATAAATGTAATCATTTCTCATCATCCCTGCTTATTTATCACATCTGCCTTTTTCTTCTGTTGTATCCTTTTTATTGGTCAATATGCATATGCTTTTTTTGAGGGTGAGCTTGTCTATTTATGTTTAGAGAATGCCAGTCATTTTATTGATACTATCAAATCATAAATAACAGTAATGTGATTCAGTGTGCATAGCATATGCATATGAATATTTCAGAATTTTATGAATTTTCTTATACTGTATTTATGAGCCCCCAGAGTATTTTAGATGCATTCAGGCCACTTCAGTTCCTGTGCTTGATGTAATTAAACTGGACTGTTGAATTTTTTTTAACTAATCAACCTTGATGACCTCTCATTAATAAACAACTTGTTAAATGACAAATTTCTTCAAGCATGGGCTTATTATTCAAGAAACTAGTGAAAATAATAGTTTGGAAGGAACAAAGTCATCTACAAATTTACAGTTTATGTAAGGATAGCCTAGTTAATGGAGAAGTTTCAGCAAAGACCGAAATGTTCTGGAAGTAGGATGATCACGCAAAACCGTGCAGGGATACAAATGGCAAGTGTGCATGCATGCACATTATTTCCATGAGCCATTCAGCTAATTTTTGCTCAGTGCGAAACCTTGCATCACTGTTATTTCCACCTTCCAGTTCTTGACACTGCCAATGTACGTTAACCACTTGTTGCTGGCTTGTCCTTTAGAGATACCTTTGCCCAGTGCCTTGGTGACGTGTGAACACCACATCTGTCCCTTTCTGCGTATCAGTTCATCTGAGATGCACAAAGGCTGACAAACTAGCACGACGGGTTTCAGCTGCCTCTCTGATACAGTGACGGAGCTGATGCCATTTGTTAAATATTTTGGTGCCTGCTCCCATGATTACCCTCTGTGCATGGCTGTGTGCTTCAGAAGGGGAGGATGGTGGAAGGGTGAAGCCAGGATTAATCCTGTAATGAGGGTGCCTGGCTCCTGCTGCTGACTTTGTGCCAGTGTGAAGCACTAGCTGGATGATGATGCCCCTTCTCTCCCTCCATCTTTTTGTTCCCCTTTGTAATTGTCTTCTGCGAACTTCCTCCGTGGCAAGGTATGAGTTCAACTGGTTTGTAAGGAAGAGGAAAATAGAACTGTAATCGAACAAACCTCTTTACCTTTCTCAGCCTTATGCACTGGAAACTACAGTAAGTTATTTTTAAAGGATTTTATATATTTACTTCATGTGGGTAGGATCTTGTGTAAATTAGGCTTAATACAGAGACACGTGTACGTGGCCATGTGTGTACAGCCTCATGCCTGAAGTGCGTGCCCCTGCTCCAGCTTGCTGCAAGTTCCCTTTATTTCAATTCCTTGTTATAGTGTGACTGAGTAATCTTATTAAAAATTGTCCAAAGCCCTGCACTTTAAAATAGTCTCATTGCATTGCTTTAGGTGAATATAGATATCCCCTGAATATAGGCATCCTAGGGAAACTAGGACAGTGTACCTGGTGAGTGTGTGCTTCCACGTAGCATATAGAAACCGCGTTTGGACACTTAATTGATGTCTATAGTGTAACAGGTTATTTCAATTCTTAATCTTAGACCATTTTAATAATAAAACCTGCATATATTGTGATCTATGAGTGCTTTTATCATTCAGTATTAAGACCTTTTTCTGTTTCTCCCCCACTTATGTTTTTGGTTAAGGAGAAATGTGGGTTTTAAATCGAGTAAGCGGCTGATTTCATATAGTCTGCATAAGTGAGAGTTATGAAAGCACAGAGTGTTTAGCGAGGGAAGGCCCGTGCTGACCTTGCCTCCCTGAGGACAAGGAGCGTTCTGGATGCCATTCCGCAATCTTTCATTTTTATTGGATATTTGGAATATCTTCATTGAGAAGTTACTGGCCTTTGTTATGGATTTTGAGGGTATGACCTATGAGGTATGGAAGCAGCATGGATTGTCTGCAGGGTGCCTGGAGGTTTCAATAATTTAAAATGTTTAATATATCCTAACTGTCAGGAATGTCCAGGGGAGGGAGTGCAGGGGAAGTCACCCTCACCAGCAGTGCTTTCTGTGCAGCACTGGAAGCCCTTATTCAATGGGGATGAGAGAATATTTTGACCATTTTAGTTTTTTTTAATCTCTCTTGTACTTATGCATGGGAGAAGTGTATTTGGCACATTGTAAGCACTGATTTTCTCAGTAGGAAAAACAAGACAGTGTCAAATGAAGCTGCACAACGGACTCCAATCCCTGGGGTTAGATAGGAAAGTCCCCTTTATATCTAAAGGGAAAGGGGGTATTTAGGTGCAGCCTTGCCTGCTTTGTCTCGGTCAGGCATGCAAAACCATGGGATTAGCAGATGCAGTTTAAGTGGCCTCGCGCTGAAGTGGCACAATAGTTTGTTGGTGCATAACTTGTGTCTGTTGACCTGGTCGCTGGTGCCTCGGTGCTAATGCCCAGACAGAGGAGTCAGCAGTCACTTTCACTGTGTCTGCTTTGTAAGAACAGTCAGGGAAATAAAGCAAATGCCCAGTGCAGATTAAATCTATACACACTGAGTCTTCATTCACAAAGTCCTAATGGTGGTGGTAGAAACAGGAGGGGGAACGGCAGGTTTTTACAGAGTTATTCATCCTCTTTTGCTGAGGAAAAAGATAAAATGCAGTCTCAGGAACTTTGCATCTCGCTGGATGGTTTATCATTCTTATATGAATCTGGTTGATTAATAGGTGATGTGGGCAGCGACAGCTTTCTGGTGCACCTTCTGCCCGCCAAAGCCCTGACATGTGAGTACACAATATGCAGAGCTTCCACATCAGCTCTGAATTTCAGCAGTAATTTGTTTTCAGTATCTCCAGGTAGAGCTAAATATGTTAATGGTTTTAATTTTTCCTGAGTGTTTCTGAATCCGGCTCTCATTTATCTTAATGATTTGTCTAACCTCCAGTAAGTTTTTGAATAACTGTGTAGGTTAGAGAAGCCTCAGGAGAAGTAAGGCAGTTAACTTCATCGAAACTTTGTGGAATTTGGACACACGAGTTATTTATGCTCCTTTGAAAGTCTAATTGGTAGTACTGCTTGTTAATCTTCTGTTGTTGAAAGAAGCACAAAGTAGCACTGGTAAGTTTTATGTATTTGGTTTTTGTGCAAGATACTGTATCATGTGCATCTCTTGGGGTCTGTGTTGCTGCTCTGACTGCTATGCTGCAACAAAGAAACTACTTAATAATGTTAATTTACTGTTTTGATCGGAAATATCTTTTTTTTTTAATTTGTTTGTTTTGTTTTGTTTGTTTCCAAACAAGAATGAGCTCCTTCCTGTGTTTCCTTGTAGTCCTCTTGTAGCATTACAGGCTCCTTTGTTCTTTTCTGTTCTCGCTAGGGAACTACCCCAGTTTCAGCAGCAAGGCAGATTGCTTGCCAAGCCACCTCCTCTTGAGCTGAGCTCCAGTACCACAGACCAGCTTTGAGTGTGAGATTAGGGAGCTGCTGTATGACAGCAGGCAAAGGCACAGCAAGCAGCAGGAGCAAAAATGGGCTTTTTAAGGCTGTGTTTAGAAATCTGCTCTTTGAATGTGCCAACAGATAGGATGCATCCAGAGAAGAAGCAATTTTTTTTTTTTTTTTTTTTTTAATTATTATTTACACTGTCCTTGCCTTTAGCAGAAGATCTTGCTCTACAGACTGTTTTCAGAGGTTACCTGGTGACAGTATTGTTGAGATTTAGGAATAAGTACAGTGAGACTAGGCGAAAAACTGCAGTGGTATCTAAACCACGCATTATTCTTCAGCGTTTTTTTATAATAGTGGGTCCTCTCCTCTCTCCTCAAGTTTCCTGCTGTCTTCCCAGTACTGCAGAAGAACCCCTAGACATTGCTGTCAGCAGCAGCAGAAAGGAGCAATGACTCCTGCCTACAAAGGGGATGCAGCAGGGCCTTTGGTCACAGTCTGGAGGGCATAAGGAAAAACATTGAGAAGTATCCGAACAAGGACTTGAAAGAGGTTGCTGGCAATAAAAAGGAGGTGGGGAGAGGAACTAGAAGATAATTTCCTCAGAAAAAGAAAGAAACTCAGCCAACTCTGAGCCCCTTTGCTTAACCTGGCTGCAGTTATCTCCCCATCTGCAGATTTTCCTTCTGGTTATGAGGACGAAATTAGAAAGTAATCAGTGAGTGAGTGTGTATGTGTTTTTTTGGGAGGGAGAGAAATAGAGAGGGGTTCAAGCTGTTGTGTTCTTCCTTGCATTGGATTTTCTTTGCTCAGACTTTTAGGGGACCAATAAAATACTATAGATACTGTTCAGTGTCGTTACTGCTCTGTGCCTTCAATAAATCCTCTGGTCATTCAGCAAGTCTAATCCACCCTCTTTTTTTAGGCTTTAGGCATTCTCACATTTTGTTCCTAGGAGCTGACCATTCTTATTGAATGAACATTGTTTATAACTATTTACATGCACTTTTATTTCTAATGCAAAGGATTAAAAATTGCTTGTAAATAAAGTACTAACTTTTTACTTTTGTTTAAGTACAACTCAGTATTTCCTATAATTTGTGCTAGGCTTACAGGAAGCAAATATTTGTATCTGTTACATACGCGAGTACGAGGAACCGTTAAAAAAGTTCAGATGAAGGTGGAGAGCAGATATTTTACTTTTTGAAGAGGAAAGCCTCTGATTAGTTGATATTTCAGAATAAGTCTTTCAAGAAAGCACAAGATTTAAAGTTAAAGCAAAGTGCTCTGTACTTTGTTGGAAGTGTTTGATAAGATTTGCTGATCTCATGATGACTGCTTGGAAGGCTGGGGCTACATATCTCTGTCTATATCTATATCTGGGTCTATATTATCTTAAAATTAGATTAATATGATTATATATCACTATGACAGCAGAATTCAGTAAAAATTCCTGATGCAACTGTTAAAGCTATGTTAACATAGTATATAGAGACACATGTACTCTTAAGTTTCAGAAAGTACTTCATGACTGGGTTGATACCTGGTTCATGTTATTAGTGACTTAATCGGAATATAGATACCAGCTATTCATGTTTACATCTTGCTGACTTGGTGTTGCAAAACAGTTTTAGAAAAATGCCCCTTGAAAGGGTGGGGGAAGGGGGAGGTGGAAATAGCAGTATCGGTTCAATCATGTGCATCAACTGTAGCAGTCTCTTGCAGTTTGTGCCAACAGTCCCCTTCCGCATAGGCTGCTGCTTATCTCATCTCCAGGAAAGGGAAAAATGGCTTCACATAATGGGTGAAACAAGATGGCATGAAGTTTCATGATTCCCATAAATCTTCATGTAAAAAGTCTCCCTAGCAATGGCACAGCTTTTTTTTAGATGCACTTCTGAAATACTTTAAATGGATCACCAGTTGTCTATATTTTGGCACAGTTAACTGAAGGCGGTAGTTTGAGATCTCGTTGTGCTTTTACTGATGACAGTAACAGTTCTGATAGTAAAGATAGTAAGTTTTATCAGGTAAGCCCAATTTAGCAAGTGTTTAAGAACATAAATTTTAGTCTTTTCCACCACTTTTCTTTAAGGCAAAGAAAACATTTTTAAACAACTCACTGAATTGAGATTTTGGATGTTTTACTTTCGAAGTTAGATGTCTAGTATTTAGTGCTCATCTTGTATACCAAATGCTATCTATTTCTATGAATCACAAGGACTAGCAATTGTTCTGTTACTTTCTGAGAAAAAGACAGTAGTGTGAAAATATTTTAAACAATGCAAAAATAATAATAAAAAAATCATTAACACTTGATTATGTCTTATCTGACACTAGACTGCCAGCAGACAAAAATCATGTAGCAGAAGTTGAGGTCATATGAAATGTTCACTATGTGAAGTAAAAGCATACTTTAATTTAAAACATTAAATAATTCTGTGCATCAGGGACCAAGCAGTTGAAACTTCTCCAAATTTTTCTTAAGATGTCTATGAATTGACGTAAGTTCTCATCATGAATCCCTGGGGATGGTGAGAGTTCTATCAGTGATTTTTAGGGATTTTTGGCACCTTTGGTGTCCTGTGGCAAAGCTGCTTGATGCTGAGCATCTCAGGAGAGCAGAGTTGCAACAACATGGCTGGTTCCTTGGAAGAGACCCCGACATTATCTGTGTTAATAAGCAGGATTCACTCTGCTGTAGCAAGAAAGGAGAATTTTTTACCCTTTAAGCTTTGGATTGTAACAAAAAAAATACATGTTCTGTTTGAGAAAACTAGGAGGTGAATGCCATTTACTGGATAAAATTAGACCTTGCATCTCTCTGTTCAAATGTTATAAACATTTTAATTTTCCTGACTCAGATTGCCTGGGCCAGACTCTGAGTCCAACAGGTGACATAAATGGAGCTGAGCCATTCAGCATCTTTTGAGGACTGGTCCTGTGTATTTGTCTGTCTTTTAACATAGAAAACAGAGCTGTGGTTCACTGAAGTGCTGTTGTGGTTTAACCCCAGCTGGCAACCAAGCACCACGCAGCTGCTCACTCACTCCACCCCACCCAGTGGGATGGGGGAGAGAATTGGATAAAAAAGTAAAACTCGTGGGTTGAGATAAGAACACTTTAGTAGAACAGAAAAGAAGAAACTAATAATGATAATAATAACAACAATAATAAAATAACAACAATAATAATTAAAAAAGGATTGGAATATACAAAACAAGTGACGCACAATGCAATTGCTCACCACTTGCTGACCGATGCCCAGTCAGTTTCTGAGCAGCAATCCCTCCCAGCCCCACTCCCCCCAGTTTATATACTGGACATGACATCACATGGTATGGAATACCCCTTTGGCCAGTTTGGGTCAGCTGCCCTGGCTGTGTCACCTCCCAACTTCTTGTGCCCCTCCAGCCTTCCTGCTGGCTGGGCATGAGAAGCTGGAAAATCCTTCACTTAGTATAAACATTTCTTAGCAACCACTGAAAACATCAGTGTGTTATCAACATTATTCTCATACTGAACCCAAAACATAACACTATACCAGCTATTAGGAAGAAAATTAACTCTATCCCAGCCGGAACCAGGACAAGTGCATAAATGGTATTTTCCATTGTTGCTAACAGTGTACTTTAATTACTGTAACTGATTGCATCTGCATTTTCCAGTGCTAGGGTTCTTATTTGTTGTGTTTAAGTATATATTTAGTGTAAGGACACAAATATTTGTAATTTATTAAGCTTTAGGTTTGGAAAAACATTTGTATATAAATGTAAATAGATATAAAAGATTGCAGTATAAAATAAATAAAAATGGAGTAAATATATTAACATCCTGCAGTGAGCTTATGCCTCATCAGTGCAGTTCCTGAGGCTCAGTGGACCTGCAGTGATTCCTCACTTGCATTAGGGATATAGAAGGTCTGCCAGCAGAGTAAAGGAGATTCAACAGGAGATGAAGCTAGAACTAATTTTATTTTGTAACAAAGTTTTTTAGCAAAAGCCTGGTTTTATCTGTACTTTGGACAAAACATCTTCATCTCTCCTTCTCTATGATTTGCTCTCAATAAGCTGCAGATAAAGTTGTTGCAAATAACTCAAAGCATACCGTTGTATGGGGGAAATGTTTCCTTGGTATTTTTTTTTGTCCTTCAGCCATCATTCACATTCCCAATTTATGTGTATTTAACAGGAGTATTCACTTATAAATTTGCAGGATGAGGGTTTTTTAAGGTGTTTTATAAAACATTAGCAGAAATTGAAAACAAGGCCTCCTTCTTGGATAGATGTTGGAAACCACTAGGTTTGCAGCATCACTCTTCTCTCTCCCTCACTCAGGAAGTATTTCATTATTTGAGGCAGAGTGTAATTAGTTCACCAGGAGACCTTGTCTCAGCATTTCCCACAGCATGTTGGTGAAACCTTGGTCTGGTTGGTTTGGGCTGTGGGTTCAGGCTGGACCTGTCAGAGGAGGATATTTGAACCTGCGTCTCCTGCCTCCTGCACCGCTCGCAGTCTGGGGCTTTGTGGTAGCGGTGAAATACCATCGTCGCAGGTGAGATAGCTGGCGTGCACAGAGGAAAGGCTGGTGTAAGCTCCTCCTCTCTCCTCTTCTTCCCATCTGCTGGCTTAGACCCGTTCAGACCACTGAACATGCTGGTGTCTGCGGGTTCTGCCCTTCATGTGTTATTTCCTCCCTAGCTGTAAAATGACCTTAGGCGTCTGCACTAGGTGTGGGGAAGGTATGTGCAATAATGCCCAGCACTAGGATCATCATCCTTCTTTGAAGCTAAATGTAGGCCTAACAGGCACTATGTAATTGTGGTTTTCCCAGCAAATGAAGGCGCAGATCTGGACTTTACCTGAAGAGGCACGTGGGAGTCCCTTGTATTAATTGAGTTGAATGGTGAGATTAAAAAAACCCAACCAACCAACCACTTACTGTTAATAGATTAGCTTTTATAATAGCGAATCCTTTTTTAAGTTGTTTTGATGCTTTAGAGTTTCATGTTAGTTCCTTATTTAAAAAAACTATTATTCAGCAGCTGAGTTGCATATTAGGAAGGGTTTGTGGTTGGCTGCCATGCGAAAGGCATTGTTAATAAGCTGTTTTCTCTACCACATGTAAATTAGGTATGTGATGAACTAGTTCAGGTAGTGATTAAAAGCGAGTTACACACCTAGGCATGTGAACACAAGGTGAAAAAATGAGAATTTTGGAAAGTGTTTTCTTGGTTTTTCTTCGTATTTAGGTGAGGTTTTTTGTCTGTTTGATTTTAAGATCAGTGTCTATAAATGACATATTCAACACAAAACCTGAAGTTCAGGTATGAAGGCATGAACAGTTACTTTAATGTGACTGCATTGCCTCACTAGTCCTCTTACAGATTATGTCCACTAGTAACAGTAAATTTTGGTTTGTTGGGGTTTTTTTGGTTTTTTTTTTTTAGGGAAATGAAAAACTAAATGATTTTACTTTCCTCTTTTCACAGCATTTTGTAGTTATATATCTCATTATCAGTAGAAATTTAAAAATTTTGGTTCAGTTAACTAATTGTATGCTTTAGCTCTGAAAACTCAATCAAAAATCTGCAGTCAAAAAAATCAATGTTTCATGTTTATGGGATTCTTAATTAATATTCTTAGTGACCTAGAAAAGGAATGCAAGCAGTCAGTTTCTGTAGCTAAAGTAGTTCAGAGGCCATCACCTTTGTTCTACTTTTAATAATATATATTTTTTAAAAAATTATTTCCCCACAAGACAGTTATGATGTAGCACACATTAGTTTTGTGTGAGCAGGGATAAATAACACTAACATCTGTTCCAGATGTTAAAATAGCTAAAGCGTAAAATATGAGTGAGGCACAGCTGTTGTGACTTGGATCTCCTGGGGCTGCATGGGCATCCTGTGGGATGGGATATAGTCTCTTATTTAGGTGTCTCATCTAGGCACCGCCTCACCAAAATTTTAGATGTCTTTTCCAGGAGGGTGATCCACACCCATCCAGCCTGCATTCCCCGCGCAGTTGTTGGAGACCTGCATCTCTGGGGACATGCAACAGGCAATCCTGTGGGCTTGTCTTAGGTGTTTGCCTTGATATGTCAACTGTATAAGGAGTGCAAATACCTTAGGGGAATGATCCATACGGTTTAACTTGCATGAATGCCTGCCTGCCACGTCTTGTGTGATCATCTGGTAGAATGGCGAGTGAAGTTGTAAGCACTGTCTGATCTTTAAGTTGAGTTGGGGCCACTCTGCAGCCAAGAATGCAACAGTCATGGAGCAAACAGAGGTGGAGCCAGGCTCCAAGGTAGGGATTGGAGTGTTTACCTGTCTGGTCCCTGCTTCCAAGACAGTTCTTGCTTTTAAAATGCTTATCCACTGATTGAAAGTGTAAAATGCTTACATGTGCTTCCATCATTGCTGCTACTACTGCAGTCTTGGCCACATGTCATTTTTCAGCATTTTTAAATGACTTAAGCTGTTTGCTGGAGCCTGCATGTCTTAGAGCACAGCTCATCAGCACATGCCTATCTGCCATAAGCACATGTGTGGGTAATTAAGGTTAATATACAGGGAACTTCTCCTAGAAACATAAGTAAGGAGTCACCTATTGAGTTTTAGTGCCTGGAAGATTAGGTAGTTCTGGATAATGAGTGAATTACGTCTGTCCTACAACTTAAGTAGGTTTTAAGTTTCACCTTTGTATTTTATTTTCTCGGCACTTTGTCTTTCTGCTACCTCCAGGCTCCCGGAGGACCTCTTAGCATGTTGCAACTTTGTGGCTTCCCTTCTCTCATCAGCAAGTTACTGGTCATCACTCATACCTCTCCTCATCCAGAGATGAAATAACTGTATACTTCAACTGGTGCAATGTAGACTTTTCTTAAATAGGATCTTTCCTTGTTTTTGCCTGGGTTTTTGTTTGTTTTGGGTTTTTTTTTAATGCAGGTGATAGTCAAGTGAGGCACATCTTGGAGACATTTCTGAGCTGATATTCCTGGATTCTCTGATGTGTATGAAGGAAGGCGTTGGTTATGTCTTTTATCTTGGCCTTGGGGGTGTTATCATATGTAGGTGTGGGAAGGAAGGGAAAGGGGAAAATGGCAGGATGGGAAAAAGGGATTTTCTGTTGAGTGAATACCAGCACTGACGAATGGACATCACTTGAACTGCACACAGCCTATTCGGTCTCTTGTCCTCTGTTCTCACCAGCATATGCTGAGTGTCCAGGAAAATGAATTGCATTTTCCCATTATTAACTACTTCATTGCCATATGAGGGCAGTCTTACTAGGCCTTCCTTGCCCAGGTCATGACAAATAAAGGAGTGAGTGAAGCTGTCATATTTCTTTTAAATTGGAGGAAGTCAAGAAGAGAAGCAGCAGCAGAGAGCGGGTGTTCCTGCTCTGCAGATGCTTCTCATTTTCCTGCACTGATGCCCACAGACAGTGAAACCAATATCGAAGAGAAACGAAGGAAGTGTGTGTGCCTCCATGCTTGTTCAACCACCAAGGGTGAGTGTAGTACAAACATCATTATTTTGTACAATCATTATTTATTTTGTGATTCACCAAAATAAAAAATAATTTGTTAGTTGAGGGTAACATTACTTGCTGTAAAATTACTGTTTCAATTGTGAAACATTTATAACATACTGAAATATATATTAGTAAAAGTAATAGTCTGAGGCGTCAGATTTTGAAATGATACTTAGGTATTGTGCCCAAAGAGTCACCTAAATTGATAATATATTAGTTGAAATAGCAAACCCTGATGTGCGGATCACTCTTAGGATGTGTATTTTTGTATTAGGGTCTGTGAACAATATGGTGTTTTCTCCTATTTATTTCCTGAAGTCTCAGCAATAAAATTTCATCATCATTAACCAAGAATTTTAAAAATTATTTCCACATTAAGGTTAATGTTTCATCAGTTGTATGTGCTTTTTATAAATATTAACTTTAAAAAAGTATCATGTAAATACATTTTATTGGGAAATAGTGTCCGAGCAAAGCTAGGATTTGGTTATCAAATAGTTTTTTAGCTAGATAATATACTAGAATATCACTCTGACAAAAAGCAAAGTAGAAAAAATGAGATTTAGTTTGCAGAGATGTGGTTTGCAAGATTTCGTCCAGCTCCAAACGGAGAGAGGCCAAATCAGACATAGGGTCTGTGGTGATACAGTTTTGTTCAATTAATTTGCAGTAATTTTCCCATGATAGTAGCCTGGGACTAGAAGGCTTAGGAGAGGAAAGTATTTTTAAGGAAAAATTTAATTTCAGCAAAAATGAGAAACTAGCACATAGGAATTGTGATAGACAAGGAGGAAGGAACGAAAATGGCAGAGGAAGAAAAGGGGAGTGATTTAAAAGAATAATTTCTGTGGGCTTCAATTATTTTTTATTATGTCATTTGAAGCACAATGCTAACTAAATGATTATAGAGGGAGACTGGGAAGAAGGAGTAAAATTGCCACTGTTTTTTTATACCTTAGTTAAGGAAAATAAAAACTGTAAATATCCCCGGTAGCATTATTGCCTCTTTAAAACCCACTTGATATGTGCAGTAAAAAACCAATGTATAGATGGATTTCCCCGCGTTGGCCCTCCAGGTGAAATTTATGGTGTAAACACAATTGGGTGTTACACAAAACTAGTTTTGTTTTGTCTTATGTTTTATGAATGAGTGTATGGAGATTGCAATGATGCTAAAGTCATAATTTCTTACATGTTACCCTATTCCCCTTTGGATATTGTTGGAGTAGTGATCAGCAACTTTTGTCATAAGAACCTTTCAAGGATGGTGTAGGTAGGACTGATTACTGGTAGAACAAGTTACAAATGAATTATGTTTAACAAATATTCTAGTATTTCAAAATATAAAAAATCAGTAAACCAGAGAATAAAAAATCCACTTCACGATCCACCTATACCAGTGTTCAGTAAACAAGGTTATTAAGTTAATATTCTGAATTTCTATCTTGATGCTTTCAAAAATAGCAACTAGTGAGTCACCCTTTGGACAAACTCTCTTGGTACTGAAGATCGCTCATTAAGAGCAAACCTCCTGCTTCTGCATTTCAAAAAAGCCAAAGAATTAAGTCATTTGTGTCAGGGATATTTTTAACTTCACAGGCCGGGAACTGCTAGCTTTGTTGACAGCCTACAAAAGATGCCCTAGCAGTATTGGAGTACCATGTCTGTGGATGGCGAGATGGTTCCCGTCCAAGTAGAGCAGCAGTAGCATGGGCAGCTTCCTGGGGCTGCTCAAGCTCCGCTCCCTTGGTTGTTTATTAACATCCTGCTTTGCTGGTTCTGCGGCAGACTTTTTTCTTTAGGTACCCTAAATTATATCCACCATTATTTATTCTTCAGATCTATTAGATTATTTGAATTCAAATTATGAAGGGAATTCTTCAGCAAATATTGGCCCCCACTTTTGAACTAAATTGAATATAATAAAAAGCCTGTGTAAAAACAACCTTGGAAAAAATTTCTAGCTTTATTGGAATAGAGAATCAGTTGAATTTATTTCCCCAAACACAGTACACTTTGTGGATATTTCCTCCAACCACAACCAACTTGAAAGGAAGAAAAACTTTATTCAGTCAGCAGTACAAAACCCTTTTTTATCCACAAAGGCCCCATATTTGACAGTCTGTATATAATAAATAAGTAATGATTGCATGGGGACAAAACAAGTTAAACAAGTTATAAAAATTGGAGGAAAACCAGCTAGACAGTCTAGATCCAGTCGGTGCTTCTGATTCACTTTGAGGTGGTCTCCGGAGGCTCCACCACAAAAAAAGAGCTATCGTTTGGCATGCCTGCAACATCTTCCCTTGCCTCCCAGGCCTGCAGCCGGCCATCTTGCACATACCAGCTGTGTTCGGTCTCGGCACAGGGTGGGAGCATCTCACTGCCAAGCCGGCCACCGAGGTGAGAGCCCAGAGGCAGCCAGCTCAGGGGGCAGGGAGATGGGGCAGGCGTGCTCGTCTCTGATTTCCCACTTGCGTCTCCGTCTCTGAGAAGTAACAACTTTATCTTAATGACGATAATGAGGCAAGTCGAAGTATTTGAAGGTGGCAGCGGTGTGACACAAGAGATGGGAGATGAGCTGCAGCATATTTCTCGATGAGGTATTTATGTAGTGGGGAGTGAAGGGGGCTGGGAAGGTGAAGGCCGCAATAACGTGGGGCAAGGCATGAATGAAGTATGCATGGAAAAGGATGATTAGGTTGTGTTAGTATCATAATTCAGCTGGCTAAACATTTTATGTTGCTTCCAAAGGTCTGTCTTTGCCCCATTGTGCTTTTTCATGTTCTCCATGATAGATTACTCCATGCCATTAAATCTCATTTGAGTCAACTCCTCCAAAGAGCCTCCCTCTGTTGCTTTTGAAAAATGTGATTTACACCCAAAGGGCAATGTTTTCAGAGAGACTTTTTTTGTTGTTGTAAAAATACTCTTCTCTTGGCCTACTTGTATGTCACTGCATTCAAATCCAGTGATTTATCCAACAATAAATAGATATTACTGCTCTGTAAAGTGTGTTGTGAAAAAGGCACCACGTAAACTGACATATATGTATATACACACACTGTACAGTAAAATTGAACTCACTGTGGAGTAACTTCTGGGCTTAATCTAACTGGACAAGAGCGACTGTTAATGGCTTTGTGTGGCATGCTGTGCCTTTTGTGACAGAATATGTATGTGATGAACTGAGATACACCTCTTGGACCGCTGGGTTTTTCCTTAGCAGGTCATGACAGTGTCCTGTGAGCTGATGGACAGCAAACAGATGAGAAAATGTGTGAAACTCCTATGGATCTGTAAAGTGACAACTCTATCCTTGCTACCCCATCTCATATACAATCCCTACTTCTCCTGATGGATTGTGCCGATTTAAAGGGCAGTTTTGTGGTACTAGAAGGATGGCAACGTGATGCTTCCACTGAAAGCTTTGGTGACAAAATCCTAACATATCTTTACCCAGTACTCTCCCAATCCCAGGGATATTATGGCTGGGTTATTCCCTGCTCTTTCATTCTTTCTTTTTACCTCTCAAATTACACATAAACCACCTCATAAACATCATGTGTTAGGGCCCCAGCCTGCATTCCTGTGTATTTCAGTGGGTCTGTTCCACTCAAGATGAGAAATGTAAGTTTCCAAAAGATGAGCAAAATGAGACGATGAAGGGAAAGATGACCTTTATTTATTTACCCTTCAGTTAAGCTTCTTCTTCTGAAAAACCTCTAAGTACATTTGTAAATGCAAGTTTGTGATGCCCAGATTTTATTGTTGGCGATGTCCAACATGTTAAGAAACATCTATTAGAAACTTATTTTTTTATCATGTGCAACTATAATCACAGATTACAATCTATGATCATAAGTATGATACAACCCTTTTAAATTTATGACGCTGATTATAGCAACTCTAGTCTTAACACATATAAAATATTTGATGCAAATTGTAGATCACGACTAAAGAAATGAAAGAAATGAGTGAGTTCTCTTTTCCTCCCTTGAACTTACGGGAAACAACTGCTACGTTCCCTTGCATGCCAGGCAAAGCTTTACAAGTTCTTGTAGACCATAAGTAAATGGATACGTGGCTGAGATGGTGCCTTGGGGCTAAATGTTCGTGTAATGATAAATCTGAACAAGGAACAAAGCAGCCTGTCAAAAACAGTGTTCATTGTTAGATGTTGATGCTTGAAGGCTGGGAGGGATGAGTTGCCTGAGGAATGATGAAAATGATGATGTTTACAAGAAGACATGTAAAGCTGTGTAAAATGACTACATGTTTCAATGCAGGAAATTGCACTAATGCAACTTTAAGGTTACACAGTTAAAAATCACAATAATTCAAGGAATATTGAAGTTAAGTGTCCCATGGCAAAATTGATTCAGGTTTCCTGTGTGCCTCTTTTATGGCTCTGTGTGCATTCAGTAGTACTAATACTAGTCTAACCTACCCTGCATCAGGTTATGTGCAAGACTCAAAGCAGGACTAAAATTACACAAGAGCACAGCAGAGATTACGCTGCTTTAGGAACCTTCTTTTACATTTCTTGGCATAGCAATTAAACCATAAATGTTCCAATACTATATTAACATAGTTTTAGCTTGTCTAATATCCTGCTTTTTCTAAAGCAAAAGAAAGCAATTGCTGCTTTCCAGAAGGAAGAGAATTATTTTTTTGTAAACAACAAGTGGTTATCTCTGGACAGTGTTCAACCACTACTGCTCCACAGTTACTGATTGTGCTGCAGTACTATTCTCCTGCCCACCCCCTGCGAGAAGTTGCACTCTGAATTCATCAAATGATAGATTCCCTCAACATGTGCACTGTAACTGAGGGGTCCTTCCTCATTTTAGAGGTCTAGACTTGTATCCTTTGCGATTGCCTCACTTTTTGTGATGACAAAGGTGGAAGGAGAATCTGTGTCTGCCTCTGGCTTTGCCTTCCAGGCTGGGAAGAGCAGCGCATGCTGGGCCCCAGGCTTCCCTCGCAGCTTGCTGGCCTTGCGGAATGACAAGGTTCAGCCTCTATAGCTGAAGTTTGATGGAGCGGGAGCCAGGCTTTGACTGCGTCATATAATCAAAAGATTCCAAACTGGAGGACGATCTGTTCTGGTCCTTGAAATGTCTGGAAAAGTCATTCTCCTGCTGACTCTGTATACAATTCTCTGCCATATCTTGTACTTGGATCTCCCTCTGTCTCTTGTGTACACCTGCCAACTGCTGGGCCTTCATTTATTTTGTGCCCCAAAGCCACCATTTTACCCCCTGAAATGTTTCTGTCTATTTGTTGTTTATTTTGAAAGCATTTGACCATTTAAATCAGGTGTTTCATGTCCTACAAGGACCTCTGAAGAACTTCATTTGTGTTTCTGCGTTTTGGACGATGGAGTAAAGAGCCTTGTGAAGCCTGTGCTGTGGGGATGAAGTGCAGGCTGTAGGTGATATGCAAGTAATTTTCTCTGTACTTTCTAGGTCAACAAACACTTCCAGCTTCTGTGAAGCTACCCTCGAAATTCTTTCTATTACTAAGACATGTATATCTCTTGAGTTGTATAAACTGTATTTGAACTATGCATTAAAAAAAAAAGTTTGGTTCTAATTCTTGAAACAGGTTTCAGTGGTTGTTTGCTGTGCTGAGAGGTAGAGGGTTTTTTGCTCCTATCTGATGTTTTTCAGAAGTAGTCTATAAATATATTTTTTTCTACTCAGGTGTTGCACCTCCAACATAAATCACATGTGTCTTTAAATGTAATTGTTCGTGGGGGATTGCTTTTGGCGAGCCTAGGAATGAGAGTCTCAGAAGTTATATGCCAGAAAGATGTCTGCTGAGATAAAACATTGGGTGGATAGGTATGTTAAAACTGGTTATGCATCTCTGATAAAGAAACCGTTGTGCTGTGTTGGACCAGACAGCCCTAAGCGAACGCTCTTGGATGTTGAAAGAGGCAATCCTGCTCCAATCCTTTTTTTTTTTTCCTCTCTGCAAGGTTACTTTGAGCCTGGGCACTAACCATGTCCTGCCCCCCAACAGCCATGCAGCGGAGGAGGACAGCTTGGGGGCGTGTGGCTGGCAGCTGGGGATGATTGGGTGGATTCTTTCTTGGGACAAACATGTTGTGCCTTTATTTCTTTTGGATGATTACTTTTACCTGAATGGTGCAAAATTGCAGATACACAAATTCAGATACCTCTGTAAAATTGCAGGTTTAATTTTCATTTAGTGGAGAAATAGGGAGGTAAAGTTTAACTTCTCTAGATACTCAATTTTTAGAAAACTGCATACAATATTACTTAGTGAAAAGCAACTTTTTTACAGTATGCTCATTTTCTGATAATGTGAAGAGGTTTATAGCATGGCTTAAAATTAAGTACTAATTTAATCATCCATTCTTTGTGGCCTATAGCTGAAAGGTAGTTTAATTTCAATGACAAACTTCAAACTTCTATTTTATCTAAGACGTCTTCAATTAAAGTGGAGTATTCAGTGAATAGGAAGAAAAAAAATACAGGTGCTTGTCTTCATCTCATTGATTAATAGATTATTCTGGAAATTTGATAGATAGAAATAGGCTTTTCCCCGAGTTCTGTGTGGAAAGAGACGAAGTGCTGTGGTTGGCGATAGAAGCTTCTACAGATTGTCATATCTCTCTGTTGCCTGTCTTTATGCAGGTTTTTATGCCTGATTGCTTAGGAGATAAACCTTATGTCTCCCATGAATAGATATATTTCACCACTTATGTCAGTTCTGGCCTTTAATGTCAATGCTCTCTCTCCTATACTAAGATTTATTTAGTGCCATTTCTTTTCCCTGGTCTTTGTGTTGTGAATCTGGGTTCCACTTAATCACATACGTAACAGAGTCTCATGAAAAGTAGCAAGGTAACATTTGGAATTTACTTTTAAGTCCTCATCCTTTGACATCAGGCACAGATTTTGTTTTCACTCACCAAAATGCAGCAAGCCCAAACTTAATATTTTGCCAGAATCAGTGGGGATTTTTTGACCAACTACCTGGGATTGCTGTGGAGAAACCCCTCTCTGGAGTTTTTCACCCTGTTACCAAGTGATATGCAGTTGTGGTTCCAAGCCAAATACGGAGTTTTGCTCCTGAGGAGCTGTGAGCGATGAGAGCTCCCAGGTTTACTTGAAGACTGCAGTTTCCCACCCACTGGTGGTCCTGCTGATGCCACCAGGATGGCAGGAGGGCTGCCGCCTTTCACTGCGTAGCACGTTACTCTTCATCCGTTGAAGTCACTGACTGCTCCCTGCTGCTGGATCCCCTTGGGAGAAGTGTTAAGTGGCTCTAATTATAGCAGCAGGAGGTGATAACCTCTTTCTTGTTATGTTTGACTTCGTGAAGCTAGGGAGCGTGCTGATGTTCAGTGCCACGCAATGAGCAGAGACCCTCTGCAGGTCTGGCGAGAAGTAGCTGGTAGGTGTGGGGCTCTCCTTCCTAATGAGAGGCTGCTGCTCAGCCTTGGAGGATCTCCTGCATTCAGAGTTAGACCTTACGAATTAAAGAGCTGCAGGGGAAGCTCATTAAGAAAGTTGATGAGTTGGAAGGTGAGTGCCAGGTTTCTGGAAGCCCTCCATCAGTGTGGTTCTCTTCCTATCTGATGCTTGGAACAAACATAACATGGAGGTGTCGTGAGAATTGCCACCAGCCCCCCCAACTCCAATCCGCCCTGAAAGTCCAGAAAGATGAATTGTTGCAACAGGGGCCAGTGAAAATTGGTATCCTGATGTTCTTCTGGGTGCAGAGGGGTGATGCAGCTGTTGAAATGCAGGGAAGCCTGCTGGGGGAGCCAGAAATGAGGCTAACTGATGGTGAGATGAGCCTCTGGCATTTACAGGTTTTACTGTCTAACAGGGGGAATGCAGAGCAGGGTGGTTTGTCTTAAATGTCACTTCATGAACGCAGTGATTAAAGTTTTTACACTGGAAGGGAGATTTTGGAAAATGCTTTTCTTTTCCGGAGAGAATTTCAACCCACCTCCTCTGAATTAAGTGCTTTAGGAATTAAGTAATTAGGGTACTTGGAAATTAGTGGAAGAGGCTTTCTGTGCCATTCTCTGCTGCCAGGACTGCTTCTGCATTTTACACTTAATAATTATCAGAGTATAAGTCCATTCCTTTCTCTCACTTCAGGTTCACAAAACTTAGAAGCCAGGCAAGCCACAACGTGAGAGGTTTTTAAAATAAGCTAGAAGTGTTCATGTATGCTATCCATCCAGACATTAATGCTATTCATATTCCTATTGTATTGGCGGTTCTGACATATATGAGAGTTTCTCGCAGCTGTGCTTCTCCATTTCACTTTGACTGAGAAATAATGAAGGTAGCATGAAAGCGATGCTGTCCTTAGTGGGCGGTTTGGAGACCTTAGTAATGATGAGTTGTCCTTGCGGCTGGTGCGAGCACGTTTGATTGCTTGCGTGGATGGGGCCTCCCCAGCCTGGGCAGCGGTTCCAGGATTTATCCCTAAAAGTCAGATGAGCTTGGGTAGGAGAAGCAGTAAGTTCTGAGGGACGTTGCAGATGAGTATAAAAGGATTTTGATACTTCATGTGCCTAGGTTAACAGATGGCAGATGCAATGCAGTACACATTAATGTAGAATAAATAATGAATCTCAGAGAAAAGAATAAGAGGAAACATCTGCTGAATTGAAACATGATGTATCATATTGACCGAGAGAAGAAGAGCAAGTTACCATGGAGAAATTCTCAAAACAGGCAATATGAAGAGCAAAAAACCCTGTTACTGCATATTTTTTTATTATTATTTTGTTAGAACACAGTGTGTTCATCTAGGAGTGTATCATTGCTGTGCAGGAAAATATATATTAGTTTAATGGTTTAAAGAGCTTCCTCCAACTTGGACACTAAGTTGTAGAGCATGTACAGCCATACCCTATTGCCCACCATGGGTACATTTCTGAGAAATGTGCCAGAGATTCAACAGAAAGTGAAGCAACTCTTCCCATCTGAATTAATGTAGCAAAAGTGGGATGGTACAGGGGCTTAAGAAATAAACTTCATGCTTCGGGGCAGGATCTAGTAGCTCGCTCTGTTGAATCCTTTTTCATGAACCCATAAATGAGCCAATTTCTTGCAATGCTACTTCACAGTAGCTGGAGAGGGACAGATCTTATTATTAGCAAACAAATTGTTTGAGTTTTGGTTTGGTGAAAATGTTACTTCCCAGGGAAACAATCTTCTGGTTCCTTCCAGTGCTGATTATTATTGTATACATGTTGGTGAATTTTATTTATTTCTTGATGTTTCTATTTTTAGATTGTGAAATGAAAGGTGGCATTGATATTGTTGACAGGTCCAATCCCTCTCTCCTTCCTAGTACTGTATTTGAATGCCAGTGGTGTAGCTGATTCTATGCAAGATAAGTAAAAAAGGGTCAATTTCCATCTTGCAAATCCTATGAACTAATAACAGAAATACTCATTAAAAGCTTTTTTATTTTTGAGCCCTAATTTGTTTTGGTTTTGTTTTATGAATGTTAACTGGAATTGTATTTCTTTGATTTAACATTAAGCTTGCATGTTAGCCTGGAGAAGATGCATATAATCTCATAAAAGCTGTATAGGTGTATATTACTATACAAATTTCAGTGGTGATATTAATATTTAAAGAATCTTATTGTGGTATTTCAGTTTTCATATTTGTCAGAAAAACACAGTCAATACTTTTAACCTTTGCATCCAGAAACTGTGCTTATTCATATTTGCAGAATAAATGATCCAAAAATCAGCAAGACTGTGATATACTTATTGTGTATATTTTATAAACATACACTGTCAGGGATTCTATGATTCGTATCTCAGTTTTTACATTTAAAAAATAAATTTAATAATGTGACATTTACTTTAGTATAGCACTAATTATTGCAGTTCTAATACTTGTGGGCTACTGGACAAGTACCAGAGGAGGGAAGGGACATTTTCTGGATTGTTGGGTCAAGTGTGTTGCATGCAGGACAGCAGCACAGTGGAAGGGTCCACACAGCGTTTGCTTTGTGATATGCCTTCCCTTGATGACAGGATCAAGTACCTACAAAACTGAATGGTGTTAAGATGACCTTGGTAAGTCAAATGAAAATGTGAAGTTGTCTGGAGAGCTAAAGGTGACAAATTCTTCGCGGACAGAGCTGCTGTCAGCATCAGTGTTTAAAAGTGCTTGTTTTAGCGATTCTTTCCTGCCTGTGGCTTAAAATAAAACCAGGAATTATTTTTTAAAGAAATAAAAAAATATCACAATGCCACTACAATAGTGAGAGAAATTTGTATTTTGCTGCTTACATCCTCTCCAGTCTGCCCCCCTGAACCAGGTCAACGAGGAAACACAGTTGTTCAACAAATATATTCTTATCCCTGCCTTTGCACCTAATTTTTTTTTCCTGCTGTCAGGTTTGTTTCTGACTGGTTCCCTTATGCTGAAGCAGAATCTGGCTGTTGCAATACAGATCTCTCTTCTTCTCTCTTGAAAGCTTAATGTGAATTAATTTCTTCATTCGATCTTTCAATGAAAGAAGTACCACTAGCCGCAAAGCTATTCACAGTTATCACTGTAATTTTATGGGCCAGTTGAAATTGTGGTATCTAATTCAACACATTTTAAAAAATAGGAACCTGGTACAAAAAAAGGAATATGATTTTTAAAAAAGAAAAGAAAAAAAAGAGGGTGAAAATGACTAGAATACTTGCTGAATCGGTATGTCATGTTTACTTGTCTGTAAAGTGTCCGTTTAAAAAAAGACCAGCAAGCAGGCAAACAAATGTCTGGGATGTCATTCATAATAAACATACATGTGCAGTGGATTTAACATTTAAGGAAAGTAGGCACTTTATGGTGTTGGGACAAGGAAAAAAAACCCAAAAACCTAGAGAAACAGAATCATTGGAGAAAGCCATACTAAATGCAGTGGAATACTGAAAGTTAAAAATACTAGGCTTCTGTGTATTGTGATTGTTATCACGGTTAATAAATATTCTGAGAGAAATACTAGAAGGCAATATATGTTCTGCTGAGAGTTGTGAAGTTTTCCTTGGAAAGCAGGATTTGAAACTCTTTGCCATACGGTAAAAGTAAGAATTTTCATGGGTCACTACTGACCCCATAAAACGAGCTTCCACCAAATGTTACTCTATTTTGAACCGTTAATGTCTGTGAATTATTGGCATTTGTGAGCTAACAATTATGCCATCTTTCCTTATTTATATTTGCTGCCTGATGTAAAATCTCAGCAGTTACTGTATATCATTTGGCCTTTTTCAGTGCTTTATATTTTTCATCCAAGTCAACAAGAAATATATTTGAATTGGCATTACAGAATGTTCCTATAACACATAAAAATGTTTGCTGATTGAATGTGGAGGAGACCAACTAAGACAAAACAGTTGTTTTAAAATATCCCTCCTAATGTGAAAGATGCATTTACGTTTTTTAAACATTATGTTACTTGGCTAATTCAGTTTGACGCATGGCTGTAAATAGGTTAGTTGAAGATCGAGTTGCTTTTGACACGGTCTGCGTGTCTGTGTTTACAAAGAGTATTTTATAAATGATTATGTGCATGGCCGCAAATGTGATAAATAGCACAAGGTATATATGTCCTTGTGCGGTTTTGGCAACTTCAGTTGCGGTGTTTAGGCCACTGGGCTTATTTTTCATATTCCAGATATCAGAAAGACTTCAAAGAGCTGCTAATTATAAAACAAGCCAAACCCACGTTTGCTTTGATAGGTATTTGAGAAATAGTGATGTGGTCCTTTTCCGGAGGCGAAACCCTATAATTTAAAGTGCCTGAGCTGAGGCGGTGGGTTGGCAGCAGACCCAGGTGTGGGGGTTTGGGCTGCCCCGGTCTCCGGTTCCCAAGGCCGGGGTCCCCCGCTGGGCATGGGCTGCCAGCACAGCCCTCAGCCCCCAGCACAGCCCTCCGCTCTGGCCTCTGCAGACATGAAAGGCACTGCAGCCAGGATTATTTATTCTGGCAGCAACCATTTATTCCTAGTCACTGTCTTTTTCCAGGGATTCTTCCTTGCCTCATCATCTGCAGTAAATTCAAAAATTTCATTCATGCAATGGGAGGCAGGCTGTGGCTGCCTGAATAAGCTGTGTTGCCTGTGTAACTGAAAAAAAGAAACAGGTTTGAATTCAATAAAACATATCACAATATTTCCATATCGATGTTTTTATCCTCTTTGTTTAGAGGCTCAAAACCATTTGCTAAAATGCAGATGGTCTAATTACATCTGAATAAGGAGCTGGAGAGTTGCTATCAAATGAAGTACTTCAGTCATAAGGTAACTGCTTTATTTTATTGATACTTTGCTTAAGTCTACTCAATTATGGTTTGCTTAAAATTAGGAAAGCTAAATATTTGGATATAAGTGAAAAAGGTATGATTTTTTTTGTTCCCCTAGTGCTTTCATTTCCATGATCAACTTAAACAAGGGTTACACTGGTGGGTTTTACCTTATACCGTGAAGCTCAGTGTCTCACAAGATCAGGCTTGTTATTACACAAATTTATACCTGGTTTGCTACCTGGATTTTGAAAGGGGGGGGGGGGGGGAATTGTAGGAACATTAGGTAGAGCCAGGGAAGAGTATTTTTATAGCAGCTGAAAAACATTACACATAAATAATTTTATTACTTTTATGCCAAATGTGACATCTTACCTATTCAACCATTGAAAGGCATATTAAATGAAAACTCTCCGAATGTGTGCAAAAATATTTGCATTTATAAGGTAGTCATAACATTCACGTATTTAAATAGTCGGGTTTTTTAGTGGATCAAGCCTTGGTCGGGAGTTAAAGATACAAGATGCGCTTTTGGTACTGCTACTGACCTTCTGTAAGATCTTGACAGTCTCTCGCTCGTGTTTCTTTCCCCATAATTTACAGTCTAATACAAAGGATAATGTCTCCAGGGCAAATGGTCGATCTTCAGCATTCAAAGCATGTCCAATATAAAACTATCCCAGTCTTGACTGGAACTTCACTGCCATGTGAAAACACACATTATTATTAACCCTAGAGTAGTTCCTGAAGCCAATTTGAGGTTTAAGAGAGGAAGTGCCCGCGTAAAACTTGCTCTTGGCAGTTACAGGATTGTTGTAGGTAAGCTTTAAAGCCTGCAGTGTCTGGCAGCACAATCCCTCACGTTCCAAATAATTAATTAACGTTCCTCTTTACTGCATTCTGTGCCCATATACAGAAGCAGCCCATACCACAGCCCAGGGAGTTTAATGACGTTACAATAAAAGTGTCCTTGACTTGATCTGGTGGTCTTACTCGGGCATCCCTCTAGGAGCTTGCCAGGGCTGGCAGCCCCTGCCACCCCCTTTGCAGGAGCTCTTCCCAATGCTGCTTCAGTGCAAGGCCACGCATGGCTTCCAAAAAGCCACGAGAGCCCCTTGGGAAATGGGAGGGAGGCTGACTTGGGAATTTCCGTTCTTCATGTGATCGTCCCCCACCTTCAATTTCTAGCCCTGAGCATAAGCCAAACCCTACTGCACGAGCCTACATTGTGCTGGAGCCTGGTGCATGAAGGCATTAAGCTGGGAGCGGGGCACTCCTTGTGCAGTCATGCAGTGAGTGATAGTCCCACCTTCTAGAGTTCATAATCAAAAAATATTCGGTGCCGATTTAGGATTTTGCTATCTTCAATCTGGTGCCAAAAATTCCCCAGCATAAGTTAAAATTAAATGGAAGAGTATTAACCACTGCATTGCCATGCTGCTGTTGGTGCAGCAGTTTGTGTGCTATTGTGTATGATACCACCTGGACAGGCATTACATAGTGCTGTGGATGAAACCTGTATCTCAGATTTTAATGGGGTTGCAGTAAAGGAAGTCCATCATTTAAGAGCTGCTGCTTAGAATATGTTTGGAGAGGATAAATTGTGGTGTGTGTACATTTTTTATGAGATGTTTTGCCTGCCAGAACCTGCTTCTAGTTGGCCTTAGTTGCTTCAGGCTTTGCCATGTGGACAGTTGTCAGTGCTTCAGACAAGTGCATGCTGTGTAGTAAGTCAAATGAGAAACGGTCCTCAAATTAGCCAGGCCACAGGTTTTTTTTGCAGTGTGGATAATTAAAATATTGGATTCTCATCCTAATAACAAGCTAGTAGTATAATGTGTTAGCTAGTAGCATAATGTGTTTCCATCCACCACTCCTGCCCTATAGTGGCATTTTGGGGGATCATCTGCTGTGTTTTGACTGTCCATCCTCTGCAGCGCAGCAGCCCCTGCATCTATAGGCACCCAGCTTGGTGGAGCCAACTCCCGTCCCCTTCTGCTGAAGCCATGGAGATGAATCCCTGTGGCTGTGCTTTCCCAGAACCCCCCCCCCCCCACGCAGTAAGTATACTTGTGCATTTTAGTCCACTACTTCATCGCCATCTACACAGGAAGATTGCAGGAGTGTTTACTTTCTTGTAGAGCTGTAGTAATGTTCATTGGCTTCAAAGTATTATCTGTTTTTGTAAGACCAAGTATTTACTCTGATAACTGCTTCTTTTAGTATCTGTTTTGAAGGTGTTAGTCTTCGTTTTTGTCTGCAGAAGTTGGTGAGACATAGTTATTTCCCTGTGTTACCTATCTAGTTTCAGAATCTCCAGTGGGTTTCTGTCCCACAGGACATCAGGCTATTTCTTCCTTCAGTTGCCCTCTAAACTTCTTCTCTGACATTGCTGGAAAGGCTTTGGGTTGGTTTCTGTCAGGAGTTTAGGTAACACACATTGAGCGGCTGTCCTTTTCAAGTGCTGCTTTTAGAAACCTTCACCTGGTAGAGGTTAGAAACTTATTTTTGGAGAAGCAGGCCTGACCTGAAGGCAAAATATAAAATCAGTAGAGCTCAAAATTGGCTTTGCTGCTTTTGTGAGCTGTCTGCATGTGCCACAATCCCTGCGTTACGTTGGTCTGGGGCGGGGGTTGGAGCGCCAGGTCTGACGGACTCATCGCTACCCTGCGAGAGGCAGCTCCTGAGGACAGAACAGTGTCACCAGGGAGAGGCACAAAAGGACCGCACGAGGTGCGAGCACGGAGCCTGCGCCTTAAATTTGTGGGTTGGCTGCTTGCCTAGCTGATAACTTAGGCCAAGATGACCTAACCTTTGGAGGTATGTGGACTGCATTCAGATTTTGGGGGTACCCACTTTGCCCCGCCAGCTGACACCTCCCCAGCAGGAGCAGCTGCTCCCGTTTGCTGGGTGTCCCTGGGGAGAGGTGCCAGGACAGACCGTCAGGTGCCCTGCGCTGCCCGTTGCCTGATGCTGATGTAAGCTTTTAGCAGCGCAGCACTCTTGTGGCTTGAAGGTCATTACATTTTTTGGCAGAAACGGGATATTTAAGATTAATTTGGAACCTAAATCATTATTAGCAGAGTTGCGGTGAGATGGTGTTTGTGGGGAAAGAGATACTTTTCAAAGTTATCACAGCACTAAATGGAGGGGGAATTGCTGGCTTTACTGAGCAGCTCCTAGAGTTCAGGTGTGGTTTTTTTTAAATTGCTTGTGAACATCCTAAGTAGGTCAGTGCACATATCAAACATTTCACAAATTACTAGAGCTCTTAAAGCCTGATTAGGAGAGGTTACTAAATACTTGCTTTCAATGTTTGCTCCTTCGTTCGATGTGTCATTTTTTAGATCGTCTTCTTTGTGTCTTAATATTGCTTTGTTGCTTGTGGAACAGACTGCAAATTATTTTCGTTCATGTTTTTTAAAAATCTAAATAGCTTGGGATTTTTCTGTTTGCTTTCATTTTTTTGATGGAATGGCTTTTAATACTTGGCATCATTTTATTATAGAGTGAAGCTTTCTATTGTTTCCTCATTTCTGTTTCATAATACTTTGTGTCTTTTAAAAATGTCCATTAAATATAATGACTTTGCTTTACTTACTCCCTATATTGGACTGCTGAGACTCATATAATCCTTTCCTTTCCCGCTCACGAGTTCTGTTTTTCTTTTTGGACGTGGTCTGTCTTTAGAAGAATGTTTTTCATGTCTGATAGCCGCCTTTGCTCTCTTCCTCATACCGTCTTTTAGAGATGGAGGACTGGGGAGACCTATTAGGCTGCTTTTGTTGTTTGGGTTTGGTTTTTTTTTTTACTCCCATGCTGTTCCTTTAGCCGTGCCTTTCTTATATGGTGTCTTCACAGAGTGTCCTGGCACATGCAATTATTTTAGACGTTTGATCACTCCCTTAGGTTTTCTTATAGCTAACTTCCCTGTTTTTATGTAATTCCTCCCTTTAACAAGTAAACCAGGGACAAGCCCTGCACATGGGGACAGGCATTTTCTTCAGTACCGTGTTGAACAGCAGCTAATGGAGGTGGAGAGGAAGACCTGGGCTTGCCGAGGGAAGTGGGAATGCGCTGTGTAAAGAGGAATGGGATTGGAGAGAGGAGCAAGTGGCAGAAGAGGGGCAGTAGAAAGTACCAGGTGCAAATTATTTAGACAAACACAAGGTATTTTAGTCCTTGTGGGAAAGGAGAGATATCAAAATAGGATTTGGAGAAGGGAAAAGTTGATAAAGACGCTACGTCTATTACAATGTGGATGGATGCTATATGGGAGCAACAGGAATATGTTCAGTCATCCCTGCTGATACAGAACCACTGATGAGACTTTGATGCAAACAGTAGGGCCCCCCCATAGTGGTTGTCCCTAATCTAAGCTTTACATAGTATGTCTGCACACAACCTTATTTATATTTGTCATGAAGGGAGGAGCAAGAAGTAGTTGCATGGCCCACGTTAATAAAGGGATCCTTAAACTTGAATTCTCATCCCTGTGTGAAATGCTGTTGGTATGACTCTAGAGTTGTAGAAACTCAGAGTCCTCTGGCGGTATGAAAGTCTGCATGAGAAAAAAAAATGTGTATAAGTAACATATATACTTTCATAATATTTATACAGCTGTAAGAATTTTACTTTACTTAAAAATTTCAGCAACTGCATGTAATCCAGAAATATTTCCATCAGCCTTTTGAACAACAAACTTAAGGTGTTATAAGTGAAAGTCCAGTGATCTTACCCCAAAGCCTACGCATGTGACACATGTTATATTGTGAATTGATAAATCTGAACACCTGTTCCTTTTTACTAGATTTATTTTTTTCTTTCTGAAGAGTATTTACTTTGCTGCCTTAAAACTGATATGATAAGCAGCTCAATAGCATCAATCTGCATTCCTGAAAGATAGGATAGACATATATTGTAACTGCAGATGTTATGAAAGTTTGACAAAAAAGGTCTGATAACTTCTGTAGTGTTCAAGGTCATAGAACAAAAATTTCTTACATACTGTAGGAACTTGGTTTTAACCTGCGAGTCATAAAATAGAAGCTGTAAAACAAGTCTGTGAAATATAGTAGAAGAATATTAGTTGTTTTCAACTGACAATTCATTTTGTAGGTATTGAAGTAGACTCGGCTGTGTATCAGTTCATTTCTGGGGAGAGAGAAAGTGTATGGTCAGCATAGACGAATGTCTTTTTATGAGGAAAGGTTTTTATTCCATTAGTACAGTAGGTTGTTGAAATAATAAAATATGTACTCTTCACCTCTTATTTTCATCTCCTGATGTATGATAGCTTGAACTGCTGTTGAGTAAAATTTGCAGCAAATGTTCTTCCTTGTGCTCATTTGACATAGTTCACACTCCATTAACGTCCTGATAGAGAGAAGGACATTACTGCGTAACTTTTTATTTTCCTGTACCTCTGAGATGACTTTGGGACACCGTACTGTGACTGCAGATGACTGCAGAACATCACACTGGTTTTAGATAGTGTCAGTACAGTGGGATGGGTTCTGCAGTGCTACTCACAGACTCTTAATAAATTTAATCATCATATTCTGAATTAATTGTTTTGTTTATTTTTTTCATCATTAGTTTATAGCTGAATTTATCCCATTGTGCACACACTTACTGGAGCCCTCAGACTGTGAATGCCACTTTGGTTCTGGTGATTACTTTAGCTAGGCATATGTGCAGCCCCCCTGCTTAAAGCAAATTATTCCACGTTGTTAAAAAAAACCCAACCAAAACAGCAAGAAATAGCTATCCATGACATTGCAATAGAAACATGTTTTCTGTAAAAACAGAATTTATTTTGCCTGTTTCAGGTTGTTTCATGCAGTTAAATATTCTTTACTTTTCAGCTTAAGCTTTTTTTTTTTTTTTTTTTTTGCCTGTTTGTCTTTAGTCATTTCTTCAATCAGCAGATTATATAAGGTCAGTGTTTGTATTTGAAAAATTGTCCCTTATTTAGGTAGGACAAAACTAGACTCAGTAAGTCACCTGATGGAGAAGAGATACTGAATACAAAATTAGTTTGAATACTAACAATTGTTAAAGAGGTAAAGATCTAAAGACAGATACTAAAGGAGCTGTCTGAGTGGAAAAGATAAGGTGGCATAGATCACTTTAATGAGCATTTCAGCCAAAATTTTAAATTAAAGTGCCTAAACTTGGCACCAAGAAATGCTGAATGCTTTTCATTCTTTGTAGCTGAAATGAAAATAGAAACTCCTTTTTTCATCTGACAGGGTTGTGTTTATCAATCTAAATACATGGCCTGTCAGAAACAATAAGTATTTGCAGATTCCTTTGAGGTCACTGGGAGTTGAGTGTTAAGCAACCTTTTAAATCTACTGTGAGTGTCTGTGACAGAGTGCATGAGCCTTGGGGCTGGTGGCGTAAGGAAAGGGTTAATTAACCAAATCTCTATGGAGGGGCCCCTATGGGAGGATCTGCAGGGGTATTGGGTAGGATCTGTGGGTGTCTGTGACTGTCTCCAGTCTCTGTCAAGTGAAAGAGGAAAAGACAGTAAAATGAGGCTGGAAGGAGCCTGGCTGTTGCTGGGGAGACTGAGATCAAGCAAACTCAGGGACAGGGGTGCCCACATTTGGAAGATCTCATTATTTAAATGAGAAATAAGAAGGGGCTTTGCGTCTGCCATAATGTGTTCCACCGCATCACGTTGGCCATCAGGCTATATTTTATTCCTTTGATTCCTTTGTGATTTGGGTACTGTAAGATCAGCTGCGTGTGCTCAGAGGAGACATGAACTGATGCTACTATGACTCTCTGCTGTTTTGCCCTGTTTCTTTTAACTGACTTCAAGTCACTGAGGCTGCAGACCAGTGTCACACTGGGCTCCTTATCATCTGTTTGATCCCAAAGCACTATGTAGAAAGTGCTTGTTATCTGCAAAACAAACCACAGAAACAGGCAAACCCCTCTGTGAGGTACCTGTGCTATTGTGATGTTTGAATGTGTGTAATATAAGCAGATTTCATCCCCAAGGTGTGACTTCTGGCAATAACTCAGCAGTAACAACACTATTGGTAACAGCTGCTGGTTTCCAAGAAGAATAAGGACGGGGAAAATAAGGAGGCTGTAAGTTATTTTTTTGCTCTGCTAATAAATGTTTTCATTTCAATTGTTCTTAAAATTATTTTCCAAGATTTGGTTTTTTTTGGATTCCTAATGTCATTTTACAACAACCTACTCTTAATCAGATTTGAGAGTCCTGAAAATCAGATACCAGTCTTTTTGGTAGACAAAACATGAGGTATTTTTCGCTTGTGATTTCAGATAGATTTTAAGTTGATGTATTGGAACACTAACCTGAGTGAACCCTAGTGGGAAAGTGTCAGAAGGTTCTGATATGGGCTTTGGATCAGACTGTGCTCAAGATCATCTAATTGTGTAAATCAGGAGCCAAAGAGGACTCAGTTTGTGCTAGCAGTCGTCTGAAGAAGAGGTGCAACTGTCTCAACACCTCAAGGAGCACTGTAGCTTTTGGTGAACTTTTCCTGGTACCTTTCTAAGTCTGCCCAGTGTGAAGCACTGTGCAGGAGTGAGAATATCTCCATCTGTTTTCTTGATTGTGTTTCTATTCCTGTTCAGTTAGTTCAGAAAATGTCAAGATTTTGCAAACTCATGATGTCTTGACTTGTATCACTTTTTCATCCTTAATCCTTAAAACCCAGCTGAACAAACTGAGAAGGCATCCCAGCCTCCTACTCATGTGATACAAAAGCAAAGACATGTCAATGGACGATGCATGCCTGAACCGCTGTTGAGGGGGGGGTTGTCCTGAGTAGTGTGTCATGAACATACTCAGGAGACTCAGGATAACAACTTAGAACATACTCGGGATAAGTCACTTGAAAGGCTGTGGAGGCTGGGCAGAAAGCCTTTATTTGACTTCTGGATTTTGACTGAGCTGTTAGATGAGAATTTGGTTTCATCTTAGACTAAAGGTGAGCTGCAATTTTTGTTAATAAACAGAATATTGTGTGAAACTTCTGAAGAAGATAATGGACCATGCAGACACTTTTAACTGATTTATGGCTTCTTTGTCATTATCTTCAATTTCTGTGCACTTCATAGGGATAGGTAAGAAATAGCAGGTGATGTCCTGATTTTTTTAAAAGAAACTTTCTGAGCGATCAGGAGATGTGGCAGACCACCAATTTGAGCTGATTGCGTCAAGTAAAAATTCAGTATTTGTTATGCCCGATTTCATTCCGTACATTCAATGAAACATTTGCTTTCCTATGTCTGGAAATTTTACTTTTTCATTATTTACCCATGAGGAAAAGTAAATTAATCAGTGCTCCTTGACAGCCTCTTGGAGTTCTAACACTTGCATCTAACTTTCAGTTCATAATTTCTTCGTGATTTGAAATGTTTCACATTCTGCTTCCTTGCTCTCCTTTTTATTCTGCCTGTCTGCTGCAGAAAAAATTCTTCCAGTTTTATCTGGTATGATCTTTTAGGAAGCTTCAGTCTCTGGAATCTTCCTTTAAATTGTTTAGTAAACAAAAACCATTTAATTATATTTGGATGAAATTCCTTTTCCTCTTATTTTTGTATAATACATGAATTACATTTTGACTCCTGGAATTTCTGAAATATAACAAATATGGTCCTATCTAGAAATGACAGGTATCAAGCAAGCAGTCTCAAAGTAAACAGTGCATTTCCTGAAACTTCAGGTTTTGAGTCCATGCTATTGAAATAAGTGCTGTCCGGGGAAGGCATTCCTCTCCTTTCCGTGACAGTCTTTACTTCTTTCTTTTGGAACACCTCAAAAAATTTAGGTCTTTCTTCTTGCTGTACCAGCTCAAGAAACTTTCACTTGCTTGAAAATTCTTGCCTATTCTGGAAGTTGACAGGGCCTTACTTGGATGTATCTGGCTACACGTTTTCAGTAGTGATGCCGTGTCATGACTCCTCCATTCTCCAGTGCAGTACTGCAGACCAGACCCCTGTGCGAGCAGTGTAGCTGGTGGGAATGATAAGCTGATAGCATGCGTTCAGTCCCATTTTCATCAGAGTGCTGGAGTCAAAGTAGCACTAGTTTGGCTCAAACAGAACATCACCTGTTTCTCCAACCTTCCCATATGGCATTTATTGTGAAAAAGGGTTTAAACGATCGTCTATGTAAGATGTTGCTGAGCAGGCACGTGGAATATGTCAAACCACTAGGAAAATAACCATTTTTCATAAGATTAATAATGCTGAAAAAGAAAGTGTGGGCTTTGTGATTGAAGACAGCTGTTTAGTGGGGAAACATAATCCTGGGGACAGCTTGTAGGAGTTGAGTCTTGCTCTGGTTTGTCAGCATGGCCTCTATGATGGTTCATTATGGGACAGTGGCAATGTTCTTGCCAGAAGTCATGATGCTAAACTTGCGGAGTGTTTTTATTGTCAATGTTATTCCTAGTGACCTGTTAAAAAAGGCAAGGGTGCACACAAAGTAACAAGAAGTGGTTGGACACACCAGATGTTGCTGGTCTGCTGCTGCCCTGATGGCACAGAAAGCAGCCTGCAAACTTGTGGCAAGAGTGTCATGCCCTTCTGTCTGTCCTGGACTTGTGAGGAGCCCTTTTTGCAGGGGAAGTAAAAAATCTGAAGAATTTTGAAGGTGCCTCATGTCAGAGGAAAACATGTACTTCAGCTCCATATCCCAAAGTATTTGATCTGGCTCATAGATTTACTCACAATTACAGCATTGTATATTTTATTGAGGTGACTGGTAAATATGCATTTCAGGCAAAGATCCAGCAGTTTACTTCTGTCTATTATTTGCTGACATCAGAAGAACAGAATGAAAATCCCACAGGCACATAGGTTTTGTGCAAAGTTCTGGGTATAATGCCACAAACTATATCCAAATTCTGTGGCACTGTATATTTGTGCAAATGTGCGTATTGCATAGGAATAAATGAGACAGTGAATTAATACAGTGTTCATAATAATATTTTTATGTTACCTTTATTGTATGTCTTCCTTAGTCTTGGGTGATCTTCAGTTTGCTGGAGAGTTTAACAGTCTAGAGAAAGACTGGTGTCTGTGTAGAATAGAATAGAATATTTTCAGTTGGAAGGGACATACAATGATCATCTAACCCAACTGCCTGACCATTTCAGGGCTGACCAAAAGTTAAAGCTCAGTTAAGGCATTATCCAAATGTCTCTTAAACACTGACAGGCTTGGGGTATCAACCACCTCTCTAGGAAGCCTGTTCCAGAGTTTGACCACCGTCTCAGTGAAGTGCTTCCTGATGTCCAGCCTAAACCTCCCCGGTGCAGCTTTGAACAATTCCCACGCATACTATCACTGGATCCCAGGGAGAATTGCTCAGCACCTCCCTCTCCAATTCCCCTCCTCAGGAAGCTGTAGAGAGCAATGAAGTTGCCCCTCAGTCTACATTTTACCAAACTAGGCAAGCCCAAAGTCCTTAGCTGCTCTTCATAGGACATTCCTATGTAGAGAAAGCATGTATGGTTTGTGGCACTCAGTGAGAACTTTAAAATCACGGTATAAAGCATTTAACGATTGTTTAAGGTTGACTTAGGGAATAGACTGACATTATATCGAAGTTGGTGAAACTACAGGCTATGGAGAAAACAGGAGTCCTATAGCCCTTAGCTGAGTAGTCCTTCAGCTTCCCTTGTGGTGGATCTAGTGCTCATGTGGATTCAGGGTAAATAAGTTAAACCAGCCAGGCTCGTGGGAAGGTGGTCACTAAGAGAGGGATCTAATGTTTTGTGGCTTGCTTTGAAGGTCAGATGCAAGGTCTGGGTCTGGCTTGGAGGAAGGAGAAAAGCAGATCTTGCTTTTCAGCAGTCAGCATTTACACTGTGAAGTATATGTAATGTAAAACTTCACGCTTACAGAAGCAACAACACCCTCACTTATATACTGATTTGTCTTTCAGATGTTACCCTCTGAGTGAGGGGACTATAACCGTCCTTCCAGCCCTGATGAACCTCAGATCTTGCATGCAGTTGTTCAGCCACGCCTAGTGGTGGTGGTTGGTTCCAAGGTAGGGAATTTGACAATATATGTAATTCTTGAAGTTTAATGTGATAAATAAGTAAATGAGCTCCATTTGCTCTTAATTATTTTTATTCTTTTTTGGTAAAGTTTTAATGGTAATCATATCTTGCCACATTTTTATTAATGTCAGTTATATACCTATATAGATATTTATGCTTTGAAACCTTCTTATACTGCATAGTTCAACAAGGCATTTGTAAAACTTGCACAGTCTAACCACTGAACATACAAAGGTTCAAAGCACTTGTGCTACCATGCTTCTGGCAAAATAAGAATAGCTCTTGAATAAATTTTATAGAGAACTACTGTTTTAAAGAGAGATTCTTGTGGTTCTGTGGAAAAATATTCCACATAGTACAAAAACTGTAGCTAATTTAATATGTTTGAGTTCCACTTTAAACAAAATATTAACCTTTTAAAAAATCTACGTATTTTATGAGTTCTAGAGGATAGATGTTTCCTTCTCAATAGCAATTTTTTTCTCATACTCGTGCATAGAACAGGGAAGTTGGAAGAGTCCAGATCACATCATTAGCTTAAAAACCTAGCTCATCTACCAATAATGCCAAAGCCACAAACACTCAAGACTGTTTGTCATCTGGTATCCTGATCTAGGATAACTTATGTAATGGGAGTCTTTCCTCTAATAGTAAAGGTCTAATTTTTAAATCTTTTTGAAATTACTTTAATACACAATACATTTAAATGAGTCCATAAGTAATGGAAAATCTGATTTCAGAAAAGTAAAAATACTGTCATGTAAAATTAGTTTAAGTACAGCCTTATTTTATATATGGTTTATAAAATTTTTGTGTTTTTTTAAACCATGATTCACTCAGTTGGAGTATGCATAAGACTCTCATTTAACACAGACAGGATTTATATCAGGTGCAGGACCAAAGAAGGAAAAAAATAATCTCAAATTAATATAGCTAAAATGGATACCAAATAGTTTGTTCTCTTAATAAGAGGATTTATGCTTTTTTCTTAGTGCTTAAAATGCACTTCCTTTTTGCCTGTTGACGTGTTTAAGATTACTCTCTAGCCTTGAGATGTCTCTGAAAATACATAACACTGTGTAAAGAGCTGGTTCTGGGCAGTGCTCATTCATTCATCCTCTCTCTCCACGTCTCCTACAGCTTTCGTGCTTATTATTGTGATAGCTCCACTAAAGACTGATTTCTTGTGTCACCTTTAGTTTAAATGAAAAAGTTTCATAATCGCAACCGAGTCAAATGTCCAAATGAAAAAGTGGTTTGTCCGTATGCTTCTGCTTGCCCATTTCAGAAGTTTTGGTTCAGGTGGAATTTTTGTCCTACCAGAATCAATAGTAAAAATGTGCACATGCTTTTGGAGAAAAGAAAAAAATCTTTGCCCGGCCTGATTTTTCATTGCTTCCTCCATTTTTCTTACCTATCTGTCATTACCATACGAGACGGGGTTTTGCCCATGTTGTTGAGGTCAGTAGCCGGTACAAAGGCAGGTAGGTATTTATGCCCGACGAACCCAAGTGTCTTCTGTGGCAGAACGGCTGAATTTGGGGATGAGGGCATGGCTGTGAACACCGCTTATCTTGACATTAGGTATATTTTCTACACTCTCTCCCACGGTGTTTTTGTGTTCAAGCTGGGCCATGGTCTGGGTGGGCAGAACACCGGTGGGTGGTGGCTAGTGCTGTGCTCTGCCTGGAGGCCGGTGGCAGGCTGGTCCTGCTGGGGCCCGCGTGGGACCTGTTGCATTCAACTTGTCCATCAGGTACCTAGACGAAGTGACAGAGAGCACCCTCATTGAGTTTGGAAAGGAGACCCAGCTGGGGGGACCTTGGGGACGGGGCTGCCCTCCAGAGGGACCAGAACAGGCCAGAGAGATGGGCCCAGGAGGAACCTCATGAGATTCAGGAGCAGCGACAAGCACCGAGTCCTGCCTCAAGGAGCGATGAGCCTCTCGCAGAGCCCCAGGCCCTGGTGGCAGCAAGGGACAGCAGTGCCCTAGGCCCCATGGACAGGGGCACGGCCAGGAGGTCAAGAGGAGGAATCGACGCCCTCTACTTAGCACTTATTTAACCTCCTCTAGATGCTGGCCGGTTTGGGGCCCTCCAGCACAGGAAACAGCTGTAAACCAGAGGGCCACCGAGGCAGTGGGGGCTGGAGCAGTTGCCCTGGGCGGAGAGGCTGCAGGAGCGGGGCTGGCTCAGCCAAGAGCAGAGGCGACTTGGGGGGGAGCTTGCAGCAGCCTTCCAGGTCACAGTGAGGACGTGACTGCTGCTTGCAGCAATATGTGGTGAGCAGCCAAGAGACAACAGCCAGAAATTGAAACGAGGTGGGTTCAGAGTGGATATAAGGAAAACCTTTTTCACCCTGAGGAAGGTGAAGCAGCAGCACAGGTTGCCCGGGGAGCTTGTGCATGCTCCATCTGTGGAGGTTTTCAAGGGCTGAGCAACCCGGTCTGACCTCGCAGCTACCCCTGCTCTCAGCAGGAGGTTTTTCTACGTGAAAGATTTCCCGTAACTCTAGTCGTGGTGCTCTGCTCTTTGGCGGGGGTTCAACTTCATCTCTTATCCTCTGTGCCTTTACCACCCCAGGGTCTTGGAAGGTCTCCTGCACCACTGCCACCCGGGTCCCAAACCCTTTTGTGGCTGAGATGGTGAGAGGTTGGCTGCACATTTGCAGGACAAGCATTCCTGAATAATCTCTGTCACAGTTCCCTGTCCCTTTTTTAAGAACCCGAGTGGTGGTATGTGTTATCTTAAAAGTTACTTCACAGCTTAAAAGTGTACGTAGAGTCAATTTAAACGAAGAGGCATGGGGTATTTTCATATCATTGATTGATGTGTTACTGTGATGTAGCAATGGTGTAACTGGCTAAACACAAGTAACTTCCACAAAACAAAGAATGTATCTAGCATCTAGCGCTGCCAACCCTGGTAGCATCAAAGACTTGCTGTTGCTTTTTACTAAGCTTGAAGTTAATGAAAAGTTAATGAGTTGTAATTAAGGACTAAAGGAATGGAAGATTCTTTATCAAAGTTCCTGAATTCTGCTGGGTGAATAACAGTAATTGATAAATGCAAATGTATTGATTTATCCTTTATCCTAATTGTTATTCTGTGAATGGAATAGGCATTTCGCCCCTAAATTAATAAAAGATTGCTTTTGAGGGTTTAATTAGCTGTTCTGTGAATTCTTCATTTGTCTAAAATTAAACTTCTGTGACAATTATGCAACTTTATAAAAATTCCTTGTATGTAACAGAAACTACAGAGGCATACATTGACTTGGCAACTTACTATTAGCTTGCAAATGGAAAGACTTATGGCTGGAAAAGGCCAGCTGCACCTGTTGTTTTTGCTGAACAAATCACCCTGAAGTACACCATAGCTCCAGCCTGCCACTCTGTCATTTGTATTGCTAGGAAAGTTTTTTCTCATCAGTAGTGTCTATTTTTTAGAAATGAGTAAAACCACACAGTTCCTGAAGTCTAACTGGTATATTTATGATTTTAATAGGGTCTTATGGACCGTTGGTAAAATAACACACTTACTTCATGAATAATATTAGCTATAAAGAAAAGTGTCTTAAATAAGGTTTCAGGGTGTTTTGGGGTTTTTTTACCTCTCACAGAGCTAATCTGAGATTTGTGCTTTGCAGATTGCATGTGTCCATTAGCGCTATGGTGAAATTTGACCTTGTTGTCAAGCCTACTAGGCTTCTTCACCATCACAGCTCAAGTGTGGCTGGTGGGCGATATCATCCTGCAGACTGCAAGGCTTCCTTTTTGACAGGCTTTGTAGCATATTTAGCACAGTAAAACTTGATGCTCAGTTGAATAAATGGAAAGAACAACCAAAGGAGCAACTCTAACTGCAGAGTCTGGTGGCTGAGATAGAGATGGGACCAAGGTATAGTATGGTATAACAGCTACTGTAAGATAACTTAATATGCCATAGTGCACTTGGAAAGTATAGGATTAAATCCTGAATCTGGACCAGACTCTTGTTATGTGGTTATGTTCTGCTGAATTAAAATTACCTGTCCAATTACGTTTGTGTGTAGAACCCTAAATGGGTGGATTTAATCACTAGAATAAAATTAATGTTACTAAGAGATAAGTAATAAGACTGTGATCTTATTAGCTGCAGAACAGACCAACAGAGGTAGTCACTGCTAGTGGAAGAAGATGGCTGATTTGTTTTTGCTGTAGAAAATTGTGGGGATGCTTGGGATGAAAAGTTTAGGCAGAAAATGTTCTAAACCTTTGTTAATTAAAAAAAATTTTTCTTTTTTACTGTTGTTGTATAATATTGCTCTTCAAAAGTATTAAGATGTGTGCCATACTACTTGGCAAGTGACTGAGAATGGGATTATTTTATTCAGTTGAAGACATTGCTATATGTGAAAGATACATTAATTAAGGTCTTGTCTTTACACCTGGAAGGGTTTCTTGCTTGAAGCTGGCTTTGTGGTCACTGCCTCCATTTTTGCTATGGCTCTTAACATTGCAGGGTTGTTATATGTAAAGGAGGAGGCAGTAGTTTTCTTTAGGTTCATTTGTTATTGGGGAGCTATTTGAATTCCCAGCTGCAAAACTTAATATTGACATGGGAGTAAATGATTTATAGACTGGTCTTTAAAGGCCACCAGAGATGGAAAATGTCCATTTAATTTGAATGTTAAAGATGGAAGTTACTCAGGTCCTATTCTTCCCTCTCAAAGGAGTCTTTATTGATGTGAGAAACCTGATTTTCTTGACCCAAGTTATTCCAGACTTCCCCTTATACAGACCTTTTCACCGAAAGGTGTTTTAAGGACTGCTAAAATGAGGAACATCATGAAGGGTTGCTCTCAGAATTTATAGCATTAATTTTTAATAGCTTCTGAATTATTCTGTTTCTTTTATGCTTCATATAATAACATAGTAGATTTGGTGATTGTATGTCAGTGCAGGGAATTCAGGTCAAGACTTGCTGAAGCCTCCCTGGTAACAGACTGGTGCTCGTTAATAACACAGGAGGGCTTACTGGAGGGGAGTTATTGTCCTCCTTCCTGTTCTTCTTTTCACCTATTTCCTTTCTGTCTCTCTTGATTTGTATGTGTTTTTAAGTACACATGTCTGTCTGGTTATAGCATCATTTTTATTTTAACACTTTAAGATCAGTCAAGAACATATTGAAGTTAAATTTTTATTTTATTTGATTAACACATCAGAACAAATGAAACAACTTTGAACTAAGACCATATTTTAAACTGGTTTAGTCATTACAGCCAAACAATATAGCATCAAGAACAGCCAGATCACAGAACACTGGTAGAGTGTAGTAAATAATGTGCTCTTTGGGAAATAGAGTATGCATTCAAAACATCGTTTTACCAATTTCCTTCATGGTTCTAGGCAGAAATGCTAGTCATGCAGTGTCCTCTTTATTTCAACGCGTGTTAACCTGTCTCCACAAATGGCTGTTGAGCTTTTTTTTGAAGGAGATTTTATGTTTATATATTGCATTTGGCATGGTCACCAGTTTAATTTTCCATGCAGAAAACAGTTTGGGGTTGTTAATAACGTACTTCATAGGCCCTTATGTTTTAATGGTGGGGTTATTGGTTCTTTTCAAGGTTTTTCTTGGCTGGAAAGATGACTATTTCAGCTTTCTTTGCTTCATTGCCGTCTACTATTGTCTGTTGTTTGATCACTGTATTGGATTTTCCCTTTATGTTCCTGACGAGCAATACCTAATGATAGAGGCTGGAGGAGCCGGGAGGGTAACCTGGACAGCACCCCAAATATGTGCCAGAAATAAAGAAAAGAGCAGTTGCTGCGTTTCTAAAGGATGCTCTGTGCTGCAGCCTTTTCAGACTTAAGTGCTAGTAATTGGGACCATTTGTTGTCATTTATGTAAATAAGGTAATGAATCATCAAATATGCAAAGTAGGATATTAAGTCATCTGCATAAAATCTCCAGATTTCAGAACATTTAGTGTCTACAAGTATGGGTAGATTGAAACCAAGAAATATCTTTCCAGATGGCTTGAGCACGTGAGGATCAACTGCCCGTGCTTTTTAGGGGAGTAGCAGTAAACTCAGATTACCTGAACTATCATATATAGCTATATAAACACAAATAAATTGAGGTGCAGATTTCTTTATTGTTGTTTTAACAAGCATGTTCCTCTCTCCAGAGTTGCTCAGACAGCAAGGTATTGAGCAGCTGACTGTTTGTAGACAATTTACTCAAACCTATGCAGTCAGCATTATGGGGCACTTGTTATGGTGCTGTAAGGACAGTGAGTGACAGAAGGGATTGAATTCAACACCAGTCACTTGCAATTTTTCACACCGAAGTGAACCTCATGCATCATATGTGTTAAGTAACACTGTGCAAAAAGTAAAGCTTGCTGTAGTGTGATAATGCAAATATTAAATGGGACTTACGGGAAAGAAACATTTTTTCTTTCCTGTGGCAGTCAAAAAACACATGCAAAAATACAACTCCCACTTTTTCTCCCTTTGTCTCCCCCCAAACACTGAAAAAGCACAAAAATCACAGAAAACTGATCAGATTAGTTTCTTGAAATATTCATTAATGGGTCTCTGAAAAAAATTGCATCTCACAAATAGACAAATACATTTTTGTTCTGCTGTTGGCTAAGTCATCACTCCCAGAGCTGCTCCCAAGAAAAGAACACTGGATTGGTATAATACTCTATTTCTGTGCCTGCTTGCAGTTTAGATAGTTACTCTGGCTAATTGTTTTTGCTAAAAAAAAAAAAAAAAAAAAAAAAAAAACCCCCCCAAATTAATTCTGGTCTCAGTTGTTATTGTAATACCTGATTATACAGAGCTCTGTATCTGCTTATTTACCTTCCAATTTCCATAGACTTGTGGAGACTTTCTTTACATCCAAGATCCATGGTGGAAAAAGACCGTGATAGTCCAGCCGAGAGTGCCAGATCTATGGCTGCTGCAGGCAGCTATTCATTCTCACCTCCGTCTTCAGAAGGCAACCATTATCTTCCCATTGTTCTCTTTTCTTTTAGTTTGGGTCCTCCTTATGAAAGCATCCATTGCAGCATCTGTTCCAGGGTGTTGTTGATGGGACTTCACTGCACGAGGAATAGTTAAAATTCTTCACGTAGGATATGAGTGGGTTACCTTCACACCTGAAGTTTGTCGTCCTTGCAGTCGCTTCTTTTAGTTTTTCTTTTTTTTTTTTTTTGACCATGTGGGTTATATAGAACTTCAGGATAAAAGAGGAGTATTGAAACAATGGAAATGGTTTATCTGTGCATTGGCCATATGGGCAGGATTCTGTCAGTCAAATATGTCAGTCAGTTTGTCTCCTGGCATATCCGGTCTGTTCCTGCTTCCTACCTGTTTCCTCTTCTCTTCATTCCAAGATTTCATTCAAACCATCACGTGGGCTGATTTTCTGTAAGGCATATTTCATCTTCTGTAAAACTTTAAGCTTTCCATATTGTATTTTTGATGTGTTAGAGCTCTTTAAAAGGTTATTCTTTTATTAAGAGTTAGTAATTTGAAAATGATGATGCAAAAAGCTAGAGAAGGCTGCAGCTATGCTAAAACAAATTAGCAACTAACATTTGAAACTAACATTTTCTCCAGAGTAAAATGTCAGTTAGTGTTTCATGTTGCTCCTCTCCCTCCCCTATTTATAGTGGCATTAAAGACTAAGCCAGCCGTAGTTTCACTTGTATAATTTCAGAGGACATTTTGAAACTCAGATACTTTTCTCTTTTATTAAAAAACTACTAACACTTTAAATTCGACAAAAGATATTTTTGTGCATATCTTTAAAATGCTTTAAGAATCTAATGTGAAATAACTGCAGATGTGGAAGGCAGTATTCATATGTTATTTAAAAACAAAGTAATAATGGTAATGGTCTGCTGTGATTTACAGCTAAGGGGTATTCCTTTAAGAATGTATTGAGCCTAAGTTCTTATTTGATTTGATTAAAACATCAGAACAAGTGAAACAACTTTGAACCAAGATTGTATAAATTCTAGCTCTTTCAGTCATTACAGCCAACCAGTATAGCACCAAGAACAGCCACATCACAGAACACTGTTTGGTAGAGTTTAGTAATAATTTACATACGGAATAAATATTTGGATTTTGTATTCTTCTGTCAGTGGTTTATATACAGAAAAAGGTAACGTTCTGCAAAAAAAAGTATTTGGTATGAGTTGCATGGGCAGCAGTTCACAGCTGATTGCTCCTTCTGGAATTGTTTAGTGATTAACATCATCTCATCAGAATAATATACCCAAGCCTACCACCACCGTTGGCACCAATTGGAAATCTTAGCAACAGTCTTGGCAAACAGTTCAAATGTTACTGGCTGTGTTTGCATGCAAATACCCCACTGCTTTGTTCTTCTGCACCATCCATCCACCGGTAGATGCAGTTATGTGTGTGTAAGTGTGCTTAGGCTCATATAATCCTTCAGGTGGGGAAGGGAACCAAAAGTGGTCATCAAAAGGCACCCTGAGGACAGAACAACACCAGATGATGGGCAATTGTGATGTAATTATACTGGGTTAGAAAAACAGTAACCATGATATAGTTCAATATATGTAAACACTTTATTAGTAGGTCACAGACCTGTGTACTCAGGCAAATACAGGACTTCGAAGATTTTGAACCAAAGCCAAATGCAAGATGCAGAAGCGGTAGAATAATAAAGAAAATTAGTTTTGCCCTTACTGATGGTATTTCTGGTTTGGGGGCAGAATAAGGTGTTCAGATTCCACAGCTGTAAAGTCTTCTGTCTTTAAGAAAGGTTTTGCTTATGGTTTAATTTTCTAAAACTTGAAGAAAAGGAATTAAACTAGACTTGAAGGATTTTTTTTCTGATTTTGATTTTTTTTTTTTTTTAAAGTCTTGGAGCTGAGATTAAATTTTTATGGCTGAGTTGTAAATCTCTGGAACAGGGTTTCCTGATAGAAATGACAACTCTGCTTTAATTATAGCATCTTCTAGGCAGCTATTATATTACAGCAGGACCCTTAACAGTCTTTTCCTTTTAAGACCATATTAAAGAGTAACAGGACTTGCCATAATTACAGCTTGCTTTCTGTTGGGGGGTTCACCTGTCACTGAATGACTGACTAGGTTCCTTTTGCATGGTTTATTTTTCCAGGAAGAATGTTTTTAGATTTGTGTGAAATGTTTTAAAATGGGTCTCAATATATTGAACATGAAGCACCTTCTGATTATGTGACTATTTCAGAAATCATGTATAGGAGAAATAAAGCACTAGCACATAGTTCTAAGAAAGCTTTAACATCTGCAAAATTAACTTGTCACTAATTTTGCATGCTTCAGTTACTAGAAAATGTACCTCTCTGAAGCACTAAACTTTTTTTTTATCACATTACATACCTATCTGTGACTTGCATCTGAAATTGTTTTCATCACTGATCTTGTTCTTTTGGTGCCTATACATTTATTTCTCATTTCATGCTGAAAATGTTATGCCATCTGGTTACTTGCTCGATTTTGTAAAGAGAAGACTTCATTAATTTACGGTTTTAACTTCTGCACCTGCAACTTCCATTTAGTGGTGTAGCAGTTGTTGCTTCTCAATAGTTCAGAAACAGTCTGCTGGAATTGAAATATTTGTGTATACATGCCTTTCTCTCTTTAGATAGTTGCGGGCCAAAAAATGGGAGAGCATTTGGTGAGACTGAGAAAACACCACATCCTAAACTGTACAGCATCAGCTACCAGTTTTTCCTGGTTTGCATGCAAGGTATCCTCTCCCCTGCCCAGCTCTTTATGTGTGAATGTAAACTAGAACTTCATGGGTGCCCAAAAAAGGAAATTTCAAGCATTGCAAATGCTTTGTTTGGATTAATAACATCTCTAGTCATGTTTCTTTTATCCCAGGGGGCACAAACGTTACTTAAGTTAATAGCAGTATAATAACCTATTTAATATGCTATGGTAAAAATGCCTTCTGTTAGCTAACTTAACAAATTCTTGTTGTCATATTTCAGCAGTTATTTATTTTCTAGGCAGGAAGGAGGAGACTTGTATTTTGAAGGTAGTAGGACAATGTTTTAAACAGTGTATGGAAAATGCATGGTATTCTAAAAATATTACTTGTTTACATGTGTGATTATTCAAAAACATAGACTGCACTGTTGGCCCCTTAATATTAATTTCTGCTGTGTGAGGCAGTGACAGAGTTTATTCATTGACCCAAAGCACTCAAATTTCCCACAGCACTTCAGGAAAACCTGACAGACTGAACTACTTTTTGCTTAATGGTATGCTACATCAATATGATGTCTCTACCTAGCTGAAGTTGGCTATCTGAAATCTCAGGGAAAAGGGGTTGGGTTTCTTTTGGGCTTTTTGTTTGTTTGTTTGTTTGTTTGGGTTTTTTTTTGTTTGCTTTTTCGGTTGGGGATTTTTTGGGGGGTTGTGGGTTTTTTTAAGTAGTTCAAAAGAGTACCTTGGGGCTTCAGAAAAGCCCGAGAGCTGATGAAAGTCTTGCTGCCTGGAGAGCTTCATTAGGAACCTGTAGTGGAGGGGGCGGGATAGCAGGGAGGGACCTGCCCTGCAGCCGGGGGTGCCCAGGGCTTTGGGCGGGGGGGGATGCGGAGAGGACCTGTGCAGTCGGGATGTGGGTGATGGGGAGCTGGTAACAACCCTGGGCTGCATGCCCTCGTGCTGTTTCATCCCATGACTGAAGTGATTTACTGTGTCTACATCCAGCCTGAAACACGATCAGCTAAGCAACCTGGGCTTATTTTTGGGGGTGGTTTTTTTGTTTTGTTTTTTTTAAAGGTTTGATGCTTATGGCTGGAATCACCAGCGTCACATCTCAGGGCCTTTAAAACAAACAAGACCATTTTGGGGAACGCTGTGCCACAGACTGCAGGAGGCTAAAAGGGAGTAATGACCAGAAAGGAAACAAATCCTCCCAGAAACGGCAATCAGGCATGGGATAGTTTAATTGCTGGGACTTTGGAAAAAGAAACAGCTACTGTTGGACAGATTTAAAGATATTTAAGCTTCCAGATTATAAGTGGGCTCTGAATATATTTGATAATACAGAATCATAGAACAGTTGGGTTGGGAAGGCACTTCTGGAAATTACCTAGTCCAACCCCCAGCTCAGGCAGGCTCAGCTACAGCGGGCTGGTCAGGACCATGCCTGGTTGGGTGTTGATTATCTCCGAGGATGGAGACTTCATGACCTTTCTGTTCAACCTGTGCAAGTGTCTGACCACCTTTACTGTATAAAAAGCTTTTTCTTATCTTCTTCATGTTTCCTGTATTTCAGTTTGTGCCCATTGCCACTTGTCCTGTCGCTGGGCGCCACTGAGAAGAGCCTGGCTCCATCCCCTTTCATCCCCACATCAGATATTTATGCACATGGGTAAGATGCCCCTGAGTCTTCTCTCCTCCAGACTGAGCAGTCCCAGCTCTCTCAGCCTCTCCTCACATGACATAATGCCATTAGGCACCTGATTGCTTTTCAGGCACTGAGATATTACTGAAAATGGTCGTCTTTGACTGGAGTATTCTGGGAATTTCCCATGTTTGAGGAACATGTTTAACTCACCCCATTTCTGCATGGCTGTGTCTCTGCTGTGAGACAAAGAGCTTCTGCCTAGTCAAAAATGAATGTCGATCAGGATGTTGCTGCTGTCTCACAGTGCAGAAGTGTCACCTTGGTATCTGAATGGACAAGACTTCGGGCCCGCACTTTTCCTGTCAGAAGCAGATGGATAATGTCTGTCTTTTCCCATCTCTTGTTGCTATAGAGAGAGCCTTAGGAAAAACTTGAATTCATGATGTCCTTGCTTTGCCTAGAAATTATTTTCAGTTTATGGGTAATGTGACTGTCTGGTTAGCCTCCTGCTTCACAGATGAGGCTGCCTTTTTGAAGAGCACCCTGTGCTAAGGGTGCTCAATTTGGGTGAATGTGCAAAGTGCAGTAATCTCAGTAAGATTTCGCCTTAGCAGTACTGAGTCAAAAATCAAAACACTACTGTTTATGTTGTCAGTCAGAGCTGGATTTTATATCACAATTGTCCTGTGTTTGGGAGAATTAAAATATGCCTATGTAGTATCAGAGGCATTATTGTCACTGCTTAAAAACTCTTCTAAGCACAGGGTATTTGCATTTGGTAAAGAAATCATAGTGGAAGATCTTCAAAATAACTGTTTGCAAAACAGTCCGAGATCTTTAGAGGGAATGACAGTACTTCTTAGACTCAGCACAACTGAGCTCTCACATACTTACTGGCTTTCCCTTTTTTTCTTCCTTCTTCACTCGTTCCTCACTCCAGTTACATGATTAACTCTCCATTCATCTTCTTGTTTCAGTCCTGTTTCTGTTCTCCATCTTCTTCTGCATGACCTGCTATGCCTGAATACTGCTTATCTCCCAGAGTTATTCTCCTGTCTGTCAAGTCCCTCCTTGAGAGTTGAAGTCTTCCCACTCACTTAGAGCTCCTACTATGTTGATAAAATAATATGCAGAATATTATCAATTCTCATGGCAAAGCTTGCTGTATTGCACTTAGTCTGTCCCGTTCTTGATGGGGCAACAAAGCAATAGGCAATATGCTTTATAGAGGAAGCATAAACAATTACCTCTTTAACATGGGACTCTTGAAAAAAAATGTGGAAATAGCATGGAAAAATATTTTACTGCATTGCACAATTGCCATCAGAGAAAATGAGGAATGCCTGTAATAATTTAGTCATGTTTTCCCATCTTATTGCTTGTTAAGCATTTCTCCTAAATAACTATTAGTACTTTAGCTCTGCTAGCATTGATTTGCTTATGTTTGTTCTAGCTTTGAAAGAAAATGGTCCCTCATACTCTGTTATCGATATGGCGTACTGGTTGCCTGGGATATTGAGGAATACATTTTAAAATTCAGTGTGAAGATTTTACTGTAACTGTAGCTGTGATGTTTTCTCTGGTTTACACTGTGTTTTTTTTCTTTAGAAGTTGTTTGCAAAATTACGGTGAGTGGAATTTTCTTTTCATGTGACCAAATACTCTGCCTCTTGGCAGCATTCACAAACACAGGGCTGGCAGAGAGAGTTAGGCAGGCTTTGCCTAGGCATTTTCAAAGAAAAGCACCCAGGAACTGAGTTTTGAAATAATGTAGCCTGAGGTCAGGAATTTTTTTATATGGAAACTCAGTAGAGAACATGGTTGTCTGTAGTGTGCAAGAAGGTGGGGTTTTTTTAGGTGTATATGTACCAATGAAAGAGGAAAGTATAATGGGCAATATTCTGTGCAGTGTTATTTCCGAAGCAATGCCAGTTAATAATAAGGGATTCGGGCCATTTTTCAAAAAGAGATGATATTCACTGTCAATCCTTCATTTATTTTGGTGAGTTAGAAAATACAGTGGCAGGAGAATACGCATCATTTAATCCAATTTAAGCTCGCAGCATGCTTAACTCAAACGGATTCTTGACATGAGGCATTTACCGTATAGCACTGAAGCAGCGTGGTTTTGGCGCACAGTGAAGAAATTTGCTAAAACAAGAAAGCGTTTGTTTGAGAGAGGGTTGGGAGAGGAATGCGGGAAGGTCCCGCATGCAGAGGTAACCCCGTGCGTGGGTGGTTTTTCACATCGTACCTGCGTAGGTGGGGCATTCCCCTCCTGCTCCCGTGCTGCCCGGTGCTTTGTTGGTGCACGCCGGGAGCTTGAAACAGTCCCTGGAAGAGCATCTGCTCCCCAAAGCACGGTTGGGACTCAGCACCGGAGCAGAGTCATCTGTTTTACCCCAGCACACATTTACATTCCACAGGTCTGGGAAACTGTCTGCGTGACCACCCAACGCCTGGTGTTTAAAACTGATCGGACTGGCAGCACAGCACTTCGCATCCAGCTGCGCTGCACACACAAACTCCCCAGCCTCTGTGCTGGAAAGTGAGCTGGGAAGGATTTTTTTAGAAATTGCTTTCAGAGCAGGTACATTCCTGCACAGGCAGAATGTCCAAACCCTCTCGCTTGGCTCGACCTTTGTCAGCTAATACAGCTCCTAAATCGCCTTTGTCTAGGAAAGAAGATTTTAACAGCCGATCACGAAAAATTAGGCTAGGTGAAAAGATTTTCAGAGCTGGCAGCGAAGGAAACCTGGTTAAACAGCATCAGCAAGAGCAGGTGGAAATCACAGACGGGCTTGTGCCACGGAGGTCTCCTTTCCTGAAAGGTAACCGGTTATTTCATGCTGCAAAAGAAATAATCAAATGCATTTGTAATTGCATTTTTAATAAACCCCAAACATCAATTATTGTAGAATAGGGGGTGTGTATGTATGTGTGTATATATGTGTGTGTGTGTGTGTGTGTATTGTTTCTGAATGACAGATTCTGGTACATAAAGATTTGTTTTGAAAATAAAAGGACTCAAAACATTTTTGTTGCTCATTTGTGGCTGGGTGCTGTATACAAGCTAAAAATGTTAGGCTCTCCAAGTGGTAAATCACAATCTTTTACAGTCTAAATGCGACCCTGTGTCGTGAAGCTTAATTTGAAATGATAATTTGAAATTATTAGCAAGGGTAAGAAAGATTAAATAATGTGAGAACATAGACATCAGTGCAGGCACAGAATCTCATTCAACCTTGCAAGTAAAACTCCTGTTCATGGATCCTAACAAGGCAGCTGTGAGTTGATTTCTTGTATAAAAACTAAACAGATCAAGTGTATTTGGAAAGGCTTATATGCTTTCAAAATGCAAACAAATGTGGAGGATAATATAAGATTACGATCTGCTTTCACTGATCTGTTGAGCAATGGGCTGCAGGAACATTACCATTGCCTCTTTTTAACTTAGTTTTTGTGACAGTACTCCTTAGAACTGCATTTAAAAGTAGCCATTTAATCTGCATGGTGAAAAATGAGGGTAAGTTGCCATTCTATTAGGAAATAAAAGTAGTAGTATTCTAATTGGACTTTTAATAGGTTCTATATTTAAATATGAATGAGAAGCAGAATCCTTTCAATCCAGAACAGAAATTGCTGCCCCTCCATCCTAAATCCATAGGAAAAAGAAGTGTAAATTGTAGATGTTTGTAACTTGAAGCTGTGTATCATCACTTCACACACATGGCACCCAAGGTTACAGTTTTTATTCCTGGCTGAATAAGGTTTAAAAGAATTAAATTTTTTTTCCCTGCAGTATGACTTTTATTATTTCACAAAGAAGGGGGAAGTGATGACACCTAATCTTACTCAGGGAGATGGATGATCTGTTTGTTTCTACAAAGGAAACTGGGTCTGAAGCACTTTATTAAAGGCAGAAGAGAGCAAATAACAAAACTGGAGGTGGGAGGGCTTACACCTCTGGTCTCACTCACAGAACATCTTGCTTATTTAACGATGTAATGTGGAAACTCATTTTTGATCTTGTGATGTATGCAAGAAATTAAAACCTTCATTCCAAAAAAAAAAAAAAAGCATTTTTTTCTGCCCTGGTAACCAAATATTTATTGATGCTATAGTAAATAATGTTTCCCCATCAAGTTTTTAAAGTTTAAAAATGTTCATAGAAAGCCCTGTGACAGTATGCTTTTTCACCAAGTTAAAGGTTTTTAAACAGTAGTTTCTCCCCTTCGTGTTCTCTCATTTATTTGGTGCCTTGAGAAAAGGAAGTTATGTGGGATTTACAGAATAGCAAGCGTGTACTTTTAAGGGATGTGATTTTCATGGAGCTCTCAGGGCCTACTTTTACTCATGTTATTTAAATGTTTGGGGGCTATATAATGCTTTGCAACTAAAAGCAAGGGTTGCACTCACTGCTTAGTGGTTTAGGTAAGATTTCTCTAAAAGAAAAACCTAGTGGCTATCAGTAGTGCTGCAACCTGGCATGTGCTTTTAGTATTTATAGCATTAAGCTTACTGTTTTCTGGAGCATGAATTAATCCCTGTTATGTACTGGCTTTCTGCATTGGGATGATTTGTGTACATTAGGCAAGATGTTACTGTGAGCTGTTTTTGCAAAAGATGTTGAAGAACAAATATTGATACTTCTGAAGGGAGCGTATTATAAGGGTGATGGAAATGCAGAGTGTGTGGCTTTTCTCTGAAAATGGGACTGGCTGGACAGCCCCCAGTGGAGTCCAAGCATTGGCCAAAGGGATTTGGAAGACCTTTTGTGAGAAGCAGGTGCAGAGCCGGGTGATGGAGAGGCAGCAGGTATGGCAGAAGCCAAGAGAAAGGGCGAAGGGCATAGGAGCCACAGGGCAGCACCCTGGGGATGAGGCTGAGTAACACAAGAGAGTGCGAGCAGAAGCCTAAGAGTGTTTGTGTGGTCCTGAAGAGGAAAAGAGGGAAAGTGGGAGAAGTGCCAGAGGGCAGGTACCGGCTGAATGTGACGGCTGAAATAGGGAGCATGGTGAGGTGAGGCTGAGAGCTCCCTTGGGAAGAGGACTGGAGCTTGGAGGAGAAAAAATGGCAAAGGAGGATTGGATTTTAGGAACGGGTGGGTCGGAGGGGCTGGGATGGGGAAGTGGGAACAGGAGGGTCTCTCAGGTGGGGAGTGGGGTCCTGAACAGCCTGATGTGGAAGAGGGGGATCTGTTTGACCAACCTTCATCTGTTGTCATGCAATGTCAGTGGTATCCCATGGCCCCATGTGTGTGTTACCCCTTAAAATCCTGCTCTGTGCCCAAGAGATCAACCCACAACTGCTGGACTAGTTCCTGCTAGTGAGCTTTGCATGTCTTCACGAGCAACACGATAGCATTTCTGGTTTCTCTGAAATTCTTTTAAATTAAAACCAAAGAGATACCATGCATGAGTGGTGTCAACAGACATCAATCCAGCAAAGCTCAGTGCTTAACAGGTAGGAAATTCAAAATTGCAGTTACAATTTTAATGGGACTGTAAAGCATGATGACTCATTTTAATTATGATTATATGTTGGGGTTTTTCCTACAGCATTCTTGCCCTGTGTTGTGCATGGGATGAGTTGTGCTTAACTGTTATGTTGGATTGTATAGGCAGGGGGGATGCTTGTGGCAGAGAGAAAAGCAGTCCTTATAGGTAAAGCCATTAAAGGCTGGAGTGAATCTCTCTCTGCCTCTGCCGTGAAGGTCTCTGTGTTATCCGATATACTGCCCCAACTTTCACAGGGGAATGCTGGCTGTGTGGATTTGCTTTTCGTTTTAGTTTTTTGATGTGCAAGTCCGAGACCATGGGTTCTGATTTGCAGTGCTGAACACACATAACAGTAACTGAAGTCAGTTTCAGCTGTGATTTTATTGCATGAAGTACTGTCTAATACAAAGGACTTGAAAAGGTCATCTTGTACTCATCAGTTACTCTTCACCTGAATTTGATGAACATCTTTGACCACAATTTCTCTGGATGCCAGCTTTTCATCTTGCTAAAAAAGGGAGGAAGGGGTACAATAACATCCTTACTTTACAGGGGCTGTTGTAAGAATGGTATTTCACAAATATTTACCTACTTTAATATGGTAATGAGGAATAGTGAGGCCCAGACTACAAAATTTGCTGCTTGGTCTTCAGACCAAGGTCTGACAACCGTGCGGTACGTGAACCCCAAGTCCACATCCAGAATAGTTAAGACGAAGCATTTGACTCTGTGTGCAGAGAACAAGACGATGGCCTGTATCAAGGACGGGGTGGGTGTCGGTAAGGAAAGACTGTACCACAGCTTCTGTGCCCATGGGGCAGGAAACAGGGTGGCAGAGGCAATCTGAGTTTTGGCATTTCCCATCTGGCAAGTGACTGTCTTTGTCAACTCAACATCATTTTAGGATTTGCTGGTTTGAAGAAAAAACGGAGATAGGTAAGCCTTTCATTTTTCATTCTTTCAAGACTGAATCAATTAAAATACTATTTTTTCACCTCTGGGATGTGTTACTGATAGAAGAGCTTTATGAATTTCTCTCACCCATACTTTCCTCCAAGAAAAGCAAAGAATATACTAATGACTGTCTTTTCAATTTCCTTCCTCTGTCCCATTTTATTGAGTTTTGATGTTTGCTTTATTATTTGTCTTCACATCGTTTCACTTTGCTTTATTTTTCACTCTATTTTTTTTCCATTAGATTTTCCTCCCTGGTTCCTCCTCTGCACTTTACTTTGCAGACTATGGTAATTGGAATGCAATACATTTAGACTAAAACTCTAGGTATCTCATACTCAGCTGGATCCAAAACTAGACAAAACCCATTTGTCCCAACCCTAGTTCGGGGGTAGGGATAGGGATTAGATAGGGGCCAAAGGACTTTAGGGATATAGTGGAATTCATATCTATGGGCTCTTCATGTAGAACAAGCAATAACAGCACCATAAAAACTAGAATTAATTATATTTTCCCCATTTTATTTTCATGACAAACTCCACCATAACAATGGCTATATAATCCATATGTGTACTACTAATTGTCTCCAAGGTTTTTAAATAAAGAGATACTGAATCATGGGCAAAGTTTGAAAATTATTCTCTCTGACAATCAAGTAATATATATGGAATATTTAAGGCCAAGAACTTTATCTGTCAGGAACTTCCATTTCACAGCATTTCCTGATGGAGATGTACCTACAAATACAGAACACATGTAAGATTAGGGGTTAGCCTTCCAAGGAAGTTCATTATTAAAAGAATAGCAAAGCAAAGAATGTTTGTATTTAGCCTACAGTTCTTTTGTTTCCTCTGCAACTGTTTAATATTCATTAAGACAGAGAACACGGATCTTATAAGTACTTGTATATTCAAATGTTCATTATCTCACAAATCTACTGCTAGCTGTCTTCTTTACAGCCAGTACATATTTTTTTGCTTTTAAAATGCAGGGTTTACTGCAATGTTAAAATAAATAAAAAATCAGAAGTTTTACTGTCTTGTACAGTAGCCTGAAAAACTCTAATGAAACTAGAGTTGATATCAGACGTGTACATGCTAATACGCTTAATTGTTCAAAATTTTGAGTTTGAGACACATAGCTTTGCAAATCAATAAGGAGCGTATTTTTTCATTTTAGTATACTAGTATTAGAAATGAAGAAATAACATGGACCATTAGATACCAAAATACAGAAGAAATCTAGATAAAAAACTTTTCAAGCTGGAAAAGAACATTATTAAAATAACTCTTGAAATTTATAGTTGCATTGTAGAAACAGGGATCAGGTATGAGACAGTAGACATTCTTTCATTGCCTGTGTACATTTATTTCTATAGCTGTTGATGTATGACTTCACCTGGAGGATGAATAGGGCAACTGAACATGCTTCCTTCCAATTAAGATTATGCAGTATATAAACTGGAGTTATGGTTATTGAAAACTGAATGTCTGGACATTTGTTTAGGTAAGGAATGATAGGCCAACCTCTATTCTTATTTGCTGTAAGATCATGACTCAGACCCAATCATAAAGTATACTTTACCTTTTTTTAAGCATGATTTCCTGCAAAAATTGGTCATGTCAAAACACCCTGGCAGGCTTTCCTTCATCGGTAACCTTTTTACCCATTATCTGAATTTGTGCAATTATGATGGAGAGGTAAGTGTCTCAAAAATACTGCATTTCTTTGATATACTGTATACACTGTATGCTGTCAGGTACAGAACAGAGTATCCTATACAAGTAGTACATGTCTATATTTTTCTACAATTTTGTGGAAAATTGCTGGCTGGGTGGAGAAGGAAGCCTGATTAATATCATGTTCAGGGAAAAGCTGCAGTGTGTGCTCAACTCTTCTTACACATCAAAGAGTTCACGTGTGGGTGAGACCTCATGAAAGCCATGCCCCAGGGACGAGCTCAGGTTGTAGCTCACAGCTCAGACAATTCACCAGGGAGGCAAATTCACACTGTGGAGGAGATTGCGTGAATTCTGATGGAAACTTTTTGGAGCTGAATGCATGCTGCAAACTAAGTATAACTCAGTTTATGAAGTCAGTAGTCAATCATAGGTAAAAAAAGATGCATTGGAAACCAAGTTACAGTAGTTGCACTGCTACAGAACTATTTTTCAATTGCAAAAATATATCCACCTTGAAATCTCTTCCTTTGGGACCTGGCAGGGTTGGAAGGAGAGCACTATACATCCCCTTGGGAAGCTCTGGATCTTCTGTTTCTTATATTATAAAAACTAATAATGGGATGGGAAAAAAACCCCACCGATTTGCCCCACAACTGAAGAAAAGCTTAGACCATCTAGATGAGGGAATTTTGGAGAGGCTACAATTTTGGGGGAAATTAGGTATAATTTTTTTGAAGATGATTTTTCTTTAAATTGTGTCTCTGTGAAATCAGTCAGAGGTTTTGAAGGTTAGAATAAATTAAGGAAATGAATAGGTGGCACAGATTGTAGGTACTTAAATATTCCTCATTAATAGATCCTTGTTTCATAATGTAACTTATATCACTTTGCCATATGTAGGATATAAGTATATATTTCATATAGAGTATATCACTTTTTACATATATACAGAGTTTATAGTGGTTTAAGAGTGTAGTGCAATACCTAAGTGCCATGGCTGAATTGTATTTCAGTATTAGAGGTTTCAATAGATACTAGTCAATCAGTACCACAAAAATCTGGACTAATTTTGCAAAATTTGGATGAGAAGGCTCAGAAATATTAGTCCCACTGTCAAAACCCCCTTAAGTCTGGTTGCTTCTGCAAAACCAGGTTTTTTCTGTCCAGAACTGACCCTATAAATATAACATGTATAATTTTTGAATGTGTCCTGTTTACCAAAACAAGAGCTAGAGTTTTGAATTGAAACAGTAACTTTCAGATTTATGGCTTCATTTAATGTTGTGGATATTCTAGTAGATTAAAATGTTACTTGTGAGTTCGGTTTTAGTAAGTTAATTTGTATGATATGAAGACAAGAATTGTTCTACAGTTGAGAGGTTCTAGTTTGAAAGTGGAAAAAATATCATGCAAATGCGATAAAAAGAAATAGCAATGCCCATGTGTTTAATATCTCTTGTACCTGATAGGCTTGTGTATCTTTTCTTTTTTTGGTGGATGGACTGTAGTATTGTTCTAGACTGAAAGTCAGCTCCTGTCTTTTGTTGTTAATTTGCCTGCTAATTAAGTGATGAGATTGATAGAACTTTCTCAAATCCAAATTCCCAGCACTTTTTAAAGCCCTATTACATGGGTTTGAAAACCAATGTGAAAACTGTAGAACAGACTTTGGTTTAGGGTGCCTGTGGTATGGTGGGATTACCTGAGCAGCACCACAGCTGTGGATGGCTCTTAGAAATTGGTATCAGGCAGAGTCAGAACTTTTCAGATCAGTTTCTCTAGGAGACGCCAATTCCCTTTCAGTCAAAGCATTCAATTTGAAACAATCTGAGTTTTCTTTGCATGATCTTTCGCAGAATTTGGATTCTGAGGAATCTCAGAGGACTCAGAAGTCTCTTGGTGAAAACAAGCCATGGTATCCATACACAGTGATGTTGATGGAAACATCAGTATCACTGAGCTCCTGAAGAGTCCTGCTGCTGCTTTCCAGAGTCTCTCAGGTTAGCTCACAACTCCTCTGAAGCAGGATTTTCAAAGCTGGACATGGTACTCCATCACTGAGTGCAGTGGAAAGATTATGTTACATTTCTTGCAGACAAATATTTGTAAATTCAAGTGCAAATACAGTTTTTGCAAAATGTAATGGTAATGTTTTAAGCTTCTGATTATCTCCTAAAGCCATTTTTGCTGTTAATCATCTTTTAAATCTTCTAGGCATTTAGAGGGTTTCCCCTGCCCCAGAAAGGTGATCGTCCTAGCTGATCTTAATTCCTAAATCTTTTCTTGTATTTTAAGGGTAGGCACAACATTGGCCCTTTTCAAATCTGGTATCTCACCCATCCTGAGTGAATTCAGATAAATATTAAGAACACAGAAATTTTCATCCGTTATTTCTTGGAGTACTCTAGGATGAGATTCATGAGACCCAGCACACCACCTGGTTTCATTCCTTCTCTATTTAGATTTTGTCAATTGGAAGTTTGCAGAATGATTACATATACCTAGTCAAGTAATCAAATTAACAGGTTCTCATCATATATAGTTAATGTTAAAACAGCGACTTGGTAATTTCACCTGAAAAATAAAATAATGTTTTCCCATTGCTTGAGGAAATTTATTTAAATGAACCTTATTCTCTTTGTTCTATAGTGTATTGTTTGTTTAGTTTTGTTTTTTTTTTAATATCATCAATCTGACGTGTATCACTTCATGTAAAGTGAATAGAAGTGCAAACAATACTTGTGCCAAGTAAGCTAGTTCTGTATTTGTAGAGGCGTTTAAAGGCTCATCAATCATACAGGTATTTCTCCATGAAAGATATCTCCATTCAAATGCCACTATGTCCTAATATAATCAAAAGCATAGCTAAGAGAAGTTTAACTTACATAAATATTTTTGGTTTGTTTTCCACGCTCTTACAAGCTAGTCTCTGCTAGAAAATTGTGACACCATTCTGGAGACTGATTGTAATTAACCCACTGCCATGCTTGTCTTCACAACTGGTGAAATTAGGGAATGGTCATACTCAGCATTAGGGCAGCTGCTGCTAGTTAGCTGTATGGTTTGTAGCAGACAAAACAATTCCTTCCTGCTTGAGTGGCAAGTTATTTTAACACAGCGTAAATTAAAGATTTCAGTGGTGTTCCTAGCTGCATGACATCCCCTTGGGTGCCTCACTGACATGACCTCTTCGAACGTAATGCTGATCTTGTTGCTTGTCCTGGGGGTATTAGGGGTTGCTTTCTCATCCAGTATGCCATGGAGCTACTCCCTGAAATCATCTAGGAGCTTTATTTAGCAATATCTTCCTCTTTCAAGGATTGGGGGTCAGTGGCAATAGTCTTGATCTCTCCTTTTACTCATGTGCTAAATCTATACTATACATCCAGAGATAAAAATGGTGGCCTGTAGTCATCTTCTTTATTTAGTAATTCCTGTTCAGCCCTGCATGAAAACTGTAATTTTTCAAGGGCTCAAAATGCACTGCATTTTATTTTTAGTCAGCTAACCGCTGAAAATGCAGAAAATTATCTTTTGTCAAAAGAAGGGAAGTTTCCACCAGTGCAAAGCCAAAAGCTTTAGGGAGGAAAACGTGGGAAGCCCCAGGCTCCTTCCCTGGTGGTTGTACAGAACATCGTTCCATCGCAGCTGGCCCACAAAGATCCACTGAGGTAAATTACAGTAGTAGTCTAATAATGATTCCTGTATTTTCCCCTCGGTAGCAACACAGGAATTAAATTTCAAATGGTAAGTTACAACTAATAGCATCAATTTAAATTTCTTTAGTCTCTTCTCTTTTCTGTCCATAAGCACAAGCCTTATTGCAGATGACAGGGTAGAAGCCTTCTGTGAAAAGATTGGTAGTGTGTAGCAGGTGCAGCCTTAATTTTCAGTCTTGATCACTGCATGTTTAAGCATGCAATCCTAACACCAGTTGGTCTTTTATCTTCCTCAAAAAGTTGTGTAATGCTTATCAGTACCTTGATTTAAGCCATATCCATGACAGTTGGAGCTGTTCTGTGACGCTCCATGGCGTGTAACAGCTCATATCTTTACGTCCTATATAATCTATATATTTATTACATATAATAATTCTGATAAAATGTCACCTCTCAAGCAGAAACCTTGTCATGCTACATATTTGAAAGCCAAACCCAACATTTACTGATCGTTTTAAAATGGTGCTGATAGGATGTGTGGCCAATGAGCTTAAGCGTTCAGTAGTTTCTCAGACAGTGTTCTGGAGAGATACGAGAGGAAGTTTGCCCAAGTGTCCTTATCTCTTCAGGAGGCACGTCGTATCTCATAGCAGTAAGGAAATGCAACCAGCTGATGGAACTAGATATTCTTGCATCATTAAAGAAGGTAATATATGAGATGAAAGATCCCATAGATTGTGACAGGACTATTTAAAGAGAGTTTCTTAACCCTCTGAAAAGGTTTTGAGTAAGTTTGTTTCTAGTTTTCATCTGTATGCTTGCTTAGAGGACATTAAAAGCAGGTACAGATCCATTTACAGTTTGACTCATCTTCCACGCATATGTTTGCTCTAGCTGTCTTGAAAATATGTGATGAAGGGAGAAGGGGCTGACCTGCAGGCAGTGTCAATGTGGAATTGCTATCTGCTCATTGCCAGGTCTGAGGATCCCTGGTCAAAAGATGTGTTTGAAAAATGTGTGCTTCGGTACGTGAATACATAGACACAACCTCTATGGACGGAACAGTGAGGACTCCCTCACCTTAGCCATGCCCCAGGGTGCCTTTAGGGGGAACAGGACTCCAGCAGTAGCAAGGGTTGGGTGGTAAGTGAAAGGTGCTGTAAAGGAAGGGGCTGAGGTATATGTTAGTAAACTCTTTCGAAGCTGAAATCTGACTGTGTCAGAATTGGGGGCAAAATCAGCGTCGTCTTTCCACCATGCTGATGTAGGCTTAAAAATACTTGAAGCCTTTGTAAGTGATTCCGAAATTTTTAAATGAAAGCTGATATACATGTAGACAACATTATTGATACTTTAAATGGAAAAACTGAATAAATGTCTGATGGCACTTGTGTTGAAGATGGTAAAAATACTGTGTAAGATCTCTTCTAAATTACCACAGAATTACTCCTACAGACATTAATACAAATACCTTTTTAGTCTTCAGTGATTTTTCTAAAGAACACATTCAGTAACATCAAAACTAGTTGTAACTACTTCAGCTCTGATTTTCTGAATTATGAGAAAAAGTATATGTTCACTTTTCCTAAGGATTGAAAGAGGTATGTTTGAGCCCTGGGCTTTTCTCTTTTACTTTCTCATCTCACTGCAATTGGACTTAAATATACTTGAAGTAAACAAAGCAAGCACCCTGACCATTTATTATATTAGGTGATCTTGGCACAGGCAAGCCTTGTAAAATCAGCTGTGTGTTTAAGCCCCTTGGGAGCCTGGTAGCTAGGGAAAAGTAAGCAAGGTATTTGTACATTTTTTTCAGAAGGGGAGTGCTAGGAAACTGTCAGAGCTCTTCTCAGTTTCAAAAAAGAGCAAAAAAACCAACCAAACAAAGAAAATACTGGTTTTGGATGATGCAAGATAAATTGCATCCTACCTGCATTGGCACTAAACATTCCCATAAACATAGTTATTTTTCAGATGATTTTACTAAACCAAAGTGGTGTATTCAGCAGTGCTATTAAGTGGTAATAGTCAATATTCATAGAGAAGTGGTTTTCAGTTTTTTGATGTCTTGATGTGTGGGACAACCAACTGTAAGGAGGGGAAGAAGAGTGACCTGCACTAGCTAATTTAAATGGTTATTCAGCTATTCACTAACCAGGAAAATTTTTTGACTCAGTACACAAGCAACACAGAGTCCTTAGGCTTTGTTTTATAGCGAACAAGAATTATGGTTTCTCCTAGCCTTAAAAAAATACTTCTACAGCAGGAGTAATGCAATTCCTTATTCATCTGCCTGGTTTTGCTCTCACCTTCATCTATCCATAAGAGTTGGCGTACCTTTCATACCCCTTCATGAGTGCCCAGTTGCTGTTTGTAATTAGCACCGTTTCAGCCCTCCTGTGAGGTTAGGAGCTGTGGAGCAGGTTTCCTCACCCAGGTACCTTCTGACTGCTGCACACACCCGTTTCAGGAGCCGAGGGATGCGAGGGCTTCTTTTTTGCGTTGTGTCCCGTGGGCAGGAGTGAGTTATGTTTGCAGCCTGTCCAGCTTGCCACAGCCTTATCTAGGCAGTTGATGAGCTGCAAGGCTGAGCTACGATGAGGACACTAATGCTTTATTTGATGTGGCTGTCTAGCAGGTGTGCACCTAATGATAGTAAATAACACTGACCAGCAACATATCAGCATGCTTGAAGTGTCACAATAATATAACACACCCTGTCTTAGGGTATATTTACTGTCTCTAACCTTAGTTTTTAAAATTGCAGCTCCGTTAATCTAACCATATGGCTGTATATGATGTAAGATTTCCTCTTAATATAGTAATGTGAGTATTACCTTTAAAAGGTTCTGGTATTTCTTTCACCCTTGTTCCAATACATTTGACTCCAAAGAAAAACTTTTTAACTGTTTCTGCAGTTTATAAAGAAACGTGTCCACTTATTGAAGCCAGACGTGCCATTTGTTAACAGAATTGCATCCTGTGAGGCATCCTGGACAATGTTCCTTTCATCTTTTAAAAACTGCTTCAGCTAAATAACACAGGTATTCAGTCTCCCTGAGTTCACTTAAGGAATGTTGTAATGCTGACTTTAAAATAAATAGATATTTGGAAGGAGCTTGTTCCTCCCTGCTATGCTGAAGTTCTGGTATTTTCATATGGTGCAAGATGCCTTATAAATGTTGTATCTGGACAATTCAGCGTAATGCATCTAAAGACAAGTCTTCCGGTTTCTTGAAAGTCTTCTCATTGTAAATCTCTACTCCTTGAGACATCATTGTGGAGGGCATCTCCCTGCCCCCCTCTAGTCTGATAATAGCACAGTAGCAAAGCAAAAGTTGTAACTCATTAAATGAAATTCAACTTTTGTTTAATGCCTGTGAAACATCATTGTGGATAAAGGACTTTATAATGAGCAGCTTGAGAATAGAGTTTTGCATTGGAAGGTGATGGACAGCTTTAATTATAAGCAAAAATACAATTTCACTTCAACAAGAAAGTCATGTAGGCCATGTAAATACATTGTCTGTCGTATAACTTGTGGGCTCTCAGTGGCACTTTCATCCAAAGATAAAATGATGTTCCCGGGGCCAGCAAGGAGAGCAACACCTTTTCTTTCAGAGCTGCTCCTTGGATTAGAGCAGAGCACTAGAGAAACACATGCTCTGAAGACTGCTTCCTTGTCAGATGGGTGGGTTTTATCCTGCCTGCCTCAAAGCTTGAATGAAAATGAGGAGTGGAGGCTACGGGGATTTGCTGAACGAATATTTGTGTTTGGTCTTAGTGTGTGTATGGAGAAGGCTGCCACAAAGCTGGGATGTGAGGTGTCCGGGTGTCTGGAAGAGGAGCCACTGAGCTGGACTGTTTTCATTAAAGTGGATGTTCTGAAACTATACGAGTACCTGTGGTACTGCTGTGGGTACTCACAACACCTCAGTGGTTTTAAGATCCAGGTGCAGCATTAAACCTCCCAAGAATCAAACCAATATTAAACATTGCCTGTAGGCTTGTGTTTAGAAGAATACAGAGAAAGGATGTTTAAAGGAATAAGGAATCCTTTCTGAAAGGTCAGTTGACTGGTGGCCCTCATTGTGCATCCTGGGTGAGCAGTTTGTGATACATCCACATTTAATTCCTCATCTATGCGATAGGAGCTGTTTGTCTTCTGATTCTTGCAGGACTGTAAAGGCCTGACCAAAGCCTGGCGTTCAGTGCAGAATGAATCATCTTTAGTAGGGTATAAATGTCGGGGAATTGAATCAGGGCGGGGTTAAGTTCGGCTTAAACTCACGTTACCAAAATATATGAAACAGTGAACTGTTAAGACATATTTCATGGGAAAATTCAGTGGTCCCAGCAGTACGCCAGTGAGAGCTGCCAACATAAAACATTCAAAAGCTATTCATTAGAGACACCAAAATTATTAAACTGTTTAAGAATGATAACATTTTTAAAATGTGTACACATTAGGTTCTTCATTATTTGCTCTCTGATTTTGAGGTTTTGGTATTCCTACTTGAGAAAACCATGCATGTACTTCATACATGATATCCAGAAGCTTACTTTAAAACCAATGAAAAAAAGGTTAAATAGTAAAATTGAAAGGAAACTGATATCTAGTATAAACACAGCTTACAAGTTTAAGCTCAAAGAAAAATGCTAGATACTTTAAGGCTCCAGAATAATCACAAGAACTTCTTAATAGTGTATCAAACCAAAACTGGATAATGCATAGCTACATTCACTACGATGCATCTTGACTGTGCATTTAGCAAGAAGAAATTTCCCCTTAAAAAATTAGTGTTTTGTAGTTTTGTACTGTTCTGTCTGATTTCATTGATATAATGTAGATTTTGTAAAAATATTTAAATATAGAACATATTTTAATATAGTTGAGTTTATGCTGAAGCCATTGCTCTTAGGACATACCAGCCCGGATGGATGCAAGAATTAGTATTTTTAGTTCAGTTGATAAAAATGTCTTGGAAATCTGAAAGGAACATTACTTTAGATAGTAAATAGTAGAAAATGTGACTGTTTCAGAAAAGGTAAAATGATACCTAGAATCAGGCAGTATATATTTTCTTTCTTAGTCCCAGTTTAAAGAACCCGGAGGGTGAGGCACTAGCGCACATTTGCATGTGCAACATGAGCTGAATGGTTGGTTTGCGTGATGGAGTATTAGTTAATTTTGCTGGGAAGTTATACAGCACTGTTGAAGAGAATTGCTAATTAGATAATGAGGGAAAATCTCGGACTCCTAAGAGAATAACCATAGAAAGAAGCCAAAGAATTCTTAAGGATTGGGGGAAACAAGAGATGGGAGAAAGCTTTGGGATCATACAGCTAATTACACCTGATAAAGTCTAGACTATGTTGAAGGGATACTTTGAGATCTGGGTTAATTTATGACAGTATGGATAGGTGACAGTAATTGGACTCAGAGACACTATGATGAAAAAGAGAAGTAAAGAGGATAAGAATTTTTGGCTGGGCTGTGCATCTCTTGATGGTATTGTTAATGCATTCAAATGTTAATATTGTATATTAATAGATCCATTGTTTTAAAATTATTCAATGTTGTTCTCTCCTGTTACCAGCATTTTAAGTGCATTAAATTACATAATGAAATAAAATAAAAAAGGTGAGCACAGCCATCCAACTGAGTTCCTGCATGTCAGATGGATGTCTAATACAAATTAAAGCACATGTTGAGTTTAGACTGTGATCATTATGGATTACCTGCAGAGTGCAGATGGGAACACTGAAGGGGATCTGGAGAGCAAAACGTTTGCTGCTTGCAAAGGTATGAGATACCTGAATCTGAAAAGAAACCAGAGAGGAATGGGAAAAGTTGTTAGGAACGCTATTTTGGAGCAGATCAAGAGTGACAGTCAAAATGTGGGGAGTGGCATAGGTGAGAGCTGAGATGATTTCCAGTAGATCTGTCGCCTCTAGAGAAGGATCATGAAGACATGAAAAGGTTGTGGAATGAACTGTGCAATGAAAAAAGTTTTGGGCTGTTTCATTATTATATGTCAGTAACAAAATAAGGTTTTTGTCACTGGGTGAACAACACGCAGCATCCCCATTTTATGGGATTGATGAGAATAGTTTTAAACCGATGAAATGGGATACAGAAGAAGTGCAAGAGACACCATGTACAAACCTTGAGGGCACAGGGAAATTAAAATTGGATAAATGAGACTACAGAAGTGGATAAAGGAACAATATTATTAGGTGATAGCTAGCAAGAAAAAACAAGTCCCACTGTTGGTAAATTGTGACATGGAGATATAGTTAGTGAAAGGATCCCACCTCATCAGGCTGGGAGTTTGGCTGAGGTCAGTGTGAATCGTGGAAGCGTTGGTGCATCAATGTAAGGCTCCAGGCAGGGGCATGGAAGCCTGAGGGCTATCTATGCCTAAGGGAAAAGAAACTTTTGTATTGGCAAGTGGATTTGATTGGGTGTCTGTACACATTAAAAGCATAAAGCTTTGAGAAAAAGAAGATGGGATAAAATAGAACCTCCTGGAATAAAAAACATTTGGAAGAAAAACTAAGAGAAAAGTTCTGCTGAAGTAGTGTTACAGTAAGCCGAAGGTGGATGGGAATAAGGACAGGGAGAGAACGACTCAGAAACTGCCATAGGTCTGTAAGGTTTCCAAAGGACAAATATTTGAGACGTTGCAGACAGTAGTTAATTAATTTGGAATAAAAAGTGCAGGGACTACTATGTAAAGGAGGCATGAAAGTCATCTTTAATCAAAGGTTCAAAAAACTGCTGGAATTAATATAAATATACAATTGAAATATTTAGTAAAAAAGTTTCCCATATTTCACTGGATAAATAATCATCCTAAAAATAGTATGATGCATGAGCAAGGTGTCTACAAGGAATGGAAAGGGAATTGACCAATACAGAGAACTGTGCCTTAAAAATCAGAAAACATGGGAATGAATTGTAAATTTCTAAGAATCGACCTAACTAAGATTTAACTGGTTTTTTGAAAATAAAAATTAGAAAAAGTGAAGAATGGAAGTGCAGTTAGTGTAAAAAGATGAACGTTTTAACATTAGCAGTGATATAGATAGATAGGTTTTAGATGTAATATGTAGCATTCCTTGTATTTTAATGATGCTATCGAACCTGGGACAAATGCAGGGCAGCTAATAGGAATGATTATGCAGAAATGGAAATTCTCACCTCCAGGGGGAAGCAAAACTTAAATTATGTAATTGTTTAAATCAGAAGAGACCATATAATCCACATCCAAGAACTTGCATAATATAATTGCAATTTCAACAGCAAGTACTTTTTAATAAATATATCACATCAGGAATTGGTATACCTAAGGGAATAAATTAAAAATAGTACTTAAATAGGAAAAAATGACTCCGTTAAAGAGCATTAGTATGATCTCAGTAGTATGAGAAGTCTTCTACAAAAAAGTTTTAAGGAAAGAATAAGCAAATGACACAAAACATGATAAATGAGTTAAAATATAATGTAGGCTCTCCACAAGAAGGTCATGCCTGACTAAGCTGATATCTTTAATTGAAAAGATAGCTAAGCTAATTCTCTAAACAAAAGAAGCAATCATATATCAAATCCGTGTGGACTTTAACAAAATACAGTGTTTGTCATCTGCTTTGTAGAGATTTGTTAACATAGGAATTAAGAATGAGTTTTAGGAGAGGAAAGAGGATGAAAAAATTAACTAGAGTCAAAACTGGAGCTGGAGGGCGGGTTGGAGGTCACCAAAGGAAGTTCCCAAGGACTGACTATGGGATCGGTCTAACATGATGTTTCCATTACTGATTGTACCATAAAAGCAACAATATTGGGAAAAAAACCCATAAATCTTGATGTCACAAGTTATCAGGAGGATTATGCTGAAGACTGGTGTTTCATGTAGAAGAAATGGCATGAGCACATGAATTGGTAAAATAGCACAAGTGGGATGAAAAGCTGCTGGTCAGAAGTGGAGTGTCTTGCACTTGGGCCCTTGTACCAGGGTCATGGGGAGAGACTGGACAGGCACTGGAGTGCTAATCACAAGATAATTGAGGCATCAGAGTGATACATTTGTGGAAAATGGACAGATCTGATTGTAGCATGGATCATCTTAACATCTGGCAGTGTTAGGAAGTTTGTTTCCAATGCAAGGAAGCCTTAATTCTGTGTTGTATAAGGTACGTGTAAAGTGTAACGCAGAAAAGTCTGTGCCAATGTTGTCATATGTACTTAAGAAAAGTAAATTCAAACTGGATTAGGTGCCAAGCCAGGTTTCTAAAATGTCTTGGGGAATGGAGAGACTGTTTTATGAGGGGGGGATTAAAATCCTTGCTTTGTGTGACTCTGTAAAAAAAGAAAATTGAGAGGAAATACAATTGCTGTCTTGCACATAGGAGGATTTGTACATAAAAGATAATATTAGCACAAAAAGAAATAATTACAAGCTGATCTTGAGAATCCATGGGGTGAAAATTTAGGCAGCTTCCAAATATGAAGTACGGTGGGACAAGGCACCTGACTAATTTTTAGGTGAAGCTGTGTTGATTCATGAAAAAATTGTATATGATATAGTCCCTATAGGGAACTGATTTGGTAATAAAAAGGATTTATCTTCCCAGTAAAGAGAGACACTGCAGAGATGGGGAGGGAAGACTGTTTAAAATAATAATAGTAAAGGTAGTGTGGTGATATTCTTATAAATTAAGAAATTCATGTGTTTTGGATTCAGAAGGAAGGAAAACCCCATATATTTCTGATATCTCAAAAAACCCACACCCACATCAAAATTGCTTTTTAAACAAAATTTTGCTTGTTTGGGGAGGCTTATCCTAATTTGGCCCCTTTTTACTATGTGGATAGTTTTGTTAAAGGAATACCTGTTTGTATTTCTGAACATTTTTTGTTTTGAACATTTTTTTCTACTTTATTTTGGTAAAACAGATTTTTACACTGTACAAAAAGCAAAATTATACTACAGCTGGCGTTGTGCTAAATTTTTCACATAAAACCTTGATATGTGCCAAGTGTGACTGTATTTTGCTGTATGTTTATAACAGTAATTATTTTTGATGTTAGCTTTCTGCAGTAAAACAATTTCTTGCAACTTATGGGAAGCATAAACTTTATGGGTCTCATATTTAGCATAGAGAAAAGAATCTCACAGCAAAAGAGTAGTTAGTGTCTTGTATTAATATATCTATGATTAGTATGAGTAGTTGAGCTGATTATTTTTATAGCCTGATTAAAAAAAATAGAATGGAATAAATGGGCTTAGTGCAGTGCTGTGCAATGTAATCCTCCTCATGGCAGCAAAGCAGAAGGAAAGGTTTCTGCTGGAAATGGGGTTTGGTCTAGCTTGGTAATGCAGTCTTTCCTTCAGCTCATAGAAAATATTGGCAGCCTTAGGCTATGTTTTGTCTAATGTCACTTTAGTTATTCAGGTTTTTTTGGGCTCCCTTTTTCAGCTTGAAGGAATTAAGTCCCATTGAGATGGAAAAGATCCATATCTGAAATAGCGTAAATTGTTTGTTGATTTTGTGAAATGTGTAAGTCATAACTATGTGAGCAAAACCAAATCTTTAACTTTGATGGCATGCTGTGTGCTTTCTCCGTCTCCCAAAATGTTTGTCCTTGGAGGTGATACATGGTGGAATCCTTCTGAGGGTAAAGATAATGACGCAGTTATGTGTTCCTGGGACTACACTACTGGGTTAAGTGTTCTGCTGGGTTGGTTTTTTTCCAATTCATTTCAAGTAGATGATGATAATTTACACTGACGTAGCGAGTTTGGTGAATAAATGAATCCCCGGGAAAAGTTAGGCTGTTGCCCACGGTCTTGTTTAGAAGAGCGAGCGTTTTCAGGAATGCCGGACGATTGCTGCTGGAGCGTGGCATTTGTGACGGCTACCATGGGGCGGGAGCCAGCCGTGAGCTCCTCGCCCTGCTATGCTGCTTTTATGCCGGCGTTTTCTCTGCAAACAGGTAGTCCTGCTTCACACACAGTTGCCTTTTGGATTTTGGCTATGTCGATGCAATTGCATTGACTTCAGCTCAGTTATGACCATGTAGCTAAGATAGGAATCTGGTGTAGGGCCCCAGTAGGGGGAGGATGTTCCCGCGCCTGCCAGCTTGGCCCCGCTGCCCATCAGCAGCGGCATCCCTGCTGAGCTGGGCACCACCAGGCAGGGGAGAAGTGACCTGCGTGCAAGGCAAGTGCTCGACCCCTGGAGAGATGCAGAACTTGATCTAACGTTGTCCTTGGTTTGCACTATTCTCCGTCTTTCTGCAAGGTCACCGGCGGGTGTGGGCATGGGGAGGATTTTCTCTAGCAGGCAATGATGAGTCACCAGTGGAAACCGCTGCAGGTGGGAGACTGCCTATTTCAGGAGTTACAAATGATAAACTAGTTAAGAAATGTAGGTGGAATAGAAATGAGCCCAATATGAAGCTAGACTATTTGCAAGTTGGTGATTTTCTCAATATCTTTCATTTTGAATGTTCAGACGTTCTGCATTTCCTAACTAAATATGTTGGTGAGTTTGTGTTATTTCCTGCTTAGACATAACTAGGGCATGCGGAGGATCTAGGAGGAGATCTGAGATAGCTATCATCTGAGATTTCTATCCTCAATTTGCAGCCCATGCTGCGGAACACAATCTGAATATTCATTTTGAACTTTTGGGGGTTGCTTATCCAAACTATTTGAAATTCGCCAATGATTATCAAAGCTTAAATCTTCTCTTTGCTTCAATTACTGAGAGATGCTGCAAATTTTTACTTGGGAGAGTAGTCAGTATGGGGAGATGTGCTACATAGCTCCAACTTTGAAAGTAGGACAGTTCAAGTATCATGTGCTATTTTTTTTGTTTAAAAAGCCCCCTAAAGCAATGGAGAAAGGACATCTAAAGATTTACATTTCCTTTTTGGAATTTATAAACAGAAGCGATCCTGCCTTAGCAAACTGTAATAGCCAGCATTGCTATTTGCTTGTTTATTTGAGCAATGATGAAGTTACATAACTTTTCTTTAGGTAATATACTCGCCAATGTAAGCAAAATCAGTTCCTGTCTTTTATACCTGGACTTACAGCTTTCCCATTTTGTCTGCTTCCTGTACATAAAATACATAGTCTTAGCCCCTGAACAACTGAGTCTCAAGAGTAGAATGTGGTACCAGTGGCGTATCCAGCTCAGTATCACCCTGTGAAAATAGGTTTTTATAATAAAATTTGTGGTTGCACATATCACAGACTGTCAAAGTTTGTCTTGTATTCCAGATTAAAAGTCTGCTTTCTATTCACTGCTGTCATGTTTTGCTTTCCCTTAGCTTTATTTTGTATTACTCTCTTACCTTGCCTCGCTTCTGTCTCCCCTCCGGTTTCTCACCTCTTATTCCCCCCACTGTAAAAGGTTTTTATTTTCCTTTGCTGCAGCTCCAGTTTTTGCTGGTTTTCCTGTTCTCTATGCATGTTTTTCTTCCTGTCATTAATGTTTACCCTGTATTTTTTTGTGGTACGGACCACGTGTTTGGGTGCACCGAGAATGAGTGAACGCAGTCTTGGGGGTGGAAAGTTAAAGCTTCATGATGACCAAGTCTGTACCTATAAAAATAATGCAGTCAAGTGCTGTGGAGGCCAAAAGACCACATCTTTCTTAAAATAAGGCAGAGCAGAGGGGGTGAGGTTTGCCTGTTTTCTCCGTGCCATAGTATAACATAAAGTTAGTTGCTCTTGAAAGCGATCCAAATGGCTGCTGGATTTTTTCTGTGGCCCTGGTCTGGGCAATCGAGAAGCGGAAGAGTATGTGTGTGACACCTGTGGGGTGGGGAAGAAACCTTTGAAAAAATTAGAGGGGACGGTGATGTATCTGATTCCTCACGAGGAAAATTACTTCTTGCACATAGTGGGATAGCTGGTACGGGATGACAGGACAAACCCCCTCAAGACAGAAGCATGGAGCCTTCTTGGAAGGGTTTCCATTGCACTGTACCAAGAATTGAAAAGCAGGCAAGGAGAGGTTTTTCCCACTGCTTTGTATAACTGCATTTGAAGAACAGGCCTTTGCATGTCATTTCAACTCTGTGCAAAACATAAGGGAAAAGCATTTAAAAATGAGTCAAAATGAGTGGTAGAAGTTTCCTTTGTTTTCAAGTGGCTGGGCTGGTATTGCAAAGAAGAGAGAGTGATAAAAAACCCTGCCTAGAAGTATGACAATGTCTGCAGAAGGCTTTTTTTGTCTTTTTTTTTTTTTTTTTTTTTTTTTAAGAGGAATTGCTTAGTTTACTTTCTGAGACTTCAGCTGCATCAGTATGACAGACCATGTTACTCTGGTGATTAGAATTATCCCTGCACTTTCCTTTTGCATGGAAGAGAAATGCTCCCGTATGCCAGAGCAGGCAGTGCCCCTTCTGTTTGCAAAGTGAAACATGTCACCTCCAGAAGCAGAAACATATTTGTGATGGGAGAGAAAAAAAATATTAATCCTTTCAAGAATTAATTTTCCAGACCATGCTTTTGCAAGGTACCGCATGCGTAACCTAAAGCTGCTTATCTTAGATAAGGATAGAGGGGAAGGACAGAGGTCTGTGGGTAGGAAAGAAGAGAAACAAACGGCAAAGCACAGACTCAAGGTGGAACGCAAATATATTTATGTGTTTCTATGAACTGAAATGTGATTAGAAAAATGACAATGTTCCGAAGGTAGAAAATGCCCTTTGGCTTGAGGGATGAGCATCGCATAGGACTGGGGGATGGCACAGCAAGGCAGCGAGCGCATCCCTCCGTTGCTGGGCTCGTGCTCGGGATGCCTGTGAACGGACATCCCGAGCGAGTCAATTCCTCACCCCTTGAATCTGTGCCTCAGCAGGGAGGCTGCAGCAGGAAATCCTTTAACACACCCCCACACACACCCCCACACCTTCAGAGCCTGTCTCATTTTCCTTCAGATGTCCTCAGCTGCTGTAACATAATGTGAGCTAGGTGACGATAAATGTCACTGGGAGTACAAGGCACCCATTCAAACACTCAGGGTGAGTCTGCTGGGTTAAATTTTTATCCATTAGACAGATATTTATTTTTAATAAAAGGTTTTTTTAATATTAACTTTTTAAGCTAGAATGAGGTATGATGAGAAAGTTAAAAAGATTTCACTACCCCCTAAGGAAAAAAAACCCCACAAAATAACTCTCAGGTGCTTTATATTTGTTTACTAACTGGAAACTTGGGATTATTTTAACAAGAAAATTGCAAATAAGTACTTTTTCTTTGGAATTCTGATACTGTAAATAAAATGTGAAATACTTTCCCTGTACAGAAAAAAATTATTTTACCAATTCATTAGTTTACTTGTGTTTTGTATACTGAAACTTATTTTCACCTTTCTGATGATGAAAATGGATAAGTTACTTCAACCTGTCTCTATACATGTATTCTTGTTTTTTTATTAGTAAATTTTTTTTTGTATGGTCTGTAAGCAGATATCTGAACCAAAATATTTTATCCTGAAGTTCTGTTCCACTCATTCATGAGTAATTTCTTTCCACTTTTTTATAAGTAGGTGATTAGAGGGATAGGCACATACTAGTAGGTTTCTAATTATTTTGGCTTACACTAAAATAAAATTCCATTTAAAATGAGAATACGTTTAATGTGTCACTGAATGAGACTATAGCTATAATCTCATGATAATGGTCTAACTTTTACTTGCAGCTGTATCCATCAAACCCAAAGCAGAAAGGCAACATGAAAAATTAGAGTAATAAAAGAGCAGATACTTTGCTTTAGTGAGAGACTGTGTGTGACCCGCCCTGGTGAGTGTTAAGAGAAATTTGCCTTCCTGAAACTACTTAACATTAGTATGGTGTGTTAGCAGCCATCAGTCTGATCCAAAATAACAGACATTTGGGCAAGGAAATGTGGGGTTTTTTTATTAGTACTTTCTTATTAATTTATTTTAGTATGACTGTGAACCCATAAATGTATTGTTGTAAGTAAGCCATCTTTGGTGTTGAAAGAAAAAAATCTCATTGCTTTTTCCAGCTTTTGGTTTTCTTGGTGTTCCAGCTCCTGGAATCATAAAAGTGGATTTAAACCTCTGATTTCAGGAAAAGGAAAAACAATCTTGACATTAGAGTTACAAAATAAAAATTGTGGAAAAGTTATCCTTGTGTAACATAAATGCTCAAAATCCAAGAAGCAAATAAAGAGTCCAAAATTTATTTTGAATTTCACTAGGAACAGGGAAAGGGGACAGGGATGTGCTAAACTCAAGAGCTTGTTAGCTCTTTAGGTTCAAAATACCACAGAATATTTTCAAAAGCTTCTACTCTGTCTCCCCACATCTCCCAAGGAGGATGTGGATTTGTAATAAAAGCTCTGTGAAAACTGGCAGAAAAGATAGGAGTTCTGAGCAGCTTTAATCCTGTTCTTTGAATTCATACAAGGAAGGTAGCTATTCGTCATTTCATTTTTCATGTTGTCTTTCTACCTTCACTAAATACACCATCGAGCAGCTTCACATCAGCTCTAAATGTGAGGAAAACCACAGCCTGCCTTACAGAAAGTGTCAGTTGTGGCTGGGAAGGTCTACGGGAGGAGAAGGACCCATCCTGTTAACTTATTTTACCTTGCTTAGCTTGCCTTTGAATTGTCATCAGCTTTGCTTCGCACCCTTCCTCTGACACCTGGGGAGGAAGGAGGTGCCATCCTCTTCACAAGTTGTTACGAGATTCTCCCTGGTGACCGTCACGTGTAACAGAGCAAAGGCGGGCAGAGCCTGTGGCGCGGTGGGACCATGGTCTGCAGTGATGGACGTGGTTTCAGCCTGGCCTCAGTGAGTGCCCTGAGCCCACTCCTTCAGCAAGGCCACCGCTCCTGACAGCAGGGTTCGTAAACTATGGGGTTTCTTTGCCCAAGTGGACATTTTCTTCCTACAATACGAGCAAATGATTTAGTTTAAGTGCTCCCAATTCAGTCATAATTACTTGTAGGTATAAAGAAAGGAGACTGAGTTAAGACTTCTGTAAGAGAGCTTTTAAGAGGAAAGTTTGGCTTCTTCCTACGCTTCGTGGGACCAACACTGATAGCCAACCATTTTTGGTGATGCTCAGGTTAGGAAGCACAAGAGCGCTTCTCCCCTCCTTCCTCCTGGCTGCCTCCTGGTGCTGTGCTGGAGTGAAACTGGGCAGGGGCTGTCCCTGTCCCTCACTAGGCCCCAGATTCCCAGGGCAGAGTGGGGGCTGCAGAGGTGCTGGGGACGCGGCCACCACCTTGGCTCACGGCCCCATTAGGTGGGTTTCTGCTACTGAGGGTAAAGGATGTAGGGATGTGCTGGTGAGAAGAAGGACAGGAAAAAAGTGACGTTCCCACTCTGCTGGAGAAGGAATAAACTCCACTGAGTTTTTGGCCAGACCTTGTGCAGGGAAGAGTCATGGTCCCCACTGGGGCACGGGAGCTGCCGTAGCCACGTGTGTAAGTGGGATCCCAGTGCAGTCATGTCGCTGTTGGAGCTGGTTACAGGTTACCATGCAGCCAGTGACTTGGCATTAGTAAGGTCCAGCTGAGAGCTAGTTACCCAAGGACTTATTTCTGTTTTTTTGTTACTAGGTTAGCTTTTCACTGGATAGGTTCCTTGAGCCAGTTATCTGAGAAACCAGAGAGATGGGTGGGAATCGGGAGGTGCCAGATGGGGCAGATGGTGGGCTCAGTGATGGCACAGGTTTTACTGGGGCATGAGGGGCTGCAGGGATGGTGGAGGCAAGGCAAAGAAGGTCTGCTGTCCTCGACAAGGACTTTGCTCCAGTGTGTCTCAAATCCCTCCCTAAAGGTCTTTCCACGTGGCTTTAAGACCCTCTTCTCCTTCAAAAGTGTCTTCTCCTCTGTGATGCATTGCTCATGCTGCAGTTTTCATAATGTGATCGTCCTTGTCACAGATGGAATATTTTACAAAGTATTCTGTCTATAATATAAGAAATATGCTAAACATGACCATTATGCTGCATTTGAAATGTAGAAATGAAAATATAAGTTGAAAGGTAGAGCTATTGCCTCTGCTGGGTTTATAGCATGCTGTTGATGGGAGCTGTTAACCCTAAAACCTCCTGGGAGCAGCTCATTCACTGTGGGGAAAATGCTGGAATAGAATTAAGGGTTAATAAAATGTAACAAATTGAATTTTTTGCAGCTATAGCTGACCATTATTTTTCAAGTTCTGTAATAAATGTTTTAACATAGAATGGTAACACAAACTGTTGCCAAAATAAATCTGCATGTTAAATCCCACTTTTGTTTTGATTGAGGCGGAGTCAGTATTAACTGCATGATCAGAGCGCAGACGCTGAGTCCTATTCTTTCCTTAATTGAGAATTGCTGTTACAGATACTTGACAGTGGTTCATAGTGGCAATAATCCCTTTTGAAAATGATTGTTATTCTAGTTCATAAGTAGCTTGCCAGGGCACTAACCCCAGCTTCACCTCTGCTGGTTAGGAAAAGAGTCTGGTCGGTAGCTGGTGGTGATGTTTAGTGATTTCCTACTAGATGATTGCCAAAGTAACGATTCAAGAAAACACAACTTTTAAAATATTTTACTTTACCTTTGGTTACAAGGAAGGTGTAGGCTGTGAAAAATACTGTAACTCTCATCGTTCAAAAAGAAAATCCGTTGCTTACTGAGAGTGCTGACTTAAAAATTCTTGCATGTCTTTTGTTGATCTTGCATGCTGATGCACACGACCTGCTAATGCGATGCTTGGCTTTTCATACAGAGCCATTCATCCATGTTATATGTGAATGAAGCTTCCTGGTTTGTACATGTGCTGTGTCACATTCCTCTGGTTTTCTAACAAAGCTTTTAATTGGTATGCTGTGACTAATGAGCATGAAGTCCCAGAGGAAATGGAGCAGAATTTTCCATTATCCACCAAGATGAGCTTCAAGCACATAGATTATCAGGGCTCGAACTCCTGGATAAACCAGGGTCAAAGGCTTCAAGTATAATGGAACCTCGTAGTTGAATATTTTGCTTCCATTACATTAAATTAATAGTTTCTCAGCAAAACTGCATTGTCTGTCTGATAGCATTGTGCAAACTGTAACTGGCATTTTGCTTGGACATCAGATCGAATCCCTGACCCTTTGCTGTTAAAGTTCCCATAAAACTTGAGTGCTGATGTCCTGCCTTCGTTCCGGTTTGGGTAATGATGTGTTGCATACTTTTGTGGGATAAATCTCTCTTTGGTTTCAAGCAGAGTACTTGCTCTTCATTCTTCTTCTGAAAAACTATTGTACAGTGTTGCTGACACAGGATTGCTGCCATATGGTGCATCAGAAGTGGTTGCATTTTTGTGGGGAGTAAGAGCTCTGACTCAGACTTGAGCGCATTCAGGACCACTAGGCTTTTGAGATTGGACGAGATTAGGCATAGTCAGACCAGCATACCTGTAGGCTACATCTGCCAAGTAGAGCAAAGTAATTTCTTCTGTGCCTTATGTTCAGCACACCTACTAAGTGTCCCCAACAGGTGCTCTATCAAAGAAAATGTAAATTAAATTAAAAGCATAAAAAGATATTCATATTGCCACTGGACTTGGTGGATAAAATTACGGTTAGCTTTCCAATAAAGTATATGGAATAATATTTTTACCAATTCACTATTTTAGTATTTAACCCAATTTACAATTAATCGTTTCCTCCTTTCTAATAGAGTCTCAGTGTGAGTTACGTTTTGCAGTGAAACCATCAACCCAGAAAAAAAGGAAAAAAAAGGGATTAGTTTTTGGTTGTTTTTTTTTTTTTTAAAAAGGCTAGTTTCAGCAGGTCAGTTCCCTGACCTGTCACAGTTCAGTGTGTAGCTGTGCAGAAGTTTGTGGGGACAGGGACTGGAAGTGAGCAGCTGTGGGAAGAAGGGATGTCTTCTTGCTGTGACATTACCACCTCATACCAGGTTAAAGTTCATGAAACTAAGGCTTATGTCTTGGGAGTCCAGAATTAAAAAAAAAAAAAAGGAAAAAAAAAAAGGAAAAAAAATATCTAATTTCTCTTCCATGTTGAAGCTCATCACCGTAGCAGTGGGTGGAGACAAGCTGTGTGGGGTAGGCTGGTCCTTCTCGCATAGGTGGCTCCTCACCTCCCCCAGCAGCTGTGGCTGCGCGAATGCAGCCTTGGGTTTGCTCCTTTCTTACATGGCTGGTATACTTCATTTCCTAACTCTGGAAAGGTGGTTGTCTTTTGGTGGGCTCTTGTAGACCCTCTCCATTCTCACCCTGTGAGGGAGTTGCCAGGGGTGCCATCAGCCTGCGCCGTCATCTCTCGTGCTTGGTGCGCGTGTGGCTCATTTTTCTGGGCAGTGGATGTGTGCATCGCACCGCGTGAAACACAGTGAGGCAGTACGCAGGGAGTTCGGTGCATCTTTTTGAGAAACAATAAGAGATTTGATGCGCTGGCAGTATCTTGGCCAGTTGTTTCACAATACAGAATTGTTTTCTTTTCTGTGTATATTAAAGAAAGGAAATTCTCTATAAGCACTGTATTAACAGAATATTAACATTGTATTTTTAGATTCAAAGCTTAGCAAATGCAAACGCTGAGAGCAATAAGTACCTTGTGTATTCAGATTGTGATATATTGCCTTTTTATCCAATGAGGATGGAGTTTACCCTTCCTCTGTAATCAGGAGTTCTGTGTGCACTATTAACTGTGGATAGCTGTAAATAGTTGGTTGTCCTTTTCCTACTGTCAAATGTACCAAGGGGACAACCTAACTGTGCACCAAAGCATGGTATCTATTATTGCTTTAAAGCCTAATGAGAAAGGAAGGGGGAGGGGAGTTTAAAAGTTTTGTATACATTTGCAATGCAGATAAGAGAGCACAGCTGATGTACTCCAGTGTGGCATGGAGTCACAGATCATAGAATGGTTCAGGTTGGAAGCAACCTTAAAGATCGTCTAGTTCCAACCCCCCTGCCATGGGCAGGGACACCTTCCACTGGATCAGGTTGCTCAAAGCCCCATCCAATCTGGCCTTGAACAATTCCAGGGATGGGGTATCCACAACCCCTCCAGGCAACCTGTTCCAGTGTCTCGCCCCCCTCACAGTGAAGAACTTCTTCCTTACATCTAATCTAAACCTACTCTCTTTCAGTTTAAAGCCATTTCCCCCTGTCCGATCACTACATGTCTTTGTAAAAATTCCCCCCTCCAGCTTTCTTGTAGGCCCCCTTTAGGTACTGGAAGGCTGCTCTAATGTGTCTCCGGAGCCTTCTCTTCTCCAGGCTGAACAACCTCAACTCTCTCAGCCTGTCCTTATAGGAGAGGTGCTCCAGTCCTCTGATCAGCTTCGTAGCCCTCCTCTGGACTTGATCCTACAGGTCCATGTGCTTCTTACATTGGGGGCCCCAGAGTTGAATGCAGTAATCCAGATGGGGTCTTACGAGAGCAGAGTAGAGGGGTAGAATCATCTCCCTCAACTTGCTGGTTATGCTTCTTTTGACACAACCCAGGATACAGTTGGCTTTCTAGGCTGCAAGCTCACATTGCCGAATCATGTTGAGCTTCTCGTCAACCAACACCCCCAAGTCCTTCTCCTCAGGGCTGCTGTCAATCCACTCATCATCCAGCCTCTATTTGTGCTTGGGATTGCCCTGACCCATGTGCAGGACCTTGCACTTGGCCTTGATGAACTTCATGAGGTTCACACAAGCCCACTTCTCAAGCCTGTCAGGGTCCCTCTGGATGGCATCCCTTCCCTCCAGAGTGCTGACTGCCCCACACAGCTTGGTGTTGTTGGCAAACTTGCTGAGGGTGCACTCAATCCCGCTGTCCATGTCACCGACAAAGATGTTAAACAGTGCCAGTCCCAATACTGACACCTGAGGAACGCCACTCATCGCTGGTCTCCACTTGGACATCGAGCCGCTGACCTCAATTCCTTGACTGCAATCATCCAGCCAATTCCTTATCCACTGAGTGGTCCATCTGTCAAATCCATGTCTTTCCAATTTAGAAATGAGGATGTTGTGCAGGACAGTGTCGAATGCTTTTCACAAGTCCAGGTAGATGATGTCTGTTGCTCTTCCCTTACCCACCAATGCTGTAAGCCTGTCGTAGAAGGCCACCAAATTTATCAGGCATGATTTGGCCTTAGTGAAGCCATGTTGACTGTCACCAATCATCTCCTTATTTTCCATGTGTCTTAGCATAGTTTCCAGGAGGATCTGCTCTGTGATCTTGCCAGGCACCGAGGTGAGACTGACTGGCCTGTAGTTCCGCAAGTCTTCCTTTTTTCTCTTTTTAAAAATGAGGTTATGTTTCCCCTTTTCCAGTCAGTGGGATCTTCCCCAGACTGCCACAACTTCTCAAATATGATGGACAGTGGCTTAGCCACTTCATTTGCCAGTTCCCTCCGGACCTGCAGATGCATCTCATCAGGTCCCTTGGACTTGCGCACTTTCAAGTTCCTTAGATGGTCTTGAACCAGATCATGTCCTATGGCGGGAGGTTGTTCATTCTCCCAGTCTGTGCCTTTGCCTTCTGTGTCTTGGGTGGTGTGCATGGAGCACTTGCTGGTGAAGACTGAGGCAAAAAAGTTATTGCGTACCTCAGCCTTCTCCATGTCCCAGGTCATCAGTTCTGCTTCCTTCCGGAGAGGGCCCACATTTTCCCTAGTCTTCCTTTTATCACCAGTGTACCTACAGAGGCTTTTCTTGTTGCCCTTGATGTCCCTGGCCAGATTTAATTCTATCAGGGCTTTAGCGTTCCTAACCTGATCCCTGGGTGCTCGGACAATTTCTCTGTATTCCTTCCAGGCTACCTGTCCTTGCTTCCACCCTCTGTAGGCTTCCTTTTTGTGTTTGAGTTTGTCCAGGAGCTCCTTGTTCATCCATACAGTCCTCCTGGCATTTTTGCCTGGCTTCCTCTTTGTTGGGATGCATCACTCCTAAGCTTGGAGGAGGTGATCTTTCAATATTAACCAGCTATCTTGGGCCTCCTTTTCCCTCCAGGGCTTTATCCCATGGTACTCTACCAAGTGGATTCCTGAAAAGTCCAAAGTCTGTTGTCCTGATGTCCAGGGGAGTGAGCTTGCTGTGCACCTTGTCGCTGCCCTAAGGATCTTGAACTCCACCATATCATGGTCAGTGCAGCCAAGGCTGCCCTTGAGCTTCATATTCCCCATCATCCCCTCCTGGTTGGTGAAAACTAGGTCCAGCATAGCACCTCTCCTTGTTGGCTCTTCCATCACTTGGAGAAGGAAGTTATCATCAACATGTTCCAGGAACCTCCTGGATTGCTTATGCCCTGCTGTGTTGTCCCTCCAATAGAGATATCAGGGTGGTTGAAGTCCCCCCATGAGGACCAGGGCTTGTGAATGTGAGGCTGCTCCTATCTGTCTATAGAGGGCCTCATCCACTTGGTCTTTCTGGTCAGGTGGCCTGTAGCAGACCTCCACTATAATGTCACCTGTCCCTGCCCTCCCTTTAATCCTGACCCATAAGCTCTCAGTCAGCTCCTCATCCATCCCCAGGCGGAGCTCCATGCACTCCAGCTGCTCATTGACATAGAGGGTGACACCCCCTCCTCATCTCCCCTGCCTGTCCTTCCTGAAGTCCATCCATTTACTCATCCAGGTCACTGTACTTAAAGTACATAAACCCAAGGGAGTTGCTGTGAAGGTGAATCCTGCCTTTCATTTTCATTTGACAGATTCTGTGAAACTCAGCATGGATGTCTGCTAACCATTATTACACTGCAGGCTGTATTTGGTGACCCTAGGGGTATTGCAAAACATGCCATAGCTTTGATCTGTAGAACACCTTCTGACCTGCAGCGATGCAGAGTGCCTCGCAGCCATTGGGCTGGTCATGCAGCTGCAGCACATCTGTGCTCGTAGGGAGGGATGGTGCCAGGGACTGGTGGAGCTCCCCAGCACACGTGCCTGGCCTCAGGGCTGGTCTGAAGTTCTAGCATCTTGTTTAGGAGCCCACAGCCAGAGGGAGGACTCCTGTGTTCAGTCCAACCTCCATGTTGTCCCAGACAGCAGCAGTGTGGAATCACAGTCACAGATTTGCCTGTTTCCAACTCAAAAACTAGCTTGGTTTTTATACTTACTGTGCGTATTGGAAAGCTGTTTGGTGCATCACTCCTTTCTTTAGCCAGAGTTGTAGCATTCCGGCTGTGCAAAGAGCGTTTATCTTTACCATTTGAAACATCTCCTGTACTGCAAGGGCGGAAATGGTTATGGTCAGCTTGTTTCTCTGTGTAGGGAAACATTTGGGAGTATCATCCCCCCATCCCCTTCTGCTTTTTTGACTCCACGTGCTGTCATGACAATCCGGAGAAATCACATGTATGTTTTTATTTTCATGAGGGTGAGAGGGAAGTGATTAAAAGTATGGTTTGGGACCCATCCCTTAATGTCCCATGTGAAAAGCATTACCCAGCAAAAGTTCCAACCTTATGCCTTTAAAAGACAAACATGTTTCTCCACCAACATCAACAGGTACCCAAACACACAAAAGCCTTAAACAATTGTCAGGCAACAGCAAGGATCTCAAAAAAACCCAACTCTTCACCATCCCACAGCTGTATTTCCCATAAAATTAAAACCAAGCCTTACACTTTTTTACAAATGGGATTTTGGCAGCTATATAGAAATGACCTTTTTCCAGTCAGTAGTTCAGCTGTTCATAGAGGTGTGTATGGAGTAATATCAGCTCTTAAGGAAAATAAATGCTAATATATGCTAGAAGACTAATATTTTCCCATTTGTACTGTTGGTTTTATTCTTTTCATTAAAAGCCTTAAAACTTTCTTCTGGATTTTAAACTTGTATTTTAAGGATCTATAAAGCCATAACCTTTAAGATTCTTACCTGCTTTGCAAAATGTGGGTAACGGTTTTTACTTTTTTAGTGCTTTGAAAATATATTCATATCCTGGTAAAATATACGACATTAGTTAATCTGGAGCTTCACTAAGCAAATGTAAAAGTCAAACTTTTTAAAAGAGTGAGAAATACTGGAATTTTTAATATCTCTCTGAAATGAGATGCCATCTACTAGTTTTTAGTGTTTGGTTTGTTGGAAAGACCAGAAGTACAACCCTTATTGACTTAGTCCTGTGCTGAGTGTAAATTCACACAAAGAAGAGCAATTTAACATGTGACTGACCTTTTATAGTGTGAAAAGAAGAAACGCACTGTTAAGGTTACCCGAGTGTGGCAGGATGTTTAATCAGCTTCTTTGCTTTAAAGAACAGTAGGAAGGAGATGATGTATTAAAGACGATAGCGTCTTGTAGATTTTAACTCGTAATGCCAGGATCTGAGTACAATAGCAGATTAAATCTCTGTAGGGGAACTTCCTACTGGACTTTCTATTTTTAGATGTTTGTGGCTGCTTCTTCCTTTACTTCTCACTGGTTGGCTTTTGCTCCCTTGAAGACTTGAGTTGCTTTCTCTGAGATCTGCTTCCAAACTCTGATAATGTATTTCTGTTTAGACCAATCTTTTTTTCCTCAGTTTTGTAGTAAAAGGCAAAAGAAGACACCATAAAAGAAGCCATGCATTTTCTGGTTGTATTTTAGTGTACACATGAGGTAAGTTCATGACTTTGAGCACTAAATATTTGCAACACTCTTAGCATGTGTGTAACAGCACTGCAAACTTCCATGTAATGATAGTGAATCAACCCAGATTTGCTTTGGCAGCTGGGTAGGTAGGATAGTCTGGTGTCCTGTGCATTCAGCTTATCCCTCACATATGAAAACTCCCCATAGCTGTGAGTGCCTCCTCTGAGCCATGCATGCATCCATAAGTCAGATGGCTTCACCTGGCTGTCTTTTCTCTCTGACCGACGCTGACTGGTTCCAGAATAGCTCTGTATTTTAGGAACTGCATCTTTTTTCTCTACTATGCTCTGTGCCCTCTCTTGAGAGATTAATTTACAATAGGAGTTCTGATTCTAATCCATCTCAGACCTGGCACATCTGGGGTTATGATATTAATTTTAATTACAATTAGACATTCTTCCTCTTCTCCACTCTTCATCCTCAGTTGTTGCAGTTCTGTGCATCAACTCCGCCTCCCCTCCCCCTCCCCCCCCCCCCCCCCCCCCCCCCGCTTCTATTATGTTTTCAGGGGTCACATCTCCTGCATTTCACTTTCAGAGGCACATTTTTGTGTCCATTCTGCCTTTATCTGTAATTTGTATTTTTGGATCATACATTTACTACTGAGCTTCATCCTTACACCAGCCAATGTTCCTTATTTTTAATAAGTTGTATTAACACGGTAAAACAATTATAATATTACAGAAATATTCTGCTAATAGTCTTGTACATTTAGAAGAATACTCTTCTTTTTCACTGTAATGAATTTTTGGTTTCCTGTTTTTTAATGAATTAGCTTCCCAGTCTCCTGTCTCTCCGATGTTTTGTTCTACTTCAGCTGTCACCAGTCTAAAGCAGCGTTTGGTTTTTGCTTGCTCTTGAACCCACTGGTGGAGTTCTCTTTATTCTACTCTAGTGGGCTCTTAAGTTACAAGTTTTTTACTTCCTTACTTTGTCAAAAGTACTCCAAGTACTGTGCAGCTCCTGTGTCATTTAATAGTGGCCGTATTTTGTCCTTGTTCGTTGTGGGGACGCAGCCAGATCAGAGCAAGAATTTAAGTCAAATTACTCTAAAAATAAGCTTAGAAACCTCCTTTTGAGGACACAGGAGTGAATGTTGTTACTGACATTCAGCAGCCTTTGTTATGCTGAGTCTCCAGCTCTGAGTAATGCCCATGTCTTCAGCATCAGATCTACTACCTGCCTCTTGTGATGCCAAACAGTCCACCGCAGGCAGTGAGACAGTGATAGCCAATAGCACCCACCCATGGTACGTTTTAAATGCCTTGAACCCAGGAGAACAACCTGAGCACCAGCTTCTTGTCCTGTGGTCTTAATCGTGCTGTTACCACAGAACTAACATAAGCGCACACGTTTTTGTCACCAGCCTCTCCTTTGACTGCGTTGTTTTGTCCATGGCTTCCCCTTGCCGGGGTGGTACCCTGGCTGCTGGGATGCAGGCTAATGGAGAGGGGATAACTCCTGCTGTTCCTGCTGACATGGGGCCACCACAGCCACGAGCGCTGAGGAGAGAGGTCCAAGAAGCGGGGAAGCATGAGGAAGAGTGGTGGGATTGCTGCATGTTGGCTCTGGAAAAGCCTCTTCCCTCCTCTAACTTCTAGGCATCTCTTGGGTCCCTCTTGCATCTGGCTTAGGTTGTCTGGAAGGTGGAATTAAATCTGTATAACAATTTTGGTCTCTGTGTCCTAAGGTTTGTCAAAACCAGAAATAGAAGCGTTAGTTTATTAGTTTTAAGAATGGTGTAACTGAGGTAGAAGCATTAGCTGCATTATTGCAGCAAGTCTCCCCAATGATACTGGCGTGTTACCCCTGCAGACGACCCTTATGAAATGTGTTACAGTGGGTTCTTTAAGGTACTACTCTTGAGAAGTGCAAGGTTACATCTTCAAAGGATATTTCTGTAGCAGCTGTGGCAAAATGTGTATGTACAGCCGTAGCAGGTTGTCAGAGGTTACAGCAGTACTTTCTGGAAGGGAATTAAGGCAAAACAGGGACACACCAAGTTTTTGGAAGAACTGGGATGAAACTCCTGAGTCTCCGTTTGAGCTGCAGTGTATGAGCCTTGCAGCAGCTGCTTCTCCCCACCTATGTCCTAGCTGTGTCCAGGGTGACTCTGACAGAGAATGCTACAGCCAGTAATGGTTTCCATTAAAAAAAAAAAAAAAAAAAAAATTAGCACCAGCAAACAAACCTTCTGTAACTTTATAATCAGAGATAACATGATGAGTAAAATGAGGATATGGTAAAGAGCATCACAGAAACTTCATTCACTACTAAATAGCAATTTCATGCAGTGGATGCAGCCCATTACTGGGTCCTGCCACTACCCTCCTTCCATCTCTCTTCCAAGCAGGGGCAAAGTCCGTGGGTGTAAGAAGGGTAACCGCACTCTCTTTACTCCCCAGGGATGCTTTCTGGGCATTGCAAAATAAGATTTCAATTTTGCAGACCCCTGAGTAACCTGTGACAGGGTCCCTATGGAGCTTGGGACCATACTTTGGGAACCGCTGGCTTGGATTTTAAATGTGAAATCCAGATAGCATCTCTCAGCATTTAGTCTGGTATTTAGACGAACCTGGATTTTGGTATGGAAACCTAATTAGTCTGAGACGGCACTCCTTTTTCTCATACAAAATAAAAATCGTCATCAACTGAATAGATCTGTAACAAATTTTATTGACATTTTGGAACGTGCAAGCATTGTCAGTGTTAATTAAAGTATTGTCGCATGCTTTCCCAGCACAGGATTTCAGTCTGTTGGTGCTTTTTCATACCTTCTGCCTATATGGTAGGAGGACTAATCAGATGGCAGGTAGCCATGATGCTCAAACACCTCTCTCTGCACTTCTCCCAGAAGTACACTCAGTTTTATTTCCCTACTTCCTAATACAGGATTTCTTTGCCAGATAACTTGTGGAAATATTTTTCCTGTATTTCTTCATACTTTTCCCAATAGAGAGTGTCTTTCAATCTCAGCTCTTTTCCTTTGTCACATTGACCCCAATGCTGCTCTTTCTGGATTTCCTGCACAATTTGTTTTTCCAAGTTTCTGGTTTCAGTTTGTGATCATTCTTTTGCGCTGATGGAGCATCTGCCCATAATTTGCATTTCTGTATTGTGAAAAGCCATTTTGTTACATTGAGGCTTTGAGTCAGGGATGAATTCCAGTTGAGTTTGTTATTCTTAAAGATGATTTTTGGTCATCTAACTTCAATGCCTGAATGAGCAGCCTGGGCTCCTGATACAGCAAGTAAAACCTCCATAGAGAAGTGCAGAGCACTTTGGTCTTCCTGATCACGGATCAGGTTGTCCTAAGTTGATCAGGGCTGGGGGAAGGTATGTCCTCAGGAAGGGCTTTTTTGTCGCTTGCTTTTTATGGAAGGTGATGATTCTGTTGTGCTGTTACAATTCTTCTGTCTCACATATAAATATTAAAAGGCTAGATCATTGTTTCTGTGTTTCTCAAGTCTATAGCAAGGTCAGAAAAAGGTAAGAGTAAGGGACTGGTAAATCTAGGAGTGGCATGATATATTGAGGATGCCTGTGATTACCCATCCAATACTACTGAAAATCTCGTGAGAACTTTTTTTGTCAACACAGTCTCCACAAAAGAGTCCTGGGAAGGTTGTGTCAAAGCTAAAGTGCTGATGGCACAGCAGAGCTTTCAAGCTTCACCATCAGATCCCGGGGCAAAGGCATGGGCTACACAAGGATGATTCTGGCCTTCCACCCTTCTTAAGATTATAAATGATGCTAAGGCTGCTTTAGCTGGGGCTGCAGCACCAGCCTCTCTTCGCCAAAATCCCTCAATTGTACAGAGATCTCTAAGAGGGAGTCTCACAAGCTGCTTGCTGTGCAAAGCCCCCTTTCTCAGCCTTTAAGAGAGGAGGGGATCTGGTCCAGGCTGGGGAAATGAAGATGAGACAGAGAGCATTGTATCTTTAAAAAAAAACCAAACCCTAAACAAACCAAAAAACAAAGGACCCCTCTATTTTCTCAGTTACTGAACTCAGCAGTCTGACAAGTGGGCTAATGCCCACCTTTCATCATTGCTGTAGACAATGCTGATCTCAGGGTCTAGCATATGGTTTAGCTATTGATTTGGCTTCCATTTAATTGAGATCTTCAAAACAAGATTGTACCATGCTGTGCAGTGCACATTTATACAGCCACTCAGTAAATATTTTGCCTTTTCCTTGCCTGCTAACGATGGCTGTTTGGAATAAATTTGTCAAGAGGCTGTCACCACCTGAGCTTCTTTGTTGTTGTTTGTTTTCTGACTGTGGGCTCTATCGTATGGGGTGAATTCCCAGATCTTGCCAGGCTATGTGGGGCTGATGTAGAAATTTTCATTTAATGTTCACAGCAAAGGCAATCTGTCCACTATTGCCCTCCATAAAGTGTCACTGGTTTATTTACACGATTGGCTTATAAAAATACACATAGAGAGTGAGTGAAAACTTGTTTCCTTACTGTAAGTGATCTTAACAAAGAGCTTTCCGGACTTGAAAGGCAAGGCAAGTAAGCATTATGGTATGATTTAGGTTTCTGCAGTAGGAAATCTTTTAAAACAGCTCATAGAGATATTCTTTCTTAAACAGCTCTGTTGATCTTTAATAAAGTGGTAGTCAAAATTTTGGGAGGGGGGTTGTTTGGTTGGGTTTTTTTTAGTTCATGAGGTTGTTCCTGCCAGTAGATTGAGAGTTGCTTCCTTTTGCTGTTGAAGGCTGAGATTGGAAAGGAAGACTTACTGCAATCTATTTCAAGAATAGTCTGAGGAGAAGGAAATTCCCTTCTTGTTGTTAATAGCTGGTGCAGAACGCTCTGCAGGAGGAGGAGAATAGTTCAGTAAGTTAAAAAAATTTATGTGAAGTTTTTATTTCCTGCATCTTGCTATGATCTAGAAATTTCATTGTCTGTATTGCAAACATAGTACATTTTATCTTCTTTATTAAGGGGTGGGGGAACTGTGGGTATTGTGTATAGCTTTGAACACAGTAGATAGTAATTTGGTGATACGGCAAGGGTGAAATGTTCAATTAGGAAAGAAAACAAAAGCAGATCAGCTACTGCTTATATGACAAAGCACCAGCCTAAACTGATGAGGTACCTCTGAGAGACATTAGCAGTGCATTTCATTATCCAGGAGCTTGGATCAAGAGAGAGAGGTAATTTTGCCCATCCATGCATCTGTAATGTTTTTATCTTTTCGGATGTTTCAGGTTGCTTTAGGTACTTCCATCAACAATTTAGAATCAAGGGCCCTGTTTAAATATCAATAGCAGGGCAATCCAAACCTCCCTCAAGGCAGAGCTAGGTATCCTGGGTGAGCATATTAGAATGAGAGTGTTCTTCCAGATGCGTTTCTCTCTCACTTTAATCGAAAGTGGAGAGGTGTCCAAGGAATACCTTTCTGTACTTTATCCAGAAGCATGTGCTGTCCCGCTGGAAGCAGACGGCACTGCAGTCTGTGGGCAGCAGACCTGGGTATGGAGGAGGCATGAAAGCCCTTGGGCTCCTCCATTACACGATGAAGGTGCTCCTGTTGCAGTGGGGGTGTGGGGGGGGTGTGGGGGGGTGTGCTGAAGCAGAGTGGGACCCCCCGAAGTCCCCTTGCTCCCTGCTCATCCCCCCCGGGGCTGGCCCAGGGAGGAGGCAGCTTGGGTGAAGCGAGGCAAAGCCCAGGATCCCAGCCGGGTCTGTGCCTCCCTGCCGGCTCCTCCGCTGTCCGGAGGAATTTTGTCTTCAGCCCAGTGGCTGGGAATCCACTGCTGCTTATGGGCCCCCTTGTAGGAGCTGTTATACAAATGCCAAAGAGGTTCCTCACCCCAAAAGTCTTAAACTGTGAAAATTCACATTTGTTCTCCTTTCGCCACCCCCTAGAAACTGAGATTTAGTAAGCAAATGAGGGACTTCCTTAAACTTTCGTGCAGCCGAACTCAAAAGAAAATAATTAATTAAAAAAAAAGAAGAAGAAGCTGGAGATTGAAGAAACATCTTCCACCAGATAATTTATCAAGGTATTCTCTGCAAGCCCTTTCAAGCCAAAAATGTTGCTGCAGGTGTGAAGTTAGTTTGCTTGTGAAGCTGCTTGTATACCCAGGTGTGCCACCCTCACACACCGTGCGTCCCTGTCACGTACGTGCTAGCCTTGAGAAGAAATGCATTCCGGTGTTGAGTGTCTCATCCCATCCCATGTTTTGCTTTGGGACTTGGCCAGGTGGGACTTGTTTTCACTTTTATCTTCCACAGAGAGTATCACCTGCTTTGGATTTCTTAAGATCTCTGTCAGATGTGCATGCCAAAAGGTGAAACTACTAATGTTTGTTTCATTCGTGCATCCATTTAAGAAGATTATTACTACTTTTAAATGAAAGTTAAATATTTAGCCGAGAGAGCATATCTGCAATCCATTTTAAAGTATCATTTATTTTATTATGAGTAGTAGCCTGAAACCCATACCAGAATTCAGTGGACCGTTGTACCACACGCTGTATGGGAAATTCTTGTGCCTCTTGATACAGTTTATAATTTAATTGATGATGAGCAATATAGAGAGGGAGAGAGAAGCTGTGAAACATACAGGTGTAGCTTTATGTGTTTGTGCATACAGGCGTATAGATGGGATAGTTCAAAGTTTAATCACGAATAAATTGAGAATGTCAGATTGTCTTCTAGCCTATCTCTATGAACTTACACATTTTTTAAAAAGTGTCAAATAACTAAAGATTGCAGCATTGTCTTTATTTCACTTTTCTTACATCACTTTATTTTCCTGTAACTTAGGGCCTTTGTATTTCTTGCAAGCGAAAGCCCAGATTTCAACTTTTAAACTGTATCTTAGGCAAATTTCAGGAATTCATGTGCCTTACTTTCATTTTTATCCTGCCATTGGAAATCCCCAAAGAAAATTGGTAATTTGTCTGTAGAACATGTTGGGTGCTTTTAGTGTGTTTCAAGTATTCAGAAATTTTACAGTTATCTCTTCCTTTAAATAGAACTGCATCCGTTGTCATTCCAAGGGCTGAGAAGTGGCATTGTAAGGCAATTCTTTTTGCACTCGTAAACAAGCTTCCATATGACAGTACTTTGAAAGTGTTTTTTAAATTGTGTTACATCTGTGTCTGATGTTAAAAACATTAAAAAACAGCCAAAACCCAAGCCCTCCTAACAACCTCAAAATGCAGAATATGTATACACCATATATATTCAAAACTGCCTATCTTTAATTTAAATAGCAAACATAAAAGATAAATGCCCCCCTAAGCTTTCTCCACAAGCTTTGCTGCTTTATAGACTTTCTCTGCCAAACTTCCCTGTTCTTGCTTACAGCTTCCATGTCTGGGCAGAGCCAGTCACTCCTTCCATGCTCTGACCAGAGCTACTTGGATGTCAACTTGTCTGCAGGGTGGCATGGCAAAATACCCGTGCCCCTTGCCGCAAAGCCCTCAGCAACCGGTGCCCCACACCTTTGCACCTTCTTTAATCGACCCTCGCCACCCTGCCCCAGGGCTGGCACAGTCAAGGCTGCGGAGGTACGGGGGGCACTGCAGGAAGAACCAGAGCGGCCAAACCCCACCTGCCTGTGCTGCGAAAACATTGGGATTAATTTAGTGTTGGAGGAGCAGTGCAGATGGGGGAAAAAGTGCCGCAGCAGTCTGTAAGCGGGGTCTGCAAAACGCCTTTGGAGAGCAGGCTGCTCGCATTGCTGTGCGGTGGTGAAGTAGCAGAAATCATGACCTGACACCCGGATTGAGTGGTGCTGCGTTTGTCCAAGGCATGTGATATTGTGAATGGACTTGCACCGACTTTGTGTAAGGGTAGCAGAGGCTGTCAAAGCCCAGCAGCAGAGTATTGGTAAATGAAGCCAGCGGCAGGCTGCGAGAGACTAGATTAGCAGAGTAATACTGGTTTAAAATGTAAATAAGTTCATAGAGTTCATTAAAAAAGAAACCTTAATTTCATTTTAATTTTTTAACTAATATGAGTTTAGAATTATTATATTGTGTGTAAATAAATTATGGTGTCTTTTCAGGAGACAGTAAGGCCTCATACGTGCATCAAATAGAAGTTTAAACTCATAAACAGTAAAGTTAAGTATATGTGGGAACCACCGTGTGCAGATATTACCATGTTACATTAAATTTTGGCTTGACAGTTTAGCTTTGCCCAAAAAACTTAATGTATTGGGTTCTCAGGGGCTTTAAGTCAAAGTCAACAGAATTTTTAGGTTGTAATTTTGCAGCAAATTGTGATTTTTATACAGACTGGTGAGGTTCAGCATGGTGAGAGGAAATTTATCCATCATTGGAAACTGTGTGAAAATGAGTTTTACTTACTGTTTGGATTTAAATCGATTCTCTTTTTATTTCTGTGCTTATTGATTAATTTAAAGTATAGGAATAAAAATTAATAGGTTATATTACAATGGCTAATCTTGACAATAGTTCTGTAGGAAACAGACCATGTAAATGCAAAATCAGAATGGTGTGTTTTCCTAAAGTGGTACCATATGTTAGTTGATTAACAAGTTGTAGGGCTATTAGAAGATCTTGGCTGCTGGTAAGAAGGAGCATCTGTTTTCTAAGTCTTTTATCTAATATGTGTAAAGACTTTGCCAAGTCAAGTTTAAGCTTTTTTTTTTTTTTGTATATCAGCTATAAATTCCTTGGGTATTTTTTTCTTTCCATAGGCAACGCTAGTGCATTCTTGGGGTTTAAATCTAACCCCCATCCCTGTGAAGAAAATGCAGTAATGTTAAGAAGTAATGCAGAATGTCTCATGTGTGGGTATTTTATATGAGCAGTTCAAAATTCTTCCAGCATCACAGCTTGTATTTCGTGTAAGCCATTATGTTTTGTTTTGTTTTTATCTTCAACCAGACATCAACCCCAGTAACTGAAAAGCGATTATAAGAGTTGCATTTTCCTTCAGAACTTAGCAGTTCGCATTGATGGCATTGCAGTGAGTATGCAAAGTGCCAAGTGTGCACGCCTGCACGCATCATCAGTGTAACTACAAAAACAAGCCTCATGAGTTTTTATAGAGTAAAATGTACCATCTTCCACTTAAGACCTATTTTGAGATCTTAAGTAGAGTTTAAGTGGTTAATCAGTCATATTATACTGGCTTGCAGCAGATTCTCTTGTGGTCTAGCCAGTTTTGGGGCTGTGGTGAGAGCCAACAGTCTGAGGCTTCACCCTGAAAACAAATGAGGTCTTAGAGACAGACCCGGGATTTAAAGTTGTTTCATGCCTGCCCTATAGAGCACTTCTACTCCTCTGAGTTCAGGAAGATCACAATTTGAGGTTTCCCAAACGCAGCAACTAAGAATAACTTTTAACTTTTCTTATCCAGGCCTGATAAAGTTTTTGGACTTTTCTCTCAGTCAGGGGTCTTACCATAGCAGTCTGCTTTGATGTGGCTTCAGGCTTGGGTTTGTGCACAGCACTTTGCTCAGAGTTACCTGGGAGCAGAAGGCTGAGGCAGGAGCTGGCTGCCCATTAGATGCCGTAGACCAGCAAGGACAGATCGTATAAGCTCTCTAGAGCTGCGCTGGCTCCCTGTCTGCCAAGCCCTGCGGCGTCTCCGATTTATGCAGTGCTGCATCTCATCCTGTGCGGTTGGTTTTGTTCCAGTGGACGAAAGCAGCAGTTGAGGTTAGATGAGGCTTCGCAAGCCTCAGATTTAAATATCGAGAGACTTTTCTCCTGGTCTGAGAGAACCCGAGCACGCTGACCCTTCAGAGAGGGTGTGAGCCTTTGGTACAAGGAGCAAGTACATCAAAGAAAGAGTTTCTCTCCGCTCGTTTTCAGTGGGAGACTCAGGTTTATGGAGAATAACTTTGTTTTGCATCCAGATGTAAACTGGCTGGGAATGTTTCTGTTTTGTTTGTCCGTCTGTTTTTAATTAGATTATGTATCCTCTGCCACGGAAAGATGTCTCACAAACGCAGCCAGAGAGCCCTCGCTAGGAGCAGCCTGTCTGTATTCAGCATCTCCCCCTCCCCTCTGGCGCTCCCACCCTTTCTGCTAGCTACAGCGCTACCACAGCCCGTCCTTTCCTCCCGAGTCTCCGGATAACCTCACCCTCCACGGGAATTTCGGGACCGGCGTCCTGACCGCCCGGCGGCAGAGCCGGCCGGGCAGCCCGGCTGCCCGCTGCCAGCCCTTCGCCCGTGCCTCCCCTTGCCTCTATAAAATGCCACGCACCGCATCACGGAAACACACGGCGGGTCCTGCGTGGCTCTGACCTCGGTGGGCGCGGCGGCGGGCGGGGCTGCCCGGGAGGGGGCAGCAGCGCACCGGCTGCCCGCTGCCCCCCCTGCCCGCTGCCCCCCCTGCCCCGGGCGCGGCTCCCGCCGTTACCAGCCGCAGGGAGCGCGTAGGGCGTGCTTCTGCAGGTTCTTCTTTTGGGGGTCATTTTGTTTCGTTGAGGATGAGGGCCAAATTAAAATTTAAAAAGATTTAAAAAAAAAAAAAAAAAAAAAGTGGTTTGCATGTTGTTAATATCTCTGTTGGCAAAGTCTGATTTCTCTGTTCATCTGATTTCTCCTTACTTTCATTAGAAGGCTGTAATTTGAAGCTGCGAAGGAAGTTTTGAAGCAGACAATGGGTGGAGATCAACCTATTTTCTCAGTGCTTTGGGACTTTCCATGGTAGGAAACCGTTTGTTTAGTTTTGCAAAAATTGCGTGCATTTCATTGGCAGTACATTGAGCATAGCCGTCTGATGACCACAAAGTGAAAAGCTAGGACAAGTCTTAAGACAAAGTGGCAAGACAGGAAGCAATTTCCCTCTCCTTCTGCTGGGCTGCGTGCTTTAAGGAAGAGCAGCTTCCATGCCTGCAGGAGGTGAGTGCTCGCTTTCCCTGTAGGTACTCACGCTGATGCTGAACGGGCTTCAGCTGTTGTAAACCCCCAGCCCAGCTCTCTGCCTCTCACCAGCCCAACTATCCAGTCTGCCCGGCGACCGACAGCTTTGAAATCTCAACCTTTTAACTATGCCTTCACGGCTACATACTGCTATAGCTTTTCTTCATGTGTTTTCTGGTGGGGGCTATACAGGGCACAGTAAGATATGTTGTCAGCAAAGTATGTTGAAGATGACGAGCCAAGAGATGAGAGGAGAAACAGCTAAGCAGGCAGTCGCAGCGTGCGCATGTGTGTTTGCGTGTGAGGAAGAAGCGTTACCTTCTCTGCGTGGTGCCATATGCTGCGCAGACCTGAGATCCCGGCGCTGCTCAGCAGAGCCCAGCGTGGATGCCGCGATGCGTCTACATGGATTGGGGTCAAAGTGTAGAAGGAAGCGCTGTTTGCAACTCTTCTGGCACAGCCACAGCAACCGCTCATGAAGTGTTATGGACAGAAGTTTAAGAGCAGGCTTCATGCTTCGGTTTTCAAAGCCTGGCCAGGAGTCATGCAACAACTCCATCTGGTATGGGACTGCAAACAGAAACATAGTGCAAGGGAAAGACAGACAGTCCTCAGCCTTGTAAAACAGCATTTTATGACGGTGAGAGTCTCCTTAGAATATGCTCTGGGTTGGATTGTTTTGTTTAAAGAGAGAAGTGTTTAAGAAACTGTTTGTCTAGTCTGCTGGCAGCAAACCAGTATGACAAAAAGTGTTGGGCAAAAATAGAAATAGGAAAGTCTTCACACAGAGAATCTGGAACGTGAGGCTAAAATTTAGGATTAAATATATGCCTGGCTCTTGAGGAAAACAGTCTACATGTGAATCACCCACTACCTAAAACATTGTGGATATGTTAAAAAGAGTATTAGAAGATATTTCCATGTACAGGCAGTACATGTTTTTCCAAATAAAAATTTAATTTTACTTTGTTCTCAGAACTATTTAAGGAAGTGTGATACCATCCCAAAAGCTGCATGTGCAGATGTTTTCAAGACACCACCACTACTTCTAGTGGAGAGCTGCCCACTGAACAGTGCTCTGCTCTGCCCGTGTGCGAGAGTCATCTCCTGTAACATTGGCCCTATACACATTGGGCATTTAGTTCAATGTGTATGCCTCTTTACAGTCAGGGAGAGATGTCTCAGAAGACTAATTCACCCCATCCTAAAATAGGTGTCTATAAGGAGTGGGTTTACTAGGTGAATAACTTACACTACTTGCTTGTATTTTTGATGGCTGAGACTAGGTGAGGTGTGGCAGGTTGGCTTCCATTTGGAAGAAGGAAGCTCTAGGATTCTTTGGTGGCATCTAAGGAGAAGTCCCATTAGCTAGAAAATAGCACTCTGATTTTGTCTTATTTGTAGTGTCAGTGTTGCAGATGGGCATAAACCAGCTCTAGAACAACCAGTGCTTCTGCAAGCCTGCAGCCACCGTTGCAGGTCCGTATGCAGGGGCCCTGGTCTCCAACAGAGGACAGATTTGGCTGCTCTGTCCAGACAGCAGTATGCAAAGGTTGCTTATGCAAGGTGTTGTGAACTGTGTGTGCTCCACACCCATGAAGCTTCTGTCGGTTTATTTTTAACCACTTCAGATTTTCTGGGTCAAGAGTTACTGAGATACATCACTGTATATCGTGTCATATGTGCATCACTTCGAAAAACAGTATTTAATCAGGCAAATAAAATGTTTACAAAGAGTATTCTCCAATATATCCCAGCAGCTCCCTGTTACTGCAGTATCTCCAAGTGCATGACACTCCTTACTAGTCTGATATGTTTCTGCAGTTAACGCAGAAGTACATAATCTCAGGTATGAAACTGCCATTGCTTTCCTGCAAGTTTGATAATTCAGTAAGAACTGCTTTCTAAAGTACTTGAAAATCTAATGAGATTCTGGATAGGCCTCTTTCAAGTCAGCCAGTCATAACATTCCTTGAGAAATTGGTAGTAAAAAGTTTCTTACTGTGCATAGCTGCTTAATAAAAGGTGTATTATTCTTTGCCCTTGAAAAATCTCCTGACTAACAAAAAAAACCCAAAAACACCCAACCGAAAAGCCCCCAAACGCTCTCCGGTTTTCTTGGAACAGGAAAGCAGGGAGGTGGTTAGACATCTCAATAAGGTAAGGAAATAGTAAAAGCAAATTTCCAAAGAACGGCAGGGACGAAGCATCCGATGCCTTCATGGAGAGGTTGTGTGCGGTAGTGTGGGCAGATATTCAGGTTTCATGCTTCCAAATGAGAAAATTGCAATGATCCTGCTGCTGCCAGATCCCAGTACTATGCTGTGGAGTATGTGCACTAATTTGCACAGCCTTGCCTGCCCTTAACCATGGGTCCCATATCCCAGAAAGATGGGGAAGGGTGAGGGAGCCTTGGTGCCACCCTGTGCCTCAACTTGAGTCATGGCACCTGAAGTCCTCCAGAGTGGCCTCTCCATAGTGGGGCGTTAATGAGGGAGAAAAGATGATCTCAGCCCCCCAGAGCTGTATGGATTCCTTGTTCAAAAGGCTTAATAGCGTTCTGACACTTGGTGGTAGCCCAAGCTTCGGACACTGATGCCATGTAAGATTCACCCTGCATTGTCCGCCACAACTGTGGAATAGCTGAAGCACTGCAAATCCATTCTCTAGCTTCCACTACACTAACTTTCCTGTGTAGACAAATGTTTAAGGCCTTTTTTACAACAGATGAGATGATATGACTTACTGTATTGTTTGCCATTCATTCTCTCCCATATCCTCGCTCCAGGAGATTTCCGTACGATTCTCACTACACAGCAGAGTGTTTTGATTAGGTCTGGGGTTGTTATTTTTCTGTTGCAATGTAAGTGCTTCTGTTTCTTTATGTTTAGTGCGTATGACAAAGTGTTACTGTCAGCATCAGGGCTTCTTGTACCTTGTCAAATGTCAGAGCAGTTGTAGCAGGTCAGACCAGAGGTCCAGCCTGACAACCTGTCTCGAATGGTGATGGTTACCTAGGGAAGAATACAGGATCAAGGAGAGTACGTAGTGATACTTCTGGAATATCCTCCCAGCTTCCAGCAATATATGATTAAGAGATTACTTGAAAGAAACCAAGGATAATGTCCTTTTTTTTAACATTGCTCAATGGAATATTTTTCCATTATCTTGGTTTTTTTATTTTTTTAAACTCTTGTAAACTCAGCAACTGCAGTGTCCTACAGCAAGAAGTTTCCCAGCTTACCAGCACTTCCACAGTGCTCTGTGAAATTAATATTCACATCTATGTAGTTTTGAATCATTAGCCTACTTGTTTCATTTGATGACCCTACGGTCTGTATTGAGACAGACAATGAAAAGTATTGAGAGAGACAATGAAAAGTCTTTCCCTATTCAGCTTCTCTCTGTTAGTCATGTTTATAGACCTCAAACAGATGTTTGAGTCATCTGTTTTCAGAATGGAGAGTCCTACATAATTTAGTTGTTCCTTGTACAGAAACCATTCCATAAGTTGGATCATCCATGCCTCCTTTTCTTAACATTTCTATTTCTGCTGTATCTTTTTTTTCCTGGAGTGAATTAAAACTGCATGCAATATTCAAAATGCGGGTAGGCTGTGGATTTGTACAGTGGCATAATGATATTATCTGTCTTATTCACTATTCTTTTCCCAGCATTTTCTAACATCTGTTTGGTTTTTTAATCACTAATGAGCACTGAGCTAAAATTGTCATAAAATGGTTATAACCTCAAACTCTCTTGTTGAGTGGTAATAGTCTGTTCAAAGCCAATGTGCATCACTTTGCATTTATCTACATGGGATTTAATCTGCCACTTTACTGCCTAGTCAGTGAATCTTGTGAAGTCTCTTCTTCATAATCAACACTTGTCTTTACTTCACTGAATATCGTAATGTTCTCAGCAAGCTCTGCCACCTCACTTACACCCTCTTTTCCAGCTCACTAATGTTGAGAGCTGCCTGGACCACTGCATTCTCTGTGATGCCATTGGTAATCTCCCTCCCCTGGGAAATTTGCCTTTTGTTCCTATGGGGTCTTTCCTATTTTTAGTCAATTTTTTTATCCATGGGAGAATCGCCTCTCTTTGTTTCTTTACCAAGGGATGTTGCTACATGGCCTGGGGAAATCCAAGGGAACCGTATCTGATGGCTGTCATGTGTCTGTTCTCTCACTGGGTTGGGAAATGGAAATGCAGTTCTTGCTTCTGCTTTCCTCAGCGCATATGAACTTGCGTTTCAGGTTCTCTCTGCAACACTTAATTATTAATTTCACAGGACCACATTGGGGTTTTGCTACTTGCCTAGCACGTTGTCCACAAGCAACGTGTCAAGAGTCCTATTGGGGAGTGACATACGCTGCTTTCTGAAGTCAGGGGGAAGTGTTTATGGGTCTTATTTTAGCTCCATCAGCAAAAGAAAATTATGAGCGATAGTGCCGCTGTGGCTGAATTTGTGGTTTATTGAAAACTGTGGCAGAGCCCACAAGATGAGGAGAGAAAATAATGTCTGATTTTAAATTTCAGCTGTTGGCTGCAGCTGCAGCTTTCAGAAAGCTTTTCAGCCTGGTTCCTGCCCCATTTTCTCCTAGCTTCCTTTACTGCAAAAGGAAGCTGAATTGCAACACTGAATGCTTCATGACTTAGGTTTTTTAGTACGCAAACAACTTAGGCTTTAAATGGCATGGCTCTGAGCGTAGGAATTACCAGATGTATATTATTTAAGAAGGGGCTGAAGATACAAAAAATTTTAATACATTTTTTGAAGCCTGAATGTGTAGCAATGTATTAGAAGTTTTTTAAAAAATAGAAGGTGAATGATTTAAGCTGTCTGCAAGGGGCTGAGTTTTTGTGTTGATGTTTTATTGAGATGACACTCCCTCAATGAACTAATAGCCTCAGAATTCACAGTTACTTATCATGTATCGAATAAAGCTGCTATATTCTTACAACTGGTGACAACTTCTGCAAGATGAAGGGGAATTAGTCTTTAACCAAATAAAGAATCCCTGTAGCATGGCAGTCCCACGCTGATGAAGACAGCTGAGGAACTGAAAACATGCTACCTTTCAACGACCGAGGCTTTATTCATGTCTTGGAAACACTCCTGAGATTTGCATGGAGCTAAGAAGAAAAGGTATTTAGCGATGATTTGCAAAGCACTGCCACACTCTTAATGTCTGTGACTAAAATCAAGTACAGTGTAAGACACTGCTGAAAAAAGGACCGACCTCATGCTGCCCAGGAGGCCTGGCATGGCCTTGTCCTTGAGAGGAATACTTCTCCGGCTCTTAAAGTCAGAAGACCACCCAGTCTTTTCCTTGCAGGGTGGGGAAAACAAACAAATTACCTTCTTTGATGGTTGGGAAAAGAAAGTGATTGATAATTACTGCCTGTAGCATTTTAACCTGTAATTGTGGTATTCAGCCTGTATTTTCTGGCTGCATTTAGGCACTTCTTTAGAAAACTATCCAGATTTGATTTAGGTGTTTCAAGTAATGTCAGACTTCTAAAGCCCTCTGTCCTAATTTCTGTTCTGCAGACCATCTTCTGCACTTAGGTTTACTCCCATAGTCCTGGATAGAGGATAGCTCTGGATAGAGCTTATCTACCGGGACCCGGCTATTCTTGGTTTGAGCTCTTACAGCAAGACTCCTTGCAAAAAAGCAGACTAAAAGCATTGAATGAATACTACTTATGGGTTGCAAACTCATCCTTCGCTTTCCCAGCACCTGCTTCCAAGGGCATTCCTGCTATGAGAGAAGATTTATAGAAGCTTATAAAACTGAAATGGGGGCATGTAAGTAATATTGTCATCTTGTCTCAAAGAGATTTTGATACTTTATTCCTTCCAGCACTTTGCCCAGAATTTCCTCCAAATGGTAAAAAGATTTAGATATCATTCCAGCTGCAGTCTTGAAGTACTATCTTTTAATGGCAGTTGTAGAGCAAAAAAGCAAAAGAGGGAAGAAAGTCTGAATTTATCACTGGACCTTGTTGTGTTAATTACGAAAGATTAAGGCAATAGTATGAAAATCATAAATAAAATTGAATAAATCACAAAGTTTTATTTTGCAGGCGAGTCTTGGAAATCAGAGTATTGGAGTATTTGTGTATGCAGTAAAAGCTATGTTACCAATTATTATTTAATAACCTTGTCCTTTGGAGTGAAGAAAACCTGTTGTTGTCACTACTTGCTGCCTGTTCCCTATCCTCAGCTATGCTGCATGTAAATGCATGTGCTATATTATGAGAGGTATTTGTATATCTCAGTGCAGACTTCCAGTTTTTAGAGGGACATAACTAATATGATGTCATTTTATGTTGTCGGTGGAGAGCTTACTTGTGAGTCATCACATTGTTTGAAAAGTTTTTGTAAGAAATACAAAGCAGTTGGAATTAAATTGTCTTGGGTTATGTATTTATTCATGAGAGAGACAGAGGTTCTCCCTCTGAATAAGCTTAAACCTTGTATGACACCTTTCTATGCTGACGTTGCTTATTCTTGCCTTCACCCCAGGCAGTTTTGTGTGCTTCTTGGAGCCTGATGAGACGAATCTTTGTTACTTTTTCTCCCTTTTTGTATTCTGCAAAAGTGTTGCACAGAAGGAGCAGACTTCCCCTTGTAGGTAAAATAGGATATGACACCAGAGTCATGTCAATGTGGTTTGCTTGGTGCTTGGACGTTTTGCCCTTGCCAAACCTGGAGCACAGTCTCCCTTTTCGGGAGGAGGTAGCCACAGCCACGGGCTCCCTGTCCGGCCTAGGGAAAGCTCTCCAGCCTCACATCCCTTTCCCTGGGACATCTGTGCTGTTGTGCAGCATCCAGCTGCACCACTGTTTTCAGAGGTAAACTTAGGTCTTGTACCCCTTTGTTACTGTTAGTATATTAAGTTCAGAAGAATAGGCTCTGATAATCCTGCTAGCTGTACTACAAGAAGATGGGAATACTAGAAAGAAAGGGAAGATAGGCAAAGGCTTGATTTCTAAGATGAAAACCGAGACTGAGGTATATTGCAAGTCTTCAGGAGCTCAGCTGATGTGAGCAATTGAGGAGGAGGCGGTGAGGTGGCTTTCTTGCCAAGCGCAGGTCCTACAGAATTGGTGGGTCTGGCTGACAAAAGGGGAATGAGTCTGATCACTGGAAACTGAAGTTAAGTCAACTTTACCCTGAAGAAATAGGAAGCAATTTCTTAGCGCTGAGAATAATTAATCAGTCAATTAACTATAACATAGTCTTTGAAATGAGAATGGGTATATTTGCAAAGCCATGTTAGCCAAGGTGCAGCAAGAAAGCCTGTATTTATGGGGGTGGTTGTAGCAGGGCGGAGGGTCATGGCAGCCCTGCTGCTGCTGGACGTGGTGTGCCTGAGCCGCCAGCTCCACCAGCCGCCTTCGTGGGCCTGCGTGCTGAAATGCCCTGAAATAACATGCTTGTAGCACTGGCAGCTCTGTATTAAAGACAGTGATTATAATCAACTGTCGTGCTTCAGCCTTTCAGCAGGTAATGTGCAACGTTCAGGGGGATTTGACCCCCTCCAAGTACATTGGGCAATGTATGTTTCGAGGTGCTTTTCTTTTTCCCTTCAGGTTGTTTTCATGCACAAGAGACTGACTGTGCTGGAGACGGTGACTGGATGTATGTACCACAGCTTTGAGGTTAAGATAGTTTGGGGTTAAGGCGGACGTCTGATCTGGGAAATTAAAGGCAGAGGAAAGAACTTTCCTCAGGGTTAAGTCAGTTGGGAGCTTGATGTCCTTCTCTTTCTTATGCTGATCATCAGGGTAGATCTCATCACATGTGTGGTGGGGTTTGAAACAAATGCTAGTGCAGATGCAGCATTGGTCTCCTGAGATCAGTAATGTGTTCTTCATCTCACTTAAGTGTTTGGCCTTTGTGTGAGGATGCCATGTCAAATTTAATGGCTTGTGATAGATGGGAAGTCGGACAAGATAATCAAATGGTCCCTGTTGCCCTAAAGCTATGAAATCCTAAATACTGAAGAGTGAATTAATAAGCGTGCATCCTGGCAGAACAGATTGGGCAGGCCTGAGAAAGAGCAGGAGTACCACTGCTGTCAGCTCTGATTGCTTTCTTACTAATCAGCTGTCTTAATGGTAGCATCAGCATGGTCTGGGTACATCAGAGAGGCTCTTTTGAAGGAAGGGGAGGTACATACTGTTGGAGAGGTCATGGAATCGTTTCCAAGCTGGAAGTTCTACACTAGCCCGCTGCTCAAAAGCTTTGCAAACCGCAACCTGTGACCACCCACGCTGGGTTAGAAATCGGATCCGCATGGAAACAAAACTGTAAGAATTTATTCTGCTTGTCTTTATCTCTTTTCAGACATTCTGATTGTCATTTGCTGTGTGGTACTGCCTTTGTGGCAGGAGACAAGGGAGAAACTGTAGTAAGAACAATTAAAAATGCCAACTAATTTAGTTACTGTGGCGCTGACCTCTCTAGTGATTTTACTCTGAGTCCCAGAAAAATATCTGGTTCTTGCCAGTGACATTGTGGAGAAAAGTCAAATATATGATTGGGTACAGACCAGAGATGAATAAGATAACAGTGTTCCCAAAAAAGTGACTTTTCAAGAAAGACCATCATCACGAATTGTGTGAATGCTGTGGGTTGGCAATACTGGTACCATTGTGTTAATTTCTAATCATTATTTACTAATTATTTTATTTAAACCATTCTTTTGCAGTAGAATATTTATCAGAATGGCCTGTTGATGAGTAAGTAGTGATGGTAATCACAACAAAACTTGAACTATTATATTATTTCTGCACCCAGGCTCCATCAAAGTACACATCAAAGTATTTCCTATTAATTCAAGCAATCACCTGACAATCTTATAAACTCCATGTGTACTTGGTAAGAGCTGAAATAAAGGATCTCTCATGATTCTTTTGAAGTGTAATTGTACTTTGCGGAGAGCAACTCTCGGTACCTTTGATCACTAAAGCATGCCACCTCATACATTTACAAACAGATCCTGCAGACATCCATGAAACCAGCAATAGTCAGTGTTTCAGGCGTTAAGCCTATTCTTCTGGCAGTGCTAAAAAGTTGGACCAATTTGAATCCAAACTCTCACCAGAGCTCTGTTTGAGTGAATTCATCCAAAAGGGAACTTAACAACCCCAAAATGCTTTACACTGGGGAGAAATAGAATTTGAATGTAGAGCAGATGGACTTAAAAGTGACCTTCTCCCCTCCCTTTCTTCCACCTCCCTCAGAAACAATTCCTTACACTGTTCCTTCCCACCCACATATTGCTTTTTATTTGATTAAACTCCAGTGATTGAAATTTCCGCGATGTAAGGCACATTTTCCTTCCACAGAGTTATTTGTTTGGTACCTTACAAAAACATATGTTCATATTTTGTATTTCTCTGTTTGCAGGCTGACCTCATTCCTTACCATAGGTGATCCTGTAATGGGAAGTGTGATGTGTGAAGGGCTGGCCAGGCTGGCAGGCATGAGGAGGAGCTGTAGTGTGCCAGGGTCTTCAGTTCAAAGTTGGCTGCGCTGGTGGCAACATGCTAATATTAATGTTAGCTTCGTACGGTGGGATGACAACTGTGTGGGGTTAAAAAGTCTGAAATAAGGTGTTGCGTTACACGAGTCAGAAACATGCATCCTGTAATTATGCTCATTTAGCTCCGGGCACCGGGAAGGGAAGTCATGTTAAAGTGTATCTAGAGTTAGCTTTGTTGGGACTGTCCCAAATTAGAGAGGAAGATAAAGTTATGGATGAAAGAGAAGAATTTTTGGGGGTTTTTTCTCTCCCCACTTGCATGTTAGTGCCTCTTTGTGATGACCACAGTCCTTTTTCTCAGTTTGATTTAGGGCATGCACAAGTGTTTACTGCTTTCAGACCTTTTCATTTATTTAAAAAATTGGAGGGGGAGGAAGGAAACAAAAATAAAACTTGGAAAACCTAACCTATTTAACATGAGGTAGGTGTCCACGTGTGAGAGTTGTGAGCTTGAGCAAAATGTCTTTTGGAGTGAGTGAAGGGTGCTCTGTTACTTGGAGATGTGCGAGACACTTCACAGCACAGTGCTTGTTCGTGGGAGGTGGGCTGGGACACCGCGTCCTTTTTCGTACCTGAGAGCTCAGTGATGCCAAGTGGCAGGTGATTATAGCTGCTCCCCAGAGCTCCATTTGAAATGGAATTAGAAAGACGAATGTATCTTCTGACCGAATATCTCATGTTCAAACTCTTAGTGACTCTTTTTAATAGTTGTTTTAGTGATTAAGGCTAGTGGTGGCTCTTGGCAGCACTGTCAGTCTCTGAACTTCTCTGAAGAGCTGAAACCTGTAGGTCTGTCAAGGCACGATGAAATTCTGTTGCAGGGACGTGTAGAGAAGCTCATATTCAATTTTCTTGTTTCAGTTCAGCTGGAGTGTTACCATTTCACTCCTTGGGCTAATTTTTCCTTGCAAGTATGAGAGTTCTTAACTGAACTGGAATGTAGGGAGTATAAATATTGAAACTCTCCACAGTTTTTTTAACAGCTAAGGTAATTTCATGATAAATAATCCCAGAGGTTGTATTAGATTGTTTGTCATTGTAAATTTTAAAATCAAGTTCAGATGTTTTCCTTTAATTTAACCACTGGATAGTTTAACCACTATCCTTGCATTAGAAACAGGACCCAGTTCACTGAAAGCCCTTACTAAGCAGATGAGACCAAACGATCATAAAGCGCCCCTCCACATCTTAAAAACCTTTGATTCCTTGTCGTACAACACCAAATCACTAGACAATTAATTTTAAAATAGTGTGAACCTCTTTCCCCCCAGATCTTCTTGCATGGATTTGTATCAATAGACCTCAGAGACTTTATTCATTTTGCTTGTACAAGCTAGTGGCTAGTATTATATCTTTGATAATATACTATCTGAACATAGTCCTTTTCTTTTAGGAGTGAGTCTGGTTCAGTTTTAAGCATTGAGAGACTACAGCAAGGACAACAGTGAACTAGCTGAGCACAAATGAGAACAGAGATGCGCTCAAATGAATTGCAGCACTGAAGCTGCTCTCTGCTGGCTGAGATGGAAATCAGAGCTCACCCCCATCGGGGCTGTTTTTCCATAGTTGGTTAAAGTTATTTTCTCCATTTCAAATCTGACCAGTTGGTAGTGAATGGCCACCCACAACTCCCTGGCATGGAGGGGAGGTTTCCCGACTCGCTGGAGCATCCTCTGGGTGCTCCCTTCCTCCAGGGAAGGCCCAAGACATCTCTGGCTGGGGAATGGCTTGGAGAGGTGCTGCAGTATGACCTGCTTGGGTGCTTGTAACTCCTCCCAGACTTCTGCCTCACCACTCCAGGTCTAATATTTATTGTGTTTCTGGACTATTGTAGGCTAGACAGCGGTTGGCTGGTTCCTGCGGAGAGCATTCATGACATTTTTCTCAGTGGCTACATGATTTCACATAGGCATGGAGACAGGCCTTTAATTATGGGATGCCTCTTCTGATTTAACTATTAATAATTAACTTCCCAGTTTTTTAGTCGTGAATAATTGCTAGAGCCATGGAGTTGTTGTGTATTATAAGTTTGACTAATTGAGCGCAGCCAGTATTTGTTAATCGTTCCTTTTACGCACATTCTAAACCCAGAAGTGTTTAAGTTGCTCTGAGACATTAATTTTAAACACAATTAAAACAGCATAACCTGTTAGCAATTATTCTCCCTGCATTGTTTTGATATTGATGGGTCCAGATCTGAGCACAGTAATTAAAAGGAACCACTGTTATTGTTGATCCCAAAGATAAACAAATGCTGATTGCATGCTGTGAACTGGTTAATCAAGTTTATTTAACTTGTCGTTAGTGATTCATCCCAGTGACTGTGCTGGGGAGCTCTTTATTTGAGCCTAACAGTATAATGGTTCTGGCTGACTCCAGATTCTCAGCTGCTAAGGGAGTGTCACCAGTTCTTTTAAATAGTCTTAGGTAACATCTTAAAGAATGGCATTGTTACATATATTATTTAAATGCAGTTTGGGACCGAGGACTTTTCCGTTAAAGTCAGGACATGGTTTGGGACCTTACTGTCGCAACTATTCCCTGTCCTGAGCAGCAGCAGAGGCTATTATGTTTCCTCTGAGGCTGGGCAGGCTCTTTTGTTTTGTTTGATTTTGATGATACTGAAGCGTGCCATGTTTAGTCTCACCTTTTGCCCATGCTCTTTAATCCAGTTGGAGAGACTACTTCTGCAGCCACATAGGTTCTCCTAACGTGACACCAGGTTTTCAAGTCACACATCCACAATGAAATAAGCAGTCTTTCTTAGATCATCTCTGCATTTTGGGGTCCATGCTGCTCAGGCCCCTTAGCAGCATCAGCAATGACATTTAGTGTCAGTCTCAGCAGTGGGAGCATCTTGCTGTGGCCATGAAAGCAACAGCTTCAGGCCAGGCTGGCACCGTCCCAAGGGGCACCTGGCTGGTCACTAGGACATGTCAGTGGGGGAATCAAGAGACTAACTCTCTGTCTTGTGCTCTTGGCTGTGGAAACTAATGGTGCTGGCTAAAAGTAGATATTTTAATTTTAATGATTTCTTTTTTTTTAGTCTTAAACTAATTTTCTCGTGGTTTTTTTTCCCCACTGTGGATGGAGGTAAAGCCTTCTAAGGGGCTAGAGTGCATTGGTTTTGATCTTATTAAAGCTCTTGCTACAAACTATACTGCTCTCCAGAGCTAACCCTGTTTTTGTACAGGGCTGCAAGACCATCTTCCTTTTAGGCACTTGTAGGCAAGTATGTTTTGTGCTTTCTGTTGCGTTATTTCAGGATAAGGTCTTTTTAAATGTCCTTAGTTTCTCAGCTCTCAGTTTCTGAGGCCTGTGTGCAGGTAATGTCTCGGTACAGCTTTCGTTTTGCTACTCCAGGCAACTGCACTGGCTTTCTTTTCCCATCAGGGGTTTCTGAGTTATTTTTATATTTCTTGAAGTTGGTGGTGTTCAGTGATCACTATTCCTGTAAGATCCCTCTTCTCCTTCCAGCTGGCTGTGAATGTAAATTGCAAGAGGATCATCACGCTTGCCAGACTCTGGAAAACCTCAGTGTTAAAGGCACATTATTCCTCCATATCGCAAAAGGCAACATCAGATAAGTGGGATGGCTGGCCATCACTTCTCCTCCTAAAATAGTCCACAATCAGAATGAGCAGGAGTAACCCAAGGCCAGTAAAAACACTACTCTAAATACAACGTGTATCACACTGTTTTCTTTATATTGCAGGGCAACTATAGGAGTATTCTGTTGGGAGCATTCTACTGCAGACCTTAAATAACAGTGCTAATGTTTAGATTGTATTTTCATCTTTTCTATGTTTTCCGTGCCAGATTTCTGGGACCTTTGCCAGGTCCCGAGACCATATAGAATTAATTGTTAAAAGGGAAAATAAATATTTCTTAAGTGCTGGAGAATATGTACGTCTGATCTAATGAACAATAGTTTTGTTCATTTATCAATTGTTAGTTGTAATTTACTCAAATGGTTTTTCTGTCTGGAGGGAGGAGGATTGGGCCATGAGGAGAGTGATTCTCCTTGAGCTTCTGTATTGAATTTATATATACACAAAAAATTTCTGCATTCAATAATCTAAGTAGACAGGATGACATTTCTGCCAGATAGAGGTGTAGAAGGAAACATAGGGGAATTTTCCTAGCCTGCTTGGACTGGGTAGTTGAGAGGTCATTGCAAGCAATTTAGCTGATGTTATATTGAAGTCAGAGTTGAAGAAAGCTTGGAAGACGAGATTATGCTAGATCTGTGTAAAAAGACATCCAAGATACTAGCTGTTGTCTGGTGTTGCAGTATGAGGTTGATTTAAATGAGAAATTGCATATTTTTATTAATATCTCAGTTATGCTTTGTTCTTAACCTAATTCAGAAGTTGTCCGCAGATAAACTTTCTGGTCTCGATGCTGTAACTCAACACTGGGTTTGTTGCACCATCTCTGGCTCTGCGTTAAGATTTTGATAGACTAATTCGGTCTGATATTCCCCACTAAATCAACACACGTGGCAGCTGCTGGAATCTGTGGGATTTGATCTCGTCCTTCTCCGCCACGTTAATTTTTTTGCCTCGCAGCCCAGTGGATCTACCGATTCTCACGCAGGCTTCCGGCCTCTGATCTGCCAAAAGAGAATTAGTTCTGTGTTTCTATACGCTTTGCTACCGAGGCTTCAAAATCCCTCTTAACCGAAGTCCCCGCTCACGGATCGCTACCATTCGTTTTTGTTGGCTCCACTAAAGTTGCATTCCTGTATCTTGATTTTTCCCCAATTCATTCTCCGAGCAGCTTGAAAGAATTCGGCAGAAAACAAAACCTCAAAGCGCTTATATAATGAATTACTTTTAAACGAGACGCTAAAAAAGACAGAGGAGCATTTATCAGGAATGTTTGTGGGCTTGGTGGTTACGAGCTTAAAAAAATATGCTGTGGAAAGGCTTTTGTCCCATGACAGAGATTTAAAAGGCTACGGATTCGGATTCCAGCAGAGACCCGGGCCTGTAATCATGTTTGAAACGTTCCCTTTCATAAGGCTCCCCGGCTGCAGCGGGAAGCGAGCCGGCTAGGGGCTCGCCTGCAGAAAAGCCCATCACCTGTTGGGGCCCCGGGCTCGGGGGGCTCGGCCGGCCGCCGCCGCCCGCCCTGCCCGCCGCTGCGGCGAGGAGCCCCGCTCCCGGCACCGCGGGCACGCCGGGGGCCTGCGGGGGGACCCGCACCCGCACCCGGACCCGGACCCGGACCCGAACCCGGCACCGGCACCGGCGGGAGGGCGACTTTCCCTTCGCCTCCCCGAGCCTGCAGCCTGGCGCTGACAGCCCGGGCGCTGCGGCTTCCAACTTGGAGAGGGGAGCTTGTGCGGTAGGCAGGGACAATGGAGGAGAAGGAAAGCCAGAAACTTGAGCTGTGCCTGGCTTGCTCAGCAGACAGCAGGCAGATGAAGGGTAAGTAAGGGAAGCAGGCAAAGATGGAGTTACATGGAAACGTGCCCCTCGTTGCTGCTTTTTGTGACCGGAGGCAGAATGCATGGAGGGGGAAGGAAAAAAAAAGGAAAAAAAAAAAAAAAAAAAAGCATGTCTTTCTTGTGCTAACGGCTCTGCAGATTTCCCTAACGCTCCGACTTTGCGAGTTTAACTTTCTCTTCAGGGAGATTCCCGTCTACCCTTTAAAGCAGGGAGCGTGCTGTACTGCTGTCACAGCCCGCAGGACACTCGCTGCCTGGTGCGGGGGGGACCGGGGGGGACACGACACATAATGTCACGTTCCCTTTAAATGCTCTGCATGCTTCACCTATGGCAGAGAAATAGCTCTTCTTCTTTCAGAAGAGGAGGTTTGAGCTCACCTTTTCCTCGGGGTGTCTTTGGAAAGAGGGAGATTCACGGCACATTGTCACAGCCTTAGTTTACTTTGTGTGAAACCAGTTGGGTTTGCTTTGGAGCGGAGCCAGGAAATTAGAAGCGTGGTTTTCACGGCGGGTCAGCGGCGGTGCATTTGTACCATTACTGTTGCACTACGTATTTTGTCTAAAAACGAACGAAAACTGTTTCCTGGGGAATTCTACGTGGGCTATTCCACGTGGAGCGTAACATTCAGGTAGCATGACAAATACCTAATCTAATCTGTATCTATTATAGTATTTGTGGAGCACCTGTGGATATTCCCAGTTCATGTGTATTGTATTCCTCATAGGCACTTCAGAAAAAGTTGTGCTACTCTGCTTCTGTGAAACAAATAGTGTATGGGCAGGTACATGTGGTTTCAAAAAAAAAAAAAAAAAAAAAAAAATCACACAAGTTTATGAGTCTGTAATACCAGAAAATAGTGCCTAGAGAACTCTGGAGAAAAAAATACTCCCCTCTTTTTGGGAGGAGGGGTCATTAATTGCTCTTTTGAATCATTTCAGCTAAAATACTGGGCAGTGCAAGTCACGTGAATCTGTGTCTCTATAGGTTTGTGTTTAGTGGGACAGAAATCTTCACTTAAAGGATGTGTCTGAATAGGAAAAAAACCAAGAAGCCTTCAGTAACATATTTCTTCTCTAATGGTTGTATGAAGCTGCCTGAGACATGTGTGGAGCTAGGAAGACAGAGGTCTGACCAGCCCGATCCTATGATTCTCCAAAATTGTGAATGCTGAAAGGTCATAACCAAATGCAGTAGTTCTGGCCCACATCCAAAATTTACATTTGAAAGTTCCTTGGAAAGAGAGCAAATTGTAAAGACAGTGGAGTAAGTTAGAATGATTCCAAATAATCTCAAATTTACTGCTAGCATAGATATAATGGAGGTGGGTCTGAGTCGTGCTGTTAAAATTGTATTCTTTTTTTAAACTTTAAGCATTGAATGTGGTTTGCTTCAAGGCTCAGTTTCATAGTATCGGTACGGGTCAGGTCCATACTTGTTCCTTTCTCAAATGATTCTGAAAATGTTCTTCTTTCGTGTCACCTGGGTTGCAAAACGGGACTGTTAAACTCTTCACAACATTTAAAGTAATGAAGCAAAGTGACTTTCCTGACCTTTGTAGACTTCATGGAGGGTGTGACTTAGAAGAATTGCATACCAGGGCATGTTGAAGGACTTTTTTCTTTTTTAAATTTCTAGCTCACGGCAATTAATCCTTCATGATAATTTGCCTTATAATCCTAGGCATACTGCTTCTACGCTGCAGACCTGGGCCTCTCCTGTAGTTATATCCACTGCAGTAATGGGTGATGTTAAGAAATCTTGACATTTGTTTTCAGATCAGAGAAGCAACTGAAGTGTAAGGGTTACTCAAGCCTTTGGATAACCAAAGCCCTCCCCTGTCAATCAGCAAGTCTTGCTTTTTGTTGCCCTCTAGACTTGCTACTATATTGAACTGAAAGACCGTCAGCTTTTAGCTTCTGAATATCAGGGAGGGAGAGAGGGAGACAAGCTTATCTCACACCTCTGTGTTTTCCATTGGCTTCTCTTTACTCCTTTTCCAAGGAGGGTACTTGCATAATTTATCCTTTCGCTACTCTTAGCTCTCTTCTGGGAACCATCACATGATCCTTCACACATTTCACAGTTATCTGTGGGGATCGATTTTTCTAGGCCTATTATCTTCACTTGGAAGATACGGAAAGTTTGCCCATGCTGTTATTGAGCAACCCCAGGACCCAGAAAACCTCTCTCAGTTTGTCATCCCTGTGGAGCTTATGTACCCCGAGGTACAGTCCCAGCTTTCAACCTTGCCATCAAAGTCACTTGTCCCTATCTAGGAAGTGGCCAAGGATGATTTTTTTTTCAGCAATTACTAGAGGAAAGACCCGTATTCAAACATGACAGAGAGTTTGGTTTGCAGAGAAAGTCACGTGCTGCTGTGTGCTGTAATGCTGCGGGATCGTGCTGAATGCCCAGGTCAGCTTGCTGGCAAGACTAGCAATTAGTTTGCATAGTTTACATTCCTTTCTTTTCACTGGTATTTATACAGTTTTTTCCAAATATATGAAGGAAAAATAAGAGAATTTGTTGATCTTTCTAATGTAGTATAAGAAAAATATGTTATTTTTGATTCCTTTTCAAGGTTTCACCCGATAACAAATAGTGGTAAAACACTTTACTTGATATGTCTCTTTATGTTCCAAATAATTAGCTTTTTCTTGAACCAGTGAAATGACTGAAGTACAGAGTAGGGAAAGGCTTTGCATGAGAGAGATTTAGGGCCCAAAATACACATTCATGAGCTCTCAGTTGTGTTTCTCAGCATAGGTTTACCTGCCTTCTTGAGGAAGTGCCTGCCACCAATTCAGTGATTGAAACTGCTGCTGTGACCATACTTTAAGGGTTTATACCAAATTGCTGCACTCAGTCACCCACGCTCATGCCGACTCCCTTGAGCTCCAAGGAAATCCCTTATTTATGTCTGCTGCCTTTGTTCCGACAGCCTCAGGGATATAACCTCTGGATTCTTGGTGCAACAAATTGAAGATGGTAAATTCCAGCCAGCCCCAGCCCACCTCTTTTTCCTCCTGTGTAAAATCCATTGAAATGACTGTGCAGCTTTCAGAGGCCGTTGAGGCTGGATGTTTTTTCATTGAGTTGTGCTTGGAAAAGTTGTGTGTGTGTGTGTGTGTGTATACATGTACACATGAGGGTGCTGCTCTGAAGGTTTAACCAGGATTGTGCTTCTAAGAAGGTCTTAGAAGGTGCTGCGGAGATCAGAGGTGGCACTTTGAATCTGCGTGAGAGCAAAATTTCTCCGTGAACCGAACCTGCTTCTGAAGTCGCGCCTGGATGTGTGCTCATCAAAGCGTGGTGCCACCTGCGGTCTGGGCTCCTGTGTCCAGTTCTGCTTTCGGGATAGGTTTCCATGAATGCAAACAAGAGGGTGTTGTTGGTATTTTGGAGTCCTTGAGCATTACAGGGAGCTTACAGAAACACGCAAAGTCTTTGAGGACCTTCCAGGGCCCAGTCCTGTTGTGAAACCCAAGGGAATTGGTGGGACATCACGCTGGCAGCGGCTTTATTACCAGGGCTTGATGTTACGTGGGACTTGGCAGGCAATTGACAATGCACACCAGAAAGCTGAAAAATCCTCAGCATAAAATCCTGAGGCAAGTGGTAGGCGGGGTGTCAAACTGACTGACTGAACCATAAAAAGAAGTGAGTAGGTGCCTGTTTCCAAACAGCAGTGCCATATAAATGGCAACACACAAGGGAGATGGTCGCTGGAAGGATAAAAGGCTTCAAGGCAAAAAGTGTCAGACGGAGAGAAATAGAGATGTGTTAAAAACACGTAGAGGAAGGATCTTCCTGCTCCTGGGGAGGTGCTGTAAAGGGTTAATGCTGAGGCTGCCGGGTAAAGACGGGAAGGCCACATCAGACTCGGAGAGGCCTTTTCAATGCTTCTGGTTTTTGTGGTTTGGTTGTTTTGTTTTTTTTTTTCTTTGCTGACAAAGGAGTGAGGGATTTTTCAAAGGTATTAGGTAACAAGGCTCCAGACTACACTTTTTCATGCACCAGAGGGTTCGTGTTACACAGTTACCTGAAGATAAGCCAGCACTTACATACCCTTCGTGTCTGCCTGTCTTTACAAATGTCGTCATGGTCTTTAGTCTTAAAGTAGATTTTAAAGTTAAAAAATGAATCTGAGGGGTTTTTCTTCTTTTTATATCACACAAAACTAGCTTTTATTCTGTTTCTTAAGAAATGGTTTATTGAAAAAGTGATGTAGTATTTTCCAGCCTGCTGTCCTGAGACGTATAAAATCCAAGAGAGATCCGTGAAATTTAAAACCAGACCACAGTCAGAAATCAGGGAAAAAAGCCTCCAAAACCCTCTTATTATTTCATAGGTGTTTCAGAGCATGTTGATAACACTCTGAAAAAGATTAAGGGTTTCAAATCTGCTTTGTCAAAGGAATTTTATCAGTTGCTATCCTTAAGGATACTAGTTACAGGGCCATTGAGTGTACTGGAGCCTGTTGAAGAAACCCATTTCTTCTTGTGGAAAGCATCCTGTAGATTTTAAAGGTCAGGGAATAAGGGCCCTGTCAGATCTTCTTTTCAAGTCACATAGTGGTAAAGATGATTTAAAAGGAACATCTACTTTAATGATGCTCACTTTTCTGTGAGGCAATACTGCGGTTGTGTGTTAAAAGTATATAAGTACAGTGCATAGCTTATATAAGTGATTATTTCCAGGCCACTTCTTACGTGTATATGCCTAATGGTGCAGGACATGCCATTGAACTCTACCAGACTTTTAGAAGTACCTAGCTTTTATACTGATTATTTTCTTTTTCTTATTAATGTGAATGTTGGATGTTGGGCTTAAGTTCTTATAATACACTTTTTGGTTTGTTTTTTGTTTTTTTTCCAGACCAGGCAAAAACCAGTTTGCATGTAACATCACTAGACGATGCAGAATGTCTCCGATCTAAGGAGCTCCTTTCGACCTCAAACAGTCACACATCTTCTAATTCCAAGTCCACCCGAAACATCCCTCGAAGACATACAGTAGGTGGCCCTCGCAGTTCCAAAGAAATACTGGGAATGCAAACCTCAGAAATGGACAGGAAGAGAGAGGCTTTTCTTGAGCATCTGAAACAGAAATATCCCCACCATGCTACAGCAATAATGGGACACCAGGAGAGACTGAGAGATCAGGTATGAAAGTCAAATTTGTGTCTTGCTTTTTGTTAAACAGTCTTTATAACTCCTACAAAATTGAGTGTTACCTCATTGCAAAAGGTGAGAATGTAACAAAGCATTAAACAGATTTTTTCGATGTAGCCTGAGATTCAGTTGCTCCCTTGAAATTCAAAGAAATAATAATAAAAATGAAACTGTTCAATATTACCTTGGAATTGCTTGTTGAAACTGACATTTTTTGAAGAGCTTTTAATTTTTTTTTTAGAACATACATAGAGAAAGGGATGAAGGTGAGATTCTTGATCTTAGTATATGGGTCTCCATCTACTTTTCACAGCTGAAGGGAAAATACAGAACAGCTGTTAACTTCTGTTACACTTTCAGTATTGGCACCACTGCCTGGGAGAAAAGAAAATATCTGTAGAGTGTGTCTATATGCTTTAGCTGGCTCTGTTACCCTTTCATTTGCTTTCTTTTCTATTTTTGAGTCTTTTAACACAAACAGAATAGGCTTATCCACAGGTATCTGCCTCCTCCAAGCTGTTTTGACATCCACGTTGGTCTGTCAGCAGCGTACCTTAAGGTGGTTTGCTTCTTGCCTGCCCGCAATTGCTTTTCAGCAGCGAAAAGTAGATGTAGGGTCAGAGGAGATGCGACACGCTGATGTATTTCTCGGAGCAGGTGGAGGCTGTCGTCACACCGACCTTCTGAATTCGGGGAATGCCGTGCAAGGATCTCTTTGCAGCCTAACTCTGGGCTCTGGTTTTAGGTGCAATGTTAGAGTTTAATCTGTTCAGCTTTACAGACAATCTACTTTCTATTCCATAATTCATTTTTTGCAATCAACCAGCAGAATTTAGAGTTCAGGCTCAAAAATCTGGGGCCCATTATTCCCAGTTTAGCAAATGATTGACAGCAAACTTTTTATAGAAGTTTTTTTTCCTTAGTGTTTTATAGGTATTTCAGCACTAACAGGAAGTTAATTGTAAGTAAGGAATAAAAACAAGTTGGAAAAATATTGTACTGTGTTATGGGAGTTCTTCCTGAATTCCCAGCCTCTTTTGAAGCTTTCCAAACCTTTGGGGATCAGACCCAAAACCTTATAGGTTTGGAAAGATTGTAATTTGGTAACTCCCCCTTACAACGTCTCTTTGACAGGTTCTCTAGAGATCCCAGGTGCTATCACTGCCTCAGAAAACAACTGCTAGAATCCATATGTATCCAGCTAAAATTGCTGCAAGACCTCAGCTCTAATGAGGATGATATATTCCTTATATTTAAACAGCTTCCCTCCTTTCCTTTGAAAGTCTTGATTTTTTTTTTTCTCCCCACTTATCTCTTCCATGAACTTTAGTGACTGTGTGGAATGTGCTGGGTGGTGGATAAAGATAGCATACAAATTAAATAAAGGGGGTGGGAGGGGGGTGAAATCCAGAGATTAGATCTTTTGGAGTCATGTAAATATTTAGTTCCAGGGTTGCAGACACTGCAAACCCAGTTTGAACAGCCTACAGCATTACACCCTACACATTTTGTAATTTGAGTCTTTTCTGAAGGCAATAAATTACAGAAGGAATGCAGTAACTGTTCCTGCTGTTTGTTTAAAATGTGTCATCCTTGCTAATTTATTGAGGGTAAAATTCATGTGAATGTCTCCTGCTTCTACTTTTTGATGATTAGACATATGTATTATATGTAATGAGTTTTTAAATAATTTTAAACCAAAATAACTTTAAGTTACTATTAGAGCGTCAAACTGTCTTTCTTGGGAATGGGAAAGACCGAAGACTTCATCCATTCAGCATAACTTAAAAAAAACCAACCAAGATAACTGAACAGAAGCCACATTAAAAACATGCAAAAATAAGTTATACCAGTCGACGGTAAGAAATTTGCTTAGTTTAAATGTAATGAATCAACAGTCTGGCTCATTGGATGCAGTAAGATTATTATGGTCATGGTATTACAGTTCGGAGGGTTTTTTTCTTAACAATTTTGTCTATGTGTGCACACACATATATGTGTATTTTGTGTGTGTTTGTATGTCTGTATATATATGTACCTCTGTGTATACATAGCTATATGTATCTGTATATATATGTGTGTGTGTGTATATACAATGCACGCTTACCTAGCTGCTCCATGAATAAGACCATGATATAATTTTGCTTTGGAGGGTGTATATATGTGTGTTTAGCATACATACTTCCTTTCCCCTGCCTCGTATATATGTATGTGTGTAGCTGTGGTATAGAAGACAAACTACATACACATGTAGTAGGTATGTGAATGTAACATATATATGTATATATATATCACATACAAAATCTGTAAAATGTATGGGAAGACATAGAATTAAAATGTCACGATTTATTTTCCAGGTTCCTTTCCTCCCTTACTTCTCTAGCTCCTCCACTATCTGGAAAGTGCCACCTTTACCCATGGTGGGAATTTCCCCACTGTGGGAGATCTATCAAGGATAGTAGCTAATGCAACAGCATTTTCTAATCTCTATGTCAAATGGTGCAGCTGGAACATAAAACATCCCACTACTTACAACCAGGAGATAGTCCCTTGGATATCATATAATTTGTCTTCTGGCTTGCTCTAAACCCTGGCAGGTCCATAACCAACAAATACGGGCCAGAAAATCAAGACTGGTAATTGCTTCTTTTTTTCTGTGGACTTTCTTCTCTTGTCCATTTTAACCATCAGTATCTGAGTATGGCAAACTGACCCCTGGTCTGCAGAAAATAAACATCAGGAAAAAAAATATTTGATGTTGTCAGATCATACTGTATCACCTCCACCGGCAAGGTTAGCTCTGACTGTTGTCCGTACCTTCCACTACATTATTAATGGTTTCCTGCAGGCTTCGTTTATTCAGATAAATCCCTCCCTGGATGTGCCTCCTGAGGACCCGTTTCTACTCTTGATAACCTGCCACAAATCAGAAGTACAATCATGGCCAGGTAAAATGCCAGCGGGGATTACTGATGGTTAACTAACGTGGTGACCTGAAACCTCCCAGCTGTGCACACAGATCATCCCTCCTCCACCCCGCGGGTTTGTTGGCCTGTTTGCCGTACCTTATTCTGGACAGGAAAGCCGACAGAGACGGGGGCTGTCTTTATTTGCACAAGGGCCTCGGCATACTGCCGCAAGGCAAATAACCTGCAGCTAAGCTGGTCCGTGTGGTAAACTGGAATGCGAGTTTGCAGCGGCTGCGGGGGTGCAGGCGTGCCAAGCCTCGTGCTCCCCAAAATGCCGCAGGGGAATGCAGCACCCCATGGCCACAGCTCGGTGACCCACAGCCCAGCGGCTCGCCCTCGCGCTGCAGGTTTTCCCCCTTGCGAGACAACCCCGCAGCCGGGCACCAGAGCTCCCTCCACCTGGAAGCCTGGAAAGCCCAGGACCAAAATCTTTTTTTCATCGGTAATGCAAGTTTCTGCAGGAGCTTTGGATACCTTGCCTCTGCCAAGGCTGTCTCGTCTGCGTTAATGAAAGCAAGGTGCTACCGTAATCCCCAGGAAAGTTAGGAAGAAAAAAGAGAGAGGAAGGAGGAAAACGGTCTCCGTCTTCTGAAGTTTGAGATGGTGTGAGTCATCTGCTGAGGAGCTCATGGCGGGACGTGGTCACCCACTTAGGTGGGGCTGACTCCGGTCACCAGAGAAGCAGAGAGCAGGGACAAGGGTAAAGGCTGGGCCAGCGGCTGCGAGGGTGAAAAAGAGTTAGCAATTAAGAGGTTAAAATGCTAACCTGGCCATGGGAGGGGGCTAATCCCTGCCGCGAACCTGTTTTACAAGTCACCTCGCTAAAAAAACCCAACCTTTTCTGAGGGGCAGAGAGCAACAATGAGTGTGTAGAAGTTTTTCAGAGCCAGAGCTTATGAGCGTGCCTTAAGAAAACGAGCTGGAAGATGTTTGCCACAGCTTTCTTTTGTTGTTGTTTGACTAGAAAATACACTGGGAGATGTGGAAGGGTCAGGAACAGCTCTAGTGTTTCAGCCAGTGCTCCGTGAAGAACAAGTATATTGGCAAATGAAATTAGATTTCTATCAATTTAAAAAAAACCCAAACAACCAACCTTCTGCTGCCTGTGCAAGCCTGAGTGCCTAGAAAATGGTGGCTGAGGTTTTTTTTGTTATGTTCAGTTAGGTCTGCACATGACAGGTTACTTTGGCATCTGGGCAGGTGTGGTTAAGGTTACCATGGAGATCCATGATGTCATGCTTGATAGAGCATGTCAAGACAACTAATCTAACATGTAGATGTTCAAAAAGTCCCATAGGCCAGAACTAAGCTTTATGCAAATAACAAAGTTACACTGCAAAAGGGTGAAAGAAAATACGGCTGAGATATGGCGTGCGTTTTACCTGGCAGCTTGAAAGGATTATTACAGGCTTCATCGTAAATTAAAACTTTTGGAACTAAAGGAAGAGGATTTCAGACCGTCTCTGGCCTCACCTGTGGAATCTCACATTTTGGTAAATAAGCCTCTTTCTCTCTCTGCCCTCGCTGTAAAAAAATGCTTTTGAAATCGTGGAATTTACTTCACCACGTTGTTCCTCCTGGCAGTAGGGCTGAGTCAATAAAGCAAGTTTTCTGGCATGGCATGTTCCCTTTTCTTGTTCGAAAATGAGTTCTTTATTGAATGAACAGAGAATTCGGAATTATTTGAAAGGCATTGTAATGTATTATGTTGATTATATGAATCATGCTGCAAAAATGTCCTAGGTAGTGTTTTGGAGGAGAAACTAAGAATGGAGACACTGTATTTATTTGTAGATTATTGCCAGATGTCTCTCCTTTAACTGTTAAAATAGAGCCCTAAAATTACAACAGCATTTATTCCAGGACTTGATATCTGCAAAAATATCAAAGCCTTTTTTTTTTTTAAATGGATCATAGTATCAATTGGTTAAACTGACTTTGCGTATGTCCTTTGAAACCATAGGGTAATGCTGGGGCATTTCTTAATAGATTTTTTTCTTGGGTAAAAGTACGTTAGTAAAGTGTAAGCAGGTTTGGAGGTGGAAGTCCAGCAGCAGAAAGGCTGTTGGGACTTTTGGGTTTTAGGTATAGAAAAAGGGGGATATTTTCAGTGCCTCTGGAAAGAGAGTAAAAATCCCTGCGTTCTTAGTTGCAACCACTTTTGTGCTTACATCAATCACGCCAGATCCAGGAAACATCAGTAGGTAAGGGATAGCCCCCCCGCTGGCACTGCTGTGATACGGTGACGGGAAGCAGGTTCAGGGCTACAAAGTTCAGTTGGTTCAAATCGCTCAGGATGAAAAGGGTTAGGTGTAGGTGGGAAAGGGTGGGGGCTTGTGGTAGTTAACGTCCAAGCTTAAAAACGTGAAAAGAGAAAAATCTTAAGTTCTGCCTAAAGACACCTGAGAAACGTAAACTTGAGAGAAACTTCAGTTCAATGTAAATCCACAACAGGATTTAGGGAATGAGGAGGCTGCAGAATATGGTAAGAATGTTATCTAATTCCAGGTGAAAAAACAGGGTATAAAGGTTTTCTGATGTTCTGCGTTGCTTGATCAGGCGAGGTTAAATAAATTTTTGGAACATGTATTGGTTATTAAAGTGAATGGATTGAAAGGAGTACAAAGTGAAGAAATCACTAATTTTTTTGGGGCCACATTACTCCTATATCTTGAAACTAAGCCAGTAATGGGAATATTTTAGAATTAATTTCAATTTGACCTTTCTCCCAAAGTCTGAGTGTTAATTATTTAGTACTAGAATATACACAAATGACAATGTGTCCAATGAACTAGCATTTTTGCATTCATTACACTGTTGCTGGTTGATGCCATGGAATCGGGTAAGGAGAAATTGATTTAGTGTTAATATTGTGTGAATACTTTTCTGGTCTATACCATTAAAAAAACAGAGTTAAAAAATTACATTTTATTTTAAAATGTACACAGTGCCTGTGAAGAATGTGATTTTAATCTGGATACATGTTGCTGCAGATTTTTCTAGTTGAGAAAATCCATTTTGTTGAATACTACTTAGTTCACATACTGCTGTACATAATGTGTCATCAAAAAATGCCTGGTTTTATCTGAGAGGTCACTGTCATACAGCTAGAACTTGCTGTTGTGTAAGCATAGGCTGTGTAGGTATTTGTTTAGGGAAAAAAAAAAAGTTTCAGAAGTTGTTTCAGGAGATTTCTGTGAGTTCCTGCCACCTCTCCGCGATGGGTACTACATCGCTGCCCAAATGAGACGGCAATGCCCCTTCCTCCCTGGAGAGTCTTTGTAAGCCCAACAGAGCACGTTGCACATTCGGGAAGGGGGGACCCTCCGCAGCATCCACACGTGTCCCCTGTCTCACCTACCATGTGGTGCAACAATTTATTGCTTTCCAGTGCTGCTGTATGTTAAGGGCAACTGCTCTTATTTTACAATGTTAAAAGTACCTAAGAAAAGCTATGAAAATGAATGTAAGAAACATGATTACAAGCTTAAGTCTCTGCTGGATTCCAAGCCCTTAGCTTTTGTTTATGGAAGGACATGACATGACATGTCCATTTGTTTTGAGTTGAAACATGCTCTTTAGCCCCCAGATAATGCTGTGATTGCGAGATATTTATAAATAGCTCAATAGATAAATGGACAAAGAGCTTGTTTATTAGCAAAGAAAAGTGGATTTATTTTTATTCATTATAAGTGAAAAAGTTGAGGAAGAAGAATATTCCTAGTAGAATGTCTCAGTGGAAAGTCTTTCAATTTTACTCTTTAGTTTAAAAAAGTAAGGCAGCATATTAAGGTATGTATTAAACTACTAGCCCTAAGATATCTCGGGGGCAAGTGGAGTTTAACTAGAGTGGTAACACTTGCTTTGATAAACATAAGTTTCTTCATTTATATCTATCAGTTAAAAGTAATAATAATAAAAAAAGCTGTTCTTTTTCAAAAGAAAACAAACCAAAGCTGCAAAAAGGCTCATAAAGCAATTCCTTTTCTTTTTCCTTCCCTCCCCCCCTGCAAACCACACACCAGGGCAGTTACTTTGCCCCAACAGGATTAGTAACTTCTCTTCTATGGCAACGCCTCTGCATATTAAATAGCATGTATTGTTTGTAACTCACAAGTCCCAGGTAGCTGTTACATGCTTACCTTTGTTCATGTGAATTTTGTACGTGTATTTTTCTAATCTATTTTTATGACAGTAATCTTGTTTTGGTACTTAGGCTTAGATCCAATAAGACTCTGCGACTTTGGTACCCCTTAAAGCACAGTTTGGGCAGACACCTGAGAGTCCTTAGGTTTCAGAAACTTAAGCTTTTCTGGCTGAAAATATCCTGAGGCATTTATAGATGTGTTTTCGCACGTATTCAGTTTAGTACTGGTGCTTTCTGGGTTGCCTCTATAGATGACTACCAAAACCTGCACCGAAGCAGTCAGCAGGGCCTCGTTTGGCAGATGGGTTCAGTGCAGGACTAACTCCTTCAGCGGTGGTGGAGAGGAGAGGAGAGCCCACATCCTGCGCGGTGACCTGGCAGTGACCACCCCCGTGGCAGAGGCATCTCCTGCCTCCTCCGAGCCTTTGCCTGGTGCCCTCCTTCCTCTGGGGATGCTTGGCGGCATTTGGGATAGGCAAACCCCACATTTTCCCTTTGGAAGTCAAGCCTCTGGGCAACGGCGTGTTACAGGGTTCGGTCGCTGTAGCCTTGTGGTTAGCCCCTCAGGTCAGCCGCTGAATGAACCTCATCACAGCACTGCAGAACTGAGCTCCTCTCTTCACGCTCTCCCTGGCCAGGGAACCTTGCGCTCCTTCTTGGCAGTAAAGTTTCAGGAGTGAGTGATGGAGAGAGCCCTGGCCCTGTGTTGCTTTAACCTGGTTATCGAGGTCCTCTGCCCTGAGACGGAGACATGGCTGTAGAACTTCCTTCAGGCTTAGGCAACCAGAAAGCCAAATCTTCCCCTCCTTCTTTACATATTCTGCAGAAGTAGATTGATGTATGAAGGGTGCTTTGCCACTGCTTCCTCTTCCAACTCTACTTTTAAACCAGAGCACCTCAGGTTGCTGTGTTTCATGCCCAGCTCAGGGATGAACAGCATGGGAGATGTCCTCCGAGCACCATTCTAGGTGGGGCTTGTCAGTGACCCCAATATTCATTTCAAGCCCCTTATTCACTTAAGAGAGCACAAGAAGTTTGTGATGGAAGTGAAAATGAAGCCCTGGTCTACAGAAATCTTTGGCCATGCTGTTTTTGAGCAGGCGTTCCCCCTTGTCCGTAGTTCTGGAGGTGTGTTACAGAAGGTATGAGAATCACTTGGTTGGCAGAAGAGGAGCATCACAGACAGGCAGAGGTCTTGAGTGAGGGCAACAGATAGTGTTGGTGGTAGAGCTGAGGTTACAGCATAGCTTCCCTGGTCATTGGTCAGGGGTTCCTTCTGTAGCCTGTGATTAGCCTCAATATTTATGAATATTTGCTGTGTCTCAAGATCATTTCCGTGCAAATGGCTGTGAATGTGCTTGGGTTGTTCAGCTGAATAGTTCTGTTAGGCTCCCACTGGGAACATTTTTGTGCTCTTTGCACATTGTCACTTGGGAGGGGAGCACATATTTATGTCAGTCATTAGCAAAGTAAATGCGCCTCTGGACCATTGCTGCTGCGTTACACCATTTTTCAGTTGATTTTCTAACAAAGGCAAATTGCACTGAAGTCACCTGATTAACTGGCTTGGGTTAACCATAATCCCTGGGATTGAAATCTCTTCTCTGGGCTCAAATAAAAGAACAAGAGTAAATAAGACAAGCAAATAGCTTATGAACATATATTCCAATTTCCTTTCTCTTCAAATGAGTACATCAGGAGAAAGAGTGCTATTGTTAAAATTGCAGCCAAGACCTATGACTCTGACAGCAGCTGCTGAAATGTGTGTTTTTAATGTTCACCCAATCATGATAATTGTACCAGTTCAGTAAATTCAGAATCTGGTGGTATTAAATTTTTCATCTTGAGACATCAAGCCAACGCAGGGACTTATGGTTAGTTAAGATGGTTTTGAAGGGTCCTTTTTTGGTTTTGTGGTTTTTTTTGTCATTAATTACCTTTTGTACTACTGCATTTTGTGTGATCTCTTGTGTTGTGGATTTTAGTGATTCCATTCATTCACTGGGAGATTGCTGCGTTAGTAAACACGGAGTGTCGTAATTTGTTTAAGTTTAGGAGAGGTTTTCACTGCCTGATTAATACACTGCCATAGGTGCACTTCACTTGGAAAAAACCCAAAACAACAAAACCTAAAACCACCCTAAAAATTAAAATTAGTTGTTAAAAAAAGGAATAGAGAAGCTATTCTCTTAGGTTATGTCTGAAATGCAGAAAGACCAGTAATATGTTTTTCACCATGGCTTCTGCTGTGAGTTCTTAAGGAGGTTGTAACAACCTCTCAGGAGGTGGGTGTTGGCTAGTCGGCCATGCACATCATGTACGTCTTTAGTAGTTGCAGATTATTTTGTCCCACATCTTGAGATTTATTTTATCTTCAAAAATTACATTCTTGTTAGTTGTAAGACTGGATCTTCTTGATACCTGCATGACTGTCCAGTTCTGTTTTGGATTGCTAAATTCTTGATTATGTTAATGTCTCATGACTGTAAATTCCAGAGCTCAACTAAGTTTTAAGAATATTTCAGCCTCTAAAGGATTTTCATTTTTTACATATACATTTAATAGACTGTCTCCATGCTCTTGCACTGATTACTTTCAAAATAGAAAAACTAATTGTAATTCAATTTCAGTCAAAGGTTAAGTATTTTTCCAGTCTGGAGGGAGATGTCTGTCTTCCAAGGATGGAGGAAGGCAGCAAGAGGAAGAAGTAAACAGTGAAAAACCAAAGAGTTAAAACATTAATTTTTTTTGTTTGAAAGAAGTTGAGTCTGATTTTAAATTTTACATGTTATATTCACTTCCAGATACACTTACTGCCAGATGAATAAGTAGAGGCTTTTCCAATTTGCACCTATTTTGTGGGTATGTGGGTGTCCAAAGTCTGGAAACAGACCCGCTGTCAGTGTCTGTGTATGAGCTTTGGGCTTTCTTCCACTGTGCTTTGAAAGCATAATTTTAGCTGCATTTATTCATTTGTAGCCCTATTTTTAGTAACACAAAATACCATACATCAGACTGTTGTAATTAGTAATAAATTACTCACAGAAGGAACAAATATTTGACTTTGATTAGAGTAAGTAAGAAGAAATGTCACTTATTTCCCATTGGCTGAATAATTGTACGACATTGGTTGGTTGATTTAAATAACAGTAAATATTGTTTGGAAGGAAGAATTATTATTTAGCACACTGTAAAAAAATTAATTTAAAAATATACATGTAACATAAACACTTTCATTAAAAATGTGTACCTGAAAAGCTAGGACATTTATAAAATTTCCTATAGATCTTAAAAAACTGTTTTGTTTTGGTTTTTTTACAGAGAGATGGTCATTACAGTAAATTCTTGATCTAGGTTATATTTTTCCCTAAAAGTCTTAAAAAAAAAAACCCAAAACCAAAAAACACTCCAAAACCTCACAGGTGATGTGTACGAATTTCACTCTTTCATTATGCATATCATGCATTCTTTATTTTTAAAAAAGCTATTTCATATTGAAATTGCTCAGTAGCTTTGCATTAAAAAGACAACGTTACGTCAACATCTACTACCGAGGGCTATGGAAGAACTGGAATCACCAGGGCATTGCAGGTACCACGATTTGTCAGTAAATGCTGGCAGTATTTGGTGGTTTTTTTATTGGGATCGCTATTGTTTCAGTCGGTTTTCAGCTGCTGATCCAAGCTGCCATCTTTTTTGTCTAATACTAAAGGCAGTGCTGGGGGTACAGGCAGGATGGTGCCTTCTGCCAGCCCCTGGCATGGTCCTGTGTGGGCGAGTGGGGCCGTGGGGGGTTTCTGTGCTCCGCAGCCTGGGGACTCTCCCTGTTTTACCACAGGCAATTGGTATGGTGTCTGTCGCTGGAGAATTTAAATGAAAACACGTGATTGAAAGAGCATCGAAATCTTTCTGGAAATCAGGGGAGAACTTCTCCCTTCTGAACGTTGTAAAAGTGTGGGATGGGATGGGGTGGGGTGAGGAGGCGCAGATCACAAAATGTTTTCCTTGGCCCTCACGGCGCCGGTATTGTCGATAAAAACGTTCCAGCTGACCGGAGTACAGTTGGCTCCAACCCCTAGCAGGTCGTCTGACCAAAGTGCTCTTCCTCTGAAATCAGATGCAAGCATTTCTGGCTTATGTGTACTTCCCTTCTATCTTATTTTTACCGAGCGTTTTCCGCGCCGGACACCGTGGCAGGTCCTGCAGGCACCTGCTGCTGCTGCTGCTGGCCGGCACGCCGGGCTCTCACAGCTCCTTCGCACTCGGCAGCTGACGGGCACTGCTGCTGCGAAGGCAGGGCTCCCGGCCACAGCTTTCTAATCCGGTCCTGAACAACTGGGTTAATCCCATACCGAGCCTGGCACCCTACTGCCAGGAGTCAAGTTTCCTCCCGCGGCTAATGAATAGCGTTCAGTAACGCAGGACCGTCGCGGAGGTTGTGTGTGATACTTGGTTGTTGCTGTAGCTTAATTCCACGAGAGATTTCACCATAGCATTAACTATTTGTATTACTTTGGTCGCACTTTTTGCACGTGTCTTTTCGCTGCGCATGTTTTACCCTCTTTCTTCATTGTTAAATCGCGACCTCCTTGGTCTTGGGTATTAATCCTGTCACAGAAGGGTAGCTCTAGCCCACGTGCAAATGTGTATTTGTTCAATCCCCACCCGTATGCAAGCATGCAGCCGTGAGAAACTAGCATTTTTTATTTATATGAGTCATTCATACACCCGGATGTGTAACGAAATTTCACGTCAGATGAGGCTCTGCTGCATATGCACACCTATAGAAAATCTGCACTGGGAGGAAGAGGGACTCGGGCTGCTCCTGGTTCCGTCGCTCTGTGCTGGCGGCAGTCTGCTACCGAGGGGATGGATTTTGAGGAGGAGGTAACCACTCGTCCTCCTGTGGCACAACCAAGAAGAAAAAGGAGCCTCTCGGTTCTTTGCTGCTCCTCTGGTGCCTCTTCTGCAAGCCAGGTACAGCTCTGATGGAGAGCCAGGGCTTTGCTTTGTGGGGCTTGTGTAGGAGGTAGTGGAAGCTTTTGGATAGATCATTTTTTTTTAAAAGCCTGCTCCCTGTAAGAGGGAATGTCCTGAAGTGTTCATTAGTATTATCCTATTGTCTATACACATTTCTAGGTTGATTTTGAAAAGCGCAAAAACCTTCAGGTTGCTACAGTAGTTATCAGAAGTTTTTGAGAGGGAGACTGACAGTCTACAGAAGAAAGGCTTCCCGTGAACCATGCTAAAATACAATTCGATTTCATCTCATGGTTTCAAAATTTGTCATATGCTGTCCAAAACCCAAGATGCTTTCTTCTGTAATTATAGAGAGTGTTTATGTGTAAGGTTTAATCTATTTACTGGAAGTCTTCCAGGACTCTGGAGTAACTGCTACTTTGTGGGCCTCTTCTGAATTGAAGGGTTAGAAAACAGTAGACTCCTACTCTGAAGATACTTGGACAGTGAGGATGAGCGAGCTACTTTTTTCCCCCATGTCTTCTCTTGCTTCTGCTGTAATATTTTGGGTTTGAGATATCTTTTTTCCTCATGCTGTGACAGCAGGTATTGCTTTGTTTTAAAGAAACCGCGAACTCACAAGTTCAGTCTTGTTTCTGCATGACTTAAACCTGTCTCGGAGATGTTATTTTGCCAAGAATAGTTCCACTTATGTTAGACAGATTTCTTTGTGACTGTGTTATATAGGCAAAGCTAGCTTGGAATTTAGGGAAACTTTTAATAGTTTATAAAAGGAGAACCGAGGAAATAAAAAAAAATTAAAATGTTCACAAGTACTTCAACAGGTATTTGTGAGGTGCTTCTCATGTTGGGTTGGGTCTTTTTTGTTGTAATTTTGTGGATTTCTCACAATACTATTAGTGTTGTATTACTAGAGAGGGAAGGGGTCGGGCTTTTTGTGATATATCACAGCTATGTGATTTTAGTTGTAGAAACTGGGGCAAATAATTCTGAATTGATACCAAAAATAAGATTTTCTGTTTAAGGTGATCCCTTGCTGTGAAGACTGTTTTTCCTAAGGAGATGTGTAACTTTTTAGGTTAGATTTACTTGCTGTGTAGCATTTTAAACACACCAGACTAAAACTAATGCGGGGTAAAACCTACAGATGTATTGAGTTGCCTGGCAAAACAAGGGCAGCTTAGATAACCATTCAGTAGCTTATTGTGGTAAGATAAACATGGAATTCTAGGTATTTTCTACAATAAAAGAACTTATGTGTTCTTTTGATCTGTGCTTTCTGCTGCCGCTTGTCAGACTTCCCTGGATACTGCCAAAATGTCTATGCTTTTTTCATTGTCTTTTTCTTTTTTTTTAATTTTAGGGTCACACTATTAGATTCTGAGGGCCGAATAGCTTTTCTAACTTCCTCTGAAAAAAGCAGTCAGACAAAAGTTATCGAGCCTTTCAAGTGAGGTTTGTCTAGCCACTGCCGCTTTGTTTTTGGCTTATCTTCCCTGGGGTTTGAAAACCTTCTTGAATGTCTGGGTTCTGTGATCTTTCAGAGGTCTTTTAAAATGCAGTCATCGTTTCAAAATGTTCACTCTGCCTTCAAATAGTTTCAGTGGAGACGAGGGTGATGATCTGGTTTTACTTACCTCAATATATGGCAAGGACCTATATTTGGAAACATAAGCTTACATACTGTTTGACTGCTCATTTAACTAAAACAGCCAGCCTGATTTCATATTGTTATCTCTGCCAACCCACAAAATCACCTGCATTCGTTCACCCAAATTCAGCAAAGTAGCTGAGTCTGGCGGCGTCCTGTTGGAATAGTAAGATTTAAGTTATTTTATCTGAAATCTAAGAGGGTAGGAAAGTTGAATAAGAGTTATGGGGGGAAGAAATGCCTTGATTAGCCAAGGAAAATGTTTCACCTTGAGTCAGTTCTAGGAGTGTTGGGTGTTGCACTTAAGAGCAGAACCATTAAAATCCTTTTGAAAACTAATGGCTGGCAGAGACTGCAGGGTTAACAGTATATTGTGATATCATGCTCAACAAAACCATGTAGTGTGTCTTTTACATTGCTAGACTGCCTTGGTTCACAAATAAAGGGAGAATTTCCAATTTTCTTGTTAATAACAGACAGGTAAGCAGTCATACCCATAGCTCTACTATTTGATAATTTGAAAGTTCAGGCACCAAGAAGCACTGCAAAGAACAAATCTGCCCAGCTCCAGAGCCCATGTGATGTCTCTTATCTCTCCTGTCACTTTGTTCTCATCTAAGAGGAGGATCAACCAGTTGTTTCTCATCTAAGCCCCTGCTTCAGACACACATTAGGCGTGATGCTCAAATATCCCCCATGGAAGTGAAGTTGGTTGTCAGCAGTTTAATAAAGGCAGGTTTTGCCCACTGCCTTTCCTAAAAGCTCCATGTAAGTATGTGACAAGGCAGATGATGTGTAATAACTAAGCTCTTCCTATTGGAAGTTCTCAGTAAGTAGGATATACAAACATCAAACTGACTTCACCATCCCAGGTGGGTGTTTGGCTTAACTACTGTTCGTTGTGGATGATTTCAAAAGCATCTGATTAAACTGTTAATACAAGTGCTGTTTTTCAGCAGTATTTTTTTACTGATAATATGATTACAATTTGCTTCTGTGAGTCCAAAGTGCACTGATCAAAAGGAAAGTGATGCTGAGATCTGGAGACATTGTGGGAGTTGTACTTCTTTGTGTCACCCTAATCCAAAAAGACACAATTGCAACAAGTTAATAATTCTTCATATTGGAAAATTTCTTAAATAAATACTGTACTATGAGCTCTGTTTGACTTGAAGGAGAGCAGCTACTCTACCTTCACTTAAAAGAGAGGGAGATATTCCTTCTTATCAGTAGAGCTATTTCTTTCCTGCCAGATTGTGCTGGTCAGAAAGGATAAGGGATAAGATCACAGGCCATGTAACAGGGCCTTTTCACCCTTTTTCTAATTAGCAGTCTGAGAGTCAACAGGACAAAACCTGTATTTGTTTCTCTGACACATCGCTGTGCTACTTCGCATGAAAGCAGCGCAGTCTTAATCTAAGCAGTTTTATACATCTTGAATTAATCCAACCATTAATAACAAGCTCAGTGTTTAAAGATTTGCAGATACCGTTTCACAAGCCAAGAAACTTCTCAGAGTTTTGTTCAGCCACAGTACTAGATAAACAAAATGAAAGCAAACCATGATGCAGTTGTTTTGCTTTTTCTTTCCTTTGCAGGGTGTTTTTTTCTCTTCCCTCCTGCATTACAGACTACCACAAATCATTTTTAGAGTACAGTGACCTTTACAGAAAGACTAGTAGTAGCAAGTGCTTAGGGATCACTGTCTTGATAGCTGGAGAGAGAAGATTATTGTAGCATCCAGGAAATTATTTAAAGGATGAAATATCAAAAAGATACAGATTCCTCCCAGCCTCAACCCCTTGTAGAGGAGCCAGAGGTGTATTAGCGTCCAGCATGGCTGGACCATTGGAACAGGTCATCTGCTTTTAGTCCTGGGAAATAGCTGGTCAGTGATACCCACATAGTTTCTACTCTTCTTCTTGGAAAACTGAAATCAACAATGTGATTTACCTGCAGTCACAGGCAGGGGAAGACCATCATCTGGATGTTTCCCAAAGGAGGTTTTCAGGAGAAAGATCAGGGTGCCTCAAGAGTTGCTCCCCACTGAGACTAGCAGAGGGAGAAGTAGGTGATGTTTAACATTTGAAGAAATCTGTGGATTGCTCCAAAGGTTGGTAATAAAGTACTCTCATCCTGGTTTGTCAACTTGAGTTAAACGCAACATTGTTGAATTTGGTTGCTCAAACCTACTTTATATTTTTTGTAAATTTGTGATGAAATTCGAGTTCATTTGGGAAGAGGTACATATAGCTAATAGTTAAAATTTTCCATATAGAAGAATGTTATATGTGGTCACTTCTTGACACGGTTGTTGGGAATATGTTTAAAGGCAGCTTTTATAGAAATGTAGCTTGTTACTGGGATCTGGGCTTTGGTCAAGAAATTCACTCTGCTTAGGCTGCCAAACAGTTGCATTACAATCTTTTGCCATAGGAGTTTGACATATTGTCCTGTCAGGTACACAGTATCTTGTTACAAAATCAGAGTGTATCCCAACCTCAGAGGGTGTATTTTAATATGAGATTATTTTTTGTTTCCTGAATACTTCATCATTAAAATACACAAAAAAGGTTGGCAAGAAATTCTTTAAAGATGTGAAGAGACACAAGTGTTAGAACGGTGATTTTACAAAGAAAATTGCAAATGAAACAGGTGAGGAAGGATTTCAGTCAGATGCGTAAACATGTCCTTTGGGCTAAAAGGTAAAGCCAGAGGTAATGAACTGTCAGACCCAAGTGACCATCTTTGGAAACCTGTGCATGTGTTTGTGCGCAGACAAGCGTATGCCCCGCACGCAGTTCCTGTGCGGCCGAATCTGCTGCTGGTGGTATAGAAGCATGCAGCTGCCTGCAGAGTTACTTTCTGGTGGTAAAGAGTACAGCTAATTAATGGTTATGATTATGAGCATGGTATAAATACATGATATATCTAAAACGTTCAGTAAACTGCAATACTACATGGATCAAACTTTTCACATGTAAGAGCTTAAAAGAAGATACCAAGTTGGTATTGAAAGAACTAGCAGTGGCATTACAAACCTACAAGACCAAATGATTTTGTAAACTTCTGTGTTATCTTTTGAAAAATTTAATGGAGAATGAATTAACTGCCCTTGAGCAAGCATGTGATCATGAGTCATAGCAAAGTCTAAGTTGGAAAGGACCGCTGGACACTATCTGAACTGCTGTAGAAAGCAGGAACTTAGATTAGATTATCCACACCACGTCAAGCTGAGTCTTGAATATTCCAAGTGAAGGAGATGCCATCACTTCTCTGTTCAATGTATTGAAGTTTTTTATTGTTGGCGTGGTGAAGCTTTCTTTTTTTTCTCATAGCCAGACAATTTCCAAGAACAGGGTAAGCTGTACCCTGGAAAATAGTAAGTCTGGAAGGGATTTAAGGATCTTCTGAACTGCAAGTTCACAAGAGTTCCTAGTGTGACGCTATCATATAAGGAGAAGGAGTTACTTTCCAGGAAGACGGTGGTTAAGACTCAAGAGTAGTCTTCTCTCTGGATGCGCACTGTGACAAGAATGCATGCTATAGTTTCAGGCTCAATATTGTTGAAGTGAGTGTTGCAGAAGTAAATAACCCCAAATGGTATGACATCTGGTGAAACTATTTCTCTCCAAGAACCATGAATTTCTTAATCTGTTGATCCTATCAAAATAGAGCACCTCCTTGATTAAGAAACGTAAGTCTCCTGAAGCAGGAGAAAATATACTGGTTTTATATTGGCTCTTTAGAACAGCAATGAAAATCATAACACAAACTAAAGGTTATAACTGGGGAGTTGGGCAGATTCAAATCAGGAGTAATGCACAACATTTTTCACAGTAGAAATGATTCATTATTCTGACAAATTATCAAGGGAAGCAAGAGGTTCTTCATCTCTCTAAATCTTCCAACTATGACAGGTTGCTTTTCTAGCTGATACGCTTTAGTCAAACAAAAGTTACTGATGAATAGGGCTAACTGGCAGAGATTTATTGGTTCCTCCTTGGCCTTGGTTATGCAACTGAGGCTCTTGGCTATTCATGCAATTTTAATGTTTCAAGGGCTGTTCATAAGGAACTGAGTTTGACCCAGCTGCTTCTGAATATAGCACTGTAACAAGCATGAGCTATTTCAGAAATAAAAAATTGCTTCAGTTTTTAGAAATTTAGGTTACTTGAAAATTTAAGATACTAATAGGAGTTATAAGTTAAATATTACAAGAAAAAGAATTAGGGTGAATAGAATTAGGGTAGAGTTAGGGCAAGTAGAATTTACCGTTTATAATTATAATAATATATATTTTCTTATTATCCCAGTCAGGGTACCAATATATAGCTATCATAAACAAGCACGAGAAAGGTCTGAGTCATCACGGCCTCAAAAACTTCCCAGTTTTTCTCCTCAGCTATTCCTTGGGAAAATTCTTGTTTACATCAATAAGAGTTTGGGCAATATTAGAGATCTCGGGACTGGTCCACCCTGAAATTATTACTTTGTAAGGTACTACCAAAGTCCCCTATTGCTTCATACACTGTCACTTGCAAGTAATGGATCTGGTTACTGTGAATTTTTCTGGACATGGACAGAACTGCAATATATCTTAAAGCAGTCAAGAAATAGCCCACACCAAATTATTTCGGGGCATGGTGGAATAAGGAGGAGACACAAAAAAAACCCTTTCACTGGAGCTATGTCCAACAATGCATAGAACTGTACCTGAAAATGGGACATTGCACCAGGTTGACAGTTATTTGCTGGCACAGTAGAATGAGAAATGGGAGTCTGTCTGGAGGAAGAAGGTGACAGAAATCAGAATGAGTTTTCTGAGGGAGAATGAGAACAAAGTGACATAGTCTGAGAATGAGGAACTTCTGTTAGGACTCGGGCCAGAAACAAGAAATGGGCAAATGCTATGTTAGCTAAAGTAATACCAGAAATCTCTAAGCAGAAAATAATTCTCTATATGCTTTTATAATCATAGCAGTATGTAAAAAAAGGAAGGGAGGCAATGTATTGCATCTGTAGTGTTATAGGCTCGAGGCACAGCACGGATCTTGCTGAAAGGCATACACAATTTTAGAAGGGGTTAAGTGAACGCCTGCAGTGCTGCAGAGCTGATTGCAGCAGAAGAGCGTTGTGAACCCAGTGGCTGAGGAGAGTGCTGCACAAAGCTGCTGGTGCTGAGGAGCCTAATGCTAGTAGCTGGGAAGGATGCCCTGAATGATGTACAGGAGGTCTGTATGTCTGTGCCTGGGGAAATTAGGCTTTGATTTGGTTGTGTGTAGCCCAGCTGGAGGTACTGTCCATCCACTGGATGGATAGTTGGGGTTTGGACTAATGGTTCCAGAGACCATCTGAACTGTATCTACTTTAGAATACATTTACCTGTGAAAATATAATTTTCTTGTAAAACTTTCTTTATTGAAACCATCAGCAAAAATTAAAGTTTTTGTGATTTGTAATTTCCAGTCATGTGGAGGATAAATTGGCAGTATTGTCAGTTGTAAAGTTGTTATCCAGCTCTGCTTTCTTTCTGTAATGCCTGTCTTCCCTTCTTTTTCTTAGACCATAATTCCATTTTAAGCAAAATCAAATTTGTAATAAAGGTTAACAATTGCCTAAGTTTAAGAGAAAAAAGAAGTCTTTATCCAGGTTATACTTTGTCTAGTTTAGACAGACTGCATTCATAAATACCCCATTATTGCATTAAACAGTAGCAAACTTGACAGAAGTAAGCATAAGAACTAAATTTTCCTCATGGCCCAGTGGTAGACTTTCCAAGTTTGTGTGGGCACCCCCCCCCCCCAGCGGTTTGCAATCTCACTGTCAGCTGTATTGACTGCAAAATAAGCAGAGAAGTTCATCTCCAGATTCCTTTGCTGGTGTTTAAATGCAGGGGACATGAATTTTCAAAAAAATAAATGGTATTGCCAAGAATTTAGAAAGACATTTTCCTGGTTTTTTCCTGAAATTTCAGCCTGAATGAATCAATTCAATTAAGAATAAAAATCAATCTCAGCTTTGTCCCAGCCTCAGCATGTACCTTTTTTCAGTTTAATTGGCTTTCTTTTTTTGTTGTTGTTGTCTGGGTGGTTTTTTTTTAAAGGTCACTGTTTTAATTTCACTTCCTGGTTTTGGAAGCAGAATTTCTGAAATGCTGTGAGGCTGGAATGCTTTGAAAGTGCATCTTTTCATGAGGAGTACCTAATTAATATATAGACTGTGCAAATTTAGATCAGTTTCATATGAAAAATCAGCCACATTTAAAAAGATGAGTCAAGAACTAAGGCTGTGAACACGGGGGTTCATTCAGTGATAAAGCTCTTCAGCTCTGGTACCAAAATGTCATTCCTTAGACCCTCCTGAAAAGAAGTACCTTGAAATGGAAGTTTTCCAAAGAATAAAAGTTATTTGCTGTTTTCTGGCTAATTGTGATCTAAAACATTTCTTCTTCCAGAGTATGTCACGTTCCCTGTAACATTCATTTCAACCAGTAGTTCCTCCCTTTTAAAGGGAATGAGTGTTTTGTTATATAAAACAGAAGACTAATGCACATTTCGGTCTTTATTAGAAGTGTTTTAATTCTCCATCTGACACGAAATAAATAATTTAAAGGAAAACAAAGCATCCAGAGAAAGTGCTAATGAGTCAAGTATATAGTCGCTCTTTATTAGAGTTCTTGGTGGGACTGAATATTATTTGGCACAGGCTTTTTGAGCTTTGCTAACAACTACAACACACCTGTAGGATGTGGGTGATGGAGTCAACCAATTAATTACTCCCCCCCCCCCTCCCCAAACCCCCCAAACCCCAACACCAAAATGCACCCTGCCGTGTGTTAGGCAGTCTTGGGCTTCTCTCTGTACTTTTTCTGAGTTTGGGCCTTGTTCTCTATGAAGTCTCCAGGCTGTGTGCAGAACTTTGCAGCTGATGGGACATGCACTTCTGATGTTTTATGCTGCTTGACCTGGGTCGTCATCAGTTCTGCCTGTGGTTCTCAGGCTGTGGGTTGCCGGTGCTGTATAAGTACTGTGAATAACACTAAGCTTATGGAAGACCTTTAAAATTACGTGTTAACCAGCATGAGACAGAGGGACTGAGTTTGTAAAGCTCCTTGAAAAGAACGCTGGAGTATGAATTTGTTTTATTTTCCTCTATCCCCTTGACTCTGTTGCTGTTACAGACCCAGCACCATTTCACTAATCAACCTCTCCACAAATACCCACCCTTTGCTTTGTTCCACCACTTGGCAAAGCCTCAATTTCATTGTCTCTGGAGGCTTCTGACCATTTCTCCATGGTCTGAAGGGATCCACGTGGAATGTGGTGCACCCTTTCTTTCCAGGACCTGTGCTTGGCTTGCACTGCTCTCTCCTGCCACGGAGCACTGAAGCGAGGCCAACGTTCAAATGCGTGCTACCAAATTTTTGTCTGAAATGCAAGCGCATTTTATATTTGAATTAACGCAATCTCATTTCTGCATAGAAATGGTACTTTTAAGCTATTTTCTTCATAAAATTTCACAGGACTGCTGCCTCCCCTCTCTGCGGTGAGGCTGGAGAGCTCGGGGAGGGGAGGGATAGCTGTGAGAGCACGGATGAGCCTGGCAAAGTGCCGGGGGCAGCCCGCAGACCCGTGCCACCAGGCGAGCGCAGCCGGGCAGCAGTGACCTTCGGTGTCCTTTGACCGTCCAGTGCCAGTGGCCAGGGTCAGTGGCATCACTGCGTGACCTTTCCCAGGGGAAAGCTTTCTCCCACGGCATATTTGTGGAAGTCTCTTGTATTCAGGCTTGGAGAGGAGGGGAATTTTACCCTCTATTTATGCTAAGAGAGCATATTTATGGTTGCTGCCAGTGAAGCATTTTGCACGGCATAATGCTATTTGGATAAGATGCTAAGATGAGGATATCAGAGTTCATACCACTTCTAAAGTTCATGTAATTCTTTTAAACACCAAAAATGTTACTTGAAGGAACATCTGTGTACTTTTGTGTTGCAGGAATGAAACTATAGCACATTTTACTTGAGACTTTGAAAATATTTTCCTCTTTCTAATAAGATTGAAATAACTTTCCAGCCACTTGCCTGGAAAGTTGGCAAGAGGCTGAAGAACATTTATAGAGTATTACTATTTAAGTTAACTTTTGTGGTCGTGTTTTTACCTGGATGGAGAGACATTTATTTACTCAACTGTGCAGAAGGATATCTCAACTGTGGGAAACGAATCTTAGAACGTGTTTACTTTTAATTGTTTTCTTCACTGAAAGTTGAGGAGACTCATAATCTTGCATTAAAATGAATGTCAAAATGTCACTCAATGTCTTAAAAAAAAAAAAAAAAAAAGCTAAGACATGTTCCACCACACCTACAACTGGTGGAGAATTTTACAGAGATCAGTATTATAATATGTGGTGTTTGTTTATAATGAAGGCAGCTGTCATTTTAGAAAACCAAAACCAAATATTAAAATCCATTTTCTGCCTTGGTTTGCAGTCCATGCATATCCAAAAATTAGGGCTTTAAGTCATATGAATCACAGAGAATTTGACGTTGTCACACAAGGATTTTGATAGCATTTTTATGTTCCTTAAAAGTGGTGACTGCCTTTATATTCAGTTTTAAATATGTAGGAACAGCATCATCTATTACAGATACTATTTTAAGTTTTGTGAAGTGAGCTAGTACTCGTTCAGCTGATGGGCCATGGCATGGAGACTTTCTTTGCAAAATAAAAGGAAAAATAGAACATCTTGTCCAGATAGAACTGGGCCAAAGGTGGATATTCAGGGCTGTGAGCACAACAGGGACACATTTGGATAGGAAGGAGAGTGTCCACCTGCCAGCTTCAAACACTTCTTGTCCCCAGGAAGGACAATTTTTGTCTTAGCTCTTCATCCATGATCAATAGGTAACTCTTAAAAGTGTGTACAGCGATGTTTGTGCAGTGAGGGCTAAGGGCACTGTCCAAGCAGCCTTCCCAACACACCCACGTGAACGAAGCACCGCAGGTGGGATATTGCCTCATTCCTCTGATGGTGCAGATAAGCCGTAAGCTCTGACTAGACAGCTGGAATTCCTCCAGTGAAAGGAAATTGCCAGGTGGTTTAAAGCCAGTATGTCCAACTTCACTCAATTTCCTTGCAGTGGTACTGCAGGATGAGGTGGAGCGGTCATGGCCAGTGCTGTCACTGTCTGGTGGTCTGTGGCTGCTGGCAGCTCCCCGGGGCAGGAGAAGCTTAGAAATCCCATGGGCTCCTCATGCTTGTACCAGGGAGGTTGAGAGTTTATTACAGGAGCACAGAGGTAGTTACCTCCCCACTCAGGTCCCAAAATTCAGCTAGATCTGTGGTTCATGTAAGATTGGTCATGATAATTTTAATAATATCTGAAAAGCTCAGATAGTGGCTTACCGAGGCAGAGTAGTTAAAATTCACAGGCACCCAAATAAAATGGGATGAGAACAGGATAAAAACCCTGGAACTAACAGATCTGAAAATATACTTCAGGATTTCTACTGAAAGCAGAAAAAAAAGGACAGGGTGATTTGAGGTTTTTATTAAAAAACAGCAAACAAAACAGATGGGAGACATCTTAGATTTGTGTCTTCCTAATGTGAAGTACCAAAGGGTATTTTTTCTGGTTTTCATTTTGAACATGGGGGTGGAGATAGATTAATGGGTTTTGGTTTAGCCTCCAGTTCTTACATGTCTTGCACTTGAAAACAGTGTTTTTCTCCTCCTTTATACCAGATGTTACACTCTGGAGAATAATTTCTTAGTATTTTCCAAGTTCAGTGAACTGCCTTGTATTTTAATGATGTTGGTTAGGAAATGTACCAGTTCATAGCCGATGATGTACCTAAGGCTGTTTATAGACTGCAGTATGGGAACCATCACAACTGAAATGGCTTAGGAAGATGAAGCTTGATCCTTTTGGACAGCTGTGTACTTGCAATGAGGAGGGGCAATCAAAAGAGGAGGGATGATACTGATTTTTTTACATGATGTGAAGTTGGGGAGTTTGCAGTTATTTAAGCAATTCTTCAGGATTTACAGGATCAGAATGATCCCCAGGTAGCAGGGCAGCACACAGTTAAGTTCAGATCGTTTATGACTTGCTTAAGCTGAGTATGTTAAGCTAATGTAGATAATATTTGTGAGTATTTTTTTTTGCTTTTTCAGGGATGGTTTAGTGAAATATGAACAATTTCCTGATGGGTTTCTTATGTCTCCTCTTTGTGGACAGGGTGTAGCACTAGGCATTTCTCTGAAATTCTCAGTTCCATTTCCAAGTATTATTTCAAGCAAACTAATTGTGAGAGATCGTTTACTATTACTCACTCCATTACACTTTGTCCCTTGTTTTGCAACATGTTTCTCTGCTTGCTTCTTTTACTTTATTTTATGCCCCCATTAAGCCCTGAACAAGCTGCTTGAATAAGTTTGTCCCTTAAGATTTTCTGCCTTTAAATCCCTCTGGCCAACTGGCACATTCCTCTCCGAGGTCTGTGCGTACCATGGCATCTTAGTGGACTAACAGGGTGCAGCTGCATGGCTAGTTAGTGCAAGCAATCTCGCTAATTAATAGAGACTCCCCTTAGGGAGTGGAATCCACAATTCAGTACTCACCCTGGAGGAGTTATCTAAAATGGATCAGATGACAAGTGTCTTTAAAATGCCCACTGATTTTTAAGGGAACCCAGAGTGACAAGCTCAGCTGTGGGAATCTACAGTGTAGGTGTCCTGGGTTAGCATTAGGGAAGATCAGTGCTTGAGTAGTTTTGTCTTCTAAAAAATTTTAATTAGTGGAGTTAGTGCATTGCCATCCTTTACTTGTTTTTCTTAAAGTTTGAGGGGGCCATCTAACTTCTTGTTTGACCAGTGCTTAATGCATAGTGGATACTGTCATGATGTTAGTTAATTAGGGTAATAACAAATTTTAGAACTTGGGGTCAAGGCTGAAAAAAACCCAGGTGTTACAGGGCAACACAAGGGCTGCAAAACTCAGTTCAAAATTCAGAATTCTTACTGCAGGATCCTGTCCTGTTTCATGAAAAATATTGAGATACCTGAGGATCTTTTAGATAAATTACAGTTTTTAAACAGCTACATCAATTAGGTTACAAATAGAAAGCATAAAGCACTGTGGAATGGTACATTTCCTTTATATAGCAACACCATTGTGTGGCAGTAGTTCAAAAACCAGTAGAAGGAAGAAACAAAATATGGTTGGGTAGTTCAAATACGAGGATATATAAAATGTCACACAGGGCATAGAATCAAATAGTAGCTGGGAAGGATGCCAGAAAGACTTATGGTTTCAGTTCAGAAGTGCTTTTAGTTACATGTCTTTGAGGGGGGGAATTAAAGTACCATTTTTTTTCTCCTATGGCCTTTCCTTCAAGGGCTTCTCATGTAGTTGTTTATTAGTAAACAGCTGCTTGCAATGAAAGACGATTACTTTATAGCCATAGTGGTTTCTGTTAGATGTGTTTGTTGATTGGGGACTGGTTGCACTTCTGTTTGTTCTAATATAATCCAGATAAGAATATGTAAGTATTCTTAAACTGGGCAGATAACTCACAGAAAAGCTACATAAAGACCAGATAACAACCATGATTATACATAGAACTTCTGACCTTTAGAAATCCTTAAAGTAAAATAACTCATTAAAGTGTACTAAGTATAAGTGCTCATATGAAAGCTTTTTAATATATAAAATATATATAATTACTATCTATATATTATCTGCCTATATATTATATGTGTGTATATATATATAAAAAAGGAAAGATTATTACAAACATGTTTATCGAGCTCTCCTTTTGAGGTAGGTGCTTGAGAACACTGAAATAAGATGCTTGATATGTAGGTACAATGGTATCAGAATTGCCCGTGTTGTCAGCTGGTGTCTGATTGTTCAAACTGTTTAAAAGATGGGATTTATTGGAGATTGAAATCTGTAAGATTCAAATAATTAAAAATCTCTCTATAAATATGGTTCAAATCTATAAGATACAAATTAATTAAATTGCAGTTACATACTAACCACTCTCTTGTCAAAAATTTGAGGCTAGGTAATTGTAGTTGAGTACCCGATATAAGTTGATCTTTCAATTGGGATGGTTTTGTCCAGTGTGGAGTCCAAAGGGGATTGAAATGTGGAGCTTAACATTTTGTATAGACTTGAAGCTTACTAAGCAGATGAAAGACGACAAGTTACAACATCATGCATGTTGGTCATCTGACTGTATTCTCACAGCTTTGAATAATCAGGAAAGTATTGTCTCTAGAATGTGGGATATATAGTTTAACACAAACAGGTCACTGTAGCTTCACTTGATTTGCTTTACCGAGGTACAAGGGATAGTGTATACAGTAACCTAAAAGACTAAGCTTCTATGAACATCATCATTAGACTATTCTGTAGTTGATTTTTTTGGAAATGTTTTGGTATTTTGAAGTAAAAAAATTGTATTTTCTTTTCCTCGTGCTTGCATAAGATGAGCTACGTAATGACTCTTTAGCGATATGTCTCAAAATGATTGACAATTGGAAATTGCTGATGACCAACTGTAAAGAACTGCAAAATGATCTTCAGGCTTGATGTTAAAATGGCAGGTAATATTCAATTTAAGTAACTGTAAAATGTACCACATAAGGAAGACTAATCTTAACTTCATGTACAAAGTGGTAAGCATTGAGCTGAATATTACCACTCAGGAATAAGATCTGGAGGATATTATGGATCCATGCAAATGTCAATGCAGTGTTCAAAAACAATCGAAAAAGCAGATCTGATGTTTGTAGTTATTAGAAAAACAGGCCAGAGAACAAGACAGAGAGTATCACCTGCTCTGTAAATTCATGGGGCGTATGTGGTGTGTGCAGTTCAGGTGTCTCCAACACCAAAAAGATGTAATAGAACTGTGGACAAGGTTTAGAGAAGGACACCAGTGGTCAAAGTTAGGGAGTGGCTCCAGGGACAAGTCAGCATAGTAAGAGATGAGGTGACTGAGTGATATATGGTGGAGGGGAGGAAGAATAAGCAAGTTACAGAGCTGCAAATCTAGGGACCGGAAGAGAGTTTTGGGGTAGCATCACTACTTGCATCCCTGTTCTTAACCTTTTCCCTGGGTATCTATTTCAAGCTGGTGGTGGAAACAGGCTACTGGAGTAGGTGGACCTTTGGTCTGGTCCTTCTTATTCCTGAAATAATCTCTAGACCACAGTAACCCCTGAGTGGCTAGGATGAAGTACAACATAGCACCAGGAGAAGCACCAGGTATGGGGAGAAAAGTGAAGACTTTGCCATTTGAGTCCCCAGCCGTAAGCACTGAACACAGAATTGTCTCCAGCTCTCCAAACGTCACCAGGCTGTCTTTCTCCAACTGCTCCCCAATATCCTGCCTCAAATAGTTTTTCTTCTTCCCAGAAGATTGTTTTCTTGTCAGCAATTTCTCCTCTGGCATGCTATTGTTTGAACTGTTTCTTGAGGGTGCTTTGACCATCTGCTTCCATGACTTGGATAAGCAGTTTTTCCTTTTTTTTCAGTAGCTGGTCTGTGATACTAATGAAAGCCTGTTTGCATGTAGCCAGCTTGCTCTATTCCAAGTATGAAAGTCAGAGGAGTAGGAGGCACGAGTGTATTGTTGAAAATTTTCCAACGCCATCCATCCTTGTGTCACACTAAGTTAAACTCTCACCTACTTAGTGACATGCAGGTTGTATCATCTTACATACGACCTTTGACTTTGTCCTGCTAAATTGAACTTGAGCTTGTGAAACTTAAATGTCAGAAGGCTAGAGCAGGTCAGAGCAGCAGAAGAGCATAAGTTAAAGTTGGCCATACTATTAAATTTGTCCTTTAGTATACACAGCTGTTGTTGCCTTTAAAGAAACACTGTTGACTTAAGAATTTGCACTTTGTCTTGAAAAAATTGTGCAAGTGATAAATGAAATCATTAGACAGAAGGCTTAGAGAAAAATTTTCTTTTTATTTCAGCTTATTTATCTTCTTGCTCACATTTGTTGTACATTTGGTCGATATTTCATCTCTTGGTTGGTTGGTTGGTTTTTTTTCCAGAAGAAAACAACTTTAAATCCACAGCAGTAATAGGTAACCCAGTAGTCATAAACTGCTTTTCCTTTGTTGACATCTTTTGAAAGAGGAGGTGTCTTGGTACTGATTTAGAAAGGGGACTATATTTGCATAAGTAATTACAAATTCAGTTTAGAATAAGTTAACATTACTTAATGTACATTTTTAATGCTAGTAGGATTTGATGGTCTGACTTCTGTTTCTCCTCTAAGAACGCATACATATGCAATAGAAAACTTATTTGTAATGCATTTATCTAAATACTCTGACTGTTCAGTAAGAGTATCCACATGCAAGCTATGTATACATTTGTATGCTTGTTTATGGGGGTAAAGACCTTTCTTTCTAGGATACACTCTTAGTGCCTCTCTACTGATTTTCAGCACTTTGATTTTTTGGTCGCAGAAGGTCATTGAAACCCAAATGAACTGGGCAAAGAATTTGGTTGTGACCTGTGATCTCTTTCTTTCTATGGACATACTCGTGAACTAAATCTTCCCTTGATAATGGTTGCTAACAGTAGCATGTGGACTTTAAATCCTTAGAAATTATTCTAGCTAAAGACCAGAAAGAATAAATACATGTTTCATGGCCTGCTTACTCATGAATAACTTTGCCTGAGATGTCTGATTTGTAAACCTGGAGAACAAGGAAGAGGAGTGTGTCTGAGCTGCTTTTGAGGTTTTGTGGCTGAGTGCCTTTCTGATTCCCTTTCCTGGAGGTTTTGTGGCCAGCAGGGAGTAAGTAGGGGGTTTGGCTCTTAGTGATCAAGAACATTGTGTCAAACCTTTAAAAAGATGAAAATATGTAAAATTGACAGTAGTCTGGTATATAGCTTAGTTTAGTTAATCATAATTCAAGCTCTTTTTTTTTTTTTTTTCATGTAATTTCATCCAGAAGTGGACAGTTTTCAGCTGTGTTTAAATTGTTGCTTGCTACTTGAAAATAATAAGCTACATGCAAAGGTGATTCTTGGTGTGAGCCTCACATGGTTTCTTCTAATTCCAACTAGAAAAGAGTCCGTTGTTGAGCACACTTGCTGTAACTTTCTTGCCTCCATGAGGCTCTTGAACTGAACTCTAGAGCTTCTTTTTCCTGAGATTGCCTCAGAAGAAATCTCAATCAAAGAATGCTGTGGTGAGATTTATAGAGGAGGTGCAGCAAGACATAAGGGAGAAAGAAGAGAATTCATTAGTTTTCAAAAATAAAAAGAATCCATTCCTATTACAGGTCTTGGAAATCTTGTCCAAGCTCTTGTGAATGTCGTTAAGTGCGCTGTTCATGCATGCATGCATCATCTTATTTCCAGCACTGTTTAATCACCAACACTAAAATTCCAATCTCACCCCTGAGACAAGCAACATCCTTCTGGTTAGCTTTTATTAGATTAACAGAAAGAAGGAAGACTTACTACTCACGTCTCCAGTGAGGCAGAGATATTTCCCATTTCTGGAAGAACACAATGAAGGAAGCACATTTCTCTACTTGTCTTTTGGCAAGACCTTTTGGGGCCTATGGACCTGCAGCTTCCTCCTTCAACAGTGGCTACAGCCCTTAACTGCATGGCCTGGCTGCCTGGCAATCACTTACATCAACACACCTCTCCCACTATATAAATCATAAAGCTCATCATAGAAACAAGGGCTAAGCTAGATAAAGTTTAACAGATTCAGTGGCACGGAGCAAGGAGTGTTTTGGACAGAAGAGTAGGCTCAGAGGGCAGGAATGGAAAGATACCCAGGTTTAAAACTGCTTTCTTCCTCCTATCCTGAGAACAAAGGTGCCCTGTGACCTGCTGTTTGTGGCTCAGTCATCCTGAATAGTTCCTCTGGGAGAAAGAGAGGAGCAGAGGACAGGGGCAGGCTGCCTGGCTTGGTTCCTGGCTCCTTGGTACAAGAGTAAAGCTCAAACCAGTCCCTCAGCCACATAATGTTGCTGGAGGAGCCGGTGTCTGGGGGACAAGTCTTGGGGGGGGGGGGGGGAAAGCACAAGAAAGAAATGTAGTAATTGAATACATTAAATTGTATACAGAAGGGGTTATAAAAGTTTCTTACCTATTTTTTTAACAGACTTTAGTCATGGAAAAGTCTTTGTAATAAAGAAAATAGGCAGAGGATGCAGCTTAGACTGGGATACTTCACTGCACAAAGGGAAATCCCTCCTCTGTGCAGTAGGAAATGCCATAAATGCATTCCCCATGAGGTGTAACCATTGTACACAGCAAATACAAACCTGAACTTTTCAGGAAAAACATGAGCCTTCAAATAGAATCTGTTGTTCAAGCAAATTAAATTTGATCCTTTTCTAGCAGCAGAAAAAACACAGCCTGGCTGCACCATCTTGGTCATTGGCTAGTTCCTTAGGAAGGTCTCAAAGGCATTTTGTCTTTGTCCATGTGCCTCTGAGCATTTGCAAGGTGAAATTGCACCATGCCCTGTGGCTTTGCTAGCTTTGCAGTTTCCAAGGTGTAAATATGAAGTCCAATGATTTGATTGAAAAAGAGAGGCTTGGACATACTTCTGCGTATTCTTGTGATCCAGGGTGAAGCGAGCAAACCTCTTTGTTATCTGCTAATGCTGGAAACAGAAAGGCAATAACTTCAGGGTGGAAATAAAAGGTGCGTCAGAAACTGAGTTACGCACCCCTGCTGTCTCGCTGGGTGCCTTTGGTGCAGTGCTTAGCAGTGGTGATGAAACTGTGCCCTGCATTTACTCATGTCACATCTGATTTGCAAACCTGCGTGTCAGAGTGGCAGGTCAGTGCCTCCCTGCCCTGGTGTGAATGCTCGCGTTCCCTCTCCTCTGCAGCCGCTGCCGGGAGCCTTTCCAGAGCGTGCCTTTGTCTGAGGAAGGACACAGACACTAAAGTGACGATGTGTGCAGCAGAACCACAAATGGGGATGATTTAATACAGCGGGCAGGCAAGCTCTGTCACTCAGGCCTGTGACAGGGAACTTAGCGCTTCCCTTTCTTCAAGAATCTTCCATCTGGTGGAAGTGTCTGTACATGACACTGCTGCGTTGGCTCGTCCTGTCCTCCTGTTTGTCCGCGTATCTCATCCTGGCATGGATATTCCTTAGTCTGGGAAAGTATTGAGCTTTCGAAGAGGAAATTTGGTGTCTCTTCTCTTCCTAAGAGCTTGTAAAGAGTAAGAATCAGGCATCTTGATTTTCAGTTTCGCAGAGATGCTCCAATGCTGATGCAGACCTGAGGGAAGGTGCTCTCACTTGCCACAAAGGTGGCTGGAAGGATGTGGAAGTTGATCTCCCTCACAGATGCAATGTCCAAGGTGTGCTGTCCTGCCCCGCCCCTGGTGTTCAGATTTTAAGATCTACTCTTCTTTTGCAGCCATGTTTGAGATAGCTGATCTGCATAGCAGTTGAGTGCTCTACGTCCCTGAGATAGTGACGTGAGGTTTGGGAGGATTCTAGGCAGAGAACACAACAAGGTTGCTTCCTCCTTTTTTGTGGTTCTTGTTCACTAAAAGATCACAGGAGTGGCTGAAATGTGCTTTAGCCTTTCATGGACCATGTGGAAATGAATACCAGAACGCTGACAGCGTTAGGTGGAGAGAAGTAGAAGGTCCTTATTCACAGTGTTCTTCAGAAATTAAAGTACAACTTAACTTTTAAGACCTTAGCTTAAGTCTAACAAGTAAATCTGTGTTAAGAGAATAAAACCAGGCCTTGGCTTACCAGTGATCTTGTTAACAGGTGGAATGAAGGCAGGGGTTCTGCCTTCAAACTAGGCAAGTCCTGAAACATATTAGCATCTGATGGCCACCAAGAAGCTTGCCCACTGCGTCTTAGATGGCTCCGTGCTAGCTAAAAATACATCTCACCTATTTCCCCTTGGTTGTTTCATTCAGATCTCCTCAGAGTGTCTTCTTTAACCTCACCTTGAGTGAATCCCAGGAGGAAGACAGGTGGCCTGTAATCCACTCTTAAAAAACGCAGAGAGAAAGACCAGGCAGTCTGTGGGCTCACCCAAGGACTCCAAGGGAGTGGCAGCGAAGGCAGGAGCTGGGGGTGCTCCACAACCCAGGGGAGCACTGCAACGTGAGCAGAGCTGGCTCCATGGGACCATCACCTCCAGGGGTATGGAGAGTCCTCTCCATCTCCTACTGCTGTGTCCTTCTCACTGGAGGGACCATGCAGTCTGGGAGAGAGACCCAGAGTAAATCTGGAGTTTCTGACCAGGGCCAGTGCCGTGGCAAGGAAGAGGCCAGCTGGTCATCCTTGTCAAGGCCCTTTCAGATCTTACACAAAGGCTTGTAATTACATTTGGATTGGATTTAAATAATACATGAAAAGCCAAGTCTATGCTCATGCATTCAAATACAGCAACTACTCTGCTTTTCTGGTTTAGTGAGGATTGTGTGAATCAAAAATACCTTACTCATCTGCAAAAAGGCTTAGTCCCAGCAAATCATGGTTTTAATTACAGGAAATAATCATAAACTACTTTATATGCAATTAAAGACACTTTCTTTTGGAGATATTTTTGTAATTTGTATTTTTTCCTAAAACCAATTATCCAAAATATTATACTTTTTCATGCCTGCAGTGCAACTTTGACTTGCATATAAATTGATTTTTTGAAATGAAACTTTCTTTATGTATAATTGAAACTTGAGACTTTTTTACCTTTATCTAGGTAATTCATTAATAGGTCAGATTACAGCTGCTGGTTAGTAGAAGCAGCTAACAGTTTTATGCTACAGTTTGCTTGTTTAGATAATTGTATTAATTTAGAATGTAAATTGACACAATTACAATGGCATTTTTTTAAATGTCAACATATTTTATGTTAATGTCTAATCAGCCTTTAATCAAATGCTGAAACTGTCTGAAACAGAAAATACCTTTAACACTGAAATTTAATTTAGTGCTGGTCCAGAGCTCATTAGTTTCATGGGAAGACCAATGTTGGATTTGGACTATACTCATAATTTTATCGGTCTATTGAAACAGAACAACATTCAAATTCAGGCTGAACAGTGGTGTGGCCCAGAGCTTTCCCAAGCAGCTACCAACAAGTAATGGAGTATTTCGTGGCATTGGTAGATTTGAAGGCTAGGGAAAATGTGTCCTGAAGGATATGTGCCCTTGTGGTAGCTACAACCCATGACATGAGAAGAAGAGAAAGGAAGAAATTTTGTCTTCTTGTCCTCAAAGCGACAGTTCAGGGAAGATCCTTCACCTGTAATGAATAGATATGACTCAGGAACAGAAACTAAGCAAAAATCCAGGAAAACATCAGCATGGTCCTTTCTGCTTAGCAGCCAGGATGAGGAGCCGTGCTGCTTTCAGGCCGGGTTCGGGCTGGGGCCCTGCCGATGTCTCTGCTGCTGCCTGCCTCTGGCAGGGGGCTTATGTTCCTCATGGGCAGTAGGTCATGTTTCCTAACTTAGCTGTCTGCTTTAACGAGAGAGATCACCCCAAAGAGAGAAGGGCATGGAGGCCATCCGGGCAGCTCATGGGCTGAGGGGGAACAGGCAGCACATCTTGAAAAAATGGTATCCCTTCTCAGTGAGCTTTGCTGTTGGAGGTGTTTGATTGTTCTCTGTAAATTCATTAGATGGATGAAGAAGAGGGGCACAAAGGGCCTAGTTAAAGTAAAGGAGAGTGCTGGCATAAGGCCAGATGGTATGCGTTGGCTTGGGTGAATTAAGGCAAGAGGCTCTCGCTGCTGGGGTATCTGGAACGCCGTGCTGGAGCAGTGTGAGCAAAGAGGTTGCTTCCAAAAATCAATCACCTCCTACGCCTGATTGCCTGCAAGGAATGGACGTGATAATCCAGCAAAAATTGTTTTGCTTGTGTGCTCTCATGGCCGTTACAGCTGAGCCGTCCCAGTGCCATCCACCTTAGTAAATACATGACTGGATTATTGAGAGGATATGGCTGGATGATGGAAAAGCTGACACACTTTTCTACAGGCTGCCTTGGGAAACCTTCTGCCTCAAAACCCAGTCTGCCCATGAAGCGAATTTCGTGGAGCCACATTGCTCTACCAGCTGGTGCCACCACTGAAGTGCTGGCATCAGCACAGGGCTCGACCACCTGAACAGGGCAGGAGTTCACACACCTCCATGAATACTGCTCACGCTTTTGATCAGTCCTGATCTGAAACACGATCTGGGGAATTTACAGAATCTTTTAATTCAGCTGTCAAAACTATGTAAAGTTAATTATAGGCAGTGTTTTCCATCAGCATTTGTATTTGCTGTTGGAAATGCTTTAGCCCATAAATCTGTGCAGATAATGCCGATAGGGAAAATCACTAACAAACAGAGTTTTACAGGTGGTTTTAGGTGAATTTTCCATCAACTTTATGTGCCTGTACCATGTCATGATATTCTTTTCTCAGCCATTAACTTCTGCTGCGAAGCATGAGATACTGCATTCCTTTTGGCTTTATTGTTTGCATCTGTCGCCGTTGCGCACCTGCCTGGGTAACGCGCCTCTGTCCGCAGGGTGCTGTGTGGCCCCCCGATGAGGCGCAGAGGTGGGGGACCTGCGGTAAGGAGTGGAGGTCCCCACGAAGGCCAGGGCAGAGGCAGGCACGGAGGGACAGGGCGAGCTGGTGAAGGCAGCTGGAAGAGCCAAGAGACAGGATGTGGCTCCCGGTGACTCTGTCTGTACTTGATATGAGGAATGCCATGAATGCCAGTGGTATGGCATCTAGTTAAGTTTACTTTTTAATTTTACTTTCTTAAAGGCAAATGACTATGAAAATGTATCTGTTGAAGGAGAAAGGCACAGGTTTCACTGACGCATGTAAGTGTCGGTTGAGAGATGAGGGTATCCAGGGCCACTGGATTCTTCTTTTGTGACATTGGGTAAGCCATTTATCCAATAAGTATAAATCAGCTGTTTCCATTAATTTTTACTGCAGCAAAGCTAACTTAGGGTAAAATTGCACATTATGGCTATACTGATCTAACAATCCACTATCCTTCTTTTCCTCTTTTCCCACACGCTGGTTAAAGGCTCACTGAAACAAGAGAAAATTAACCTTGGCGCTGGCGAATGAGAGGAGAAGACAAATTGTTTCACCTTATGCATAGGGAGGGAGATGGGGATATGTGGTTGGGATGGGGGCAGGAGGACTGAGAAGGAGTCCCCCTCTTCCAGCTGCGCTGAGCTGTTAGGTCAGCTGAGCATAAATACATGTCTTCAGCCTTAGATTAGTTCAGGATGTAATCCTTCATCTTTGCCCTTCTCAAGGAGTTACTGCTGAAGCGCTTTTACTAATAGCAAAATTTTTTATTCAGATACAAGATAATCATTTGTTTCACTTGTCCCTCCAGAGACACACGAGTAGATCCCATTTAAGTAAATGAGAGTGCTGCACACCTAATTAGAGACAGAGTGAAGTCCACAGTCCTGTGCCAAAATGCTACATCATGAACTAAAATTCATGGAATCTTAATACAGAATCACAATTTATTTGCTATATTTAAATCAGACTTTAAAAATGAAATGAAAGCCAATACACCCAATAAAACCCTGTAATCCAGGCTGTAATAATAAATTTCATGCTGGGGTCCTAGGGCAGATGAGGGTGAAATAGTAAGTGCATTGACATTAATGTCATAGTGCTTCTTGACTTCAATAGATCCAGGATTTCATTGGTAATGTGCTTAGAGTCTTAATTTACTAGCAAAGTCAGTCATTTGGGATTTCCTGTTTCCCCCACAGCCACAGATGATGCGATCAGGTCCTAGGACAATACTAAAATGCACTCAGCTGGATTTATCTGTCAGCATCAGCCACCTCCTTTTTCCATCTGCCTCCCAAAGCCACTTCTCTGTTTCTTGCTGACCTGCCTGCAGTACACAACCTCATCAGGTGCACGGGCTTATTTGGCTTTTAGACTCATTTCCTAAGAGGAGCAAGCTTGTATGATTGATTACGTGTCTTTTTGTCTGCAAAACTGCCTTGGACAGTTTTATTAAAGTTCAAAAGGAGAATAGCTATCCTAAAGGCCACTGGGTAGAGGAGGCAACCCCAAGTGAGCTCCCTACGCTGCCCCAAGCCCACCTGGGAGGGAAGCGGCGGCAGCGCTGCAGGCAGCTGACTGCAGGCAGCACATTCATTACTCCAGGCTAACCGTGGCAGGGGTCTTCCCTTCCTCAGTGGGGATGGTGGAGGAAGCCTGGGTAGGTTTCACGCTGTCGTGGTGGGTAGGTGAGGAGGGGTTAGGGGGCAAAGGACAGGACACAAACAAAAGGCAAAACAAGCTTCAGAGCTGTGTGCTTTCCAGAACTGTCCCCCTCCCTCCCCCCCCCCCCCCCCCCCAACAGTTTTGTTTCATGTGACTTCAACTCCTTCCATTGAATGGTGGCAACACAATGATCTTTGCCAAAGTGTCTGATTACATTTATTTAAGAGGTGTCTAGTGGTAGCAAATCAATAACAACAATTGATTTGCAACTTTTTCTGTGCTTTGCAAAAGGCATGAGAGTTTCATTTGCACTAGCTGATGGAAGCAAGTGAAGAGAAAATAGTTCATAAGTTAGCAGTAATTATTAGTATACAGCAATAAAACTTAGAAGATGTTTCTTGAAGAAAATTCATTTCTATTATTACATATTATATTACCACACATAAATGGTAATTCATTTAACGTTCTTGGAGATATAAAACAATATGGAAACCTGTATAAATACTCCAAATATATAATTTTAAGAGCTTTTGTGCTCAATTATTGCCATTGGATTGATCTAGTATTGTGTTGGTTTAGCTGTAGCTTAAAGCTGGGGTTTATGAGCTGGGAAAAAGCTAAGGTGTGTGCTCTGTCTGTACCTTCTTTTATTGCCTGTGTACCCAGATTTTCATTGCCTTCAAAAGTATTTGCAGATGTGCAAGAGGCACAAGACTGGCTACTAATGTGCTGACTACTCCCTCTTATTGTTTTGAAGGGTTTAGCAACTCCTTTACAGAGACTTTTTCATTCATTCTACATTTTTTCTTGGTCTTACCTAAAGATCTCATTTTGCAGGCTTCTGTACATGTGTTTGTCTTTAAAGGTATTATGGTACTATGGATGTTAGGCAGGTTTCTTGAAGTTAAGCATATGTGTGTTTCTGCAAAGTTTAAGGAGAGACAGGGAGACACTGAGCTGACATCTGCATAACAATTACCTTCATTTTTGGTAGAGGTGAGAAGTGAAATGTTCCTTAGAAGGTTAGACAGGTTTTGTGGACAGCAAATGCACTGGGGACTGTTCTATGAGCACCTTTTGTCTGCTAGATCAGAGCATAAATATGTTTATTGTTATATATCACAGTAATGAGGGCAGTGCAGTGGCAAGCAGATACCTGGCTGACCAGCAGATTGAAGGAGTAAGGAGAAAATTCATGGTTCTTTGATCTTGGAAACCAAGCTTATGGTTCTAGCGTGCCTGAAATTAGTGTAGGAAAAAAGGATGTACTGGGAGTAATCAGAAAATAGATTACAGTGGTATGTTACTAATGAAAAGGAGAGTTCAGTTCTAATGTTTACTCCCTTATTATTTATTTTATTTTCTGTAAGGGAGTCTTTCTTTCCTGTTTGGTGGGTAGGATTCATCTGTAGCCCAATTTGCTTGAACTGCCCCACCCTTCCAATCAGTGTGCGTCAGGAGAAGGGTCCTACATACAATTGTTCCCGAGCAAAGTCTTTGCTGCCTGCGAGCAGCAGTGGAGAGAGTCATTTAGTGCTTATATGGTGCCTCCTGTAGAGGCAAGCTCCTGCCTCTAAGGTCTTCCTTCTTGTTCATTATTTAATACCTGTTTTATTTTGGGCACAAAAAAAACCAGTGAAAGAGAAATGGGCACTGTTCTCCACATCAACAATTTCTGCCCTGCAGATATGAGGGGAATAGTTTCTTTTCCACAGGAAGAGTAGCCAGGAGCCTTTTAGCCAATTACTGCAGTGGCATGTAGACGACAGCAAAAGAGGGATTACTTCTGCCTTCTGTAGTGAAGATTTCCCACTGCTGTGCTACACAAATGGACCTTTTATATTTTATCTACTTTCATATTCTAAGGAAATGAGAAGTCTTGAAATGAAAAAGCCCTGGTAATAATGAGGTGGGTTATCACCACATGGTTATTATCCAGAGCATTTTCTTTTTAACACTGATGTGTGTTAGAGAAGAGGCATGTCCCTTGTTTGCCTTGGAAGGAAAACCATTCAGGTTTACTCTTGTCAGATTTCTGGGAAGAATAAAACATTGTTATTGTTTGTGAAAGAAAGACGACCTAGTCAAACCCGGCCCACCAGTTGTCTTCCCAGAAGCCGCACGCAGTTGTGGCTCTTGTCACATCTAATTCTACTGTCGGTTCCTCACTGGGTCCAGTTGCTGGTGCTGGCAGTCAATTCTGCATTCGTTATCTCCAGTAAAGTTACTTTCTTTGCAGTTAATCAAACAGCATAAAAAAAGTTGGACTTGGGTGTTTTGTGACCAATATGGACATTACCTGTAAGACAGGAATTCTTTTGACAATGAACAGCAGCTGTTCTCTAGAAGCTAGTAAGCCTGGAAGTTGCAAGACACTATTTAGCACCCTCTAAGTCCCTGAGGTAAGGTTGTTTTAAAGTATATCCCTGTTCATGGCCTGATGTCCTTCATGCCGTATTTGTAGTAGGCTGACCATAGATGCAAACTGATGTAGATGCAATTAATTGCAAATAGATGATATACTTAAATTTTATACAATAACAGCTGCAGAGAGAATTTGTAAATCACTATTCACTGTGACTTCTGCATTAATCTTGTTTTCACGCAACACACTGTAATCATGTTTTGTGCATCAGTCAGTGAGTTTTCACTGAAAACAGCCAGATGCATAAGGACCTTTGTGGTAGTGCTGTGCTCCAGAGTCACTAGCACAAGCACGGAGCCATCTGTTTGAAGACTCTTGTAACCTCTTTGTGGAGTTTCAAGCATGAAACTACATTTCTGTCCAGTGAAACTGTGGAGCAAACCAACAAGAGCCTTTGCAATGTTACACTGTAGTGTACACTTACAGTGTAGTGTTACACTAAAAAGTAGCGTTACACTACTACTTTGTAGTGTCAGCATACTGCAGAAATAATCAGTGTATAAATTAACATATGAGCATTCCAGAATTGCATATGGCAGGTTTTAGCTTAAACTTACTTAGCAACATGGATAAGGTGGCATAACCTATTTAAATATCTATGTAACTTTGTCCCTGACTACTTGTAATGCAGATGCTCTCAGATGCTTTGTGGGTGACGTGTATAAAGCTTTTATGTACTATAGGACTTGTATTAAGCATCTCAGTTTGCCCAGCAGCCGTTATGACAAGAAAGAACTAATTGAAAATAGGAAACTTCTTAATCTGTGATAAGGGTTTGTTTGAAAATTTCTTCAGAGAAAAAAGACAAATTCATAAGAAGTTTGTGCCACTTTTAAGCCTAGCAAAGTAACACATTTGAATTCTAAAGCTAATTGGAAAGCAGGTTTTAGTAATTGTTCAAGCATCAATAACAAAGGCACTTAAAATTCAACAAAAAAGGAGTGCAAATAACTTTGTAAAGCTTTACAAAAGCTTTATAAAAGTAGACCAGATACTGCATAGCTGGATATGCTACCATAAAGGATATGAAAGAACTACAGAAGTAGAAGCTCTGGGATTCTTGCAGACACGTGAAGTAATGCCTTGCATTGTTATGTGGGCAAGGCTGTTTTTCTTGGCCTTAATTTAGGAAGGATTTTGTATATTATCATCAATAAATTGGAACTTGAATAACAAATATTGGATATAATCATCATAATCTGTTCCTGTTAGGGAGGGACAGAAGGAAAAAAAGCTTAATGCAAAATAGTTTAAACCTATCTGATGAGAAAATACATATCACTTACTGTGTTAGAATAGCTCATCATTTAGGTGGATTTTTTCTGTTGAGTGATTCATAATCATATAGTCTGCTTTAAGGGTTCCTAACTCAATCATACTGCGGTAGTGAGCTCTTTGTACTGTACTACCTGGTATCTTGTGTCTGCTTTGAGTTCCATACTGAAATGGAGTAATTGAAATGTCAGACTGTCCCATAAAACAAAAATGAATAAAGTAACATTGATTGCAATGTGTTCTCCACATTGTGTACCTGCCTTAAGAAATTACTCTTTACAGGTGTTTGGAACACAGTGTAACTGCAGCTCATATGCATTCATATATATGGTTATGTCTTTTTTTTTTTTTTAATGTGTCAATATTTATCAGAACTTACCTTCCTCTTGCCCTGTGATTGTGAATATTCTTTGAAGGTGCATATGTGAGGGTGTCAAGTACTAACACCTTGTTGAACCTTCAGGCACTCATGCTAGGTGGCATTTGTTAGTTCTTAGTGGAGCATCTTTCAAACAATAAAGTGGATAAGCTGGAGAGTTTGCAGAAAAACAACTTTTGCCTTGTCTGGATAAAAACTGAGAAGAAAGTAAATTTCTAATATGTGGGGATGAAAGAAATGCAAATTTGTGAGCAAGAGGAATAAGAGAGGTGCATGTATTCTCATTTGCAATATACTGGAATATCAAACATAATAGGAATTACTTCTGTTTCTTTCCTTGCTTTTTTCTTCTTCTTTTTTTGGAAGGACAAACCATCATTTAAGTGAAAACCGTTACATGAACTAGAACCTTTTCATTTATTTTATCACCCAGATATCCTCCTGCCCAAACAAACTTGGATTCCTTAGTATCCTAGCAGTTTCCAGTTTCTAATTGATGACCCCACTTGCATCCATTTTTCCCCAGCTGCACCTAAACATAAAATCTCCATTATGATTTGTTAGCATTTTCAGTAAGTTTAAAAATGTTAATACCTTGGTTTGGAGGAATGAAGTGGTTTGTTGAAACTTAAGTTGCTGACTTAATATAGCACAGTCATTAGGAAGACATCCAGTGAATTTGTTGGTCTTTAGATGAGTTTCTTAGTGCATGAAGGTTTTGTGGGGCACAGTGCTGTGGGGTCGTTCCATAATTGCCTTCATTTAGATAGTTTTGGTCAACTGCATTTCAGGTTCAGAAGCATTTACATTGTCCTGCTGTGAATCATAGTGCTTCATTATGACATTTGCATTGACAGTTATGGGAGACGTGCTGAAAGTCCCTAGGCTACATCAACATTTTCAAACAACTCCCATGTACTTCTTCACATTTTTATTAGGATCTCCTCAAAGTTGGTTACACACCCTCTTTCAAACCATTCTTTAAAACTCAGACCTATCATGTTGCCTGAACAGCACTCCTGAATGACTGGACAGCTGGTATGCTAATTGCTACCTTTCTGAACTGACCATAACAGTACGTACTTTTTTGTTCTTCCAACCTTTTTGTATATTCATGTTTTCTCTTTGACTGTACATTTTGATCATTGTGGCTTTTGAGTGGATTTTGTTGTCTTCTTCAGGCTTTGCAGTGTCTGTGTACAGCACCTTGCACTGTGAGACCTAATCCCCAACTGGGGACCGTTCCGAACAGTGCAGTAAAAATACATTACATTTAAATATTTTTTGTTTTATTTTGTCTTCATTCAGAAGAGGTTTTGTTGCCGTTTCTCAATTGCTATTTGACATACTAGTTCTACAGTGATTTTCTGGCTATTTTAAGCAGTATATTTGGGGGAAACACAATTCAGTGTTTTACAAATAATACACTACACAGCATAGGAAACAAATCCCTGTATATATGGATTGGGAAGTTGATTTGTGGCATGTCTCTGTATGTAGTACACCGTATGTACTTGAAAGGTAGGATATGTGAATTCTGCTGCCTGTCTTCATAGCTTTGCACAACATGGAATTGAAGAGCTGGGCAAGTCTGCTTGTTTGATTTCTCATGTTGAAATGGTAACTGTATACCATTACTGTGTCTTACTGCGTTTAGAAAAAAAAAGGACGAGAACATTTTTGCCGCTCTGTATGCCTTGCGGAGCAGGAAAAGTAAGACATCATTTAAAGCAGCTATTGTGCTGGAGGTTTCTGGAATGTTTGGCATTGCATGTTCAACTTTGGCATTTTGTCATCAAAAACTGGAGCAGAGCACAGGCTCTCAAATATGCAGCCGGGCCTCCTGAGCTCCTGTAAAAATAAGCTGGCAAACAAACCCCTTTAATAAAATGCTGATGCTGGAAAAGATACACAGTCATCACTTCGTTATGCTACTTTTCTCAGCATGTCTCATTTATTTCCGAAAGTAAAAGAGAGAGATGATTACCAGATAAGCAGGAGCCTTGATGAGGTGAAATCCTGGCTTCATTGAGACAGGGCACAGCTCAACCATTGGGTCGAGCTTTGAGCCATGAAATGTCCCAGTGACCTAGCCAGGTCACTGGTTTCAATGGCCATTAACTTGCCTGTTAGCCAAGGCAGTTTCTTCTCTCTCCATGCTCTTATGATGTCTGTTGTTCAGTGGTGTATATGGGGCTTATGATTTTTAGTTTGAGCTTTTAATTAATCTGTAGGCAGTCAAAATGCCCCCCTGGTGCCTCCCAAGGCTTGACTGCACTGGAGAGGCGAGAGGGGCTTCTGGTGTTGGGAGCATTGCACCGCTGCTGTTAACCTGGGCAGTGACAGTGGTGTAAGAGTCTGGGGATTTTCTACTTACTCTTATTTTTCCCAGTCATTTTTCTCAGGATGGTTCACTTATAATTTTTGACTCAATGTATTTCCTGAAACCAAACCTGTATAGCTAGTAGCCATACTTGCAACATTTTCTTAACTGTCCTGCACTCTTGCCTTCAGAAAGAACTATATGTTTTTAGTATGTACTGTGTGGGATGCCCGTGTAGGATAGTTGAAGGAGGAAACAGGAGTAATGACAGTCTGGAAAAGTAAAGCAATAGAATATTTAGTTATTTAATTCATAAATTACAGTTCTATTTAAAAAAAAAATCGGATTCTTCTGTTAGACTCTTAAGAGTCTATGTATCACAGTTTGCTAACAGTGACAGTAGAACTTCCTTGAATACAAATAAAAGGTGAGGGTAGAGAAACTTCTTTTAAAACAAACACTTTGGCAGTGCTGAAAATGGTAACTCCAGTGATGTTACAGAAATTGCAGTATCTTCCCTGTCATACCACACTGGCAAGTGGGAGTCTGGAATAAGAAAAATACTGACGTGAGAATCAAAATAATTTGGTAGAGGGGGAGTCCATGGAGAGACCATGTGTGGCAGATCAGGTGCACTAACAAAGCTATCTTCCAAATACTCTTGTGTGTGATAGTGTTCAAGTAGGTTCAGAAGAAAATAAGTTTTTATGAAACTACTTATACTGGAAGGTACTTAACCTGTTTTCTGTTTCCAAATGAAACGCTTTTGTACTGCCCTCCCACTTCTCTGGCCAGCTCTGCTGGGCACCCATTGCTGCCTCGCAAGGAGCCCACATGTGCCTGGCAGACTAAGTGTGTTGAATCAACACAGGACCTAAATAATAGTCACCTTTTCTCCTTCAGAGAGTAGTATTTGTTAAACTGCACAGCTTTAAATCAAGAGGAGACAGTACTTCTGATCATCTGTAGTGACAATCAATCTTATTTTTAATTTGTGCTGTTCAATTATTGGGGAAATATTTAACCATAAGCAGCTTACATGTTTTTGAAGCAACTCTCTCTGATCAGATACTGTTTTGCCTCTTCAATTTTGAAATATCTCAAAGAAAAAAAAAAAAAGGAAAAAAAAAAGCGCTCTGTCAGGAGAGTATTATTATTGGGTCTCTAACCAGTAATGTGTTCTATATATTTTAATAGAGTGGAGATGAGCAACGTCAGTTGTTTGCAGCTCCTTTCTTGCTAAATTCAGCAGCTGTTGTCTCCCTGGGCATTGAACAACATGGTTTGCATGTGGTCTCTGCTGCTCATATGAGCAGCTCCAGGTTTTTTTTAAAACTTGTATCTTTTTAAGCTCCTTGAGCCTGGCTATCTTAAGCTCCCCGGAGTACAGCATGTCCTGTGTGCTGCACTCTCCTCATCATGTCTCAGAATTGTTCTGGTTGTGCATAGACACCTCCTCTCTCACCTCTCATGGCTTCTCCTGTGCAAGCTGGTTTTTGCAGCCAGCTTTCCTCCTCCTGACTTCTGGAACAGCCTCTAGCATTGGAGCAGGAACCAGGACTCAATCTACAAAGCTCTACTAAATGAAGTTTCCAATAGGCATCCAAAGATTGTGACACTGTATTTGTGGTCATGGCCAGATGTTACTCTTAATCCTCTGTGGACAAGATTCCCAGTATCCCAGCTGTGTTTGCAGAGGTGGGGGGAGCCATAGACCCCACTCCTTTGGGTCTCAAAGCTCCATGAGAGGGAAGAAGGCTCTCGTGAAGCTTCAATTTGCTGTACATGAACTGCCATTGGAACATTTTTAGGGGACTGTAAAAAGAAATTCCTCAAGTTAAACAGTTTCAAAACTCAAATAGAGTGGTTTTGGCTTGTTAGCAATGGGTGAGATGAAACACAGAAATTTCTAACATTTTCACTCCCTTTATCCTCTCTGTAGGAGCTCAGCAGGCAGGATGTACAGTGATTTGGAAATTTCTGTGTTCAGTTCCTAGAACAGCTGAGTCAGCTCCAGGGTTTCTCACGGCTGTGTTTTTAGCTGTCTGTTACATAGATGGTGATAGGACTGTGGACTGCCAGTGATGATAAAAACAAACATATATATTTGTGGCAATTAGACATTGATGTATCTGGAGCTAAGCGGTACTGTTGTTGGCAGGATTACAAGAGCTGGGTTGCTTGGAGATTTAATGTTCTCATTGTGGCTGTTGTAGAGCAAGACTGAAAGCTCATAAAACTGAAGGCAGAGCGTATCAACAGACCAGTTAAACACAGTGTGTATCATGGATACAAATGTTTGTGAGCTATACTGCTTACACAGTAATCATTATTTTTGACCTTTCAGCATGAACTCTGTTGATTCCCCATCACTTTTTCACGCAGGATAGTCTGCTAGGGAAAACACTGTCAGACATGACTTCATACAGTTCCTGACTTTAGTTGGACTACTGCAGTCCTACTGATTTAAACCAACTCTGTTTTACTGGAGTGATGTAGGGGGCAGAACAAGCCAAATTTTCCTTTCTGTGGTTTTCACTATGTAGGTCATCTAAAAAGATGAAAATGTGGTTTTTCCCAACACGCGCCCTTTTTCCCTTCAGTTTCATTAGTAAAGTGGAGTTTGGGTGGATGATTATTGTGTCCAGTTGAGTGGCATTTGCTTTAATGACCTGTTTGGAGGTGGCATTGTCTTTTTTGCCAGGAGATATGAGGAGGTCTAAGGATTTTTTCTGTTAATGACGCAGCTACTGGAAAAGCAGCAAGATAACTCAAGTTGCAACCACAAGGCTGGTAAAACACAGATAACATTAGACATCTACATTCAAAACAAATTTCTCTCTGTCTCATCAGTTCCTGACCAATTTATAATACAATCAAGCTTTAGCTGTTCTTTTGTTCTGTTTGCATAGAGGCTTGTTTGCATGATGCAGTTGCAAAGGAAATATCTGTTTAGCTTCAGTTTGACATTTCCATTAAGATGTAGACTTGGCATAATCTTGCATTACAAAAGGTGATTCAAACTTATGCAGGGCCTTATTTTGCAGTAGAAGGATGCTGAGCCCAACTGGTGAGGAGGGTTCTTAGGTGCTGTGAATTGAAGAAAAAATGCAGAGATTTGGAACTTTTGTTGAAAACTTTTTTCATGTGTTGCTAGTTCTCACTGAAACCAAACTTGGCCAGAAAGGTGGTGCCCTGATACCAGTTGAGAAGGCTGTTATGGTCCTGCATGTCAAAGCGTAATCATGACAAAACCCAAATACTGGCCAACTGGCAGCTGACCTAGCATCCTTCTTTATGATGTATTTTCTCTCTGACTCTGTGCGGTGGAATATGCAACTTTTACATTACTGAAAGCTGTTAGTCAAGTACCTTTAAATGGCATTAAACAATGTTCTTGAAAACACCAATCATTTGTTGGACTTCCATCCATTTCTTGCTAAACACCTGAGTTAAACTGTTGCCAGCCACTATATCCTGTACCTTTTCCATTATGATTTTCTGGGTTTTTTAATACCGTGGCAACCAGACCTAGTAATAAGTAACAAAGAAAAGTACGATGAGCAAATTTCAGTTCTTAAAGCTCTCCAATAATATGAATTGAAGCTAAACTTGTCCCTCTGATTTTTGTCCTTCTGAAGTCCCAACTCTTTCCATCAACTAAAATCAGGATTTCAGCTTCAGAAACATAATCTAATAGTAACATAATCCTAATGTTGTTAGGACCAAAGTGATTGCTATAATAGCTTTTTTTTTCCTGTCTCATGTGCTTTTTTTTTTTTTCCTGAATTAAAATGTACTCTTTTATCAGAAATTTCTTGTAGGTACCCATACTAGATGATCAAGTAACTTTTTTTTATTCTTTTGGATAAGGCCTGTAGGGAGACCTTCTCTGGCATCTTCCATAATTCAGAATTTTATAGCTCTTTTCTGAATGTACTGAAGTTTTTCAACATTACTTTTGAAAGACACACATCAGAACTAAACCTGCATTATTTTATGGTCCTGTCAGAGCCGCATAGAGGAGTAATGCTGCTTTCCTACTGTTACTTTGAATCCCTTCATTTGTTGTATTCATTGGTTGCAGCATAGCATTGGGAGTTCATGGTCTGTTGTTGCTTTGTTTTTTTTAAACAATTACCTTAAAGATTGTCATTTGTCAGTGGCAAAAGCAACAAAGGTCTCCCAAATTTCCTGAACTTAATTGTGCAAGGTGGGAAAAAATTCAACTTAGTCTTTATTTAGCTTTTTAATTAGCTCTTTACATTGCTAAAGCTGTTTAAGTTACTAAGCAAAACTCTTTAACTGACAGCAAGGCGTATCAATAATCATATAATCAGTATCATAATTTATGATTTCCTTAAGATTTTTGACAGCCGTCACAGCCAATAAAGAATTGCAGTCCTACAATATCCCTATAGAGTTGGGAGGTACTGTTTCATTTTGAAGTGGGGAAGCTGAGACACAAATTTGTCAATGGGCAGAGTGTTGATATACCTGGACTGAACCCAGTTTTACTGAGTCCACAACCTATCAATTCATCCATCTTTGGCTGCTTAGGAGAATAAATGTTTTATACCTAACGTCACTCCATCATGATGTTATTCTGAAAGTGCTTCTTTACGTGTGGGGGTCATACATGTTTTTAGGACAGTCCTGTGTAGGTTAGTGGTCTCTTACCAGTGCCTGAAGTGCTCCATGGCAGCACGAATTGCATCGTGCAACAGATCTGTGTTCCTTGGCACATGGAGCAGGATAATACTGCTGGTGTCCAGACCTACTGTTTTCATAGTGCTGTGTTTCCTCACTAATAGCTTATAAGGCAAATGTCTAAGTGCTTATTGTTACATATTCTCCTTTTATCTCATTATTTATAGAGCAACTGTTAGTTAGGGTTGTGAAACTATAAATTTTTTTTCCTTTTTGAAAAATAAGATCAAGCAGCAGAAGATAAAGACTTCCAAGTGTGCACTTACGAGTTTGTTCCCGGCAACTGTTTTGTCTCCTGTGGTTCACTCCTGGCACTCCTTCGACTTAGTATCCCCCGATCAGTAGAGCCTGCTGTGCTCCAGTGCCTGAGCTCCTACAACACCTCCGTGTCCTCACTGGGAACGCATTTGAGAATTGTCAGACCCTGGTAGATAGATGCTCTCCAACCCTTAGAAGTCCTGTCAAGTCTACTAAAGTATCTTTTATGGTGGAGAACAGACACTAAGTGCTTCACAGGACTTGCTCGATGTTGCGGCTTCTTTTTCTCTCTGCTATAAAGATACAGGGCTCAGGTCAAGTTTCAGCATGGGACCTGCATCATGGAAACTTTTGTACTAGAAGGAAAAGCTCACCTAGTAGTCACACTAAAAGAACAACTACTTTAGGAACTTTGGGTACTTTTGTTGGGCCAGATGCTGTGCATCTCCTGGGGGGCAGGTTGTCATCTTTGCAGTACGTGTGTTTTGCTCCCTTTTGTACCTGCAGGGGTTTTTTGCTTGAGTGTATTTGATGCTTTTACCTTTCCCGATCACCCAGTATTGCTGTAGCAAAGGGCTCTTTGGGTTGTTCCTTCTTCTGCTGGGGAGACCAGTTGTTCCTCTGACCACAGCTGATTCCTCGGAGCCCACTTTGGACTGCAAGCCCTCATCTCACCTGGAAGGGGATTGCCCCTTTCTCCCCTTCCCCATGCCCTGTGGACAGCCAGATTGACCTCGCAGCCTGGATTGCTCCTCCGTGCCTGCCCCGTCCGGAAGCAAAGTCAGGAGATGACAGGAGCTGTTCAGGCAGCTGGAGCTGGCGCCGATCCTGGAGAAGCTGGAGGGATCTTGGTCTGAGAGGTCTTTCTCTGAGCTGCAGTTTCAGCCCCTCTGTTTTCCCCGCTGCTGCTTCACCGGTGCAGGGCAGAACGCGGGGGTGCCCTGTGCCCTGCTGCCTGCCCCTGCCACGTGGCATGGCCTGCTGCTGCCAAAGGGCAGAGCTGAGGATTTTCTGCAGCTCAGGGAAGCGTGGGAGAATCTGACGTGGCCTCCCCGAGCCCAGCTGCCTGCCTCCTCTTCGCTGCCCGTACCGACCCGCCACTGCAGGGCAAGCCTTGCGATCCCACACAGCCCCCCAGGCTGCATTTTCCAATGTCCCGTTTGCTAAGAGTAGGGAAGAGGCTTTTTTAATTATTATTTTGGGGCTGTTTTTTTTTTCTTCAGAACATACATCAATCTCTAGAGATCTAGGAACCACGGTCCCATCCAAAATCTTAAATTACTTTCCTGACTGAGCCCACGTCCGAGCCCAGGGGTCAGTCCCTTGGCTCATCAGGTCTGGCGTTAGGTGCAGCCTCTGAGTCGAATGCCGGGTCGGGATCCTGCCTTCTGCTGTCCGGAATGCTGGTGATCCACTCTACAAAGAAATTAAAGGACATTGTAATACGCATTTTGGCTAGGGAGTGTTTGTTTACCCTTCCCTCCTGCTGTACATCCATGATCATAAGGTTACTAAATTTTTTTAGTTTTTAAGTGTAATTAACAGAGCTGTTTTAAGGCATCTTCTCTTCAGACAGTGCCTGAGAATTTGCAGAGGGGAATGCTGCTTGCTGTGTGGCCTTTTCATGCTTGTAGTCACTGCCACGCTACGATGTCATTACCCCGTGTTTATTTTAAATGTCTGAAGTCCAGAGCTATGCTGGTATGTTAACCCACCACCTTTGTGTAGTCTGGAAATGTTAAAACTATAAATTATTACCAACAAAGTGCCTTTGGGGTAGTTTATATATTGTGGTTATTTAAGTAGTCCTATAGATTTCTGCCTTAGTGTAGTGCTCGTAGAATGTATACGTGATCAGAGAAATACTCCACAGTTCACTGAAGAACAGAGGTATATTTCATGGAAGATGTTTTTCTACTGAATATATGCTTTTTTAATTAGGATTTTAACTTAAAAAAAATAATTTCAGCTTGCTTCATCTGCTCTCCATATGTGGCTATTTCAGCTAAAATACATTGCTAAAAGTTTAACTGAATCAATGCTATAGTATAAATGCATAATTTACATATATGTACATTTCTCATTCTGATAGCTTCCAAAAGGTAGCTAAGTGACCATTAGAATAATTTAACAAGAAAAGTATTTTTAAGTTTTTTATAAGACGTAAGGTCTCCTACATAAAATACAGCATGCTGGAACTAATTTTCATTGCATGTTTATGGTTAATGGTCAAAAATTTTCAGTCTATGCAGAACCACTTCCATACCACTGATACATCTGTTTTAAAGAGACCTTGTCTTGAATAATACATGATATTTGGTCATTGAGGAGGAACTCCCACGGGCCAGCGTATACTCAGTGCATCCTTGAAATATTTAGTCCTTGGGTTTGAAAGGTTCAGTGTTGCACTCTCTGGGCATCTTTAGCCCTCAATGAATATTTTGCCAGAATAGATAAAGTGCATGCCAAGTAAACTGCTATAGTTTCCAACCACAGCCATGAGGAACAAAGTGAATTAAGGCTGGAGCCTAAAATTTCTAGGCAGAAGTAATAAAGATTCTCTTTGTTGAGGTTTTAGATGCTGCTTTGTTCTCATATGCCCTGGTGAAAAAAATGTGTGTCTTTTAAAAATATATTTTACAGACACTTAATCTTGATTGCATCTAATGCCTTTCAATATTTTTAAAAGAAATTCCAAGTGGATGAGTTATTTATGTGTTTAGCTTTTATTTTCCATTATGTCTTTTAATAGATTCCAGACCTCATCCATATTGTAATGGCTTCTGTGTTACGGAGCAACACAATTTACTAGGTTAAATATCCATTTTTCTTGCCTCTCTGACGTGAAAGTGTGATAGACCTATACAATAAATTGTTAACACATTTGTGAGTTTGAAAGTCCATACTGTCACCCTCACTGTCTGCATGCTGGCTTCACCAGAGATGAGGAGACCCCGGCGCACTTCAGCACACCTGGAAGCATCATGTTATTCCTAGTATTCAGGTTAACATGCTTGGAAGACATTATGATTAAAGGCTGCAAATGGAGAAGTGTTCAGGCTTGAATTCTTTGTAAACTCTCGCTTCCCTCAACCAACATGTTGAAGCACATGTAGAGCGTAATTTTATAGATTTGTCTGAGACCTGGGGTATGGAGATGGAATATGTGAGGTGATGGAAAAAAGAAGAGATAACCCGAACTGCTGTGCTTGCCTCCCTCCTCCTCCTCCTCCTCCTCTCTTCCTCAGGCATTTCTTTCTTTCCTTTTTATTTTTTTTTCCTTTCCTTTTTTTTTTTTTTTTTTTTTTCCTCTTACAGCTAGGTTTATTTGAGTGCTTGGGGAAAGCAGGTGTTAGGGAACAGAACAGCCCAGGGAGTGGGTCTGAACTTTTAGCATCTTGGAATTGCCACCACAAATCCCTAATTTTTTTTTTTTTTTTCCTGTTCTCTGACAGTATAAGCTCCAGGAATTGAAATATATAGCATTCTGCACTCAAGAATTATTCCATAGAAAATGTGAGGGAGCCTATAATTAAACACTTGTGCACAGATAGCAGTATTGGAAGAATAATTTTGGTGCCTGTCTCTCCAAAAATGGTTGAAAACCATAAATCATGTATAGAACAGATAATCACAGATATAACAAACTGTAGCTGCATCTGCTGATTATTTTCTCTTCAACCTCTTGTGTACAATTAAGAATTCAGATTTAACAGCTGGGAATGATTTTCAAATGTTGATCTGAAGCAGAAAGTTCTATTCAGAAACTTTCAGCAGTTCTTTTATCTTCCCTGTTCATTATTTTTTCTGGAATAGGTTAAAAAAGATAGTACTTGACCTGCTCTGCACTGAGATAGAAAAAAGATCATTATAAACTCAGATATGGATTTATGCTTAATGATCCATCTTCTTATGTGGCTGAGTTCAATGGCAGACAGACTGAATATCTGTCAACAGGCTAAACTTTCTTTGGTCAAGAAACTTTGTCTGTTAATGTTTTATTTTCCTAGTTCAGTAGAGAGACATTTTTCAGAGGTTTCTTGCTGATAGTTGTGGCAAAGAAACTAAGGTATAAAGCTCAAAGTGAGTGCCTGTCAAATTAAAGTTAGAGATGATAAACAAGTAAAAACTATAAAAAAATGGAGGGTGGATATTAATGCAATCACACATCATTATATACATTGATTAGTATAGACTTCTATGTGTAAATATACCAACATGCTGAACGGATAGATCTGTGTGGACCATGTCTACATATAAAATTCTCACAGAAAGTTCTTGCGTCTGTCACCATGCTCCGCATGCATGTGAATTCAGAGCATTTGGCATTTCGGGTGTCAAAAGCAGGTGTTCCAGCTTTAGGACTGAGGGTTTATATGCTTATGTTTTGTCAGTGTTTTTGTATTCTGCCAGTAAAACCTCTGTCTTTAATGAGCCAACAAGCAGATATGGGATCTATTATCTGAATATGTATGCACTTGCACTTACACACTTTAAGACAACAGAAACTCAGAGATCTTTCCTTAGTCTAGCAAAGTGAATTGTGCACCTTTGTTGATGTGGTAGAGGAATATTGTGATGAACATGGTTAATGAATTAGTCCCTTTAGAAATGGGGGAAAAAAAAGAATTGCATTTTTGGTAGAGGTATGTTTTAACAGGGGACACTTAGGCCGTGGGTACTGCAGGAGTAAATACTGATAAGTTTATTCCTATTAGACACCTACAGTAGTGGTGTACATTTTACCTCCAAATATTTTCTCCTCTGTTATCTGTTCTCTCAGTTTGGGCATTTCCAGTTTCTTTTCAGTGAAACAAAAGATTTTTATTTTTTAACAAACTTTCAAGTCTTACCGTATTGCTTGCAGATCAGGTCCAGGAAACATGTCTGAAATCCATCACCCTACACAGTTTGAGATTGGGATTAGAAAATGTGTCACGTTTTGCATTTTTGAAACATAACCTGCTTTATCAGCAAAAGAACCAATATTCTACTATTTATCTTTCTCCTTTTTCTTTTTTTTTTTTTTTTTTGTTTTTTGTTTGATTGGTTGGTTTGTTGGGTTTTTTTTATTTTATTTTATTACAGCAGTATGCCCAGACCTATACTGTTTTCATTTTTTTTCTTTTCTTCTATTTTCAAGAGACAGATTTATGCCCTCTTCTCTAAGTTGGTCTTGTACTCATGGTATCTGGTCTGAGGAGTTTCCTTATGCAGACTGCTGTTCAGGTTAGGGAGCTAGGGAGTTTTCTTCCTACAACCTTTGTGGTTTGGGGTTTTTTAATGATAAAGACATAACAATCCTTTACATAATTTTACTAGCTGAACACTGAGAATAAAAGGAACGTTTCAATATAAATTGAAAAACCCAGTATTCTAGAAAATTTACATAGTATGGAGGAGATGTTATCAACTCCATTTAGTTTTCCAGGCTGGTCACACTAATTTTCAGTGCATCCAGTAATCATGGGAAGTTTTGTTCATGATAGCCTGTGACATTTACTGGGGTTGCAGCTGGAAGAAAACAGTAAAATCAGCTAGTGGAGAAAGTTTGTAGATGGTACAAGATGGGGAAATAGTCAGCAATGAGAAGGTTCTTAGTACAAAATTACCTGCATCAACTGATTAACTCAACTCAAAGCAGTAATGCAATTTTCAGCGCAGCCAGATGTCAAGACGTACATCCAGGGGTAAAGAACATGGGCCATGCAAGATGCTGAGGACTGAGGCCTGTGAGGCACAGTCTTCAGAAGAAATTGAGAGCTGTCATTAGATATTCAACCAGTTGTGACCTCCCACTATGACTTGGAGTGGGAGAGCCTGCATGGCCTTGGGGTTTGTAGAAGCAGAGGACTCTTGAGTAATGCTAGGAAGACCATGCTACTTACCCAACTGGAATTGAAGGAATTACTCCTGAAAGATTTTTTTCTAGTTCTGCTTTCCCCAGTTCAAAAAGTGTGTTGAATGGTTAAGATGCAGAAAAGCCTTCTAGCTGATAGACTGAGATTATTCATCAGAGTAAGCAGGAGTTCCCAACTTTAGTCAAGATCCAAACAGCTGGAAGACAAGAAAAGATGCATGCTGTTTGGAGCCCATTTTTTTGCATAAGGAAAACTATCCACTGGAATAGCTAGCTAAGGGGTGTGAGGAGTTCTTTAGCACTGATTTCTTTTTTCTTCCTTTTTTTTTATTTTTTTTTTTATTTTTATTTTTTTAGCTAAGGGTGGGGTTTTTTTGTCTTTGTAAGATGTGCTTTATTCTAACAGAAAATTATTTGGATTAGCCCCATTGACTGGGTTCAGACTAGTGGGTTCCTCTTAACTTAATCTTGGTTTGTGTGTTTTAATTTTCAGGAGGAATGTGAGCATTTCTAATTTTCACCTACTTAAATAATTAGAAACTTTATAATAACGGTTTATGGGATACTAGCTTTTCTGCTTTTCTGACATACTTGGAGATGAAAACTTTCCAATAATAGGGTAGCAGACTGGAGAAATAGTGTTGTGAACAAAGAACTGTTGAACCCTTTGAATTAAAATAAAAGCAGTGTTACTCTCCACCTTAATCAATAGAAAGGGCTGTTTGGGCCATAGGGTTTTTATATTTCTTTTTTGTTTACGGATTTACAAAGAGAATTTTCAAAAGTTGTCCCCAGGTCTTTCTTCAGAGTGCAGCTGCAGTATAATTGTCAGATATGTATTGGAGAAGAGGGAGCATGGAAAAAAAGATAGCAGTGATGATGGTTTTCAAATAATATATCTTTATACAGCAGGAAGAAAGTGATTACTGAAAGGTTAGCCCAGATTATTATTCATGAGTTTTCTGAGCTTTTAAACAAATTGTTGTGCAAATGTTTGTAACCTCCTCATTTTCTCTCTCTCAGAAGGTGTTCAGATCCCCACATGTGCGATAGATCAAGCGTACTTCCAAAAATAGGCACGCTGTTTGTGCTTGCAATTCCAGATGATCTTGTTATGGCAACTGAGTCTCTGCGAGGAGCTATCTGTGGGCTGTGTGGATCCTTTTTCACACAGTTCCTCTTATGGCTGGGAGCTGCTACCGTACTGCAGGACAACTCTTTTCTTTTTTGGGCGCAGTGCTTTGGTTTCAAAGCCAAATGCAATTAAGTCATCCTGATTAGATCATTAGAGCCTTCAGTGAAATCTGCTCACTAACATGCCTGAACTTTCACTGTGGTTCCAAATGAATAATTTTTTGGTATTTGACTTTGCTTTGAAATGTGGAGCGCTCTTTGCCCGAAGGGGTATCTGGTTTTGTATAAACATGGAAGGTTTCAGACCATTTGAGGGACGCAGAGCAGAATAATTCAGCCGTGCTAAAGATCTGAAGGATTTCAGCGATATTATTGACGGAGTGTTCTGTATCTGCTTCATCTTTTGCAAACTTTACAAATCAAGGGGCCTCCTCACAAACACGCTGGGTAGAGCTTGCCAAGCAGAACTAGCGGAGATCACTTCTTCCTGTATAGCTGCCATGGGTGACCCCAGGTACGTTCAGCTCCAGGCGTAAAGTTTTTAAGGGCATCTCCCTCCCCAGAGGCCTTGCTCCTATGGTATGCCATGTGCCATCAGAGTGGTAACTGAGTGTTGCAAAGCATTGGGCACTGGGTATTGAATATTCTCAGTGCGAAAGCCGGCACGAGGGCATCATTTACCAGCAATGGCGAATCCTTAGAGAAAACGGCAATTTGCTTTGAAAATTAGGGTCACTTTCACACGTCGGGTGCCATTAAGCTACTTTCTGTGGCAAGCCTCTCCCCTGACCGCAGTGGTCTAGGGGAACGGACAGCTACCAGATGCGTGTGACATTTTCACTTGCATGTCTTCACCCCGTCGTAGGGGTAAGACATGGCCCTAAGAATCACCAGCTGAAGAAAATACAGGGAGGAGTATGAAGGTAATAATGAATGGTGAAAATATAGATCTAAAACTGTGAAGACAAAATAGACAGAAGAAATCCCCTAAACATCTGACACCACCAGCTGTGCCTACACCTACTTGAAAGTAGTTGGATCGTTTCTTGTGAGCACTCTGGCTTTGTTTTTGTTTGTTTGTTTTCAATGCTAGAAATTCAGGGAGATTTACTGCGGGACTAATCACTGCTCAACATGAGTTAGGCTAGCAGAATTTGACTGCTTGACAATATTTGAGAACCAAACATGTCTCCATTTGAGATCATGTACATTGTTGTTACTACCTCGCCTCCAGTTTAGTAAATAGCAGTTGTTTTTTGATTCTCTAAGATCTGAATATTTATTGGCAAATTGGGCCTGTCTTGTTTGGTTCTGGGTAAGGCAAGCAGTTACAGCTGAAGCGTAAATAGTATGATGCTATCTACATGCTTTATTTAGCAAGTAAATTCAGGTATATTAGTGTAAGACCTCTTTGTCAGAAACAGAACAGCCACTGAAAATTCAAAGTAAAGGCTGGTAGTAGACCGCATTATTTCTTTTACCCCCCATAGCATCAAACTAATAATGGATAGTTAACACCATTTTGGTGACTCTTGTTTTAGAAGCCAGACTGTTAAAGCTACTTATTTTCAGAGTTCCCAGCCTTTGTTTGCAGTTTATAGAAATACAACATTAGTGCTCTAGATTTTACATCAGCTCTGTGCCACTGAATTCAACTATATGAATAGCTGACTTCTTCCTTCCAGCAAAATGTGTACTTCACAGCAAGCATTTTTGTGTGCTCTTCTTTTTTTTTCACTCCAGTCAACATAAGAAAATCAAGAAAAGGAACGATAGCCTGAAACATAGTTGGCAAACATTTTGTACTTTAATACTGAAATGCGTTTCTTTTGCCAGTGAGTTTACTAGAATTTCAATTTTTTTGAAACTACAGTGCCTTAAGAAAGCTGTAGTACTTGCTAGGGAGGTCATATTTATTAACCAGAAAATAGTAATTGGAAAAGAGATGAAGCGTTGTCTGTTGCTTTAGAAGTTATTCTTTGAATTGGCCAATTTTCAACTGTAAGGAGCTCTAGAAGGATTTTATCCCATTTCTGCCTCCTAGCTTTTTTTTCCCAATAGCACACTGATAAAAGGTTTTTTTTGTGAGGTTTCTATTTTTCCAATAGATAGAGGAAATCTAAATTGCCTCTGGGCATTTTCTTAGTTCTAATGAGTTAAGCCTGGTCGGGAAAGAATACACACAAAATGGAGAGATACAATTTGGAAATGTGTTTTGCTGTTAATACAGGATGTTGTGAAATAGCATATTGAGGCATTAGGAATGCAGCACTTTGAGGCGGTAGGTTGTGACTGTACTTGCAGCAATTTGCATAGCATTTTCTGCAGGTCTTTATCAGTTTACTTTTATTGCTATTTCATTTCCCATGATAAAGAAGTGGAAGACCCCCTTCCGGCAAAGAAAATAGTCTTTGCAAATTATGCTGCCCAAAAGAAGAGTTGCCCTCCCTGATCCCACTATTCCACACCCACCATAAAGATTTTTAAGTTTACACAGTTACTGGTTTTCCCTTTTTTGTGCTGCCATCAGTTTTGACTGTGGAAGAGATGCACTTTATCTAACCCCAAAATAGCAGGTACTTAGAAGAATTTCTCAAGTGCAACAATACGTTGTGCTTGCACTTTTAAAATACTACTTTATTGTTCCTTTTAGCCAAAAAAACAAATATTAAAACCACTCAGGAAATACCAGATAATTCATAAGGCATATGTGAAGGCTAGGTATGGTCCGTCAGATGTTCTTAGCTATGGCCCATGGATGGTTTGTGGCAGTCTAGAGAGAGAGAGACCTGGCTCTTCACATGTGACTGACTTCTCTTCTTCCTGTACATGAATTAAATGAAGCTAAATCTATTCCATATATTGCCATATAGTTTTTTTCCCATATAAGCAATTGCAACATTTGATGCAAGCAATGTGTGCAAGTGCGATTGAGGAGATGCCATCACAGGAGCCATGACTGGAAGAGCTGCTGTGCTGCGGGTCAGAGGTCCTGGTTTTGCTTGATGATCTGCCCTGTACCAATATGAATCATGAAGTAGCTTGAAAGCTAGCAAAAATTGCTGCTTGGAGATTTGCCTACAGATTTAAACATATGCATCTCTATAGGCAATGCCCAGCAGGTGAAGGGTGTATGGCTGGAGCTGTGTTCCCCCGCTGCTCGTAGCCTCCTTCACACTGCCCAGTGTGGGACAATTTAGGAGAGCTCTGTAGCCACCTTAACTTATCTGAGCTATAACATGGGTTTTATGGCCTCAGCTTCAAGGAGCTGAGGATGTTCGAAGTGGCTGATAGCTGCTTGCCTTTGTCATCCCTGCAGCCGAAATCAGGCATATCGCATCTGTTACTGTGTGGTTGGAGTTTGAGAGCTCATCTGAAAAGCAGTTCGTTTGCTTTGTGAAGGTTAATGCTGGGTAGGGTTTTTTTTGTTTGTTTGCTTGCTTGCTTGGGGTATACATTTGACAAAGTAACAGGAGTTTGCAAACTGTTTTACCTGTTACTTGCACCACGTTGTTAACACACCTTTCTCAGTCCTCGCGCAATAAATACCTTAGCTGGTGTTGCAGACTTTAATAAGCTGGTATCTATCCTAGATCCTCAGAAGAAAGTTTTCAAAGGGTAAGTACTGTTTTGTGTGTGTCCTCCCCCCCCCCCCCCCCCCATTTAAAATGCTATCTAATAAGGATTCATTCTAGACCATATGTTATCATTATTTGTCTAGTATTTATTAAGGCATAGAGAGTTGCCCACTTCCAGAATGGTTTTTGTTCCAAGTTTCCATTAAGTATTTCATGTGAACAGGACGTGCAGCCTCTATTAACTAGATTTAAAGGGTTTACAATGGGAGGGTGTCTTCCAAATTAGCATTGTCTACAAAATGCTTTTAAAGACATCTGTGGGGTTATTGTACTCTTAGGCCACACAAACTTATGGTTTTTTCATTTTCCTTTGCTTTTCAGGCAAGAAAAAATAAGAATATCCAGCTAATTTAGAAACATACTTTTCTGGATGTTTTTCACTTTTTTTTCTCCATATTATTCAACTGTCTGTCTTTCTCTCATTCCTCTTGGTAGAACAATTTCAGTTTTCCTTCTACACAGAAGTTTTCTTTGTAATCTTCAATGTAAGCAATACTGCTGGAGAGTGCTATCTGCCCTTATCAGTCAAACCTTTCCTAAAGGAGGGTCTATCTTTTTAATGAAAAAACAATTTTTGTACAGTTTTAAACCTTTCATTTATTAATCATATAGCCTGATACTGAATTAGCTCTGTGTCCTACAAACAAGTGGCCTTTAAACTTCACACCTTTGAGTTCTGAAATTCAGCAAATACTATCCTAACAATTATTATAATTTAGAACCTGAAATTCCTCCATGAAAATTTTGCTAAAAGCTTTCAATTTTCCAGACAGGCAGATTTAAATGAAATTTGTAAAAAATTAATAGATATTAGGAATGAATCTCAACTGTTATTTATAAAATCAACAAACAGTCCCAGCTCACATCCCAAAGGGGTCTGAGGAATCATAAATTTCTTGAATTACACCAGTGAATCAGAAGAGACAACTAGGTATTGCTGCTACTGGGTCCTTTTGCTATGCCCTACTTTCTTCTGTTAGAGCTCTGGCAGAAAGATATGTGATATGAAGTTATTTATTAATAGCTTCTGCAAGAATAAAATTATTATTTATTTTTAGAATTCAGTGTTCCTTCAGAAAAATGAAACATAAATTTATTTCTTTCAGCAGTGTAGTACAACTTACACCCTTGCCTTATTGGCTACTATCAAAATTACTAGCCATTTATTCAGTTCCTCAGATAAGCAGAACTGAAAGCTCAGTCAATGCATGTCAGAGCCAATATGATCATCCACTAGACTTTTTTTCTCCATTTGGCTTTCTTATGCTACCTAACCTTCAGTGAACTCCCTTTAACATCTGCTTTCACAGAATTCTCCTTAATCCACCTTCATTGTCAGATTGGGTTTTCTGTTTGATTTTTAGAAATAGAGAAATAATGATGCTTCTGGGAATTTCAATAACTAGAGAAAATGACTGATGATGGGAACTCATTTAAGAGGGTTAAAGGTATATTAGGGTAATGCAGTCAACGTGAATAGAAGTCTGGAATATTTTCATGTCTTCATAAGAACTTAGTATTCCCTCTTGAGTTACTCAAAGCAGAGTATCTCTTCAGTTTTGAATTACTTTTGTCCAGAACCTTCAGGATTTAAAAAAACAAAACAACAACAACAGAGTTCCTCGGTCTCTCTTCTGCAGCAATCTGCTGAAAGATCCTATAGTATGGAACACTTGCAATACGCCTGTTATCTGCAACATAAACCATCTTTGCATCTCCTTTCTGTGTGGATGGGAATAAGAGCTATATTTTCTAGCTCATCAACCTGGAGGTTATTCTGAGACCAGCTACACACATGTCATCAGTTTATGTTGTGAACAGCATATTGAGTAGTATAGCACTGCCGAGTACATCTCAGGGTCATCTCTCTCAATCACAATTGATTTAAGTTGCAAGCCAGAAGATAATCTTTTGAGGACACTGAAGGGAAGAAATGCACCTCTACAATGCACACTTGGATGCTGTAACCTACCACGCACAGAATTTCCTTACTAACAGTTACATCAGAGAATAGGAGATCTTGATGTTTGGAAATAGAGAATATGCATTTCACTGCTGTTTGGAGAATAAAGATGTATTTCTATCCAACAAAAATAAGCAAGTGAGTGATGAGGAACAAAGACAAAAAAAAAAAAAAAAAAAAAGAATGTTAAGTATTGCCCCATGGCCAAATTAGGAATTATTTTCTAGTTTCCAAGATAACACCAAGACAGAGCAGGGGAAAACTACCATAGAACATCTGCAGACTCTATTAACACATTTATTTTCACACAGTTAGGCACTTCCACCCATGTTCAGACACTTATAAAAAGGACCACTGCCAGTATGTTTTGCTTTATAGGTCATTTCCTACAGGATCACCTGTTGGAACGTGAATTATTCTCAGAAAAATTCCTGACAGAACAGTACGCTAGAACCCATTCTTTCTTCACTTTGAATCTTTCAAATCCATTTTTTAAGGCTTAGAGACACTAAAAGAGGGTAACACTGTAGGCATGAAATCCTGGCCCTCTTTTAATGCCTGTAGCAAAACACATTCCATGAGCTTCTGCAGAGGCAGGATTCCTTTTGTGTGCATACCTGTGAATCATGAGATACATGTGCTTGCAATAGTTTCAGTAACCAGGCTGAAATGGGTAATGCTCAAGTACAAACCTACATTATGTTCTGGCTATGGTATTTATTGGCTAGTGAAGACTGTGCCATGTTGTTAGAAAAGACTGAGACACAGCTTTTCCAAATACTTGTGTATATCTTTTTTTTTTTTTAACAGATAACATTGTCTTTTGCTGAATTTAGGGGGGGGAAGGCACTGAGGAAGATGAGGTCATTGAATGTTCATGCAAGAGCAGAAGAAACTATGCACTGCTCATCTGGTTTTGTCTACTAAAGCTTACTTCATTTCAAAGTTTTAACCTTTGATTTGGTAAATTTTCAGCAGTTCTAAGAATATTAATGCTAAAAGAAAAGTAAATCAGCAAAGAGAAAGTTCAAATGTACATACTCTTTTCGCTGCATCTCCCTCTGATATTCAGAAAATATATCTATTGGCTGATATTAGGCTTGCTTTCTCTTAATTTTTGACACTGTCATTTATGAGTGGTGCTAGCACTGTAACTATAAAGAAAGCTTTTTGATGAACAAAGATGTTAAAAAGTGACTTGGGAAATGTTTAAGCATTTGAAGAGAGGGCATGCACAATACAGGAAAACAAGATTTTAGAAAGACATCTCTCTTTGTAGCACATAAGAATATGAAATTTCACATTCCTTTCTGCATGAATGTGTTATATCCCCTCCTCCAGTTTCTCCTCTGAAAAACCCTAAAATGTATTGCAAATTATTATCCACTGGCGCGGGGCCTGGACCCCTTACAAGTTGGAAACCATTTTATATGCTGTAGATTCCTTTCAGTTTTAAAGCCCTATGTTGGCTTGTGAACAATGATGACATCAACTCTTGAAATCCAACTCTAGCTCTATTCCCTGTTCTGTAAGGCTTATAAAGTCAGTAGCATCCGTCTATTGTTTCCAAATGGGATATATTTGAACTGACATTTCTGATTAATGAGCCGATATTATGGTTTGGTTTTGGGTTTACATTGTATCCCTTAAATGTGAGTAGCTAATTTTAAGAAGTAGGTTTTGCAATATGTAATAAAACATATTGCAATAAGGGCATTTGAACAATGTATAACATTTGAATATGTCTCTCTATAAATCTGAAATTGAAATTAATATTTAAATTTCCTTATCAATGAAAACATACAGTATTGTTTTGCAATAGTAATGTCAAGATAATTTTCCATAACCTAATGTTGGCTGGCATTAATCACCCCTTGTATCATAGCAGTGATATCTGATTGTATCAAAACCAGGATTCGCTCAGGACATTGCAGAATCTCACTGTTTGTGTATAGTGTTACATGTACTTAATATTTATCTATCTCACTAATATGAGATAACTGATATTATGAGATAATAAGACTGACTTATTCAGCTGGATTCCACTCTAATTACTCTATAACTATTCAAGTGTATGCTGGTATACGCTGCACAAAGGCATTTCTGAGCTCATATCTCTCTTGTAATTGTGTAGATGACAGGTACGTGTTTAAGAAAGAGTGGAAGGTAATAAATTCAGTTAATAATAAGACAGGTAGACTTTTTATGTTTGATGTTGAAGTTCAAAGTTTTAGGTGTTCTAAAAGAAAATGTAGGAGCCTGTGGTTAACAAAATCTCACTACTGTGCTGAGACCATGATCCTTACAAGAGGTTAAGAGCAAACTTAATGTGGTGTATAAACGTGGTACTTTTCTATAGCAGTTTTCTCTGCAGTGTGCTGGAAACTGTTCCTGAGTTAATTATTGCAGAAGCCTTGTAAGGTAGATAGGTACTGTAAATTCTGTTGTATATGGTGGGCAAAGGACAGGAAAAGTGGTTTTGTAAGGACTGAAATGGGAACGAAAGCTTGATAGCTCTCAAACCATAGAAAGCTGTGATTGGACATCTTTGCGGGCCTACTTAAACAAGAATTTTTGATTTTTATTTTATTTTATTTTTTTATATTGAACTTTTGGTGGAGAGAGAATTACAGCACCTTTGGGAGATGACTGCTGTATACAGTTTGAAGTGAACATAACCAAATTTATTCAGCCGTTTCTTTGTGGTCAAGGGAATTCTGATTAATGAAAGTTTTCAGAGGACGCATTAGTATATCAAGAAATAATTGGTAAGAGAACACTCGCCAAAGAATAATGTTGCCATTGATTTGTCTTACCCAGATTATCCTCAGCTGGTGTTCTCTAAATTGTTTCTGCTCTACAACCTATTTTCTTAAAAGAAATTAGGCCCATTGAAGCACATAAATGAAGTAGTTTATGGCTTTCCATAAGAGCTGAGCACAAAAGCAGGCTACTGGGTGCAGTCCCCTAGCATCCTGATGTAGGCAGGTACTATACTGCACAAGCTTTTTCCTCAAGTTGTCTAGGACAGTAGTTAAAATGGTGGTTCTTACCAGAGACCTGCAGTTCCCATCATTCAGAGTTGTGGGGTTTAAGTTGTTAGAAAACCTGTCCATTAATGTCGTTTTGTCTTACGGAGGTACACAGCAGAAAGATGGAACAAAATGTGTACACAGTCACGTTTTTTTTATCCTGTCTTCTGAGTAATTACCATATAATTATTTTTTTTTCCTTTGGTGTGGGGGAGCAACTCCCATAACCTTATCATTTTGAATAGGAAATAATCCAAATTTTGATCACTTTGAGTAGCTTTTATAAGGTTCAAATGGATGAGCTGATCACAGCCTAGAAAATAAGGTACATTCAATCAATAGTGAAGACCAAAATGAAGTCTAAAAGAAAGAACTTATAAAAGAAACATTACAATTAAATCTGAGCTATGGAGGATGACAAGGCCATGCGTTTTTATGCATTTCAGAGGATGTTGTTCTCAGTAGACCATCAGTTGTCACTGCATACACCATACTGTGCTTTTCAGTGATGGTTATTGTATGAATAACCAGGTCAGCCAGTTGTTTAAATAAAGTTGAGAGGAAAATACCACAGAAAAATGAGAGAGAGGAACAGCTATATTCTTTAAACATCATATTTTCTCTATTATTCTTACTTACTTTTCAAAATACTAGAGACAGCTCATGAAAATCTTTTCCTTCTTAGGTCATTATTGTTTCTTTATTCTTGTATAAAGAATCGTAGTAGGTTTTTGTTGTTTATCTTCAGCAATATATTGTGATTCCAAGAAGAGATGATAACAGTAGGAGGAAGGGAATGAATAATAGGAGAGACAGACTACTGGAAACAAAGATACTGTGTTTGTCCAATTGTCCCCATTTCTAACTGTGGGACAAATACAGAACAATGGTAGACAATATTCTTGCCATTTATCTTAGTAAAGTATAGTGTCTGAATCCATATTTATACTGCCAGATATCTCAGATATTACATGTCAGTGGCTGAAAACCCCTAATTGAACCACTAATTTGAAATTGCTGTGTTCCCTACAAATCTTACTAGAATTAGTAGGAGGCATGGTGAGGTACCTCCTTGTAAACTCGTACGCCTCATTAGGCAAGCAACTTTGAGATCTTCAGCCAACGTTTCTTCAGTTTTCCATGTCTGTACAATGTAGGCTTTTCGCGTACAGAATTTTGCATCACATAAGAGTGATGGAGGTTCAGATGCACAGATTCAAATCAAGTTCAGATTACCTTAGAGAAACTAGACCCAACCACCATTTTTTCTCCTACATGGACCAACCGGTCTGGGTTTGCGTGTTGCATTGCACAGTGATACTTAAACACTGTAGCAGGGGACAGACAAACTGTAAATACAGGAATAATCTCTTTTATTTATTTTCTTGGTTACTTTTATATGAAATGTGGAAGGCAAAGAGTCTGATGAGCACTCACCACTATAGGTGTTAGGGCCCAAGAACAACCAAATGATCAGTTCATGCCTAACTTTGCTAATGAAAATAGTCTCATGGACTTCTTGTATGATTATTCTTAATTGTGTCCTTAATTATATACTTTTAAGCATAAATCCATAATGGAACTAAGACTGAAGTCTAAATCCTAAACTTATAAGTCATCTAAGGTGAAAAAGATGTTTTTCCTTGATACTACATGTGAACTGCAGTATAGGTACAATATTGTATTTCTGTTGAGACAATGCAAAAATACAGAGTTTCAACATAACATCTCCACATGGGTGGAGAGACAGCAAAAGGGGGAAGACTATGTGACCCTGGAGAACTTCTAAAGCTCTTGAGTACCAGACTATTTTTTACTTTAAAGGTGTAAGTATTTTATATCTCTAAAACAGTATGATTTGGAATGTGATCTGCAGATTGCTTGCAGTTGATCCTGTACCTTGACTGTATTTTCATGTGATAAAAGACTTCACCCTTTCCCTTCTTTGGCAAGTACTTGTGTGCTTAAAATTTCTGCTGGAAGAGCCTCTTTGGCCTGAACCCAACTGAGTTACCATCCTGACTTTTTCCCATCCCAGCATTGTTGAAAAACATCACTTTCTTGCATCCTCCCCACAAAACCATTGTGCACAGGAAATAGGCAGTTGATCCTCATTTCCTTCCTTCAGTTTCAAGCTCTTTAAGAGGACTTATGAGTCAGCATCTTGTTTAGTTGTATATCATCATCTACATACTCATCTCTAGCCCTTTGCGTTTTCATTATCGTTTCCCTCCAGGGTAGGCTGATTGCATGTCTCTGCAGGATCTCACCCAGAGACTGTAAACCTACGGAACGCTAATTGGCATTGTAACGTCCTGGCTAACCCGGCTTTGCTTCATACCGTGCCCCTGCATTTGTCGGATTTTAGCCACTTCTTGTCTCAGAAGCTGTGTCATCTTCCTGGGTGACCCATGGTAAATGTAACGTGCTTAACGTAGTCTCCCTTTGTAAGGACTTCCCTTTTGAAATCCATCAGAAGCACAAATCGAGGGCGTATTACAGTGACTGAAAAAAAGGGGGAAGCTTAACGTGCTCCATTTCTCCACTTTTGCAGTGCTGCCAGTGCCTCAGTGAAAAGGCACTTTGGGTTGTATCGTCAAAGCCAGCAAGAACAGCAGTCCTGCATTCCCACGGTGGGAGCACATTGCACTCCTAACACCCTTCTGTGACATTGTTTCAGACTGACTCAGGAGGACAGATGTCTCCTACTAAATCATCAACACAAATGTCTCAAGCATCTGCGTTTTCCTTTGGAGACTTAGATTTTCAGTGTTCAACAGGCCTGATCCTGCTTAAAATGGTGAATACTTTCCTTTGATCTGCTTAGTAAGCAGGTCCCACAAGGCAGCCTTACAGTTCACTCACCCTTGTTTGAAGGCCCTGGAATAATGACTAATGTAGTCACTCAGCCCCAAGAAATTAATCCTTGTCCTCCCTAAATTACTGCACGCTAATCCTTTGGGTACTACCTTACAAGTGGTATTCACCAGACCTTTCTTATGACTTCATTTGATGACATCCAGCACATTCCTGGCAACTCTGCTTTTCTCCTATGACTCTTAGCTTTCTAAACCTTCTTTGAGGGCCACCACTCGCTCCATTTAGGTTTAAAGTTCAAAAGCAACGTGTTTGGCAGCTATTTCTTTCATCTGTGGTACCTTTCTCATTACAAAAAAGACTGGCTCCTGAAATTAGTTTTTCTCCATGTGACACCCCATCCTGCTCATACTTGCCGTTAGTGAGGCTCTGCAACTGTTCCGTTAGCTGCATGGTGTGTCCCAGCCCCGGTTTCCACTCTCCTCCTTGGCTTCTAACATTTGCCACTTTTTGCCAGAGGAAATTACTTATGCTCTACTATTGATTTTCTCCATATTACTTTTATACGCCTACCTGCCTGTATTAATCTGTTTCTTTGTATGCCAGTCCAATATGGACAAGAGTTGGTACCTCTTGTATTCTGGCTATTTGCTTTCACAACTCAGGAAGATTTAACACTAGTTTCAACAGGAGCTGCTCTGCTCTGAGGGTATTTGCTAACAGAGAGTGGAAGTCGCTGGTATCTTCCAGTCGAGGTTCTTCCAGCTCACTGGGGCAGGCTTACCTTTTCTAGGTTGTCCTTGTGCTGTTCAAGCTGGTCAAGTAATGTTCATTCAGGGAAGCTAAGAATCTGCGCTTTCATATACGGGAATGAAATCACAGGCTCTGTAAAACTCCATTTAGGAGGAGGCATGGGATCCTATCTGCTGGCCAGCAGAGGTTGCTCAGAGCATGTTAGTTGAGTGTTCTGCACTCTACAGCTCGTTATTTCTTAGTAAGTCAAGTCCAGGGTTTTTTATTCTGTGGAATTTGCTCCAACATCCTGTTTCTCCCCTCATGCTGGGTATTTGCTCTGATGCCTCACCTCTCTGGAACAATTACGGAGTTGGTGAGTGAAGTAGGAGATGGGGGATTGTCTCAGGAACCTGTCCCCCGGGTGGTCGAGATTGCAGCCCTTACTGCATTTGGAAATTGCAAAGCTCTCCTTGAATTCATTTCCCACCATTGTGGACTATATATATCCACATGCATGCCCACAGATGGAAAAAAAAAATAATATTCCCCTACAATCTAGGAGGAAAGGAAGAAATAGATCATTATTGTTTTCCCTCTTTAAATACCCTTGAGGTCATCAGAGTGCTGATGAAGGCATCAGTGTGGTGTTGAGTTTGGAAAGGAATATAGAAAGTTAAGAAATATTTTGGAAAGTTCCAAAGGAAGCCACGCTTCAGGTTTGGATGCAGACCCAAATGTCTTCAAATTTCATTCATAATAAGGTCTTTACGTGGGCTGCAGTAATGGTCTGGATTATATTTCTTCTATATTGGCATGTCTGGATCTTCTTTAGTTGATCTGAAGTTTGCGATATAACACTGTGGAGGCCTCACTTGCCTCCTTGTGCTACCTTATGCAGGAATCAGTAAAGCCTGCTGCTGCACTGCTGCTGTGGTTCTGTATTTGTGTGTGGTTCATTTTTTCCTGCAAGACTGTGTTTATTCAGAGAACACTAAGTTAATCCTGCATCACATCCGTATGATTTCAGATCAACTCCCGTAAGAGGAGAGAAAGACTTCTGGATCTAGGTGGACTAGTTTTATATATTTTAACTGCAAATCCTCATCTATCTACTTGCTTTAAAATTAAAATAAATACCATGTTATGGGAAGAGGAGGGGAAGAGGTAAGGATACAGACAACATTTTCCCTGGGTTGAGGGTGGGAAGTGTTGCTGGTTTTGTCAAGCATCCTCATTTCCTTACCTGCCCTTAGGTCAGAATTGGTGTTTCACTTCCTTTGGCAGTAGGAAAGTCCAGAGAAAAGCGACGCAGTTGTAATTCCCCATGAGGTGACAGGGTTTGAGGAAACCAAGTAGCTCAAATTGATCCTATGCAATGGCTTTAGGGAGGGTAACTGTTGCACTCTTTTAATGCTGCCATTGTGCAGAGTAATGTCCCTTCCAAAGCATGGTCTTGATGTGTAATGATGCCTGAATGTCAAGCAAACATGCAGCATGAATTTTCCTTTGGAAGTCTCATGTATTTGGCATTGAGATGGGATTTAGACAATCCATAACTTTTTTCTTTTTAATCAGGAGAATAGTTTAATCAAAGGGCAAATAGGACTTCTCAGGGTTGCATGTGTGTGGTGGTGACATTATGAAAACATAAAAAACCCTAATACAGTTTCAGTATTACTGAGACACTAGCAACAGACTGTTTTGTCTTTGTGGTTTGGAATTGGAATTTATCCAGTTGTTGCCGGAAGGCTACATTTAATTTGTACTGTGTTTGCATAAATAGCTTATTTGTAAAAATTACATTTTACTTTAACAATTCTAAATGATGCATTTATCATAGGGAGAAAAATGGTCTTTTGTTATCTTTAAATAAAATGGTACTGCCCTTCCAAAGTATCCAATCGACAAAAACATGAAAAATCGTAGCATACTTATATGTTACTTATCCCCAGAATCAGCTCTCATATGCTCATATCCTCTGGGTTTGTAAAATTCAAAAGATTCTTTGAATTACTCTCTTAATTATGATGTTGGCATTATAATTACTTGCTAAATAAGATTCTTTAACAATGACGTCCTTGTTAACAAAGCAGTTGCATTTCTTTGCCTGGTGTGAATAGCTGCATGCTCTGAATGGGGCAGCAGCGGTTGTCGGTTGTCGTGGGAGCCTGACTCTGGCTGAAGGGGGAATCGATTGCTCAGAGAAGGTTGTTTAGACCCCTATACAAAATCTCTTTTACCTCCACCCTGCAGGCAAATGAAGATTAAGGGAAATATAGGACCTCGACCTATAAGGACTCAAACAGCAGTAGGCAATTTCCCCTCCAATTTGCATCTCATTCATGTGGGAATGAGGGAGGGGAAAAAAAAAGGGGGGGGGGGGGGGATGGCCCTTAAACACCTTTTTTGGCCCTTAAACCTCTTTTAGCACATTTTCACGTTCTGTGTGCTTTAAGAGCAGATGTAGAATAGTAGAGAGAGATGTGATTGGAGAATACCTTTTAATCATACCACAGTTTATTTCTTATTCTTTTTAAATTTGTGGTCAATCAAGATTAATACAGTATATCTAATTTCTGCTTGAAGGATTCCATGTCTCTGTAATAAGTGTGAAACCAACACAGAAGTGTAATGACTGTTGCTAACTCCAGCCAAGAGTTGTATCATTTCTTAGGAAGAATGCATATTTTGCCATTTCTTGTCAGATATGGTTGCTAGATATATATTTGAGTCTGTGTGGCTCAGCTCTCTGCCACTAACTCTTATATTAGAAGAACATTCTCCATTTCTTTGACACACCACCACACGTAGCACATCCAAACTGAGTCCAGCAAGGGTCGTAAGAATATTGCATATTAAGTATTGATAGAGCATATTGTTCCTTGGCACATGTGCCTTTCCTTTGTTAGTGCCTCCTCTTCTCTTCTCTTCTCTTCTCTTCTCTTCTCTTCTCTTCTCTTCTCTTCTCTTCTCTTCTCTTCTCTTCTCTTCTCTTCTCTTCTCTTCTCTTCTCTTCTCTTCTCTTCTCTTCTCTTCTCTTCTCTTCTCTTCTCTTCTCTTCCCTCCTCTCCTCTCCTCTCCTCTCCTCTCCTCTCCTCTCCTCTCCTCTCCCTTTACTCAGTATACTTTCAGTATGTACAGTTTATTCTCTTTTAATTTCTACCGTTCTCCTCCTTTTCCTGTTAACAATTATCTCTCCCCTCCCCTTCTTTTCTCTCTTTGATCCACAGGTTTTGCAGTGCATGTTGGTCTCCCTTCATTCAGAACTTGACATTCAAAGGTACTTGATGAAAATTGAATCCTCTCAGAGAGTTAGTACTGTACTTTCTTTTTTCTGCACTCTGCTGTGGATTGAGTTTGTTGCCCTTTAATCGTGTGTGTCTTGCTTCACAAGTAGCGTTCTCTAATAAATATGGTTCTGCATGCTTTTCACCTCTGTATTTCACAGCAGTGAAGTGTCATTCATATAGATTAATTGCATATGGGAGTGTGATGCATGTGCATCCTTTGACGATCTCTTAATTCTGACTTTTCCTTTAATGGCATGATAGACGTGAAGTACACACTCCTGTCTTAGATGGTTTGAAATCCACCAAAATTCAGTGGGAGGTCCTAGACAAATAAGTGTTCCCTACCAGCTGTCCCAATTCTAACTTTATTTATGTATTTACACACACTTGGAACTGGCTTAAGGGGTAAAAGTCGTGCTGCAAAGTTAAGGACAGCTCTGTGGGCACAGGAGTAAATATTTTTGTATCTGACGTGCAAAAAAGCTTAGTTCTGCAACTTGCAAAATGATCTTGTATGTACACTGGGCGCCTGTGAAGTCACCTGTATCTCGCCTTTCTTCCTATTGAGCTCCTCTTCCATGTCTATATGGCTCCTAACACCTTATAGAATGGATGTCTGCTACAGTTACTTTTTTTTCCCACCCAGGCAGTGCGTGTGCACATGCCTTTTAAATACCTACTTAAAAGGTGCCTCTGCATGGTTTCTACTGCAGTCAAAAGTGTGATCACAAAAGCGGCAAGACAGTAGTGCTGCAAGCAAGGAACGAGGCCTTGGAGCATGCAGAGTGCACAGCCGCTTATTTGCACCTGATTTGTCGCTTCCCGGGCTCGTTTTGTTTCCACTTACAGGATTTAAGTAGGCCAATAAACATGCCGACCACAGGGAAGGGTGGGAGAGGCAGAGGTGTGGAGAGCAGTAAGGCTTCTCCCTCCTTTGCCGAGGAGATGGCCTCGAGGGAGGGAAAAAGGAGGGAAGGGGCAGGGTGGCAAGTTGGAAGAGAGGAGCAGGAGAAGCCCCTCTCTTCCACAGCATCTTTCTTGCAGCAGCCCCCTAACTCTCCCCAGGTGCCAGAGCCATAAGCTCTGATAACCGCTTCATCAGACTTCTACTTCCATGAGTAAAGGCTAAAAATAAGTCCCCGGCATGGGTGTGCTTCTGCCGGAGGCAGCTCAGCCTCCCGCTGGCTTTTCCTGGGTGTTTGTTCTTGCTGGGGGCTGGCAGCACCCACCGGCTGCGGCCGGGGCCCACACAGAGGGCAGCTCACACCCTGCCCCAAAAACCTTGCTCCCACCCACCAGCCTTCGAGTTGATGGCTCTCTTTTCGGTTGTTTTTAAAATAGCGTGTTAATTAAGAACTCCTTCTTAGCTTGTAGAAACACAGAAAAACAGGTTTTTCCAGGGCCACCGCATCGTGTTCCTTAGCTTTGGGAAACAGACACCACAAAAACAGACCCTCCTTCTATTTTCCTTAGGGACGTGTGTGGGAGAACAGGGATGGGTAGATAATCATTTTCTTGAATCAGAACACACTATCCCCTAGGTACATTTAGGCATCTGGTATGTATTCTTTTTCCCGACCCCCCCCCCCCCCCGACCCCCCCCGCGCCATTTTTGCATGTGGTTTTAAGCATGTAAAGATCTTTCCTCTTTAATCAGCATAATGACAGTTTTTGTTTAAATCATCCCTTTTAATCTTCAGAGTTCTCATGACGGTTTTAGGGATTGTGTAGGTAGGAGTTACCTCACCCGCTGCTGATGAAACGCAGCCATCTCCCGGATGGAACAAGGGGTCATGCTGGCTTGTGAATGCTTCACAGTAGGGTTTTTGGGAGGGAAAAGAGAAATAGCTTCCAACTGAAACTGCCATAAGATTTTAATTAAGACAAATGTTGATGTCCAGGCTGGAATTTATGGATAACTTATTTAAACAAAGTAATAATAAACTGAAGCTATGGTGCAAGAATATGACAAAGACTGTGAAAGAACAAGTTTTGCTGTGAGCAAAATTGGTGGAGCCATAGAAGACTTTGCAGGGAAAAATAGTGAGGTGATCCGACACTTTTTAAATTTGGCTATCATGTATAAATAAATACGTCATGTTACAAAGCATTAGAATAAAGCAGAGAGTTATATGATTTTATTTTAAAATGAAAGATTTCTTTCATTCAGTGTGATTTTTGCTTATTACCAATGGGTGACTATTAGTATTGTCTATCATTTTACTTCAGTTTCTACCCTAAAATCTCAGGCTGGCAGCTGTAGAAAGAGAAAACCTTGGATTTGGACAGAAACATACTGAGAAATATTTTTATACTTTTACATGGATGGCTTGGGTTTTCCTGATATTTCACATATTCCAAAGAGATGCCACAGCATGTTGCATATTTCAGTCTGGACTTGTCTGGACCAATTAAGCTGCTCTTAGACGGGCTGCTGAGTTCCTTAGGGCAACATTTTCAAATGCAAGTTCCTCCAATTAAACATCTGAATAAGAGGTCTGGCAGAGTAAGTGCTGAGCACCTACAGCTTTTATTGCTTCTAATGGATATCTTTACTGTAAACACGCAGCTTTCCATGAAAAACAGGCTTCAATTTATCTAGGTGCTTACAGTTAGAAACCAAAGTTTGAAAATGTTACTTCTTGTCAGTCATTTATAACAGTTTCTTGAAAAACTTTTTCTGCTAAGTCTGGGGATCACCCTGCTGAAGAATGAGCCGTGGTCCTGCGAAGGGTGAGCAGGAGTTGGCAGCCTGTGGATGTCCTGCTTGGTGATTCACAGCTCTCAGGATTAAAAGAAATGGGGTTTGGCAGCTTGCCACAGCAGGGAGCATGCAGCTGACCACCAACAGGAGCTAGCAAGGCTCCTGGGAAAACGTGCAGATTTTTAGGATTATTTGAATATCATTCCAACCTAAAAATATGACAGATAAATTCTGACACATCATTAGATGTGTTTTTCCCCACTAGGTGGAAGAAACTGGGGTCAGCATCAGCAAATACAAGGAGTGGTGATAAAGATCCTGTTATAAGCAGAGAGGAGTTTTGCCTTCAGATAAATTCATAGAACTGAGTAGAATAACCGCTCGGCGTGGCATCCTGACCCTGCCACAGCGATGGGCTCTGGTAACGCGTGGCTGTGACTGAGCATTACCAGGTTTTAATGCAGCACCTTCCCGTGGCAGCTGGTGCCACCGGCTGAGTTATCTTCCCCTCCTTGTTCACGGTGGCGGGGAAGGGAACGGTTCCTTTTACCTTACTTGGGAAAATTCTTCTGGGTCTGTTTCTGCCCTTCCTCAGAGCATGAAAAATCCTGCACCAGGGCTATACCTCGGGTTCACATACACTGAATTCATTGCTCTGCTTAATTACCGCGCCGCAGGCAGCCCGGGGAGGACTCTGTGATTTGTGCTCTCTTGCGTTACTCCTGTGGTGATCAGCATGGTGAGCTCAGGCTTTCCTCAGGACCGCCGGTGGCAGGAGGAGGCCAGTAGCACCACAGCCAAAGGGGAGCTCGGGCAGCATCCAGCGCACAACATGCCTCAAAGTCAGGGAGGCTGCAGGCAAGTGGGGTACCTTGGTTCAGTGCTAGGGATGGTGGGCAACCATGGCTCAGGCACTGTGTCTCTCCTTATCAAGGAGGAAAGACTTCTGGCCATTCATACCATAGAAATTAATATTGCCACCAAACTGAGACTGCTTGTGAGCAAGGACCGGCTTTGTAAGTCGTTGTCATTGGTTCGACAGAAAACAGTGAAATGTTTGTGTTTGAAATACAGAAACAAAAGCCAGAGACATCCACTAGCCCATGAGCAGGCATCAGAGAATAGTGTAAATAACTCCGACAGAGTCTGCACGGTGTCGAGTAGGCAGTTGCCCTCCTGCTCTCTTCAGCTCTTGAGAGCACGGATGCTGGCGTGCGCCTGCTCCTGGCATGTTACCGTTTCCAACCGATGGTGTCTGAAAGGAAGATGCCATAGATTTTTGCATCTCATAATGGTGAAATAACACACAGAGAAAAGCGAGCATGTCATGAAAGGTGGTTTTATGTTGCGTTCAGCTGCTGAATCATCTCCCTGCTCCCAGTTCCCCCAGTGAGAGAGAGTATCCAAATGCACCCGTTGCACAGATGTAATATGAACTTTAGTTTATATAGACATGTATAAGCAATTAACTTTTCTGAGAAAGTGCTATGGAAAACATTGTTACAATAAATGTTTAAAAATAGGAACATGTGGGTAGTATTCGCTTTCTCTCCAACAGCAGTATGTCACTAATATCATGTCCAGACAAGCAAAACCCTGTAGTTGTGATAATATAGGACCCCAAAGACTCTGTATCTTTGGAAAAAGCAGATTCTTCCTTCAGACAACCATAATTTGAATCTGACACAAATGTGAGGAAGAAATATTATTGTTGCAGTAATAAGAGCTCATGTGCTGTGACAATATTTCAGAATTAATAAACTCATCATACACTAAACACAGCCTGTTTATATGCATATTTGCAGTCTGTCACATATCCTGTAGCCATCTTCAGCACAAGTCGCAGGACAAATAGTTTACTTGAAGGTCAGGAAGAGGAGGTTTCCATTTTTCTTTTATTTTTTCTTCTTTATTTGAAATGTCAAGAAGACTCTCAAATGATTTTTTTTTTGTTTTGCCTATGCTAAGTATGTTCTTTAGAACATATGATTGGAAAAAAAAGTTATTTTACTAGCACTGTATTATTTTTGATGTCTTTGTTTACCGTTCGTACACTGCCAGGAGTGCTAGCAACTTTGAAGATATGTATGATAAGATTCTTCTCTTGAAGAGATAAGTTTCTGTCAAGATAAAGGCTAAGGAAGTTCCTGGAGACAGGAAATAAGAAGTGTGAATAGATCAAGAGATGAAATTAAATCCTTCTTCAGGTCATGGGGTTTTTTTCTTACCTCTTTTTTTGTTTATGAAAATGTGTGAAGCAAATTTGCAGGAGAGATTTTAAAAAAGGAAAGGAAGTAAAAAAGGTATCAGTTATATAGATTACCATGGAAAATAACTGGAAATGAGCACAGAAGGATGTTATGAAGAGCAGAGCCATAAAACTGGGTGGAACAAAAGGGTGAGAGGATTAGTGGGGGCAAATGTGAGCAGAGGACCAGAGGCAGAAGCATGCGCGGAACTTAAAGAATATCTCTGGTGCCCTGTGATTGCTCATTACGTTGGCGTCTCTGCAGTATTTCACTTTTCCTTATTCAGGTGACTTGTGATTTCATGGCTAATTATTTGAAATTTTATTGCATTCAAAGAGCCTTGCACTTTGTTGCATTTTTTTTTTTTTTCTGAGGCAGTGGAAGAACTAAAGCAGATATGTTAGAAGTTCATACTTTGGATAAGCTGTAACAGACAGACATCAGTTGTGAGGCATGATTAACCGCAGTTTTAATTCTCGATCAAATCCAAGAGTAGTTGGAAGATACTGGGTCTTCTGTAATGGCTACCTCCATGTGTTATACTTAAATATATACCCTGAATATATGTACCCAGGATATAGATCCATGTAAATAGAATAGTATATCCTAAATAAAACAGTAATCTCAAAGCACTATGTAATTTGATGTAAGTTTTCACCAGAACTGTTCATCCTTGTTTTGGGCTTTCCTTTCTGCTGAGCTTCTTACCCAGAACTAGTGTAGCAAGATCTTTTATCAGAGAAGTCCTCAAGGAGGTTCAGCTTTACTCAGCTGGCTGAAAAATCAAGCCTATTGCACAAAGAAACACGCAGGGGGCTGTCTCCTAACATATAGCTGTGGGGGGAAGACCATGGCTGACTGAGGAAATTGTAACCTAACTAGTGTTGGCACAGGGGAAAAGAGAGAGACCCACTGCCTAGTTCTGAACCTTCTGTTTTCTGGCAACAACCCCAGAGGTGTGGCTTGGAAAGTGCTGGTGTTTCCTTGGCTTTGTGTGCCTGTGTGGAGTATCTGCTTACAGATGTTTTACTTTTGGATAGTGCTACTCCGTAGTGGGCATGTCTTGAGTTTTCTTCTCTGTTAGGTATTATGGATTTTGCCCTTTGCTAGCAGATACATTAAAAAGGCAGCCACCCAGGCACAGTGATGTCCCCATTCATTGCTTTCCCTGGATTTATGCAACAGGCAGCTACAGTGCCTTCTGGACTCTCATAGCAGCAGTCTACACTGTGACTCTAGTTGGGTCCTGAAACATGGGCTATATGGTGAACATTTATTTTCACCTGCATGCCAGTTCCTGAAAAGCACTTAAAGGGACACTTCCTGAAATACTATTTTAAGCTTTTGAACAGTTTTTACATACGTTAGTGAACATTCTGTGGAAAAAAAAAAATACACGGTATTACTTACTAAGTATTTCTTTGCCATCTGTCTTATATATCTTATTTGATGTTGGAATCAACAGACTGAATAATTATTACAGGGGTTGGATAATGCTGAAGGTTTCTGCCCTGCTTTCTTCAACCATCTTTACAAGTCCTTGTAGGTTATGGCTCCATAAATGTTGCTTATCCTCTCCCCACTTCATGGGTTGGTTTTCCTAAGAAGTGCTGCCTGGGAATCAACTTGATTATTAAGTAATGTCAAGCCTAGTGCTCGTTGCCAATAATAAAAATGCTTTCCTATCAAGTATGCACTCATATCTCTCAGCTTTTGAATAGCCACTGTTGTTGCTGTGTTTGAGGATTTTTTTATAATCTGTTTAAAATTCAGAATTGCTCCTGAAATGCAATGTTTACACGAGTTGAGCATGACAAATAGCTTGAAGCCTTTCATAAACAGTATGTGTATATATGGTGGATCTCATTAATAGCTTGCATTGGTTTTACATTTGTATTACTCCACTTGCTAGAGTGGAACTACTATGGATTTGCAGTGGTGTATGTTAAGAGGAGAACTGGGCTTCATGTCTGAGCAGAATCCGTGATGTGCCTCTGCCTTGCTTCAGAAGGCTCAAGTATGCCTCTTGGGGCTGCAGTATTTAAGGTGAGGAATGAGGGCTGCCAAAAGAAGTCTTTTTTAGTGTGCTGGGTTGACCTTGGCTAGATACCAGGTGCCCGCCAAGCTGCTCTATCACTCCCCTCCTCAGCAGGACAGCGAGAGGAGAAAATAAGATGGAAAAAAACCCCTCGTGGGTCAAGATAAAGGCAGTTTAATAAAGCAAAAGCAAAGGCTGCGTGTGGAAGCAAAGGGAAACAAAAGCTATATTCTCTACTTCCCATCAACAGGCAATGTCCAGCCACTTCCCGGGAAGTAGTGCTTTAGTACGCCTAGCAGTTGCTCCAGAAGAAAAACATCATAGTAACGAATGTTCCTCTTCCTCCTCCTTTCTCTTAGCTTTTGTTGCTGCACAGATGTCCGATGGTATGGAATATCTGTTTGGTCAGTTTGGGTCAACCGTCCCAGCTATGTCCCCTCCCAAGATCTTGCCCGCCCGCAGCGTGAGGGGGGGAATGTTGGAGAGACAGCCTTGATGCTGTGCCAGCACTGCTCAGCAGTAGCCAAAACACTGGTGTGTTACCAACACCTTTCTAGCTACCAGTACAGAGCACGCACTAAAAGGTCTGCTGTGAGGAAAATTAACTCCATCTCAGCCAGACCCAATACATTTAGTCACAGTAATGATGGCATTACCATCCAGGGGGATCTGAGTTGCTGTATGTTAAGTTCTAACAAATTGCCCCAGCGACAACAGAACACAAGAAACACAACATGGCTGAGGTTGGCTCCATCTGCGCATTGACAGGACGTGATGGGCAACTGCACAGCTAAAGCTGTGCCTGTTACTTCTGGGAATGAAGTATCACCTTACTGCTTAAATATGCACCTGTTCACATGTGTCAATAAACTATATACATGCAACTGCCTGTCTCACATGAAATCCGGGGATTCAAATGAAAGAGAAACAAAAAAAAGCAAAAGCAAAGCAAAATAAGCTTGATTCATATTAGCAGAATATTTTTTTCTTAAAGAAACAAAAGCAAGCCCCTTTCCAACAAACTGAAGTTAAGGACCTTTCAGAGTTTGATTTTGTTGCTTATTTTTGCATCATGTTTTATTTTTAGTTATGGTTTTCTAGAAAGTGAGAATTATTTGCCTTCTAGCTCCCTATTAATGGATACATACAGATAAGTTATTAATCAGTACAAGGAACTACAAAGCTGTAATGACTTGTCTTGGTAGTACTTCTGTAATATGCCTGTATAAATAAAATACTTTAGCAGTGATGGTTCCCAAGCCATTTTGGAAAGTTGAATGAAGAAGTACTGACTAATCAATTTTTTTCCCTGTGTTTGCAGGTCACTTGTCACCTCTCTAAGTTTTCAGGCACAAGTCCCTATATTGACAACCTGCAGACTAGTGCTGACCGTGTCAGAGGCACTTCAAAGCATACTTTAGTTTGCTGAGAACAAATGTTGTTAGCTTTAAGTCCTGTAAAAATTCAATGCTCTTGAACAATTTCACCATGGGACATTGGATAATACCCAATATTTTAATATTAGCATTTTGAAAGTGAAAAGTTCTGGAGAGTTTAGCTTTCTTGTGAGGTATTTCTAATTTACTGTAGGTTGTGAGCAACTGCACAACTTGGCAACAACAGGCCTTTATACTCAGCTAATGAAAATCTGATAAATGTTAAAGTTCTTCATACATCCAAGGTCACATAAGGAATATTATGTGATGCATGCTATTGCTGAAATGAGCTCACCTCATTTCACTTGAAAAACCACTGAAGGACCCAGATGTCAGCAAGATAAGTCATCTTGGCTTTCCAGAAAGAAGCAAAATCTTTTCTGGATCTTGACAGCATCTTCAAACCTAGAGTTGAAGTTGGTTTTAATACAGAGGATTTTTAACGTACTAGTATCTGACCTTAAATGATAGGGAAGAGGAAAGCACATATGTTTTATGACATCTTGTGCCTGGTGCTGATTATAGGCCTTTATAAAGTTCATATTTACATACTGGATTTGGGACAGAGTAAGCTTGCTTTGCTTTGAATTTCTTCTTGTACGGTGTCTGTTCCAGTTTGTTGCGATACAGAGTTTGCATGAGAGACTGGAAAAAATTATTCTTCCAAAGTAATAGTAACATGTAGTTGAGGAAGTTTCACTAAACAGTATTGCGTATACTTCTTAAAGCAACCCCTCTTTGTAGAAAGCACTTACAATGTCACTTATAGTTAGCAAAAAAATGTTCAGGACATTGCATCCCCTACTGAGTGTGTTTTTATTAGGCAGATCTTACAATGAAGAGTCAATAGAAGCGCATAAATAAAACCATTTCTCTCCCCTCCTGAGGGAGTTGGCTTTTTCCAGATACAGTGTTTAGCTATTTACAAGTATGATTGCCTAGTAAAAATCATAGTTTATTTGGTTAGTTAATGAAGACATTTCTGATTTATGCTGATGCAACAAAAAGTAAAATAATTGTGATTTCAGCCAGAAATGTTGGATGGCTATTTTGGCTTTGCTGCATGACCTGTACCTTTCGTAAATGGCACAGCAGAATATACTGAGATTGATAGCTTACAACTACATCACAGTATTCTTTTCAGAGGATTTTTCTTAGTGGACTTTTCAACCTTAGAGTGTATATGTGTGTGTGTGTGCCTGTGTGTGGACATGCCTATGCTATAGTGGTTGTTTGAGCAGCAAGGAATGGCATTACCATACATCTCCTCACACATGTCTTATCCTCAGGGCCTTGTTAGCAACAAAATTTGCAATGTGGATGTACAACCATAAAAACTGTAGCAGAATACCCAAGGACACTGTTTTCCTAAATAACCTACACAGAAGTGACCTTCAGCATACCAGTATTTGAAGAAGTTTGGACTTCTTCCTTCTTCTCTTTGTTTTTTTTTCCCCTCCATATTCCAGTTTCAGTAGACCAATAACAAATACTCTGTTTTGCAGACAAGAAGCCCAAAGCTGTCCCAGAGCCCACAGCCCAATTTGGGTGACCAGACAGAACACCTCTCTGAAGCATCTGCCGATTCCTTAGAGGCCATGTCCGAAGGTGATTCTCCAACCCCCTTTTCGAGGGGCAGCCGCACACGGGCAAGTCTTCCCGTGGTGCGGTCGGCAAACCAAACGAAGGAAAGATCACTGGGTAAGACCCTACTTCAGTGCTTCTCCTCTCTGCTCTTAGCCTGTGTTTTCCATTTGTGCATTTAAAACAGCTTTTAAATAGTTTGGAGTTAAAAAAGTAAAGACTTTGGTAGCACACTGGTTTTAACGTCAGGTTGTTCTTTGGAAATGTGCTCAGTACGGGGTAATAAGTAGCTTGGGGGAGCGGTGAAATTATTTTGATAAGATCTGAAATTGTCCTGAGAACATGGTAGGCAAGCAGAAAGACACAGACCCTGACGTGAAAAGCTGATCGATGGTTAAAACCCAATATTGCAAATACTTTTTGCCAAGCCTGCACACGTATGTGGCAGTGAACTTACTACAAGATTGCACCCTCATTTTCAGACAGGAAACAGGCTTTTTCACTTCATCATCTCTTCAAAGCCAGACCTAGTTGGAAGAAACCTAGAGATATTATGGCCTGACAGATCCAGGTCTTAATGAAAAGGTTTGGTATTTGCATGGCGGTAGCTTTCCAGGCAGAGGATTTGAACGGATATGCTGACGGAGATGCCCTTTACTTCGGGGCAGTGCCCTTCCATCTGTGCAGTGACACGGGTGATATGTCAGCACAGGTGGACGGCTCTGCTTCCCGCGTTCTTCCCATATCTCAGGGTTGAATTAAGCCCAGCTGTGAACCAGAGCTCCTTTTATGATGGTGGATTTTGTCCCGGAGACTCTGCTCTCAGCTGATGGATGGTAAAGGCTGTTTTTTTGAGGAAAAACACCAGAGGGCACTTAAACTGCTGTGAGAAGGCAGCGTAACTTGCATGTGGATTGCTGAAGAAGGCAGGTTTTGCTCAGAGGTAATAAACTGAAATGCTGCTTTCCTGTAGACTCATCTCCCAACATACAGAGTGACATAAACCGAAGGCTGGGCTGTAAATCATACCATGCTTGTAACCTTGTCACGGTGTTTTACTCATTCCTCAACAATCTCAGACAGTTTCTCTCAAGAGTATTATGATATCTGACAAACACAACAAATGAGAAGAAAACAGAGCCTAAAGGGGTCCCTGCTGCCCCCGGAGCTGGCAAGTGCAGAGCAGTGGGACTGCGGACAAGGGGCTCACCCCTGCCCGTTGTCAGCTCACGGAGTAGCACTGCTGACGTCCCAAAGCCTGTTGGGCCACCAATATGTCAGGCTCTTTGGGGAGAAATTTTGAAGACTCCAAGCTGGACAAGACTGTTTGGTTTAGAGGTGTTGTTAAGAGCAAGTGTGTAGCACATGTGTGTTTACATGCAGGGGATTCATCTCTGCCTATATGTCTCTGCTGGCTAGGGTGTCCTCAGAATGGCTTGCTTCACCCTGAGATTTTCTGGAAAACATGTATTTGCTTCAATGTGATGTCAAGTGGATCGGGCCTTTGCAGGTCCCTGTGCAACTTGCAGTCCAGCCTCACCGCATGGGTTTCGGCTGGCATTCAGCAATTATCCCAGTACACGTAGGGTATCTCAGCTCTGAACTTCTGTTTTGGATGTGAGCTGAGAATTGATAAACAGCTTTTGGAAAGCTTTTTGTTGGCATCAAAGGGAGGGACCTGCTATGCACCACTGCTTTGCAGTGTTTTCTTCCCCAAAAGCTGTCCTTGAAACAGCTTTCTCATTGTTAGTGTGTACATCTGAAAAGAATACAACAGCCCTGTTTCTGGAAAAGACTTAAGTGCTCAATACCACGAATAAACCTGGTGATAGGAACATAGGAAGGGCCACAACGGATTAGACCAAGAGTCTACCTGACCCCTTATTTTGCCTCCAAGAGGGACCATAGGCAGCTAGTCTAAGCAAAAGTCTAGGCAAAAGTAAGAACAGGGTAAGTATGTTGTCCCTATGATCATTCCTCCGAGTACTCTGCCAGCCTCAAGCTATCTTCAGCTTAGGGATTTCCTGGTTATGGTTTCTGTCTGTATAATAACCCTCAAGAGATGTCTCCTCCAGGTATTTGTTCAGTCTCCCTTTGAACCCATGTAAATTTTTCACATCCGCAACAGTGCAGCTGTGACTTTGGCAGCAAGTTCCTGTTGGTCTACTGCCCAGCCATTGCTTTTCTCTTGCTTTGTTTTGTATTTGCTTATCTACTCCAAGTTATGCCCCCTTGTCCTTGTGTTGGAAGTGACAGCAGACATTAGATCCCTATCTGCTCCCCCTGGGCCATATCTGATTTTGTAGGCCTGTCATTTCCCTCAGGTCATCTCTTCTCCAGGCTGAGAAGTGCTGCTGCAATTACTCGTTCCTCATCCAGAAACCGTCCTGAACATTTGATTAGCGTGTTGCCCTTCTTTGCACTTTTTCCAGTTTGACAGCATCTTTGCTGAGATGAGAGGACCAGAAGCTCACTGTTAAGTAGCCCACTCTTAAACCCTTTTTTAAGCATCTGTTGCATGTACTGAAATGTGTTGTCTGGGTTCTACTGGAGGACACAGTCCCATGAATATGTACCATGTTATTTGACGGCCAGGATTTCAGACCCTGCAAGGCACCCTGTCGCAGCCTGTCTTTCATATACTGGGATACTGCCTTATCCCAGCGTGATCAGACAAAATGCGGGGGGCGGGGGGGGGGGGGAGGAAACAATGTAATATGAAGCATTTCGGCTGAGAGTTTTTAGATTTGAAACCGGAGCAAAACAAGCCTTTTCTTTCCTGTATTGCAGGAAGTGTCACAGCTATGTGTGTGGCTTAAGGGACCATCATACCAGCCAAATAGGAGGTAATATTTTGTCACCACCCCACAAGCTGTAATTTTCAGGATGTTCCAGGAACTATTAATAGCAGATAGTTTGTTTTAAAAGATATTCTAAAAATGATTCTAAAATAGTTCAGTTTTAGGTTACTATTCTTCAATGTATTTCTTTTACAATAATGTCCTTTTCAGTGTTTTCTGCCAGGGTTTTCTAACAGCACCATGAGCAATGTTCCGAAATTTTACTTTTGACACTCTTTGCAGACTGTGGCCCTGTTAGGACTGTTTTTACTTCCAGCAGTACAAGGGGAGTGTTTATTTTTAAAAAAACAGGAAACTGTTTATAACTTCAATTTTAAAAGCATCATGAAAATATTTCTGTTCACATGATTTTAAACAAGTTATGTATAATCACATCTCTTTCCATCTCTACTAGTTTTTCAAATTTAATCTAATTTAAATACAAATTATGTTTTGATCCTCAGCCAACATAATTTCAGTGAGGAAAATTACCAACTTTTGTGATTTTTTTATTAATTTTACATTTAATATCTCAATGTCATCGTTTTAAAAACCTGATGTTTCTGTTTGAAATTCTAGTTCTTCTGTAGGTTCCTATTTTACTGACTACATGTGAGTCAGTTTGGTTTTAAACTGTGGTCTGAATTAACATGGAGCCTGAGAAGGAATAGTGGTAATGCATTTTGGCTACTCCAACATCATGGTTTTGTCAGTCAGGACTAATCTAATAGGACATGGTATTCTGACTGATCTAATAGGACATGGTATTCATGTGGAGTCGACCCAGAAAACAGTATTCCAATTGTGGGCCCATTTAAAATTTCAGCCACAGCTTTCGAAACGAAGGTCTTGGCTAAGAGGTCTATCAGAAATCAGCACTTGTCTCATCAATCTGCAGCCTGGAGACAAAGTGAGATATTAAAATAAATTAATTCACTGTGCAAGAGAAAATTAAATGTATTTTAAAATATCTCTTTGAAAGCTGGGAGTTTTTCCAGCGCGATAACTGTGGGAAAAAATTATCTAGCAAAACTGTCAGAGCGAGAATCAGCTGAAATCTGGAAAGTGCTCAAAAGCTTTCAACAAACTTCACTTGCAATTTGCCTGGAGGAAGCAGAACCTGACAAGCGCCCAACGAGGTTACGCCAGCAGCCAGCCTGTGCCCGTGCTGCAGCTCACTGCTGTCGCTGCTCTGGTACCTCCGCAACAAAATGAAGACTGACAAGTATTTTCACTTGTAGTCTCTCAGGAGGCACCTCTGCACAAACGATGGGCCTGAGCCTTTGTAAGGGCAGGTGCCAGCTTCCTCTGCGATGACCGAGCGGTTGGGGCAGTTGATGCGATCGGTCGCAGCCCCGAAGGGCAGGTCCCGCAGGCTGTACGTGCAGGGTTGGATTAAGGAAGAATATGGTACAAGGAGGGTTTTCCATAAATGCACAAGGATTTGGGCTTGAGAAGTCACCGAGGAGGATGGAACTTTATGGGTCGAGGGTTGCAAGCACCTTCTCGGGGTGTCCCAGCCAGGGTGCCCAGTCACTCCAGTCCAGATGAAGAAGGGCCACAGGACGACCAGGCTCCTTGCCGGTAAACCTGTGCCTAAAATTAGGTGGCATGGAAAGGCCTCTGCAGGAATGTCTGATCCTGCCAACATTTGCATTTTATTTGCCTTTGGGGGGATTACTTACAGGATCCTGTAGAATTACACAAACGCTTAAGGATTGGCATGGGGAGGGTCTGAAACAATCACAGAGTATTCTGAATGTTATTTGTTAGCCCCTCAACCCCAAGTTTAACAGGCACAGATTTTAGTGTTTGATTAATTAGGTTTCTGCCACCTTCCATGGAAATGCTGTTACTGATTATAATAGTAACACCTGGATCTTTTGTAGCATTTCTTGCAGGTGTTTCTCAAAGCCTGTTAAAAGCAAAGTCAGTGCTGTAATTACAGTTTTACACATAGGAAAACTTTTGCAGAGAGAGGGATAGTGACTTGGTTGCTGTCACCCAGCATTAGAAATAACTCTCTATACATGTGTATGCAGTGCACTGTAAGACTTACGCAGAAAAATATAAATGCTAAAGGTAGACTTATATAGTATATTGATGGTAATTAATTGTTATTTACTTTTTATGAGCTAGGAATTAAAATAGGCATGTTAAATCAGGCAGAAGATTTGTGAATGGCCGTAGACTTTTTAAGAGAAGTTTGTGATTTGTTAGCAGTGGCACTGCCCTCTGATTCCCTACAGCATGATTCAAGCCTAATGAAGTCAACAGGATCTTCAGTGTAATTCATGGGAGAGGAGCTCCCTGGGAACTGCATTTTAAGTTAAGGCTGAGTATAGCTTTAATGTGTTCAGTCATCTTAAAGAAATTTTCCCTATCTTGTCTTTTTACAGTGTATGCAAAGCAGCCAACATGCAAAAAGGTCATGCAAATATTTGCTCTCATGGTCAGATACATTAACATGAACTGGCAGGTCTATCGGAAAAACAGCCTGAAACAACTAGTACCAATTATTGAATTGAAACACAGACCCTAGGAAATTATAATATTCAAAGGTAACAGCAGTTTTGCTGTCCAGCTTTTCTAGACTTTATCTTCTTTCACATTTCTTCAAATTATAGCTGAAGTTTTTGGACGTGGAAAGAAAAAAAACGCACACCTTTTACGTGAAATATTTTGCATCAAAAGAGCAAAGGAAGGTAAAGAATCATATTGACATATCATAGTGCTGAGAGTTTTTTCTGTTTCATTTATTGTCCTTACATGGTTTGTGAAATATAGCTATATGGAAGAGTGAAATATGGGCCTTCCCAGGCTAGCACTTGTGCACTCAATTATTGTTTACTTGACAGATTCTTCCTCCTATAAGAGAATGTCTTGTGTGTACCTGGAAAAAAAAAAATGCTTCCAAGAACCAAGATCTTATTTAGTACATACTGTCTCAACGGAAGCACTGCCAATAAAAAGCTGATAAGCAGTATATTTTAGATGCTGTGTCACACTGGAGCTGAATTTTACTCCATTGCAACAGGCTGTATCAGCATGGGTCCAATGGGTTCATTTCAGTGATACTGGGGTAGAAGGTGTGCAGTGTGCTAAATAAAACCATTAGCTATGCAAGTCTGTATCTGTCACTGCTGTTAAATGTTTTTTGAATGCAATCTTTATTATTTATTTGCAGTGCAGTAATACTAAACGACCTCAACTAAAAATGGGACCTCACCGTGTTGGGTAACGTACACAGTGAGAAAATACTCCTATTGCATGACCTTGCAACATGAATAAACCAGAATGAAAAGTGGTGAAGATAAAGGGAGAAGTAGAGTAATTAGGGTCTAAAGTGATAAACTGAATAAAGCTGTGTCAAGGTGGCAGTGGCTTTCCTCTTTACCCCAAATCATGCCTGCACAGAAGGTACAATGTCTTCATCCTGCTCTACCACCACTTTGTACTCTGATGTAGCAGCAGCAGTTTGGGCTTTCAGCATTTGGTGTCTGCTGGAAGAGGGATTTGGCAGCTGGAATAGCTTGTACAGGCCAAACTACCCTTCAGAGCAAAGGTAGAAGGCCAGATGGAGCTGTCCCATGAGTTGTATCTGGCACAGGAGCTATCACTTGGGCAAATTTGATCTAATTTTCACGTTAGGTAAATTTGTAAGTCTACCTCTAATACAGTAAGTCACAAAACCACCAGACCCTTCCATGTGCACATGGGCATGCAAAGAAAAAAGTGTATTGCGATTCCATGCATTGCAAGAAGTGCAAGATTTTGGCCAGAGAAGCATAGTACTAGCCTGTCCCTCAGCACAGCGTATTTAGGATTTGCTGCCAGTGCTGACAGCAAGTCCCTGAATGAGGACAGCTTTTGGATTTAGTCATTGCTGCCAATACTGCTTATATATTTAGGTAGTGATGCTAATGCATAGTTACTACGCTGGGCTTGAGTTCAGGTTTCTGTTCTCAAAGGGATATACTGTCATCTCTGTGGTATCATACAAGGCTGTCTCTTGTTTTTGTTCTCATTCTCTATCTCCCTTCTGCCTTTTTGCCTGTAGAGTAGCCCGATTTAAACAGAATAAGAGGATAATCACTGCATCAGAGGCTTGTTGATAGCCTGCTGATTAGGGTACTCTCTTGGGACAAGAGGGGCAGTGGTCTGAGCAACTCTCAAGATGGGAGCACTTCTGGATAAATTTTTAACTACTCTTTCATAAAAGACAGGCACTTGGTACCATTGCTTCTACCCAATTACCTTCTTTGATGAATAGACCATCTGTGGGTATGAGGGTAGAGCAGTGGATGTTGTTTATCTTTGCTTTAACAAGGCCTTTCACATGGCTCTCATAGCTTTCTTGTAGCCACATGGGGAGATATGGGTAGCCTTCAGAGAGAGTAGGGCTTAATACTTTAAAGTCTAACTGGCAACTGGTTTTCAGCAGTCTTCCCCAGCAGTAAACTCTGGGCCTAGTACTTTTTAACATCAGCAACCTGGCTGTTGGGATGGAATGAACCATCAGCAGGGTCAAGTCTGACACCAAGTTTGGGAGAGCCTTTAATAAGCTGAAGGGACAGCCGGCCACTCACCGAGACCCCAGTGAGCCAGAGGAATGGGCTAGCAGGAATTTCACAAAGCTCCACAGAGGCAAATGCAGTCTTTCAGCAGGGACGGAATAGCCCTGTGCGACAACATAGGCAGGGCTTGGGAGCAGCTTTGCAGAAAGGACTTAGGGTCTGACAACAAGGTGACCATGTCTTAGCAGTATGTCCTTGCAGCAGTGAAAACTGCATAGCTGGCCATAGGAAAAAAATTTAGCCAGCAGATCAAGGAAAGTGATTATTCCCTTCTTCTCAGCATTTGTGAAGTTGCCCATGGAGTATTATGTCCAGTTTTGGCTCCCCAGTACAAAAGAGATAATGATAGACTGGAGTGCACCCAGCAAATGGCCTCTTGATATTCTTCTCCTTAACCATGCTATAACTAAGGTCACAGGTCCAAGATCCTGTTTAATGTAGGCCTTAATGACTTAACAAAAAGTCAAGCTGCTTGTTAGAGCCCATGTAGGTGGATTTCTGGTGTGATGCTGTAACCAGCTGTGCTTTTACATGCTTATGGCTCAACCCCTAAACTTGCTGCTGACGGTAGTGAGCTCTTTAGAAATGAAATAACAGCAGAAGTATTGAGAATTTCTAAGTAAATATAGAAAATGTGGTAGATGGAGCAAGACTACAAAGTTATGCATGGCTTACGTGTCTTTAATGCTCCATGGCTATGGAGTATTAAAATGGTCACATTCTGCCCTTGGAACGCATCACTTCTACATGGTTTAGTACTAAAACCAGGGTTTGTAAAAATAGTCACCAGTTAAGTAATGTGTGTTTGATACAGCTGATTTACATAGGAAGGAAATACAACTGGGTAAGATCGATCTCTCTCTGTGTTTATTCAAGAGGAAGAACATGTATTCCAAGAAATTTAATTGAAGTTTTCTTGTCTTTTTGCTATTGCCCCTTTAAAAGTTACTAACAAAAATGCCCCTGTGTAAAATACTTGCTTACAGTGTCCATAAATGCCTAACACGTCTACGTAGTCTTTGGCAGACACATCCTCTGAAATTGTACTAGTCAGCGTGGTATCTTTGGCTGGGAGACAGCCGGCCGTGGCTTACTGGCTTCTTCAGAGGTCAGGGGCTCAGCTTCTGGTGGGCCAAAGCAGCGCAGCTGCAAGACCCTGCGTAGGCACGTTCTGTGCCTGTTCCTGAGTAGTTCTCTGATTTTACTATGCTAAATCGGTGAATGTGAACTGGAGTAAATGCAGCATGGCAGAGGCTTTGGGCCCTCTGAAAAATAGCTCTGGTACACATGAAATTTCTACTTCACCTTACTGAGTTGTTCAGTTGTCATTTTTTTATACTTTGTCATTAAGTATTATAGGATTTTTGTATTCTTTCAAGTTTACTGGCATTGTTTTGTTGGTTAGGGATATGAAAAAGTCATCTTGCTGGTCAGTTGGGCTATTCTGGCAAGACCAAGGCTATAGATGTGATTATTGTCCAAAAGTCATCCTGCCAGAACATTGTTTTCCACTGGGGAACTGGGTTAAACTGAAATGTTCCCTCAGACTCTCTAGATGATGGAAGTAACTGTCTACACTTGATGGACTTGCTGACATAGGTATATGGACAAAGTTGTCTTTTGGCAATAGGCCATTTCACAGGTTTTATCTGCAATCAGATAGGACAAACACCAGTTTTTCTTTAGGTAAAAAACAGTTGTCCATTTTCTTTTTCTGGTTTTTGTTTTTTTTTCTTCTTAGCCAGCTAAGTGTATCCGTTTGTAGAAAAGTGCTAGTATTTGAGTGACAGTTAAAGCTTTTTATTTCTCATAACACTTTGGTATAAATTTTATGTAACTACTGAATTTTCCATGTGTTTTTTCATTACATAACAAATTCATGGCAGAATTACAGCAAGTCACTGTATACAGCAGAAAAGGATGAAATAGCAGTAAGAATTACTACTGGACTAAATTAAGCAGTTCCTGTTTTCACTGAAACTGTTATCAAACAACTTAATACCTTGAACAAAACTCTTCAGGCTATTCTGGAAAAAAATATATAAAATAAGTAATTGTTTTTATTTCATTAAAAGATCTATGTTTTGATTCTCTTAGTACTTGAAGACAGCTAAGGATACTTACAGACTTTTTCTGAATCTGGAGGACAGGGATTAGCTAATGGCAGCTAGTACGAGAGCTTCAGGCTGGAAATACAAGGATCATGGCAATGATAGGCTAGTTGAAACTGTGTGTGGTAAAATAGGAGAGTCAAGTCTTGAGGGTGTGGAAAGTGAGAACTGCATATTGAGGAATTTCTTCCACACTGCAAGAGCTGTTACTGTAATAAACTTCTTTCTACATAACTTTTGCAGAATTTGGTGGTAAGGACACCAACTATGTGTTATCTCTGTTTATCTGATAGCCAGGGGTGGGGAGGGGAGGGCAGGTGGAGCAGAGAACAATATGGGCCTATGCCACCTTTACAGTCTTATTTATTACAATTTTGTCAAATAAAAATCAAAGAAAAATTGGAGGTATCTTGGCATTTTGATTTTAAAAAAAAATAAATTGTAAATTGGATTTTGAGGAAATGCTTGGCTGTTTTTACTGTGATACCCTCTGGATTGTCCTGAAGTGTCCCAACAAAAATAGCTATCATCAAGATTTTAGAAGTTATACTTAGTTTTTAAAACTGACACAAGTCTCAACTAATGATTCAACATAAATATGAGGAGGAAACAAGGGAGCATTTCCTTACTTTTGCTTGGCATTTACTTCTGACTTCAGTGTGAGGGAAAGTGCGGAGCCAGTGACTCAATGGACATGTGGTGGAAGATCAAGCTAAACCAGCATGCAAAGACAAAGATTGTCCATCATCTCAAAAAGATACTGTTAACTGGTGGTTAGGTAAAGAGTGAAACAAATCTAATAACTTTACCAACCTCTGACTCAACATTTCGTTACTTAATTTACTTTACAAAACATACCTCAGCTTGATTTCTGGCAGTTCTCACTGCTTTTCCTCGCCAGGTACTCTATATTTCTTCACCTTAAGATACAGCTTTCTTTGCTAGTTTGTCTAATTTTCCATTCCTTTTATATGCTGTACTGATTCCTAAGATACTTTTTTGATGTTATTATTCACCCAACAAGGTCTGAAGGCCTCTTGTGTGTATTTTCTCCATGTTTTAGTTATACCTAGCTTTGCACCTTTGATTTAAAGAAATTCCAGACCTCCCAATGCATCCAGGTTTTGATTGCTCTAGTCCAACCAGCTTTACTAATTACTTGAAATTTTCAAATTGGACATGAAGTTTCCAGAGGATACATAGAGTGGCTAGGTCAGAAGAGAGTAGCAGTGCTTTGTTCACACCAGTGATTTCTGGTTCTGTGAGAAGGTTTCAATGCTCCAGCACCCAAGTATCCAACATCAGCCAAATACCGATACTGTCATCAGTTAACACTTCTTTTCAGACGGGAGCTCATGGATGTTGCCAAATGTCAGTAAGATTTTTCAGTCCAGACATTTGCAAGATGTCTTGCCTTCACAGAGAATGTCCTGTAGCTTCACAGGAAAGAAACTCATGAACTCCAATTTAAGCTTTGTCTGTATTTTATTTCATAACACTGAGGAGTTAGTTAACTCTTCTGGGAGTTCTCACTGCTTTTCCTCACTGGAAGTTATTTAACTCCTCTGCCTCAGTTTTCTCTTCTTCATTATGAGAAGAGAATTATGAGAGGATTATGTGAGTACCAGTATTTTGCCACTTAAAATCCACTGTGTGTGAGAATTAACTGATATTTGTAAAGGGCGCAGAAGATGACTCAGTCATGTTTGTTAACTTATTCTTGATTTATCAGGTATTTAACTTTTCTTTGCTGTTGTATGTTTCATGTTTTTCTCTCTTAAATAACCCATTTGTAAGGATAATTCCTGTTCTGTAAAGAAAGTGAGTTGTGATTAAGGCCCTTCTAAGCGTCTAAGCTGCCCAGCGCTGAGACCACTGTTAGCAACGTAACCGTGATAACATGGTGCTTAGTCAGGGTTAGGTCAGCACCGTGTATTAGATGGAGGTGCTGAGAGATGTGAGCTGGGTGGTGTCATGCTGCCTGCATAATATTAGCTTTTGCCATAAGGAGTAAACCTTTACCAGTTGTAACTAAGGAGTTATGCTCTTACCAGTACGGGTACACTGCTGAGCCGTTTTGCTTATGCAGCTTCTTGCTCTAAAGCCAGCCTAGACCCCGTGAGTTCAGGTACGGTTCACCCTTACACCGTGTGGGCACGTCCTCGGCTGTCAAGTGGGTTTTACTGCCCAGCAGCGGTATCTGAGCTGAGCATCTTGCCGAGCGTCTGGTGCGTCTGTGTGAGCTGCAGCCGCAGCATGGGCAGTTCTGAAAGCTGGGCTAGCCGGACTAAAGGTGCAGGATGGCTGCTCCAGGCTCCCTCTAAACCCAGCGCTGATGGATTCAGCTTGTGTGAGAGGCACTGCCTATATAAATCGGGTTAACAGTGCATCTCTCATTGCACTGTGTTGCGTTTCATGTAGACCATCCCTGAGAGAAACGATGAAATATTTTGCAAGTCCTTCTGTCACTGACTTGGTAAAGGGGGAGCAGAAAGTCTTTCATTTTTGAAAGAGCTCTGTATGCAGGGCAGGGAAGGGTGGTCATGTGGTGTGTTCGCATGATCATCATCAGGTCTGGGTTTTATGCTTGTAAACTTTTCTCTGAACATGTCCTTTCACCTCTCGGGTGTTTAATTTCCCCTACTATAAAACATACCTTTCTGTTGACAGGAATGTTGTGAAGCAATTTGTAAAGAGGTTTAAGTTTCTGAGCCCTGGCTTACATGTAAATGTTTTCTCCTATGGCTTATGTTTAATGTCATGGCCTGTTGCCCATAGGGTGAAGAATGATCAGAAATTCCAGAGGTATTTCTGAAACTAAGTTATACCAGCATGATGAAGGGGAAAGCTTAACATCCCAGTTTGCCTTGTAGCTGTAGGAAAGCCCAGGGCTGGCAGCATCTAGAAGTGGTAGCCACAGTGTTGTCCGACTTGCACTTTCAAAACGGTTGCATGGTGTAGTTTCCTCAGTCACACTGATCTTCATACCTGTTTTCCTGGAGTAGCAGGGCATTTCGCAGTCCTGTTTGTTTTATGTTTTATAAAACTTGGCACAATCTTCATGTTTCAGGTAAATCCATTGTAAAAGAGAAGCATAAGTGCAAGAGGGACTCCAGGGTACATGGAGACATTAACATCTGTTGTGTTTAACTTTCTTTCCAGCAGCTTTGCTGGCATATGTGCTGTGCCCTAACAAAAGTCATGCCTGAGTTATATTCTATTTCTTCTTCCTTTAATTCTCCATGGGATTAATTTTTTAGCTGAAGGTAAAACAAACCTCAGAGCTCCAGCAGCTTCCATGAAGTTGGGCCGGTGTGTATTGCTGATGTTCAGAGTTTCAGCTGGGCAATGTGTGGAAGAAAAATAATGTCAATGACCTAAAATAATGGATTTTGAGTCTCTTTATTCTGTCATGCTGAAACAGGATTTTTAGAAGTGAGCGGTTACTTTTTGTCAAATAGGAAATGCCCTAAAGCGTTGCTATATCATGATACGGATCAGACAACTCAAGAGGAAAGACAGTAGGTTTTTTTTAAGGCCTTGTGATTTAAGGGAGAGTAAGGAAAAAAGAATTTATTGTGCCTTTGAAAATGTCTTTTCCCTTTACAGTGAGATGGTGGCCAAAACATTTCTCTGAGTTGTATGTTAAAGCTTTTAAGGCATGATCTTTTTGGATAACATGCATATTTGCTTTGAAAATCCAAGACCCAAAGACAACTTTAATTTTGTTTTGGATCAATATTTTGTGGGAGTATTAGAAGACAGGCGGAGTCAAGAGAGTTCTGAAATGATTTAGACTTGTATATAAGGAAGATTTTTCAACTTTACCATTTCTTTTGTGTTAATCATTTCGGTAGCTCAATATTCAGCATGTTTTTAGTGGCCTGAAATGCAAAACGAGCATTTTCTGCATTCTGCACTAACTTTTAAAGTGGGCAAAAAAGAGATTCAAACATAACTGCAAAGCTGATACACAAAGTCTGTATTTTTAGCCAAAAAAATCTTTTTTTTGCCACTTAATCCAAGAAAGTTTAAAATGCCAAAATATAGAAGGTTCCTTATGTTCTTCCTCAGAACTGAAAGCTATCATCAAAACTGAATACGTTTTTGTACATCTTGGAACAGTGAAATAAATGCAATCATTAAAAGCATGTGTACTAAAATTCTAAATAACGTTTAGCTGCATAGAATATTTGAATGAGCACTAAAAAGCCAATATTACCTAGAAGAACATAAAGAAATAAATGATGTCGCAAATTAAAATGAAAAATAAAAAAAAGGAAAAATAGTTTAATAACTGTCTAAATATTTGCATTAAAAATAAAATTTTTAGGAAAATTCTCCTCAATCTTTGAAAGAAAACCTAGTTACTTTTCAATCTGAAACATTTTTTTCTAGCCAAAGGAAAATGGAAGTTTGTAGTAGGATTCATAAAGGGTCTGATTACAATCTTAATGAAAGAAAAAGTATCAGCTCTTGATAATAGTAGGAAAATTATGTTAACAGCTCCATAAAGGCAGCCTAATATTAAGTAATGGTTAGGTAATGTTGAGCAGTCTGTTTAGTATTCAGAAAAGTTAACATCTTCCTTCCCTAAGTGCAAGCACAATTATCTCCCCACTGATTGTAGGAACATCTGACTGTGTATGTGTTCATTCCTCTATAACGATTATGGACAACATAGGGACAAAAGTGCTAAAGACTAAGGGGAAAGAGAGCTCATCATAGATAAAAATGCCTTCTCTTCCTTTCATTAAATGCCTTTGTATTCTAGAACCTTAGCTTTTCCCATTGCTTTTGCTCAGTGTTTGTATCTCAGCACCATAAACTGCCCATCCTGTTGCTGATGACTTTCAAGTGAGAATCACTGAGTTACCATCTAAGTTTTGTGATTTGCTGAAATTTAATGATGACTGGTGGTAACTGCATTGAGGACTTTGTGTTCCCAATCCTCCTGTTTGTATTGGCCATGGGAGAATAACATACAGTGCATCTACACTGCAATTACTATGGTGAATTCAGTTTGTGTAAAATACTCTGCCTAGGTTTAGCCTGCCTGTGTTGGTTATTGGTAGATGCAAAGGCATGGCAGCACAGAATCTGCTCAGGCCCCAAAGTCTGCCTGAAAATGTAATAAAGATTTCAGCAGTTAGTTCAGCTGTCCTTCTACCATTGTGTCACTAGCAACATCCAAACTGGGTGATGTAAAACTGCCTTAATTGTTTATCTACATGAGCTGCAGTGAATTCAGTGTAGATGTGTCTGTAATCACGGATTCTTGAGCAGATCTGGTATTGTTTTCCTTTTCCAAATAGTTTCCAATGGCTAGATAGCTTTTGAGCCACTTACAAAGGATTTAGCTGTGGCAGTACCTCTCAGACAGCTGGTGGAAATACAAACTTCAGTAGTAATTTTACTGTCTCTACATTTTTCCTCCTCCATCTCATTCTGGGCTGCTAAATGTCTGCAAAGTGGATGCACCAATATACCCTGGGGGCTCCTGAGCTGGAAAGCAGCTTGGCAGAAAAGGATCTTGGGATCCTGGTGGACACCAAGCTGAACGTGAGCCAGCAAGGTGCCCTTGTGGCAAAGAAGGCCAACGGTATCTTGGGCTGCATTAGACAAAGTATTGCCAGCAGGTCGAGGGAGGTGATCCTTCCCCTCTACTCAGCGCTGGTGAGGCCACACCTGGAGTGCTGTGTCCAGTTCTGGGCTCCTTGGTACCAAGGGAGAAATGGACATACCGGAGAGAGTCCAACGAAAGGCCACAAGGATGATTAACTCGGTTGGAGCATCTCTGCTATGAGGAAAGGCTGAGAGAGCTGTGACTGTTCATCCTAGGGAAGAGAAGGCTCAAGAGGAGGGATCTCAGCAATGTATAAAAACTACCTGAAGGGAGGGTGCGAAGAAGACAGAGCCAGGCTCTTTTCAGTGATGCCCAGTGACAGGACCAGAGGCAATGGGCACCAACTGAAACATGCGAGGTTCCCTCCGAACATCAGGAAACACTTCTTCACTGTGAGGGTGATCAAGCACTGGCACAGGTTTGCCAGGGAGGTTGTGGAGTCTCCCTCCTTGGAGATACTCAAAAGTTGTCTGGACACCATCCTGGGCAAAGTGGCTGTAGATGTCCCTGCTTGAGTGGGGAGGTTGGACCAGATGACTTCCAGAGGTGCCTTCCAACCTCAACCATTCTGTGATTCTGTGATCTGCCATTTTATTGTGGTTTTACACCACTGCAGAAGCTATACCTGCTCCATCTCTTACAAATAGCAAGAGAGTAAAGGTGTTTCTTCCTGGCACAATGCAGTGTTGTACAGACACCTGAGATGGCTCAGAAAGAGCACAGTGTGCTTTCAGTGATCCGTGCTCAGGCAGGACATCCGTGCCTTGAGTATGGATTGGATACGTACGCTCAGCTGGGCTTACCAGTTCCCGTTTCCTCTGTATCCAAAGTAGTTCAGCTGAGCATTTGCCTCTGTACCTGCTCCCTAGTGCTGTGGATCCCAGGAAGTTTCTTAGTCTGGTTGCAGTCCTGTGCAGCCTTTTTCCTGCTGTGCAGGTCCGAATAAGCCTTCCCACACCGGAGATGCTTATGAGAGAACCTTTTGGTGGTCTTTAGGAGCCAGGCCCAGCATGGTCAGAGCTAATGAACCCCAGTGTGATTTCTGCTGTTGATTGAGACGGCTCTTCTTAGTGCTTCAGTCCTTGGAGGGCTTTGTAGCTTGGGATGGCATAGGACTGGGCTGCAGCAAAGCTAAGTCACACTTGTGCAGTACTGGCCAGTGGAGTTAACGCACTCGCTGGTTATGGGGGAGTCAGCACAGCCCTGGCAGGGGCAACACAGGCATTGTGGAAAAGGTATTTAGTATCCCTTCACTGAGTCCCTGCTCTGTGTTATCCATGTTTTTTCCATTATTGAGCATCTTACAGCCGCCTCCCATTCCCTGAGAGTAGAGAGTTAGCTATATCAGAATGGTGTTCTTCTTGTCCTGAGTGAATAAGAATGTCTGTATTTTGCAATTCAGCATCTAAGATTACTCATGTTTCTCCCTGAGTGCTGAAGATGACTATTAACAGTGCTGTGAAACTGAAAGGATCCAAAATTGCTCCTGTTTTTTTGTGAGACCCCAGTTTTACTCCTGCTAGGTGTTTCACCTGGAGCTTTATACTATATAATGCCAGCAAATTGAATTGTGAATATAAAATTCCTAGTGCTAAAATGGAAATTTGTTTTTGGCAGGGTTTGTTGGTTAACTATGAAGCTAAAATACAAAATTTATGTTTAAGATAAACTGCATCCTCAATTGCTTGAAAAATAAAGAGTACCTTGTGATTTACCAACACCTTCCACTGCAGAGCAGACTTGGTGTGTTTGGGATTTTCCATTAGCCTTCTTAAGGTAAACTTCTGATTTACCTGACTGAAGAACAGTAAAAGGCTTCTCAGCAAAGTGCAGTACTGGGGCAAGCATATTTATCAAGGCACAACTGTATCACTGTTCTACGCTCTGTTCCAATACTGTGTTGAAAAGGAAAACATCGTATGTGCTTTACAAGTAAGGAATGTGAGCTGATTTTTCTCTTCTCATTATGGGCTTGGTCTGTGTTCCACATGGACTTTGAAGCCCAGATCATTACTGTGCACTTAAGAATATGTAACTTGCTATTATATTCTGCTTGTAGGTGTTTTATATCTTCAGTATGGAGATGAAACAAAGCAGTTGAGGATGCCGAATGAAATCACAAGCACAGACACAATCCGTGCCCTTTTTGTAAGTGCCTTCCCCCAGCAGCTGACAATGAAAATGCTGGAATCGCCCAGTGTGGCCATTTACATCAAGGATGAGAGCAGAAACATATACTATGAATTGTGTGATGTGAGGTAAGTAAACACAGAATTACAGCTGTTGGTTTTTTGTTTGTTTGTGTTTTTTTTGGTTTTGGTTTTTTTGTAGTGCACTTACAGAATAAAAAGGAGTGGAGTTGATAAGTATCTGACAGATAGTGGCCTGATACATAAAGGCATGTTCAGTGGTATCTGAGTAATATGGGACGTCTGGTCTGACACTGCCTTCAGCTGTAGGTGCAATATCTGTTGCACAAGCCATTGATAAATGGCATACCTTGTTCAAATATTCATATAATACATGCAAGTTCACATATTTAATATTTTATTGAATTTTAACTGAGACATAAATATTTAAAATACACAACACAAAATAAACATTTACGGCAAAACTGTTTTTTTCTTTGCTGGTAGTGCAAAGCCTGATCCTTGTGAGCTTAAATTTACAAATATGAATGTCACCAATATCCTCACAACAGTGCCAGTTCTGCATCATCTAACACTGCCAAAGGTCTGTGGCACTGGTGACCGCTGCTGCAGCAACCCCACCACCTTCCTGGTTTATGTCTGGATGCAGCAACTAATGCAGTCACTTCCCTTCACTAATTCAGAACTTGGTCAATAAATGATCTGACTACCATCTGGGTGCACCTTTCCATCCTTTATTTCAAGGGAGTGCAGCTGCATAATTAATCATATTCCTTCAGTCCTGATGTCTGTGCACTTTGAGCAGAAGGACCAGGTTCTCAAGGTCCCTAGAAGGTCTCAAATCATGCAGCAACAAAGCTCTCAGGCACACATCAGACATGTCACACTCTGTGAAGCTGTGCAGGGAAATATGGCGGGCCTTTGTGCCATCCTTTTCATAAGAAGTTACATGTTAAAAAGAATGGACAGAGGAGCATAACAAGATGAAGGAGAAAGCAGAAAAGGTGTTTCCTCTCTGCCAGTCTGCCACTAGTACAGGGAAATGATGTGAAAGTAAGAGAAGTGTACTGTCCACTGCTGCCTTGTTTCTTCTGGAGATCCTGTGGCTCAGGTGTTTCTCCATATCACGTTGTAGTTAAAAGAGCAAGTTGGAGCTTTTCTAGCCTTGCCACTTCCAATTCCCCCATTCCTCTTCTTAGTTTTTGAACAGCACCGCAGTCCATTTTCTCACCTCTGTCTTGCTCTCCTCAGGCTGTCTATCCAGTGTCTTGTCATTAGCCAGCCTCATGGACTTCACTTTCTGGTTTTGGTTTTGTTTTTTTTTAATCTTCCTGGCTTTACAGACTCCCACACCCCTGTTTGGCCACTGTAATGCCTATGTTAAGACCCATCTGATTTTTTGCATCATCATCATTCATCGTGTATTCAAGTTTCTTATACATCAAACAGTCTATTCACAAGATTGGATCAACCGATTAATTCAAGATAGGGCTTACTATGTCTCTGTTGCCAGGTGCATTATTGCCAACCATCATCTGGCCTATTGGCTCCTTTTCTCTCACTTTATCCCTCCATCTTCCCTCAAGTTTCAGACTAACAGTTTATGACTTCATCTCCTCCCTGCTCCTGAGAATGTGGTTGTTGATTATCTTAATGCCACGCCACCTTTTTTTCCCTTGCTCCCATTGCAGGCGTCGCTCTGCCAACCTCAGGCCTGGCTCGGTCCCAACATCTGCTTCCTCTGTTCCTATGCCTGTATTGTAGAGCATTTCTAGAGGAAATCCCACAACCCAGCTGACTTCCTCCATAACAAAATTCCCTCCTTCAGTTCTGCCACCCTTCTCACTAAGGAAACCTCAGCAATTCCAGCTTAATGGAGTCCAAAGCATGCACTACCAGCTGCATTTTCACCACCTTTGAATAATTTCCACAACAATTTCTCCATTTCTGTTCCTTACTCTTCACAAGATCTTGCCAGTGTCATCCCTCAGAGAACAGATGAAATGAAGTATCATTTTTCTGTCCTTTGCTTGCTGCGTCTTCCTTCAATTCTCTCCTTTCTTCCTTGTCTTAAATACAGGTGTTTCAGTCAACTCTTTAAGCTCACCACCTCCTTCAGAGGCTGTCTCACGTTCCTCTGTGCCTTGCATCCCTTGCTTTCTCTTTTTATTAATTTATTGCTCTATTAAAGTGCCTACTCTTACATTGCAAACATGTTTCTGTGCCTCCCAACAAAACTGTCCCTGGACACAACATACATTTCCACTTCCCACCCCATCACCTTTTTCTCTTGCACTGAGCAGTCACTACAACTGTTGACGGGAGTTTTACTCTTCTAATTCTGTCCTAGACCCATTTCCAACTTGTCTGGGGTTTTATTCTTCTAATTCCAACTTGTCTTTTGTTCCCTACTGTTCCATTGCAGTTGTCAAAGTCACCAAATGGCCGGCTTTTGTGAACTCCTTTTTTATCTTGGATGCCTCATGTACTGACAATGTTTTCTTCTTGAAACTTTTATCTCCCTTTGTTTCAATGGCTGGTCTTTCCTGATTTCTTCCTGTCTCTCTCCTCTCCTTTCAGGTACCGCATGAGATGTCCTCTTCTCAACCATTGATTTTCTGTTGTGTTTTTTCAGGGCTTTGTCCTCTGTCTTTTTCCTTGTCTTTACTTGTCTCCATCATCTTATCCCTGTGGATTAGTTGAATTATCAACTACCTGGTTGACTCTTCCATTTATTTTTCTGTCTCTCCTGTAGGATGGGATTCATCTGACCAAATGGAGATTTTTACATCCACATCCACATTTTGAGCTGGTTGTGATTAATCCTATAACATTGTCTGATAAATTATACATGCTAGAGAACCTAGCTGTTGATGTCTTCCCTGTGAATGCCTGTAGCTGGATGACATGAATCCTACCTCTTCTGTCCAAACTAAAATCTTGATCTCCTCTTTTAATATAGTCTCATGGGCCATTAGTTTCAGCCTAGCTTATGTTGCCCTTCATTAGGCTATCATATTTCTTCCCCTTGTCTGCCTTTTTTTTTTTTTTTTTTTTTAATCCCTGGGGACAAAGCACTATCTTTCTACTTAAGCTCATAACCTGGTCCTTTTCTTAAAGTGGTTCGGGGCTCTGCATCCAGTGTAGTTTTCATTTTTTTTCTGCATAACATCCCTATGATGCAGCCTTTCCTTCCCCACCACGTAGTGAAAAAACACTCAGCTAATTCATCAGCTCTTTAATAGCAGCTGCTGTAATCGTCTTTTCTTGGCAGTTAGCACAGGTAATCTGCTTCACTCTTACCCATTCAAATGAAGCAACAAAGATTATTCTCCTAGTTTGACAAGCAGGCTGTTTCACATGCTTTTTTTTCGTTTGTCCTCCGACTGTATCTTTTCCATCTCATTAAATATAAACTACTTGTCTTCATTATGAGTGCTCCTCCAAGCCCACTTCAACACTACTTTTCACTTCTTGTTCAGTACCAAGTGCCATCTGCTTCCACTTAGTGAATAATGGCAACTTGCATTCTACATGTCTTTAATTTTCAAACAAGTGCCTTCACGCTCGCTCTCGGGCAGTCCTCTAACATGCTTGGAAGGCGTCCTCTGCAGACATCCGCAAAGCCACCGTGTTGGTCTCCTTCCCGCTCTCTCTCTTGCACTGCCTACTCCGAGCATGACTGTGGTCCCAGGATCTGCTTATTGCTCCTCTGGCTTGAGAGACTATGATGTTCTTATTTCTTTTTGTTCCCTTATCTTTCTGCAGCTATCCTGTTGTCTTTTGTGTCTTCTATTCATGTTGTAAGCTGGTGAAGAGGTTGTATTCCTGGGGTGTTTATACAACACACACAGATCAATGAGGCCTTTGAACATGCCAAGGGCATCTGGGAGCTACAGTAGTGCAAATAATAGTAATAATAAAAGTACGGTAATATATACCTGTTATCAGTAATGTTTATCTTTGAATAGCAACATGAGGTGAAACAGAATTCACTTCAGAGATCAAATGCCGAGTATTTTGGTGCTTTGCCTTGCAGCAATGTTTTACTTTAAAGTGTCATGTTTCTACAAGAAATATTTACAGAGAACACTTTTAAAGTTAGTTGAGGTGCCATCTCATAGCCATCAGACAGAAAAGACAGCAGATAAAATTTATTTAAATGAATAATATACTGTTTCTTGAACTGAAGATGAGAGAGCTTGCTTTGTATTGAAAAGAACACATTTCCAGGTCTGAGGCAGAAAATGGTAACTGAGACTCCCAGTGCAAGTCTCAAAGCAAAAGGGTCATGTCTGCAAGATGGAAAACAGTTTATGTTACCATAAATAATTGAAGAACTTGAACTTGCCGCAAGGTAGCTATTTTCCTATGCAGTCTACAAGTAAACACTCATAAATACTAAACTTCTCATCAGCCAGTTCTTAAACAGAAGGCACTGATCTGTCTCTTAAGCTGTGGCGTGTCTTTAATAACTACTTGACATCTACAACAGCAGCACACGTTCTGACTAGCTACCCATTCAAAGCAATCACTGATTGTAATATGACATTGTAAGAAAGAAATTGGACCTGCCCAAGAATCCTTTCCTTCATTTTTAAATGATAATACCAGTGATTAGGATCGGTTCACTAGACTTGTAGCTGCACCTGGAGGAAAGGAATTCAGTCACATGCGTAAGTAAATTCTCTAGAGACCACTACTGGGAAATGAAAGGAATCGTAGCTTTGAAAGGACATAAGTGAGCATAGATTGGAGGCTTTGCGACTGATTAAATGTGAACAAGAAATCAGCAGAACTCAGTGCAAGTGTCTAAGACATAAAATTATTGGAAGGTAGGTTTTGAAACAGAAAACTGCTGTCATCTAACTCTTTTGTAAATGTAGTAGTTCAAAAATGAACTAATCAATGACAAAGTGTTGGGTCCTAATTAAACAAAAATATTCTCTTAAGGCTTTCCATCTAAACCATTTCTGTGGTAGCTTTCATCAAAACTTTTGCATGCTTATTTGTTTTTGTAATTTGTATTTTTTCCCGAAAAAACCCTTTCTTTATTATAGATAAAGTTTAGAGGAAGGATTTATCTGCTACTGAATTTTGAGCTTTTGTGGATTTTTTTCAGGTTTGTGAACAAACTGATAATTAGAATTGCCTCAAGAGTAATTGCAGTTAGAAAGACTGCTTTTCTTTTGATATCCTTGCTTCTTAGAATAGCAAAAATTCACGTGGGCTGAGTACACAATAAAACATGTAAATATTAACTAAATCCTTTTGAGTGCCATGTAAATGTTGAAGCTCTATTGTCTTCAAAGTGTTTTCACTCTATGGCAGGATCTTGAAAGAGTCTTAACACTATCTAATTTTTAAGGGTGTGGATTTGTAGTGAAAAAATAATACTTCCCATGGGAAAGAGAATCAAAGTAGGCTTTTGTTTGTTTGTGTGTGTCTAAATTATGGCATTTAGGTTTTTCTTATAGGTCAGCTGCAGACCTACTATGTTTGTCTGTTACCTGAAACTTTCAGGCAACAAAATAAATAAAACTACTTTCATCTGTTACCATTGCTGATTCTTTTGATTCCAGGAATATTCAAGACCGATCTTTCCTTAAAGTATACAACAAAGATCCTGCACATGCATTTAATCACACTTCCAGAGCTGTAAATGGAGATATAAGGGTAAGTACTAGTGCTGCATTTATATTCCTCTTTCCTCCAGCTTTTATGTTAAATGTTTAAATTCTTAACTGTAGTATGTACACAACAATTCATAAGGTTGAGGGAATATGTATGACACATATACAGAAGAGGGAATTGATAATGCTTACCATAAGGTTTCTTAACTGCTTTGCTTTTTCCAATTACTTGCCCTGAGCATTAACAGGTTTTTTGTTCTTGTTTGCTAGCGTTAAAGCATGTGAATCAAAACATAGCCTTTAATTACTTATTTCGGGACACAGACAATGCTCAGAGTTTATACAACTCCTTACTTCATGTTTCCAAACCTTTTACAGTGAAGTATGACGTGGTGTTAGTTCACTCCAGCAAGGCTTCAGCGCAGACTGCTTTGCAGTGGCTGAGCAGATGTACCTAGCTTGAAGTCTGCTGAAACACTTTGTAAATGACCATTTCAAATAGGAAATTCTGATAAATACCTGTTGTGGTGTAAATGGTTTTGTCTTTTTCTAAAATTTTCTACCTGCACTGAACAAGGACTAGGGCATTTGCATTTTCAAGTGAACATTTTGTATCGGGAAACTATAGGGAAGGCATCTGAAACATAGTAGGTTTCTTGCTGTGGCTGGCTCTATCTTTTGCTGGACTGTTACCTCCCACCTTGATGGCAGCTGTGTGGCACCTCTGCCACTGTGTTACCCGCAGCCAATGTTGCAGGAGGAAGGGGTGGTGGTATTACACAGCCTCACCTCCTCCCCACCCGTCCTAGGTCTGTCCCCAGGAAACGATACAACCGCATGAGCTCAATGGAGCCGGAAGGGAATGCCCATACTGTCCTACCTGCTTTGTGGCTTTTATGTGTGCTCTAAAGCTGATTCCACTTGCACGGAAAATTTCCTGTGATGTGATTTGCTTAATTGTACGTTTGCTTCTTGGTTGCATTATCAATTCTGAGCATGTCTTACTGCTTTATTATTAATATTTCATGTAAGCAATTCTGCTGTTTCAACAGTTTAGGGGCTCATTATTTTAGAAAGATTGCAATAGTTTGTTTACAGGCAGTATTCTCAACCACCTCTCATTTATGTACTTCAATTGTAAAATGGTCCTTTTGATAGGTCAGATATCTAATTACTTGATTATTCACACTGCTGCACACACAACATGGGAGAGCAAATAGATGTGCTTCAAAGACCTGATGTGATAGTTTTTAGTGTCTTCTTTAAGGTCCTGAAATTCTTCAATTCTAGTTATAGTCCTGTAGTAGTAACTGGATGTATCTGATACATCTCATTCATATCTGAAGGCATGACATACTATCATTGTGCATTAAGAAATTAACTCGTGTAACAATTTCACTGTGGCTTTATGAAGTTATGCTATACTGTTCTTATTCCATGTGCAGTGGATGCTGAATGTACCTACTGTGGCTTTATTTGTGCTCTAGACCTGTTTTCAGATATGGTTAACTACTGTGTTAGCTACGTAGATTCAAAAGTAAAGATTACTTCTTTGGCCCTCTTCCAGGCGTTTACTGCCAAACAGAGTTGTTTTGAACACAGGTGCTGCTTCTGTGCAAAAACTGTAATAATTTGTATTGCTTATTTTAAAATACCATGTTGTACAACAGATATGCACACTTGACATCTCCTGATTAAGCCTGAGTTATCTCTCTTCGGCCGTAACTCGGAATTAATGGTGACAGAGCGATGACCTTAGCAGAAGTGGTGATTTCATGGTAGAATATTGTGTTTTGCTCTGTTGAAATGCCAAAGATGCCATTTCAAAATTCTGTGCATCCAACAAAACAGCTGCTTTCTCATTTGGCTTTTACTTTGCATTGGCAAATTTCTTGTCTTTCTGGTCTGAGAGGTGAAGTCAGAGCCAGGACAGGGGCTTTGTGGCGAAACATGCAAAAAATCTTCCCTTTGATCTATGTGAACTTCTGCACTTCAAAGTTATGAGCATAGAAACAAGCGACTTCTTGAGCTCCGGAAATAATGAAACCTGTTTGTCTAAGGATGTGTGTCTTCTGGTTGGGTTCTTCCTTGTGCAGCAACACTCAGATCCTAACTGAGGCTTTTCCCAATGTGGAAGGTTGTGATAATGCTCTCTCCAATGCTCATCCTCTGGAATCTAAAAAGCTGGAGTACACACTGCAACTTTTCCTCTATTCAGTAGAAGTACTGTAGGATCTTCTCGCAAATCTCTAATTTGGCAAAATTTGTAGAGACATAGTAGTCTAATGGTTTCTACCCTTTGGCTAAATCTGGTTTGAAATTTGCCTGCAGATTCACAGGTTATTAGGTCAGGGGAGACAACCACCAAAAAGCAGATGGATTATCTATCTCTCTTTCCTTAGCAAACCAGATTAAAGGGGTTGGAAATGTGGGGGACTAAGTGAGAAACATGTACATTTTATGTACTGGTATTGCATGGTACCCAAAAGATTGTGGAAAAACCTTTGCTTCTCGTCCCTCCTTCTGTGTTTGTGCATCTTTGCATTGGGTAAATTGATGTTCTTCAATTTCACATGATATATGAGTGCTGAATTCACTACAGTGGGAAGAGGGTAGTAACTCTTGTAAACACTGTGCTCTGCATCATGGTTAACTGTTGCAAAAAAAAAAATAATACAGAAAAGCAGCTTATTGTCAGACTGGTTGAAAGAACAGTATTTAGAATATCATGAATTAGCCATTGTAAGTGCATTTTTTCCATGGTGATACTGTGAGTGTGGTTGTATCTCCTGCCATATGTGAGTTAAGGCTTTGTTTTTTTGAGGTTTGGGAAAGTTTTGCCTTTACAGATTTTTCTACTGTTTGCTTTCTTGTCCCTTTGGAACCTTTATCCCTGGGTTTGATGATGTTCAGGCTTCTATTCATGTGATTTATAATCATTTCCATGTAACAGACCCAAAATAATCTCAGAAAATAATGTTAGCTGCCAGCTGGGACACCTGTTTTAACTACCAAACAGATGTGAGACCTGTATAAGAATTGGCAGTAACACTTGAAGTATTAAGTATTATCCATATGGACAAGAAGACTCAGAATGTGCGAGGAATGTGGGATGTGTGAGTTTCGTATCTCCTATCAAACTGCTCAGCTTTCACGTCCATTAATTCTAATTTTCCTGGTCTTCTTTCTGTTTCATGCATTTTTCTGAATGGGTTGTGTTTGAGAAAAGGGAATTTGTTTGGGGTCTAAGCAAGCTCTAAAGGACAGTTTCTCTTTAAATCCTTCAGAGTGCCTTAGTTGCTTACTGATACTGCGCCATGGCCATTTACAACTTGATGAGCTTGGTTTGTTTGACAGGTCTGCCATGCCGAATGCTGTTCAAGCAAGAGGTAGCCACATAGTGCCATCTCACTGAATATTTGTGTTTGTGCTCTTCCTTTTTTTATACTTCCTTTCCCCAAATGTACACTAAAAATCTGTAGCAGCTGCTTTCTTTGGAAAAATGTATCTTCACATTGCTGCATTTCTTCAGTTATTCCTTTGCCTGAGCTTGTAACGTTTATCAGCACTTTCTAGCTCTCTGTGCAACAATACTTTCTTTTGGCAAAATACTGTCTCGTGTCCAAATGTTTAGATGATCTTTTTATTCTCTCTGGTACTGTTTTGAATTCTAGTGCAAATGCATGTACACAGCCATGCTGATCAGTGCCGTTAGAATTAACGTTTGTGACTTGCATACATGCGAAGGGCAAAAGGCTTTCTCAGACTTACTAGGTGTAGGGTCCAGGTTGCCTCTGTTCTCACATTCAGCAGTAGTGTATAGATAGAACGTCAGTAGATGACACTAAAGAACTGACGATGGATTTTCGTATGTTGCTGAATGAATTTAATTTCTTTGGAAGTGTCACAGCTCCTTTTATCCTGGGTTGTTGCTGTGAGCCCCTGGTGATTCCAAGTGGAAGTGACTCCCCCACTAAATGTGCACAGCGTATTTATTTTCTGTCCTCATTCCCTACACCCTCCTTATATGGAGTGGTTAAAAGGGGAAGAATCCTAAATTATAATCTTCCTCTTCTGTCATTGCAACTTGTCTGTGTTTCTGGTGGCACAGTCGGATACTAATAATGTTGGTTTATGCGGTGGTTTGTGTTGGGCTTCATCTGTCCTCCAATTTTGAGAATCGGGAGGGAATTTTTACTTCATAACAAACCAGTGGCTATTTTCCTTGGCAATCTTTCTCTTCCCAACCACCTGCCCTAAAGTCTGTGGGTTACACTTTGTTTTAAAATGTCCTAGACCCACCATGTTTTTGCTTAATTCCCTGACTTGCTTAAGACTGTAGCAGGTCAGTGCTTCATCCCAGACCTCTGTTGGGTGGGTGAGGCCAGAATATCCAAAGAATGCTTCTTGTGGCTGCTGTTGTATCGAGGTACTCTTTGAGGTGTTTGGGATTTTTTTTAGAGACTGTTTCTCCTAAAGAACAATTTGGGCAAGCTGAGTCAGAGCTGAGCTGCGGGAGCTGGGGGTACCTGGAAACTCCACATTTTCTGGGAGTTAGAATGGTACAAAGGTGATGATGTTCCTGGCAGCGATGGGGGTTTGGGCTGCCAAGGTGAGAGAGGATGAGTTAATATGAGTTGTACAGTAAAACAAGACAGACATTTGATAAGTTGGGTAAACTGTTGTGCTGAATAGCTTTTATTAACGAAATTGCACAACAGCAGCTTTTCATTTTTCCCCTGTAAGTGCCTGGCTAGCAGGTTGCTAACAATTTAACTCTCTAGAGTTAGATGCAATTTATGAACTTAAAAAAACCCTACAAGTGCTAAAACCCCTCAAACAACTCCCCAAGAATTTAAAGCATCCAAGGACCCTGAAATTCAGTGCTGGTTTGCAGGAAATATAGATAATAAAAGCAGGATCATGCTTCTGTGTTCTTAAGGTACCTGTAAACATACATCCAGCTTCTTTGAGATGTTTAACTTCTTTTCATTGAATTGATTGTGATCTTAACATCAGTAAACATAAAAGCTGCAAATGCTGCCAGCATTACATTTGTTCATTGCATAATACAGATGGAAAAAAAACAAAACTAAAAACCAAAAACAGCTCCTTGAACTATGTAGAGGTATTTAGAACAAAATTATTTGTTGGAAAAGAATTCAAGCAATAAATTGGGTGAATGCATTTTAGTGCTAGGATGCCTATAGGACAGCATTTATATAAGTTGCCATGTGCTTGCCTTACTGATCCTATTACTATAAAACTTTGTTTTCTTTTGGGAAGAAAAAGAAAAAAGAAAAAGCAAACTCTAATACCTCTATTATCTGATAGAGACCTTCCAAATGATACAAATCTCATCTTTCCTGCTGTTTTGCTGTCTGCTTTTTCTAATGCTCTTTTTGTCATTGAGAGGTTATGACAACATGAGCCATATTGTATTTATAAACATCACGTGTTTCCTTGATATGACTTGCAGTGTCTGCCAAACAGAACACATGGAAGAAACATTTCTCATTAGCTCAGCATTGGTTTTGGTTATACTGATTTCCGGGACAGGAAAAATGCCTTCCTTACTCAGATTTAACTTTCATACAGTAGAAGGAAAGCCTCTGAGTGTCCATGAAATCTCTTGAACAGAGACGCTGCAGCTCTTTTAGCCCACATACTTTGTCTGAAGGAAAGAGCAAAAGCAGTTTATTTTAAAGGAAGATGTAATGGCATGTATTGCTGAAACTAATTCTGAATTAAAATACCTGCCAAAGTCGTCTAGAAACGGAACTCACGAGGAGATGTAAGGTAAGATGATGTTTATAAATAATGAAAGATATCTAATTCCTTTTCTTCTCCCCCCCCCCCCCCCAACTAAAAGATATTTTCAGATTAACTGGAATTTAAATCAGAACAATGAATACTGTTTCTTTTTCCTTAAGCCATATGAGAAAATAAATGTTTAATTGCTTTCTAAATCACCAAACTCGACTCTCAGATTTTATGTCTAGTTTCAAACCTACATATTAAACATAAAGAGTTATTCTCCAACTTGCCATTACAAATCTTGCTGAGATTTGAACAAAATATATAAAAGAAGTCTCTGATGTTCTGGATTTTTTTTTTTACTGATATGGATTTTACTACTTTTGCTTTGAATGGGTTGTCAGTAGTTGCCAATTATTTATGCAACTACAGAGCTGCAGACACTGAGAAGTAGCTGCATCAAATCAGACTGTGATGAAAGACTGTAAATGTACCTGTTCTCTTTCATTCATACGTCCTTTGATATACAATACCTACTGCTTTATAAAGCCTATGGTAGTGGGAAAGTGGATAGAATTTTAAGGAAAAAATATTTTTTTAATTGTAACTACACATAAACCAATATGTAAATCTCAAATGTTATCTGGCAAGAAGTTGGTCTGTTTAAGTATACAGATTCTGTATTACAGTTGGATGGATACTGCATCGTGGCTTTTTTTAATACGATGCCTATATATGCTTTGGTGTATTATATCTATTTCACAAATTGTGTGTAAGGAATATAACTGTGTAGATCCTAATATTATACCAATATTTTAAAAGATATCTTTTTTAAAAATTTTCAAATAATGAGGATGGATTTTAAGTTTGTATCAAGCTGGCCATTGAAAGAAAGTGTCATGTTTTTGATATTAAACTGTTCAAGGAACATGAGTTTGCCGCACCCATGCAGTAATCTTCCAGTTAGTCTAAGAGGAGTGTCATATGGTAGATATCACAAACCAGTTACCTGGAAACTCCCATAGAGTTTTGTCTGTGGAAACAGATCAACTTGCAACCACAATACAGTTGTTTTAGTGGAATTTTTAGGGAGAGAGTTCTTTATTTCCCACTAACAGGCCTGTATTCAAGCTAGCCTGCCTTTCATGTTGAGGTTTGCTTAGAGCTTGGCCTGCAGCTGATGAAGTTACTTAATGACAACATATGATCCATCTTGTGTGAAAGTCCCTTCAGCCCTTCATTAAAATTAGAAGTCTTATCTCTCACATAAGTCTGAGGTTCTCAGGCAAAGCTTTTGCTGCCTTCAGGGAGCTTGCCCTGAATAAAAACATAAGTATTGGATTTGAGTCCAGTTTTATTGTCTACCAGTTTCTGGTTTTATTCTTACTCCACCTCTTTTTACATAATTTTCCTTGTTCCAATTCTTTAGATGTTTTATTTTTTTCTTTTTTTTTTTTTATTCTCTGCCCTTGCTTTTAGTAGAACAAGTTGCACTAATTTGGCTGTTTAGTTGAAATTCCTAAGTAGCTGACAGAGTCAGATGTTGCCAGAGCTCCTTAAACACATTGACAGATGATTAAAATGCTCATGTCTGTGACCTCCCTTGTTAGGAGGGGAGGTCCTCCTAGCTTCAGGTAGCTTCAGGTAGCTTATCTGAATTGCCGGAGTCCCGTAAGCCAAAGTCCAACCAAGCTTTATGGCTTCCAGTTTGGTTTCCGAATGAGCTGTTACTTGAACAGGGGTTAAAAGTCACTTTGTGGAGGTGGATGTTTTGGTACCACAGTCCCTAGAACCCAAATAAAGTTAGAAGCAGTGTTTTTTCTTCTTCAAACCTGCCATTCACTTGTCATTCAGGACCTTAGCTTTCCCAACAAGTTTTTCACAAGTCCAAAATGTGATACTTCATGATCATGACCCAAATCCTCCACTCTCCACTGAGTCTTCACTTCAGTATATTATTAGTTACCTGCCTCTAGATAAGCCTAATCAATAGTAAAGAAAATTAATTCTGTCCCTATCTTTCTTTTAACAAAGAGGAGTTAACCAGTACCTGGTGTCTAGGAGAACACAGCTACATATCTGAGGACCTTGGTTCTTCTCCATATTGGATTGTACTTTTTCTAATAAGGGCTCTGGAAAACTAATCAGACTTCTGAAAATATGAGCAGTAAAAATATCTTTTCTTGGATACATGTTAAGATTTGGGGTTAAAAAAAGCCTCAGTTGGCAAAAGCAAGACAGTTGCAAATATCAGCAGGCAACAGGACTCCATGAGAAATGACGTGATGCTGAAATAATTTTTTGTGTGAATATATGCCTTCCTTACATCATTGCATATTAGAACTCCATGTGACTAAGTGCAAAGACTGAGAAGGTGTGTTGGGTAAAGGGCTACTATAGATATCTTGAACTTAGGATAAACTAGGGTTTTTACTTCAGTCATGCTGACCAATTCATATATTTTTTTGGATAGAAGTAAATAAAATGAAAAGAAAATGTAGGGCTCAAACAGTATAGGAAGAAATTTGTGAGCTAAGAAGACTCTTAATTGAGGCACTGATAGCACCTCTAATATTGCAAAAGATGTACTTACAACTGCAAATACTGCTGGGCCTTATAGCTATGAGGTGCCGTGCAGCTTGCACACTTAAGTTGCAAAATCCAGTTGTATATAAGGCTTTCGTGACCATTTCTCCTGCTGATAGTGCTGACTTCAAAATGCAGCACAGCAACTTATTTCTTCTGATTTTCTATGTCCTTATATTGCAAGAACAGCTGGCTACAGGTGTAAACATGCTGCTCAGGTATTTTAACTATCAGCTGTGTTTTATAACATTTTTATATTACTTATATCCTAACCTATTCCATATATCTGTAATAGAAATTGTATTTTGACTCAGTTCTTTGGTAATGCCAGATGAAACCAAGGGTTTCCTTTATGTTCATTTAACCATACCAACTTGTTCAGTTTTATTTGGCTTCAGTGCAGTGAGAAGAGATACAAATATGGAACAAAAATAAGAGCTGAGTCGTTAGTACAGCGAGTCAGAAAGCCATGCATTTATTTTGATTTATGAGTGCAGTTACTAACAGTATTTCTTTTTTTAAAGAGCAGAAATCTGATATACAGCATATTTAAACCAAATAAAAATGCTGATCTGTACCAGAACTGTACATGTTTGAAACTATTCCTTTTTTGGAAAAAAAAAAGGGATGACCCCATCAGTTCAGTGATGCCCTGAGGAAGTGCTGAAATTGAGACTGGTCTGAAGGGTTTGGCTCCCTGTGTTGGTGGAGGCTGTCTATGTTATGTGAGCATGATGTGCTCGATCTCTTCAAGTAGAATGGGGAGAGAGGAGGAAATGCTTGCTGCATCTTCATGAATTACATGACTCCTGTTTGTTCTCAGAAAATTCTACCTAAAAAAGCAGCTGCAGAAAAGCAAAAGAAACAAACAGTTGGTTTGAATGCAGCACTAGTTATGAGGGGTGTCATAATGTTAACTTTAAAAAAAAAAAATCAGTAACAGCTTTTATATGTTCAGTCCAAACAGTCTAGTAGCTTATGGGATGGGTGGGCCATGCTACACTGATGAGATAAATGTGGATATTGGCAAACTAATGATGTAATTATGTAAATCCAACCTTTTTAGGATTGAAATGTGTTATGTTTCAATGTGTTTATATTTTTGTCATTTGTGATAACACCCTGAAAAATCTTGGCTGAAATGCCAAGAGGTTTCTTAGTGTACTCACCATGCTATTCTGTCTGGAAAGTACACTAAGGCAGCATAGGAGAATCAAGCATGGGAGATTTATTAACGTCTCTCTGCTTAATTGGATAATTTTAACTTTTTTTTTTTTTAACTCTCACATTCCATTTGTTTGTAGGAAATGAAATACACTTGTAAATATGCAGAAATGAGTGCCTGTTCACTGCTCTGGATGATTGTCTTGCCGATCAGGAATAAAGTAATGCAGACTGGTAGCAGGGAGATAGCTCAAACAATGAAATGTTGCTGGGGGAATAAACCTCCACACAGAGGCACTGTGATTTCAGTCAGGCCAATGCGAAATGTGCTACATCTCGTGCATCATTTTTCTCAGACTGCCTAAAGCATGGCTAGACTGGCAGCCCACATGGGTCTGCTCTGGGTCAGGCTTTACATGGCCTTGTGCTCTCATCCCTTCCAAGCAGAGTTCACCCACTGTGTCACCCAAGTTGTTTCACTGACAGCTAATCTGTGACAATGTCAACTAGGGAAAGTCAACAGGTTTAGTACAGGTGTAACCAGGCTAGTCCAAATATAAAGCCTGCTCCCCTACCTAGATTTAAGCTGATGCATGTTGTAAGCTCAACATTATATGGCAAGAAGTGTAATATTGCTTTCCCCTTATCTTTCTGTTGGATTCTTGATTTACACCTGAAAAAAGGTGGTCTTAGTCTAGGAATGGGAATGGCCGTTGGACATTATGATGACCAAAGAGCTCTTGATGTGGAAGTGTGCTTGGGGTCATAAGTCTGTGTGGTCAGGGGGTTGATAACATGATGGAATTGATATGGGAAAAAGTTTTCTGACAAGTAAGGGCTGCATGCACATATGACATGTCTCACCACTTGTCAGAGCTTGGTAGTGATTTCATCAAGCCAGAATTTCTCTTGTCCCCCACTAGTGACGAGACCTGTACAAAAGGCAACAGCCACCTCAGCATTATCTCTCAGCCCTCAGCCCCACTGCATGTCGAGTCTCAGAGATGTTGCACTAAGGCCTGACTCGTAGAGAGTTGTTATTTTCTGCAACGTCTGAAGGAGATGAAGCTGTTGTGAACCTTAACTACATCTTCAGTGGGAATGGCTAAACTAAATGCTAGGTTTCAAAAGCCATTTGTAGCATTAAAGTGCATCTCAAATATCTTTGCTTTGAATATGAGAGTGGATTGCAAAGGCAAGTAGTTGTCATAGCTTCTTAGCCCATGTCCTCAAGCATTCACAGGTCACCCCAGCTGCCATTTACTTCAAGTGCTCTGCTCACTTCTTTCCTAAAAAACACCCTCATGTTCTGACCACCCCTGCCAAAAAACCCACAAAACCTCAGAATATTAACCCAAACTAAAGAAGTTTATGTTGGATGTATTTTCTCCTTTCTCTTCCCTCTTCTTCCTTTCTTCCTCTCTCCCTCCCATGCCTGCTATGCTAGGCTACAGCGTTGCAATAAGAACTAATGCAAAATCTTCTAACATTGAAGAAAATTTGCATTAGTTCATGTATTTCCACTCTCGTTCTGTTTTCTCATTCTTCCATTGAATTTTTTTGTTGAATTTCCCTTCATATGCTACAGGCTCTTTAACTCCTCTTTTTCTCATCAGTTCCTCACCTCCTAGCTTAAGTTTCCTATTTTTGTTTCTTTGTTATTTATTATCCCTTTCTTGTTTCCCTATTTAGTTGTCAGCACTCCATCTCCAACATTACCCTCTTTCATCTCTGGCCTCTTTCACAAACTCCTATTACTGTCCTTTACCCCATTTCATTCCCTTTTTGTTTAGTCTTTTTTCCTCTTTCTTCTGTAGTTTTACACTCCAAATTCCCTATTACCTTGCCATAGAATTCTTCTTTACCTACTCTATCTCTTCCTAGTGTCACAGAATCATAGAATCATTTAGGTTGGAAAAGACCTTTAAGATTGAGTCCAAGTCATGAGTTATATATTAGTTAAATATTAGTTAAATGTTTGGAGCATATGCCTCTTGCTAATTTTTATTAAAATTTCTGCATTACATATGGACTAAGCAGGAAAAACTTCATGCTACAAACTCAGTCCTCTACATTCAGGCTTTAAAAAGTTTAGGCATAAGCAAATGTGCTAATGGTTGGACAGAGGAAGAGGAGAATGAAAAGTGGAGGTGCTTCTATATTGGTCTGTTGATAAAGAAATAATGTTTATTACCAGCTTCAGGCTAGAGAACCTTAATTCTTAGCTCAGTCATCAAACAGGAACCACAGGCCAGGTTGGATCCACCAAGGTGGATCACAGCGAAGTTCATTGCATGGACTAGTAAGCAGCAGCTGGAATGGAGCTGCCATTATCCCTTCTAGTTATAGTATCTCAGGCTTGACTTATAAAGAAAAAAAAAAGGAAAAAAATAGAAAGAAAAACAGAGGAGGGAGTGAGCTAAATGAAAAGACATATGGGCAGGCTCACTATAGAGAATTAGGAAAAAACTCTAGTCCTTATAAGCTTAGGGTAGAAATTGCTGCCCATTGCAGTCAGTGGCGAGAGGTTGGGAACACCAAAGGGCAGCTTGTCCCACCAGCCTTTAGGGGGAATGAGCTGACTCTGGAGGGTGCCTGGCTGACTGTCTTTTAATGCAACATTAGGTGAGACAAATCCTCAATACAGAGCAACTAATAGTGCCGTCTTAACTTTTGAGAGGTGCTTAATGCATATATGTCTGCGATACGTACTGTGATACTTTCCTATAGCTAGGAAAATGTCTTTGTTTAAATCAGTACAGAAATGAGGGGGAAGCATGAGGTTTAAATTACAGGGTAGAGAGACAGACTGCAGACCTGACGTAATAGTTCAGTTTTGCAGAACCTTCTTCATGCGACTCCAGTGAGAGTTGGCTATATTTGCTCTAGTAAACTTAAAATAAATGTTTGAGAGCCTGGAAACTCTCCAGCACAGGATTTCCCACTTGTACTTGCTTGCCTTTAATTTTTTAAATCCCTAAAAATCTAGAATTCCTCATTATGTTGATCTGCCATCACCAAAGGATAGGCCAAAAATGTACTGCTGGTATGCAAAACATATATGTATGTATGTATACATAATGTTAATATACATGTTACAATGAAGCATTGCTCTCTTGGAGCTCAGATACTCGCTTGTATGCTGGTTCAAAGGCCTAGTATACAGGTTACTCCATACTGCAAACTCCAGCTGTTCTACAGAGTGTGCTTCTTTGACAGCAATAAAGCTGTAGAGCTGCCTGTCCCCTTTATAGTGGTTCATTCTAGCTAGTAGTTACGTGCTCTGTGGTGTGAGAGGGCTTTTTGTTTGTTTGCTTGCATTTTTTTTAAGAACTAGGGAGTCTGGAATAAGTATAAGAGAACTTTATGGCACTTGTGTCTACTCCAAAGCATACCTGTTTCACTGTGTGCCTTCAGAATCAGTAAACAGAGGGAGTAACAAACAGTATGTATGTTTAGGAGATGATAGTGTAGTCTGTACATAATCTCAAATCCAGTATGTGTCAGACAGCCAGAACTGTTCTGTTCCCTCCCTGTTTGTTGAGCTTGGCTTCCCAAATTCAAAGAGCTTCTGTAGGATTTCCAATCTTAAGGGACACACCATACACATCCTTGTAGGTATAAATATGGGCAGTGGGCTGGAGAGCTGGTGTGAGAAAGTTGAAGCCAATTTGAAGGAGTTAGTCAGGGTCATGGAGAGCAGTGTGGAGTGCAGGGTGGCACCAGCACAGCCTGCCTGAGTGCCGGGCTGTGTGTCACCTCCGTGCCTTTGTGAAGGACAGCAACTTGGGCGTCTGTGTTCTGCTCCCCCATTTTTGCCACGGGGAAGCACCTGACACTGAGATCCGGGTTGGATATGACCACTTTTTTGTTCCTCTCCTGAATGTTTGGAGGCAAAGCTAGGGGTCAGTCTTTCTCCTTTCATTGCAGAAAGTGGATAACCACACTGAGAGGTTTCTGTCACAGTGCTTGCCTAAGTATAGGGAAGAAAGATGCTGATGATGGTTCTCCAGCTGCCTTCAAGAGTCCTGTGTATGAGAGGCTGCAGATTTAGGAGGTCCTGCGGACAACTCCATACGTAGGTCTTTGTCCTCCTACACTGTTGGTTTCTTGGATCAGAATTAGAAGCTGGGTGGGCTATAGGACTGGTGAGGTGGCATGAGACCTCCCTTGGCAAAAAAAAACACCCCCCAAAAAACGCAAACGCAACCCCCAAACCCAGGAGAAAATAGTGCTTCTTTTGTAATACAGCTGTAAAAGCCATCATCAGCAAACTGTCTTTCCATTTGGATTCTGCTGGACTGAACTAACTTGTTGCATTTAAGCAAACCCCCATTGACTCCATCACCAGCTTTGCTCCAGAGTGCTGAGAATGAAAACAAGTCCTGAGTTAGTGACAAGCAATCCATCCTGTAAGTGTTTCCCTGTTTTCTGTCAAGGAAATGGTTGTTTACAGCAGTACAAGGCATTAACTGCTTAATTATTTCCATCCATGAAAGTATTATTAAGGGAATAGCAACCAAAAGAGCTGTTATCAGGAACAGAAAGAACTTTGATCAGCAGTCAAGCAATAAGTTACATCTATGCCACATGTGTATACCCCACAGTAGACTTCAAAATATTCCCTGCCTTTATAATTGTGGGTTTTACTGATGTTGTGTCTCAAACATTTTTTTTGGTTAAAAATGAGAAAAGCAAACAGAAAATAAATTATTGTGATGGGCAAATGGATGGAAAGGTCCAACAGACCAACATTGTTAATAACGTAGAAGAAAGTAGGGTGACTGCCGATTTAGCTCAGTGGTAACTTGGGCTTATCATAAACATAGATATTAACACTGATTTTAAAGTAATAAGCTAACCTAAACTTCCAGGCTTGATCTCAGTGAAGCATAGGGTGTTGTGTCTCTTAGGGGCATCCTCCTTGTTTACACAGGGGGTTAAACTGAAAAGGAACTCTTGTTCTGTACAGTACGTTATAAACAAGTATATGGCAAGTAATTAAACATGGGATAATACATGGCAAGTTAGACAAGGCTTGAGGGCTCTGATAAAGTAATTGAAATGGAAAGTGATGCTTGAATGGTTTGTATGCATTGTTAGAACCTACAAATTAAATTACAGCCTTGGTAATGATATATCTGTGCAATATTTATGATGTTGTGCCTGATGTATTTTAAAATTAAAAGAAGATTCATTCCTCTCATGAACAACTTTTCGTATGCATCAGATGTACTTGAAGACTCTTGCATATAGTGCCAGATGTATGGAGAACCAGTTATAGTATGTCTGATGTTCTGGGATATACTTTATCATACTAGAGTCCAATTACTGAAAATGTGCATCCTACCAGCTTGCAATTCATTGCAGAGAAACTGCAGTGAAATATAGTGGTCTTTTTTATCCTGCATATTAGCATAATAATGTGATTTCTCACTGCAGGTTTGTTAGCCTGTAAGGAACAAACATGGATTGAAGAACATACCCTGCAACTGTTGGAAAGCACGTGTGGCATAAAAGTATACTAGGATAATTTGCTTGTACTTTTTACTCTTGATGGTTTTGAGTCTGGTTGGTCAGCAGACCCAAGCAGCTTTTTAACTAGGTCAAGTATATACATCCATTCATTAAAAGGGGATGCTTGACTGGTTAGTTAAACCTGCCAAATATAAACCAGATGCTTCAATGGTAAATACTGCTTTACTCCTATACTGCAAGAAACAAGTGCTGACTGATTAAATTTGAAATAAAAATAAATAGGTTTAACATTGTTTCTGTGTCATAATAATACTTTATTATAGTTCTAGTGCAAATATTTAATAAAAATAATATTTTAAAGTATTTTACAGTGAAACTGAAAACTAAATATTGAAGACAAAATGAGTATTTTTTTTACCTTTCTGAAAAGACTGCTTATATTATACTACATATCAATTTTGTGAAGTTCTGGCCAAGACCAATAATGGCGTATAAATTTACAATGTACATTACAAATCAGTCTACAAAGCTGTAGGGCTTTTCTGCTGCTGGGCTGGGTGTAGTAAGGGGTGGCACACCTTGATTTTTAGTTTTCACTACCAGATGTGCTCTGATCTTTGTCCTGTTACTTAAATGCTTTGTGTCAGATTGTCCTTTTGTAGAGGAAATGAATGATGCCTCCGTCGCTGAGAGATTGAGAGCAGTACTGTGAAACAGAAACGTTACTCCAGTGAGGTCCCATTATGACTTGTTCTTTACAGTGATACTAGCTCACGGTCATGTGCTTAAATTGTATTTTGATTCATTTGAATGCCAGTCATGATGATACAGGCAATTTTTTAGTTGCATAAAACCAAAAACAAGCAAAAAAAACCCCAAACCCACAGCAAAAAAACCAACCCCCTCAAACCAGAAGATAACTGCAGGACTAGGAAGTGCTCACGTCATGAGATTTTCCCCTATGATATTTAAGTGCCATCTCTTTTAGACTGTAAAAACTGTATTTTTAAGTAGACATTTTCTATATTCTGTGGTCTTTTGGGGTGAGGGGATGGAAGGTAGGGAAGCATCCTTTCTGTTCTAAGGGTTTTTTTTGACATTTGCTTTCTCTATTGTGCCCTTTTTTTAAAAAAAAACAACTAATCATAATGGCTAGTGTGGTGTGCTGCAGAGATAACAATGAGATTGATTTATGGGAGCCCCAAAGTTCAGGTTAGCCAAGCAGCTCAGGTGCGGGGTTAATGAGTAGACGGCCTCCTCTACGGGAGGGGCTTGCACTTCCTTGTACCAAATGCCACTACCAATCTGAGTACGTGAAAAGCTTCTAAGGTTTATAACTGCTGTATTTTTTTCTAGAATTGTATGTACTGGGTTTGCTAAATAATTGGAGGTCTTCACCTATTGGGTAATTAATGTGTATGTGTTTATATTGTTGCCTTTGAAATGCAGTCTTACCTAAACAGAGGTTACTCACTCTTTTATTTATGGCTTTCCCCCTTGTGAGTCTCTGTTGTGCTTCTTTCCATAGTGTTAGTGTCTTTCTATACATCTTATAGGCACACATTAAAAAATGGTTGAGCGATTGAATCACATAGTGTTGCACAGTTTGTGACTGGGTGACATGCCAAGGAGGTTATTTAGTGACTAATTTCGAAGGGGAGGAGAAATTGCAGGCTTGTCATGTGGAAAAGTACTTCAGTCTATTGAAGCAGCATTACTTAGATGACCGGGTAAAGCAAGATGGCCTGCCCCTGTTGTGAGCAGGGGGAACACGGAACATTTTTACTGTTTCAAAACCTTTTCCCAGAAGGCATGGACATACAAAATATTATGTTGTAGACTGAGGATTTAGATTCAAGGCTGAAAACAAAAAGTGCTTTATTAGAAGAAGTGGAACCAAATGTTCATCTCACTGCTGTAGCCATACAAGTGATTTCCTTAAATAACAGTAAGTGGCTTTCATTATTTCAAAGCAAGAATCTTATCAAAGTTTGTTTTATTTGTCTGTAGATAACAATATTGTCTAAGAGTGTAATAAGAGTGCTACTGTGTTTAATTGTAGAAACAAATACCCAGAGTAGCATCAGGATAGCTGAAGAAATTATGCCTGAAAGAGCAGACTGTGTAGGATTTGGTCTGAAACAATCCTCTCTGCTTGTTTGCATGATCCATCTTCAGCATGCACATTGACTTAAAGGCAAGGTGAAGCAATCAAACATTATTTTTGATATTACCATTAAATTTGTTTTGTGGTTAGCTTAGAATTTTATGGATCTGTTTTACATTCGGTAAAAAGTGAACTAGGTATTCTTTGTTCTCCCCATGGGAGCTTTAGGATATGGTATGAATTAAGTTTATTTGTAGTCAGGGATATAAAAGGACATACTGAGACATGTAAAATACCTTGAGGTAAAACATTTGGATTGCTGTAAAGACTGCGTTCATGCACAAGTGTGTGTTAAAGATATAGGTGTAAAATAAGGGACAATAATGTTAAGAATGTGTTTGATGCTCTATGGCATGGAAAGGGAAGTGATACTGTGGCTGAGCTTCAAGCCAGTGTATGTATGGGCACTTACAACACGGCATCCTAAAAACTCTGCTCTTGAGGATGAAATAGTGCTTATGCCATGACCTTTGCGTACACCTGCATAACTGGCAGAAAGATATGGAGACTGGACATCGCAGTGATATTGAGTAGTATGGTGACCTGATTAAGATTCACTCAGGATGCCTCCTTTCTGGAAGGTCATGTTTATGTAGTCTTAATTCCACCTCCTAGGATAGTGAACATCATCTTCTGGTTCTCCTGTTTTGTTCATGTCAGCTTCTAGCCAGCTGAGCCTGGCAAAAAAAAGTCTATGAACATAGAAACTGGAGGACTGGGTGGATTCGCCATCACTTCCCATCACAGGCTTATCCTAAGGAACCTCTTATATTGTCTCATTGCAGTGTTGTTGAGCAAGGGAAAGAAAACCCATAGAATTAAGAACATAAATGGAAGAAGAAAAACCCAGTGATTCTCTTTCCATATCCATATATGTCCAATTCAATATTCTGTTCTGGTGTAATCAATCACTAGAACCAGAAAATTACAGTTTCATAGATATTCTGAGTTTTTAGCTCAACTGAGTTTTTAGCTCAACTCTTCTTTCACTATAATGCAGAGATTTTACAGCTGGGCATATACTAAAACTGTGCAAAAGGAGCTAAAGAACTGAAACCTAGATGCATGCTAAGAATGGGAAGTTAATTATAATAAATGCTGAGATTTCTCAGTGGGTTCTGCAACTCCTTGTCTGGAAAATTATCCAGGAAAAAACAATGGAAATATGTGGGACGTGTTAAGAACAGCTAGCTGGGTCTTGGAGTTCCCCATTCATGGGAAGTTTGAACATTTGAAATCAGTTTTATTTTACCAGCATGTGGTTCCCATAATGAAAAACAATTGTGAACCCTGGCAGCTCCTACAGCCTTGTACGGTGGGGCCAGACTCAGCTGAGGCCAGGTCTCCAACTTAGCCGAGGTTAGCTGTTTCATGGTCTGAACTCTCTCTTGGGCATCAGGGGTCAGTTCTTAGCCAAAATTGCCAAGCAAACTTCTAGTCTGGAAGCACTGCTGAAGAGTGATGGGCATTGAAACCCCTGGCATGTCTTACTACTTGGTCTAGAAGATCACCCCCAAACTACCAAGTACCCACTCTGCTGAAGAGACAATGGAAGAGCTAGGGTCCCTGTCCCAGGGCAGACTCTGACCAAGTTGCCCCAGGTCTATGAATCTGGAAAGCCAAAGCTCTAAAGCACTCCAGGGGTGTCTGATAAGAAATAATGTCAATGTTTTGACTAAAATCTACTGGATGTTTTTTCTCCCAACTTTTGTCTTTACTGATGTTTTTACCAAATGTTTCAGCTCTTTTGGATTAGCATTGTCTACTGTACTGAAAGTATTTTTCATTGGAAAGTTCCTGACCAGAAAAAGCTAAAATTTATGCTAATGTGTTTGCAGTTTTCAAGTATGGCACTGGACAGCTGCAGGAACCCGCAGCTGCAGCCAGCCTGGGGGTTTTTTTCTGTAATGACCCAGTAGAACAGGAAAATTTATAGGAATTAAAAGGCATACTATGAGAAGGCAATAACAGACAAATGTGACAACGTCTCAGTGATGTCTGATAGCATAAGGATTTGGCTTCAGACAGATAGTCATGGTGGAGATACTAAAAAAATTTTGTTTTCAGACTGTTTACCAATTCTGTAATTTTCAAGGGCACTATTTCTTATTGGAAATTATATTATTTCAGAAATATTAAAACCATATATGATAAGTTTTTTGCAAAAGCAGATTTGTGCTTTTAGCTGTCGAAACCCAACCTGAATGAAGTATCAGTCATGACAGAAGTGGTATCATACAGTGCAACTACTGATTAAACTGAGGTTTTTGCACAACTAGTACAGTAAAGCTGTCGATTTATTTTTATGAGGAAAGAACAAACTAATGGATTGTATTGTTGTTGGATTTGAGGTTCTTTAATTAAGTCTTTCCTGATAGAAAAGTGAAGGATTGCCTCACTTTTTAGAGGATTTTCTTCTGGTGAGCATTTTCCATAAAAGGTCTCTTTACAGACAGATGAATTTATCAGTATTGTATCAGTACTTAGTGTTTCTGTACCTTTGTCATCAAAGAGTCTCCAAGCTCTCGATAAAATTCTTTGCAGGTGTCCTCTGTTTACTGTTGGGTGAGCCAGCTTGAGGAGCATAGGTGCAGTTTCCTTAGGGAAACGCAGGATGTCAATGGGAGAGTAACAAAAGTAATAGCTTCACATGCCTGAGAGGTGATTAATGGAGTCTGCTGAGAACTCTAGGGTGTCTCTGAGAGGGTGTATGGATAAGCTCCATCTAGGGAACATGCTCCATGTAGGTATTTTGGCAGGCTGAAGTCCTTGGGGCAAAGCCAGTTGCCGTGTTCTCTGTTGGTGTAGATGAGGCCTGGGAGAGCAATGGGAAGGGCTGCCAGGTCAGAAACTCTGGCCTGCTTTTCCCTTTGCCTGTGTTTTGCTATGAGATGTTAGCAGATAATGGCAGTGAGTCAGGCTGCACCTCCAATATCCAGCTGCGTGGTGAGGTGAAGGGTTGGTGCAGTGCTGATGAATTAGTGGTAGGCTTAGTTCTTACTACTAGCTGGCATTGCCCTGGTGTGTGTACAGGCATGGGTCCCGTGCCCTGTCTGGTGTGTGCCACAGGTGCAAGTGATATGTTGAGGCAGCTGGAGAGACAGAAATAAGGATAGTTTCTTCACTGTGAGATGCTCATGTTGGGACGGACCATGAGAGTGACCTATGAGGCAGGACACCGCTAACAAATTTAGAATAAAGATCAGCATGGTGTTGTATTGGTCCTGGTGGACAATAAGACAGGCTGGATTGTACTGCAGAAATCACCAGCTGTTAAGCCACTGAATAGCAAGTTGCTCTTTGCTATCCGTAAGGCTTGTGATACCATGACTCTGTCCTTTCAGGGGAGCCGTGCTATTTGAGAGGCCAGGAGCTGCCACAAGCTTTGTATTCTGCTGTGTGCAGAGTCTCTGGGTCTGCCCACCCTTTATGTGAGCTACCAGGAGCAAGACTCTTTATAAGGTCATCCATGTGGGTGGATGGATAGCTGGTCTGCTACCTTTCTGCATATAGTCATTTTCAAAATGCAGCGTTACTGAGTATGCCAACTAGTTTTGAAATAAAGAACATAACTGGTTTTATATTATGTTCACTCTTCAGTATACAAAGACACTCTTCAGTGTCTCTATTGCTCTGTTTTAAAAAAATTCCAAATCTGTATCTTACAGACTTAAGTGCTGTTAGACTGACCAACAACCTCCATAGGAGATTTTTAAACGTGGTGTGATCTTTTTTGCTACAGAAAGTGAAAGATTCTTAGTGATGCCTTTCCCCCTCAAATGTTGTATACAGAAATTGTTGCTAGCTGTGTGCCATATTTTAACCTAAGGTTTGACAAAACAAGTTTTTATTTCAAGGATTACAGTCTACAGGCAGTAAGAACAAGGAAGAGATATGTGCTAAAGAAACCACACCCTTAGGCAACCGTATTACATGGCTGCAGTCGAAAAGCACGATCCTATGCTTGCACTAAAAAATCTTCCTTTTGCCCTCAAAGCAATTGGCTGTGATTGCACCTAGTACTTAGAGGCTCAGATAAGCCCAATATCCTCTTTCTCTGTCTCTGAGCCATGCAGTTGAAGTCCAAGAAAGTGGCTCAAGACAGCCTGCACATTTGAGTACATGTTTTCATAGAGCAACATGGGGGTTTTGTGGTGGAGGACAGAAGAAGAAAAACAGCACAGAAAGTGGGGTATATATGAGAGAGAGTAGTGTGCCTTGAGTATCACACAAAAGATGTACAGATAAGAGGCAAGAACAGACCATCATTCACATTTCTAAAGTTGCCATTAGCAAAGAATCTGGAGATTTTGGAGAAGAGAGAAAAGTGGAAAGAGAGACAATATCGACCACATGGCAGAAGACACTGTAATCCAGCCAGTAAGGCTGCCTGGCTCCTGGTCACCAGCTCATGTCCCTGCCCGGCCCATACGCCCCAGTGCACCTGCCCTGGGCACCCTGGACTCTGTGGCTCCAACTGCTCTCCCCTTCCCTGCGCTCCACCCAGGGGCTGAGTCATGGCTTAAAATAGAAAGTGAACTGTTCAGGAAGGGGCTGTCTGCCCAGGCGTTTGTGCCCTGCCCAGCCCAATGGGGTCTTGATTCAGGCTGTGTACTCCAAGTGCTATTTTAAAGCAAAAGTAAATAGCATTATATATGTCAGTACTCAGACACAGGGTTTTGAGCAATAGCTCAGCCCCGTATCTGAACTCAGTTCCATCTTAAAGTATGGCAATATCTTAAGGTGGAAAATAGGAATTTTTCTTTGACAGATTTCTTTGACTTACGAGAAATGAATGAGCATACACAGGAATATGAAGTCCAGAAGTTAGGGGAAATTAAGCCTGTTGCTTTCAAAGCTTCCCATGGAAATTTTCCCCTCTCTGGAAGGTAACATTGGAATTTTCCTCTCACTGCAACCCAGCCTATCCCAATGTCTATGGTTTCTGTGCCAGATACTATTGCATCTATTGTAGCTCTAGCTGAAGCAACTGAACAGGGCATAGTATCACTTGTACAGTAGAAACCAAGAAGGATTTTCTTTCTCCAGGCTCTTCTCTCAGTGCAAAACATCTGCAGCTATCCCTGGAGGCCTGATCCCAAAGTCAGTAGGAGTCTTTTTGTTCTGCTGGCCCACGTCCAGAGTCTAAATGCACAATACAGCTCAGTCTGTTGCAGTGTTTCTTCAAGCCAATAGAAAACTATGTTGAATGCCCACTGATAATTTTATGAATACTGTTTAGTTATATTTTATTTTAAATTCCAAACTACAGTAATTCTCTGTGCAAATGAAAAAAATTATCCCATGTTACCCTTTGGCTTGATGACTTTTGTCTGGCTAATTTATGACCCATCCTAGCGTGCTCCTTCTTGCAGTTACACACTTATTTATTATTGCTGCTGCCACAATTAGGTTATCTCCTTTCTTCTTTCTGGTACCTGATACTCCAGACTTTTGATCTCTGGCCCTGGGGAATGTCATTTGTAATTCCCAAGTGCGGAGCCTGCTGTGATGAGAACAGCTATTGTTTATATACTGCCATTTCAATTTCCTTACCAGTGGAAAAACCTGTGGTGGGGCAGGAATAGAATATAATTTCTTGCCTCATCAGCCATGGATCACTGTAACTGCAATGAAACCGGTCACATTGTCAAACTAAGGAGCAAGAGGGGAGAAAGACGGTGAAGATTTCTGATCTGCAACTTCCACTGCACATTAGTGTGTGCTCTGTAACTTTAGGAACATGTAGTCAGGCTTGGTGATGCTCAGTTTTCTATGATCTCTTGGAAGTGATGGAGAGGGAAGCTGAAATTTCCAATACAAATTTTAGAAGCTGTAATTTTTTTCCTTATGTAGTCGGGGGAACCCAGCTGACTCTTTCATCTCCCTGTTTATCCACCTTACCGTAACGGCACCAGAGCAGGCACATGATGCTTGCTAGAGGGAGAATTTATCCTGTCTCTGTCATTGACAATGTTCAGCCACCTAGAGAGGTCATTGCTGGGCAGAGTGAGATGCTACAGTCTCAGAAGCACATGTATCCATTGCAGATTTTGCCAAGGCCTCTGTTAACAAAGCACTAATACGTTGGTATGGAAATTTTCCCTCTCTTTTCCTTGCTTGTTCATTCCTTACTGCTGGCAGTTATTGTTCCTGCTTAAAAAACTATGATAAAATGTTCAGTGACTTTCTGAGTGCGTGCTCCACAAACTGTCTGAAGCACTGCTTTGCAATGAAGGAAACCTGTGGCACATGTTTTATAGGGTCAAAATCTTTTCATGCAACTTGACTGTGTTACAGTCAATAAATTCTTGTGTGTGTTGTTCTCCTGCGCTTTGTGTATCCTTTGTGTAATAAAAAGCACATCAAGTTATTAGCAAAGGCTAAATTCTGCGCTGAAGCAAATGGCCAATTAATTGTAGTATTTATTTTTCTTGTCTAAGGACTTTAGGTCTGTTTGTGATGCCAGAGCACCAGCATTTTGTTCCTGATTTGGAATCAGTGAACTGTAGTCTGTGTGTCTGATCAATAAACTGTTTAAGTCTGTCACTGGCTAGATGTACTTAGAACACCCGGCACTGAAATCCCTAATTTCAGCTTCAGTAGCTGTGAATATCAGATTAGGGTAAGGTGGTATTTGTGTAAGCAAAAGCATTTTTAGAACTCTCATGTTCCTTTAACATGCAGCCCATTTTATTGCTGCTTATAGTTGTTATTTTCTTTAGGCACTGAGATCCCAAAGTGTTTTATTTATGCAGATGACAGATTACTTGGTCTTGAGGGTTTGGGTTTTTTCCCTTTTTTTTCTGTAGATGTCAAGGTTGTCACAACCCACATCAGGTTTTGCTCATCCACTAATTTTATATCTTACATGTTTTTCCTTTTCTTTCCAGATGCAGAGGGAAGTTGCTTATGCGGGCCGAGATGGCCCAAGTGCTTCCCGCCCTGGATCTGCCACGCACCCTCCTCATGCGATGCCTAGCTCTCCACCCTCCACCCCGGTGCCCCACTCCATGCCTCCCTCTCCGTCCAGGATTCCGTACGGCGGGGGCCGGCCCATGGGTGTGCCAGGCAATGCCACCATCCCCAGGGACCGGCTCTCCAGCGTGCCAGCCTCACGCTCGATATCACCCAGCCCAAGCGCCATTTTGGAGAGACGGGACGTGAAGCCAGATGAGGACATGAGTAACAAAAACCTTGCCCTGATCCGAAATGAAGGTCTGTACGGTGACCCCTACTTGTTTCATGAGGGGAGGATGAGTGTGGCTGCACCCCACTCTGGACACCCCCTCGATGTCCCCGATCACATTGTAGCCTACCATCGCAGTGCCATGAGATCATCAAGCACTTACTGCAACCCCTCTATGCAGCCTGAAATGCTGGAGCAGTCCTTGTACAGACAAAAGTCACGGAAGTACCCGGAGAGCCATTTGCCCACTCTTGGCTCTAAAACACCTCCTGCCTCACCCCACAGGGTGGCTGACATGAGAATGATCGATATTCATCCTCACCATAGTGCTCACATTCCCCCCCACACCATCCAGCCTGACAGGTCTTCCCCCAGCCGCCAGTCCTTCAAAAAGGAGCCGGGACCGCCTGTGTTCGTGGACGCGAAAGCACGGAGCGCCCTTGGCCTCCCAGGCATGGCTGAGGCAGTGCCGTCTCCGGTCGACAAGCAGGCTTTTGGCTATGGGTCACCTGCGATGCCCAAGGACAAGGAGACAAGGTAAGGCAGGGCCGGGGCTTAATTCATGCAAATGAGAAACGTTCCTAATCTGCACATCTTGTAACACCCAGGGGACGATGTAATGTGCAGGAGGCTGCTGCACTGGGCTGCAGTGTTTATTAGCCGTCTGTCAAGGTAGTTAGTAATTTAGAGGAGATGCGACACCACCCGTTATTAATCTGAAAGTATTGTCAACCCATGATGAATCCCTAGTTATTTTCATTTGTGTAAATTTCAGTCATTGGAAAAAATATAATAAAATAAAATGATTAAGTAGGATTTTTCTTTCCAGACAACCAGATCATGTTACAAGAACAAATGATGTTCTGTTCCCGCTAATAAGGGAATATATTTCACCCCTGTTAAGAATGACACTCTGATATTACAATTTTGGTTCTTTATGGAGTGGAGTTTTTCTCATCTAGTGTTAGGAAATGGGAAGAATTTATCATTACTGTCTTATCTCCTGTAAAACATGAATTTGCATAAAAATAGGACAGTTGTTTATAATAATGTTCCTCGAGGGGAAACTGCTGAGAAGAGCAAGTCTGTCCCAGGGAAGAAATTGAAACACAAATGTTGTTCCCAACGATTTCTCCAGCATCACAGATAGTTGGTGACCTGACTGTTGTTAACTTTTGTGTGCTGACAATGATGACAATGATCTCTCCTGTCTTTTTAAGGACCAGATTTACTCAAAGGTCTGTGAAGGCTTCTCCTGCCATAGACCCTGCCCTAGGAGAGAAAATCGTTACACTGCCAGTCGGTTGCTGTGTATTTGTATGAGTTGCGCTAATCTCTAGCGTTAACTTTTATAGAGCTCTTTAGGGAAGTGAAGATGAATAGCTGGAAAATGCTGAGCTCACAGAGGCCAAAGGTAACTGCTGACTGCCTTAACCACTGGGGAGATATGGAGCTTCGTATAGCCCCCAAACTTCCCTTCCACCTGAGCAACTTGCTCAACAATTAGTCGCCTCTGATGACACTTGGCCAGAAAAAAGAATGTGTTGTGAGGTCCATTGGTGGGGAGAAAATGGAGGACAAAAGAAAATCAGCCATCCACAGAAATTCCGGGCTTATAGTGTGGTAGTTATGTTGACACAAGGGTAAGAGTTAGGGCATATTACAATCTAGGGTCAGTGAAACCTGATTTGTATCTACTTATTTCCAAGAAAAAGATGCAGGTACTTGAAATTTCATTTCAAGCTTCCATTATCACAACTAGGAAATAACTTGAACTACATTTGCCAATTCTACTCCAAGAGATAGCTTTCAGATTGAAAATTTTACAAGGTTCATCTTAGAGAGTTGAAAATAAGGGAGGACACCAACAACTTTACAGTCCGTGTGACTTTCTCTCTCCCCTCTGGGTATCTCATCTGTTCACTCAGCTACACAGATATGCACAAGGTTGTGTATTTGTGAACATATAAAGAGCAATTATCCAGATAGATCTGCAGCTCCTTAAGGGGAGCTTTGCACCAGGAGTTTTAGTCCTGGTCCCAGAATATATTCACAGTGATGAAAATAGCATTTGCATAATTACACTTCCAAATAAATACATGACCTTAAAATTCAGCATGGTGTGTATTAGTCACATGGCACTGAAAAAAATCACTCTGAAAGCTGCCCTTATGGATTGTGGGTTTTTTAACCTTGAGAAAGTGTGACTTTAAAAAAAATCATTGTAAATACCAATACCAAGCAAATGGGTGTTCTTTCTAACCACTGCAATATTAAGAATTGGGTTTGGATTCTACAGACACAAAATGCTCTAAGCCTTGTTTTAGCTTTGTAATTATTTCATAAACTTTGAAAGCAAACACTGTTGAGGATATCCAGGCTGAGGTGCTCTTTTGCTGCTTCAGCAGGGGCTGAATTGTTACAAGGTTGTTAATGAATACCTGAAAAGTGACGCATATAGTGGCAGAAAGGTATACCCTACCTTGTTGTGTAGGACTTACAGTTTATACCCATAAGCAGCACAGCTGGTCTTGCTTCTGTGAGTAAGAATATTTTGGGATTGGAGAGATGGGGGTGAATTCATCCTCTCCCACGCATGGTAGAACAAGGTCTTCCAGGTCTGGTAAAATGAGGTGTGTGCTGCTCTGTCACGCATATTATCCATTTGCTGATGACTGTGCAAAAAGCCTGAAAAACAGACCACAGAAAGCGAATGGTGGTGTGTTCGGTCAGCCTGCATGCAGACAGTGGAAGGTGTAGGGTAGCAGCAAAAGGGCAGATTGAGAATCTGTTAGCCTTGGGGATACTGAGGGAGGTCTTTTGCATTTGTTCACTGTGACAAGAGAGACTCCCCACCCTGACTCATTCAGGAGCGGGCTGAGGACCCTGCAAGCATCAAACGCATCATCTCAGCACTGTTGTTCCTTCAGTCCCTGGTGAAGTGTGCTGAGAACAAAGCAAACATCGCTTGTGCCATCTCTTTGTGGAAATCACCTTGAAGTACCACTGTCACAACCTCAGGACAATGCATAGTTTAAATATATGTCAGAGAAAAGATTAAAATGGATAGTGACAATGCCAGAAGTTAAACTGAATCTCTCTTCCACTGTTAATTCTCCTTCATTTTTTCCAGTCTGGGGCTGAAGTGGGATATATACGTACTTTATCAGAATATGTTAGGTACTTATAGCACATCAGACCTCTCATTGACCGTATCCTAGTTTTATTGAAGAAAATGGGTCCATTACCTTTGGAATGTTAACTGCAGCAGATGTGGGTCTACAAAAGATGAAAACCGGTATTTCTGATCTCTTGGAGTTTCCCATTTTATTTTTGCATTGCGGAAGCCAGTCTCATCAAGCCTGTTATTTAAGCCAGAGTTGAGGGGGATTTAATTGCTTCATGCAATACTTTCTTGTATCTGTTTTACCGCTAGTATTTTCAAGGTAGCTACTTCTGCAGTATAAAGCATTGAATAAATTCTCACATTGAATAAATTCTCACAGTAATTCAGAAGTAACCAGAAGAGTTCCATATAAAGCTCTTTTGCAACAGTGACAAGAAACAAGTTCATGGAGTTTTAAAAAAAATATGTTGGTATTCATATACAAAAAAATATTAGAAGTTGTAACAGGTTGCAGCAGTTCATCTTCAAGGGGTCATCATGCCTTAAATCTGAGGTTTACAGGAAGAATGAGTAAATTTTTGTGAGTGAGCATGAGTTGTTTAAACAGTGATTTGCGATCATATTTTTGGATGGCCCATTTATGTAGCTTATGGTGGACAGTTCTGGAAGTTACTATAGGCAAAGCAGATGTTTAAATGTTGATAAATTGGAAAAGAAGCAGTTTACCCAAAAATGCATTAAATTAAATGCCATTTAACTTACATTCTTTGCATTTAAAACACACATGTTGCAAAGTTCTAGGTTATTTGATAGTGCTGAATACGTATATAATATATGCTGCTACTCACTAAAATACAATCCTTAGAATAGAAAGGTAGCTGTTTAGAACATTTTTCTTCTAAAAGCTTTTCAGGAGTGTACTGTGGTTGTCTTCTGCCTGAACACAACTTTTGTCCCCTTCTTTTTATGCCACATTAGTGAGAAAAGATGATGGTAGAACTGAGCAAAAAATGTGATCAAGTTCACAGCTTGTGGCTTGCAGTTCAAGACTAAAGTGTAATGGCCACATATAGGTTATTGGATATTGTTCCCATCACAAAACCACTTTATTATTTGATATGTTAAAGTATGGATGGACTCTCTATGCATTAGGAGAAAATGGTCATACTCTAAATCCATGGACAGCGGCAGACTCCATCAGCAATGCGCTGAAAATTGTATAAGAAGGGTGGACTTTGCAGGTATACCCCCTCAGACACTTTCCGTGGGGCCAAAATTGCATCTTCCTTTGTGAAAGATGTTGAATAACCAGGCAGAAAAAGATGAATGCAAATGACCTATACAGGATGGAGGAAAGGTAAGCTGTAGTTTGGCTTCCTTCTGTTGGAGGAACAGTTTGTAGCAAGATGAGATGCAGGCTCTTGGATAAGAGTTGTAAAATAGTATGGTAGCTGGCAGTGCTTCAGATGTTCCCTTTTCCCTTTAGTTTCAAGCTGTAGAAAGTTTGCGTTTAACCTTATTCTTAAAAGATTGAAATATTGACCTGTGTGTATTTTTCTCTTGGGAGAACAGCAGAGTAGAGAAGAGTTCTGCTGGTCTTTGCTTCACACCCTTCTAGCATATCCACTCTGGTGTTTTGGGGAGACTTTGGAGTAAAGTCTGACTGTGCCACTTTCACTTGGTTCTAGGGAAGCCAGTGGGAAAGACAACCTACTCCTGTTTCCTTTCTTTTCCCAGTGAGACAAAATAATTTCTAATGAAATGTTTCTCTCATAGTGTAATACAGAAAGAATTGTATTTTTCCCTGTCTCTGACCCTCTTTTTGATTACTATACAGACTTCACTTGGGGTTTAACTATAAAATATGAAGTCACTGAAAATCTTTCTCCAGGATAGTGTGCCAAATAGTTCATGGTGCCAGACTTGGTATTTGAGTACGTCTGTTATGGATGATGCACTGCACAGCCTAGGGTCGGACACGAACATGAATGAACAGTTACACAGCCCAGCTCTAGTTTTCATCTGTACAAAATATCTTCTCAGTGATGTGAATATTAAAGATTTCCCCAGGAAAGGGAAGGAACATGCAAGTCATGCTTAAATAGCATCGCTGTGAGAGGTGGGTACCAATTCAGCAATACACTGTACCCTGCTTGGGATTACTTCCAGTTAATTGCAGTAGAGGGAATGACATGAGACCTCAGTGAAGCTGTAAGGAAGAAATCTGGTGCTGAAATCTGATGTCTCAGTGCACAGTCCCCAGAGAAGCAAGGGCTTGTTTTGCTGTTGCTGAATTCGGGGAGCGAGATGCTAAGGCAGGGCGCCAGTGCCTGGACATACCCAGGGCTGGGGCTGTGGACCAGGCTGCTGGGGAGAACCGGTCTGGTGAGCCAGCCGTGCCTGGTTTGCTGGCCAAGGTCTGTGACAAGCCAAAGCCAGGTCTGACAGAGAGGCCTGCTAGAGCTGGGAGTCGCTTCTGACCTTGCCCCCTCCCTTCCTCCCCCACCATGCCACCACCTCTGACTCTCCCAGCATTCACAGGAAAACAATGAGAAACAATGCCTTTCCGTGCTCAGGCTGATAAAATAGCCATTTCTTTCCCAACTGCTGTAGGAGGGGTCCTCCCTGCTCTTCCGGGGTGGTGAAGAGATGCGGATTTATCTGGGAAATTAATGCGGGAACAGAGACAGGGTTCAGCCTTCTCATGCTACCACCGCCGGCAAAGGGGCACCGCTCTGTTCTGTTCTGCCTGGCCCTCTCTTCTAGTGCTCCGTATCCCGGCCTGCCCTGTCCGCGGGGGCCCTGGCCTGCCCCATGTCACTGGAGTGTCGGCCTGCCCCGTGCTGTGGGTGCCCTGGCCTGCCCGGTGCGGGAAGGGATGGTGGGGCAGGCTGTTCCCCCCACCTCCCTTCTCCACAGCAGGGAGCACAGCGAGAAGTAGAGCATAGAATGTTGAGAACCAAAAATGTGCAACTGTCATGACAGTGCCAGCATCCCTGACAGACCCCAGCCTGGCACAGTCTGAAGAAAGCATTCGTTTTCTCCCTCCGGAGCCAAGGTTGCTCCAGCCCTTCCCAGGGAAGCCAGAGGGGAAGGGGGTGGCTGCGCAGCCCGTCCCTGCCCCTCCAGGGCCATGCGGCGGGTGGCGGGACTGGGCCACCAGCCCTCCAGCCACATCAGCCCAGGGCACGGCCCTGCCGCCGTGCCAGCCGCGTCCCTCCCTGCCCTCGCTGGAGCGTGCTGCCTCCCACCGCCTTCAGTCGGACCGCCAGCTCTCCGAAAATCTGGTCGTTTTATTTAATGCCTAAAAGGCGCCTCCTTTCAGACACCTGTTTTTGAAATGTTTGGTGCTGATGGCCATAACGAGTCTGGGTATTGCAGTGAAACGATTACAGGAAAAATCCTGCCTTGTCTTTAACGGAGTAACTCCAGAGCACATGTAGATTCTTCACATTCTTAATGCTTTTACCATATGAAAAATAATGTGCTCTGTGCAATTGATTCCAGTATTTCATTCGTTTTTCATCATCTCCTATCTCTGGAACATCCCTCTCCCTCTTAACAACATATTTTCCTAGATTTCATGGCAAAGGACAAGATCAGCTTTGTGTTGCCATAATCTCTTTTGAAGCAGAAAATTGTTTCCAGATTATCGAATGTGGGATGGAAAAAACATCATATTTATGAATCGGTAAAACAGATAGACTTTCAATTGAGTTTAGTTCCAGGAAGGTTTTGTGATGATTAGCTGGGAAAAATAAATGTTTTCATTATTAAGTGTCAAAAATGCTGCATTAAAGTTTGTTAGAACGTATTTATCCCAGGCTTTTAGTACTTGTTTTTGTTCCAAAGGTTACTGTAGCTTGAACCAGTTTCTTATTTTAAAACTTATAATAGTGGAAATTCTGTAATGTATTTCTTGGTTTGAAATGAATTAGGTCAGATTCACTAGTCTTCTCATCACCGTTCAAAATACCTTTCAACATGAAGACAGAAAAGTAAGACGCGCACGCTCTATTAAATTGCAGTAAGAACACGTCTGCCGGCTGGGCACTGACTGAGCACTCTCTTCTTCCCTCCTTGTGTCTGTTAGCATCTCATTACTTGTTTTGCTGCCCTGTTTTCTCAACGTCTGGGTGTCTCGGAGTCTCTCCTGGCTGTGGTATCTGTGTGCTGTCCCAGCAAACCTCTATTTCGTTCCCTGAATGTGAATGAAATACTTAGCCTGGATAATCTGGCTGCCTACAAGCTGGGCTGGTTACTTGCTTTGTATCATGTCAGCTTGCTTTTGCCTGGTATTGGTACCTACATCTGAGTTTATATGGACCTTATTGATTGGCATTATTGCTTTGGCCACCAAACGGCAACTGGAGCTGGGGCTCCCAGAGCTTAGCTGCTCCCATGTACCCAGGACGCTGCGGTGGTGGTGGATGGCCCCTGCAGCAGGCTGACTCTGGGGCTGAGTGTGTCTGTCCTGTCTTCTTTCATCAGTCATTGCTGCTGGTCTTAGTCACTTGCTTTTCGAAAAGTTTTGTTCCCAGTCATGTTCCAAAATCACAGCCTGCTGTTAGCATTTGCTTTTGTGTGTCTCCCCAGTCACTTAACTGCTGGCATATAGGGATGCATTTTCATATGGTCCTGCCTGAGGTACCATATTGATGTGTGTCTATGTTGTGGTGTGTCATTGACATACTGGCATGTGAAAGTAGGCACCTGTGTGAGCAAAAAGCTGTTCTGGAGTCCACCGAGGAAGTCACCTGGTACCTGACTAATATATGCATTTATGTAAACAGATAAACGCACAAATGTTAGCCTTCCTATCCAAAAAAAGTCATTGTTGTTGCGTAGTGGCCTTTGGTACCTATGAAAACACTGACCATACCTATTATAGTTCTTCATCTTTTTTCTCATAAATTTTAGAATTTCTTGGGATATGTGCATGAAGGCAAATCTGTTTTATGATACTGTTGCTGTACAGTCTGCATTTGGTGCCCTGTGCCTTTCTGTCACATTGCTGTCCTTTCCAAAGCAGACAATTGTGATGTCAGGTGCAAAGGATTTGGGCTGCGAAGTAGTCAGCTTGGGCAGATTAAATGCTTCGCAGACAAATATCCTGGGTTTTGGGAAAGTAAAAATAGTAACAAGAAGTGTAAAGTCTTTAATCCTGAAACCTTATACACAGGCAAAACTATTGGCCCAGTGTAGGTAAAAGAGAAAATATATGTAATGCTGAAAAAAATTATTTTTGCTAGTTCCGAGAGGCATTAACTGATTGTTTTAGGTGCCTGTCTCATGAGAGCATTAGAATTTTATTATCTAGGTGGTTGTTTGTTTTGTTCTTTTTTAACCAAGCAGATGTCTTTTTTATTGTCTGTTACCATGCAAAAGCTGTCCAAACCAAGATGTGGTAAGTTGCTGCAACAAGGTATATGCAAACTGGTACCCATGGGCCTTTGCACAAACTCTGTAGTGTCTTTCCAATCCTGTGGTAATCATTCACCTAGAAAAACAAGTCTGAAAGCAAATATATCTGGCTTTAACAAACGGTTCTCTTGTCTTACAGAGAGAGGATACAAGCCATGGAGAAACAGATTGCCAGTTTAACTGGTCTTGTTCAGTCTGCGCTTTTTAAAGGGCCAAATACAAGTAATAGCAAAGATGCTTCTAGGTAAAAAAAGAATTCATTAAATCTGTTTCTCTGTAATGATTTTAGTAATCAATCAACAAAAATAATATTTGAATGTAATAGTAAAAAACCCTTGAATGCTCAATCATTTTTAAATATCTTTATCATCCCCATGAGAATGCTAGGCAGAGAGGAAGAATATGCCAAATGATAGATGGAGATTAACTGCATTACTTTTCTTTGTGTTAAAAAGAATTAATGTAGCTACATCTCTGTGCTTTCTACTGCTTATACACCATTCCTTGCTTAACTTGTATTAAAAGCTGATTTAAAAAAAACCAAAACAACTGACAAGCTACTGGTGATTTAAATTAAAAATATATATAGACAAGGCCATTTAATTTGCTGATTATAAACTTCACTACAGTTCTATTGTTAGTAAGTTAAAGTTATGATTTTTCTTTTTATTACTTAGTGAGAAGATGATGTTGAAAATTGTGTCCAGCAAGAGCAGCGTTGACACTGCAGGTAAGACAATTCACTTTTAATTTACAAGTCATTCAGGTATATGAATATCTCTAACATTACTACCATCCCAGCTTATGGAAATGTCAAATTTACTTAAATTCCCATAGCTGTACTGTCAGAACTGAAGTTTAAGTTCAGGATATGGGAGTCAATCACAGCTTTGTTAAGAGAGGAATTTCTGACAGGTTGAGGTGGTCTTTGGAATGAATTTCACACATGCACTGAATGGTTTAAATGAGATGCAGACTCTCTGCATATGGTGAATTTTCCAATGACTCATCCCATCTATAGTATATATCTGTCATTAACCCCAGATGTGTCTAGATTGCTCTAGAAGGCTAAATATTTCATTCCTATTCTGGTCACCTGAACTTTTCTCTAAGGTTCTTCTGTCAATAGGATGCTATGGATGTAATGACACTAAGGAATTTAGCAGTCAGCAAGATAGCACTTTCCCTAATTAAGCCTTATTGATCTGTTACTAATTATTAGCATGTGCCTAAACTGTTCTCAGCAAGCATCAATTATGAAGCCAGTAAAAGCTGGTCTTATTTTAGTTTCCCACTTGGAGAGCTGTTAAGTGTTTAAAAGATGGAGTTAAGGCTGTTGTGAAAGAACACCTCCATGTGATTGGAGCTCTTTGTGTATGGGCTGCTGCTGGAGATGTCTGCAGGGTATGTGTGTGTTTATATGCCTCCTCTTCACCCTTTGTCATGCACTGAATGCAAATAAAGGCAGTTCCCTAGTTCCTGGTAATGCTCTTCCCACAGGGAGGTCTGTGCTCCGGCAGGTAGTAAACCACACACATTTATTAGCAAAACTATTATGTTCTTAACAAGCCTTTCTGTTGGAGCTGTTAGTTCACGTTCAGGATTCCTGTTTATCTGGAATTGCAGTATGTCCTCCTAACTGACAGAAATCAAATCAGACCTGGAAACTATTGAGCATATGCAAGAGAGAAAGAGCTAAAGTCCTGGTACTGGAGCTTTGCTCCCAAGCCACTCTCTGGTCCTGTTCCAACTCTTCCCTTCCTGCTGGCCCCTGGATGGGGAGAGCAATACTTAAGGCTGTGAAGAAATAAGTTGTAATTTATCAGTTTCAGACAACTTACTGAAAAGTCCACCATTTTTCAAAACAGCTGCAAAATGCTCTTAGACTTTTCCCTGTTCCAGTGTCATTACACACAGAGAATTTATGGTATTTCCCACTTGCATAGGCCTCGTCTCGTACAAAGCACCTATGAAACCATCACATCCTGCACGCACATTGCCTTGTGTTCCTCTTTGTATTGTACTACTGTTTGGCCTTTCAGCTTTCCCTGTGTTTGTACTAATTCAGATAAGTACTTTGTGGCAGGCACTGAGCTGGAGATCCTGATCTACATGGGCCCTGGTTTGAGTGGGACTTTGGACCAGATGACATCCAGAGGTCCCTTTCAACCTAAATTATGCAGTGATTTGTGTGTGTGTGTGTGTGTCAATGTGCTCTCAATGAAATGAGAAATGGAATAATATTCATTGGGAAAATGGCCCTACACAAAGCAAAGGCGGGGATTCCTCAGTGTGAAAGTCATGCCCAGCCCACCAGAATAGCATGGTTCATCTGACCAGCAACCGTTTCCTGCCACTGTTGTTCCCAAAGACTCCTCACTCACTACCTTATCATATGACTGAATGCATGTCCCTGAAAGGGCAAAATTACATCTAACAGCTGCATGTCCAAACGTGGGGGGGACGGAGGGTGGGTCGTGTAATTTACTGTCAAAAGACCAGATCAGCATCTGTCACGTACTGACAGAGTCATTGACTTTGTCACACAGCCATGCCTGTATCCAGCATGTGAGTAAGGATACCAGCGTTCAGGTTGTGCAATAGATGCCTTTCTGATCACCTGGGGGAGATGGGGATAGGGCAGTGGGGCCAGCCATGCAGCTAGCTGTCTGCAAGTTTCCCTATCAGTGCTATAAAGTATAGTTGCAACTCCAGCATCTCAATCCCTAAATCCTGTCCTTCTAGCATGACTCAGCCACAAAACTAGATTGTAGTGTGTAAGGGAAAAAAGGTGAGATGCTAACCCCAATATACTACAGTATTGTAACCCACATCAGCTATTATTGAAGACTACTGTATAATAGAATAGTCCTGTATAATAGAATAGTTTGCTTTTGCACTTGCTTTTGAAATTGCGCGTGACAGGGTCTAATAAGTCAATGCAGTCCCTGCTTACTTGACAATTAGGCAATCTGCCAGAATATGTTACAGAATGTTTCTCCTTTTTGTAAATATGCTTGGGTTTAAAAGTGCCAGCAGCACCTGGAAACACTTCTGCTGACCGCTGTTTTGTTCTTCAATTCACCCCAATCCTTATTAAGTATAGCCATTTAGACAGTCGACTCTTACTATACAGTTCCACTTGACAACTGTGCACTGAGATACCAGTTTTAGCAATTTCAAAGTCTATTTGAAAGAAAAAGTAGTGTGAAATGTTGATTGAGCAGTCCTTTCTAGAGCACTGGTAAGCAGAAACGTGAATTGCTTCCCATCCTGAACAATAAAACATCTGTGCAGGATAAAATTGGCTCATCAATGTTGAACCAACATTGTATTTTATAGTATGTGTTCCAATGATAGGAGACTTTCATGCAAAAAATAGAGAACTAGCTCACTTGGGAAGGGAAAGAAACCCAAATTTCTAAATCCTAGATAACTCCATATAACTAGATTGTGAATACTCTGGTATTTTATATAAACCAAATTGTTGTCTTTAGCATGGTTTTGCTTTGCCAGTCTGTAGCCTCAAATATTAAAGACCCTAAATAAAAATGCTTTTTTCACTGGGGAAAATGAGCCTGTAACGATCATGCTTGTCTGCATTTCTGATGTTTTATTGCTTTAGGCTCAGTTCTTTCATGGGGGGTGTGTTCAAAGAGCAGTAACCTTCCACAGACTGGCTATGTCCCTTCTACTAATGTCAGGAGAAATCCCATGACTGAATCCTTATAACCTTCCTCAGTTCATCAAAAGTGGATGGCATCAAGGGACTCTTTACTCAGGAACAGTACGTGACTCTAAAACCAAACCATACTAGGAAGAGTCTCCTTGAGATTACTAACAAATATGCTGAGAAATGCTCACCTACTCTCTTTTCTGTAGTATTTTTGGTCATCAAGTGGTGAGACTGATAGATTAAATCTGATTGATTAAATTGAGATCAGTTTTATCATGGATTACCAAAAAAAGCAATAGTTCTTTGCTAGTTGCTGCCTTGTTGGAAGTGGAAGAAGGACATTTCAGTATTTCCTGAAAAGGGATCAAGGAGTACGTCTTTCTGCACTAACACCATCAGTACAAACCAGGAGAGTGAGATGGCAGCAGGGAGAAATATTACACATGTAGGACTTGGATTTGATTCCTCACTCTTTGTGAACTGTCTTGTCATCTGTGCATATCTGTGTGCCTTTTTCACATGCATGACTCTTGCTGTGATGATCTGTGAATTAAAACCACTGTCCTTATCTGCTCGCTTATCTCAGATTCAAAGATAGATCACGCCAGTCTTTGAACTCTGTTAGTGCTTGCAGGAAAAACATGATCCTGAATTCATTGTGGATCAATGAGGTGAAGTTGCATACTAATATATAAAGAATATTTTATTCTTTTAAGGGTCCTTTAGTGTCTTGCCATAATTAATGGTAGAATTGCAACCTTAACTTTGCATTTGCCTCTTTGCTTAGTGGATTCTAACTGGATGAAAAAGAACTAAGTAACTGTCACATATCGCCCCAAATGATGCTTGAAATTGTTGTGGCTCCTTAATAAGAAGATGAGTAATTTGTGAGGAAACATTGCTGGGTGTCTTCTGATAGCCTTTCTTTCTAGCCTGCTTCAAAATAAAATCTTAGCATTTTAGAAAGAAAAATAAAACCTGGAAAACGGAAGGAGAGCAGTGTCTTTGCAACCATAGCAAAGGTCAAGTGTCAGGAAGTGGAATTTGTGTTCCTTACCTTCCTGAGCCTGGGCAAATAGCAAAACTTTCCCCTTTCTGCACATCAGTTCTCTTTGTACTTTAAAAATGGCAATTTAGTTCATTAGCCTTTGTAAAAAAAGTTAGCATTTGGTTTTTGTCCAGAGTATTAGGGAATTATGGAGGGGTTTTGCATTCAGGCCCCCATTGCTAGCTCCAGAAAGGGTTTATTTAAAAACCTGAGAGCCAATGCTGTTTCTTTCCCTTCAATCCATCTGGCCACACATCTAATCGCAAAGCTACAGCCTGGGACTATTTCCAAAAGCGAGCTATACTCCCTAGATGAAGCAGCCCCTCATTCAGCTGCCCTTTTATTCCTTTTTGATGAAAATATGTATCTCTGAGAAATCAGCTGCTGAACCTTACTGCGCTCCCATGCTCACTTGGTGTCTGCGGTTGTGTTTCACACCCTTGGGAGTCGCACATCATGTTTCACAGGGTCTGAGCACACTCTGCAACAGGGACACCATGGCAGCTGAGAGTACCTAAGGGTGAGAAGAGGTGGCCGAGGCAGCAGAGGAGGAGAGCTACTTTGTAGGGAGTCAGAGACATTTATTGTTTACAGAAGCAGATCGCAGTCCATCTACACTAAAAAGAAAGCAGGCACCCCTTCCTGAGAAAATATGTGAATTGACTGGGGTCCAGCATGGGGAGAGAGACTGGCGGGGACTGATTCATGCCTTGGCTGCATCATCACAGGGTTGGGGGCTGAGGTTTTGGAGCTTTTGCTTGAGGCAAAGAATAGCAGAAAGGTAGATGTGCTTTCAAAAATAGTCCAGATTTGTGGCTAGGGATCAGAACTCTTGGAGGCTTATCTGCATTTTTCAGACTCTCTGGTGGTTTCTGTCTGTAGGGTTTATGAACTAAATACTCTTTTCTTAAAGAAAATGGACAAAATAGTGCATGTGGGAGGGAAATAGATGCTTGACTGTAGGAAAAACTGCAGTGTACTTGTAGACAGATAAGTATTATCATGTATTAGACTGAAGCATGGAGTGGGTACAGAATGGCAGTGAACAAGTGACTTTCTTTCTTGAGTGTTGCTTTCTGTTAAGCAGCTCTTTGAAAGTCAAGAGAGCATTGAATCATACTAGAGTACAGCAAAAATGTGCAGCAACTTGCTCAGCAGTGAAATGAAAAGTGCCATTGTTGAAGCACTGAGCAGATCTAGCTGGAGCACGTTTTGGTAAGGTATAGCATAACAACGGCCAGCACTGGGCTAGAACAGCTTTTTGTTGGAGCATGTCTCTGGAAGCCTATGGCATGGCATACCGTATAGAGCACGGGTACAGCCAGACAGGCCTGTGCTTTTACTGACAGGAATTGCAAATGTAGGTAAAGCAAGAAACATGCTTCTTCAGAAACCTTTTAGCCTATTTTTAAATAAAAATAGTCTGGCATAATTTCCATCCTTTAAAAATGCTTCCTCCAGATGAATTTTGCAAAGGCTACGTCTGAGGTGTCCATACCTGGTTGGCAAAGGAATAACAATGTGCTGTTACGCTGAGCTGTATTCACTCAGGCACATGTGGAAACTTTACTGGTTGAACAGACTACTAGGGATGAGAGAGTAGGGATAAAACTTACCATTCTTGGGTTCGTACTCATTCCAGCCAGAAAAATGTGTCATGCCCTTTGATGCACTGAAAATTTGCCTTCAACAGGCAAAGAAAAGCTCACAACATTAGTTACTGTTTGATTTCATTGAACCTGATGGAATGTGTACTTGTGGGAACAAATGATGATCAAAATCCCTCTGCAGATCCATTGATGAGTTATTTTCTGTTTCCTCATATTTTTTATTTTATTCATAGAGAAGGAAGAAAATGAAGTGGGGAATGACATACTCATAGAATAGAATCATAGAATCATTTTGGTTGGAAAAGACCTTTAAGATCATCAAGTCCAACCGTTAACTTAACACTGCCAAGTCCACCACTAAACCATGTCCCTAAGCACCATGTCTACATACCTGTTAAATACCTCCAGGGATGGTGACTCCAGCACTTGCCTGGGCAGCCTGTTCCAATGCTTGATAACGCTTTCGGTGAAGAAATTTTTCCTAATATCCAATCTAAACCTCCCCTGGTGCAAGTTGACGCCATCTCCTCTCATCCTATCACTTGTTACTTGGGAGAAGAGACCCACACCCACCTCACTACAACCTCCTTTCAGGTAGTTGTAGAGAGCGATAAGGTCTCCCCTCAGCCTCCTTTTCTCCAGACTAAACAACCCCAGGTCCCTCAGCTGCTCCTCGTAAGACTCATGCTCCAGGCTCCTCACCAGCTTCATTGCTCCTCTTTGGACATGCTCCAGTACCTCACTGTCTTTCTTGTAGTGAGGGGCTGGTAATGCAATAGTTCAGGGAGCAGCAGCTATCTAAGCCGAGGGACAAGGTTAGATCTGGCACTGTGATCAGAAGAGTATGCAGGGCTATATAGTGCTGGACCTAGAAAATGGAGTGTGCCCTACTGACAGTTTGTCATTTTGCCTGGTGGTGGTGGGGAGGGGAAGGGACACATAAGAAAGAAAATTTCAAGAATATGGGAATGTAAGTGCAAATTGCTAGAAGAAGCTTTAACGTGACTATTAGCTGATGAGCTGGAATTTGCTTGTATTATCCCATCTCCACTACATGTGGTAGGAAGCAGTCTTGTGGTAATGCAGTGCTCTGGTATGGCTGAGGTTCCAGCACAGATACACTGTGATATTGTACAGTCTTCCCTCAAACTATATTGGATAAGGAGGTGCCAGTCCTCTGTTAACACTGAGCATTGGCAGCTGTAGTTTTCTTTTGTTGTCCATCTGTGTGAAATACGTGTGGATTCAGTGGGCAGAGGAAGGGTCATGTTTGCAGCTTCTCCGCTGGTGAGCTCAACCTATGCTGCTGCTTATTGCAGGTGCTGCTAACATATCTGGGGGGAAGAACACGTTGGGAACTGTGGAGTCAGCTGTCATCCATCACCCTGCTGGAGCCCCATCAATGCAAGCCAGCCTGCATGGTATGAAACGTAATGTGTCAGATCTGCGGCTGCAGCTGCATCAGATGAAGCAGCTACAGGTATGCTTATCTGGGTAATGCTGGGAAGGTGGGTTGTCAGAAAATGCTTTCTTTCTTTCTTTCTTTCTTTTCTTTCTTTCTTTCTTTCTTTCTTTCTCTCTTTCTTTCTTTCTCTTTCTTTCTCTCTTTCTTTCTTTCTTTCTTATTTCTTTCTTTCTTTCTTTCCCTCTCTTTTACATTTTGTACATGAGTGATTCTTAGCAGCAGAGTTATAGCAAAGAGAAGACCCAAGTATTCCAGACACAAAAGTGTATTCTGCTCTAGCATACGCCACTTGCATAGTCCTAGAGGTATGAGAATTAGCTCAGATATGCTGCTCAGATATTGAGAAAAAACTTTATTTCTAGCTTTGTTTGGTGATTCTAGACATTAAAGCAGTATTTATATTACAATAATATCAAGTCTTTGATTACAGTTTGGACCCTGCTGTGCTATGTGCTGTATAAACATGTTGGAAGAGCCATGTTCCTGCTCCATACTGTTTACAGTTGAGACAGTTTTTAAGTTCCTGAATAAACAACTTTGATGTCAGTAAACTCAAATGTAGCTGAGGATCAGTAGACATGCATTAAGCCAGAGTTTGAGTCCTATATTTACAGAATCCAGAAGAATAACCAACTTGAGCAGCAAGGAAAAAAGATATTTCAAAAGTTGCTGCAAAGGTTCATTGTGCCCTACTTATATTCACGTTTTACCAGTACTTTCCTAACATCCATCAACACCTCAAAACCTGCAAGAAACAATAAGAACAATGAAGAGTTAACCAAAATGTTTTGTTGACACACACTGTCATGCTGCAAATGTAAATATATGCTGTTCATCTCAGACACTGTGAAAATAAGTGCATGCAGCTGTATAGGCCTTCAGCCCTTCACTTAACTGGAAAATGAAGAGCACCGTGTATCATCTCAGAAGATGTAAAAGGAGGTAAAGCAATTTCTTGTAAGACAAAGTGGACAGCAGGGGAAACTTCTATAATCTGCCAGTCCTCCTTGCCTGGAAAGTGACATCACATGTTTGGCATTGTAGGGCTGCAGCTACTGCTATTATGACCAGGATGGTTTTGAATATGGGAATGGTACTATGTCAATCTCCTTTGATTTGCTGATTAATTTTAGAACAGAATAATGATAATACAGATCAGAATTCAGAGCACATTTTGCCTTCACTTCCCTAACTAAAGGAAATTGAATTATGAACCAGTCATAGGGCAAGGGAGCAGAAGGGTGAGGTAAACATCAGTGTAAAGAAAATGTGGCTAAGACTGAAGATGCTGTGATAAGGTCCAGTGCTCAGTTTGCTGGTAATGAAGAGATGGCAAAAGGTATTTGGAGCAAACAGTTGTGTCAGCCAGGTGGCCTCTGCCTGTGATACAGCACCCATGTATTTACATTTTCAGTTTAGGATGAGTATGTTCCTATAGCAAATGTATCTTTCAAAAGCTGTTCCCAGCAGTGCTGCCTATATGCCAGCCATCATGGTCCCCGTCTAATTTAAAGACTGTGGCTTGGGATCTCTGCCCTGGCACACGACGTATAAGTGTGTATTCTTCCACATTTGTGCTGCAAACCACTGCAGCCCCTCCGTCCTTCTGTAACCCCGTGCGCCAAATGCAGATCTTGGCAAACACCTGCAGTCTGGCCACCAGCTGTGCTTAGCGTGTGGCCTCATAAAGTGGGATGGAGGTTGCAGTGCTGCACTGGAGGCAGTGAGCACATCGCTCTCACAGGGCCTGCTCAACAAGGATGTGGCATTTCCCCAGCTGCACCTTGTCTCCATGGCCCTGCCCGGGATGGTAACCTTGCTTTTGATCAGATATAGCATTATGGCACACAGGAGTGAAGAAACTTGTACCATCTGCACAAACCAATGCTGCCAAGGAAGTCTTGAGAAGGAAAAAAGGACATATCCCAAGTGTGCTCATTAATTCTGGCTGGCTTCCCTTATTTCAGAAATGATAGCAAATTTGGTGCATCGTGCCAGTAGGAAGAGCACAATTTTGCGATAGTCGGATGGAAGAACTTGTAGCTCAAGGGAAACTTTGGTATATTAGATACAAATTACATTCATGAGAGTGAGGTTTTGTCATGGCTTTCCTGAATGGGTGGAATTATTTTGAAAAAGAGCTCACAGTTTGTAGGGCAGAAAGTGAAACAGGTAGTGTTTTAAGCTGAAGAGTGTTGAAATATCACACTTATAATGCAAAAAAAATTACGCTATGTTTTTTGGAAAATAATTCTAAGTAAAAGGGAAAAGTATTTTTCTGTTTTCCCAGGTTGTTTGCATAATATGTTTGACAGTACTTCATATTTTTCACTTTCACTGTTTCTCCTGGGTTGGCAGTCAGTTTGTTCCTGTTTGTGTGAATTTTTCATACAGTGACAGACTAAAAGAAACACTTCCAAAGAACTGAAAAAGATGATTGCACAGGCACAAAAGTTGGCAGGATAACTAAGAAATGGGAACAGGACATAAAACTATATTTAATACTGTCTATGGTTCAATTTTCAATTGATAATATCACTGTAAGTTCTTACTCATTCGCTTAATAGAATCAAAGAAACACGTGATGGAAAAGACGATTCATTCATGTAGCCTTTGTCTGTGCTGGCAAAATCCTCTTTTTAAAGCATATCCAGCAGCAATTGATCCAGAAGTATTGATTCACACACTAGCTAAATGTATATGTTAGCAGATGCAACCAAAAAGTTAAGACTGTTTCAGTCTGTGGTTGGATTTTAACCAGAGATTCTTGAAATAAAGACATTTGCATCATGGCAGTTGCTAGAGGTTAGATACACTTCTTGCTACTCCACTAGCATCTTCCTTAAGTGCTCTGATTTTCAGAGATACTCAGGAAAGACTAGTTTCATGGTGCTGTGGAGTTTTCCTCATTGCCAGAGGAATGTAATCCAGCCTGTGTCCTGGATGCATTTGTTGTTGGTAAGGCTGGAGCCCATGATGAGTTCAGTAGGGCTGTTCATTCTGCACTCCCAGATAATGGAAAGGTCTTAGTGGCAGGTTTGAACCAAGCCTTAGAGTTTGTCTTCATGGTATATATCATTACCTTATAGGTACATTGGATTTTTTTTGTCTATTCCTTCCTTTCTTTAACTGAACACTTTTTAAAGGAAAGCAGTTAGATATGATTAAGGTTCAGTATTAGGAATGTATGTGCATGCATGCTTTTCCTTCACTCAGTGTATTATTTGCAGGGAAAGTGAGTGCTGCAGAAAGGTTAGAAAATGTAATAATAATGCTGTCATAAATGGTATCTGATACTCAGTCTCACAAGTGTAACTTCAAATTAGAAATTCCAATATGTTTTGAGCTGCATTATAGAATTGGTGAGACTATGTTTAATCTACGTATGGTAACATACTTCAGGAATTAGATTCTACAGAGATCCTGAGCTGCAGGCAGTCAGTCCCTGTTTGTGGCTGTGCACTGTAGTGTGTGGGGAGGTGGGTGGCCCAGAAAACTCTCCCAGCAGGGCCTGGGAGGCTCCCACTGGACAGGTCATGCTTGTCTCTTAATGCGAAGTGGGCTGTGAACTAATACTTTGTTTTCCAGTTACCTGTCTCATAGATAATAATTGGTTCAAAGTGAACTAAACTGATTACCAGATTATTCTTGAAGTGCACGCCAGAGGCGGCGCTGGGGTACTTGTAAGAGAGCAGTGATAGATAATGGCTGGAGCAGTAGCCAAAGAAGAGGGACAAGGTAGGTATCTGGAGAGATTGGTTAGGCTGGGAGTGAGAGCCAAGGGTAATGAATGTAGGACAGGATGATAGAATTCTAAAAAAGCATGTTAAATTTCTTTCTGTTTGATTGCTGTTTGCAGTTATAAGTCAAGTTACCTCTAATTAGCAAAAAATTGCCATTTGGTGGTGACAGGAAAGCCTGCATTGCTTTTCCTTACCTTTGGGCACTTGACTTTGGAACTTGAACACTGTTTTAACAAAGTTTCTTTTCAAGTGTGAATGCCTAAGATGGTTTATTTGGCTTGTTTTCAAGCAAATTTAAAGTACAAAAAGTTATACTCAGTGGAACCAAAATGACTCTGGCAGATCCATAAAACATCTTCCACTTGAGGTGGTGGAGTAACTGGCAGAGGTGGTGTGAGGGACAAATGGGTGTGCACTTAGCCAGAAAGTCTCGGATCTAATACCTGCTGGCAGAAGAAAGGTAAGAATCAAATTCAGTTCCAAAACATGGAGGTAAATGTGCTGTAGCATCCAGAGACTGCCACCTCTTCCTCAGCTCTTCCCCTCTGTTCCTGCTCGCCCTGCCTCATGCTGTCCTTTGGCTGGTAACTCTGCCCTACTTAAACCCACAGTTATCCTGTCCCCTGGTTCCTTCTCTGCTCTCTCTGTACCCATCTGTACCTCTCCCTTCTCATCTTCTGTTCCTGTTCCCCAAGCATGAACAAAACCATGTTTTCCAGAACTAGCCAAGTGTTGCATGAATTTTCATAGAAATGGCAAAAACATCTCTTTGATACCAAGATGAGTCATTTCCCAGACTTCAAGAGCTTGCTCCAAACATTGATGTTTGGGAGTCCTCAACGTAGAGGCTTTTTGGAAATATTGCTGAGTTATATTTTTATTCCCTAATCTTGTTATCAGAAATGGGTGAACTTTTATGTCTGAAACTTTCTAATACTGTTCAAGCACTGCATGAATGGAAGTGACAAGCACCTTAGCTGTAGGCATCACTACAATAAATGTAGATCCTCTATATACCCCCATAACAGGAAAAAAAGTGTACCTGCCATTGCACGACTTCACACACTCACATGTAATTTTGGTATTGCTGGGAGCACATGGAGGACTTAAATTCTGGACACCTGAGACATAAGTCTGACTCTGTTACTGACCTTCTCACTGACCTTGGGGTCAGTTGTTCCATGAATCCCAAGTCACTTCCCTGTCAAATTTCCCCACTTTTTAAAGAGCTGTGAATAAACTGTATGACTGAAATGTTACATGCTCATTCACTCATTTATTCATTCATTTATGTTTTCCTTCTTGAAAATATGGCACAATGAAAGAGATGTGTGTCTCAGATAGCTGTGCTGGCCTTGCTGTAAGAGGTTTTAATTTATCAAATCCAAACATTAATCCTGTAGTGGGGAAAAAGACACATGTGCACTGTCTTCAAAAGAATCCAGTCTGGTATAAAGCAGCTGACAATGTTTATAAATCTGTGCTGTTTCAAATGTTTTCCAGCTTCATTTTTTTCCCTAACTGCTAACACTTATCTTCAGCTGAGTTTTGAGCTAACACCTCCTGCTTGTCACAGCTCAGATCCCTCTTCCCCCCCCCCCCCCCGCCTTTCAGTGAAGTGTTACCCTCCCCCTCATCACAGTTGTGTCGTTGGAGAAGGCAGTCAGGCACAAGGACTGAAGAGTCGGGAGGGGAGAGTTGAGTTTGTTCCCCTAATTCCCATACTGATTGGAAAGAATGACCTGGGCAAAGACTTTTTTTCTCTGATTCCCGTGAATTCTCTAAAATCAACTTAAAAAGAAGTCTTGTTGCATTATACTGTCTTGTAGGTAACCCATTTTTGTGATTCTTCCTATTAGGCAGTGGTTTTACTTTGTATGTTAAATGTGGTTTGGCTGTTAAACCTGGATGTTTAGAAGACAGTTGATGGTTCAATCGCTAGTTTTAAAACTGGAACTTCATCTCCCATTTGACACAGGTGTTTTTTAAAATCTTACACTATGAGATGGCTGCTGGGCCAACAGATTCATGTTCATGTTGCCTATATGTTGCCTATGTGACTAGACGGAGCCCTGCTTATCACTCTGAATCTTGTGATTTGCTTAAGAGACTTAAACAGGTTTGGTTATGTGAGTGTGGGGTATGGCTGCTCTAGGGCTACCCATGAAGAGTACAGTCTAGTTTGCTTTCTTAGCTGTGTTTTGCTCTGCAAACTTAGTAAGAATATTAATACTTTAGGTCCTTAATATAAGGCTAAGACAAGAAAGAAGGTGTGACTTGTGCAGTTCTCAGAAAATTACCATATTATAAAGGAGGTTTTTTTGGTGGGTAGGGGAGGTTTTATGTATGGCGGATGAGCTGTATGTCTGTACCAAATTACACCAGATGGCACAGTCCTTCCTCTGCCACTTGAGAGACTGAAAAATTCCATTCTGAGTCTTGACATTAATGTGTGGGATTATCCACTAGGCACGTATGGGCAGCACGATGCATAAGCTTACAAGATACATGCAAAGTGGAAGTCAAGCTTCCGGCATTCTCATGAAGCGTGATTAATTCTTGATTCATTCTGGACTGAGCAGCATAAAGGGGCCACAATCCCTGCAGAAGTTATGCAGTGAAGGTGGTGTACTGATCCCAATATCTTTTGTTCATCACTTGCAACTGGAAGTTAGATATATACATTAGAAGTTAATCAGATTTAGGCTTTTCTCAGCTGCAACACTTCCTCAAGAAATAATGTTTATAGGTAAAGTTAAAGAGGGAAAGAAGAAGGTAAAAACTCTCTCTTGCTGTGGGGCTGTGTTTATCCCAACCTATTTCTGAGCTCTGCAGTGTATTCTGTTGCCAGGGATGTCAGTCAAGCAGGAAAAATTGAAGTTGATTTCTTTTGTGCAACAGCTGCAGAACCAGGAGATGCTGAGGGCAATGGTGAGGAAAGCAGAGCTGGAAATCAATGGCAAAATGATTGAAACAGTGAAGAGGCTTGAAGATCCTGTGCAGCGACAGCGCAACCTGGTGGAACAAGAAAGGCAGAAATACCTCAACGAAGAAGAAAAGATTGTAAAGAAGTTATGGTGGGTTGAGAAACCTCTTAGAATTTTTTGCTCTTGCTTGGCTTTTTCTTCCATAAAGTAGTAGTTTTCACCACTGTCTTCAGTGAAATTGCAGCCGTGTATGCTGTTTTACCTGTGTTTCCTTGCATTCATATTGGCTATAAAACTGTATCTGTGTTGTACAAATCAGTGGTCCTGACTGGGAGTCCTTCTTAGTGTAGCCCGCTGGGTAAGTCCCACCAGTACAGAGAATTTCAACCTCTTCAGAAGTCCCCTGTAAAGGAACAGATCACTTTAAGGACTGTGACCACCTCCATCTTCTGAAAGCCTCCCCTTACAGTAGCTCTCCCCTTCCGCTTTAGGGCAGGAGGGAGGAATTTCATCAAGAACAAACGGATGCAAAGGAAGGTAATGAATTTGGCTCTAAGTATGAAAATCAGGTTTCAAAAGTAAGTGCGTGCTTTGGCTGTTGCATGGGAGAGGTAAGGGAAGCTCATAAATAGAGGATTGAAGTCTAACAGCAGTCAGAAATGCCAGTCTCCGTCTAAAATTTACTCACCAGCATTTCCATACACTTAACTGCAGATAAAAACACTTTTCTTTTTTTTGCTGTTGTGTAAAAGCTCTTTGTAAGACTCTTTTTTTTCCCAAAAAAACTTTGGCCTACCAGGACTGGTGGGATCCAGTTGTTTGTTTTAGTCCATGTTCAGAGTCGGCAGGAGGCAAGATGAAGCTGAAATCAATAAACTATTTAACTAGTTCTAACACTCACATTTGTAAGATTCTATATAACTGATTATTTCTCATTACCACATTTAGTTCACACCTGAAGAATCACTCCACAATAGAGAGAAACTTCCTAGTCAGCTTGTCATGGGAAATGATGATTGAAGAGCCATAGGAGTACACTTACTGACAGCTAAGGAGAGTAAATCTTTCCTGTTGATCAATGTGTTGTCAGATGAATAAGATTTGCAATAAAAATGGTGCATCTGTAAAGACAAAGTAGAGTGTTACTGAGGGAGTATATGTTTTCTGTGAAGAAAAGTTGAATGTGCAGTAACAGTCCATGCTAGTGTATATAATCCTCTCAGCTGGTTTCTAGTCTTAAATAACATTATGTTGTAGTTTTAAGTAATTACCCTCCTGTTCATCACTTTATTCCTGTGTACCTCATTGCCTAGTTTCTAGATTGTTTGTTCTCTGTGGAAAGAACAATTTGTGTGATGGCTGTTTATCTCATTGCCTCATAAAATGGATACTGAGTGAGGTCAAGTGCAAATGGCATTAGTTGTTACAGCTGTTCATTTAAGATAGGACTTTGACTGCAATATGGTTCTGTTTTATCAGCGTTTGGAATTTTTTGTGTTCACAGAGTTTCTGCTGCTTCTGTACTACTTCATTTGTTAATGTTACAGGGAAATGTCTTACTTAGATCATTCATAGGCTATAAATGTTAGTTCAACCCTTTTAGAGATGTGCTAGAAACAAACATTAAATCACAAACAATTATTTTTCATCAGTTGTGTCCAATGAGATTTTTTCATCATGTATTTACATGTTTGCAGGATCAGAGCCCAAAAGAAAAAGCACATCTGACAACAATGCTTTAAGTTCAACAGCTGATGGCTGTTAATAATGAAGAGCATACATCACAAAACTACACACCAAATGTCACTGGCAATATTCAGAAAAAGGTTAACATTCTATATAGGCACTTTCAATTAAGCTGATTCCAGTGCAAATAAATAAATGCAAAGCAACAGAGCAAAAAAATTACCATCTTGTAGTATTTCAGCTGTTGCCCTCTTGACCTTTCCTAAATCATAGGACTAAATCAGTAGACTGGCTTCATGCAAAACAAGGGAGCTTAAGGATTTCTGCAGTACTTACAGAAGTGTATTTACTGCTCTGAAGTGGTGCATCTCAGTTTAAAAAAAGCTTTCCTTTCTGCAATTCTGAAGGTTATTGCTGGGGAAAAAAAGAAATAAAAACATTGGCAGTTTCATGTTGTAAACAACAGAAATGTCAGTGTACATTTCAGAGCAAGTTTTCTGTTGAGCAACTATTCATGCTGGTGCCTACAGAAGTGTGCCCATGTGAGTCACAGCTGTAGCAGGATTACAGTTCAGAGTTATCTAATGAAATCTAAGGAACACTGTTAAACGTAGTGCTTATGCACACTTCTAACAGTGAAATACACACTCAGAATTAACTGGGTAGGTTTTTTTCTATCTAGTCTTTGGATTCAATATTAGAGATGTCATATATGACACTTTTGGGATTGTAGATACTAGCCTTAAAATTTACCAGACCAAGGACAAATTATGATGATATGACACATTGACTAATGAAGTATTTATGTTGTGAGGAGCATGTTACAGGTATGACTAATATTTGTTGTAGATTATTTTAAGCACTTTAATAGAGAGTGTTTTACAAGCACAGTATTTAAATTATAGTCACATCCAATATGTCTAATTGGATATGATCCATAGTAAGGTACAATTTATATTTTTGTTAGGAAAAGTATCAGACTTTTTAATAAGAATAACCATGGTCAGTAAAAACAAAACTCCACTTAGCAGTCTTGAAGAGCGACTAGTAGCAAATACTTGGGAAAGGATATAAGAACATGGCTCAGAGCACATCTCCTTGCTTTTAATGACTTGTAGCTCAGGGATTTTCCAAGTCAGAGGTGGTACCTTCATATGCAAAAGCTCTGCATGGATTGTTTACTTTTCATGAACTTACACATTTTTAAAAATGTATGTAAACTTTGTTGTGTATAGCATCTAGGCACAATGATTCTATAGAGTAATTCTTTCTTGGCTAGAAAGAACATCTTTTTGTTTGTTTTTTAATCTTTCATGTGTCAATCAATCCCCAAACTCTTAAATCATGCACAGCAGAATATTCAGCCTTGCCATGCTAGTCATGGTGTTATAGATGCTCCTCCACTCCCTTTCCACTCCCTTTTCCCCCAGTCATGCCTTTTCCAGCCTGAAAAGTCCTAGACCGCTTAGTTACTCCTCTTGTAGAAGCCTTTCTGTACATTTTTTCATCCTCTTGCCTTTCTCTTTGCCCTTTCTGACTCTAGGGAACATCTGTGAGATGGGGATAGGGAGAGAGGAGAGCCCTGCAACAGCTGTATTGGATGTGGGCACACCATGACTTCATTCCATGGTGTGGTGATGGCCTCCTTCTCGTCATGTTCCACGCAAGCTTTCCATTACAAATTCAACATTTCACTCACAATGGATGGTTATCAGTTCAAAGTTCATTACTGTGTATAGAAACTTAGGGGTTTGGGAGGTTGTTTGTTTTAGGTGGGGTTGGTTTTGGTTTTATTTCTCCTCTTCTCATGAGCATTGCTTTACATTTATTATGAGTTAATTTAGTCTTTGGGGTTTTTTCCAGTCAATTGATACCCGATGGTCCACCTGCAGCCCTCTGCAGTCACCTTTCATTTTCATTGTTCCCCTGAATAATTTAATATCCTTTTCAGATTTTTTTTACTATACTATTCATCCTCATTTATAATATGTTGAAAAACACCAGCCCTAGCACTGATCCCTGTGGAACCCACCAGCAAACTACATTCATTGAGTAAGCTGTTCATTGATCCCTTCCCTTTACTTCCAGTACTTTACCCATGAGAGAATCTCCTGTCTTGTCCCATTGCAACTTTGCTTTCTTGAAAGGTTTTGCTCAAATAGCTTACTGAAAGCCTTTTGGGCTATAGCTTGTCCCCATGCTTTTGTTGTTTCCTTGTGGATTTGTGAGACTTACCTTCCCTTTACACAAACCGCATTAATTCCTCCCTAACACATCATATTTATCCATTGGTCCACTAATTATTTATTGTTTATTCTTGATTTTGGTATCTATCAATTACACCAGTCTGGGTGTCAGTCTCACCAGAGTAAAGTTCCCTGGATAGCCCCATCCCCTTGTAAAAAATTTATTTGTATCATCTATGACACTTTCCACTACTCTGGTGCCAAAGCAATTTTAATCAAGAAGTTAGATGCTTAGCATCAATTGTTTCACCCTCGAATTGCTATTGAACTCCAGGGCAAATGCCATCTGGCTTGGGTGATTTGTTGCTATTAATTTTGTCAGTTTGTTTTGTAACCTGTTCTACTGATACTGCAATCTGAGACAGATCTTCTGATGGTTTTTTGCCTAAAGATAGTTCTCAGTATTAAGAGTTTGCCTCAGTTCCCCTGTGTAAAACATAGATGCAGAAAAATCATTTATCTTGTATTAGCCTGCTGAAACTACATTAATGTGTCTTGTTAATTGGGTTTGCTCAGTCCAATCTATAAAGCCAAGTTGTTTCCCCAGTTACAGAAAAGAAATGCTGGAAACTGCTGGATCTGTTTCAGACTTTGGCTCCTGAGGGCTGAAGTTTCTTGTCCCTTGTAGTTAGCAACATGAGGCGGTGTAATATGGTATCCCTTGAGTAATTTCAGGATCATTTGTCTTGTATAGTCTCACTTTATGGAATCAAAGGGATTTATGATGGCTCTTCCATCTCTGCTCAAAGAACAAAGGGGAAAGAAAGCCATTGTCAGCTACCTGGAAGTCTTTCCTTTATCCACACATTTCCAACAATTATAAACCTACGAAAAGATCGTAACATTGTTCTGTGCTTGCTCCTTTCTCTTCTGTCCACCCATGAACAAATTTAAGTTTCTGCCCTTATCATTTTTGATAAAAAGGATGCAAATATGTGTGAAGCTGCTTTTCCAGTGCTGATCTACAAAAGAGAGGGGGGATACCCTATGATTCCCAAAGTAGCATTGCCTAGCCTAAGTGCTGGTATCAGGGCATTAAGAGTAGGGAGAATGCATGACTGTAGAGCACCATTCTGGACGGCAGCAGCCTTTGCATTGTAGTGAGTGACAGAAAGACGAATTCTTTTTCCAGCTCCTTCCTAGACTGTATGTGTGCCCTTTATTGCAAAGGCAGACACAGAGACAGCAGATGTCTGCGTTATTGCAGCCTCTTCCACCGGAAAAATACCCTGAGAAACGTTCCCTTGCTGCCATCGTGTGGTCCAAGGGACTGTTTCCTGCAAGTACTCTTGTGGTAGTGGAAATTGTGACCTCGTCCAGGTTTCTCAAGGCAGAGTCTTTGGGAGCAGTGGTCTTAAAATGGGAACAGGATCATCTACCTCCACTTGTTTGTGATCTGTTGAGAAGAAACTTATGATTCTTAATTCAAAATCGTTTTATAGTTTCTAAAGTTCTTAGTCCTTGGATTGAAAAGAACTCTTTGCTGTGTGCACTTCATGTTCACATCCTGATACTATTTCTGTTTCTCTGTATATCAGAAGTACTATTGTACTGCCATTTATTGTTCTGTGTGACTGCGCTTGCACTTTAAACTGACCTAAATGAGGGGTGGTGCTGCAAGGGATTTTCTCCTTTTTATTCCATTACTGGCTACCTACTCTTCTCTTTTCTTCCCCATGTCACCTGTTCACTGGGATGGATCTAGGAAGTGACCTGGCTGAAAATAACTTATTTTCTGCTGGATTTGCATGGCAGTGCTGGTGCAAGGGAAATATCTGGAAATGCAAGACCTGCAGTTGGTGCAGAAGGCAGTCTTCCCCTACTCCTTTTCAGGCACACCTTGGTTCTCTTACAGCAATTGCAAAACTGCTACCTGAGTGGATGCGAGAAATGAGGCCCAAAATTAGGTTAAAATGAGTAGCTGATTTGTCAGTTCAGAGTTTGCTTTGCATTGTTTTCTACCATGCAATTAAACTGCTTCTCAGAATACTCCTGTTAGTAAATTTGGTATCTTAATAGAATTGGATTTCTCTTAGAATCATAGAATCACAGAACCATAGAATTGTTTGGGTTGGAAGGGACCTTAAAGATCACCTAGTTCCAAACCCCCTGCCATGGGCAGGGACACCTTCCACTAGACCAGGTTGCTCAAAGCCCCATCCAACCTGGCCTTGAACACTGCCAGGGATGGGGCATCCACAACTTCTCTGGGCAACCTGTTCCAGTGCCTCACCACCCTCATGGTGAAGAATTTCTTCCTTATATCTAAATCTACTCTCTTTCAGTTTAAACCCATTTCCTTTTGTCCTAGCACTACACTCCCTGATAAAAGAATCCCTCCCCATCTTTCCTGTAGGCCCCTTTTAGGTACCAGAAGGCCACTATAAGGTCTCCCTGGAGCCTTCTCTTCTGCAAGGTGAACAACCTCACCTCTCTCAGCCTGTCCTTATAGGGGAGGTTCTCCAGTCCCCTGATCATCTTCATGGCCCTCCTCTGGACCCACTTCAACAGATCCATGTTTTTCTTATGTTGGGGCCCCCAGAGCTGAACGCAGTACTCCAGATGGGGTCTCACAAGAGTGGAGTAGAGGGGCAGAATCACCTCCCTCAACCTGCTAGCCACACTGCTTTTGATGCAGCCAGGATGTGATTGGCTTTCTGGGCTGCGACCATACATTGCTGGCTCATATTCAGTTTTTTACCCACTAACACCCCCAAATCCTTCTCCTCAGGGCTGCTTTCAATCCACTCATCACCCAGCCACTATTTGTGCTTCGGATTGCCCAACTCATGTGCAGGACCTGGCATTTGGCCTTGTTGAAGTTCATAAGGTTCACACGGGCCCACCTCTCAAACCTGTTAAGGTCCCTCTGGATGGCATCCTTTCCCTCCAGCGTGTTGACTGCACCACACAGCTTGGTGTCATTGGCAAACTTGCTGAGGGCACACTCAATCCCACTTTCTATGTCTTAAACTGCGCCTGTCCCAATACCGACCCCTGAGGAACACCACTCATCACTTGTCTCCACATGGACATCGAGCTATTGACCACAACTCTTTGAGTGCGACCATCCAGCCAATTCCTTATCCACTGAGTGGTCTATCTGTCAAATCCATGTCCCTCCAATTTAGAGACAAGGATGTTGTGCGGGACAGTGTCAAATACTTTGCACAAGTCCAGGTAGATGACTGTTGCTCTTCCCTTATCCACCGATGCTGTAAGCCTGTTGTAGAAGGCCCCCAGATTTGTCAGGCATGATTTGCCCTTAGTGAAGCCATGTTGACTGTCACCAGTCACCTCCTTATTTTCCATGTGCCCTAGCATAGTTTCCAGGAGGATCTACTCCATGATCTTGCCAGGCACAGAGGTAAGAGTGACTGGCCTGTAGTTCCTCGGGTTTTCCTTTTTTTCCTTTCTAAAAATGGGGGTTATGTTTGCCCTTTTCCAGTCAGTGGGAAATTCCCTGGACTGCCACAACTTCTCAAATATGATGAAGAGTAACTTAGCCACTTCATTTCCCAGGTCCCTCAGGACCCATGGATGCATCTCATCAGGTCCCTTGGACTTGTGCACTTTCAGATTCCTTAGATGGTCTCGAACCCGATCATGTCCTATGGCAGGAGGTTGTTCATTCTCCCAGTCCCTGCCTTTGCCTTCCGTGTCTTGGGCAGTGTGCCTGGAGCACTTGCTGGTGAAGACCGAGGCAAAAAGGTCATTGAGTACCTCAGCCTTTTCCATGTCCCAGGTAACCATGTCTCCCATTTTCTTCTGGAGAGGGCCCACATTTTCCCTAGTCTTCCTTTTATCACAACATACCTATAGAAGGTATCTATAGAATAAATATAGAATATACATATAGGTACCTATAGAATAAATAGTCAAGAGATGATCCTTTTATGGTATTTCCATAGGTGTTTGTATAGTTGTGCTTAATGCATTTCAGGGTTTTTTGAGAAATTTTTAAGCTTAGGACGAGAGGAGATGGCCACAAGTTGCGCCAGGGGAGGTTTAGATTGGATATTAGGAAAAAAATTCTTTACTGAAAGGGTTGTCAGGCATTGGAACAGGCTGCCCAGGGAACTGGTGGAGTCACCATCCCTGGAAGTGTTCAAAAAACTCATAGACGAGGCACTTCAGGACATGGTTTAGTCGGCATGGTGGTGTTGGGTTACGGCTGGACTTGATGATCTTAAAGGTCTTTTCCAACCTAAATGATTCTATGATTCTATGTTTCTGTGTGGAAACTCCAGCTAAATCAATGTGGTCTCAACCTTAAATGGAAAAATAAAGTTTATGTGTCTGAAGGATTGTGAAAATTTATGTGAAGTATGGAAGCACTGGAAAAAATATTGGGAAAGGTAATGAGTAAGTACCAGATGGAGCTGGAGGAAGTATGGGACAGCACTGGTTGGAAAAAACATCTTAAGTGATTCATTCTTGAATCCAAATCCAAGTGCTGAGCAAGAGCTGCACACAATGCACACTTGCTCTTTCAATCTGGCTCCTCAGGGAAACAGGACCCTGTATCCTGTCTAGCAGGATCTCACAGATAAACAAGGTTGCATCAAGGGGCCATTAGTGCCAGTTTTGGGATTGTTACTTCACTGTTGGGCAATCCTGTGCATGTCATCAGCAATGAGAAAATGCAAGGTGCAAACCAGTACTGGATGTAGTGGTACGGTGTGTCTGTACCCTTCTAGGATTTGCATCCCCAGAAGGCTGGCTGTTAGATGTGTTTCACCACCCCACCTGCCCTTTGTAGTGTAGCTGCCCTGAGGTCAATATGCTCTGCACATCTGCAGCCTGTCAGGGAAATCAATGACTTGGGCTAGTTACAAGCCTGTTCCTCTGCTGTGAGTGCAAGCATCCAGCATCCTCCCCTCCCCTCATAGTACCCTGCTGTTTTTTCAGCCTGTGGTGTCCGATTTAAAGATGCCACAGCTGAGGTTTCTGGTTTAGTTTACCCCATTCATTTGCATATATTTGATTGTAATGTGAAAGTCCTGCTTGCATTTTATGTCCACTTTTTTTGTTTTGCCAGTGAGCTGGAGGCATTTGTTGAAGATCTGAAGAGGGACTCCACTGCTTCCAGCAAGACAGTTACACTGAAAGATGTAGAAGATGGAGCCTTTCTTTTGCGTCAAGTGGGAGAAGCTGTTGCCACCCTGAAAGGTATGTGCTTTTCCTTTGTACTTTTGGTTCTTTTCTTTTAACCACAGTGGCTGAGAACAGTTTTGCCTTTGATCTGGGGGCATTAACCTTCACTTCCAAAAAGATTTAAAGTTGGGATTAAGGAGCTTGTTGCATGGCCCCTCGAGAGAGGTAGACACTCAACTGTTTAACATTCACCCCATCATCCATTTCTCCCCAGAGGTTTTATCATTCCCTCTTGAGCTTCACAGTTGTTGTCTTTGCAGGAGAGTTCCCAACATTGCAGAATAAAATGCGTGCGATCCTCCGGATTGAGGTAGAAGCTGTGAGGTTCCTAAAGGAAGAACCACACAAGCTAGACAGCTTGCTGAAACGTGTACGCAGCATGACGGATATCCTTACCATGCTCAGGAGGTGATTTTTTTTCTTTTCTTCAAAACTGAAGAATTTTCTCAAGCAGGGCTGGAACAGCTTGCGGGTTTGGGTTCTCCCCCTCTCACCAGGCAATTTTGAGAAATGCAACTTGCTTCCAGTATTTAATAGATTCTTCCTAGAGCCCTCTCAAGGGAAAACAATTAATTAGCCTTTCCTGTGCTCTGCGCAGTGGTTCTGTTTTGAACAACAGCCCCAGTAATCAAGGTCTTATGATTGAAACTAGGTCCCTCTGAACTCAACACTTCCAGATTTGGGAAGTACCTGGATGAGAAAGCTTACAGAGCGGCATCAGTCCCATATCTGAGCTAATTAACCGTAGGCATTTACAGCAATCTAAGCTAACAGAAATATTCTCTGACAATGAAACATGCAGCCCCAAAAATGTAACGGTAAGAAATAAACCAGGAAAAGATTCTAAGTGGATAAAGATATCCTAAACCACCTGAGAGACAGAAATATTTTTCAATATGCTTGTGAATTCATGCAAATTCTTTATTCTGTTCTTTGCAAGGAAGATGTGTTAGAGAAAGGTGAAATATTAGATAAGATTTGTGTCCACTAAGTGCCAGTGTTTAGCTATGTTTGTCAGAATATATGAGCAGCAAATGACTGCTGCTTTATATGAGGCAATAGGCATTGGATTTAATTCCTACTCAAAACCAGTGAATCAGGCCAAACTGTCAGTGGTGGTGGTCTCAATTTTACTTCACTTACAAGAAAATGTAAGTCATAAGCCTATTGATGCTACCATTATTTTAAGGAATGTAGGGTTGTCATTGTTTCCGTGTATTCTGGAGCATATGTAAAATGGATTTGCCAGTACTGGCAGATGGATAAAATGGCTTATGTAACAGGTCTTCTAAGAGCCATCACTTATTTTTCCTTGTAGATAAACTTCTATATCCTTTCATATTAGTTTCCTTTTCTTAAAAATTACTACAGTTATTTCCTGTCTCTCCCTGTTTGGTAAAAAAACCAATAAGCTAGGCATGCCAAAGTTTTACGAAAAGTAATTTTTTGCAGCAAAATTATGTACTCAGCCTCATAAAGTCTGTTTCAGTAATGGAAAAGCTATGGCGTTTGATGTCTAGCAACACTCCGAAGCTAAGTCATTTCACAGCTAGCTGCCAGAAATAGTTGACTTTTCACATCCTTAGCTCATCCTACCCCAAAGTCTGACAGACAAGACCTTCATGAAGTATCATTTGAAGGTTTTGTTTTGGCAATTTGCCAAGCTTCTACCTTACATTCTATGTAACTATCACTTTTTGTGCTAATAGTCCAGGAACATCTTGTTTAGCTAGATACAGTGTATAAAATTTAAGTCAACTGATTTCCATTCTCCCTCTAAAATCAACCCACTGTTGATGGGTTGACCTCATGGTTTGGTCAAAAAGTGCCAGTACATCCATGAAGGTTTGTAAACATTTTAAAAAGGCAAAAGCATCCTAATTAGAGTGGCCTCTTTAAAACTCGGAGTCCCTGAGTCTGAGAGAAAGCTATAAAATTACACAACTGAGAGCATCTGGAAGAAAAAAAACTATTTTGATGTTTTTGATACAGGTGCTTTTCCCTTGCAGAAGTTTATTGTTAAGTATTACTCGTGACTTGCCTGTATGCTAACCATGTGCCACACTGTTGTGTTCAATCTGGCTGGGCAGACATGTTACAGAAGGACTGCTGAGGGGTGTGGATCCATCCCAAGCTGTGCAATACTCTGCCTTGGAAAAGGCCACTGCAGCTGATGCTCTGAAAAACCAGGAGGAGTTGAAGCATGCCCAGGGACATGCACAGCAAAACCTCACAGCAATCACATCAGAGTCCCAGGTGTCATCAGTCAAGTCAGAAGTCATACCCTTCTCAACAATGACAGTCCATCACGTGCAGAGCTCGCCTGTTGTCATCCATCAGTCTCAGCACTCATCAGCCCTGGTCAACCATGCCCAGAGTTCACCCACTGCAGCCAGTCACAGCGAAGGTGTGCCAGCGGGTGGCCACCTCTCAGCCACCCCACCAGCCCCCCTGCAAGAGCCCACAACAGGATCCCAGCCCACACAAGCCACGCCAGCACCACAGGTCTCTGTCAATGGCACCACCATGCAAAGTCTTTTCATTGAGGAAATTCACAGTGCAAGTACCAGAAACCGAGCTGTATCAATTGAGGTATGGTGTATTCTACTCAACCAGTTGTCCTCTCTTTGGGCCTGAGCTCCCAGTTTCACTCTTGAGACTGCAGGTGGGATTATTCAGCTGCATTCTGGGGATTTATGCGCTTAACCCCTAACTACACCATGCACTGCTGAAGATACCCTCTGATTTTAAATACAACAGGGTAATAACATGTAGCCAAAAATGAGTAACCGTGTTTTTTAAATAACCTTTATAAAAAAAAATAAAAAATCTTTTTTAGAAAACCTTATTTTTGAACAATTACATGATTCTCGGGCAACACTTGCATCAGTGGATTTCATTCACTCTTTAAATCTCCATATCCCTCATTATGGAGAGGTAAAAGTGAGAGTGTGAAGTTCCAGTGGTTTCACACAGAGATATTGAGAAAACCCACAAGTGAACTCTCATCTCTTATTACAGACATGCACTTTAATCACCAGTGTGATATAGTAAGGCAGTGACCCAGATTTAAATTTTGCCTTTGTTCCTTTAGTGAGCAGTGGCCACTGTCAGTCTGTCATGTGTTTGTGCCATATGTAGCACAATGGAAGTCAGAACCACTGTACAATTAGTGTTAATATATATTATTTCCTCTAGTTGCTGACTAGAACCGAAAGAATCTGTCCGTATTCACCTATAAAGTTTACACATGGAATTTTTTTAAAGTAAGTGATCACAACAGAAGTCAGAGAAATAAATAGATGCTTTACTGTTTTTGTCTAGAAAGCTGAAAAGAAGTGGGAAGAGAAAAGACAAAACCTCGATCACTATAATGGAAAGGAATTTGAAAAGCTCTTGGAAGAGGCACAGGCCAATATAATGAAGTCAATTCCTAACCTAGAGATGCCTCCCCAGCCAGCAGCCCTGCCTAAAGGGGAGGGAGTGGAAAAGCCAGAAGTCTCAGGTAAGGTTTTCTAGAGTAAATGATGCTGAAGAATTGCATATCCAGAAAAGAGAGGTTATTTTTCCTACTTCCTAGAATGGTTTCAGTTTACAGATTTCTGTGTTCTTGATCATACATGTGAGTATGTCCCTGAGGAATAATGCAGGTCCGGGGGACAGGATCCAGTGATTTTGCAGATGCCAGTGTGGGTAACCAGCTGAACATGGATTTCCCTGTATTACAACTGAGAGAGTGAATGTGTCCTCTGAAGATAAAGACCTCTCATGAGCAGGAGAGTAAGAGTACACCTTGCTTTTGACAGAGATGAGAGTTACCTGTGTACTATACCATATCTGTATCTAGTATACTGTGTTCAGTTTTGCACTTAAAAGTCCAGCATTACAGAAAGCTCTGGAAAGAATCACAGAGTTTGAGCACAAATGATCTTACCATCAGAAACCTAAAAAGTTCTTTTTGTAGACATATTTGTTATCAAAAGAAGATCAAGATGTGCCTGAGGTTTCTGAGGGTAAGGAGGCCTTTTAACTTTGCAGAACATGTTCCAGTAAGTTCTAACAATTGGAAGCTGAAGCTAGAAAAAGCCACATTAAAAATTAGCTGTCAAAATTGACATTCAGTGTAACTAATCACTGAAGTTTAATTAGGAACATATGCGATTTTCTGCCACTTCAAATCTTCAAGCAATACTATGTTTCTTTCTGAAAGGCTGCTCAGACACAAGCTCTGTGCATGATGCAAGACCTGCTTAAAGAAATCCTTGAACCTATGTTAAGTGGAAATTCAGACTATTTTATTTTAATGATCCTTGCTAACTTCATAATCTTAAACTATAAATACAACCGGTGTTTTGGATGAGTCCCTCAGAGGTCTGAAAATGATCTGTGATGCTACATAACAGAGTTGTCTTGGGGAAGTGGATAGATACGTAGGAATGAAGGAGAGCGACTTTCACAGTAAGCATTCTGGCTGTCCATAGCTATGATACAGATATATCAAGTTTCAAACTGAATGTGAGTCAGACTGCAACCCTGTAGCAAAAAAAGGCAAACATCATAATGAGATGAACAGGAATATCTACAAGACCACTAGGAATCTGCCTAGCAGTGGTGAGCTCTTACATAGAAATTCCCAAACTCAATGTTTTGGACTTCAAGGAAGACTGAACAAATAGGAAGGAGTCAAGATGACAGTGATGATAATGACCAGAGCTCTAAAACCCCATGATCTCTGGGGAACAAAAAAGAAAGAATTGGTTTTGTTTAGCATGATGAAGCAAAGGCTGAGGAAGGACAAAGCAATCTCTGAATAGATAAAAATCTGCTAAAAAAAGAAAAGACCAACTTGCTTTGTGTGGGTAGAACAGCAGCAGAAGTTGGCAATTGCAACCAGGAAGATCCGGGTTAAGTATTGGGGAAAAACCTGATAATGATAAGGAAAGTGAAGCACTGAAGAAGGCTGTATGAGGCAATGAGGAGGATGTAAGATCCCCATCATTGGAGAGAATGGCTTAGACTAGCATTGATCAAGAATTACATAGGTAGAGCTAATTTGTGGTAGCAGGATGGTGGGGTGTCCTTCCAGTCCTATATCTTTCACAACTTAACATAAAAATACTTGTCTGAATTTCTTCAAAGTTCAAGGAGCAAAGAAGATGCCTCAGCCAAACCTTGGATTTACCTCATTAGCCCAATGTGAGTCAGCTGCAAAATTCTTACCCAGCTACTTAAGCAATAGTCCCTCTGGCTCAGCAGTCTGTCTCTGACAGAGGCAATGGGAGATACTGGCTGTGGGCAGCACAGAATGTGGCCACCTTCTGCAGTCTGCTAGTACTCCCCCAGCACCCCCAATTGATACTAGAGGGACTATCCCAACCTCCTCCTTTTCGTATCCATTACGGACCTTTTATCCAGTAATTCCTGTATACCTGCTTATACCATTTGCATCCCCACTGCTGTGGCAGCAAGCTCCCCATCTTGTAAAGCTTTTCTTCATCTATTTGAAACTGATCTCGTACCGGCCTCACTGGGATCCCCATAGTTCTAATATTCTGCTATCTGGGAAACAACAGCTCTGCATTCCCTTCATACAGTCATGAAGGCAGTGGATAAAACCTTGACCATATCCTGGAGGTCTCAGCCTGCCCCACAGGCTGCAAACTGCAAACTTGCAGCCTTTCTGGTCCCTCCATCTAGGCCAGCTGCTCCCTCCCCAGGCTCGTTTCACTCCACTGTGTTCTTCTGGAGCTGTGGACACCAGACCTGCATGCTGCACTCAAGGTGTCGTAAACAGCTGCAAAGCAGTGCCCTGGAGCTTGTGTAGACAAATTCATATAGAATTTGGGAGGAGTGTTTTCAGATGCAGCATTTTGTTACAGGCGCAGCTTTAACACTGACAAGTTGTAGCTCCTTGAATGTTTCACAACATACATGTTTAAAATAAATTCTGTTGAACCTTGTAAAATAATTTTAGAATTCTGGCACCATTCAGCAAGGTTACTGGCTATCAGCACAATTATCTTGTATAATGTGTGGCATAAATAGAAGAAGTCAGTGAAAATAAATACCATATGGGTGCAGTGAGCTGTGACATCTTAAGAAGTGCAGAGCACAATAACAGAAGTTTTGTAACTTGCATAGTTAACTAATCCGCTTCTAGGATACAATTTTGCACAGTGTGTAGCCAGCAGATTTAAAGAGAAATTTGATGAGATTGCGACATTTGCCTTCTGTTGTGCATAATGGATCCTGTAATAGTAACATAAATAAGGGAACAGCAAAACTTTTCCTTAATAGCTGCTAAACATCTCACATGCCACCCAACTCTTCTATGATTCAAGATGAAAATTTCAGTATCAGTCTGCTGTAGACTAGAAAACTGAGCAACACAAGGAAAGAGAGACCACCTACCTACTAATATAGCACATAAGACATTTTGGCCATGAATTAGCAGAGTCCTCTGTGGCCTTCACTGCAGAACCCAGATAGATCACGTTGCCAGAATATGTTGTCTCAGCCATTCTCCACACAGAACCCAATTAAGAAACTCTTTCCCCCCCCCCTAAAGCACAAAACAAAGTAAAATTACACACTTTACACAATTTTGCAGATGACTCTGTAAATAATTCTTTAATGTCTTGACTCTAACTCAACTTTGTTATCAAGATTGTTCAGTGAAAAATATGGGGAATGTCTTCAGCATGTACATTAGAAACTGGGCTCCTTCATCTCTCTTTGTGCCTTCATATGTGAGACTACCCAGATTTTTGCAAGTGCTGAGTGATAGTAACTTCCATTAAGGACAGTTTGCTTATCTGACTACAAAGGCTGCCTCAAGGCAGGCATCAGTATTTTGAGATCTTTTTAAGACATGCTGGATTTTTTTGGTGCAAGTAGAAGTTTGCGTGGTGGGAGAAATTCATTCCAGTCTGTCTGTGCCTGTCGAAGAATGCTTCAGCTCAGTGAAACAGCTGGCAATGAACAACTCCCATTTTGTTCGCAGAAGTGCTTGAGCCCTTTGGCACCAAAGAAAGTTCCATAAAGTAATGTTTTTGTTCATGGGTAGTCTCAGACTTAGTGAGTTGTATTTGTCCATTTATTCCTCCCTCTTTAAATATGCTAGAACAACTCAGCCATAGGAAAAATAAAGTATTAGAATAAGGTCTTTTCCTCATTTTTTTCCCTTCCCATTTAGATTGGGGAAATATAATTGTTTAGTAAAGAAAATAGAAATCCAGCTTTGAAGTTTTGTCTTGCCCAGTGTCATTGCATTGACTGTGAGCAAACCCTATCACAACCTCTCCTTAATGACTCCAGCTAAGGGGTGTGAGGGTGATTAGCCTTTGATAGCCTGCTTACCCTCCACACTCACTGACAATTTCTCTTGCTCATATTTCTCCTTTTTATTTGAAGATGGAGATGGATGATGTCTCACAGACGTGAAAGAGATGGTGGGAATCATTCTCTCTCTTTGCCTTCCATGTCTCTCATCAAGCCTTGCTCTTAATAAGTATGAGAAAAACTATGGTGTTCTTGCAGTCAGAGCTGCTACCTATTTGAGGGTAATGGGTTGAGCCCATTAAAAGAAGTAGTGATTTGCACAGGCCCTACATCATAGTCTGCTAAACACCATGTTAGAGAATTACTCTGATTTTACAGTAGCATATCTTACCTTGCGCTGGTAGAAGTAAATCTGATGTCACTAAAAACTGAGTGGTGTGTATTGACCAAAGAAGTGGTCTAATGTAAAGTGCATCTGGAAATTCACTCTTCTTGCAATTCTGCAAGTGAGTGCCAGATAACCAGGGAGGGAGATAATACAACTGAGCATTTCTTTAAGCTTAAGCAGCTTCAAAGACCATTTGAGCTAAGAAGGGAACGAAGATGAGGCCAGGTCAGACAAGGGCTCCATCCCGGCCCAGGGGCCAGCCGGCATGTCGGGGGAGCCTGACACAGCCCCAGGAGCGGGCAGTTATGCAATAATTTGCCCAGAGGAAACACTTAGCCCTAAACAGCTGGGTAATCCCAAAAGCAGGAGGTTTTATCTTTCTGGGTTATATTTATTCCAGCTGTTTATATAAGACTGAGTAGCTGCAGAAAGGTCGTTCTCTCGCTCTTGAAAACAAACATCGTAAACAGCAGTGTGAAAACATGGCTGTTGACGTGTGTGGTACTTAGCCTGTGACCAGAAACACATAGGGAATGGTCACAAGCAGGGTAATACTGCTTCTGGAAAAAATGCTGTCCAGTGACGGTGGGGAAGAGGAAGTGGCAGCTGGGTGGGAAAGATTCATGGGGGGCTGGGGGGAATGCCAGTTTGAGAAACTGGTCTTGTCTCAGAAGGCTCTCCTCAGAAAGCAAGGACTGGCTCTGCTCAGCTGCTGTGTTTGGTATTTGAATCTTTGTGGGTTAGCAAAATATATATAGGGCTCTTATATGATAATTCAAAGGCAAAACTATGCATTCCTGGAATAGCTAGTAGTAAGTTAAGTGAAAATAAATGCTGTCTTAGAAGAGGAGGAAGTACAGTTGCCCCTGGTGGTCCCCTGCCCTGTTCAGGGGTGAGAGGACTCACTGAACTGCAGAGGTGGCATCTCTAGAGCGGTGTTTACACTTTCCCTCTCACCCTTTGTCTGAACTTAGCTAGTTTTGTCCAGCTAGAAGATGGACAAAACTCTTCAGTTCCTCTCCTAGCACCTTGCCGGCAGGACCTCCCAGGCAGAGCAGAAATGTGTGCTGTTGCCTCAGAATTCCCGAGAACAATGAGAAGCCTCCAGGCTTGGTGTCTTGCTAGTATCCATGTCAGTGGCCATGCCTTCAAAGGAGGCTATGGGGCACTCTACCTGTAAGCAGGTACCCAGCTGAACCTGCACCTTTACATGTTTCTTTACAAGTGATTAATCTACAAATATGTTCTCTGCTATCACACTTGTACACCAAGGGCTGAAATCCAGCTACAGTGGCATGGAGGGCAGGAGTTTTGCTGAAAATTTCTGAGTGAAGTGACCCAGTTTCTCTGTGCAAGTGCAGCACTGTTTACTTTCGTTCGAGGCGGTTCCACTTGAATCCCAAATGTGTTTCTATTCATATATATTCAGCAGTAGGACCTTTTAAGACATATTTTTCCTTTCCAGTTGAGGCAGGGATGCATCTACTTTTTTCCCCTTCTTCACCTATGCTCACTTTGTGCTGCTCTGTTTACCTGCAGAAGAAGTTCCTGATGGAGAACAGGATAATGACAAGCTGACCAAGTCTCCACCCCCTCCACCTCCACGGCGCAGTTACCTGCCAGGGTCAGGACTAACGACAACGAGATCAGGAGATGTCATCTATGCAGCCAGAAAAGAGGCTGCTGCTGTCAAGGTTTGATGATTCAGACTCTAGGCAATCAGACTGTTGAGAAGTGGCTGGCACAGAGAAGCATCCCCAGGCTTGGGTTGTGTCTATAAACCACAAAATAAGTTGGGACAGAGCTACATCCTGGAGGGCTACTGAAACTGCTTACCAGGAAACACTACTGTTAGGCCAAATGAACAAGTGAGGTTTGATCAGTTCTGTTTACAGGAGTCTTGCTGCTCTTATATCCTAGCAATGCAGAAGGCAAGTCACAGGCTGCTTTCATTTAGAGTGGTAAGAAGATTAAAAATAAAAAAAGCTTGCCTTACACAGATGGGGAAGATCAGCTCAGATTTGAGGGCATTTTTACAAAAATATTGCAAATTAGTTTCTTTGGGCTTCCTTTCCCCATCTGTTCTCTGAAGGAAGTGGAGGCAAGTCCAAGTTAGGAAGCTTTTTAATCTATGAACATGCTATCACATCAGCAATATTGGTTGCTTTTAAACTGATGAAGTAGCAGTCTCTTTAAAAAGGAAGAGGGACCTTGCAACATGGGAGTTGCAGTAGTGTTGAATTTTCTGTGTTTGCTTTGCATCAGGAAGGCTCAACTATATTGTCTGACTGTGCTTTCTCATCCCCTTGTAGGAATGCAGTGAAGATGCTGGGCAAATAGCACAATCCAAAGCCCCTAAAGAGGATCAGGCGTTGTCTCGGAGCACAGGACATGATGTAGCATCAGCTGCAAAAGATGAAGAGGAAGAGGAAGGAGATAAAATAATGGCAGAATTACAGGTATGCCTTTTGGATTGCACATGAAGACACCTGTGCCCGATATCATTTCTAGGGCCTCAGCACAATTTCTAGCTCAGAACGTGAAGGAAAGTAGGTCTTCCAGTCTCACCCTGTCCCACTTTATTGTACTGGGTGGTACATGTTTTGTAAGCACCGCCCAAATTTTGTTCAAGAGGTCTGGAGCTAAAAGAATGGTCAAGAATGCAGTGGTTGCCACTGGAGAATCTTACACATGTAGATGGGACAAGTAAAATATTGGTATGCTTTTGGCATGATTGCTCCTGGCCTAGCATTTCTCACTTAGTACCAGACCAGCAAGGTGGTGAGAGTCCGTCATTCATGTTAACATCGGTGGGAACAGAGACTACGGGGTCTGCTCCTGGTGGGCTGCGCTCACTTGTTCTGTGCTATGGTCCAATGTTTCCCAGAGTGTTTGAATGTTGAAACATTTGCTGTTCCCTGTTGTGTAACTGGTACATTACTCTGCCAGTGGCATAGAAGTAGTGCTCTCTTGCTGGTCCTTGGCTTGATAGCACATAGGCTGGTTTAGTTCAGTGATGGTGATGCTGCACTAAAAGCCAACTATTCTAGCTACCATCAGCAAGCTCCGGCTTCCCAGGGGCACCATCTGTTCTCTTCCATGCCCACACAAGGAAGGGAGATGTGGATCAGCTTGACTAACTGGCTATAACTTCTGATGTTGGGGTGTTTCAGAGCACTGTTAATGACATGAGATGATCCCTGCTGTCCACCTGCCAAGAGGTGGGTTTGATGCTGCCCAGGGAGCATTTGCAGCACAGGAGATGCGGACATTAAGCAATAACCATTACACACGATGGGTCCACCCTGCCCCTTTGCTCAGCTCTCACCCACCAGTGCTTCAGACAGCTGGTTTGCAGGGAGGGAGAACGGTGGTTTACCCTTATCCCCCGTTTGTGTGCTAATGGCTAGTGCAACAGGAGAGCTGGGGACAGTGAAACTGTCACATTATGTCCTGTCTCTAGGAAAGCAACCTGGCTGCCTTGCAACTGGTAACAATGAAGTGGAGGTTAAGGTCTATAAAGGGGGGCTGAGGGGAGCTAAAGAGGAGAAATAGGCATGGTAGCTCAACAGGGAATGAGTGTTTAAATGCTAGTTTGGGGCATGAGCAGTGCTCATTTTAAACAAATACCAAAATATCAGGTATATTTTAGAAGGTTGAGAGAGTACCATATTTTAGAAAGGGCAAACTGTGTGATCCAGGAGCTACAGGCTCATTAGTCTGATATCAGTCACAGGCAGAATGGTAGAAAATCAGGGACAGGATTCAATCAGTGAAGAACTAAAGGACAGGCATAAACGGTTATGCTAGTAAACACATTGTAATGGAACACAGATCTGTCAAAGCAAACAACACTCTTTGATCAGGTAACAGGTTTGACTGCTTAAACTGAATTGTATACCTATAAATATTTTTGTAAAAGTCATTTGATCAAACATCATACAACATTCTGATAAAAACCTAGCACCACAGGATATACAAAAAAAAAACTATCATAGGATGATTGAGAGCTGTCTGGCTCTGAAAGTGCTGCCCTTGATACAGGTGTTTATAGTCAGGTCCCACAGGGATCAGCTACAGGCCCAGTGTCACTCTGTATTTTCATCAACAGCCTGGAAATACATTTAAAATCCTTACTGTTTAAATCAGGTTAATGCAAACTAGAGCAGGTAGATGATAGCAATCACTTAATGGTCATAATACATTCACTGAAATATAAAGTCCGCATGAAGAACAACAAAATATAGGCCAGACCACAACTGCATGTCTTGGAAAGAAACAGGATTTGCAGTAACAAGTTGCCAGGACCTCCCAGGTCAGCGCTGTTGCCACAAAATTAGTGTCTGCTTTGGGTGTACATGTGACAACAGGGAGTGTTTTTATCTCTGTGCACAGGATCAGTGAGATTTGCACTGGGCTGCTGCATCCATGATTAAGTCCCCCATTTGAAAAAGCTGTTAAGAATATGAAGGTTCAGAAGAGACTTGAGTACAATGTGGAGGTACTTTCATGGGAAGTACCTTTTTAATCTAGGAGGAAAAGGCATAATAATAATCAGCTGCTGTAGCACAAACTGTATTTGGACACTATTACAGATATTCAAAGCAAAGGTGATAAATAAACAAATTACCACGGGAAATAGTGGATTCTTCGTCACTTAATGTCTGAAGGACTTTGAGGATGCTTTTGTAGATGGTATGCCTAACTCAAGAACATATCACTGGTCTCACAATTGGGTAAGCTGGGGAAAGGCCATATCCTGTATTATGAGGAGTGAGACTACTTCTTCTAATAGTTCCATGTTGTCTTAGATACTCTAGTCTATAAACACACACAAATAGGATGTAATGGAAAACCAAAAGAAACTCTACACCCTGATTTTTGCACTGGATTTTTTCATTATTGTTACTTTTCTGATTTTGCATAAACATGCAATACATATGAGGAATACAGTATTTAAAGAACAGCCCTGATTCTAATCTGTAATCAGGGCTATTTATTCCATGACAGTTGCCAGGAATTAACTGATTTCCCTGATACATGTTATAAGAGTATAATCTTGCATATCACGGTGTGTTTGACTCCCGTAAGCACTCCTCCCTCATTCTTCTGGCTGGCAGAGGTGTCCTGCCTGTACATCTTACTGAAGGCAGACCATGCCAGTAGGGACCTGCGGAAATCCTGGTGATGAAAACTCGCAGCCAGCATTGTGCTGTGGTGGCAGTGATAGTTCTGTGCCTCCGGGAGCCAGTTGAATAGAGAAACCCAAAGGAAATGGAAAGAGGATAGCAAAATAAAGCGCTGAAAAGTCCAGGCCATGCCCTGGGGTACACATGGTGGGAGGCCAGTGGTCCCCAAGCCCATATATTCCATATGGGACTGTCACCATCTGGAGTGTTAGTGAAGACTGTGGCAGACACATGTCTCCAGGTCTAAAGTTTTAATAACAGTTTGTGTGGGGAGAAGTGGAGTTATGTAGCTCTTGCATGATTATCAGCCACTAGGAAGTAGGTACTGTCACAAACACAAAGTTTGTCGTGGGCTTCCTACTTAAGTTTGGATAGTTTGCAGCACCTCTGTGTGCCTTCATCTCCCCATCTGTAAAAACAGAAATCAATCTCATCTCCCTGCAGGGAACATTGAGATCAGTGTGATGAGTTTGAGCACAATCTTGGCAGACTGGAGGGGACATCCTATTTCTCTTAGTCTGATAGTCTAAAATCTCTATTATCTCATGAGCTTGTAGATAGTATTGTTGAGCTGTGAATGTTACAAACAAATGCTCTCTTTGAAGTTGGTCATCTCCAGACTTTTCTGTGTAAAAGCTCTTGGTCTCCTGATAACCTGTAGTATTTATTTCCTAGGCTTTCCAGAAGTGCTCTTTTATGGATGTAAACTCAAACAGTCATGCTGAACAGTCCAGAAATGACACACATGTTAAAGACATAAGGCCTGGGACTTTAATGCATCACAAGGAAAAGAAGGTAACAAGTGGCGTTTGTAAACATGCCACCCGGTCTTGGCATAACCTTCTTTCCTTCAAAACTAATCTTATATCTTGTGTCCTGTTCTCTCTAACCCCCACCCACCACTGCTCAGTGGTTTCCTTCCTTTTATCTCAGTATGGCTCAGAAAAGCTTATGTGGAACATTATATCAGTCTACATTATGTGTCTCATCAGCAATTACACAATGGTTGCATGAAGTTTTATGATTCCGTGAAACCAAAATTAAAAAAGGATCCATCAGTTTCTGCCAAAGAGATGCTCATACTCCTTAGAATATCCTTCCAATGCTGTTCTGGCAATGGATGGTGAAGCATCTCTCCTAAGTTTTGTTCTTGTCTTGAGGAGAATCAGTGGTTCCTCTCAATCTCAAGAGCCACTTTAGAGAATTTCTGCTTTATTTTGTTTTATTTGTTGGTCCCAGAAATAGTTATTAGATATTCAGAAATCTCATTCAGTTTATTGGAAGACAGAGTCAAGGTGGATGGGCCAAATTTGCCCTTACTCTGAAAGTTAATGGCCAAGATTCACTCTTTGGTCACGGGACTTAGAAGAGGTATCACGTGTCTGACACTATAGCCAAGTTGGGGTGAATTTCACAGCTGTGTCTGGACTGGTGTTGTCAATTGAGTTGACTGGTCTTAGTGGGCAGCCAATGTGCACGATGAAGAAAAGGACAAATATTTCTACCTTTGTAGACCTCTTTTTTAAGTTTAAGAATAATGAATTGAATCATTGCTGGGTTTAGGGGGTCATGCAGGCATGACAACTTGTCAGCCAAATGCCAGCTTGCAATGATGGGGGGTATGGTAGGGAAGGAAACACAGCTCTTCAGTACAGCATTTCAACTTTGTCATGCATGTTGTGTGTGTATGCAAATTGCAAATAGCAGTAGTACCTTTTCTGACACAGCATGATGAGTAGCTCCCAAGGATTTTATAGGAGACATTGTACTTCAACTTCATTTAACAGAAACTGAGGCAAGGAGAGAGAAAATTACTTTGCCAGATCCCCAAGGGAGACAACCCAGCTGCCCTAAACATAGAATCAGAATCATAGAATCATAGAATCGTTTAGGTTGCAAAAGACCTTTAAGATCATAGAGTCCAACCGTCAACCATGCCCGCTAAACCATGTCCTGAAATGCCTTGCCTACATGCCTTTCGAACACCTCCAGGGATGGTGACTCAACCACTTCCCTGGGCAGCCTGTTCCAATGCCTGACAACCCTTTCAGTAAAGAAATTTTTCCTAATATCCAATGTAAACCTCCCCTGGCGCAACTTCAGGCCATTTCCCCTTGTCCTATCACTTGTTAATTGGGAGAAGAGACCAGCCCCCACCTTGCTACAGCCTCCTTTCAGGTAGTTGTAGAGAGCGATAAGGTCTCCCCTCAGCCTCCTTTTCTCCAGGCTAAACAACCCCAGGTCCCTCAGCCGCTCTTCATAAGACTTGCTCTCCGGACCCTTCAACAGCTTTGTTGCCCTTCTCTGGACACGCTCCAGCACCTCAATGTCTTTCTTTGCAGTGAGGGGCCCAAAACTGAACACAGGATTTGAGGTGTGGCCTCACCAGTGCCCAGTACAGGAGGGCAATCACTGCTCTAGTCTTGCTGGCCACACTATTTCTGATACAAGCCAGGATGCTGTTGGCCACCGTGGCCACCTGGGCACACTGCTGGCTCATATTCATCTGGCTGTTGACCAACAGTCCTTTTCCGCCAGGCAGCTTTCCAGCCACACTTCCCCAAGCCTGTAGCGTTGCATGGGGTTGTTGTGACCCAAGTGCAGGACCTGACACTTGGCCTTGTTGAACCTCATACAATTGGCCTTGGCCCATCGATCCAGCCTGTCCAGATCCCTCTGTAGAACCACAGTTAGCTGCATCTGCATAGGGCACTGCAGCCGTAAAGCACAAGGTGACACCTAGATGGTGGTGTCTGATTTATTAGCATCAAAATCCATACTCCCTCAGAAGGTACTGCTGCCAGGTCAGGGGACTGCACACAAGGACTTGGCTTGGAGCTGCCCAAACAGCAGTTCTGGTCTAAAGCTGCAAACACCTGGCTGGGTGAGGGTACAAGTTCATGGGTATGAGTAACAGGGAAAATTGCTTTGTTGTGGAGTGTATGACAGTGTTACGGAGGAAAAAAAGTGTGAATGTATCTCTATTCATCCTCATTACTACTGGGGTCAAAATGAGATGATCATATTGTTACATGAAAACCTGAGCCACCACACAAGACACTGTACATCCTGTAGCACAAATGTTTCTTTGAAAGGTGCTGCCAAGTAATTGCCATAAGCTGCTATTTATTGGAATAACACAGAGTCCAGGAAATTAAGGTTAATGAGATCTGGTTTTGTCATCTGACATGACAAAGTGTTTATTGGCTTTAAATATGGAGCCTTATGGTCATGATAAACTCATAGAGGAAATGGATTTTGTTATGGTTTTATTTTTTAGTAGAAAGGCAGCATTTCGTAAAATGAGATATGTTGTACAATGACACCAGGAGATGTAGCACTGATGCTTGGAACAAGAAGTGGAACTTGCAAAAGAAGATACAGAGAAATGGGCACTCAGTCACTGACTCAGCATATCCACAGGCCACAAGTGCCATTAAGTGGCCTGCCCTAATTCTGGGAGCTCTGACATGTAATGGGACTGGGAGGCACTCACCACTTAGCAAGTCTGGGCCTGGGGTGATCACAAGCCCTGGTGGTTTGTTCTGATACCAGCTCTCAGCATGAAGTGCAGAGAATGTCAGCCTGCCCACTGATGCCTCGCTGGCTGTGGCTGCCTTGCGTGATAGCTCCTCCTCATTTAGAAATACGAGGGTTGTCAAGGTATCTGTGGAGCGCTGCACAGCCTTGTTACTGCTAATAAGCCTTTGTAGAGACGAACTGTGACTCTGGTCTATTGCTGACTTACTTACTCCTACATTTTGATTGTGTGTAAAGTTTTTCTGTGTAAAATCCTCAGACAGTATATAAGAAAAATATCAAATGAGATGTAGAAACTATACCTTGTGAACCTCTGTATGCATGGGGAGTGCATGCACTAGCCAACCTGTGGATTTCTGTACCGTCACTCATTCATCTCAGCTGGGATGGCAACTATCCTGACTGATCCGCACATCTTGATGCTCATATAAGTATAATCTGTCCTTCTGGTGCATTAGGAGTCAGCTTCTAGTCTCAAGCAATGTCAGCAGTAACACTTTTGGCTCACTGCCTTCAGGCACTCAGGGCCAGATTCATTTCCTTCTTGGCGAGCCATCTTTTGACTGTAGATTTCTCTTTTGCTAGTTCAGAGGCATGGTGTCTCTTCAGGTCATTCCCTTACCCTGATGATAGGTGTTTATCCTAAGCTGTCACTAGCACTTAGCAAACCAAGCCCCAAAGAAAAGCCTGGTATTGTGAAACAGCAACTCCAGGGGGAGCTCATTTGAAAATAAAGAGAAAAGTCCCCTTAAATTTGCATTGCTGGGAATATACTACTTTTGAGCTAGTGGATGACCTCTCTGTGTGATGTTTGGAGTATAAATGTAGCTCAATGTTTCATTCTGCACTTCCACAGGCGCTGCAGGGTGCCGCTGGTTATTTTGAAGGAGTACTTTTAGCTGCAGCAAGGATTTAGAAATGCTCAGGCTGTGATCATATTGACTGTGCTGCTCAGGTGTGAGCAACATTAGAAGCAGCAAAATGTTGTAATTTGAAAATCAGCTTTTACCGGTACAAAACTTCCTTTCAGGGTAGCCAGACTCTCGCATTTGGCTCTCCAGTGAGCTAGCAAGCCATAGCGCCCTGCTGTCAGCCCTTCTACATCAGGCTCCCTTTGATGTGTCCCAGCAGAACTTAGTCGGATACTGTGAATCTTTTCAACTTCAATCTTATACAAACTAGGGATTTTTTTTTTTAGCTGGCAAGTGAACAGGTCAAAGTAGCACTGTGTTGGAAATAAGGTAATTGGTGTGCTTTTGCATATTCTGGAGGCCTTGTTAAAACAGGAGCCCTAGATAACAACCCATGCTGGCCATGTGCACAGCACTGAGCAGTAACATCATGCACTGTTCTGCCAGAATTTGGAATTTTGCCCCGAAGAAAGGCAGGAATCAGATGACAACTTCAGACATGCCTCTGCAGCAGTAAACAGAGTGGTGAGTTCACGAGGTCTGCACTTCCCCTGAGCATATGATGATTAATTTGGGGGAAAAAAAGTCCTGTAAAGGTAACAGCCCTGAATAACTAAGTAATCCGACTTTCCCCCTTAGGTGTATGGGGCTACAACAGGATCTCCCACAGATAGTGACCATCCTAAAGAGAAGAGGGAAGGGAAAACTGAAGAAGAATTGGGTTCTGATTCATCCAGCACAGCTGAGAGTAAAATTGGCTTTTCAATGAATGACAGTCCTACATTTAGCAAGGGTTTGTTTGTAGACAGTAGAGACTATTCTAAGAAAAACCTTCAGAACATGAGCACAAACCTGTCTGGTGTCAGCTTGCTAGAGGATGACAAACGAAGAGGGTCTCAAGATATTTTAGGATCCCATTTTCCAGCTGTTGAAACTGGAAAACAAAAGCCAAACTACAGACTCTCACGAGATGCTCACCAGGGCCTGCCGCAGGGTGAAGCCTTGCAGAGCACAGGCAAGCATATCCCCATCAGCAGCGTTGCCCCTCTCATGAGGCACACGCAGGAGGCTACGGGGCCTCAACCTTCCTCGCAGGAGCAAGAAGCTTCTGCAGTCAACTACAATCAGGTTGTGCTAAGACCCAAAGTGTCCAGAAGTAACAGTGTGAACAGCATTGAAGAGACAGAGTCTCCAGCTAGCTCTCCAAATGAAGACAACCCACCCACAGAAAACATTGCCTTCATGATTACTAAAACAGCCGTCCAGGTCCTTTCAAGTGGGGAAGTTCACGATATAGTCAGCCGGAAAGGTGGAGATGTGCAAACAGTGAACATCGATGCGAGAAAGGACATGGCATCGGAGAAGGGTATCCCAGAAAACACAGACAGCGAAGAGCCGGTGGTGTGTCTGGACAAAAAACCCGTCATCATCATTTTTGATGAACCGATGGATATTAGGTCAGCGTATAAGCGGCTTTCTACAATTTTTGAGGAATGTGATGAGGAGTTGGAGAAAATGATGACAGATGAAAAGATAGAAGAGGAAGAGGAGGAGGAAGAAAACGAAGCACATGAAATCCCTGAGAGCCAGAAGGAAGAACCACCGGTCGTTAATGACAGAAAAGCAATTGCGGACTATTCAGTGGCTCACGGTCTCAAAGAGCAGTACATATTAAACGTCCAGTCTTCCTCTGACTCTGCAGAAACCAGACCTCCTGCAGAAGAGGAAAGTACAAAGACGAATTTTAACAAATACCGTCAGATCTATGGGCTAAACACAGAAGCAAACTTGGACTCTGCCGATCAGTTTGGCAGCAGGCAGGATTCTAAGAAAAAGTTTAAATTCAAATTCCCTAAAAAGCAGCTGGCTGCTTTGACGCAGGCGATAAGGACAGGAACCAAGACTGGGAAGAAGACCTTGCAGGTTGTGGTCTATGAAGAAGAGGAGGAAGATGGGACCCTGAAGCAGCATAAGGAAGCAAAGAGATTTGAAATCACCAGGTCTCCACCCGAGGACAGTGACAAAAGTCCTTCTGGGAAGCAAGAAGGACTCCCCGGAGCTGCAGTGTCCATGTCTAGGACTGACGAAATTCGACAGAGTACATACCGAACGCTAGACAGCCTTGAGCAGACCATAAAGCAGCTGGAAAACACCATCAGTGAAATGAGTCCAAAATCTATCCCTGAAAACACATACAGCTCTGAGGCAAGCACTGTCCCCTTCTCTGCCCAGATAGTACCAGAGACCCCATCCCGAGAGCTTGTAGTGCTGGATGAGAGCCTTGCTGGCGTAGAGCCCCCTCCGTCAATCCCAGCCACTTCACGTAAGGTACCTTAGTCCAAGAAATCAAACCTCCAGCTGCTTTCTAAAATCTGCAATAATCACCATTAAACAAGAGGGTCTTGTGATTTGGTTGCTTCCTTTCAGGTGGCTTGTTTGGGCTCCCCACAAGGTGTCTAACAGCTAATAGACCACTGGGTTTGTTGGTTTTTTATTTTTAATCTTTGCTGCTGATTGGTGATGGGCAAATGCAGGGGAGCTGGGTCGAATAATCTGCTGTGTGAAATGACAAGCGTCACTGACATGAAATCCAGGCTGATCAGTAGCTGAGCAGTTTTCTCCATTGATTCTGGAAATTAACACCTGTGGTGTGAAGCTCCTGAACTTTCCCTGCATGTAGTACTGTGGCTTTTTTTCGGCGCATGGTGTGCAGTCTCCTCTTCAAGCACACCGGTACTGATCACGCCTTCTCCTTGTCTCCCCTCCCTGCCCCTCCACTCGTTTCCGCAGGGCTCCAGCGCTGCCTCGCAGACAAGCCGGATGCCGGTCCCCATGGCTTCGAAAACTAGACAAGGAAGCATGGAGAAAGCAGGCAAACAACACAAGCTGCAGGATCCACGCCAATACAGACAGGTAGTTTTACCCTAAACCCAGTGTTTGGATGGACATTCCATGTTGTTTGTTTATTTAAAAACTCCAGTAACTGACTGAGATTATACCAAATAACGGACGCCTGACTTTCGAGTGAGGTCTAACTGGACGTCCTGGATCCTGGGGGCATGACAGTATCTACTGATCTTTTTCACCATGCTTGTGCATGCATGTCTGCAATAAAACACCTGCTGCTTTTTTTTCTCTTTTTTTTTTTTTTTTTTTTTCCTTTTTGTTTTTTCTTAAACTGTGGTATTCAGCTGTAATGTTAAGATGTCAACTACCTGTTTACTTTCCCTTTGGTAAATGTGGCGGTTCCTTAGGAGAGCTGGGAATGCTTCTGTTCAGAGTGTCTTTACAGGAAGCCTTGGACACTAACCTGTCGGTGTAAGAGAGGGCAGTAGATGCACATTAACTCTCCGGCCAGACATGTCTCTTCACACGTTAATAATCCCGAAGCATGGCCAATGTAGTGACCGGTCCTTAACCCATAGGTGGCACCTTCTCACAAAAGCTTTGTTGGCTCTTTCTCTCCGTCTATGCACTCTTCGTTGGGCACTTTGGGTTTTCTACCAGGTCCAGTCCATGGCTGCAAGACTTAGCTCAGGCCTCAAACTGTTAATTCTTGTTCTCTGTAGGGCTATTTTCCCAGGTCCTGTTGGTTTATCGTGTTACTGGCTTTCTGACAAACTGTCTCCTGCCGTCTTTATTTGCAGGCTAATGGAAGTGCTAAGAAAGCTGGTGGGGACTATAAGGCTACTTCCCCTACCCTACCTGCTTCTAAGATCCCAGCCTTTTCTCCCACTTCTGGGAAAAGCAGCTCAGCACCTGCTTCTAGCGGTGACAGCTCTAACCCTCTTAACCCACCTACTAAAACCTCCATTCCTTCCTCTAACCTTCTCGGTCCGCAGACAGGTCGCATAACTTACTCTACCTCCCTCATCCCCTCTCTCTCTAACGGCTCCTCCAAGTTCCAGAGCCCCACTTACCCAGGGAAAGGTCACCATCTCTCGTTCTCACTACAGACTCAAAACGGCCGGCCACCCCCTCCTTCCTCCTCCTCTACCTCCCCCCCCTCCTCTACCTCTCCCACTTCACTGAACCAAGGTATGAAGAGCATCAGGACAATCCACACACCTAGCTTCACCAGCTACAAGGCGCAGAACGGAAATGCCGGCAAGTCCACCCCATCCACAGCCAAGGAGCCATCCTAAAGGCTAAGCACAGCACGCGTGCAAGTTCACCAAGGCTTTTTGTTCATTTTCAAAGAATCTGCAGCCAATATTTTAACCAGGGAATGTAACCATTTTGCTGTATCGCTGGAGGCTTAATACTAATCACGTGCTAAATACTGAATTACTACACTAGATTAGAGTGAAGCTTTTTTGTAAAACTCTTGTTGCTGTTGTAATGATAAAAGTGTTTTCTTGCTATAGGCAGCACCTCTTACAAAAAAGTGTGAAGGTGTGTGAGTGAACTTGACTGCGTGTGCACAGCGGTGTACTGAGCATGGGAAAATGTATGGTTAAAAATTTAGTAAGTTGTTTTGTATAAAGCTATTTTTCATTATGGGGACTAGAAGTGAACAGAGATATACTGAAGTGTGATTATACACAACTGTAAAACTGAAACTAAGATATTTTTCTTTTATTTTGGTGTTATTTAGCTTTGTTACAGATTTCTATTTTTGTCAACAAATGTCATGGTTCCTTTCGAGATCTTTTTGCCAAAACATTTTGATACTATTGTAATGTACATTTGAAAGTAGGATGCTGGACAGTAAACCTCTACACAAGAAACAGAACAAGACTGGTCTTAGTGTATATGAGGCAACTCAACCTATTGCACTGCCATTCAGATTATATTTAAGAATTTGCCAGCCAAGGAAAAAAAAAAATAAATTCTTTTACACATATAGGTAGTAGTTGCTGATTACTTTTTTTCTTAGCTAAATCCACCCTTTTTCCTTCAGTTTTATTTCACTGAGACCTGGTAACCCATTAATGTATTGCATTGTGGATTTTAAAATGTACACTTCTGTACTGTTCTGTATACTGGCAAACTTTTGTACATATCTATAAATATATATAAATAAATAAATACTGTATGTGGCTGGGCACATAGAGTAGTTTTACCACACCAAAGTTAATTTTTATGCATGCTTGAAAATATATATTGGGAAGGGTTGAAAAAGATGGCTATCAGTCAAATAGGAAAAAAATGCAAAAAGCTTCCATAGCTCATGGTTTTGTAAATAAATTTATTTGTATAACACCATAATGTAATATACAGAACTATGATAAGCAAAGATCTTTACAAAAATAAAGGGCTGCATGCTTATATATTTGTATCTTGTCACTAGTAACTTTTATAATGGTCTCAATTAGCTGTTAAACTGTTTGCCTGAGAGCATTAAACCATCAGGAGAAAAATTGGCTTTATTTTGCCCAGATTAAAGCCATACGTAGGTATTAATTTTAAAATGGGGTCTTTCAAATTTACCTGGGCAAAAGCTAATTGCTGGTACTACAGGTTAGAAAGCTAGCAAGAAAAAAAACCAAACCAAAAACAAAACCAAAAAACCCCCACCTGAACCTTTGACTGAATTTCATCTCTTCCACCTCTAAGTATTCTGTTTTATTCCTCCTTGTGAAACAGGAAGTTTCTTAAAGGTGTCATTTCAAGGCTGAGCCCTCAGACTGCACATCCCTTGCAGCGGGAGCAACGAGTTAACATTTACATTCTTTAATACCTCACGAACACGACACACAGTCTAGTTCCCGCAGGGTCACGCCGAGTGCCATTCCCTCCGCTGGCACGGCAGCCAGGGCACGCAGGACACGGAGCCCCAGCGTCAGGCTGAGAGCCGAGCCCAGGACAAAGCTGGGTGGCTCCAAAGGCAAAGCGAAGCGTAAGGCGCAGTTCGGAGCGCTCACACTGAACCACTGGAGCGAAGCCAGTTCCGTTGCAGCCCGTACAGAAAAGCCTGGGCTGGGAGCAGCTGATTGGGGTGGGAAGAACCTCTCAAAAACTGCCACACTGCACCCCCTGGACCACGCACTTCCCATGAGTGTTCCTACCATCTCAAGTGCTGCGTACGTTACTCCCTTGCTCGGAAGGGAACGAGCCTGAGCCAGTGCCGCATCTTGTAACCAGGTAGGCCTATTCCATGCAGCCACACAACAGACAGCAAATACAAAGAGCAGCAGGAGGCTCCTTTAACGTACGCAGCCCAAATACAAGTTCAAACTAAGTGATGGACATACTAGGTTTTGTTCTTAAACTGTTAGTCTGACATCCCCCAGGGATCCGAGGCATTGAAAAATAGTAACCTGCCAATACCCGATCCTCTGTAACGTGAGAGCCGTCCCCCATGACCATCATACAGCCAGGCAGGGGCCATGACGGCAGACCTTGGCCCTGGCCCTCCTCTGCCCTGCAGCCCCGCAGCACGCACCCATGGGCTGCGGCTCTGGCACTGCTCCAGCTGCTGCTTCTCACAGCCTCTTCAGGCGAGGGGCTACAGCAGCATATTCTCCCCGTCTGTTTAAATTTAGACTCTGACAGTAGTTGTATAAATAACCAAGGGTCCCTGCACAGTCTCTGGGCGTGCAGTGGGCGGTAAGGCAGTACTGTACTCGACAGATAATTATCGCTTGTGGTGGCGAATGGGGAAATCGCCGTCGGGGAGCGAACACAACACCCACTCGTGGCCTCAGCTACACTGCGACATGCACGTCTTCCAGCAACCACCGCTTTTTGTGCGCCTCCACGTCTCGCCCTCGGTGCTGGGGTGCCGCACCCACCAGGAAACCAACCACAGGCTCGGAGCTCCCGCACCAGCACCGCTGCCGGGACCATCGGGAGTCGGGTGGTGTTTATTCCCTCCCTCCCATCCTGCTTGCACAGCAATGAAGTTGTCGGGCTTTCACAAACACAGGCAGGAAAGGGCTGCGTGCAGGGCTGTAGCTCAGCACCAGGAATGCTTTTGAACATTGGGCAGATATTTAGAAAAATCAGCAAGTTTCTAAATAAATCCCTTGAGCACAGAAGGAAGCGGCACAGGCCAGCGATTAAAAAGCCAAGTTTCTCACTGCAAACCAGTTATGAAGAAGTGGGTTTGGTGGAGGTGACTGCAGCTTGAGCTAGGGACAAGAACCACTGGGCAGCTACCGCTGCGACGCGGGGCTCGGCACTAACAGAGCAGCCCTCGGCCCCCAGCCGGCGAGAGGCCAGCTGCGTTCTTCCCCAGAGCTAGCCTGCGTTCAAAAAGGGGTATGGGAAAAGGAGCCCATCCTCCTTGGTGTCACCAGGGTGCTCTGGCACAGGCAACTCCACATCAAGCTCTTACCAGCTCCTGGGCAGTTTAAAGACAACAGAGGCTCTTCAGCAAAGAAGAGCCCAGCAGGGTACCACATCCCCAGGGTACCAGACCTGCTAGCAGTTGCATTTGCAGCTCAAGTCTCTTCTGTGAGCAGCCATCAAGTTGCTTTAGTTTGCAGCAGTCCCGTGGGTTCAGATGTGATGGGACCTCACTGCTCCGAAAGACCAGTAGTGAAGCGGCTCACTGCTCCCTTTCAAGGTGGAAGGAGCTAGAAGGCGAGCAGAACCTTCCTGCTGCCTGTTGTGGTCCGAGCCAGCCCAGGACTTCACAGCGGAGCAAGTGCCATCCCTGTGTGTCAGCTGACAATACCTATGTGGACCGCAGCAAAAACAAAGCAAGACAGCACCCAGCCCCTGCAATGGGCAGGCCACGGTGGTGGGAAGGCAGAGCAGAAGAGGATGCATAGAGCAGGGAAGAGGAGGGGTGTGCAGGACATTTCTGCCTAGAAACGTAGAGGGCCAAAATCCATCTGATCCCCACTAAGAAGCATCTTTTCTGCATGCTTAAAAACTCAGAGATGATTAAGGCAGATTTTTATGGTCTCATGACTGTGAGCCACAGGTACATGCACCACTTCAACGGTGGCAGGTCTGTTTCAAGTCATTCCCCCTGCCAGCCACACATCAGCCTACAGCCTTCTTTCCCCAGGCTGGCACAATTAATTGCTCGATTACTATCTAAACGAGAACAGTGTAATGACCTGGCTTTAAAAACAAGAACACAGCTTTTTGTAGCAGATGAGGCCACATTTCAAACTCTTTCATCCTGCCTGGGCGAAGTGGAGAGAGGTTCTCCTCAGATGTGGCAGACAGGAAGAGACCCTTATGCACAGCTCAGCAAAGGATTTTCCTTCAGCTCTGCAGCAGCACGAAAGAAGTTAAGAAACCCCCCGGACTGTGGCCATGTCTTAATTCCACATCATCAGTGCTGTACGTGATACTAATGGGGACCCTAACAAGCCCTTTGACAGTCTTAAAAAGCAGTCATACCGCACTTTCCAGCTACCAGATCCCAGCAAATGGATTTCAAACTAAATCACCAATCCTCACTGAAACAGGAACTGCTGTTTGGAACCATTTAAAAAATCCAAACACTATTGCTACCACCACAGTTCATCCTTTCATTATTTCGCCACCAGATCTCAGCTTAGACCCATTCCTAATGACTTGCAGCTCCACGCAGTCCTCAGACCAAAAGTACTTTCCAAGCCAGCTTGAATCCTCTTGATGAGTATAAAATAAAAAATGGGCACAAATGGACACATTACGAAATTCTGCTTAAACATAAAAAAAGCACCCCTTTTTACTGTGTGATCAAACACTGGCACAGGTTGCCCAAGGAGGTTGTAGAGCCTCCATCCTTGAAAATATTCAAAACCCAGCCAGCCCTAGCTCTGAGCTACTTGCTCTTGCCACACCTGAGCTGGGGCAGGACCAGGTGATCCCCAGAGGTCCCTGCCCACCTCAACTGCTCTGCAACCCCATGGAGCTGCCCATCCTCCTGAATCCAGAGCAAATACTGGCACCAAGAGTATTCACCTCAGAGCAGGCTATTGCACACATGCATTTCCCTTCCTGTGTCAGTCAGGCTGTCACCGTTCCCTTCCACAGGAGGAAGGGAAAAAACCAAAACAAAACAAAGAAGAAAAAAAAAAAAAGAAAAGAAAAAAAGCACCACAGGTAAGGGTCTGAAGTAGCTGCTGTTAAAATCAGGGCACAGCAATGGCTCCTAAAAATGTCTGTGATCTCAGTTGCCACACTGACTGGAATTTAAGGTGGCCCCAAATCTTTGCAGTCTTCAAAGACTGGAAAAAGCACCTATGTTTTCCCTGCCCCAGGTACACTGCCACATGCTACTTTCTTCAGGTGGAGCTCAATAATCTCCTCTCCCTCATATACCTGACAGATTGCTCCCTGCATCTCCCCTTCAAGTCAAGGGCTTCCCCAGAGCTTCCCTCCTTTCCTCTCTGCCTGCTAGGTTATCTCCTCCAAGACCCGACTTCCATGGAAAAGGCAAGGCAGTGGTGGTCCAAACTGCAGTAATCCTCTTCTTACACCCCCATGGATATCCGACTTCTGTCCATGCTCCTTCTGCAACAGCTCTGCAGCTTCCATGCAGTCAGTGCAGCAGCAGATGATACCACAGAGGCTGCCGAAGCCTTAAATTTGTACCTGTAGCATTGTCAGCCACTACAATTCCCATTCAGTGTTTATTTTTAAGTTCCTAATTTTTCAAAAGATCTTGTGTTCTATTTCAGTCAATACAATAAAAGTTCTATGTTCTCAAGCATTAAGAGTTGGCAGCCATGCATCTAGATTCAGGAGTTAAAATCATTAGTTATTTATAAACACAACAAAATGAAAATTAACTTGATACATCAAAATGGCTGTCAAATCAGGACCCCTTATGTACCTCCACAAGTATATTGCTTCATTAAGACGACCCCTGCGACCTACTGTGGATGCTTAGCACACACACTCTAACAAGCTCCCAAGACTAAGGATGGGACAAAATATGCCTCCAGTAAAAGACAATGAGTATTTGCTGATGAATAGCATTACAGAAGCATCACACCATCATATTTTGAAATCCCTTGTTCAAATACACTTTGGTAGTAGGACTGAAACAAAAATCATCATCAACTACTGTGTTTCACAAAACATACCCATTCTTCCTCACACTGCACACAGAAACACTGCTAATGCATCAGCTTCCTGTTGCTCTGGGGGGAAAAGATGTTTGAGTTTGCAAGGAGACCACAAGAACATGATTCGTTTTTATGTGAACTGGTACTAGATGCACCCAATTACGTGGTGAGAACTTTCACAGATCTCAACTGTTTTATCAAATGCTTTTCTTCACAGCCAATTTTTATAATTATTCCTCACAAGCATCACAAACACAGATCAAAGCATGGACTGTTACAGTCACTTTGGAAAGAAACGAAGTCTACTTAAAACCGTGTCAGCCTACACTTCCTAGTTACTGTAATTCCTTCTCATCTCAGTAACAGGATACATGCGTAAAAGTAAATTTTTTCGATGCTCATGAAGTTCATTGCTTATTTGTCATCAATACAGGTTTAATTCTCTGCCAAGCAACTGACAGTGTAAAACACGGGAACACCCAAAGCGATGAACAGCTGCTTTGTTTTCAAGTAGGTGTGCAAGAAAAGAGAACAAAAAATATAACCGGTAGAGAGTTCACACACAGAAGGGTTTTTTGGCTAGAAATTCATCTCCGTAGTTAAAACTATAAAAAAGTCGAAGACCCATACTACAGTATTGTTTTGAGTGGCAGATACTGGTATTTACTCCTTATGACTTGGGGATGATTACGGACATGGTTTTTTCAGTGCTACAAAACCAGCGCATTAAACATAAACCAACTTGCTACATACCTTAGAATCGGATTAGGTATCAAGATGAAAATATTTAACCAACCAAATCTCTCTCATATGCCAACCTCCACAGTCTCGTCCCACAAATAAAAAGATGTTAACAAGAAGCACCCTTCATCCAGGAGCAACTGCAGGTTTTGCGATCCTCAGAGCAGCTGCCAATTGCAACTTGTAAACGTGACATTTCAAAACCATTCATTAAAATGAATCCACGTCATGCAAAGAGTCACCAAAACAATTTTATTTCCAGTGTTTAAGTAGGTATGCACACAGGCATGATACAGGTTTGGATTCATTAGGTCTTCATGCAGAATTATATTCTCAATAAAAGAAACCAGTTCCATCCAGTATCCACTATCTACACGCCTATGTTACAACATTTATATCAAATCTGGTATCTGAAGAAAAGATACACATGTAATATGTACATTTAAGTTACTTATTTTACAGAAAGATTAAAAATTCAAGTCACATAAAACTCAAAATCTGTATTAAAATTGGAAATATAAAACTCCAATATTTACTGGAATGCCTAAGGAATGGAAGCTCTGTAGCCACCTGTGTTAACATTTGTAAAATGTAATGAAACTCGTTAACAATAAAATGTATTCATTTGTTTGTATTAAGTTTCTCTAATTTAACAATATGGCACCCTAACAAACCAAATGAATTTATGATGAGGCACTTGTTAGTGACTAAACCAAAAGAACAATTTTTCTGCATACTAATGTCAGGCCAACTCTCAGTCAGAAAACCATGTATATGCTACACAGCATGTTGCATCAGATGCTTTGTTCAACATTTGTATGCAGCCATCAAATATACTTTTTCTTAAAATATATATATATACTTTAACTTTAGTGTTCTTCTGGCTGTGGTAATGCACTGTGAAAACGTTCCACAGAGCATAGTGATGAAACCAGCCCAAATGAAGGCTGCATAACAACAACAGTACAGGAAAATATATATATATGTACACACACACATACACACAGTTACTGAGAAGTGTAACAGTAAGTTAATGAATTGCTGTAGTGGACATATCTCCCCATTTCAAAGATACTGGTAGAATCGAGATCTAACCACTTGGGTCCCAGAGAGTTTATGAGGATGGGCATCAACTGCTGGGCTGAAGTTGGTTTTGTTCATATTCTGATAGTTTTCACCATTTACCTGGTCTGATGGCTGAAATGGTCCCGAAGGTGGTGTTCTACTAATTAAAGTCAAGCTGCTGGAAGAACTGCCTTCATCTGCCTGCATCTCTGCAGATAAAGGCAGATCTACCTTTGATACATCTGCTAAGCTAGTGTTCTCAAGTCTGGGCTTTCCAGTTTCACCCGTATTAAGGTCAGTTGTGCTAGTGCGTAAACGTTCTCGTGCAAGCCAGTCTGAGATCGAGAGGTCCTGCGCCGGACATTTTGGCTTCAACCGATTCACAGCTGAAAGCTCAGATTCTCTCTCTCTACTTTGACTTGGCTCTTGAGCTTTCCAAGCATTCAGGACACTTATTTCAGCGAAATCCCTCTGTCCTCCAAGCGTATGCCTTCGCCTGATATTTTTTCTCTTTGCAGTCTCTGCAGAGTTAGCTTTTTGATTCCCAACTCCAAACATGTCATCTGCAGATGATTTGAGTCGCAGCTTTAACCTATCTGTAATTTTAAGTCTCCAGGTAGGTTCTTGTTTGTCAGCCTCATTTTTGGCTGATGTAGCTAAACTGCTTGTCGATCTTCCTTTTTTCATTATGTCGAACATTTTGGTCACAGTAGGCAAATCCTTCTCACTCTTTGCATCCCCTGAACCCTCACTGTCTGTTTTGTGCCGTGCAGACTTTCTCCTAGACAGTGTATCACATTCAATAAGTTTGTGTGAGCTAAAAAGTCTGCGACTCTCTAACTTTGGTGTTGAACTTCCCTCAGTACAACTTACTTCGCTTTCTTCAGAGTTCCTCCGACTGGTCTTTACCACTTCTGAAACTTTGCCCTTGGGCAGCCTTTCAGCAGCAGCACTGGTGGCAAAGACAGGGAAGTCACTTTCACTGTCCGTCTCCATAGGACGCCCTTCGCTGATCAATTCACTTCTTTCATCATCAGCATCTTCTCCCTTGCTTTCTGTCACTGACTGCACCTCAGGGCTCAGCATACTGGCATCTAACCCAGTTAGATATATAGTAGATGAAGTAGTTGAATAATCTGAGGTGATGGAACTGACATCAGCTGCTAAAAACTCATTGTGTTTAATTTCAGGGCTGGCTACTTTTTTGCATGAGTATCTGTGCTGGGAAGCCTGGGAGGAAGTGCTTAGCATAGTGCCAGAGTCAGACACTGTCTCCTCAACCTGGGAAGATGATTGTGAAATAGGCATTTTTGGGTTACTCTTCTGCATGGTTTGCAGACAGCTGAGATTTGGTGATTTTGTACATTTTTCGTGGTAAGGCAGTGAAGGTTCCTCTGATGGGATACTTTCTTTCTTTAATGATTTCTTTTCATCCTTTACAACATTCACATCTTTTTTACTGCTGTTCTCTTTTTCCTTCAGGACAAACATCCTCTGTTTTCTCCCTATCTCTCTCTCTCTTTCATACTCCCCTTTAGCTATGTCCTCTTTTGTTGTGTCACCATGAGATTGTTCTGCAAGCTCCTTCTTGAAAAACACATTATCCAACTCATCCTCTGAGCTGCTTGGTTGTGGTTTCTCTTTTGTTTTTTTCCGCTTGCGACTAGCTGCTGCAAAAATGGAGGACACAAGCAGTTCCTTGCTATACTGATCCTTTCCAGAACCCCAAGAACCCTGATTAAAAAAAAGGGAGAAGACATAATTATAAATCACAGCGAAACATTCTTTAGCCTGAGACTTTTTAAAAAACACATCCTGAGCTTCACAGCAGAAAGTCTGTCTTTATTCAGGAAATATTTCCATGCTCATTCTGTAGCCTACATGACATTGCCCAAGAAGTCAGTTTTCATCCTGAGAATTCCACTTTTTATCTGAATCCCTTCAACTTAACAAAGACTAGTTTGTATATACAGCTATTTAGTTTTTGATTGACTAATAAAGCAGGTTCCATTAAAGCAAGACAACCTTTTCAAGACTGGTTTGCAACAGAAACTGCTTCACAGATGAGGTCCCAAAAGTGTGGTTTCAATCCCTCCTTTCCAGGTCTTACCTATGTGAAAAGGCTAATTTCTCGAACTATTATTCATTTGATCTTTCACCTTTCAGGCTGAGTTTTTAAATTGTATCAGTTTATTACTTCCAATAAAATGAAAGCTATGCAAAACTCTAGTTTAGGCATAAGTACAGGAAATTAACAGAAATAAACTTCTTCCTGATTTCTGAGGAATCTACCTTTAGAATTGCACGGAAGCGATAAAGGGACAAGCCCAATTATTCCATTTTTCATAATGAATTAAAAACTATTTTGACTACACTGACATCGCCACCTGGCCACTTCAAAGCTATGTACCGTTCCCACTTACTGCCCCACTGCTACTTTTAAAAGAAGTGGGAGGGTCAGGGCAGGTACCACTCTGTCTTTGACTGCTGACCAGCACACTGCAGACATTTACAAGAATACAGCAATGGCATCTACTGGAAAGGGCAGTTGCTCACATCAGAGGCCTTTAACATAGTGGGACTGAAATTTGACATCTGTCTAGGGCTCAACAAGAGCAGCTTAGGTGTCAGCTACCTGAACCTAAGTCCATGTTCGGATATCTAGCCCACTCTCTGACCTGAGGGAAGGAAGACAGACCAGCAGTGATGGGCTACACCCAAAGTCTTTGAAATCCCAGTCACTTGTTACTATGCAGCACTAGAGAGAGGGAGAGAAATAGTAGGGGGAAGAGGTATCCTCATGCTAACAGCTTTAACAAAAAATCTGGGGCATCATTACTGAAAGGACCATCTAGTAATTCCAGATACCTAGTTAACAGAATAAGCTTAAAGACAAAAATGAGAAAGCCAATACATGCTAGTCATCATCTAACTACTCAGCTGTTGTCCAACAAGGTAATTCTCTGCTCCCTAAGCACAGAATCACAGCCCCATTTGACAGTGAACTGTCACAGGATGCCTACTACTGTAGCGTAAATGCACTGACCATACAAAGCAAAGCACTGAACAGATACAGTGCATTTAATACTTTTGCTCAAACAACTTTTTCTTGGCGCAGATTTCACTCCTATTCACTATCTCCTCAGAAATGAAAGAGGTGCTGGCAATGGTGGAAACTGCCACTATATGACATCCCTGGAAGTGTTCAAGGCCCGGTTGGATGGGGCATTGAGCAACCTGGTCTAGTGGAAAGTGTCCCTGCACATGGCAGGGGGTTGGAACTAGATGATCTTTAAGGACCCTTCCAACCCAAACTACTCTGATTCTAGGACTTCACAAGCCAAGGTCAAAGAGCCATACAATAATACAGTGGCTATATTGATCACAACAGCCTCAGCAGCAGTGTACTAATTTGTTGACAAGAATATGGACAGGGAAGACTTGGGAGAATCTTCTACTCAACCAACAGTCACAAAAATCCCTGGTTATCCAGAACCTCCTGCTCCATGACTGACAACATCCCATACTCTTGATGCAGAGCTCAGAGATCAGGACAGGGTGGACAGAAGACACAGATTAAGTCTTGCTGAGAGCCCCCAGGGAAAAAAGCATCTGAGAAGCCTGCACAATGACTACCCTACAGTGACTGCCTGGCATCCTGTACAATGACTGCTTATAGGCAGTGCAAAAGAACCCAGACGGCAGGTGACACTTCTGAATCTCTGTGCCAGTAGGCAAGTCCCAATCCAAAACTGACTGGGTGCTGGGGTCTACCATTTTCCAGGTGACCACAGTAATTCTTCTCACTACTCAAATGGCACTCTTGCATTAGCTACTGTCCCCATAAAGGATAGGTGAGCTCTGCACACTTTTTTTCCATGGGTTGGGAACAGGTAGGTACATGTCCTTCTCACCAAGAAGGGTATCAAGCAATGCAGCCAGCTGGAGCTCCACTTGGAACGTGTCTGGCTGCAAGCACGACTGGCTGAGCAGTAAGCAGGCTCCTGACCCAGGCAATCTGCATGCACCTGCACTGCTGCTCTCAGGCCCGTGACCGTGGTCTGACCGATGCTGTTGCTCTGTGCTGCTTGAAGGCAGTGCTCAGCGAGAGGCAACCTGCAAACAGTGCAGCGTCCCACCACAGGCAGCGTGACTTGGTGTCCTGGACGTTGGGCTTTTTTGAGGCAGCGGCTGAGCTACCAAGCATCTGGCCTGGCATCAAACCAATGAACTGGAAGGATGCATTAAGTCCTGTTCTCCCCTCAAAGAGGGGCATCAGTGATACACCTAGAATGCATGCCAGAATAAATCTGTATCATGCGCTCACAGCTGACTGAGGTCAGCTGCCTGCTGCCTTATCACCCAGTGCTACAGACATCCAGCGCTAGCAACTATTGAACAACAACAGCTTAAGAGACGAAAGATTTGTCCGTGGGTCAGATGAGAACTCTGTCGTAAAACTGAGGACTGAACTATTGCCCATGTTCTAGTCTTATTCACCCCCATCTACTAGGCTATCCTCCCAAGCACAGCAATACTTCCTAGGGAATTCTGCATACAACCTTTAAGCACAACCTTTGGCTTCCTGTGAGAGGAGAAGCTATTACCTTCTGAGGAAGAAAAGGCTAAATTCTATGTATACTTTTCTCAGTGAAATAGGGAAACACAAATACTGTCTTGAAGTAGTACACCAACAATGACAGGGAACATACTATATACATTTACCTCTACTAAATGAGATGCAGAAAGGAAGTAAGTGCTCACAACTGCAAGAGTTTGGAACAAAGCTGTTTATGCGTACAGCCGACTGCTTTGGCAGATGCAGTTAACTGCAAACAAGTGATACTTTTCCAATTTAACACTTCAAAATTATTTGATGAGAAAACAGTATTACCGCTTACTCAAAAAATTCTACATAAGCTCTATAGTACATCTGCATATAAGTGATTTAATAAAGCGAGCAAATATTTAACAGATTTCAGAAGCTTGTAATGACGTCATTTCACAAAATGATTTACCTTAGATTTTGCTGAGTCACTAGTAGCTGAATCTGTGGAAAAATTAAAAAAACAAACAATTCTGCTCAGTTCTGTGCAATTTTTTTGTTGTTGCTACAGACAATGCTGGACTTATGGAAAAAGACAAGCACAGAACAAAATGTGAAGCAAATAAAAACCAGAACAGAGTGAATAGTCAGAGCTCACAAAGATGCAAGCTGCACCACAGAAAGCCACCGCCATGAAAGGATGCTGTGAATTGTAGGCAGAACCAGCTCAATGATAGGAATGGCAAAGGAGCCCTGTTCTTCTAAATAAAAAACAGAAATACTAATGTTTATTCGATGTTTTAAGTATACAGCCCCTGCAAAACCGCAGCTGAGACACCTTTTCAGGATTGTACATGTACTCTCCTGAGATTCAGGATACACAAAGCAAAATTGAATGTCTTAGTACTGTTGGCTGCCCTAGGTACAAATCATGGTTCATGTAGTCATATTCTTTTTGTGAGTTTTTAAAGGAATTAAGTCATATTTTGTAGTAAAACCCCAATTGTACAACTCTCTCCACCTCTGACTACGTATAGGTAAAATTTTATTTTTAAATTGGCTAGATTTCAGCAGCTACCAGTTTTGTACTTTTCTATAACAAGCGCTATTATGAAATGAAAGATGGACACCATAGTTTTACTGTCTCGCAAAACCCAAGATTATACAATTATAAAGGGGGTAGGAAGGGGCTAGCACAATGGCTAAAAAATATGAACTTGGATGTGTTCCAGCTTTAGGGACTTTCTCCCTACGAAGAAAGGGCTGAGCCCCCTGCCACACCCCTTTTTGACACATGGCTAATGCTTTATGACTAGAAAGACTGGTAGACCATACCATGCTATTTCTCCTCAGGGTCTGCTTCAGAGATAACAAGAAACAGCAGAAAAACTTTTAAAAAGTAGCATTGATCTGTTTAAAATACTCTTAAAAGAAAATTTACAGCACAGATCAACTTTTTTTTTTTTTTCCATTTACAAGAAACGGGGGTTTCTGCAGACAAGGCAGCTACAGTGTGGGCAACAGTCCTCCTTCTTCCTACAGTTCCAGCTGTCCATCAGTGACATCACAGAATCCACTAATGACATCACCGTGTGATAGACTCCTCCCACTTCGCCTGTTACAACATCAGTATAAAGTGACTGTTTCAGTAAGTGCTGAACAACCCTTTGAAAACTGAAACAAAAGCTAGAGACGAAGGGATAACATTTGTGGGATACAACATGCTGGGTTAGTGCAATAGCATAGTGAAGGAAGGGGGGGAGGGGGGAAGTCACCAAAAAAGAGCCTGCAATGCTTGTCCTTAGCCACAAAAGAGGATGGCATTTATAAACAGAAGGAAATCAGCTTTAGTATAGACATACTGCAACATACTTATTAAAGTGTCCATCACTTAACAAGAAAACATAACTCAATTTTTTGCATTCCTAATGTTGGGAAGGAGCAATATTACAACACCACAAAAGATCAATCTTTCTGCCATCACAACAAACCACTTTGCAGCAGCATATCTGCTTCACCTCACGATGATGATTACATGGGTTACTGTGAACAAATAAAATAGTATGTGCAAGCCTCATCTTTTAATGATTATATTCCTGTTAGACAACAAAGTTTTCCAAATTATATCATGCATGATTATAAACAATTCAAGTCTTTAAGAAGTGTTAATGATCTTTTGGAAGAGAGAAAAATAGTTTATTAGTAAAAGAAAATAGGAAGAGAGAATTACAGTGAGTTAACAGAGTGGGTTTTTCTAGCCTATGGACCAACACTGTCCAGGCAAGAGTTACCTGATACGTCTCCAGGAGATACTCCCGTTCTTCCAATGTTGGTGAGTAAATGATCTATGTTTGGCACTGGCTGAGATTCTACAGTGTTTTCCTCCTGAACTGTTGTCTATAGTTAATAAACAAAGATGTCTTCATCATCGTTTCACAAATAGGTCATTATGATTCAACAGCATTTAGAAAATTGCATTATTCACCTGAGGACACGCTTTCCTCATGTGCTCTTATTTTCCCATTTTGCTTTATGCTTTTAAAACAAATGCATGGCTTGCTTTTTTTTTTTTTTTTTTTAAAAAATGATCATTACTGCAAGGACTGGAGAGCTAAAAAGGTGCTTCTGAAGAGCAAACCATACAGTGATGTAATAAGAAATATATAGACATTCTAGAGGCAGCAGAAGCAGATTCTAAACTAAGATAACAAGAACACAAATATTTATGACACAATACTTACAAGAGGTTCTTCAGCATCATCTTCTGTGAAAAACCAGTCATGCTACAATTTAAAATAAAAAAGGTGAAAAACCCACAGGAAACACAAACCCCAAATGTGGAACAATCAAACATGGACATTACTAAAAATGATATCCTGGAGTTCGAAGGATAAATACCAGACCCAAACTGGCCCAATAAGAGAAAAGCTGGTCGATCTGTGTATGATCTTATTTTTTAAATAATGAAATGCATCCACTTACTTTTTGGATGAGTGTTTCTACAATTTTATATTGGTCTGGCATATGCGTAACCATGTGTGTCATGTTATCATCAGATGTCCTCACGAGTGTTGGACCAAATACTATTGCCAGGTTTCTTGGTTCCATCTAAGAAATGAAATATTTCTACATCATGCATTTATAATGAGAAAATACAATAATATGGGCTATTAAAAACACTATTAATATATCTGAGAACCACTTTAAATAAAGACAAAGAAAAGGTTTTAAAGACACATTACTGACTCAGGTAGGATGTTACACTATACTAAAACTCTCCTATAGGCAGCTGCAATAAATGTAGCCAACACTTCAGCAATTCAGTATTCAACCTTCCTTAACCCACTGCAAGTAAACAAGCACAGAAAACTCAAGAACTCGGATATATTCTTTACAATTTCAGGGGGATTTTTTTTTTCTGCACATAAAGACTTATTTGTTTTGTCTAGAAACACTGATATTTTAAGAATTGTGGTGGTTTGTTTAGTTTTTGTTTTTTTGGCGTTTTGTTTTGTTTTTTAATAAAAAGGCATTAGTAGTTCCCTGGATTTTTTTCTGAAAATGTTTACACAACACACGAAAAAATTAAGCTGGTAATCAAATACTGTATTATGTCTACTGACAAAGAAGTCATTCAATTTGCATCTACTTTGGAGGAGGCGGCAGCAACCAATGTCATAGACCCAACACATCTATTCATGAGACAGACTCAGAGTTATGTGATCATGTCACAACATTAATCATCCACATAATTTACTTTTAATGTTACATCTCTGACAAATAATTCCAAGAAAGCAGCAGCAGAATGCTTACCTTCTATTTCTGATTACTTCTCTGACTTACAGTTTACTGTTGTGACATAGAACAAACCAATAATATATAGGAGGCAAGGTCCTTGCGCTTACCAGAAGGAAGCTGCAAACATGACACAAGTCCCTAATGCTCACTTTGACTTGAATTGTGGCCTTTGACAAGTCATACAATTTAGTATCACCTCACTCATCTAGCCTTATATATTCTGTAATATTAACATTATTTAAACAACTTTTACACAGCACACCAAAACCATAAAATGATAAATGAAGCTTTGCTTTAGGCATTGCACTTAAAAATGACATTTACTATAATTTCCTTATAATTTCAGCTATAATTCCACTAACGGTTATGATTTGTTAAATTTTATATATATATATACACACACACACACACATTTTTCCTTCACATTTAACTAGAAGGTATTATTTGCAGAACTGATGTTGGAACCTAACCATATTCATTTGAACTGAAGTGTTTTCTGATCTTTTAAATGATTTAATATTGGCCATAGGTTCCTCTATATAGCATCAATCGCATGAATTTTTTTCCTGTACCCTGCACATTAGTAGCCGACTAACAAGCCACCATGTTACCTGCCCTGAAGTAAGCATCCATAAGCACACCCATATTGTGCACAGCTTTGCATTCAGCTACCCCTCCCTGAGAGCTAAAAAAGGGGATACTATTATTGCATTTACTGTAGGATTATAGCGTGCACAGAAGCAGTTAACAAAAAATAACTCTTCCCCACCCCCTGAAAATGACAAAAAGCTATTCGTAGTGGTGGACTAAGATACTGTAGTGGTGAACTACCACCCTTTACATCATGAATTTTCTTTCTTAAAACCAGCCAAACCAGCACCTATGGCATCATCAAACATTCAAGTAATTACAGCAAGCCCTAGTCTTAAAAATTACTCAAGCGTCCAGAAAGCTAGGCTTCACACAAAGCTTGTGTGACAGCCTCTGTCAATAGTTTCATGCAGGTCACAGACATTCACCTGTGCCCTGCCCAGGCACACTCTTATTGGTGTCTAGATGGGATTATATGAAATTTACAGACTTGGGATAAATTTAGGATGTAGGTAGTTATTCCCCCAAGAATTAATACCGGTTTGAACAAATTTAATTCACACTAAACAGGTGCACATTTTGCACGAGTCTTTAGTCTACTCCAAAATCTTCTCAACATAGCAAAGACCTTAATTTTATCTATAATAACAAATTATCACCTCAATAGAAATAATCCTGCACGAAAACTGTACTCAATGAATGAAACAAACCAAAATACATTATGCTTTTGTTTCTGGTACCTTGTTCTTTTCTGAGTTCTCTGCTACTGTCTTCAGGTGTGCAGAAAGAAACTTGAGAGTCTCATAATGATGTTCAGGTAAATCATGAATCTGAAACAAACAATCACTATTCAGAACATTAAACATCTAACATTCATTTTGTAGTGCCCCTACAACACACCTGATTTCAGCTTACCAGTCTCTTCAGTGTTTTCAGACGCTCAACAGGATCTTCTTTTCTATTGGCATCTATAAAATCTGCATATTTGTCTGTTAAAAAAAGCAGAAATTAATCATAAATATATATGAGGGTTTTTATATATATACACACATATATATACACACTCACCCCTGCCCACCCCACAGCTAGCACATATTTGAATGACCTTTGGAAGTCATTAATTAGCCCATTATATTGTATATAATATAGTAAGATGGCAGTGGTGAAAAAAACCAACCAGCTTTCATAGAATATTGCAACAGTAAAATTGCAAATTTTAGCCAGGTTTTTTTCAAATTCATAATTCCTTCACCATCAGAGAAATTCTATTTACAGGTCTCATTCTTAAGCTCTATGATCACCATGACTCCCTGCTCTTTAAGGAAGAAAGAGGGCATTTATTCCAGAGTTAGGATGATTCCACTGGATTTTCTCTCAAATTGTCTGAAAGTTCTAAGATAGCTGTTCAACAGTAATTCCTAAAGACAAAATCATAATGTAAACAACTTACCATTGGTAAAAAGGGGTTCTGGGAGCTTTCTGAAGAAGGATTTCAGCAAACTGCTTATCACATTCAAGTCTCGCCATTTCTACACATTTAGAAGAAAAGGAGAGACATGCTTTATATTTCTATAATCACAAAACAACCAGAAGTTTTTGGGAGTTCAGCCTGGAAATAGTGTGATTGAAGACTTACATCATCATGAACATCAATGTCAGTCATTCCTTTGTTGAGCTCTTCTTGCATACTTGAGATGGCAGCATTATTTCCAGGAACTCTATAAATACCTGTGTACTCAAGACCCCTTTCTTCAACCAGTTTGCAGCATATATCAACAATCAGTGGAATATACTGAAGAAAAAGAAAAGTTATATATACATTTTAAAGTAATTAATACAAAAAATATTTTAAAATCACAATGGAAAGAAAAACTGTTCTTCCATACTTTGTTGGTATGAGCTGGGGGGCAGTCATCTAGTCTAACACCAAATGTTCCTACAGCAGATGGCTTCTTTTCAAATGTCTTCCTCATAATGCTTGGAATGCCTTTTCTCCACGTGCCCTTGTCTTTTGGTGGGCTTGTCTCATCTTTTTCTTGTTCATATAACACAAACAAGGAAATAAAGAAGAAAAATAATAACATTTAAGTCTCAAAACCTACTGTGAATACAGGTAACAGATTTGCAAAGATTAAGTGACACCTACTGCATTTTTACCTCTTTTACTGGCCTGGCTTCCTGCAACAACTCACTGAATATTAGTCTGTCTTAAACATACCTTCTTTTACTCTTCTGTGATTCAAAAAGATACATTTGAACATACACCCCAGATTTAGAAAAGCAAGTAGCTAGATGGCACTGTAGAATTTCATCATTCTAAGACTAAAGGTACATACATTACATTTAAAAATTTAAAATCTACATTTAGTAAAGTAAGATTAAGTCTCTTCTACTGAATCACAGTGCTGCACAAAATACCTATGAAACTATACAGCTATGCTCACACTTGCAGAGACCTACTCACTCTTTCAAAAATTACCAGATGTTAGTCATTCCCAAATCATTCCAAGCAGGACTCAAACACTTAAAAGTATTATCTATCAAAAAATTAGATAAAAAGTTCAGTTGTTCTCTTTACCAATCCTATACAATTCATGTAGCAAATTACAATTCCCATTTATCCTGTACTGCAAGTTGCCTAATACAATAGTACTTCCTTCTTATTCAAGTATTGCTGGAAATATTCTTTCAGCAGATTTCAAATTTACTTAACATCTGCAATTTAGTTACACAATCTGTACCATAGCGGGAGCAAATGGACATTTGTCCGTAACATAAAACAGAATTCACTCATGGCTTAAATTCAAGACCGCATTGTGCGAAAGTGGTTGATCAAAAGTGACTGCTCAGTTACATACAAACCTTTACTGAGAAGCTTCCTTTCAGACTCATCCTTAGGAGAATGTGGACTCTGGGTCCGCTGTTCTGCTTTAGTTCCAAGCAGAGTCTGTCTGATACTTAGACTCTGGCGAGGTGTTTTAGGAGATGGCTCTGTTTTGCTGCTTGAAGAACTGAAATAAGATGCATTACTTCAGTAAAAAGAAGCTAGATAAGTCTACAAAAATTACTGGCAGCATATAATTCACATACCTCATCATTGTACTGTATTCTTTAATCCTTCGACTAATTAGATCCCTACTAGTGACACCAGTATCCTATAAAACAAATTGAGATCTACTTTACAATCTTATAAAATACAACAAATATTTTTACTTTCAGAATACGAATAACTCTTCCTGTCAACAGACTGCATATGAAAAATTAACATTTCAGTACAACTAAAAAAAAATAAAAAAATCTAACAGGCAGTCCTTGACAACAATAAGGACAGAACATTTAAAAACCATGTGGAACACTAAAGCGAGTAATTACAAATTAAATGCTGCTATTTAGACTTTGTTTCAAAGCAATACAATCTCATTAAATCCTGTTAAATTGAAAGTAAGTTTAAATAGAACACACGCAAGTCAACACACCCTACTATGAAAAATCCAATCCTGTGTGTACACAGTACTTATATAACTAATTACTGCTACACATACAGGTAAAACAGCCATGAATTCAAATGTTCTTTTATCCATCTGTCTAATAATGTTTATTAATCCATTTTCCTTTGGGTAATTATTTCAAATCTGAGCAGACATACATGACCACAGACAAAAACATTCCTCAGTTGCTCATCATTGAAATGAAAATGCAGAGGACAATATTGGGACAGATATTGATATGTTATGTACAATAATATATGTTTGCCTTTTGCAATTAGCATTACTGTTTTAATTCATAGAAACATCAACATTTAATCAGAAAGTCATCCTTCAAAGCTTCACTTTTTAACTACTGAGAAACCTGCACTGTACCACTGCACACACCACTTTGCTATGCAAGTCTGAAAACAGAATACACTGGTTCTAATCCTGCAATTATCTTTTAAAAAAGATTATATTAAACTGATGTGTCAGAAATCCCTAAAGTGTATCTTTAGTCAAATCAGCAATAATATTAATTCATCTATTTCAAAAGTCTACTCTCTGCCTATGTCAGGGGTTTTTTTAAAGTCAATTTATTTACTCAATTACCTTGCCTTTCACCTCATTTTCTTGCATGTTCCTGTACACATTTTGGTCTATTGTTTAATTGCAAATGATTTCTTTTGTAGAAGTATTAATTAAAAGAAAACACAATTTTTAATTAAAAGACAAGAACTATGGCCTCTGTGTTATATATTACACGATTACCTCATCATTTAAGTTGCTGTTGTCTTGTATTGCTTTAATCCATGCTAACATATTATCTCTGTCCTCAGCTTGAAACAGATACTCGCAGTCTGATGTGGTGAGCCTAAATACGTTTTTCCTCTTGGTTTCACAGTATGAGATGTCTATCAAACAAGCATTGATGCTTATAGGTTGTTCTTCTTCAGACAGGGTCACTTGTTCCTTTTTATCCTTGTATAAATAAAGTGAATGACCTCGAAGAACAACATACAATTGCTTCCATGGCCGAATGCTCCCACCAACTCGCTGAAAAACGCCAATTGATATGTTAGTTTGCTATGCATTACAATGAATGTTTCTGGATTACAAAAACTACCTCCAAAAGTTTTAAATAGAAAGACTAACCACCTACCTATACCATTCTTAAGAATGACCCATGGAAAGACTACACAAAGGTGGGATTCACTAATTGCTCTCCATTAGACGAATGAATCGCTCAATAGCCTGCCCTCCCTGATAGCCCATTAAGTGTGTGTTCACATATGACAGCAGCAAGAAACAGAACGTGACTAGAATTTCACAGGGGCATTAACACAAATATAGCAAAAAATATTGCCCATGCTTTTTAAACTTCATGCAAGTCAGACTCACATTTACACACCACTGCAATTCCAGACTCCCAATTTTCCTTAAGTGTTGGCCTATACTTGTGCAGAAGGATAATTTGAACTTAACTCCACAACATTCACAAAAATTACAGCTTTTTTCACTATTAGCAAAATGGAAAAAAAGGTCACAAACTACATTATCAAGGGACTGATTCTTACAACTTAGTCATTAGAAATTAATTTACTTCACAGATGCTTTGAAATGTAAAATTAAGACAGTTTAGAAAGCAGTCTGTAAAAGCAGCTGAGGAATTCACTAAAGTCAATGTTCTAACAGGTCTAAAATTTTGCCAGTCTTACTGATGCTCATACCCCCCCCAAATTAATTAAAAAAGCAAAACAGGAAGGCTTCTAGTTTCTTATCTTAGTTTTTCACCAGTGTAATATTTGTGCTAGGCTAAAAAACAAAAAATGGCAGCTACCTTTCCTTTGTCTGTAACAAGCTGACGAAAATGGAGCCATCCTTCCTTGGAGGCATCGCCAAAGACCTCTGAAGAAGAATCTTTTCGGGAACCAGAGTCTTCTGAAGATTTCTGGCTGTCTGCAACCTAAAGAAAACATCACAGAAAGAACACCACAATGTACTTCTAAATACATTTCTTTACAATCCCTACATTCAAGATATTTCTCACTTTAAAGATGCCCCTAGGAATATCCTCCTGGGAAAATGTAATTTCTGAAGTTTCCATACAACAATAGTGACCTTACACATCCCAAGAATACTTTGAGAAACTGCAGGAGTCTTAGACTCTCATTAGTAAGTTTTTACAAAAGCACGCCATAGATACGCTTTGTTTACAGAGGCTGAGGAAAATGGAAATCAAGGACTATGTGGGTGAGCCTAGAAAAAAAAAAAGAGACCATGTTTACTTATGCGCTGCATACAGCATGAACAATTTGATGAGTAGCAATTCCAATAAACTTCATGCCTGTGTTTAACACATTACTTTGTAAAATGCAGTTGTGTAATTCATACAACTTGTTGCAGTAATATGTGTAGTACTTAGGAGTTGTTATATACATATTTACCTACCTTAATCCCCTTTAAACTAGATACATGCTTAATGGATCTGTTGGGAGAAAAACAAATGTTAAAATGATATTTATACGCTTCAAAAAATAGATCTCCAAATTAACTGATATTTTTCATGAACTCACGATTTTCCCTCTTCTCTGTAGTCATCCAGTCCTTCATCATATGACTTTGACCTTTCAGTTTTTGTGGCAGGCTGGCTATCCAGGACACTAGGCCGGATAGATTCTACAAACAAATAGAAATTTTTGAGCTTGTAGGAACCTGAATCATATTTTTACAATTTATTTTAAGCAATGAAGAGTTTACAATTTTCACTCCTGTTCTCCAGAGTGCAAAAGAAAAAAGTTGCATGAAAAAAAAATTAAATCAACACTCACCATGATCATGTGAAAGCTGTCGCCGAATTAAAGGGATTGGAGATGTGGGACTGGGAGGAACAGTTGTTATAGCTGGTGCTTGAGAAGCAGATGCAGAGATAACAGCGGAAGCAGGAATGTGTGCAATATCATGGTCAATACTAGGACTAGTTGGTTCATCTACAAAGGTAATATGTCATATATTAACATTAAATGAATTAATAAAATGCTCAAACTAAATAGCTGTCTGAACTTCTCATTATTGGGATATCAGGTATCTTAAACATGAAGTCTTTCAAATAAACATATGGGCCCAATTAATTCACACTGTCAAATGTACTTTTTTTTATAAAAAAAAAGGAAGAGGAGCCTGTTTCATTTCATAGGGATGTTAGTTGTACATTAGAGATAAGGGCAAAGAACATCATACCCAATTATAGATTTTGTTGTGAGTGAATGAAACCGGAATTATTTGCTACACTCTTGTAATGTTATTTTCAAGTAGACTATTTTTGTTTATGTGCATAAGTGAAAAACACACTTATTACATCAGTAAGTCTAAACTCAAGAGACAGATAACTACAATTTTACAATAAAATATGGGCAGACTACTGAAAAGTATTTGGTTTAAACGACCGTTCAAATAATAAAGCCGAGTTATAAGCAAACAAAAAAACATTTTAAACAGACATCTAGCATCCAAAGAACCAATCCCCCCCATCCTTCGTACATTCAAACAAAGAAGCAAGTATTCATATTTTTAAAAGATGGCACTACTACATACCAATTAGTTCTTCCACTAATTGTTCATACAACCGATTGCATGCCATACATGCCCAGCACCTCACAGTCTCAACAGCCACAAGGGTCATCATGAAAGATTCCAAAAAGCTTTAAGTATTTCTAGTATTTAACAAGTTTCTTACAAGATGGAAGAAGCTGAAAGATGCATTTTCAATCATTCTGAGAAAAGAGCTGTGACATCTTCTAGAACACATTACTAGTACTAAGAAAATAATTCTACTTCATGCTCTGGTAGAAGAGGGGATGGGGGGAGTGGGGGGGCGGAATCAAGTCACAAGCAGGGGCTGAACTGTACTGCCGTAATGAATATGAATGTATTCTAGGTGCTAAGAATTGTAATATGCAGAGCTACTGAAAAGCCTATTGAAATCAATGAACACTCACAGACAGAGGTTTATTCTTCGCTTTGTGTGAACACAACTGCATGTGCTGCATTGTGCTTTTCCAACAGTCACTAACAGTTCTGGTAAGGCGGCACTCGTACCATCAAAATTCGGCAATGTAAATTTAAAACAAGGCAATAAACAATTAAAGTACAGGAAAGTTCAGCAATAACAGCCCTCTAAATTGTTTGGAGTGGAAAATGCAATAATTTATGTTAAAAAAGCATACCCCCCCAAAAACTAGCTGCAAACTAGAAACATTACTAAAAAGGGAACGCAAAAGAATTCACAGCAAACCTGTGATACTACAACTTAAAAAATTTTTACTTGCATCCACAGTGATAAATTAGAAGCATTTACAGAACTCTTCTCTACCAGCTAGGAGATAGGAAGAACCTCAGTTACACTTCCATTTCAAAACTACAACAGCTCACTGTCCTACTGCCTTTTTTCATTTGCTCAGCTTCCCTGCTGCAAACCCTGAGAGAAGCCCACTAACATTGACTAAGGAACATAACCACCAGCTGTACAATTAATTAGTTTATAGCATGCAAACTGGAAGTTCTCAGCTTTCAGTTTTTTATATTACAGATTTATCTGAAAATGTCATAGTCTCTACTCCTGAAAGTTACAAAAAAGCTAGCACTTGAAATAAATCTGTGCAAGCTGTGAATACAAAAGTGTTAGGCAACACTGTACAATTTCTCACACTTAAATCCAAGAATTCAGCTGAGGAAAAACAGTTTTTAAGTCCTTGAAAGCAACAATAATTATTCAAATTATTATTACTTTACAGTGGATCTAATCCCCAGATGAATCAAAATTAAAGTGATTTTGAAATAGGCAAGCTTTAAAGAAACTACAAATTACATTAGTACAGGAGGGAAATAACTGTTCAATCCCTGAAGAGGCTGAAGGTCAGCTAATGGCAAGCTTTGACATAATATAAAGTGATTATAGAGCAAACCATGATGTACACCATACGAGTTACCACCTACTAATTTAATGCACTGGCAAGCTCCACCACTGCTGTCCAATAAGAAACAAAACCCAAACAACCACATATACCCCTTGTATTTTGACTTTTCTTTTTAGTGCTCGCAATATTAGTCTCAGTTTCCTTGATTGATCAGTGTATTTGCACCCCAAAACATCTTGCACGGCATGTGAAAGGATGTGTTCGGCTCACCAATCAATGAAAACGACTGTGTCCGAAACACGGTGAAGCATACAGAACAGAAGCCAGAGGAGAAGCCATGCAAAATAATTCCCTTTCAGTTTGTCATCTCACATACAGATTACTGGTGTCCCTTTAAGTATTTGTAACAAAAAGGTCAGACACTCCAGGACTCCTTAAAGTTTTACTTTTCGTTTGAGAAAAGGATACAAATACAATTTGCTCTGCATTATTATCTATGAAGCAACAAAAGGCCATTGGAATATGAGCCAGCATGGTGACAGAGCATCTCTGGCAAAGGGGGAGATGCCGCTTGTCACCTCTGTATGAACATGAGCATGCAACTGGTTAACAGTTACAACTAGTGATTTTCAGGAAGAGCCTTTCAATGCAAAAACATTTATAGGGGGTAAGACACTGAAAGCTTGTAATAAACAGGCAACACAGCTCCAGCTACAGTCATCCTGCATTAACTGGTTTGCTAGCTAAAGCAGAGAGAAATTCATGTATCAAAGTACATTTGTATTGCAGTGCAGCTGGAGATCAGGGACCTACAAAGAAAGGGAGAATCTGTACACAGTGTAAGCGATCTAGAAAAATAATAACTTTCTGACTCTGCAATGACACAGATTTACACAGAATGGGCTCAGAAGCAGAACTAGAGATTTCAAAACTGAGGATGACATGGGTGAGAAAGGATGACAAAGAGGCTGTATTATCCCCACTCTGTGGATGAGGAACCAAGGAAGAAGTATTAACCAATTTTCCAAAGATTCAAAGGAATGAACGCCAAAAAAAAAAAAATCACTGAAAAAAGAAAAAAAAAAAGCTCAGATCTGTGTCATACTCTACTAAGCTGCTATAATACAATTTTATCATGACTAATATTTAATGTCTTTGGTTATACCTGAAACTCCTGGAACAGTCCTTCAGGATTACACATGAAGGTTTGAAAGTAACCACCTGAACCCTTGAACACAAAAGAGGGCACATTTTGAGAACCTTAAATATAATTGAAATTAATCACAGAATTATTCAGGTGGAAGCAAACCTCAGAAGGTCCCCTAGCCCAACCTCCTCCTCCAAGCAGGGTTAGCACTGAATTCAGACCATGTTGCTCAGTGCTTTTTTGCAACAAGTGCCAAAGGGAGGGGAATGATCTCTTCCCTCAATATCCCGGCTATGCTTTTATTGATGCAGACCAGAATGGGGTTAAGTCTTCATCACCATCAAGGTGCCAGTACCACTGCAGGTTAGCCTATTCCAGAAGCAGAACATAATACTATCAGACCATCCCTTCAGGCCAAGTCCTTTTGAATACACTTTCGCAGGTATTGACTGCACCCCCTAGTCTGGTCTTGTCCGCAAACTTGATGAGCATTTTCCATCTCCTCTCTAGGTCACTGATAAAGGTATTAAACAAGACGGACCCTGAAGAATGCCACTTTTAACCAGGCTCAGGTAGAATATGAACCCTTAGCCACTATTCTTTACACCTGATGATCCAGTTTTCCTACGTATTCAGCAAGTACACCGATCCAGACTATAGCACAAGGATGGTGTCGCAGAAAAGGTCAAAAGCCTTGTTAATGTCAAGGTTGGTGACCCCCTTGTGTTCTCTCATTCACAGATCTACTCATCTCATTATAAAAGGCAATCACATTGGTCAAGTACTATTTACCCTTGGTAAATCCACGCTAGCTATTCCCAATCACCTTCTCCTTTGTGTGCCCAGAAATAAGTTGCAAGAGGTCCAATTCCATGATTTTCATAACAACCAAGATAGGGCTGATTGACTGCATTCTCTGGATTGTCCTTCTCATCCTTTTTCAAGATGGGTGCACAATTTGCTTTTTTCCAGTTAATGCAGACCTCCCCCACTCATCATGATCCTTCAAAGATTATAGTATCACTGCAATGACATCAGCCAACTCTCTTGGCACCTTCAGATGCATTTCATTGGGTTGGATGGACATATATGGGTTAAGCTACACTGGAGCTCCCTGTTTATCCAAGTTGGTTACGATTGTAGGTTTTGTTTGCTTCGCTTTGTTGGGTTTCTAGGGGGTTGGTGTGTGTGTGTGTTACTTGGGTTTTTTAAGGAAATGGGTTTAGTTAACTGAAACATAACATATAAACATGGAGCGCAATTTCACAGACTAACTTTAGTCCAGAGCGGCTAACCATCAGGAATGCTTGGGCTATCACTAACAGAAAAAGGTGATTTCTCCCACCAACGCCTGAGGATTCAGATTGCCAAATCTTTCTTCATTAGTAATAGAAAGTGACTAGAAAAAAACCAGCTTCCCAAGGTTAAAGTAATCTTTCATATTTACTCCCCTTTGGACGTGGCATTTTTGCAAGCAGTATCTCAACACCTCAAAAGACTGTAAGAAGGAATTGTATTTAGTAAGTGTATTGCAGACCACATTACCATTTAAAACAATAATTAGACGTTTCTGTTTAAACCAACAATATGAATATGTGGCTACAAACCTTGATTCAATGTTTTTTATAAAATACATACTTGTTACCCGATTTAAAGATTCACATCATAAAAATGTAATAGATGTGCAGTAACACACACTTAAAACAGCTTTAAATTACTTTTTACATGAAAAATGTTGAGATAGTGTGCGCCCCCAGGCACCAAAAAAAAAATAAAATAAAAAAAAAAAATCACTCAATGTACAATTTCTCAAACTGCATACATTGAAGAGGATAACAGTACTTTAATACTATTGGCTTCCTGAAAACCACATCCAATTTGTGGATTAGGTATGTGTTTGAAGATACCCCTGTAGTACTTAATGCAATATTGGTTACTCATAAATTTTGTCGAATTGTAATAGTGATTGCTCTTTGTAAAAAGCTCAGCCTTCTGCAGAAGGCTACAGGGAGGTAACTCATACTACTTTTCTGTCTCCAAAGCAAAGGGCTAAGAGAGTCATGAAAAACATTATCTACATTCAACAGAGGCACAGATGTGAACATTTCCATATACTGGGATGGCATCTACCCGACAGACATTACAATAAGTATTTTAACCGTTGCCTCTCTATTTCTTCAATAATTCTCTCAAACTCTCAAACAACAGGTTATGGCTTTTGGGGTGTAATTTAAGAATTAATCTTACATGGCAAAATTTGTTTGCTTATGGCAGAAAAGAAGGTACAAAACTATCAAGCACTCATTACTGAAGGACAAACAGGACATGCCAGTGACATGAGCAGACCCTGCAGAAGGACTGGCTTTAGAGGCACTCCTGGACTTCCAGCCCTTTGTCAGCAACCATTCTGCACGCCACATTGTTGGCTTATCCAAGCGCTCCATAGCATGTGATACCACGACAGGCTCTGCACCGTCACAACGCACCACACTACCTTGCTCCAAGGCATTTTTCTTAAATACAGAACACGAAAGCTTTAAAATCTTGTCCTACACCTAATACCTCCTTTCTGCCTCTCAGTTTAAGTTTGTTCCAGCTTGCTACAGGCAGCACTTCACTTATGGTACAGCCACGTGGACTCAAATCTTCCCTCCTTCGCCTTGGCGGCAGGCAGGACATCAACCAAAGGCTGCCGAGGCACAGGCACAAGTGGAGCAAGGGAGAGCAGAGCAGGGGGACAGAGAACACAAGGAAGAGCACCAGTGAGAATGCAGGAAGAAAGGAGGGAGGACGGACAAGATACTGGAGGGAGGAAGGGGATCTTCATCCATACACAGGCAAGGAAGTTAAAAAAAGGTGTCTCAGAGGCTCCTCATGCCCAAGAAACCTCAAAAGAAGCTGAATTTAAGGTAAACGCAGACATACTAATTATAGACCATTTTTCTCAAAAGCCTGTCGGGAAGACAATCAAATAAAAAGACCATGTATACAATTTCTCCTGCATAGTGAGAAGGCCAGAAAAAATCCAATAAAACAAAAATGAATTGTTCAATCAGAAATAAACTATATGGAATTAACCCTGCTATCACACAAGACAGCACAAAGGACTAATAAATACCCCACAGCAGTGACTTTTTGTTACAGTAGTACCTTGAAGTAGAAGCTGCTGCATCTTATACTTCAACCTGCAAGGGTAAAAGCTCCAATAATTAAAGCCTTCCAAGCCTAAAACACATGATCTAAAAGGAAGATACACTATTGCCTGCATACATCATGACTCACTGCCTCGTTTTTCAAAAAAGAACCTTTAATAAGAGATTTTTTTGTTTGTTAGTTTTTAAGTATTTCCAGCATTTGTCTTTACAAATAACTTCTTCATATATCTACTTTACATAATTATCCTCACGTAGCCAAAAGAATATAATGGAAACAAGTCTGCATGCTGAGTACATTCATTTCTGTAAGCCTCAGAAACACAGGACTGGAACAAGCCTCCTGAATCATCAAATCCAGTCCTCTGCTAACGCACTCATGTAAATATGTTTATTATACTGAGTTTCACACAAACAGAAAAAGGTTTCCCAAGGTTATTCTTCATGTGAGACTATTCTGAAAACCTTATCTATGACAGTCTGTTGCTTATTTCAGTATTAAACAAATGTATAACTAACTTTCTATACAAAGTAATACAAAGCAATTCTAATGGCTCCTGTTCACAGTATTACCCCGCCACATAAAAGTAGTATAATTCTCAATTTTTTTTTTTTTTTTGGCCAAGAACCCTAATAGCATTCCTTTATTACCTGTAATTATTATTTTAAGTTATAACGATAAACTAAGGATGATTCATGCTTTGAAAATATTACCCATTACCAAACAAACATGATGCTTTCAATCTATTAAAACTCTTCCAGATGTTATGAATTATGGACTTCAAATTTGAAGTTTTAATTAAAACAGGATTTTTGAGTTACAGAAGCATTTAAACGGTATTTAAAACACTAATTTATAAGTTTGTGTTTTGGCTACTATACTTCAGAATAACGCCATGATTTAAAAATTGTTCTTTGGATAAGAAACACTGAAATTTTCAGCCTGGAGCAATAGCTATTTGGCAGGCCACACTTGAAAACCCTGAAAAAAAGTAGACTGATGCTTATCTTAGAAACACTGATGACATGTTAAAAGCTGTGCCAACGCTATCACTAAAATAATTGAAGCAGTAGTCCCTCAAAAATTAACATCTGTCCAGTCTAATGTCTACTGAAGTTACATTTATATTTTCATAGCTTGGAATAGCTAAGCAGTAACTTGTAGGAAAAAAATTATCACAATGGCTGAAGATTTTCATGTTTATCTTGACTGCTAACAGTTCTTGTTAGAATTAAAGTTTCCTTAAACCATAGCATATCAACCATCTGTATTCAGCCACCATTTGCCCTTAAGGTATCCACACATTTTGGGTTGACAAGCCACGATCTCTGCTGAAGAAGTTTGAGGTTTTGAATTTCTCTCTGCCTGATGCTTATCTCTTCTCACAAGGAGGAAACAGAAGGAGTACATTCTTTCAATTATTTCTTTATTGCATGTGAGAGTATTTCTGGTTGTTTCCCCTAACCTTTCTCTATTTCTATCATCATAACCGTTTTTATAGTGTGCTGTGCAGGTGTATTGATTTATTTTCTAGTTTCAAGACTATAACTGCATTCAGTATGTGTGTATTCACACTGTTGTCTTCTGTACCACAGCCTAAGCAGCCTACAGAAAGAGGCATAAAGATGTAGGGGGAGGAGAGAAAAGATATGCCACGTATTTCACTAAAAAGGGCAGTAAACTCATCACGCTTTCAAAAAAAAGTACTAGGAGTTAGGTACATGACTTATCATTTAAAGGTAGGTACTGATAAGGTAAACCCTATACACCTCTACCTCCAGCATTAGAGGATAATGCCATCGAATGTACAATAAAGATGCCCGAAAAGTTTAACTAATGCTGGGTGGTTTAGAAGGTTTCATCTCCTAATTCCTTAGTTAAATTACTTTAAAAAAAGAGAAGTGTTTGGTAACAACAACACAAAAAAGAATTAAAAAGATAGTTGAGCAGAATTCACTAGAAGCCAGTTAAATTTATCCTATCCATTAATCAACAAGTACCCAAATACTTTTATTATGATAGCAGTTTGTATAAAAATACACTGGAACACAATAAAGAAAGATCTTTGGTTTTGAAAACTAGCATGAAGATCAGCTTTTAAAGCAAGGTGAAAGGCAGAGTCTGCCTGATTACTAGTACAGAAATCACTATAGTTGTTTGCCTGTGCTAAGGGTAGAAACAATAGAGGGATAAAACCGTGAGTGACATGGAAAGGGTGAATCAAGATTAGCAGCCTACTGGTCACTCTTAGAACATTTGTATCTGAAATTCAGCCAGCAGGAGACAGGTTTTTAAAAAAACTACACAAACAAAAAAAAGGAATAAATATCATGTAGTTAAAGCTGTGAAACTCCTGGCAAATCTTTATTTAAATCAATACAGGGTATTGGATATCAAAATTTTACTGCAGTACAAAAGAGAATGGAGAAATTTATGGAGCACTTAAAATCACATTTGGCTCAGGAATGTTGTAAAGTGCAAATGGTTGGAGAATAGAAAGTACCAACATTAAGTATCATATATCCTTGTCCTGTTCTTACACCTTTCTTTAGGTATCAATTTCAGCCACAGAGAGGACACTCATCTAATTTTCACAACACTTTGATGTTACTGAAGCCTGCTCAAATATTTTTAACTGGCTAATTTTCTCTCAGTTACTCACAAATTAACAGTGGAATGAAATGACCTGAAATTTTTCTAGGGTAAGGATGTACTAGGTATTTTAAAAAATGGGATCACACCTCCGAGGAAAAGACTTCATACTTAACTGATGTTATTGCATGCCTAAAAGAAAAGCTCTGTAATGGATGACTATAAACTTGTTTGATTTGTAAAAACTTCTAAACTTCAAGATTATGTTTATTTAGGCTAAGTATTTCAAAACATATCCATTTAAAATTAATTTTCATGTGACAACCCACTGTAAAGTTGGAAAGAACATTCAGCCTGTAGTAATAGCCAAAGCACTAAACTGCACTGGCAGCTAGACATACTGCAATCAGGTTAAGTATTGAAGCAGTTTCTCCATTTCACTCATGTGGGTAGTTCATTCAACTCAATCTGGGAGTTGGATTATCCTTTTTTTAAACTGCTTTCTACTCTACAATAAATGGTGTAAGAAGGAGAAAAAATAGTTTCAACCTAGCTGCAGATCTGATATGCATACTAGACAGCTATGTCTAAGAAATGTATTAAAATAACCATATTCTGAATCAACCTTTTCTTGACAGTTACAAAAATGTTAAGTAGCATTCTAATATGCATTCCAGTGCAGGTTACCACACCTGAAATTACCCAGTAGGTCAGAAATTTATCATTTGCTGTTCTCTAACAGAGAAATTGTGTACAAATTACAAGTCTGAAAAAACATACATTAAAAACCATAATTGCCAATATAGTCACTGATAGAGATAATGGTATTTTTACTAGTCTAGAGAACAGGTGAGACTGTTTCTGGGTAAAAGGAATAACCTTTCATTAGACTAACTCGCATAGTTTGAAACAATAGAGAGCATTTCAAGAACAAAGCCTTTCTTTGGACCTGAAATAGAAACTGTAGCTTTCCAAGCTAACCACAATACACTGCATTTAGTAGCACACAGAAAGTATTGAAGCCTGCAGTACCAGGGTATGTTTTTCTGTAAAACCTGCAGCTTCCTCATCCCCCGAGAACATCTGCTTACCCGAAGAAGAGTTTGAGCACACAATAGGTTGCCATATTTTTTCAAATAAATCAATTTCTCTTATAAAAGATATTACATCTACCTACTAGGTTTGCTCTGAACAGATTTCTCATTTCTATTAGCAAATGCAAACCAAAATTTAATCTCCCTGCTTCAGAACAGCCTTTTGTGAAAGGACTAATGTCAAAAGGCAGTTCTTCAGCAACCCACCATAATCCCTGCAAGAATCTGCCATGAGCAAGCTCAATGGAAACTCTCCTTGGATTTCTCTTTGTAGTGGGGAGCACTGTGCTACTTACAAAGAGCTAAAATCATCGTGATGATGTGCTATTCGCAAGAGCAGGTTAGTCACAAAATACTGCTGCAGAAGCCAACTGTTCCTGGCTGAATTTCTACCAAAATATGGTCTGGCCATATCTACTATTTTTAATGAGCAGAAAGTGATAACAAAAATAAACACCCCACAAAGTATTTAAAATGGCAATAATATTTAATATTGGAAGATATTTATTCCTCCAAAATTTAAAATTTTACACTACTCCAAAGATCTACTGTACAAATAACTTCAGTAGCTGCATTTATGAAAAGAACCATATCTAATAAAACCTAATACTGCAAAAAACAATTATGTTGATGTAAACATAAGGGAAGCAGAGAGGTTACCAACACAAAGGTACATCTTTATTCAAAGTAACATCTTTTCAATCATCAGACAGAAGAATAAAGAAAAAGAAACCCAAACCAAACCACAACACAGAAAATTTCAAGTGATTTTCCTTCAGAAGAGTTAAATAGCCTTTAACTGAGTTTCAAAGTATATCTAGGGTTTTATCTACCTGATTAAGTAAGGCTTTTATCAAGTAAAGCTGTAATTAGGCATAATGATAGTGGAACAAGCGAAGTCAGAATCGTGCATATTAATTCTAACTACGAAGATGCCCACCTCTGATGGCATTTGATGCTCCTCCTATTCAGAGAGGGTTATTTGATCTTCAAGGTGCTGGAGCTGTGGTGGAAATTTTCCACAGCACCTATACCAGCACAAGAATTTCTTGCTAGGAAGACAGTCACAAGTACTGTGTTGGCTCAGACTGTCCCCGCGCTCTAGCAGAACCATTTTTTAATATTTCTGGAGTATTCAGGAGGTTTCAGTACAGGAGGATAAGGAGCTCATAAGAATTCACAGAATCCCATGTGGTGTTATGCCAAGAGGCTGCAATGGAGAGTTACAGCTTTGTCTCTTCTGAACTGCTTGGCTGCTACCAGTATACAGTACAATTGCCACGTTTAAGGCTTCTTTGAACTTTAATCATCACACTTCTCTAAAATCTGTAAGCAAGCCACGTGAGTAAGAGTTCATGGCAAATTTTTGTCAAAATCAAGATAGGAGATTGTGTAGAAAAGGTTGGGCTTGACTTAGTTTTGATCCAACTTGCACACGACATTTAAATTGTTTAGGATTAGGAAACTCCCATCAAGCACTCCTAAGTGTCTACAAATATCACACGTAACTTAAATCAAGTGCCCCAAATTGATTTTAGGCACACTATTAAAAAGCCCTACATAAAGACTGGTTACACGCCTTACAAACTTGTACTAATGCTTAAAGAAAGATTGACAGGGTCTAAAGAAGAATCCAAAATTACACTGGATATTGATGAATCCAGTAATAATAATTTAAAAAAAATCTATACAATTTCCATTCAAAAAGGAAAACCTAACATAAAAACCATCTGCTAGCTAAGAAAGCATTTTTGTAACGTCTTAAAGTTCTGTGAAAAGAACAGATTATATCTCTCATATGATTTCTATTCTTTGATGCACACAAAGCTTCTTCACTATTTTTGCTTATTACCTTAAACTAGTGGCAGATATTATAGACAATTCTAGGGGAAAAAGTCACTGCTGCAGATCCACAATAGAAGACAATTGTGCTAAGACAATGTATCTGCATCTCCCTTAACCTAATCTGTAAAAAACCTGAAGAGTATTAAGAAGAGTTGTTTTCCACATACGTGAGTTTGAGAATCAAAATTCGGTATTTTCTAAATACTTGTTATACTAAATTCAAGAACACACAGTCAGGTATAAATCAACCCATGTGGAGAATGGTCTGCAGACATCTAGACTCCAAAGGATTAAACCAGCCACAACAGAAGAAAATCCAACTCAACAACAACAGTGGGGCAAAGATGACACAGACATTGACTACTTGATAGAATAGAAATGCTCTGCCACTGAACTCTCTCTTCAGCACGACTCCAATTCCTCACTTATCCAAAATGGGATTATTAATTTTTTTTCTACTACTAACAATCCTTCCACAAATTCCTCTTTTCTTCCAAATTATTTCAAAAGTGCTCAGCCTCCTTCCTGTAAGCTTCCTGTAATTCCAGCCCTGTTTGTGTCACAGCCCACAGGCGAATCTTTATGCCTTCTCACATTCTGTTTCCACAAACCCTTTAACTCATATCCACATTAGCACCTTTACTTGCAAATTCACTTCATTTTATTGCCATCCTTTCACCTGAAATGGCTTTCCTCTATCCCATAGCTGTCTCAGAAAGCTTTCAAACTTACCTGTTCAGCTGACAAACTTTTTTTCACAAATCACCCTTATATGGATTTGCATCCATATTCTCTCTTTACTAGATTCCAAATATATTTTATACTGGAGAAGTAAAAATATTTTGAAAGGTGCTGCAGATGCTAGTTGTCCATATACATAACATCAGAGCATTATGTGGAGTGATAACCAGACACAGTTATATAATGTAGACTTCTCCAGGGGGTTAAGGAAAACTCTAGAAAAATATTACATCACTGTAGAATTTTTTATTATTATTATTTTATTTTTTTACACTGATCCTCCAGGACTCCAAACAAAAAAGAACATTCTTTTTTTTCCTCCATGGAAGAATACTTTTAGTTTTACCAATGTAATATTACTCTAGATGAGAAAAGAGCTCTCATGCCCCTCAACCTCAGGGTTTACAGGAACAGCAGTCAGCTACCTGGCATGGTGCTCTCCATCATGTTTAGCAGACACAAGCATTTGATGTAGACTGGAATAGTTTAACTCACCAATAAACGGAATAGAAGCCAAGGAGTCACCAGGTGGGCTGGAACCTGATGCTTTCCTTTCTTCTATTCTTTTTATGTGGACTTCTCTCCGAGCGTCGTTAGGTAACCAACATGTAGTGTCCGAGGCTGCCTCTTGATCATTTACAGCAAGAATGTAGGACTGATGCCTCAAAGGCTGTGGAGTTTGGTGGCCAGAAGGTGATTTGTCCCGCATGACTACTGTGTCTTTGCCATTTTCCTGAACATCCGTTTGCAGAATTTCAGGCTCATGGACATCTTCCCTTTCGGAATCATGAATCTTTTGTCTGATGGAACCATCAACGTTGTCAGAGGTAGCTGAACTCTCACTTGTTGGCTGAACAAGTTTGGCAGAGGCTGGAGACAGAGAGGAGGGTTGGATGGTTTTGCCAGTTTCTGTTTTGTGATCTGGGGCACCTTCTGCTCGGATCCTTGACTGTTGGTTTAACAGACCACTCTGATGCAAGTGATTTACTGTTCTTTGGTCTTTGCTGGCAATAGCATCCAGGCCCTGGCTAAGGGGAAACGATGGTTTTGCTGCATAGGGAGCAGAGTTCTTCAAAGAGCTACTTTTAGAACTTCTAGCTGGTGTGAGAGACAATCTCTCTTGTGAAACAGTTGCAGGTTTTGAAACTCCCCCAGGAGTTTGCAAATCTCGAGAAGGTTGTAACATTTTTATATCTGGTGGAACTTTCTGAAAATGAGAACCAGGCAGAGAAGCTCTACTACCTGTTCTCCTATTATCTGAAATATAAGCACTCGAAGCCATAGAAAAATTTTGACCTCGAAGGGACATATGAAATGCATGCTGTCTAGATCTCTCATAAATACCTCGTCGATCATCTTGTTCGGTAAACCCTGTCCACTTGTAAGTTTTTCTCCTATCTCCATTTGTATCCGCAATCAGATTCTCAGAATGAAAATTTTCTAGCACTTCACCCTGTTTGCTGAGATAATCCCACGACCGAGCCCTGTGATTCCTAGCATTAACCGAAGGTGAAGTTAGAGTATCTTGTGAAGCACTTCGTGGCCACTCTTTCATCAAGACAGGATCTTCAAGTCTTTCCTGGGATACACTTCTCTGCCGGATCTGAACAGACTGTGGAACCCTGTCATGAGAGGTGCTCCTGCGCCGTACCTGTGAAGCAGTGCGATTTGGCACCACTTGATTATAATCAGTTGTATTCTGAGAAGCTGCTCTTAAACTATCTAACCTTTCCTGTATTGTCCGGGAGCCATACATGTGCATGCGCCTATTATCAATGTACTCCTTGTAAGTTTTGTAGGTCTTCCAGTCTATATGCTGGTGGGAGGTTGGAGAACTGTAATGATTAGTAGAGACTGAGGGCGAGTCTGTGGCTTGAGCAGGAGGTCTAGTGCTTGGGATTCCTTCTGGACATACTACATAATTTGAAGCTTTACTTAATGTTCCAGTTGGATCAACTGGCCTTGTTATTGGAGTCTGGGGAAGTACAATGGCAGTGGACACTGAAGAAGATGGTGACGTGGTCCGTGCTTTTAGACTGGTTTGATCTTTTAAGCCATATCTTACTTCCTCTGTCCTGTGTGATGGACCAGCATGATTATTTCTACAAGATGGCAAATCTACAGCCTTCTCAGAAGGCACAATAACAGTCCTTACAGTTTCATTGCAAACACACACAGCTGTATTTGATTTTGCAATGTCTGTTGGTGACGGAGGCACTTGTATTTCCATTCTGTAGGCCCTCTCTGGCTGTGTCAATGCCCGTACTGGTCTACTGACTTGCTGTTTCCCCAGCGAGAAGTCAGAAGATAGCTTGTCACCAGCTTGTGCCATACCAGAAGTTGTGGATGTCAGGCGTGGATAACATATTGGTGGTGGTTCAGGTATGTTGTGGGCATTACCACTGTAGGCTTCGTTGCCTTTCAGGTAGGCATCTTGGGAATACGCCTGTGGAGAGAAGATTAAGTGAGTATTCAGTAGTGAGGAAGACAGAAAAGTTCACCATGTAGCATTTGCACAATCAAGCTTCAAGAGAGAGAACACATGTACAAAACTCACACTATCTATAATTTTAGATGAAATGTTAGTTAAAAAGATAAAAACAGCATTCCATCCCCTTAATGAGCAGAAACAGAACAATCAAAATCATTACATACATTCCCTCCCTTGACAATTAAAAATACTGAACTAATGACCAATTGTAGGAAATGTTGCAGGTAGGGCACTGAGACAGGTTTCCCAAAATTCATGAGCACAAAACACAGTATATTTCTCCCCCTTAGTCTTGCTTTCCATCATGATGCTTCACACATTCTTCCTGTTTAAGCTTCACGTTGCTGGAAACCAGAATTTCACAGCAATTGACAGGTTAAAATGCTGCATAATAAATTCAACTAGCACTAGAAAATTCTCTATTCACTTAGTGTATAAAAACTCTGTTCACTTAATGTATTGTATATGAAAAGTACACACAAATGTACATACACACACTCCTCTAAAATGTCTTCTACATGAAAGCTACTGTTCCTAAACATAAAATGAATAGATTGAAGCAGTAACATCTTTGTTGTGAGCCAACACCCTATAAGTCATCTTACATTTTACAGGAGACAGCCAGTACATAGCACACGGCACAAATCTTATTGCAAATACATTAATTTTTAAAATTTTTAACTTCAGAGTACAAACAGTATGAAAATTCATACATATCCACTACTGTCCACAAACTACTAAACCACAAACTAAAATCTCAAATTAGTTTCCTTAGTGCATTTATTTGCACCTTTATGTTTAAAAGCCTGGATCCTGAGAAAAAATGGTTATATTACACTTAGTATGTTTCTGTAGCCTTTTAGAAAAGCAGCATTTATCATCGTGAAATTAACAGAACATTCAAAATAATAAATCAATAAGAAGCATACAGCATACTTAAATAATATCCCATTATTGAAAAACTTTAGCATGACTTCATTCAGTTTAAACATAATGCAATAAAGAGCCAACACAGAGCCTGCCAATGCAACAGAAGATTAAAATGATTTCTCAGGGCTTTTACACTCTTAGGCGTGGTATCATATCATAGCATTTCCTGTCCAAATCATAACATGCTCAATTACAGAATATCAATGTGCCCTGTCTTAACACTAGACAGGTTATAAAAGCCCAAGAGCAGCCATAAAATTCAGACAGAGCAAAGTACAGAAGAGGGCGAGGCATTTACAATACTGCTGCAATGTTACATCGAGCATTAGTGAAGTGCAAAATATTAAAGCACACAGAGAAAACCGACCAAATAACACAGGCACAAACAACAAATAAAGAGATTAGCATTATGAAGAAAATTCAGCTCAGACTATCTAGTTCATTTCCAACAAACTTGTTGTTTCATATTCTTGCTTCTCACAAATCATTAAGAAAAACATGCTTTACAAAACCATCCAGAAATGGCTACTGTACATTCCTTACCAGTGCTGTGACATCCTTTGTAAACTGCAGCTGGCAGAAAACAGGAAAACATAGTAAAAGCTGCTTACAGATGTAAAGACAGCATTATCTTGTCATATCGATGTTGAATACAGCAAGCTAAAAATACAACTACACTGATTTCACTGGAAAGTACCAACAGAGGTAAAGGGCAGTAGAGCATAAAAAAAACCAACTTCACCCTCCTTGTGAGCATGTCCATCTCAGGCTTTTATCTGCTCCTCACATTTATCCTCTACCCTTATAGAAAGCAAAATATGTTTGTGCCATTTTGCCTTGGTGCATCGCTACAGCTGCCTGCAGAGAGCTCTGGCTCTATGCAACATCCCTTCCACTACAGCAACGTTACTGTCTCTCATTTCCCCTGGGCTGCTACCATCCCTGCTTCCTGGTGACGAAACAACGGCTTTATTATGCATTTTAAACAGCACACCCCTTCCCCACATATCTGAACGTGACCACAAGTTGTCAGCTGACTGCAGCTGCTTTCATGCTGTACATCTGAAATTAGAGGAATGATGCTGCAGAAACACTCTACTCATGTGATTTGTATTTCTTTTTCCTCCACTCATAGTAAAAATCAAGCTGGGTTTCCACTGGCACATTAATGGAGGGAAGGAACATTCAAAGATAAATATTTCTAAATCTTTAAATAAATGGCTATTTAAGATCTTGACACGCTGTAAGAATAAAAAAAAAATTTTTTTGGACAGGTGCTTAAGACCCAGAAAACAGATAGAGCAAGAGACAACTGCCATGCAAGACAGACAAAAACAATCACCCCCCCATCAGAAAACAATTATTACTTTATATAGCTGATAAAACAATTCAAAACCTGGGATACACACACATTATACACCAATAAAATACAAACTGTGTTTATGTTTTTGTAAAACATGCCCATGACATGTTTTACATGTCAAATAATGCTTCACTGACTTTGAAAGCAGAAAGGCTAAATTCCAAAACTGGTGTGATCTTATCATAACTGAAGACTACAAATTAGTATAAAAATCAGTTCTCAGCTCTTGACAAAATTTTATCACAGATATTAAAATGTCTTTTGCAAAAGACAGGATTCTCATGGGGTCCAAAATGAAATCAGCTAGTGATAGCACAAGTAACGGCTTTGAAAGAGGGTAGATTTAGATTAGATGTAAGGAAGAAGTACTTCACTGTGAGGGTGTGAGGCACTGGAACAGGTTGTTCAGCAAAGTTGCGGATGCCCCATCCCTGGAAGTGTTCAAGGCCAGGTTGGATGCGGCTTTGAGCAACCTGGTCTAGTCAAAGGTGTCCCTGCCCATGGCAGGGGGGTTGGAACTAGGTGATCTTTAAGGTCCCTTCCAATTTTCCAACCATTCTACAATTCTCCCCCCTCACCCCAATAAAGACTATGTTTCCATGATTGCAAGTATATCTAGACAAACAGACTGCTGATTCTCAGACAGAGTTACTGGAAGAAAAGGTTTTGATGATGGAAAGCGTAGTTCTCCTTTCAACCTCATTCCACCTACTTCCCAAGAAATCACTGAAACAAAGCTGAACTTTCTTCCAAGAAAGAAAAAGTTTTTAAATAGGGGCTGTGACATTTCCAATAAGGTATATTAAATTTTTGTTTCATAATTCTGATTAAAGACCTACAGAGAAATACTGCAACTTACAAAGAAATGCACTGATCCATTCCAAATTATGTCACATTGAATGATGCATCATCAGCCTTTTTACTATGAAATATTTTAATTGCTTTAACCAGAAGGTGATGGTTAAATTTTTAGAAGAGGCTTAGAGACTAAAAAAATGTGAAGTACACCAATATACTTATTAGCACTCATACACTATTTTGATACTTATTTTGCATCTATATATAAAACACAGTTTGAATATTACTCTCTTCTCCCTTTAGTTCCTCAAATTACATAGTATGTGGAAATACTAATCTCTAAATGATTGCAACAGAGGGTTGCTATTACTGTATGACTTAAATTTAAGCCTTTAAAAAGCCTTAAAAATATAAAAAAAAACCCTTCCAAGTTAAAAAAAAAAATAATAATTTAATATCCAGATCAGTGATGTTCCTGACTCAGACACCAGCCAAGCCACTCAAATTCCTACAGGAGCTGCATTCTCAACAGTTATTCAGAAGTTCCAACATGATTGAAAAAAATCAGTCTTGATGTTTTATGAGCTCTCTCCCACCTTCTCAAAACAACAGCATTTATGGAAACCTTACCATACAAATACAACAATTTAGAGTGACATTAACAGCTTTGATGGATAACAGCTCTGCAACAATTACTAGAAGAAAACTGCTGCGCTTACAGTTAAAACTCAGTGTGTTTCCAGTTATTGGGTACAATTTCTTCCCCACTTTGCAATCTAGTTTAGTTTGCACCACGTTTGCAAACTTCTATGGCAAAGAATTAATTTCGCACTGAGAATTTGTACAACCATTAGCACATTAAGGGTTTAACCAGTATGGTAATACATTCATGCTGCCCAATATGCAAAATAAATTTTAAGCAAATAAAGCATTCTACAAGATATTTTATTAACCCTCATATTCAGCTGAAGTCTTTTGCTCCCATTTTTTCCCCATTTGATTTTACGCCATTTGATGTTAGAATAATGACAGATGAGGTACAAGGATTCCTCTTAGCAAGAATCAAGGTGAAACCCCGTACTTTCAAGAGCTTTGAGCTAACCATGCCCTACACCCCTTAGTCCAAATCCATAAAAGCATGTAGGCATATGCTTCACTGAGGATGAGTATGCTTCACTACGCTTCACTAAAGGATGAATAACAACACTGATTTCAACTGAACTACTTGCAAAATTGGAGGTAAGCATTTTGATGAATCAGAAGCTAATGTACCCAGCACTTTGCATGACTGAGCATGAGGCATTCTTCCTTCCTTCTCCAACCAGTTTGGCTTCAGATTATGCTTCTTTACTACTAAATTCTTCTTTTCCCCAGTCCTAACTTATTCTCACATTTAGCATGAGTATGGAAACTGCATACCAGAAAAGGTTTTCATGTGTCTTAAAAGGAAACATTTTCCAGTTACAGTTTGTTATGGGAAGAATGTTAGTAATACAGCTCAAGTGGTTTCATTTTACTCTGAGATACCCAGCAAACACTACAGTCAGATAACATTATTTGAAAAACAAAACAAAACCACCCCCCCCCCAAAAAACCCAATCCAAACAACAACTGCCCCCACCTGCACACCTTTTCTTCCCAATGACAGCAAAATTTTAGTGTGCAAAATTTAATGCCTTAAGCCCAAGAAATTTAATTTCTAAATACCAGCTGTGTAAGAGACTTTCTTATACTATTAGTCTAAATCGAGGAGAGGAAGGTTGATGCACATGGTATTTTCTAACATATGCAATGTTAGATAACAAGTTTAAGTCTCTTCTTCTAGCTCACTACGTCTTCATACCACACCCCTCCTTCCATTGTACTTGTTGCCAGAGCTTTAATATTAACCTCTGCACACATTAGTAACTGCATCAGTACAAGATCCAAAAGTAAACAAATGCTCCAAGACTCTGGGCTGAATACAGCTACTTATGAAAATATCTCTATTTATTAAAAGAAAAGCAAATGAAAATATTTCACAGTTTGCCAATGAAACGGCCATGCTGCTCCAGTAGGTCTGATGTAACTGGATGGTCTCAGGAAAAAAAACCCCAAGACAATATTGTTAAAAGTTGACTGTGGGCAGACCTGTAGTCAGAGGCATGAGGTTACTGGAGCTTATATCTATGACAAAAGAAACATTTCTGTTCAAGTGTGGTCAACTTTCAGTTATCAATAGGCAGTTTCAATGGTCTGTAATTTTAAGGACAGATTAAGATGTAAGTTAAAAGATATGCAAGAGGGAACTAAGCATATCAAAAACATGCAGTAGTAAACAGCCCCCTTTCATTTCCACATTTACCATTATTCACAGAATACCAAATAAAGTCTTTTTGTAAATGGAACTACAGAGATCTTTCTGGAACGCTAAAGCATGTTTCAACAGATCTGTATGCTACTAAAACTTAATGGTGACAACACCTAGGACTAGAAGTAACCTGCTACCTTTTGGGGCAATTCTTATGATGAAATGATTTTTTAAACTTTATTTGAATTGCAACTGTTGGAGGTAGGATAAAAGTTGAGAAAGATGAACTTTTGAGCAGGTAGTGAGGGAAGTACCAGAAAATGAAACATGCAAAATCAGGATAACGTACCTATAGCGTGTGTGTTTATACACACATACGCAAAGTAGATACACATATTTACAAATTAGTATCTACACATATTTACATTAATAAACCCTATATATAAACATTAATATGCTACATTACAAATAACCTTCCAAATGAACAGCTCCAATGTAGATCATATTAAAGATGCAATTTTTAAGAGTGATATTCTTCAAGTGCCTGATACTTAGAAATACAGTGACTTGCTAACTGTATTATTCTTTACATACACAAGGAACGGTTAGCAAACAAGCAAATTACAACATGAACATACCTCGAAAAAATGGCCCAAAAATCCTGTATACTAAGGACACCCTAACACATACATGTTAGACACTACAAAGTCTATTGACAAGAGTCAAAATAAGGCTGACCTGTTAAGTGGACTTAGCTATTTCAATTTTCTCTCTAGGGACCACCTTTACATTCAGTATTTTCTGTGTAGCACAAAAAGCTTTTGAATGACTGAAAGCGTCACAATTTGAGCAACTTTTTAGTATTAAATTTGTTATCCAAAGGCTACAAAACAGCAACAATTCCATTAAATACACTTGAGAAAAGGAACTATTTGTAGTCGACCTAAATGTGTCTTTCCATTCATATGAAGTCAGTGGTACTAAAACCTACAAGATGCCAAAATTCTGTCAAAAAAGGTTGAGAATGCTACAGAAATTGTATAAAGATACCTCAAATTTGAAACACTGAAGAGAGTATAATATAGTAATAATAATCCTCCTCCTCTTCCTCCTGGTCTCAAAATGGCTACATACCTACAAATGGTTCAAAATCATCAAAAGAGATTATTTTAAGTAAACTAATCTCAAATTTGAGGAGGAGCGTGAAAAAAACAGCACATTTGTAGTTGTCAAGAGTTCAAGTTTCTATCATGGATAGAGATGTTTTAAATATCCTTTCCCCCATCTCCAAAGAGACATTTACAAGATCACACCAGTGAACAAACATGACTGACTTCACTAAAGGCAGGATTTCACACATAATTCCCTTCTAAGCAAGCAGTGTGCACATGCCACAGAAGGCGATTACCTGTGGATTGGACCAATTCATTGTTACTACTGATGAACGGATTTAAAGCCCTGTTTTCAGGAAATTTAATATACCAAGAGGTTCAGACACATATGGGTATTTCTGAAGACTAAATTCAAGGTTTATAAATAGCAAACTAAGGATAGAAACAAGCGATTGTGTTCTTTATGTAGTTAACCTAGCAATCAGTCATCAACTCATGGAGTAGACTGCCAAGTACTATAAAACTTACCACAATCAGCATAATTTCTCTATATAATGAAACTACTTTTCATTGCACTAAATAAACCTTTCATTATCTCCTACTACAATATCCAGTAGTGCTTCGAGTTCTTCTATTTTTACAGCATACCAGTATTTAACATCAACAGTTTACAAGTGATACCATCTGAAGATATTTACAGTGAAATTTATGAAATACATGTCGAAGAGAACAACTAAATTCTTTAACATACTATAGTAACTTACGTAACACAACTTCAGTGACAAAAGTGTAAGTTTTTCATCTAAGGGCACTGTACCTTACCATTTATTGTTCACTTTGCACTTATACTGACACTACCACTACAGAGATTATTGTTATCACTTACTTATATGAGCTGTATTTCATTCAGGGAATTCGCGCTGAGGTTTATATTTTCTTTAGACAAGATCCACAGCATTAATCACAAAGATAAAAACAGAAAAAAAAACCCCAAACAAAAAAGTATGCAGTTTCTCAGCTGAAAACAAAAATTTACTGTCTTTTTACAGGGAGTGAAAGGAATAACATTCTATGCTGTTGCTCTGAAAATATTTCAAACATGAGTATTCATTTGAGTAGAGCAAAGTTCTCCACCAAATCTTGTCATGAGAATGGTAGATCCTAATATCTGAAGGCTGAAGATTAATCATCACCATCTTCAGAGGAATTGCACAGATTTTTCATTTGACTGAAGTTACATAGTGGTGCACTGTGTCTCAAAAGACTGCTAATTGTTATTTTAGAAGCAGTAAGATTTTTCCTCCTCTGTGGTTGTCTAAAAGGGAGAAAACTACAGGCCATAACTGGTGACTTCTGTTGTATGATGCAATTCATTTTTATTATCTGTATCGTCACATGTTGCAACTCTGCCATCAAAGTACTAACACCTGAAAACATACATAGTAAAATGCAGACTATGACAGAACTGCATGAACAAACTGCAGCTATCAGAAGTCTTTTCCAGTAGGAAAAATTGCCTGAGTACATGCAATGCTCAGTCTTGTGGACTTCAGAAAACAAGTCTCTTCATGGCTTTTCTCTGGAAGATGCTATGTGGAACTGATAGTCCTCAAGACAAGCTCACTTAGACCCAAACAAAAGCACCATAGTAAACAGGAGCATGAACTCCTCCATGCTGTATCATATTCATGTACCAACACAATTCAACAGCAAACGATGGTTAGAAGGAACTCATACAAGCTATAGAGGCAACGCAAAGCACTTTTAGCAAAATGACGACTCCACCTCTCAAACCTAATCCTTGTTCTATCTTCAGAAGAGGAGCCTTGCATACAAAATTCACAGCTCTACCTCATCTTACAACTCAAAAGAAACTTTTTTTTTTTAGTGACACCTGGAAATTATTCCCACACGTCTCCGTTTTTTTTCTGGAACTCCCACAAGCAGATATTTTTTCTCTTTCCTTTACCTCTCAACCTTCTCCAGGAGGATGACCTTATTTTATTAATATCCTTCTCTAGCCCAAAGGCATCAATTGTCTGTCTGTCTTCCTCTGTCCCCATTATTTCACTCGTTGATTAACAAGTTAAATTGCAATCAATTGTTTTTCATCTATACTTCACCTGAAGCTTGCACTTCATGTTTCATCAGCAGAAGGAAGATGTGCCTAAGAGCTTCTCCTTCAGCCAAATACAAGGTTTAACTTTAAACCTAGAAATCTTGCCTTGCCCAGATCCTTAGACTGTTATGACTACAAGACTGCATTAGATGATATAGCCATTCAGATAATTTAAAAATTATAAGTATTCCTGCATTTCTACATAATTACAGTTCCAATTAAAAAAAAAAAAAAAGAAAAAGAAATTATTCATGCAATCAAAACTCATATCCTGCCCCCAACATTTTCTGTGCTGTATTACTGAAATACTTCTTTATCAAATGTTCTCAAAATATCACTTCTATTCTAACAATCCTGGTTTGTTGGCCTAACTGGCTGAGTTCCTATGTTAGCCTCTAACTTCACCTTCAGCTGAAAACAGTTTCTTGGGTTTTTTCTCTTTACCCATTAATTTGTCCTTTAATACTGGAAAACAGCTACCGAAACCTACAGGTTTTTCTTAACTGTTAAAGTCAAGTCTTGCTATTTCTGTGTGGATTAGAAAATAAAATTTTCCAACTACTAAGCAGGAAGTCTACCCTGCTTGTTGTTTTCTCCTTTCCTCTAGTTCCAATTAAAGCTAGAGTATACCAATACATTAGGTGTTTTTCTAATTCTTCACAATACACACTTACATATCATATTTTATTCATACCTCTTCTGGACTTAAGAGACACTAAATGGGAGATGAATTATGTCACTATATATGCAGGACCTCAGTTCAAATTAAGAACATATAGGCACTACTGTAACAAAATATTTATAGCAGTTACAATTAAAAAATTCAGTAATAACCTTCAGCACATTTATCACCTTGCTCCTTTCCTGGAAATCCACTGACAATTAATGAGTTATTAACAAAAGCTCATTTTAAGCACCATATGCTAGTTTTTAAATTCAAATTTAGTAATGATTCCCAACTTCCCTAGACAAGCTAGTTAAAGAAAGCAATCCAATTCATAAATTGTAACATAAGGAAACTAATCCAAAATATAATAAAAATACAAACACTACTCTAAGATTATTTTTTTTTTTAGAAGAAGGTATTCTCGCCTATATTTGGATTCCTCTGAAATGTCAGGGATGGCAAGCAAGTAGAAAAATATCTAAGGAGTGACAGAGATAAATGTTAAAAGTTTATTTGCTGGTAGCACAGTTCAAAGACTTTGTAACCAACAGCAAGACATTTTTCTTTAGTCAACATACTGTCTGAATACAAGCTTCATAAACATACCAATTGAAGGATGTCCTCATCTTTTGGCATAACACTAAGTTCCAATATGCTGTCACTGAAACAAATAGAAAAAAACACCACACATGAACTTTTGGAAGAGATTTTCAATTCTTGTTACAAAGATGATCCATTAACTTCCATAGACCAAAACCCTTCAAAAACTCCCACGCTCAGCTATTTTGTCAAATTACTCTACACAACAGAAATAAACACTGATTTCCATTAGAGCCTTAGCAAATAAAAGTAGAACAGAAATCTGACTGAAGGGTACATCTGTGTTCTCAGCAAAACCAGTGCATTAAGCTAACACACTGTTTTTGTCAGTTTTGTTCCCCCCCCCCCCGCCAAGTCCTAAGGTACTTTAGTTTCTAGCTTCTCAGACAAAACAAGGTGGCAAATGTGTGAACACAAGTTAAAACTTCTCTCTTTTTTCCATTTAAAACTAAAGTCTGTTAGCACTCTTTAAAATTGCTGGGGAAATGTCATAACCACATCATCATGTGAAAAGTGGGGCAATATCAAGGCAAGCACTGACTTACACCTTTCTGCTCCAATCATCTCCTAGCAGAATCAACTTAAGACATATTTAGTCAGTCAGATGACATCTGAAATATGGATGAAAAACGCTTGCTATTTATAAGTGCTGAGTTTGTCAGTCTGAATTGCTGAAACCAAAAGCAGCAGCAGCAGCATAAAGATCCAGGAATCCAGATAATTCAATCAATGTAATTTAAATACAGGCAAAATCAGGACACCAAATGTACAATTTATCAGCTACCCAGAGTGAAATACTGTAAAACAGAGGAACCCACAGTTTGTTTCTACCAGAAGGAAATATTTTCACAAGCAAGAAAGAAGTATATCCTTGTAACATTGCATACAGAACAGCTGAATTGATTATCTCATCTGAGATACTATGTTCACGTTCATTAAATGGATGGACCAGGTACAGTAGAAGGGCTACAAAAGAGATTGCTTGTACAGACTACTTTAACTAGGCTCAAAAAACATAAAATGAACGAGATTATGACATTTAGAAATCTCATGTTAAATATCCTTTCTTCTTATGACATGTAAACAGATTGACTAATACCAGCACAAGAAGAAAAAGCATACAACCTAACTGAATACATCAGACTAGAAATTAGCTTATCTGTACTGGTCAGTACAATGCATTTGCTGAGAAAAACAAAACAAGCACAGAGACTGGCCACCAACTTCAGGGCAACACAGAACAGTCCACAAAAGCACTGAGAAGGACCTCCATTTGTTATTTCTGCAGAAAGGAAAGTCATCTTCTCAAACATGTAATGTGTGATTTATTATGCTTTCTTATATGAAAAATGTTTTTATTTTGTGGTTCCTTTTCCATTTGTTAGCAACCGCAGACATAAGGCTGCATTCCAAAATAGCAGAGTAAGGGTATTCAGTTTCACAAGTCGTCTTAAACCATTATTCATTTTGGAAAAAAGCATTCTCCAAGCAGCATAAATTACTTTAGTTTTAAAACCAAAGATCAGCAATGATAGATTTAGGTTTTTCTTTTTAAGTCTACACACAGCTAGGAAAAAATAAGACTTCAAAAGCCTTTTCAGGATTTTTCAGAATATTGAATTTTAAGAAACACAGAAGTATTGACTTTTTAAATGTGCACTTACAATAGCATTTTCCATTTTGACTGGATGCATAAACAGCAAAACTATTTTAAATGATTCTTTAAAAGTAGCGTTATGAGAAGCTGACTTTTGCCTAAACTCCTTTGTATGGATATTAAACTATTTATCAGTTGTAAAACAAAAAGAAAATAAGAAAGAGATACCATAGCTTGCGGCATTTCCAATGACATGTTCAGATTTCATTTCTACATGTGGGTAGCATGTATGTGTAAATTCTGTTAGGCAACTTACCATTTGAAAACAATCAATACTTATTTGCAGGATGAAGACTTTTGAAGTAAAAAATATGATAAATTGCATTGCTCCTCTTCAAGTACTTTTTATAGAAGGAACTATAATTGACAGAGAACAAACTATTCTCTTACACAAGTATTTTGTGCATTTTGGTTTCGGTTGGGTTTTTTTGGTTTTGTTTTTTTGGTTTTTGTTTGTTTGTTTGTTTTTTAAAGAAAACAATTAAACCCTTTTACACAGTCTAACACCTTTTTTAGTAGCCATCCAAAAGAGGAAAGGGTTCCATTCAGGAGCAATGTTTTATATACCATTCAAATAACTACTTCACTATTCTATTCCAGTTTGCTTGCAGAACCTCCTGGAGACAACTTGGGTCTTCCTACTTCATATTTTGTAAAATGCTCTCAATGTTTTTCAATTTTCATATCAAAACCAAACAGTATTAAGAGATACTTTTGGTGTATTGTACTATGTAACATGCATGCAAATTATGAACTAGTGTTAGTAAGAACCACCACACAGAAAATGGCAGTTTACACAAATATATTAGACACAGTATTGTGAATTCTCAGGTATCTATCATGCAAAATTACTTACATTACACATTTTGAGAATTAAATTTAAAGTTTATTACCTCGGTCATTAAACTCAAGCACTAATCACAAACACTATCTTTTGATGCATTATTTTGTATTAATGAAATAAATTCAGTAGCTAAACTCTGTACATTTTTGAGTAATCCCAACACTTCCAAGAAGAATTTGCAAAGAGAAACAAGTGGAATAGACTTAATCACTCAAATTCCCCACATTTAAAAAAAAAGTAAAAGAAAGAAAAAGACGTTGGGAATCAGAATCTGTTTCTTGTTTTATTTAGAACCATAAATATTTTACGGAGTTTACATTAGTAATCAACATTTCTCCAAGTTGATTACGTAAACAGATGAGAATAAATTGTTAATGGACCAAAGTAATAAGTTTGAAAGTAATTAAAGATACAGTAATTAAAGTGTCTAGAAGACCATCACATAACATACTGAGACTATAAATGAAAATGACTGTAGTCATGAACAAAGGAGATTTCAACTGAAAAACTAGCCTTTCAAAAGGCCTTTCAGCAAGTTGCTTGCACAAAGCCTACTAAAGAAACTAAGGTGTGCTGAAGGAAAGATTAGCTAAGACACAAAACAGAGCAAGAACTGTGTCACCGGGTACTTTTAACATGAAGAGTTTAAGTACATTCAAAAGTGAACTTGTGCAAGACTAACCTATCAAGAACTATTAAATGAAGTGATGAGGATAAAACCTTTGGTTCAGCAAGTTCCTAAACCAAGGATTTCTGAAAAGCGGGCTAGTACTATCCGACCAAATACCACTCTACAGTTTCAGCATTTTCACTGCCCTCTCCTAAGAATCCATTACTGCATATTATCAGAGAGGATACTGACATAAACAGACCATCAGTCTGACCCAGGATGGCTATGTTGATGCAAGAATACCATGCTAAAGCAAGAAGCATTCACCATAAAGTAATTTTACTTGCCATGAAATGGCAGCACAAGAAATAAAATACTTCCTGTGCAGAACAAACTGCTCTGAGTTCAAAAATACTGTTTTCAAGCAAAGAATTAAGAGTTCATTCTTTAGTCACATGAAAAGCATTGCCTGTAAGCTACAAGGAAGATACACCTGATCTGGAGTCTAAGCTCTCTTTATGTATCAGAACTAATATTTATCTGTTTATCTTAAGAGGTTCAGCTGCAGACTTCCCGATGGTTATATTTTCTGTATAAACCACTCAAGGATACACATGACCTTTTGTTATGATCTTCTGTGATGTACACATCTGGCTCAAGACAACAAATTGTTCTCCTCTCTTAACTAACAATAGCATCCCTTCATGTTCTCTGCACTCATGGAAATTAGGGGGACAGATGCAGCATTGCGCTATACCATTCCTGGCTGCACTAGATAATCACTGATGAGGCCTTGTTCAGGTGTCCCTGGTTTATCCACAGTGGACTGAGGTTGCATACTGCTGGGAGAGTTCACTACCCTACACTCACAGGGCTGAAAATAAAACTTTATTCACAGGCAGACCTAGAGTTAAGAACCTCTGACTGCGTAGGCTACTGGAAAATGTGATTGGTCTCTTTTTTGCATTAAGATAAGAGATTTAATTGACTGATGTACCTGTTGGGGATCTAATGTCCTGTGTCTTGGGCATATGCTATTGTACAATATTGCTGTCTGTACAAATACAAGATAAAAAAAAGATACATGGCTTGTGTTATCTCCAGTAAAGGCTATAAAAAAAGCTAGATTCCATCAAGAAAAGATAGATTCCATCCTTACAGCTCTTGTATAGAAAGTACTGACACAAAATGCTTGCCTGTCATACCTTTGAACACAGTTTTGTTGTTCAAAAAAAAAAAAAAACCAAAAAAAAACCCAAAAACAAAAACAAAAAGGCAAGCACCTGGGATGTATGTATTTTAAATGAAACCTTGAAGAAAGACTGCACTGAAATAGGAAGATCAGGATCTTATTTTTCCTACTTCTAACTGTAAGCATTACTAAGTCTTAATGAGTGAAGATTCACTAAAAATAGAATGTGACATGTGAGATGTATTTGGAAAACATTATTCCATGCTGCTCGTAACATCTTTTTTCCACATAACTCATTATTATATTGGAAACTTGTTGCTATTAGGACAGAAATTGACACCAAGAAAACTGTAAAAATGGAGGCAGATATGAGATGTGAAAACAAGTATCTAGATTCATGTATGGACATGATTTAACAAGCCCTTCTGAGTTGCAGGAGCAGTAAATATTATCATTTCCTCAACTCTGTGCAAGGTTCTTAAACTTGCTGCAAAATAGAGGAAAGCCAAGACGTACTGCAGATGTTTTGCAGGTGTGCACTATCATAAAATTTTTCCTTTACCAGATACACTGATTTCTAGTTATCAGATCTCATAAGCAAGGCAGATTTTTCTGGTTTGCTTTTTAAATTGACACATATATGTGTGCTGTACGTATACCTAATCTGCCTATTTTAAGTTCAGACAACCTTCCTCTATAACACTCAGTGTGATTTGCTAACGAGGGACAAGCACTGACGTGAAGGGACTGTGGTACAATTCAGCACACACATTTTCAAACCTTTCTCAACATTCGGTAAATACACGAAAGCAGAAATAGTAAAACTGAGTGTGTATTAAGGAAAATTTAAAAATATGACGACTTCTTCAGAACCACCGTAAGTGGTCATTTCCTGCTTAGTATATAAAAAGTAATTGTGGCACGTAATTAAATACTAGTATCTTACCTGTTCTGTATTAAAGCAATAACTTGAGAATATGTCTTCCCAATAACACTTTCTCCATTGACTTTTATAATTCTGTCACCTGTAAAGAGAAAAGTTATACCTTAATTTGTCTAGACTTTTTTTTGATCATTTTATTTTGTCCTTCTGTACCCCACAATAATCAAGATCACCAATATGTTAAATTCAAAGTTAGCCTTCTTTAAAATGAAAAAAAGAAAAAAAAAGATGCACAATACAGCTACATGTAACGATATACAGGATGCCAAGTTCTACTCTTTTCTCCGAACATTTTCAGATGTTGTATCTTATTCTAAGCTTCCAAATGAATCACCTAGAAACTCACAGAAAGAAAACCACAAGCAGGTGTAAGCTACACCAGAGGCTCACTTAAGTATCCCATATTCAAAATAAAGCTTTTGATATATGGTAACACAGACTGAGAACTCTGCCCAATTCTTAAGCAAATTTTAGGTAGACATTGCATTCCAGCACTTAACCTCAAACAAAACCAAACTTTAAGTCAGAATGCTGCCAGGTTTTGCTGTACACATCCCCTTTAACAGCAGCAAATACTGCAATTTTGTACTTCTTCCTTCTGAGAAATAAAGAACAAGTATTTCGAAAGGCTCCAGTTTCCTCCTCCATCAGAATAATCTGGGTTGTTTCCAAGACATTAGCATCTCTTCAATGCATCCTGGACAGCATAATGGGTTATTTCTTATCCATATAGATAAATCTTTAGACCTAACATCACTTTTATCAAATTTCTCCAAATAGTTTGTTGCACCTTCCTCATTAAGAGCTCCATATACTCTCATAAAGTGACAAATATATAACGTGGAGCTATTTTCAGCTTTAATGAAAACCCCATCCCATTCCTTTGCCAAAAATGGTATTTACGACATCTCTGATCAGAAGAGCAGAAACCTATCTTGAATTTACTAATGAGGAGAAAATGGTCTAAGAGATTACAGGTAGGGAACTTTGGAAAGCCGCTGGAGAAAGAAGAACTGAAAGGAAGGACTCATGCAAAGTGAGCCAAACAGAATGGCTTTTTCAACACTGCTTTAGAAACTGAAAGTCCTTTTTTGTGTTTCTGGCATGACCAAATCAAAACAAGGAAAAAGCTGCTCACTCTGTATACTCAGCCTGACTTGGTGGCAATAATGCTCTAAATGCTCGTGCTCCGTGGAGGTTCCCTATATGGACCCCAGATTTCCAGACTTACCAAACCACATGGGTCTGCTGACTGTTTTTAATTTGGCCTGCACACACAAGGTAACATCATGCAAATAAATTTGCGAGAGATTTTCAAGTTTATGTATGTCCTTTTAACAGCTGGTTATCACCCTTCTCCTCACCTGAAAGAGCTCTCAGAGTTTTGTCTCTTGCTTCCTAAGCAATGAAAGAAAGGTTGGTGGCAACATTTAATGGCTGCTAGCAATCCACATGACTGATAGGCACCTGCAATGGATGGCAAACCAATCCCACTTTTGCCTACACACAACTTAAGTAATTAGGCTGAGAAACTGGACTTTCCTGAAAACAAAGTTAATTTTGAAATGCTCAGTATCACACCAATATCAATCCTTTCAGAAAGCTGCAGGAAAAAGAAATACTATAGTTTGTGTCAAAAAACGTTCTTCATTTACAAGCTGTGAACCCTGTCCTGCTAGGTTGTATGGCAAGACTTCCTATGAACACACCAGATCCTACTCTGGAACTTAAAACTAGCTTTTTTCCAGGCTGTTTCAGAACTTGTGCACAGATGTAGATCTTTACTCAGTATTCCCACTAAGAACTGTAATATTTTTAAAGTAAGTCATATCATCTTATCTATTCTTTCCCAGTTTTTATTTTTCAAAGAAACGGACTAGGTTATACATAGCAGTGAAACAAGTCTACTTGAAGAATGCATCCAATGAACCTGCCAAAAACCTCAGGTGGGACACACTGCAGAACTGGTTACATGAAAGAAGTGGGTGTGAGCAACTGCAAAATACAACTTTGCTCATTTTCAGGTACATATAAAGGGGGAGGGCAGTGCCTGTAGCGCAAAAAAAGGATATAGAAGCATGAAGGCTTTTTCTAATAGCTCTCTATCAATCTGGTGGCCCATTAAGTATCTTTGATTGAACTAGAAATTAAGCTGAATGCACTTAAACCATCTGCCTTTGCACACATATTTTAGTTCTTTATATTCTTGCATATACATAAATGGCAGCATGAAGATCAAGACATGGGAAACGTGGATTTGTTTTGGCTGTCTGTATTTCAATTTTTCTAACATTTATGTTTGGAACTCACAGATATGTTCTTTTTTAATGAAATGCCTCAGAAGTTAAATATGGGAAGTATGATCTAACTCTACAAAAGATAATCTTACAGGAGTATTCATATATACTTGGAATGAACTGTCTTACGTTTCAGACATTTTAACCTATTCCTCAAATTTGCAAGAGTATTGCAAGCTTTCCAGTAAGTAGCAGCCAGATAAGCTCCTGAAACAGAGCTCACTGATTCTGTGTAATGAAGCTTGTGTTGAGATTTTCAGTATTACAAAGGACCCTGCACCAGTGAAATAAGAATTGACAAACATAGCCACCTAAACTCATACGAGATTTTCGAGTATTTTCTTTCCATTAGCGTGACCATGAAACAAAGCCAAGTTGAATTTAAAAAAAAAAAAACACAAAACCACCAACCCACAAAACCCAGTTTATTCTACAAAAAATAAGAAATGTATACATTGTCTCTATCAGAGGTTAAGCAACCTACCTGGCTGATCAATCTCTGAGTGTTTATAATATAATTTCAAGATAGAGATATAGTAATATATTTCACCCCAGAATTTAAACAAGAAATAGTGGCATGACCTAATAAGATATAACTGGTATCAACAGTGTGTTTAAGAATAATATTCTGGTAATTTAAAAAAATGTATTTTCTCATTTATTTTCTGTTCTATATTCTGGGCTCCTAAAAAATCTCTTCTATGTCTAAAAATAAAATATTCTCTGAAGATTTCATCTTTCAATTTGGCAAACACTGAACAGAGTAGACATTAACATGGCTCCTCTGTACAGCTTCAACATATGCTGCACTTTATCAAGCCAAAACATTTCTTTATACAATAGCATTAAAATAATGCCAAAGTAGCCCTTCCCTAAATAACTACTTAAGGAGAAGTTAAAGAAAAATGCTTTATGCTGTACAAGTAGGATCTAGTACTGTTTTTAAATTGCTGATCATCCTAGAATCTTTGTTTTTCTTTAGGAAGAAACATACAAAAATTATTCTATTCCAGTTGAATGCATGTACATAACTGTTTTCAGAAGAAAACATCAACATCCCAATATCGACACAAACACAATCTTTTTATAGAACATAAGTTTTGCCATATTTTTTTTAAGAACAGAAACCTGCGTTTGTAGTGGTATCCATCTATGTAACTTACTGTTTTATCACTCGTAAGACTTCCCATTCTAACATAGCTTTTCTTTTTCCTTCGACCCTTAAGTAAAGGTGTGACAAAGTACCTGGCACTTCACAGAAAATATGTTTTCTTCTCTCCAGTTTGATTAAATCAAACAACTGAACAAAATTTGATAAGATGAGAGAGACTTGGATTGCTCCCATTTCATTTAAAGGAGGTAGAATAACTTAGTTTAAAGGACAAAAACCTGAGTGTTTTGAGATTACCAATTTGTCAGAAAGCAAAAGAAATAGGAGCTTACAGGTGTCATTTTCCTCACCTATTTTTATCATATACTTGTTCTTTTCTAAAGATAATAAACCAAAAAGACTTTAATGCCTTAATGTATTTTGTATAGCACTTCCTGAGAGAACACAGCAGTGCTTTTGATATGAAAAACACTAGGGGACTATTTAAAAGAAAGGTTTCAAACTTCCAAAGGAAAGAACAAGTTTTAAATGGAAGATAGACTATATGTAGAAGCTTAAATCATATATATTTTACATCACATACACAAACACGCTATCAGTATTATAGAAGAACAGTACCTGTGCACAGTCCAGCTTCAAAAGCAGGTCCACCCTCTTTAACTTGTTTAACAAATATGGTATCCATTGGCTCCAGTCTATTTCTTTGTTTTCCTGAGGAAGAAAGAATATTTCTTAATAGCATTTAATTATACTGCAATACAATGTTCTTACTTTAAGAATTATTTTGAAATGTAATCCTGCCACGTTCATCATTACATTAAATACTCAAGTTCAATTTGTGGTAAGGGAAGGAAGAGAGACTAGGAGTCCTAAAGACAGCATTTTCTTTAGCTACACTAAAGATCTTTTAGGTGTCTGGGGAATAAAGAAAGGGGAGGGGGTTGGGAAGAGAGATGTATCTCAAACTTAGAACTTGCAACTATGTCCCAGTACATGGTATTTTTCAAGTTCATTTCATTCCTACATCATCCTCATGCTGATGCCTACACTGTTCATTAAGAATTATCCCTTCCTCTCCTAGATTGCTATCTGGCATAAGATAAAGCCAGACAAACTGAGTAAGAATTAGTAGTGCAAACTGAAAAATAAAATTTTAAAATCATTCCTTAGAAGGAAAAAACCGTAACATTGATTTATAGTCCTCATGGAACTATAAAACTGATTTTCTAACTGTTTTTCAGATGAAAGTTTCAAGATGAAGTCTAAAGTTTTCTTGAAGATTTATCAAAAGTCAAAAGAAAATGCATAATTCAGAATAAATTATAACGTTTGCATGTGCTGTACATATCCATATATACACAATGTAGAAGTTAATCTACAGTAGTTAGAAAACATAACACCTTCTTGCCTTCTCAGTACGCACTTAATTTCTATGCTTCCAGAAACAAAGGTACTTTGTGCTTTTACATGCATGACACCAAATCTAAGTAATTCTTAGTTGAAGTACCCACTGCTTCCGAACATCGAGGGGGTGTGGGACGGGGGACGGGATGGCAGTAAAACAAAAGACAAACAAACAAAACCAAACAAACAAAACCCCAACACAAAGAAAACTGCAAGACAAAAATCTCCACAGTTATACTGCAGGCTAGAATACAGCCATCCTGTCCTGAGCTACATCTGTATGTAGCTGGAGTAAACCATTTTACAGCCTCTACACAGCTTCACTAGTGTAACTTCTATGCCAGTGAGCTAAAAAGAAAATTTAAAAAAATTCCCCCAAAAATAAACAAAAAACCCACCCAAAAATAAAATTTGAAATTTTATTTCCAGTCCGCCAGAAGACTGCACTGAACTTAATTGTTCTACAGTGTTAGCGGCCTCTCCTAACACCCCTGTCCACCTGGTGCAAAACATGAGCAATCACAGAACTGGCAGCGGAACCTCAAAGGTTACAACCAGACAAGCTTTTATGGTGCCAGCGGTGGCTTTAATAGCCTTGGTCCCTCCCAGCTCCTATCACCAGTTACTACCCCTGTACCACACACTCAGCTGGGGAAATGCTACCCTTTGGAGGCTACATGATGAGCCAGCCCAGGGAACTGACATGGACTGAAAATAAGCAGGGTCTGGGTTCCAGTTTACCAGGAAAACCAGGCATAGTAGAGAAGGTGGCATAAACTGCAGAAAAAGAAGGAACAGCAGGAGAGAATAAAGGGATTGCTTGAAACTGGCACTGCTGATAAAAGAAACACTCCTTGAAACTGCAGTGTTAGGTTCTCATCACTTCTTCAGTGATTAATCTTTGACTTGGGCACAAATGGCACTGCTTTTGGACGTATTTTTGCCACAGCTTTAAATATCCTACCTGGCCATGCTTACTAAGCCACAGCATTATTTATTGAATATAAATAAGGCCCCCACCCTTACCCTTTTTTTGGTTCAGTTTCCATATGGGAAAAGCTTATTATTTGAAGAATTATTTGAAGAATTCTAATGAATTGCACAAAACTAGACTTCCCTCTGACTGATTCATGCTTTTCAAATACAAGTTTTAGCCTTATGCCTTCATTCTGCAAACCCCCCCAGTGTCCTGCCATTTTACCACAAAACAGCTGAACAAAATGGCTGACTCATATGGCTCTAAATGGCCTTCTCATAATAACTCCAGATTGGTAAAGAATAATCAAAAAATTGATTTGATAGAATCAGATAACTACTATATACAAAGCAACTGAATTATAAATCAAGAAACTCCAGCTGGCAGCTCAGTCCCCAAATACTTTAAAATTTGATTAGCAGGACATAGCTACCAGACATACAAAATGCTCTTTGTGAAACAAAGCTAGTATCTGTCATTTTTAATCTGCTGATTTAAATAGACACTGAACACATGATAGGTCCTGTCCTTTAAGAGGCAGTAACATTTCAGCAAGTTTTGACAAGCTCCAAGAATAATTTACCCAGATGCCATGAAAAAAAAAGTTGCTTCAACCACTTACAAAAGTGAAGTTAAAATATGACCTTTTATAGGACCACCAAACATCCTTCCCAGTGTTGCCACTTAATCTTTTACTGAAGTGATATACAATCCAAAAAGCGACAACACAAATCAAAATAATGCAGCTTCCATGGCACATTTAATATATAACACTTAATACCCGATACTTGTAACTGAACACCAAGGGGCTACCTCAGCTTCCTTTATAAAATGCTCATCAAAAAAATGTTAGTGGCCTACTACTACTTTATGCCTTGGCCGTACCTGAACGTACAAAGCAAGAGATCAAGCAGATAAGGTTACTCCCATTCAATATCCAACACAGAACACCTTTAACCATATCTGAGTTAGAGGGGAAAACTGTACCAGTTTATGGAGACCAGAGACTGAAAGCTTCCCTGAACATCTGATTTCTGTCAGCTACACTCAGAGGTTCTTCAACAGTACGGGCAATCACTTCAGGTTTTCACAGCTAATTTATGGACCAATTCAGAAAGCTGATTACACATTAAACTTGGTTCTTTGTCCTACATACAGAAGGAAGCTATATTGAACAGTCTTTCTTCTTAAAAAGGTGAACAACCACACTGAAGATAAAGATCAATTTGGGGGCAAGAATTAGGATGAAAGGTTTAAAGTGTTGTTTACATCTGCAGATTCATTTTACAGTTCAGTAATATCCAAATACAAGTAAAGACAAGAAGAACACCTAGGACTCCCAAGCTTTGGTAGATGAATACATGTTCTTCATTCCTCCTTGGAGTTTTACATACTTGGATACGAACCAGAACTTTTTTCCTTCAGTAACATATAAATGAACTTCCTCAAATACATAGCCTCAAAGTGTATGTTTATATTTTGAGTTTGAAACTCAAGCAAAGCTAAACACTATTTTCTGACAGTAGGAGATAACAATACAATACTTTCTTCAGACCAACTGAGGCAGAATAAATCTTGTAGGTGTGCACTCAATCATTACAGAAATAAATTCCAAGTAAAATGGATAATCTAATAACTTACCTCATGTCTCAAAATTCAACAATCACTAAACTTCAATTTAATTGTACCTAAAACTCCACTGGGTCCCATCTGCACCCAATCATCAGGGAAAAGCAAGATACTATTCAAAATGTGAGCCTTCACTTCCCTCCTTCCAAAGTTCCCCATCCAGAGCAGATTATCACAGTGGAACTTTTACACTTTCTCCAGCACTGCACTACATAGTGTCACAAATTTCCCTTCTAATATTGAAAGGCCTAATTTTTTGGAGCATGCCAGCAACTCCTTAAAAGGCAATAAAAGAACAAACAGTAAAGCAGCTCACACTACCAGTCTGTCAGACTTGTAGCCTTATTTGCCAGTGCTTTTCCAGTGCTCATTACTGCATATTACTTTGCCTCCTCCCTCCTTCTCCATACTTTTATAAACAACTTTATAACTGAGCATTACATTGCAGGCTACCGACAAAGATGACAATTTCTCCCAAATCTTCAACTGCAAGTGAAAAACAAAGACATCACACACACACAAAGAACAGGCAAAAGGATGAGCTACCAGGAACACTCATACATGCACGGAAGCAGCACAGATGTAAAGCACAACTTCTGCAAAACATATTTCATATTTACTTCATTTTTCCACAAATGTAGCTATAAACAGAGGTGCAGTCTTACATAAGGGCAGTAAAAGAAACAGAAGCATATGAAGTTGCTAAGTATACAAATTAGCTGACCAGAAACTAAAAAACAGTCCATAAAGTTGTTCTTTCCTTAATCAGTCTTGTAAGCACACAAAATTCTCCAGCATGAGTAAATGGTCACCAGTCAGGATAAAATAAAACTCAGGTTATTGTCCAGACAGTAATGTAGTTTTACTAACAGAACGACTAAATATTCCCTGCAGTGCCACCACTCCCTTAAGTGCTGCTATTCAAACAAAAATGTAACTTTAGAGAAGGCAAACTGGTGTCTGAACTTTTACTTCAGAGATTCAGCACCATCAGAAATAAGGAAATAAAAATGAGTCACCAAGTATATAGAAGGCTCAAGGCAAAAATTCATTGGCTTAAACAAGGAAGGAATCTGCAGAGTCTTTATAATGAGGTCCTTGGTCTGAACAACGAAAGTTAAGAAAAGTACTCTGAAGAAGCACAAACACCTGTAAATCAAATGCAAGACAAATACAGAAAAGCAGTTTCCTAGCCAATATATACATTTTTCATAGTTGCACGCAAATCTTCTAATTAATCAGCAATTTTCAATCAAAAATTACTAACTGCTACCTTCAATAACCAGTGAGATCAAAGGAGAATCTACAAAATTAAGAGTAGCATCTTGTTTCAACTGTTGTTCAAATTAAGGTCAAACAATATTAAAGACTTTATTCATAATACATACATTTATAATAATTTATGACCTAACCTTTATACTACCTGGATCTACTAGCTGAGACTAAAAGTCAATACCACCTTCACAGTCTGACAGGGGAAAGTAAGTTTCCCATTGTAAACTTTCCTTTCAAACGTTTGAGATACCACAAGTGACAGAGGTAAGTATGGTGCACTAGCACAACAATCTGATTTGCAAAATAACAAAATTCTAATATGGTCTTTCACCCTGAAAAAAGTGAATATTAAAAAAACCCACTACTTTTAAACAGAACAGTAGAATTAAGAGCTGTTAATTAACATTTATAACTGACTTACTTGGGGGGGTGTCATATGGTCACATACAGCAAAACTTCTCCTAACTCCCCTAAACTTGATGTAAAAATTATATTTTATCTAGGTACAAATTCTAGCTTAAACCCCTAAAATGCTTGTTTGGAATACAGCTGCTACAAGGAACATAACTAGTATTATATCAAATGCATTAAGCTTGAGTTAGCTTTTCAGCTACTCTTTGCAGACCAGACAGCATTACTATACTGCCGTGATTCATCTGGAAAACAAAGTAACATGGTAGAAGTATATCACATCCACCAACACACTACAAGATAGCAGCAAGCACATCACTTCTCTGTAGTCATTAACCTTCTGATATAAAACACAGATAAAAACATGTGAGTCACAAAGACTACAGAAAGGACACCCCTCTGACAAAAGAACCTTTACATTTTGAAGAGGAAAAAAACCCAAAACTCAGAACAAAAAAACCCACACCAAAGCGCTATTGCTGACATAGCTCTTCCTTTCTTTTTGACCAGCAGAGCACAACAGACCTGCAAGTGTTTTGGAACACAGTGTAATACACACTTTCTTACAAAGTCTCTCCTAAGAGTCTACTGCTTAAAAAATACACGCCATTTCTTCTCTTCCTAGAGGAAAAAAAATTTTTGCTCAGGGCAGCTGAACCATGCTTAGAAATCCTCATAACACAGGAACTGGATAAAGGCTACAGAGTTTTGTTAACCTTATGCAGAATATTTTCACTCCTGGCCCCATGCTGAGCAGACTGCAAAAGGGACTTTCATTTTTATACTAAAGAATCACCAGCCCCATGAAACACCTCAAATTATTAAATTAAGACAGGCTCTTACGTACATCTTTCTCTCACTCAAGAGGCAGGAATATTCCTCTTGGACATGAAGATCTACAAATATGCTTTTGGATATCCAAGGCATTTGAACTCTGTTGATTCAACAATGCCAAGTGGCACTGATTCTTGGGACACCTTTCAGGCAAAGGGACAAGACCTACGTACAGATACAGTGAGAGAAATGCTTCTAAATGATTACTGAATCAAAAACCTGCTAATCATTTCCCAAGCTACTCAAAAAGAGATCACTAAAACTACAGCGGAACTTAATTTATTAAAAGATATTTAATTTAATATAAATCACAAAACTGTCAGGATTGCATTTAACTGAGAGAGTCCAACTAAAGACAATTCTAGATTTTATAATATGCAAACTGAATTTCATACATAGTAAGCATTTCTCCACTAGCAATCCACTGCAGAAAAGGAGCCCAAACGTCCCAGCCCAGCCCCAACAGAGCTTTCTCACCCATTGTCAAGCACAAATTAACTCAACTGAAAAACACTAAGCAAAATACAGTGTCAAAGATGAGCCTCTAAAAGAGGTTGATAACAAGTAAAATAGCACTGTTGAGTCATTTAGCAGAGAAACACCTGACATTCAACTCTGTGATACAGGAAAAATACACTCTGTTATTCCTCAAAGCACCTCTGGCATTTTGATTAGGCAACTCAAAGATATTTCTTCTGCTTACTCTTCTCTTAAAACCGTTTTGACTAATACAACCTCAACCCTATCTTCATGGCAGGGTGGGGGGAGAAGGAGAGAAAATAATCTGACATTGTTATGGAAAACATAACACAGTTTCAGCTTAATGACAAACTCTCCAAAACTGTGTTTTCCCATTGCACTATTTGCCAATATTACAATTTTTTTTCAATTCTCTCAAATCTAAAATGAAACCTTTCAAAGTTTAAAATTTAAGCTGTGATTAAACAGTCTAAAGGATTTACTTTAGTTCTTAGATAAGCATAGAGCCATTCAAATTTTATCTGTTGTAGTGAACCTACAGACTCTCCCCTAAATCCATGGAAATTACACTTACACAGCTCTTCACATTTTTATTAAAAGTCTAATATGATTTGAATTCAATAGTAGTCACTGAGAAACATTATACATGTGAACAAGTTGGAAGGCTACTCTGCTGGACATTCTGGATGTACTTTAAGGGAACAAGGAATCATCAGGCCCCGGTCTCAGTGGAAAACTAAACAAGCCCTCTTTTAGCATTCTCAACATTTAGTGTTAAAAAATTAGGTTGGATAAAAAAAAAAATCCATGAAAAAGGACAATTTACTGTGGTGCTATCCTAAAGCATTAGTGTTATCTATCTCTTGCTTCTTACTCCTAATTTCACCACCATATAGCTTAGACCACATCATCCCAGCAATCTAGGACCTTTCCAAATAATGTGCTTTCACATTCATTCTCTTGTTCCTTATCTACCTTGTTCCCATCATCACAGGCACACTTAGTTTATTTCACAACAGACTGAGCTGATAGGAGATGATATTGAAAAACATGGGATTAAATTAAATCCTGGGAGAACACAAACTACATTACAGAAATCAACAGTCTGTTTAAAGACATGAAACACTAAAAACTCGAGGCATTACGTAAGCAGCAGTAAGGAATAAAAAGCTTTTCCTGTATTTTTTTCCACCCTTCCCCCAAAGGCTCTATAACATCAAACCAGATTTGCACAGAGCTGAAGGAGCTCAGGTAATAAATTGGAACTATTTAGTTTAGACAATTGAAGGGTAGAAAGATTATTCCATAGTTAGGCACATTAAAAAAATAGCCTGGTGATCACAATTTAACTATTTAGAAATCTGAGCCAAAACAGGTGTCTAAAGTCTCATTAGAAAGTGCACACTCAGTCTCAACAGAAAAGGACACTGAGCAATATACCTAAGTCGCCTTTCACTTTTACGGGAAAATAAGCTACTAGTTGCTATAGATATGTCTACATAGAAATAGGAGATAAAGTAGGAAAAGCAATAACATAATATTAAAAAATATGATACTGGATTATAATGCTACTAGATTTCCAGGCACTGTATTAAACATAAAATAGATTAGTTCTCATACGAAAGATGAAATGCCTTTCAGACTATTTCTATATGCTTATCACTGTTTATTTTAATCATGATCCACAAGCCAAACAATTTTGAAGAAAAACCTGGTTTAGGACAAGATACAAGAAACGACCCATTTAATATGTACTAAACTTGTATTTTGCCAACTACAGATTCAAGTAGTCTTTGAAGGACAACATATTCACCATATTACATGCACAATGAAATGGCATGGAGACAGCATGGCAACAGAGATGGTTTTCTCCAGCACCACTTACCACATGTTGACAGTGCAAGTTTTTAACAAAATATTACTATTTTTAATAGGTATAAGTATTTTTCAGCTTGTCTCCAAATATTCCTACAATAGTCTGCTGGGAGACTTCTGCCTGTAAGATAGCTCTTAAACAATATTTTGATGCAAGGCAACTCCAGAAAACAGGAAGAATACTGATGGTATACCAACCTCAAAACACATGAAAGAAATACTCCAATATAGGCTGGTCAACATAGCAAATTCTCAAGACAACAGTAGAAGCTGATAAAAGTTTCCAGTCAGCGACCAAGGAATCCATTGAGAAAGATCTGCATCTTCGGATAAAGTGCACCTGTTAAGCTAAGCTATTAAAATGCTTTTCTAAGGTCAACAACCTGGAGCAGTGAAAGCAGGAAAGAACAGAAATCTTTCAAATAATAACTACACAATATTTAGGGTAAATCTGCTGTGATGCCCTTCCAGCACATAACAGAGTGCTGAAGTCCCCCATAAGGAATAGGGCCTGCACATGAGGCTTCTACCACTTGTCTGAAGAAAGCCTCATCTACTTCTTCCCTGATCAGGCAGTCTGTAGCAGATGCCCACCAAAACATTGCCCACATGAGTATGCCTGCAAATGCTGACCATAAGCTCTAAGCCGGCTCCCCATCCATCCCAAGCCAGACCTCCATGCACCCCTGTTGCTTTCTCACAACTTAAGAACAACAGCAACTCAACCTCTGTGCTCTCCCAACCTGTCCTTCCCAAAGTGCCTGTATTCATCCACTGCAGCACTCTAGCCCACTCCTCTGAGCTATCCCACCACATCTCTGTGACCCCAATGAGATCGTAGCCCTACAACTGCATGCAGAACGCCAGTTCCTCCTGCTTGTTACCCATGCTGAGTGCATGAGTGCACAGGGGCTTCAGAGAGGCCCTCAAAAAAGGGATGAGAGCTCTCCCCATCCTATTGTCCTGTAGACATTCCCTTATTTATGTGCATACACTTCAGGTGGTCCCCTGCTGTCCCAGCTGTTGGCCATGAGGTGTCTCCTGTCCACAGTGTCCTAACCCGTTGGCTTGACAAACCAATCCACCACTTCCTCTTTGGCCATCGTCTCCCTCCTGTGTTATTCCTAGTTTAGAGCTCTCTTGGACCAGTTTGCATTACCTTTTATTCTAAATGTTTTGAAATCTCACTGCTTGCCAAAAGCAAGATTAATGCAAGCCAGGAGCATGATCTAAATATATACTAAAAACGTTGCACTAGAATTCTATACCAGAACATAAAACCATATAAAAATATTTCTTTCACTGTTAGAATACATCAAACCTGGTACATGCTTTTATCTTCTGCCCTCTAGACTTAATTAGGTACTCAGCTCCTTTGAAAAAATATTCAAGTGCTTTCAATAAAAGGCAATAGCAATAGAGATGCTTTTCTCCACCTATTCAAACCTATAAGTGCTGAACCTGCTAAAAATCTCAACTTTTATAAGGTAAGTTTAACCTGTGAAAAGGGCAAAGCAGAAAGTGCAGGTAATTAGAAATCTTCACTCAAAATTCATACAAAAAAAGACAACGATTTTGCCCTGGCACACACTGCTTCACAAAAATGAAAAGCTTGAATCCCCTTAGCTTAGTCTTTCAGAAAGGAAAGCTCAAGTGAATTAAGTGAATTATCATCTACAAACTTCAAAGCAAAAATGTTTAATTTTCATTGTTAATTAAGTAAGACAGAGCTTCAGAGGCAAGTTTTCCGATCAAGTTTGAAGGAAAATACATGAAATTTGCCACTAGATGGCTCCTCTGCATGACACACACGCCCTGCAGCCTGCCCAGCAACACGCGCTTCCTCAAGCTGTAGAAGCGACTGGTCCTCCAGCAGCAATGGACCCCCACAGCCAGCAGTCAAACACACAGCTTCTTGCCGCTCTGAAACGGCTCGGCCTAATTTTCAATCTTAATTACTTTAAGAATCCTTGTGATAATCCTTCACAGAGTTTCTGGCATACCTGCTTTGGCTAAATCAACGTCATGTTTGTGAACATGAAAAATGAGATAGGCCTTTCCTTATTTTCTCCTCACAAGCTAACTACTCGCCTCATTTGGGAACAGGAACAACTTGTAGCAATGTAAATAGAATCTCCCCCGCCCGCAAAGATCACACTAAATGCTGGAGAAAAATGTCTTACAGACTTTGTCCCATTTTGTTATTTTTAAAAATGTAATACACAAAACCCGCAGGTTAAGTTCTATTGACACCTACATCCTCCGCCTCACAGTCATTTCTTCTCTTTCCAGAATGAGCGCAAGTCCAACCTTCTCTCCTGCTAATGAGAATATTGTTATCTTTCCAGAGCACTTTGTGCCCTCTGGTCTGTATTTCAAGGCATACAGTGTACTACGTTGCTATAAATAAGCAATAGTTGAGCTATGATTCATAGTTTAAGTAGCTACACAAAAATTTCCAGAAAGTAATCTTGCTCCCACCTGCATAGGTCTCATAATGAACCAAATAAATGTTTGTTTACTGCTGTTCCTTTACTGAAAAATAGATCTCGGATAACATTTTAGGTAAACAGACCCACATTTGCATCTTTAGCTGATCCAGTTTTCCCTGGGAGAAGAAGAATACTGCAGAAAGAACTTCTTTAGACCATAACTGATATCTTCCATGCTGGTTTGGCACAGAGGATTGACTCCTTTCCCTTCCTAAAGGAATTTGCCTTTTCTTTTTGTATGCCAAAACGGACAAAGGCAAATAAAGGAGGTTGCAAGTTTGGGGGGTGGATGAGAGTCACAAGAAATAGGAAGAGATTGTCTTTTCACTGTTTAACAAGCAGGTGACAACAGCCGAGTGAAACTAGGAGGAGGAAATCGATGAACTCATCAGCTTCCAAGAGAAAAGTAAGAAGGTTCAAGTAAATTCTTATTTCCCAGCATGCTTCTAATATAGCACAGTTACACAAAGAAACCTGAAACAAAAGTTCAGACATGGTTCTCCATCTTCCAACTAATTGACATTTTTAAAAGTACATTGAAACCAGATACCATTCTCTGCTACAGTGTAAAGCAAATTGTAACCCACCATTCACCCTATGCTGTGATCATAGGTACCTCTCTGAGCAAAGGTACCCCACCTTTGAACAGGCCTGTCCTTAACAAGTTGCACTGCATGCTGTGTTGCCAGATGAAGCGCAAACTAAAGCCCTGCACATTACACTCGCAATGTGGCTAATCCTACCACCTCTGTGTGGGTTACCATCATGACAGACTGGGAAAAACAGAAAGTGGGACTTGGCTTTCAACCTGAAGACCCACCTTCCTTACCTAAATCAACACATTTTTCACCCTTCTACAGAAACAAGAAGGTATCAACAAAACGGGGTGCATGTATGAGAAAATAGCTAAATATCAAAGAGGAATTTAAATTCAGTGGGACTGAGGTGTAGCACAAACTAATAAAAAAAATAAGTTAATCGGTGAATTAAGACAGACAGACACAGGCAATGTGAGCATGAGAAAGCTATGAAAATAGAGGGGCATAACCTAGATATAAGTGATTTTTCCATCCCTCCTAAATCAAGTGCGAGGATTTTATTCGCACATCTTATCTGACACCACTGAAGCATGTTTCATGGATGTCTTAAAATGTACATGAGAGTACCAAAACTGATGAAATAAGTTAGATCAGTACTATTAAATACTGAAGGAAGTATCATGAAGCTAACAGGAATAAACATTTTTATCTTCTGCTTTTAAAACAGTTGTATACCACTTTTGTGGATAATTTTTACCATCACTACCAACACTAGGTTTATATACTTACGTGTTGCTTTTATTAGAGTAAGTCACAACAAAATTCAAAATTCATACTGGCTGCTCTTAAACACACCTTACAGCTCTTTTTTTAAAATGCATGTATATAAATATATCCATGAGATTCAAACCCTTTATAGTAGTACTTTGCACAAATAACTGTGGGTGTTACATGCAGACCAAATTAAGAGAGTGCGAAACTTTGGCACTAAAAAGTAACACAGTTGGTTTCTTGTCATATACATAACAAAGTGATATACACAGCACAGAAGTGATACAGCACATATTTTGATTAACTTAGTGGCCACGCAAATACCTACACTAAATAGGTGAAGCTAAAATACAGGTATTTTCTTTCTTTTACTTCAATGACATGAAATTCAATGAGCTTGATGGTTACACTGAAGTGATTTTACATTTCAAACTCTCAGATAGCTGTTGAAGTGTGTTACACAGCTGTAGAGAAATGTCAACATACTGGATCTGTGAAAGAATAAAACCAAGACTTACCTTGTCTATTCCCATTCTCTTCATCCTAAGGGAAAAAAAAGAGTGAATATGAAAAAATCAATTAATAGAAAAAAATAAACAGGCATCTATAAGCTATGCAAACTTCAAGGGAATTTGTATGATTAAATCTGCATTATGGTTGTCTCATACTTTTTCACAAATACTCAACTTTACGAAATTAAGGCTTTCATTCTGTGACTGTACTGTAATACCCATTTAAAAAAAACCAAAAACAACAAAAAAAACCCCAAAAGCAACACAAAAAAACCCCAACAACTAAGCACAGTTCCATGAAACATCCCCAAAGAAACAACATGAACAGCACTACCTAAAAACAAATGTACCAAAAGCCCCAGAAACACTGCCATAAAGCCTAGTACTGCACTGTGTGTTGTCGCAAGCATATCTAAGGATACAAAGCTAAATAGTAAGTAAAAGGTACATAGCACAAATACAGGCTAGGCAGTGAGTAGATTGACAGCAGCCCTGAGGAGAAGGATTTGGGGGTGTTAGTGGGTGAAAAACTGAATGAGCCAGCAATGTGTGCTCGCAGCCCAGAAAGCCAATTGCATCCTGGCTGCATCAAAAGCAGTGTGGCTAGCAGGTTGAGGGAGGTGATTCTGCCCCTCTACTCCACTCTTGTGAGACCCCATCTGGAGTACTGCGTTCAGCTCTGGGGGCCCCAACATAAACACATGGATCTGCTCAAGCAGGTCCAGAGGAGGTGTCCTGGGTTCAGCTGGGATAGAGTTAATTTTTACAGGAACCTGGGAGGTGGGGGCATAGCCAGGGCAGCTGACCTGGACTAGCCAAGGAGCTATTCCATACCATGTGCCATCATGCTCAGTATATAGATGGGGAGCGGGCCGGGGGGTGGTCTCTGTTTTCGGTGGGGGAAGTGGCGGACCGTCAGGTCCCGGGTGGTGAGCAGTTGCACTGTGTGTGCATCACTCTTTTTGTATACTTTTTCATTAGTGCCGTTGTTGTTGTTATAATCTTTTTGTGTTTGTCCCAGTAAACTGCCTTTATCTCAACCCTCGAGGTTCCAGTTTCTTTTTCTTTTTCTCTCCTCCGTCTCCTCCCCATCCCACCGGAGGGGGGCGGAGGAGTGAGCGAGCGGCTGCGTGGTCCTTTGTTACCAGCCGGGCTGAAACCACGACAGGAGGGCCATGAAGATGATCAGGGGGCTGGAGAACCTCCCCTATGAGGATAGGCTGAGACAGGTGAAGTTATTCAGCCTGCAGAAGAGAATGCTCCAGGGACACCTTATAGCAGCCTTCCAGTACTTACAGGGGGGCTACAGGAAACATGGGGAGGGATTCTTTATCTGGGAGTGTAGTGATAGGATGAGGGTTAAGTGTTTTAAACTGAAAAAGGGTAGATTTAGATTAGATATTAGGAAGAACTTTTTCACTGGGAGGGTGGTGAGGCACTGGAACAGGTTGCCCAAAGAGGTTGTGGATGCCCCATCCCCAGAAGTGTTCAAGGCCAGGTTGGATGGGGCTTTGAGCAACCTGGTCTAATAGAAGGTGTCCCTGCCCATGGCAGATGACCTTTAAGGTCCATTCCAACCCAAACCACTCTGATTCTATGAAAATATTTTGTAAGCAAGCATTGAACATGCTTCTTGAAGTTTGAAATACCAAGTTTGTTTTGCCTTCAGTACTACTGCCTAGAGAAAAATATCTACCCCAAAAACTATTTAGTAACCACCTCAAAGATTCTCCTTCTACTCATTGCACTATCATAACTACCAAGTATCACCAACATTCCTTAAAAAAAAAAAAAGAAATCGCACAACTGAAATGTACAGAGGGAGAATGGCATGCTTAAAATAGAAAATAATTACTTATCTAAGTTACTTTCTTGTCAATATTTTAATATGAATGAAAGGCCTTTGAAATATCATGGCTAATCTCTTCTACAAAATTCTATGATTTGAAAAGCACAATTGTTTAAATATGGAAATATGTGCTTCCTTTCTGAACTGTAACCTTATGGAGTAATAAACTTTCAATCTAAATACAATTTCTTAGACCAGTATGTACTATTTGGGAAGTACTTCTAACAATTCACCTCAGCTTATTAAAACAACTTCATCCTGAAGCAAAGGAGGAGCAAGGAGATGATCACAGAAATAATTTTCACCTCTGTAGTCCCTCCTACTTTTAAATGGATTAATTCCAAATTTCTAGGTCTTTTGCATTTAAAGACAAATCACTATCTTTTTTATATTAAGTATTTTCCAAGCAACTGTACACTGACCTGAGAAAACCATTCAAGAGAGGAAGACATGAAGAAAGAGAGGGAGTAAGAGCTGGATATGAACACTACATAATGATGAGGATGAGACAAGTCTCTCCTAGGTGCAATACATTTCTTGTGAGACAAGAAAGTTAGAAGAAGAGTTAGAAGAAAGTTAGAAGAACAAGAAGTTCTGCTGGAGCTTTGTAAGATACTACAGAAAGGTAACTTTAAGGAGGGGAAAAACCGACAAAAGAAACCCCCCCAGAAACAAAACACTGAGTTAACAGAAATCAGGTACTCATTCTACTTTTAAAAAGCCATGATACTTCTCATTGCCACCCAAAGTCTGAGAGCAGCAAACAGTATCCTTAAAGCCAGACAGTCCTGTCTGCTCTATACTTTGGTAAAAATACCACACTAATAGACAAGTACTGTTAAAATTTATCATTATATCTCCTGAAGCCCTGTAACAGCCAATGGGTTTTGAACTACGATCAGCAGCGAAGAATTAGACAAGGCTAACATCTGCATGTCTCTAGTTTCCGCCCAATCTGTCAAGTGATAAAACATCTTTAGTACTTTGAATATTAAAGCTCAGTGTAGAAAACGTGGGTCACACACAGGGGAGGCTACCTGGTTTGATGCTATAAAACAAAAAAATTATGGAAGTGAAAACTTAGATAATATATAATTGCCACCATTTATGAAATACTGCTGTGGGGTTGTCAGTTTGTCACTGCATATGCAAAGCTCTGTTACAAAAGACAGCTGCAAAACATTAGTTTTTCATGGTATCAAGCCAATGAGCTCAGGCCTTTAAAAATGGAATGCTTTATAACGCAAATATTTTGGAATTAGCCTTCCCTCCTACACTTTGCAAGATGTTAGTATATGCTGCTTCCATACCTGAAGGAAGGTTTTCTCCTATGACTTACTTGCTTCTCAGACTGATTGAACTTGAAGAACGAACTCCACAGGCAAAAGCAGTGTGTTGCTGACTAACAAATCCTAATAAACATCTGGCATGAAAAGCATAATTTAACATAGGCTTTTTGCAATGCTAGCTTAAGAAATCTTCCACACACTCCCTAATCACTTTCTTAAGTGAAAGGAGGCATGGGAAGCAAAGAGGATAGATAATGGGTTATTCCTGAATGTCCAGCTATTCCCAGTTCGGTGTGTGGCCCCACACAAGCACAGACAAGTACTTTTGCCAAGATGAAATGCGTTAAACCGCAGCCTCAGTTTCCAAGATCATCCTTCACACAGGGCTGTCCCTCCCAACAGACCTACCAAACAACACTTTCTTCCATAACCTCTATCAATATTTGTAAGTTCATTACTTAATAACAATTACAATAAGAAAGAGTCCCTCGATTTGTAGTTAATTAGCTGTTTTGTGCAGGAACCATGAAAAGATAATAGAACTTAGCACAATATCCTCAATTTGACCTACACCTGCAGTACTACGTGCATACTGAATGTTAAATGAAAGAAATTAAATATAATATAAAGATATGATATATATAATAAAAGCATAAATAATGCAAATAAAATATAACACACTAGTGTTCAGTATTAAAATATGCTGAGATAGTTCCCTGAATTAATTATAACCAATCATGTTCAATCATTTCAATGACAGCAAGTAAGGCCTGTTTTCCAGTCAGATGTAAATGGAGAAAACAAAGCTTTATGGATGCCCCTCATACACAGCTGTGCAGGTGACTGTCAACTTGTTACTAAGGAATCAGGTTTTATTCTTGAATCTCACCCTGCTTATTCAGGTGTTACACAAGTGTTTCACATCTAACTCAGGTGGCCCACAGTGCCAGTTAGAGCACTGGTCTAGTTACCTGAGCAGGAATTGTAGTTTCACATTGATGACAGTGAAGTGTATGAAAGGCAGACATCAGCTTTGTACACATAAGGCTAGAAATATCTGCAACTAGAGTTTACCCTCACCAAACCCTAAGACTCTTGGTTAACATGACTCCACCTATTTTACTCAGGTTTTGAACAGTTCTTTCTTTTCAGAAAAAAAAATCAGTAGCCTCAATAAAAATAAAATGAAAGTTTAGCACTGTTCGGTTTTTCTGATCAGCGCTGAAATGAAACCCTTGTTGAAGTTCTGCAACATTTAGAGACATCCATGAGATGGACCAGATAGCTAGAACTTCATATGGTTGACGGTAAACTGGACTGTGCATCACACTAAAGTGACCCTCATTCTGTCAGGCTGGTGCTCTGCACTTCTGAATAACAGGAGGAGAAGCCTCACAGCTCTCTCCTTACTGAACAGCAAGGGTAAAGATGATCCTCCAGTCTGTGCAATATTATGGGAAGTTGTGACAAAAAAAAAAAAAAGGCAAATCACCTGAAGAACTGAAGATAACTCAAGACAGGTACTTTTAGGTGTTAATATACTAAAAGACAAGTGTGTTTTGGGACTCCCTGTCAGCCAGAACTTTGAGGCAGATCTGCCTAGACCACCTCCTTGTAGCAAGCTCCCCAGCACAACTGAAAAAAGGCTTTTCAACAGAACATTAGTTTTATTAGACTAAGAACTAGAACATGGAACTACTTAAAATTTAAATAAAACCCAAACACCTCAAATGCACCTAGGCAGAAAACAGATTTATTAAAGATTTTTATAAAATAACACCCACTCTTCTCTACTCAATCCATCCTTTGGGGTAGAGTTGAGTTCTTTGCTTCCAAAATTCACCTCAGTGGCTTTCAAGTTGCAGCCTTCTCCAGCCCTTAGGAAGCTCTTCTTCTTGTTCCCATGGAATATCCAGCTGTGGTGTGATCTTTACCACACCCTGCAGTCTAGGACTATCATGGTCTGTCCTAGAAATGGCCACTGTTCCATGCTACGTGAGGAATCTCATCCTCTTCTCCCCAGAAAATTCCACTGGTCATATCAACAGCTTTTCAAACACGCACAAACTACAATCAACAGGAGCTGAACTTTTAATGGAGAAATTTTCACTTGATACTTCTGAATTGGAACCAAGAGTACGTATTAACCCAAAAACATAGATGTCCACAAAGACTGTGGAAAGATTGTTTGAAGGAAATCGCTTTTAGATGCTTTTCCTTCTCTTCACTACCTCTACCAGTTTATGTTGACTTGCAGTAAGATTTAGAGATATTAGGGCAAGCTTACCTTAAAAGAAATCAAAGGAGCTAGAATGCAAAGCCTTCCCTGGGGTAAGAAAAGACCTCTGCACTGATCTAAAGGGAAAGTGCCAGCATCAGGTTGACACTTGTGATAACAAAAGGACTGTGGCTCTGAGAAACTAGTAGGAGGTTGAGTAACTCTGGCAGTTATGTCAATGGCATCTTTAACTTCCAGCTGTAAACTCTATCTTATCTCAGAGGTAACTGCCTGTATTCTCAGGTGCGAAGAAGGGACAAGGCTACAAGATTCAAGACAGTCAGAAAATCAAAATCATAGTTACCATTATTATACTACCTCTAAGGTGTGCAAAACTAAACATCTCCACCTTCCGAGGCCCTTACAATTTTGATCAATGAGGAAAGAGAGAGGAATGATACCTGAGCTTAGAATCAGTGACAGAGACTATAATTAGCTGGGTAACCAACAGGATCTTTGGTCAAATAAGAATGACAGAGAAATCAGGTTTGCCTTATATTACGATCAGGCTGACAATAGGTGATTTTCATTCTTTAGTACCATAACTTAGATACACAGACTTCTAGAAAAGCCACCTTATGAAGAGCCAGGAGTAATAATTTTGACAAGTCTGTTCTTTTTTTTCTACCACCTCATTGACATGATAAAAGGAAGAAAAGAGAATGTAACAGTTCAGGTTAATTTACAGAAGTACTGACCAGGGCTCTGTCCAAATGAACCTTATCCATCTTTAGATGTGATGATGAATCTCTGAATAAAGGTATTACAACTATCCAACAATCTCATTATTTCCTTTCCAAAACCAGACAGAAATGGAAATGAATTAACAAGATTCTGACATATCAGAGAAGAAACAGAGAAAAAGAAGGTGCTAAGAGCTCTCTTGCAGAAAAAGAGGGAGGCAGGACTTCAAGACACGTCTTGAGATTTACAGGTATGAGGGTCACTACATACTGCTTGGGTCTCTCAGAAACCAGCAGATGTGAATGAGAGGGGAGGGGCTGACATTTCTTTTTTATATTACTTGTCCTTCCTTGTGCCTACCTCCCTCTGCATGTGAAAAAGATACTGAACTCCTCAGAGAGATCTAGTGATACATTCAGGAAGAAACCTACCCCAGTCACTTCTTAGTCAGGGAGATTAATCCTGCTCATGCTGTTTATTTTCACCCTCAACATGAATAAGGGTAGTTGTTGGGAGATGCTAACAAGTGCACATGAATTGTTCTGCCCAGCTAAGGCTTCCCCACCCTCCTTCCTCTGTTTCACATTGGAATTCAACCAGAGACTACTCTTGGCTGACTCTCTATAACCCATGTTGAAGGACAGAAATGTTGGGATCACCTGATACTGCTAATAGTCTTACTTCCAGTTAGCTTCAGTGACTCCTTGTCAAGGGGAAAATATTTGGGCACTCAAATGCAGGCTGAATAGCTGAAGTTAGCTGGAAAAGTGTGCCAACTTTCTCCTGCAAAGCTTTTTCTACTTCAAAAGAAATCTTCTAGCCACCGAGGACAGGCAAAAAAAAGACAACTTTAACAAAAGAATCCTGCAGAGGCACGAGTCAATTAGCTATCTGGAAAGAACATGAAGCTTCACTAACCATTCCCCATCTTGATAAGAATCTATTTTTATGCCTAACTGGAAAAGCAAAAGCAAAACTGAGAGGTGGCATGGATTATGAGAACTTGCATACTTGATGACTTTAAAATGAACAAATGTTATTTGAACTCACTAGGAAAAACCCTCTCTTGGTACTCAAATTTTTATCACTATTAAATGGACTTTTTCACAACACTAGGTACTACAGCAACTTTCAAAAGGTTCAGTCACTTAAGAGAATACATACACCCTTTGAGCAAGGCAGACCAATTAGCTACTTAACATTTAGCACTACTTGTTTTAACTTAAAATATTTTACAGTAGTTTATATAAGTTAGTTATCCCTTAATGTAGGCCTGTACACATTTTGTATATATTTGTCTCTTGACTAACAGGGAATTGCAGATTGTTGCTCTTTTCAGCAGAAAAAACATAATATAGAAACACAACCTGTCTTTCTAATGTACACTGATTTTAGAATACTCAGTTAGAAACTATGGTAAACTAATGTTTTTCCAGGCTATTCTCTTAGTATGATGGTATGACAAATTTTAATTCAGGAGGGTTGGGGGGTAGGGTAAAATAAATAAAAAGGAAAACACAACAGCAATAACAAAGAAAAAAAACCCAAACCTCCCACCCTTGAAGTCTACACTTGAAAAGGTGTAGAGACTAATGACACTGGCTTTGGGTAAAAAAAAAAAATCTATACAGAGAAATATTCCCATATTCTGCAATAACCACAGGTCTTACTCATTTTAAGAAGTATTTTTAACTTGGGTGAACTCACGAGTCAATTCCATTTTCTTGGAATAGATCACTGCATGGCTATCAAATGATGTGACAAGTGAGTCCCCTCACCTTAACACACATGGGATCTTTCATCTGTGTAATACACATCTATACATGCATTTACTTTCGAGCAAGCTGGATTTTTGACCCTAAAAAGTATAATAAAGCTATAAATAAGTGCTTATTAATTTCACTTACTTTAAAAGAAAATTGTACTGCAGATTCTGGAGGGTAAACTATGAAGTGTCTTAAGGTGAAGCCAAAACCCTGAGATGTCCTCCTTAGCACGACAGTTTTGGGACCAGGCCAAGAGAAAGTTTCTTCTTCCTCTGATACAGTTTCACTCTGCTCTTTTCCATCTTTATTTTTTGATGCCTAAAATAAAAAAGACACACACAGAAGTTGTAATTTGGATAAATAAATTGCTAAACATTCCTGTGCACTTGAAAAATGTAATTTCTCCTCCCATAACCAAAATAACTTGATAATCAGCAATCTTTGCAAAAGAAATGTGTACTGTAAAGCAGCATCACTTACAGCATTACACCTCTGGTTATATCACATACAGAATTACTCGTAAATTTTAAATGAAGTTAGATATTAAGAAAGTCAACGTACAACAGTGAAAGACTCAAATGAACCACAAGAAATGTGTACAACTTGCATGTTTTATTCGCTTTCTACTTCAGATACAAACGTGTCTTCTGGGATCCCATTTCTGGGCGCACATAGCTCCCACATACGTACAAAACCAACTCCTCTCTTCCTCACTTATACTGCAGTTTTCTCAACTAGTATCTCCTCATTTAAAACTAAACAGAATTGAAGAACATATACAATTGGTTAAGCTTCTTCAGCAAGACACACTTTTCCTCTAGTCATATCTTTGACTTTACCTTTGTTTTTCCACCCTTAGCTACTTTCTCTGAACATTTCAGTATGCAAATTCCAAACACACAAGTAAAAAAAAGTCTAGTTTCCTTTTACAGTCCTACTGCAATCACTCGTCTCATGCAGAAATAAGACTTTTTTTTTCTTGAGGGTAATTTTATATACATATGACTCAAGAAACACACTATTACAAAAACATTTATCTTCTCAGCCTTATATGAAATCTTCAATTTCAATTTTCAAAGTGAGTGCCACACTACACATAACATTTCAAAATCAAAGGCAGAAAACATACAAAGAAAGCATGCAAAAACCTATGAGCCTCCTCTAAATATTCTAGTTCAATGATCCATGAAACAAATTTAGATACCAGAGCCTATAGCCTATTCAAAGGGTATTCCAACAGAAATAATAGTCGTCTTGTCCTCCTGTAGCTCTGCTGCTGTGGCTCAGCAACTGGCTGATACGTGTCAGAATTTACTGCTTAGTTTTCTCCTTTTTGCTTCAGTCTTACACCTGGGATCTCAAACTGCAGTGCTTATCAGCAATGTGGGCTCAGGCAACTCCAATCAACAACTACAGAGAAGGCAAAGCATTTCCACTCTGAATACAATGACAGCAACACATATTACTATAAGGAAAATGTTGAGCTGCTTGGTGAGATAGTTAACCCACCAGAACAGCATTCTGCATTCAGGTATGTAAAACACAACACATTTCTACACAGATGCTATGGTTTGTCCTTGGAAACCCACATCTTGGTACATCCAACAGGGAGGACAAGGAAATACTAGCCAGTGTTTCAAAGACCAGCCTCCTTACCTCCAACAGCCCTGTTCTTCAGCAAGAAAGAACATACAAACGGAGAAGGGTCTTGGTGCTATAGCCAAGACAAGAAATGGAGCCACTTCTGGAACCAGAAAACACAGAGAATCCAGAGCAGCCTGACAGGACTTTGATGCTCTAAACAGCCTGGAAGGATTATCAGCAGATTTTGGAAAGAACAATGATAAATATCAAGGACTAGAACTCAGTCTAGGCGGTCCTCATCTATCATCTTCATTCACCTTTTCAAGTGTTAGTGTGAAATCGAGAAGACTGTGCAGTTAGATGACTAACAAATGAAAAATGAGTGAGAACTGTGGAATTGCCAAGATGATTGGCTTTAGTTTAAAGTTCAAGCAATGCAAAGATTAAGGTAAAAGTTACATAATCCTTTAGCCTAAGGATGAGGCTTGTTATTGAGATATTCCGCACCAATCTGTTCAGCTTCTGACACGACAGCAGTTTTTCAGTTCTGCACAAGTAAGTGTCCATTCTCAGCCTTTCAATCTCATGACATGAGCAGAAACTTGAGCCAGTAAGAACATTTTGATCCTAGTAAACTGGCAAAAGAAATAGCTCCTAATAAAAAAATATCACTGGCCTCTAAAATATGACAGTGATTTCCTCTATTAAGTGATGGGCAGCAACCCATCTATTTAACATTTCCTTGCCATCTTTTGTTTCTCCTCTCAAATTTTTATAGGCAATGCTTGATACAAAAGTTTTGAACAATCATAAACAACCATAGGTATCACACAACATCAAAAAAATGTTAATAAGCAATTAACTATCCTTATAGATATGTAAACAGCAAGGTTAAATGTAGCTCTGAAAAATGCAAGTCTGCAATATACTTGCATCTTTTTTCTGACAAAAACCTCCCTAATCAGCCAAAAGGTAATTTTAGTATGTGTAACAACTGATCACCGAAGTTCACATACAGGAATACTGTAATCTGAGTTCAAAATACAGTCATATAGAGGACTTGAGAAATGGGAGATGCAGCATTTGATTGTAGTGAGAAGAAGAGAACCTCCGATTTCCTTGTAATTTCAAGTAAACTTTTAGCATTCACCAAGCTGCTGAACTAACAAGTCAGTATTCATAAACAACGGTACTCCACAGTCAAATCATTATTACTTGAAAGAGCATGCCAGAAGTGAAAGGTTGTCTTCATGTCGACCTTGGACCCCCTGTGAGGTCCGCCAACAGAGCAACAGAAAAAGCCAATATTAATAATAAATGTGAGACATGTTCAAGTAACAGCAACTTTCAGCTACCACCAAGAACAAGACAGACTCTGAATAATAAAGAAAAGAGAGTCAACATCTGGTGAATAACCCTGTGACATGTCCAACCACAGCACACCCACCAGAATATCCATTGTCAGAGAAGGCTTTAAAAAGGAACAAGAAAAGTTTTCAAAACCACAAATAAAACAGCGATGCAAGACAGCAAGCAAGAAACAGATGATGTTTAGCATAAGCAAGAATACGTTACTGAAGACAGACTTCCTGCATGGTTTTCCTTACAAGCCAAAAATGATAGTAATCAAGTTACGAATACATAAATGTCTCATGTCCTTAAGGTGATTTGTCTTTCAGGTAGGCTCATTTGCACTTCAAGAGAAGGAAAACTGAATGCTTGTATTGGGTTTGTGTGGCAAGGTTTTGGTAGCGGGGGGGGGGGGTGTTACAGGGGTGGCTTCTGTGAGAAGCTTCCCCTATGTCCGACAGAGCCAACACCAGATGGCTCCAAGCACCTCTGGGATAACATATTTAAGAAGGGAAAAAAAGTTATGGCAAGCACAGAAACTGCAGCTGGAGGAAGGAGTGAGAACATGTAAGAGAAACAGCCCTGCAGACATCAACATCAGTGAAGGAGGGGGAGGAGGTGCTCCAGGCATCAGAGCAGAGATTGCCCTGGTGAGGCAGGCTGTCCCCTTGCAGCCCATGGAGGTCGATGGTGGAGCAGATATCCACCTGCAGCCTGGGGAGGACCCCATGCCGGAGCAGGTGGATGCCCAAAGGAGGCTGTAACCCCATGGGAAGCCCATGCTGGAGCACATTTCCTGGCAGGACCTGTGGACCCGTGGAGAGAGGAGTCCATGCTGGAGCAGGTTTTCTGGCAGGACTTGTGACCCCACGGGGGACCCACGCTGGAGCAGTCTGTTCCTGAAGGACCGCAGCCTGTGGAAGGGACCCATGGTGGAGCAGTTCACGAAGAACTGCAGCCCATGGGAAGGACCCATGTTGGAAAAGTTTGTGGAGGACTGTCTCCCATGGGAGGGGACCCCATGCTGGAGCAGGGGAAGAGCGTGAGGAGTTCTCGTCCTGAGGAGGAAGGAGTGACAAAGACAACGTGTGATGAACTGACCATAACCCCATTCCCCATACCTCTGCACCACTGGGAAGGGGTAGGTAGAGAATGCAGGAGTGAAGTTGTGCCTGGAAAGAAGGGAGGGGCACAGGGAAGGTGTTTTGAGATTTGGTTTTAATTCTTATTACCCTACTCTGATTGTTTGGCAATAAATTAATTTCCCCAAGTTGAGTTTGTTTTACCTGTGATGGTAATTGGCTGAGTGATCTCTCCCTGTCCTTATCTCAGCCCACGAGTCCTTTGTTATATTTTCTCCACCCTGTCCAGCTGGGACCGGGGCGGGGCGGGGGGCAGTGATAGAGTGGCTTTGGTGGGCACCTGGCCTCCAGCCACAGTCAACCCACCACAATGCTTTCTTTTATTTTCATTTCATATAAAATCTAACAAACCAAAGATTATTTTGCCATATTCCTTACCGAAGATCTCTATGTTTGTTTCTCTAATAGAGTCAATGCTCAAAAGGGACATCAGAATGCATACAATCAAGTTCAAGGACTGAAGAATCCCAGGCTATTAAAAATTATTCAAGCATCATTTCCCTCAGGAGTTCTTCATACAACATTTCTGCACAAAGTATCTCAAAGCATCATTTCCTGTTATATGCAATTACAAGGACATAAAACAGATGCTTAAGTGCATTCTAAAATGCATACTTTGTTTTTAATATTGTATTTAACCCTTTTTTCTGAGCAATGAAAGCATCCATGAAAAATCAGATGGCATCTTAAAGGACTACATGAATCACTGGAAGCTTAACACACAACAACAGAATTATGTAAAATCAGTATAATTTACAAACATCAGTGCTATTTACTATTTCCAATTAAAAATAAATCTCAAATCAATAATTCCCATTATATCAAGCTAAAAAAAAAATTTTTTTTAAAAGGTGAATACATCCAATTTGCATGCTCTCCAAAGCCCATCTGATTTTTAATCTTCTCATCAATTTACAGACAGACCTATATTGAACACGCTAAAAATCCTTAAGTGACAGTCATAGGTAATTGCACTATGAGCTATCAATAAAGAACTGTCATCTTGACTATCTAAACAGATAAGTAGGTATACTCTGAGTTCTGAATACTGTCTTCATAGATGAATAACAGTGAACACAAGAAATAATTGATATATTGCACTATTGATTCTTGAAAAATCATTCAAGCCATTTTAAAGTCGGTGCGAGTAATAAATTTTCATCTTTATTTTATCTTTGTGTTCAGTATACAAGTTCAAAATTTTTTCTAAAGACACTTGGGATTGGCATCCAGATTTGCTCTATGCTTTTTTAAACTCTTTTTGGTTTGTTTTACCATATATAACACTTCATAAATAAATTATGTAAATAAAAGTCTCATTTTAAATGTAAGGGTTACCCAAACTACATTTTCTAGAACCTAAAACTGTACTTAAAAAGAAAGAAAAAAACCCTGAAACAAACCCAACAAAAAAAAACCCAGCAGACCAACCAGCAGACTTACCTATCAATACCTTAATAAGAGCATGGAGAGAGCCTGTGCTAAGCAGGGCCTGCTTCAGCTGCATTTAGCAATGTTCAACTTTTAGCTGGTCTAACAAGAAATGTGATACCTGAAATAGTTCAACTAGATAGACATATGCTAAACAGAAAATGGGCCGATGTTACCTGATTTTATTGATTCAACAGCCATCATATAATTTTTTTTTTGTTTTACTAACTACTGACATAAGCCAGAGTAAAAAAGGATCTTGAATATAGTTATTAATCCCTAAAATCATCCCAAGACACCAATAGGATATTCCAAATGTTATAATGAATGCTGGGCTCACTTGAAAACAGTGCTATTTCTTGTATTGGGTAATTTATTTTCCCTCGTTTTTGTACCCAACTAGCTATCGGTTAGCTAACCGCCCTGTTAAATCTCCAATTTCAGAGAAAAAATAAAGAGGCTTTTCTAGAACAGTTTGATCTTATCTTAATGTGACAAAGTATAAGTTCCTTTAAAAAGGTAACAGTTTAAAAAAAAAAAGAGTCCTTCCAGGCTAACGCTACAGAATGGGAGGAAAAAACCTGCCTCTATGGGCAAGAAAACATTATCCACAGAACAACTGCAAGTTTCACTGCAAGTCAGCCTTTGTTTCATTAATAACCAGATTCTTCCACTGAGATTTTTAAATAAAGTTTTAATAAGCCAGTGACCCTTTTAGTCTCAACCATATAGACAACTGCAAATCCCTTTGCTAGAAGCTTACAAAGTCAAATGAAGAAACAATAAATATATACCTAAAAAAAATTTTTTTGGTACACCCATCTGATCAGAAATGATGAAGCAAAGAAATGTATTATGCCTAGAGGACAACATGTCCCCTTGAACCTTATTTTCTCCTGTGGTCACAGACCTGGACTCCTGCATATAAGCAAACTCAGAGTGAAAGTTTAATCCGTTGGAGAATGCGTGGTTCCCTGGTCCTCTGATACGACAGAAAACAACCACAAACCCTCCAAAACACACAGCTCCTCTGTTTTCCTAAACCATGTAACACTTCCTTTAATAAACATACAACACGGACATTTAAGACAGCCAAAGAAAAGGTTATACAACTTTTCTTTGAGATGCATTATCTCCATCCTCATTTGCAGTATAGGGATGTATATCCAGCACCCAGAGAAAGCCAGCCAATGTTTCATCTTAATACCTCAGAAGCAGGATCATTCACACAAGGTGCAAAGTGAGTCTTTTCGTTTCAGTTCTCAAGCTCATACATCAAAGATTTCAAGGGAGATGGGTCACATTTATAAAGACAAATACTACGATCACATACTGAAACAGTCTCACGCCCTGGTGAGATAAAATATTTCTAATGTCTTCAAATCAAACTGGAATGTACAAACAGCATCTTATAGAGAACTAATTCATTCCCAGTAGAAGAAAGTAATTACTGACACAAAGGTGACACCTTAAGTAAATCCATCCTCCAGGTATTCAGGACACGGCTTTCTCCTCAAAACAAACAAGAGAGTTCCATCACTTTCAGCCTCAGCAAATAAGTTCATCCCTTACTGGAAAAAAAAAAAAAAAAATCCTGCAAAGAGGCCAGCAGGAAAACTGGAATGCAGAAAACCCAAAACCTACATAACAATTTTAGGCCTCCATGTCAAATATCCAGTTGTTCAAACTTCTGACTGACTTTTATGCTCGACAAAATCCCGTAGTCTTCCCCTAAACGGGTAGGAAGGATGCTGCCAAGGATAGAAATTCAGGCAGGAAGTATAACCTGGCAGTATATGTACTGACAGCGTCCTTCCCTCAAGGAAGTCTTCCATCATTTTCTCTCCTCACAAGGTAGCTAGAAGGTATAACCATGACTATCTCCAAACCCATGCTGATGGTCAGAAATCAGTCTGCCAAATTGGTGGGATAAAAGGAAACCTATAAAAATCCTAGACACATGATCTTTGATGCTAGCTGACACCATTAAAAAAAGGCATCTAGAATTTGCAAAAAGGAAGAGAGAAAAAAATGGAGAAAAACATCAATTAAATATTTAACAGCTAGACTTGTTATGAAACTTTAAGCTAAGTTCCAAAGGTATGAGGCAGCAGTCACTCAAAGAAGCTGCCCCTTTTTTACTAACACCAAAATTAGCCTGTATAGTTGACTAACAAATCATCCCCAACATTTCAGTATTTTTGAGTGTCAAACTGGAGTAATCTCTGACTCTTGTGTATATACTCTCCTCAAACTGAATTATCATCACATTCAAACCTGCCATTAAGCACTCCTGTGATTTCTAATTTATTCAGAAAGCACATCCTTTTTCTTGTCTACCTTTTAGAAATACAAACATTAGTGAAGCATGGCTAAGTGTAATCACCTCCTGTTTGTATGTCGAATAGAACTTTGCTAAGTAGAAATAAATCACTATAAAGTTAATAAAAGCTTCCCTCTACCCAGTGATGAGTTCAGCTCTCAATATACAACTTACATGCACAACAAATTCATAGTACAACATATACAACACAACAGTATATACAATTTATTTATGTAATTGCTGACACGATGTGCTGACATGTACTTTTTATTAACAGCACTTCACTAAAATTAGACACAACCACAACATAGCAGATTGGAGTGAAAAGTAGTTCAGGATGAATTAGCCTTTATCTACAGAGTGACACTGCAGAAGCATACCCTGAACAGAAGAATCAGGCAGTTTAAGACAGAGACATACCGAACCACAGAAGAGGAAACTGTTTCTTACTCCAGAACATCCTTAAATATTCCTCCATTCTTTTGCAGAACGGGCCCCAGGGAAATGGATCCCACCCAACAGACTGTGCTGGACCTACTGACTAGTTTCAAGACCCTCAGAGCATGAGGCAGAAGGTATCTGCCTCCATCCTGTCCACTTCAGTGCTATGTATTTAAGAAAGGTGCAGGAAGGACTTGGTTGCCCAATGCTAGTAACTGCTGAGCCTGTTTTCAGTAGTTATCAAGAGGAGGCTGCCTTGCCATGAAACACCTGAAACTGGAAATGAACCTATAAACAAGCCCTCAAAGCTCAAAAGATCAAACAGCTGCAGAACCGCTCTCACCACAAGAGAAAGCTGAGACGTGGAGATAAATGGAGCACGAGTCCTCAACACATACAACCATTAGATAGCATTCACAGAGAGATAAAACTGGTTGAGTCAGAGCCCTCTCTCTGGGGCCATTGCTAACAGCAGAAGATAGTCTCCTTTTGGAATTGGGAGGCACAGCTCTTCTTCCATGCAGCAGCTCTTCATGAAGGCAGGAGGAAAAAAAAAAAAAAAAAAAAAGAAAAAAAAATCAAGTCTCCAGAGGAAGACTTCTCCAACTTCTCCAACTCCGAAACTCAGGAAAGCATCAGCTCTCAGAGTCACCAGGGGAACCCATTCATCTCTTACAGGGTGGCGTTACGCATACATGAAGTGCAGGATATTTGCTGAAACTCCCCAACACTAACATTTCTCTTGAGTTGCAGCTGAGGGGGATACAGTAACTGGAAAGGATAATAAAGGCAAACAAACTGAAGAACTGAACTATCTCTCTCCAAATCCTTTATGACTCCAGATGGAGAGAAAGTTACTCCAATGAAGTTTCAATATCAAACAACATGAAAACAGAAGTTATTAGTGATTGCCACTAGACTAAGGGCAAGGATGGGCAATGCCATTTCTCCATGTTTGCTGCTCACCTTGGTTGGTCAGGTGGGCCCTGAGTGGCCACCAGCAGTAGCAAGGCAGTCTGAGCAGCTCTCCCTCACTCAACCCCCAAATGGGTCTTGCCGATAACCATAACGAGACAAGACATTTCAGAGCAAGGGCAAGGCAATAAAAATGTGAACATCACTCAATGGTGTGACCACAGGTGTAGGTGTCTCCCTCACAGGAGCCTGCTTTTTATCATTTTAAGGCGCCACTAGGGCGCTAAGCCCAGGTGGCCACAGGAACAGGTCCTTTTTGGGGGACTAACCAAAGTTAATTCAGGTATTTGCTAGGAGGTGGTCCTGGCAGCAAACCTTTAGGAGTCTGAATCCCACCCAGATGGAATACAAGCCTGGAATATTCTTTTAATTCAATTACAAAGGCAGTGGCTGCCTGTCTTCAGCAGAAATTGGTGAGCACACCAATGCAGGCATTGAAATCCATCTCAGAGCTGAATAACCCAATTCAATAAAATACATAAAATCATGTCCTCAAACCAAGCCCAGGTAAGGAGAGAGGCTCAAGAAAGCAATACATGACTACTCTGAATGTATGAAGTGAGAAACCTGCAACTTTTCAAAAACAAAGTGTCTGTGCCAGCATGGCAGACGGCTGGGAGGCACAGGGAAGGAGACATGCATTACTGCCATGCACCATGCAGGCTACAGAGCTGGCTTGGGGGTGGAAGAAGGACAGAGGGACACGTTTCTGTGTACTTTTATAACTACTGTTGTAGTAAACACAATCATTCAAAGGAGAAACAGTATTTTCAAGATAAAGGATTTCAGTTCTCAAAAAGGTCAAGGCACACACAGAAAACAAACAATAAAAACCTCCACACATGCAGCTTATTACACAGCTTAAACTTTCCTTACTGTGCTCTACTGTTCATGAAAGGCTGCTCGGTAAAGCACAATGGTGCTCGTGTCAAGTCTCATCACTGCTCTACAAGACCTGAAAAGCAAAGCTGAAAGCTGTCTACAGCAACCTTTACTTTCCTCCCTCACCTTAAAATGCTCACGTATTTATATTGCATTTCTCCCCCAAACTCAAACACAGAAAAGCAAGAAGGTTTAGAGAATGCCTATGCCTGAAAAACTTGATCTTCTTGATTTGAAATCAAGTCTGTCCATCACAACACAAGTAACTAGCTTTACAGTGGCAAACCACTTTAGGATTTAGTGACATGTGTCAGTCTGAAAAAGGATGATCTCAAGAATGTCACTTCCATGTGTCCATTCAACTGAAAATTGTTCAGTTTACCTGGCTCTGTATTAAACTACGCAGTGACACCAATTGGCTCTATAAACTGAGCCTAGCTGGACATACTTCCTTGAATAAAAGGAACATCCAGCTTCCCAGGCCAGGGGAGATCCAGAAAGTTTTTTTACTTTGAAGCAGGGAGAATCCCAACCTACCAAGTCTGGCTAGACTTGAAGTAGCTGCTTTTTTTTTTTTTTTTTTTTTTTTAAATAGAACAAGCTCTGTTTTTTCTTATACTGTAGTTCTGATACCTGGACTTTTTACACTATGCTCAACTTCACCAAGAGAAAGATCAGGTCTGGCATGACTAGTGCTCCACCACCGCTCGAACACAACTTCTCCAGACTTGGCACCTAATCACCGAATTATGCAAATGTATACATAAACTTATCAGCTCTCCCTTTAAACACTAGATACTAGCAAGTTTAGCATACTTCAACTCATTAAAATTATCCTTATCTACCATATAAATGTCTATTTTATTTTTATACATATATACACACACAAGTATACTGTATTTGTGTATGTGCACCTATATACACGTTTCTAGTACCTTGTCCACATTCAAAAACTGTACTACTTTACCAAGATTCTTTTCAAAGCTAATGACATGCACTTCAGTGTAGATCATGCCTTACACTTCCACAGAGTAACAGTCAATTTCAAGCAACAGCACCCAGAAACAGAGCAAGAAGTACAGGGACTTCATAGGACAGAGATGCAAACAATATGTTTTTGTTTATATCTTGCATTTAGTGTTTACAATAATAAACATGGAGCTCATAGTATTAAATTTAGTCAGAAAAATATTAAAAACAAAAAGGAATTGAGAGCTTCCTTGTTTTCTTATAGGCTCATTAGCAAAAGCCTTCCCTCTTAATAGCTACATCCTTAAACTGGAAAGAAAGGAAACATCTGCAGGGCTGGTAGCATAACAGCAAAATGTCATGTGATCTTAATTTAGCTAAATTGAAGCTTTTCCTTCTCTGCTTGTTCTGTCGTTGCTCATTACGAATAGGAAATGCTTTGTCCTCACCTTACAGTCTAATCTGGAAATATCAGAGATGGAGATGAAGAAAGCATGCTTCTGCCCCTCAGCATTGAACCAATGTTTGAGGTTACTCCATGCATGATAAAAGAACCTTCTCAGCAGTCTGACAGAAGTGATAAAGAGTGGTTTGCACAGAGTCATCGCCTGTCAAGGGCTGCCTTACACCGCTTCATTCAGCCTATGGGAACTTTTTGATAGACCAAAGAATACGACCCGCCCCATGACCCACTCTGCTTCCTACAAATGGGGAGAGAACAATAAGAAACACCGCCAGTGTCCCCAGCCAAGTGCACTACTGAAAAAATAGGAATGAGTTGCATCGAAGTTTGTACTCTTTTGCTTTCTAGGATAACGTGGACTTTATCAAACACACAACATACCAGATAGCTTCCACTACACTCACCAGACTATTACAACATACCTATTTACATGTGAAACAGTTTTGCAGAAACCATTAAGACAAACAAATTCATTGCACACAGCAAAACTCAACCTGTGCAGACCCCATTTCAATAACCAGATGCACCACAACTTTAAACTAATGTCAGCTCTGAAACTATCTAATGTTTCCTGCAGTTCATACTGTTTCTCTCCACTGTAGCCAGAGACTGTCTTGGTTCAAAAAATTATCAGCTCTACAATGGACACAGTTTAAGTTGGCCAAACCACCCAGGAGAGCACCCACTTTTCCACAGCCTCTTTGTCCTTATGGCAAACCTCTGGGCTTGGACTAGGCTACTTTACGATACGGCTACAATGCTGAGCAAGGGCTTTACTTTGTGGGCTCAGCAGCGTGACAGAAATATACCTTACACCTGCTCTCTATCAAATATGAGGTTGATCTTCTCTTACTGAAGCTACTGAACTTTTCACCATAAACAAAGTATGTTCATTCCTGTTCTAAAAACAAGAAAATGCAATCATTTAGAGACTAGCCACACCACTTCATCTGCCTAAACATGTCATCGTACCTGCTGGTAATTCAAGCTGCTAAGATCATTCAATTCTGCAATATTGCAGCTCTACTTAACAGATGTGTCTCTGGGCTGCCCAAAGTCAAAAGGAAAAATTTGGAAGATCAGGGAATTGACCCTCAATATCAAAATCCAAACTGTCACCCTAAAAACATTGTTACTGCAAGTGAGTTGTTATTCCAGAGTCTGACTCCATTTGCAAAAGATTAACCTAGACACATAGGGAGAGTTTTAAGAACGACTGACTTGAGAGAAGAACTATTCGTATCAAGCCTAAACTTCTTAGGAAGTTTAACATAGAGAACATGGCTCAAGACACCACAAACCTTGTAAGACCAATGTGTCAAGATCCTTTACATCCCTACATACGCAGCTTTCCTCCTCAAAAATAACCTCTAAATATACAGCTTGAGCTACTTGGTGTTAAAACTTTCTAATACAGAGACTATTAATAAACTCCTGCAGACAAACTCACCACTTAAATATAATAAACCTGGTCCTGTGTTTCAAGATATTTAATTTGAACATACAATATAATGTGCAAATCAACGCACTGTAAGTTTTAAAAGCCTTAAACTAAGAAGTGAAAAGGCTTGGGTTTTATAAAAAAAAAAATACTAAAAAATTAGCATACACAGATGCAAAGCCACATATCCAATCACCCAAGTTAAATTATTTCAAAATCCTAAATTTGTAATCTATTGTACACACACAACAGAGGAAGAAAAGCAGCTTTTTCAGTGAAGAACTTAAATTATAAAGATAGAATGCACAGGAAGATGCTTAAAAAAGGGCTATGAAGTCATTAACCTGGGAAAAAAAACAAACCCAAACCCTTAAATCTTACTGCCCAGAGGTGAGCTATCACTAAGAGGATAAAGAGGAGAAAGTTGCCCACAGGATTTTCAGTTTAGCTGCAAATCCAGCAGCTTTTCAACATTGACTTATGATGTAATCATACGTGACCTGTGTACTTCCTCACAGTTTGCACTGAATATGCCAGTAAGGAATGATGGATATAGATGACTAAATCTACATTTCTATCTCTCTCTGGAGGTTGGGATGGGGAGAGAGAAGAAATCAATTTTAACACAAATCTATTTGCTTCTTTAAGAACTACCTGTCTTTGCATGCCTATTACTACAGCTTGAATTGCTCACTGTTGCTGAGTTACTTCCCTGTACTTCTGAACATTACTAAATGTTTCTCCAGCAATGTGAATTCCCACAATGAATAAAGGCACCAGCTATTTCCTGCAATGATTTTACACCTTTTACTCAATAAAACTGAAAACATCACACCCTGCACTGCTATGAGACAAGATTTTTATCATATCCCCCCCCCCCCCCCCCCAGGCAGCAGATAAACAGAAGTAAGAGCACAGTGAGATAACACAAATATCACATTTCAAAACCGTTATCAGCTGCAAATATCTCACAAGGAATGCAGCCGCCTTTGTTATTTCATCCTCCAAGTGACACATTTGGAAGACTGAAAAGCTTTTTTAGTGTTATCAGAGATTCTCCCAAGGAAGGGAAATAGCTGCAGTGCAGCAGCTGCTGCAGTACTGCTGTGTGCTGGGGCTTGAAGGCAATGTGAGAGCCAGGCTTGCACTGCAACATCTCATTCTCACATACTGCCCCACAGAAAACATGGCCTACAATAATGAATTCAAGCTAAAAAAATAGAAATTAGAGATCTTGGCTGCTATAATGTCACAACATACTAACGTACTTTCATGTCCATCAATATAGTATTTGATGAGAAGGTTCCTCCAAGCCCAACAACTTCCATGGTCAGGCCCACCCAGTGCAATGAAATTTGACCAACTCTAAGTTTACAGAACTTTGCAGAATACCTCTCTGGCTGAGAAACCCAAGATTTAAGTATTTACATGGCTGAAAGAACATTATTGTTACTTTTAGAGGTTCAGATGTAGCAACAAGATAAAAAATAAAAGCCAGATGTTGTTCAACAAAGAACCAATGAGAACAACACATGAGAAGATCTGCTCTCAAACTAATAAAAGCCTGCTTAGAGCACAGTGACGACCTACACTGTTTGCAGGTAAGACGACAACCTACATTCAACTAGTGGCCTACTGTTCCCTATCTAACATTTGAAAGCAAGGTATTTGTGATGCAAGGAGAAAAAACCCAAAACTGTCATATCATCTACTTTATATTACCTACCAGTAATTCTTCCAGCTGTCTGAAGAAGTGGTATTTACTGTTTTAGACATACTTGCTCTAATAAATCCCACCATGGCCACAAGGTGAATAGAGATACCAAGCATCTCAGGAGTTCACCCACATGCCGAAGCCTGATAAAGGATGTCCTTACAAGGACAGTGGGGGTAACTGCTTCTGTATCTTACTGAAGATGAACCTAGCTGTTATGTTACTGAGAAAAATATTACTTAGCACTTCCATACATTTATTGAAGAACTCTTCTTACTTGGACCACATCTAGTATACTAAGTTACGATTCTCAGACTACAACTCCATAAACACCAAACTATCAACATAAAAAAAAAGTTGCCTTAGCTTTATTTTTGAAGATATTTTCTCTCTCTCTTTTTAAGAAAAAGCACTAAAAATTTCTTGTTTACCAAGACCAGACTATATCAATAATAGGACTAATCATCTATGACGCTGTTGGGTCAGTCTGGTTAAGTACAGACACAAATCTCCACATAAATCTATTTACAGTGGTCTCCCACAGGATACAAGCTTTTAACCTGCTGCTCTCCTTCACTAATCCTACATTTGCAACCACCTTGAAGTTCTAAATTGCCCATAAGACTCTCACACTTGCATCTACCCCACATCCCACAAGACAAGTCACAGACAACACAAAAAAGAAGCAAGACACTTTAGTACTCTGCAATAACTCATTTTAAGAAAGATTAGAAGATAGGTAATGAAGCTGTCCCATGAACAAAGAATGAAAGATGAAAAATTGCAGGCAATTTGGTTTATTTTTGTAGTCTTAGATTACCGCAGAAGGCTTCTGAGTGATTATTCATGGATCACCACATGATAGCCATCAATCCCATCTAAGGTTTGAACTAAAAACTGTAATTCATTGATGTCAAAAGAACTACACTGATTTGCATAATCTAATAATTTTATTTTGGAGGTTTCTGTTTTAGCACAAGACACTGCATATCCTTTGAAAACATTCTGATATACACAACAGCCTGCTGTATCAGAGTGCAAAGGGCAACTCTCTGCAGTCATAGTAACTTTCATGCTGCACTGTGAAAGTACTTCTAAAATCTAAATTATCATAGTAGACAGAAGAAAATATTCCTGCCTATTTCATACTTCTTCGCTTCCTGTTTTAGAAACCAAACTTTGGGAAACGTATGTGCGGGGTGGGTGGGTGAGCAGTAAAAACAAAAGAAATCCTTAGAAGACTCTGTAACCTGATTTGAGAAATTATTAGTAACACATACAGACAAGTAAGTTCTTATTTTCTTCTTGAATATATATTTCTTATGACTCTTTAGAAGAAAACTTGTTTTCCTATAAGGCAAGCCTTCAACTCGGCTCTCAGATCACAAGTAGTAAAACACCCCTGATGTTTTAATGGGGTCAAGACGGATGGAAGTCACCAAAAAAGCTGCATAACTTCTGCTAATTCAAGGATACCATGAGCCAAACCAGAGTTGTGCTTTGAGGTTACGCTTGAGAAAGAGCTGTTAGCCTCAGACTTCACAGGTCACCCATCTGTTTTCTCACCAGCAGCATGCTTGGACACTGCTAGGTGGAGAACATGGAGAGCAACACTGCTGTATGAAGCAGCATGCCTCTCTCGCCACGCGTGACTGCTTCCACTTCTGCCATGGCATTTCAATGCATTAGGAAGAGAGTGGCTGCACTTAATATCCCATAAATGAACTTTCAGCTTCATTTCAAAGAAAAATATCAACAGCAACTCATTAAAATATGTAGTTTACAGGGACTTCAGTTAAGGAAAAAAAAACCAACAACAAAACAACAAACCAAACCAAAACCCAACAAACACAGCAGTTGCATATTCTACTTAAATAATAAGATTTAGCAAGATCAAACAGTTCAGCAACATCTCTACCTCAAGCATGCAAGTAATTTGAATTATACTGATCTAAGGCTTGGTTTTTCTTTCCAGCTTGGTAAGAGTTTTTAGGTTAAATGAACCCTGTTCTGGGGTTGCGGGGAGGAGGCTGTTTTATTTTGGGGGTGGGGCTGCAGTGGGTGTGTTGGGGGGGGTTTTGTGGTTTTTTTTGTTTGGGTTTTGTTTGGTTTTTTTAAAAAAGTTTTCACTTCAATCTGCTTGATAAACAGAACCCCTTCCCTCTAGTTGTATCAAATTAATTTTAAAACTTCACAGGATGCCCACATCATGAGCCAAGCCTTTTCTTATTTCTTCTTGATTTCTCTGAACTATGGGACGCAATTGTCATATTGAATTTACCCATACAGGTGAATTCTTACATATGTGTAAGCAAACTAGATCAAATTTAGTGAAACAGTTAAGCATCGGTGAAAATTAAGACTGTAAGAAAATGCTTCAAGTTTCCTCTGTTTTTTTTAATTCAACAAAAGAGACTTTCTTAACCTACAACATTAAATAGATGACTCAAAAACTCCAGACATTGTGAATCAGCTTGTGCATCATTTAAAAAACAAAAACCAAAAACCACCCAACACCCTCTAAAAGAAAAACCAAGGGGGGGGGGGGAAGGGGGGACCCAAAAAAAAACCCAAAAAAAACCACAAACCAAACCCACAACAACACACAGCAATATCTTTTCCCAACTAAAAAGTCTCAGTACAGACATGACATGCAGGGGGTGTCTGTATTTTAAATAGCATATTGTCTCAAACGACTTCTATGTATGGTGGGAATACTTCTGAATCACCTGCCTCTAGTTACTGTACTGAAACTGCAACTTTGTAAGTGCTTACCTTCCCCTTACCCCACAGAAGAATTAAATAAATTTTCTTCACTGACTGGCTGAATGTTATATGAGAAATACAGGTAATACCTAGAGTACCTTAAAAGTAGTATTACAACTCCATACAGTATTTTAAATCCTTTAGTAAGTGGATTCTATTTTAAAATGTTTCCATTCAAAAACCAGGCAGGTGGGGGTTTTTTCCTTCCAGTTCTGCAGTAAGTCAGTCAATTAGACTTAAATCTGTCCATATCCTGTGGAAATTTATTTTATCCTGTATGTTTAAAAAAAATATGTAACAACTTCCCCCACACTATTTTTTTAAAATCATATTCATGATCAAGTATTTTGAACTAGCCAAGACGTTTGAGTCCTTTTAAAACAGAAAACAAATCAGCTTCATATTTACTAAAAATGCAGTTTATCCTGGCATATCTCCCCTTCCTGTATGTGATATTTACCTTTTTGTGCAATTCATGAAGTAAAACCCCTCAAAGCTTAAGACTCTAAGAGAACTATCTAAAGTACTCAAAGTGTTAAAAAAAGCAAATACATAGTCAAAGCATGCTTTGTACGCTTAATAACTCCAGAAAACTCCCTTAGTAAATGACATTTCTAATACTACATCCTCAGTAGGATTGGGGGCAGGGAGAAGAGATCAACCCAGCATTTTTGGTTTTCCCCTTATTCTAAATTATACAATCATATTAAAGCACGTAAGGATAAGCAAACAACAAACCTGACCACTCCATGCACAATACAGGTTACATAGGAAACTCCAGTTGTGATTGATCATCCAGTTCAAAATCCTGAACTGGGCCATGTCTTGCTATAGCGCAGACTGCTGCTGTGCTCTGACTCAGCTTTTGTCCGGGTGATCCTCGAGGATATGAGCGCTATGCAGTAAATGACATTCAGGAACAAGGACCTTCCTTCCTGTTCAGTCTCCCTTCCCACCCCAACCATGTGTCAACTCAACAAGATAAACTGACAGAACTGCATAACATTCTTCAAAATAATACTTCTGAAGCTGCCAAATTACACATTCTTGGGGGGGGGGGGGGGGGAAGGAAATAAGAACATCCTAAGACATCTCAGTAAAGCAAACACAGAAAGGCACACACAAACAATGCTTGTTCTTCCCCCACCGCCCTTTCATTTCTGCTGCTGCTGAAATGAGTCTGAATACCAACAATTTAGTATAATAATTGATATCATATTAATCTTATACTTGCTTAGGTACAGTTATGATGATGGCTTCTGTGTTTTCATGAGACCCAAAAGCTTAGGGCTACTGTTTTAAACACAGCACAATACAAGCAACTTTTCCATCAGGAGAACTTCACAGTTTTCATAAAAATTAAATGGGTTCATCTACATCAGGGTCTTAAATGGCAGACTCCCCTTTAAACCTATCAGAGTACCGTTAGCATTGCACAGAAACTCTGTCTGCCTCTTGTAATGAAGGATGACAGCCCTATTGATAGGAAAATGAAAGATGCAACACCAGAGAGATCCTGAGAAACCGCAGAAGTACTGGAAAAGTTTCTTTCTTCCTTCACATATTTCTTTTTTGCAACCTGCAAACAACCACCCTATTTCAGCATGCACCTCACCTTCTGTGTCTTGACTGCCTACCTTGTATTCCCCCTTCCCCTTCAAAGGTGAGATTCAGAAACACAGGAAATGTGTTTCCACAGAAACATACACACTTTACCTGATGATTACATGAACTACTAAACTACTCACAGAAACAACTTACTGCAATAGTCTGCAATTTAAACACCACAATTCTAACAAATGCTTGAGAAACAGACAGACAAGGCTTTATCTACCAGCTGTAGCTCAAAATAATTTAAAACTAGAATGTGTTATTTGTTGAAAGTGTGCTTGAGATCCCAATCTACTGACAGAAGAAGGAACCCAAATCTTCTGACCTGAAGCCAAAGAACAAGCAGAGACAGCCCTGCAGAAAACAGGCCTCAGGGTGCCCCCATTCCCAGCCTCAGCAGCTCCTTCAGTAAAAGCACAATAAGGATAACACAGGAGATGAGATGCATATGAGAAGGGCAGCCTTCTGTCTGCATCAGCACTCATGCTCTGCCTCAAAGAACAACATCTGCGAGATGCAAAAGACTTTTTTTATCTTGAGAAAGTATGGAAGAACAGCTACAGAACAGGTGGCCAATTCACCCTTTGGTTCAGTAACAGACAAATGACTGAAAAGTACTTGAAATGTGAAAGAAAATCTGTGCTATAAAAGCAGCCTGGAAATAAAACAAACTTGTACATGAGGGTCAAACAAATGGTGTGGCCAAATAGCAGCTTCCAACTTTGAGAGTGTTATACAAATAAGGCCTCATTTGTTTTAACCAAACCAAACAAAAAAAATCTTGTTCTAATTTCTCATCCCAAGGGCCCTGGGAATTAATGCCAGAGTCCAAGCCAACCTCTTTCTTTCTCAGCAACATGAGCAATCTGCAAACTTCCAAGACACAGTCGTGTACAACAAATCTATTCTGGTTCATTTTAATATGTACATGGCAGAGGTTCTCTGTTATCCTTACAACACCTAATTACAAAAAAGGGGCAACTAATATGAGTGCAACATGGCACAAAATGAATGTGGCCTCAGAAAAAGCACTTAAAGAAAGGGATTAAAGAGCTCGAGATATGAAAACAATAAAATCTCCTTGTACAAGTCAAATGGTCTGCGCTAAAGCAGCCTGTGCTGACAAGAAGTATCCTGCTTAGCAACTATTACTAGGTGGAACAGATACACTTCCTCACAACAGACATCATAACTATCTGAGCTTGAGAAATTTTGGAGAAGGAGAATGTTTGGGAACGTCTTACCGAGTGGGCAGTTACTGCAGAGATGCTGGAGCAGAATGAGGCAGCAAAGTCTCCAGGACAGCAATGCTGGAATGAGGAAGGACCCAGCACCCTGCAGGACCAGCAGCAGGGATGCTGGCAGAATGTGTGGGGCAGCCGACACATGGCTGGAAAAGCGGCCTGCTGCACATTAGCTGCACCGTGGAAAAACGCTGTCATCAACTAAAGGTAGAGGGAAGAAGGGAAAGGGGGAAGGGAGATCTGGAAAATAAGAGAAGACTGCTATTCTATACTAAACCCAACATCAACCAGGTTCTTTTTAAACAGTATTTCAGTACCATTCTGCAGCGATCAACCGATTATTTCACTATCAATTATCTACTTTAAGATCCATAAAGTATTACTCAGTATTTATTCCTTACAAAGTACTCAAACTCCTAATAAAGTATTCAACATAGTATATTAGAAGCCTCCTACTATACAGTATGATCTATAAAAAAAGTCCATTAAACCTCAGAAACAAATTTGTGCAACTCTTCCCATAAAATCAGCAGCCATTATTAACCTGTTACTTTTTGGCATTCATTTTCAAATCTGTTTTAAGGAAATTCTAAAACAAAAATATTTTTTTTCCCCTCCAATCTGGCCAATGCTTATATTATATTACTGCAATTCATGCAAAAGCACCTAAATACTGGAGATAAAAACATGAACAACAATATAGAGGGGTAGGACAATATTTTCAGAAACAATCAGTATTGGCCTCACAGCTGCCACCAAAAATCAGTATCAAAACGCCTGTAAATTCTAATAGGCATAGAAAGAGGTGAGGACCAAAGTTTTTGCAAGCTTGAGTCTTTACTGAACTCCCTTAGATAAAAGGAGGAGCTCAGAAACTGCTGCAAGAGTGGCACCTTTAACAGTAAGTTGCACTTATTGCTTAAAACTGACTCTTTCTCAGAATTTTCAGACTTCTAAATTTGATCTGCCATTACTGAAAACTGTTCCTGATAATCTTCAACTAGTCTGACAATTGCTCTCTCATTTACAGGAGACAATCTCCTTCCTGGTACGAGGTTAGATCAAATGCCAGTAGCTTAGCATTCCTCTGTTCTAACTTTACTTTTACTGTTAACATGTTTTTTGGAAGACCTTATTTATTCCTCCTAAGTGTGGTTACTAAGCTTAGGAGATTCCACTTAGAAAATTCTCATACAAGTGCATAAGAATTGATGGAACCTCCTTGAAGTAGGCATACAATAAAGAAAGGGTTTCCCTTTTTACCTTTACCACTCAATTTACTAATGCCTGCCTTCAAAGAGTTTAATGCAAAACCAAAACAAAAATAATTGTGTTATAAACATTTTAAACTTTTTTAAAGTTTATAAAGTTTTGCCCAAAATTTAGAAGTGTTTGGGTCTGGCTGAGATGGAGTTAATTCTCCCCACAGCAGACCTTACAGTGCAGTGCTCTGTACTGGTAGCTAGAAAGGTGTTGATAACACACTAGTGTTTTGGCTACTGCTGAGCAGTCCTTGCACAGCATCAAGGCTGTCTCTCCAACATTTCCCACCTCCTCTTCACTGGCAGGCTGGGGCTGGGCAAGATCTTGTGAGGGGACATAGCCAGGACAGCTGACCCAAACTGACCAAACAGATATTCCATACCACATGACATCAGCTCAGATACAAAAGCTAAGTAAAGGGAGATGGAAGGGGGGCATTCATTATCTACATTTGTCTTCCAGAGGAACCGCTACAAGTACTGAAGCTGTGCTTCCCAGGATGTGGCCAGATATAGCCTGCTGATGAGAATTAGAGAATAAAATCTTTTGTTTTCCTTTGCTTTCGCACACAACCTTTGTTTTTGCTTTATTAAATTGTCTTTATCTCGACCCACGAGCCTTTCGTTATATTTTCTCTCCCCTGTCCATTTGAGGAGGGGGAGCGATAGAGCAGCTTGGTGGGCACCTGGCATCCAGCCAGGGTCAACCCACCACAAAAAGCAAGGCTTCCACACTGAATTTCCAATTTGGAGTATAAAAAGGTCAACAGAGCATTTAAAGATGCACTCATTGCATAATTAGAGAATGATGGAGGACACACATCAACATTAGCAGGCTCCAAAGGTCTCAATGTCCAATTGCCCAAACGGCTCCTCGTTATACACTGAGCTTTGATTGAAAAAAAGATGATTACAACATTCAGGTTTTGAAATTCTGCTGGTCAGTTTTCCTCCCCCTAAAATAATGAAGAGACCACTTAAAATTCCAAGACCACAATAGAGCTGAAGTTCAATTATGCAGTTTATTAACTAAAAAAGTAAGGGCCTATCCAAAGCATCACATCCTCTCAAAGACTGCCTGTCACAAAGTCTAATGTTTTCTCCTGGTGTTAAAAACTACATATTTAGGATCTTAAGATTTTGAGGTAACTACGCAAAAAAACCTAGGTCAGAAACATAACTTCCTCAGCTCGTTATTTCTCAGAACCTGTCAGTCTTGTACGCAAACTCTAGAAAGTTAAAGAGGAACAGTAGTGAAGCAGCAAGATCTTCCTAAAAAATATGCCCCTCAAGTACCTAGACTTCTATCTAAAAACTACAGTGAGCTTTCTGAAACAGAAACACAGCTCACGCTCACAGAAAGGAAGGGCTTCCATTTCCTAAAAACTCCAGATACTTTTTGTACACAACCAAATATGCAAGCCATATGCAGGAGTCAATCACATCATCAGCAGACACTGAAGTATGTCCCAAAAAGATGCCGTTCAGAATTTACAGCACCAAGTTCTCTGAAAGGGTAAATCCTTGAGTAAAGGAAAACTATTTTTTTTTCCCCGCTAAGCTAATTCTAGTCAAGCTGTCACTAGAGAACGTGCCTGTGTAAGAAGGCACTGTGAATCCTTATATATGCTAATGCATTAAAATGACTCTCTAAAGTGATCTTTTAAGAGTCAGGCATGGAAAATGTACTTCACTAAATGACAACTGGACTGAGAACACAAGTGAACTGAGAAAGTCCCATTACAGGCAAACCTAGTTATTACTTCATCTATCCAGTTAAGGAATCATCACACTTGGAGCCAGTAACAGGAATTCCAGTGGCACTACTCTCCAGTATAACAACAAAGGCTTTGCTGCACTCTACACCAAGCAACAAATATTTTTCTTCCTTATACTGACATTTTAATGACTTCAAAAATAAAACAAAGTATGCACACATACAAGCAACAAATAACACCTTCATTGGTTCCTCCCTTCTTCCACATCAGATAAGATGTTTTTGAAATCTGGAAAGCAATTATTTTCCACCAGAAGTTACAAGCTCCTAGCAAGGAAACGATTTTGTTCACCCTTGTTGTCCCAAATATAGCAGAGGCAGAAGTGTTTTACAGTACCTCTCAATCCCCTTTGCTATCATTAACCACAGCTGTACACAGTGATTACTTAAAAAGAATTTCAAAAGCAACTGAAATATATTTCAGAAGTTACCAACAAGGTGTAGGCTGATAATGATGATGGTGAAGCTCCAAAGGAAATCTGGCTTGTTTTAGTAAATGAAATTAAGAAGCGCACAAGAGCAAAAAGGAAAGGCATGTCTGAAAAAAACACAGAGTATTTCCATTGCTCAGCTCACAAGACTGACAATGAGAAGAGTTCCTACAAACCAGGTCAAGAGCAGGAAGAGGCCAAAATACAGTTTCCATTCTGAATTTTTTTCCTATCATTGGAATTGTTACAAAAACCTGTGACCATTAAAAAAGGAAAAAAAAACAGTAAATACAAACACCCCCTCTCTCCATATTAAAAAAGAAAAAAAAAATCTGGAGTGTTTCCTTCCCCCTGTATCAACTTCTTTTTAAGACGCAATACAGTTAATAGAACTAAACACACAACAGATATCCTTAGGGGAAAAAAATGCAACTCTAGAATAGCTGGCACAGTATCATTTCAGGCTGTTTAACATGTTTGTACCAGTCTACTACAGTTCTCCTATTAGTCCAAGTACTAAAAAACCAAGGAAGTACACAAGACTTACCACTCTTCCATCAGAAACTAAGGGCAAAAGAAAATAACTGAGATTAGCATAACTGACATTTTTCTTCTGCATAAATGCAACTTGTATTTTTAATCAACATATAAGCTCATTAGATTAATCAAGCAACGTATTTTTGTGATTAATTTTGTGAGCATACACAGCCCCCCTGCAAACAAATTCACAACACATAAATCATATGAAGACAGTCGTTCTAGGAACATTTTAAAGACTCAGAGTGAGGAACTCATCAGTTTGGCTGCTTAACTCTTCAAAAACCTCTTGCATCCACTCACAGACAACTTCACCATCATCCTGTTTACTTCCAAGAAGGATACAGGATAGCAATATTGATCTGTCAAGAGTTAGATTCATGACGGAGAGAAAACTCCTCTTGAGCTACCAGTACTGCCCACTTCCTTGGATTTTAGCCTCAGCCATTTTCAGTGGACTAGTCTGGTGTGTTCTTATTCTAACCAACTTCTGTTTAGAACGATACAAGATGCATTTTCTCTTCCCCTTTATCTGACCTATTCAGTTACAGATTTCGTCCTTTGTTTCCGAGAATGATCAGGTACTCAAATAAGAATTGACTTTTTACTAACTTCAGCTACAGGAAAGCATCATTTTGTATGTTATTCCACAAAAATGAATATACTGGAGAAAAAACAGCATACAAGTTCCCAAACTGAATCCGAATAAGGCAGTTGGCAATCTTTAGAAACTGTAAGCAAGCTTCTATCACTGTTCTATTTAAGAAACACAGCCAAATTTAGTGGGGACTCAATAAGAAATACAAGCAATATGTACTCATATGCAAAGTATACTTCTGTGATACCATTAAGCACTTCTGTAAAGTTTATGGTGTTAATGAGATCCAACTCATGAGAATGCAGAAGTTTTCTCAAGCTATCATCACTATCACCTACAGCTCAATATCTCACAGGAACAGATCACTTGCTTTCCACCTGCAAATTCCTGGATTACAAAAGAAAAACAGTATGCTCCTATGGAGATTCCTGTTTGTCTAACCCAGTGTCCATGCAACTGTATCAGTTTTGTTTCAGTGTTCACTTACTCTCACTATCCTTAGTTTTATATGTCAACAGAGGATGAAAAAACAAAACCAAGAAAAACTACACACAAGTGTATTTAACTGCATTTGAGATCGCATTAGTACTATTCACCTGGTTATTCTACATCATCTCCACTCAAAGAAGAAACACAACATGACTTAATTTGAACTTTCTCTCCATGGTAATTTTTTCATGTCCAACCAAAACATAAAAAAAAAATACTGCAATGCTTATTGCTACCATAATGTACCACCACCACTGAATTCTTCCTCATGAAAACAACAACTATAAACTACATTACTAAGTGTCTAAATTACATATGCATCTCTAGAAGACATTCTGTACAAAGTGGTAATGATGCACCCATAATCAGGTTAGAGAACAAGGAGGTTCCTCACCCCCTGCTGCCCCAGGAATCATGGTAAAAGCATCTAAATTAAATCACATAAAATTTAATGCCTTTAGTACCAACAGCACACATTTTCTTTCAAAGAAGGCTTTCTGTTTACAGTAGAGTGATCCTATCTGAACACACATGGGTCCACAACTGGCTTGAGCCCCACCACAGGGGTAATATTAATAGGTATACTTCCTGTTGTCTTCATATTCTTCACTACACTGCAGTGCCATGTAATCAGCTCTGCTATTTTCTGATCCGAGCCCAAAGCCAGAACTGAGTTACTTGCCTGAACAACATTTGGCTTCAGAACCCTAAAACTTCCATTTTGAGATATGAATATACATTAATGTATATAGAAACACATGGGAAAATATAGTGCCAGCTCTGGTGATTATAGAGAAAATCCTTTCAATGTACCAGGACATTATTTACACAGCTAATCTATTATAATATAGTTAAGTCTTCTCAATAATCTAGCAATCTCTAAATACAAGATTTGGATACAGCTAATCACCAATTGTCACCACACTGAAGCACCTTAATTTACAGCCCAATAAACCTCTTATTGAGACCAGGGGTGGGTGCTCAGAAGGCTGAACTGTTTGTGTACCAAGAACTGCCTGAGCTTCTTGCAACACGTTCCCAGAAAGCAACACCTATGTCATGCTACATAGGAAGACACTCTGCCAGCCTCATAAGAACAAAGGTGCATTCCTGCTTTCTCTGAACTAAGACCAAGAACAGAACCAAAATTAAAAATTATTACTGATGGTAAATACAAGAACTATTCAACACCAAGACATTTTCAATGGAATATTCATATTTGAGTTAGTATATTGGGTACTTCCCTAGATGGTCTACTTCAAAATACAACTTTGACATTCCACAGGGGATAATAGCAGACTGTCCTTCAACACAAAGTACAGATTTTGAATTTAAGCAAGCCTCACTTAACAGGCTATTAGAGTAGCCGTCCTCCTCCTGAAGCCAGCTAAAATGAGGAAACAAAATCCCCATTAAATTAAAATTACCAGAGCACGTGTGAAGCAACTCGAGTTTCTCCGCTAGCAAAGTACCACCTCCTTTGCTTCCCCTGCCTTCCTCTTCCCTCAGCTAGAAGGCAGTCCACTGACAGAGCAAGAAAGGGACTGTACAGAGCAGTCAGAAAGGTACGCTCCAACAGAAAGCTTAAGTCTAATCTTAACTACAATTAAGAATTTTCGAACATTCGTTTCACTTAACTAACATTACTGACTGAACTAAAAAAAACCCAAACCCTGAAAACCATTTTTGGCATGCTGGAAAACGTACTACATAGTATTATTAATCTTATATTTCATATAACATCTTTATTTTGCTATTCTAAACATATGGGGGGGGGGGGTTCCATGAGTGTACTGGAGTAACAAAAACATGTTTATGCGAGATAACTTCCCCTTGCAGATGGTCAATCTCCATGATTTTAAGCTTTGCCATCTGCACTATCAGAGCACTATTTTTAATAATGTTATCTTAGTTCACAATGTATTTTTGCACTATTTATCTACAGTCTTACCTTTCCCCTGTATCTTTCTAGTATCCTACCATTTTAGCTTCCCTTGTTGCTCTGGACATATCCACATAGAAAAAAAAATCATGAAAAAGGCAGAAGAGGAGACTGGAATTTTAATGCTGTAATGATTAAGCATACACCATTTTCATGTCAGGAGAAGAGACATTACATTCCATTCTGCTTCGATTCCAACAAAGAACACTGCCTGGATCAGAAAGACTCAAACACGAGTACCCAACTTCACACTGAGCACCAGTTCTTCAAGGTGTTACATTTCAGAATGAAAATGTAAATTTGTTTTAAAATAGCTCTGTTGAAAATCAGGTTATGATCAGAGTCATGGTACACATATCCTAAAAACCCTAGAAAAAAAGCTGTAAGTGAACATTACATACAGTCTATGGGTACATTCCTTAATACCTTGCTGAAGGTTTCCCGTAGCAGCAAGAGCTCTAAGCTCTTACAGCAAAACCCTTAAAAGCAGCTACACGCCAGCCAGCAAGGCCCAGGCATGCTGAACACCCTCCTTGGCCACCTCACCACCACACCAAAAGAGATCTCAAAGTACTCTCACAGGAGCCTTTCCAAATGTCTTTCTCCTGTTCCCACCTGTGGCTTGAGTAGAACTCACACATTTAAGGCTTGAGTAGAACTCACACATTTTTAGTGTTAATGCAAATGTTATAAAGATGCCACTTGGAAGCATTATTAGTACTGAATTACTCACTGCAGTTTGAAGCCTAACTCTTCCTAAATATTACAGCAGCACCCACACTTTCAAGCAAATTTTAAAAACATGACATTTAAAAATTATCACTCTCTACAGATACTGAATATATAAAAAGAGGGTCCTTAAGAGAACATCAGGGACTAGAAACCTACAGTTTGCCATGGAGGAAACAAAAGTCATTTGTTAGCACATTTTTTCCTCTAGATGTACGGACAGGTGACACAGATTGTAAGGCATTAGATTACTAATGAGTAACATTCTTCACACCTGCACTTCTTTTCTTTTGTAGGGGGATAAAGTGTAAATATAGTAGCTAACATGCTACCAAATAAAGCTACTATGGGTTAGATTTTCAAAGCTGTCCAATAATTTGTTGTACTGATTACAGTCCACATAATGCAGTACAGAGAACTCCTATCACACTCTAGCTACCGAACCCAGCAGAGAAACAAGTATCACCACCACTTCCTAAGTGAAGAAGAGTTAAATAAAAACAGCTTAGTTAACTAATACAGCTTGGTGACTGTTAGGTCTGTTCTCTTCTGACTGCCCCCAAATTTTAGTAAGTTGCACAGTGCCAGAGGCTAGCCTAACAAATTTTTTTATGGAATTTACCATCACAAATGCCTTCAGATGAAGCTGAGGTACCTCAAACAAACAAACAAAATAAATCGAACACCCCTACCCCCATACATCAAGTCTACAAATAAAATTTTAGTTTAGACCCTATTCACCTTGCCTCCACACGCCATGTTTTCAGAGGTTCAAACTCTAGTCTTTACTTTTAAAAAAGAACTCGAAGATTAAACTCTACAAACTCTACCTATCTTGTAGTTTCTCCAGGCAATTTAGGCAATCGATAGAAATTCAAAATTCCAAATTTTCCTTCAGTTTCTCCATCATTTTTTCCATGTAGACCAAGCCCAGGTTTGCACAAACAGTGTTATCGGATAAGTCATCTGACATATTCTGAAACTAAATTTAGTCACTTCCAGTATGTTTTGTTGTATAAAATATGTACACCTGATCAAAGCTTTTCTCCACCATTGTGCAAGTTTCCGTCCTTTCACTAAAGCCTTCATTCATCCAAAGGTGGAATGACTTGGAAGAAAATACACTTTAAAAGAAGTTAAGATATTTTCCAGCAAGCTTTGGAATTCTAAGGCAGCTTAAGGTTTATTTTAGAATCAAATTAAACATATCAAGTTGCTACATGAGTAGCTGAACTGACTTTGGTCGCATACATCTTGTATCTCTCCCTCATCATCTTTCCTCTTATCAGATCCCCTGTAAAGGAAAGAATGAGGTTTTTGGCTAGACAGTAGTCACGCATGTGCTGACTGGCCACCAGAGCTCCCCCATCTCACCTTCAGTGTGAAACATTAACCTGGGCTTCTCTTCCATCTAGCTACTAACTTGCTACAAACTTCCAGGCACTTGATTATCTCTCAGACCTTTCTCCTGCCTTGAAATTTGACCAAAATTGGCCAATGAGCTCAAGAGCAACTGTAGAAGAACTAACAGACAGGCAAATTAATGGCATGCACAAAAGAAATCAGATTCAAGAATTTTTACTTCTTTGCACCATTACATCACTTGCTTCCCACCATACCTTTTACCTGAAGAACACAGGCCCTGCCTTTTCAACCTTAACACCTTCCGCTCCTTCAGCATGCAGTTATTATTGCACAAGCTACATCCCACTTTTTTTTTGTCAATAAACCAGTTCTCTACTCCATTCATACTTTTTCCATAATCCTATAGTATTATTATTCTCAAATCATCCTACAGAAATGCAGATATTATGATCTTCTCATCAGAAGTAAAAAAGAAACTTGCAGAACTGTAGGCTAGTGCTTTTAATACATTTCAATCCTATAATGCTCATGTGAATTCTTTTGGAAAAAAAACCCATAGAAATTGAAAATTATTAAGTCAGAAAACACCTACAGCCATATTCTCATCAAAAAATTATATTAGTACAGGTGGAACAACGAACTTTTTTTCTCATCAACATTCACTTTCCAATAGGTTAAATTCTACTTTCACCATTTTATATTTGTCTGTAAGGAAGAACAACAAAACAGCTAAAGAAAGCATGCTTTTCTAGAGAGCAAAAGCTCAAATTCACAAAACATTGGCACAGCAAAGGTGGTTTTGCACTTCACTTTATGGGGCATAGCTCCTGGAGTGGCCTTTACAATGTGAGGAGCTCAGGTTGCTATCTCAGCAATGGACAGATCTAAGCATCTAGTAAGGAAATTCAAAACAGTCAAGTACAGGAAGACGCTAAAAGCAGCAATATATTATGCTGAACCAAGGAGTACATACAAAATCCCAACTATATCTAGAGTTCAGAAAACTGAACATATTTTTAGACAGAATATGAAAAGCACTATGTAAATTTAAGCACTACCATAATGTGTGTCTAAATGATCAAAAGCGCAGAAGCCAGGTGTCTAAATTTGTCCATACGCAACAGGCAATTACTTGTGGCATGAAAGAGACTTGACACGATACTTAATTCTTTCATACACTGGAATTTAAAACCTTTTTATTTCTTAACCACAGGATAAAAGAAACTTTTTATGACAAAAACAAATATTATGCAAAATACTACCGTAGCACTGGTAAAGACCTGTTTTTCCACAACTAGAGGCACTGCCCCATTACATTTAGAGAGGAAGTCAATAGCTTCACCCTCTGGCCTCAAAATTTCAATTACACTGTGAACCCAGGGTAATTTTTAGTGGTTACCACTAAAGGGAAATACACTGATTGCAAAAAAACCACAGACTCAACACACGTGGCTCCACAGGGATCGTATCTAAGTAGATCTTGGTAGTAACATGTCGCTTAGAATTACACTTTTAAACCTCACTATGCAGTGGCACAATTCATCCTTCCAAAACTCTTAAAAAAAGAAAAAAGTCAGCGCATCCTCTTACAGGCAAGACAAACAGAATGCTGTACCTTTCCTCAATGCAGGAAGCGCCAAAGTAGGCAGCATCTTTACTCATATTAGCATTTTAGCATTCATCAGCATAAAAAAAAAAATCTAATGATAAGCAAGTTTTACTTACCAAATGATGTCTAAAGTCTACATGAAAAGCCTACATGACTTATTCCTAAAAGTGACGGGCTTGGCCAGCCTAACAGCTTGCTGCTCAACCCTTCAGTGTACCACTTCATGTAGCTTTAACATTATTTTTGAAACCAGTAATAGCATTCATTGAAGTAATCTCACTAGTAAATGAAGGATAAGCACAGTATCTGTGGTACAGTGGCCTAAATCATAACTCCACCATTATCAAGATTTATCACTCTAAGAAGCACACTGATCTCAGATCCATCTTTCCTATTCCTTACTCCTGACATCTTGACAGAAGAGAACCATTTACACTAAAAACTTAAAGCATGATGAGAAAATCACAAAGGGCTTCCAATAACTTATTTTAAAATACAATTTCTGGAATTCCCCAACATAAGTATAAGCTAAAAAAGAAACATCTAAGAAACAGACTTGTACCTTCACTTTACTTGAGCACTGATCCTGTGAAAAGGTAGTTAGTACAGGAACCACACAGACAAGATAGCACTTCAGAAAGTCAACCTGATTCCAATTTTCCTTACCAAAACTTCATCTTCTAAAGTAGGTGATAAAGAAGAACTGTAAATTTGACCTAATCATCACCCTAGTCAAAATTCATGCTGGATGACAAAAAGCCATCTCCTCTTCAGTCATCACACTGAAGTTCTTGAGACAGACTTAAGATCAAGATGAATCATCTGTTACTTCTTCCTTACCCCTGAAACACCTTCATCTCTAAAATAGACACTGCTCCCAGTAGTCCAAAATAGCACAATTCTGCTGAGCTTTACATTATACTGAAAACTTAATCTTCATGAAGTACTATACAGGTGGGCCTCAGGAAAAAAAAAAAAAAATTCAAACTGAGAGCAACAGAGAAGTCAGTGTTTTGCAGTGAATCTAATTCCATTTTCCCCATTTTCTAAAAAAAACATATGGGCTCAGATAGGTGTCCTTTTCCTGGCATGAATACATTGACACACACCTCTTGTTTTTATTAAAAAGCATATGCCAATAAGGTTTTTACCGTGTAACAAAACAGAAGGTTATTTAGAGAAAGAACACCACACAGGTCTAATCGCTGCCACTGGAGGCTACTGATAAAGAGGCTGTTGATGTCTTTGCCCGGTAAAGTCCTGGAAGTCTCCAAAGAGCAAGGTTCTTGGACCTCCCACAGCCCATTCCAATGCTTAACCACCCTCAAAGAGAATTTTTTCTCCTTGTATTCAGCTGAAGTTTCCCTTATCGCAACTGTTCCCCCTTGTCCCTTCACTTTTAAGTGGCTGAAGACCCCAGCCAGCTGCCTCCTCAGCCTCCCCTGCTTCAGGCTAAGCAAAGCCAGTGCCACTGGCCTCCTCTCCAGCCAGGCACTCCAGCCGCTGAACATCTTCCCTCTCTCCAGTTTGTCCTGCCCTGCAGGGAAGGCCAAAAACTGGGCACGGTCTTCTGGGAGGAACCTCAATAGTGCCAAACAGATGGGGAACGACACCAATATGTTTTGAAGACAACAGACTGCAAATGTTATGAACAGTAAGTATGACCAGCTATATTCCTATGCTACACAGGTAATAACAACAACAATTACACCACCAGCATTACTCGTAGCAGTAATAAGTATTAATTTTTTTTCTTCATTGAATTGTTTGAAATAACCCCTCCAAAGCTGCAAAACCAGAATGTAATTCCATGGCCTTTCTCAAGTCTTCTACTCATTAAAAAAGTAAGTCTTTGCCACACTGTAAGTAATGGAAAGAAACCCCAACAGTGGAGAAAGTAATGGTTCAGTAGGAAGAGGACAGGATGAGTAGGGTGAGAGACAGCATTAAGTGGTCCTCATTTTTAGGCTGCACAGTGGAAGTGATTGACAACGTACAAAGGTACCCGGAAACTTAATAGAACACGAATTATCAAATCTATAATATTTGTCACATTAAAAACTCTCCCTCTGTACTGAATACAAAACACAAAATATGTTATAAATAACAGATTCCCTTTCTGCAAAAGCTGGATACAGTTAAGGGTCAAAGATTTTTTTTAATTTTGGTTTTTGTTTTTGTTTTGTTTTTTTTTTTTAACTGAAGTGTTAAGGGCTACAATGCAAAGCAAACGAAAAAGGTAAAAAAGCCCACCCTTAAAGGCTCCTAGCAAATATGAAATAAATACACTAGCACTTAAAATCTCAAAGAAACTCCTAATACATAAAGACTGAATCAAACAACCCAAGCCAGAAATCCAGGTGCACAAACCCAGGAAACAGCACATAAAACCACCTGAACCAGTGTACTTCAACAAACTAAGAAGCTGTTCACTCACCAACAAATTATTTGTATGTGAAGGAACACACCACACAAAATGCTATCAAAAAGTTCTAGAAAGTCTATGAGAGCTATATTCAAAGCCTGAAATTAATGTGCCAGTGAAACCTAATGAAACTACAGTTTCAAGAAAAACATACCACTTTAACAAGCAAGTCCTAAATCAATCACGTTTCAGTTATCAGACTTCTGTCAGTGCCCAGGGGAATACTAATATTACAGCCAAAAAATCCTACAAAACAAGGTATTGAAAACTCCCAACATTCAAAAAGAAATTTAAGAAAAACAAGCATAGCTGAATGTGTGGAATATAGGAAAAAAAACCCCACACTAGCAGAAACCAAGAAACAAGCAGGTTATTAGTGGAAGACTACAGGTCAACTATATAACAAACAGCAAGTCACGTGAATCAAATTCAGAGCTGCCTATATTTCCGCAGAAAGTCTGCCTTGTATCACCACAACCTTCTTTCAGTCAACAGCAGGTCTTGATCCTTAACAAAAAAATCACTTAGTGTCATATTAAGCTCACAGTATACCTTAGAAATGTCTTTCATCAGCCTTGTCCCAAGTGTGACTACACACACTGTGTCCTATCAATCACAAAACTCTACTACACACATGCCAAGCTCTTCGTTACATAAGTGACAGTAACAGGACTGTGCAAAAATATCTGGTACTAGAGAAGTGGCTCTCTTCTGGAGGTTTTTACTATGTCTGTAAAAGAACAATGTCTTTTCTAACCTTGTCTTTCAAGGGAGAAATTATTTTAAAAAAACACCATACTGCAACTTCAAATGAAATGGCAGAAGTTCCAAGATCTAAAAACACGAGGTGTTTGCACAAAATATCATGCATCAAACAATGATACGAAACATGCACGCCACTAACATGCAGCAAGACACGAAGACAACAAAACTTACTATTTTCAACCAGATTTTGAATATGCAACGAACATAAAACAATAACTAAAAGCTACTTAATAGTAGGAATGCAAGCTGTTGTTTCAGTTTTATTTAATAGTCCTTTACCAAAACTCTTCACTGGTTCTCTTGCCAATTTTATATCCTGGCATTTAAATTTTATTGTATGATGACACAGATTAATCCTCTAATGAAGTTTCCTCTTCTCTGCATTTAATCAGCAACCTGTGAGGACATTTCCATATTCTACCTTGTATAAAAACAATTCAGAAAGTATTCACAAAAAATGTACATAATAAAAACATTATTCTTTTTAATAATTTTGTTAATGTCACAGCAGGACACAGGGAATCCAGTAGGTTTCTGGAATGTGCTGACAGTTACTTCCCGACACAGGAAACTGAGGACCCAAGAAGGAAGAGGCAATCTGCTGGACCTCATACTTATAGACAAGGAAGAACTCTTGGGGGTGTGAAGTTCAGAGGCAACCTTGGCTACAGCAACGATCAATGGTGGAGTTCAGGATCCTGAGAGAAGGGAAAAAGTCAAATAGCAGCATCACAGCCCTGGACTTCAGAAGAACAGGACTGTTTGGGGGTCAGCTTGGAAGAAACCCACAGGAGGCTGTCCTAGAGAGGAGGGGTCCAGGAGAGCTGGTTGATTTTTATGAATCTCCTGCTCCAAGCTCAAGAAATGGTCCATAACAGTGTGCAGAAAATCAAGCAAAGGTGGTAGGAGGCCTGCACGGATGAACAAGAAGCTTCTGACTAAACTCAGCTGTGAAAAGGAAGCGTAAAAGGATCACAAGCAAGACTGAGGTGATCCAGGAGGAATAGAGACACTGTCTGAGAACGCAGCAATGACGTTAAGAAAGCCAAAGCCCACCTGGATTTTAATCTGGAAAGGGACATGAAGGGCAACAAGAAAGGCTTCCAAACACACAAAGGACAAGAAGGTGAATTTATGAAGAAGAAAACATGCTTAATCAACCTGATAGCCATTTGTAAGGAGTTGACTGGCTTGGTGGATGAGAAAAGAGCAGGAGATGACGTTTATCTTGAAAGGAGGGCTTTTTACAATGTCTCCCATAACGTCCTTAAGGACAAGCTGATGAAGTATGGGGTAGATAAATCAACAGTGGAAACTGGTTGAATCACCACCAGGCTGAAAGAGTTACAACAAACAGCAAGAGTTCCAGCTGGAGGCCAGCCACTGGTGGTGTGCCCCAGAGGTCAATACTGGGGCCAAGACTAACCTCTTCACTGATGACCTGGACAATCAGGCAGAGTACACCCTCAGCAAGTTTGCAGATGATACAAACTGGAAGGAATGGTTGGTTTACCAGATGGGCGTGCTACCATTCAGGCCGATGTTGACAGGCTGGAGAAATGGACAAACTGGAACCTCATGAAATTCAAAGGGAAATGTCAAGTCCTGCACCTGAGGAAGAATAGTCCTAAGCACCAGAACAGGCTTTGGGCCAACCGTCTGGAAAGCAGCTTTGCATAAAGGGCCCTAGGGTCCCTATATGGACAACAGGTTGAACATGACCCACCAGCGGGGCCTTGCAGCAAGGAAAGCCAACAGCCTGCTGGGACTCCATTAAGCAGAGTACAGCCAGCAGGTTGAGGGAGGGACCCTTCCCTTCTAATCAGCACTGGTGACATGACATCTGGAGTGATGTGTCCAGTTCTTGGGTCCCCCGGATAGGACAGACATGGACATACTGAAGTGACCCAGTGAGGGGCCACAAAGATGATTAAAGGACTGGAGCACATGTCACACGAGGAAAGGACAAGAGAGCTGGGACTGTTTTAGCCTGCAGAGGCTTGGGGGGGGGGGGGGGCTTGGGGCTGAAACTCACCCATGTGTACAAATACCTAATGGAGGAAGCAAGGGGGAGAGGTGAAGAGTAGAGTAAGGTGCCAGACTCTCTCAATGGTGCCAAAAATTAAATTATAAGAGGCAATGGACACAAATTGAAACAGAGGAAATCCCACTTAAACATTTTTAAAAAAAACCTTTCAGTATAAGCGTGATCAAACACTAGAACAGGTTGCCCAGAGAAGCTGCTGAGTCTCCATCTTTGGAGTCAAAACCAGCCTGGACACAGTCCTAGGCAGCCTGCACCACCTGGTTGAACTAAACCATCTCCAGAAGCACCTTCCAACCTCAATGATTCACTGATACTGTGAAAACTGTTTTTAACTCCATGCCTTATTTTCAATGGTGAGAATGCATTATACAGCAGCTACACAAGTGGGAGCTGCAGACAAATCAGGTTCAGACTTTTTTGGTACAGTATTACATTCTAGCTCAAATCCCTAACATTCCCTATCTGTTCATGTCCAAAATAATCTGGCAGTGCTCTCTGCTAATGTGCAGACAAGCCTTTAAAGGTAAGTGTAAAGCTGTACCCATTCCATCTCTCCATCCTCATCTAATTTTACTGAAACGATGTTATTCATGCAACTGTCACCCTTTTCTCAAACTTCTGGCTTCAGCAACCACTTATAGGATCTACAATTACAACATATCATCACATGTATAGGGAAGGGAGAAGGAAACAGAAGAACAAATTCACCTTGATATTGATCTCAGAGAGCCAGAAGCTTGAATCATAGAAAGATCTAATACCAAAGACTAACTGCAGCAGGTATAGCAGTGGTTTCCAGGCTCCACATGAAATCCTGTGAATATTACAGAAAAGCCTTTTCTCTGTACCACTGCTAGTTGTCACATACCAGCTGATCCCTGTATTTTGCCATTGCAGGCAGTCTTCTGACTACCTCTTACTTCAAGTTCAGGCTATACAAAAATCTACTCACCAAGTTTATAACTTATGTTCTTTAATAAGGTGTATTTTCACATTAATCTACCTCATTATCCAAAGCCCAAGAGGAGGCAGGAAAAAATACTTCAAATATTCACAGCTGACTACAAAGACCTGCAAAAGGACAGATAAAATTCAAGTGCAATAAAAAAGCCTAAGAGCAGTGTTTCTTAACAGAGCACTAGTATGTTCTTACTACTTTCCCAGCTCAGTGCTTAGGCAGTACATTTAACCATCCACTCTGTTATTTTCAGGTGAAATACCTATGCCCTTCGCACATAAGGCTTCTATAAGTTTTACTTTGCCAAGATTAGAATCTTGGTTTCATAAAGTTGCAAAAAAAACAGGAATAGATAATTCTCTTAAAATAGGCAGACTTTGTTAATGCTGGAAGGAGACACTAGATGAAGTATAATTATACTTCAGTCCATGACTTCCTATAGAAAGATGCTCAAGACTCTTTTTTTTTTTAAGATTAAATTTACAGTGTTTACGTTAACAATTTGTATTACGTTTATAGCAGTCTTATTTGCCTGGTTTTGGAGAAGTATCCACTTCCACTGTGTGTTTAATTAATTTCAAAATACTGGTATTCTTACAACATTCTTCATATTTTCATGTAGTCACTTCATGTATAACAGCATGTCAGGGTTTAGATATTACATATAGCTTTGCATTATAAAAAGAACAGGACTTGTATTTGTAGGCTTTTTACTCTAATACTTGAAGAAAATATTAGTTGCTTGGGGTACCTGTCCTTAAACCTGTTACTGATTCCTCCAAAAAGTTTGTAGAAAGTATATGATGCAAGTTATTTACTTATATTCTAGCACATAATACAAAATGCAGTCAGCTTTTTTATTAGAACTGCTGATCAAAAGCCTGCTGAAGTCCATGAGAATCTTTAGCTGAAAAGATTTATACAGGTTATTTTATGAAGTAGGAACAATGTCATTTTTCCCCTATTTCAGTATATTAAATTAGACTGTGAGCACTTTTTTTTTGCAATTATAAAAAATCCTTTTATTAACATAAGCCACCACAATATGTCTTCCTACACGTATATTTTTTATAATTTCTGAAATCATCCACCCTAAATCTGCAGTAAAGAATAAAAAAAAAGTAGTCTGGACTGCAGTCATTTTAGGCAATAAATATGATGGAACTTCTGGGAACTGGATGGAACTGAAAGTACAAAATAGTGTAATGGAACAGTAAAGCCTCTACTACCACTTTGTAATAACAATATGTAAAATAAGGTAACAGTGAAAAAAAGGCTTGTGTAAGAAAGTGCAACTATCCCAGAAAGGCTTTATTAAGGGCTAAGAATTAATTTGAAGATCCTTCTGTAGTGAGTCATTCTAAAATGCAACTAGTCCTATTCCTTTCCCAAATGAGAAGAGTCTCTAGAAGGAACAAACCACGTTCCTCAAAAAACAACTGCACTATGGAATAAAGAACACAGAGTAGGAACCACCACAGCTCCTCATGGGTTGAAAAGGCTAGTAATACTCAGTTGAGGATATATGCTTGTAATCTCTGCTTTCTCACTTACAAAAGTAGGGAAGAAGACAAGAGCTTTCCAAGGAATGAAAGCTCATGGTATATTGGGTCCTAAGCAGCAAAGAGAAATCTGCCAGGCCGGATTATCTAAACGGGGGAAGTGACCACAGTATTAACTGAACGTAAGGTCAAGTCACTTCCACAAATCCTGTTCTTAATCTCACACATAATACCTTCCCCTCAACTCATCCAGTGGCATTAATGGCTTGAATTAAAAAAAAAAAAAAAGAAAAAAGAAAAAACAAAACAAAACAACAACAACAAAAACCCCAAACAAACAAAAAACCCAAACCAAACCCCCCCAAAACACACACACCCCCAGAAAACCACCCTCCCCCCAAAAAACCCCAACCAAACACCCAACACACCGACAACCACCAAAGACAACCCGCACACCACCGCCACCAAAAATCCCCTCAAAAACCCAAAAAAACCAAAACCACAAAAAAAAAAAAAACACAACAACAAAAACCCAACCACACATTAAAACATTATGATTCACCCTTCTGGCACTATTCAAAATGAGACAGAGACTATTCTGGTGTTTGTGCTTCACCTCCCTCACAGCAGACACAGAACATAATACACAGATAAAATTCTGTTTCCAAACTTCAGGTTCCCATTGTGAACTGCAAGGAAGCCTACAACCATTACATCACTGACTGATGTTGCATCATCCACAATTTAAGCCACTGACAACTGGCCATGAAATGGATAAAGGTTAACATCCTGAGGGAGTTGGGGGCAGGGGGAGAATCTTTTTCCCAAATAAACTCACACCAGATAGTGTGAAAAACAGGCATTACTGAATTCTAAGAAGTCTTAAACAGAACACAAGATTTTTTTCCATAAGCTTATACAACTCCAAAGTTTAAGTTAAATGAGGAAAAAATTATTCTCTACATACAAACTTACCAGTGAGAAAGAACTGTTTACCCTGAACACACCTTGCTGAGTAACTGTCCAATATTACCACTGTCTCTACTCACTCACTTTAAGAAATTAGTTTCTCAGAGTCATGAATCACTGAACACAAGAGCAGAAACCATCTTAGCCACAGATGCTTTTTAACATTTTAGACCTAGCTTTAAAAATGGTTTTGGGGGGTCATTGGTCTGCCCACCCACAAAAGACAAAAACCCCAACTCAGCAAAACTATATTGTGGCCACCTCATTTCACAGTTCTTTAGGTAAAAGTTTACACACACACGCGCACTTTTTTTTTTTTTTTAACCTTCCTGACAGCTGATTTTCAGGATTGGTGAAGGGGAAAAATTCCTTTTTGCCAGGTAGAGCTTCTCCCTCCAGTACTTCCCCTACTTATACACCACTACGTCCCATGCAGCAGCCTTTGAAGCTATGTAGCTTGCTGTGTAGCCCCTCAAAATACCAATTCTTTTCCCTAAGCTGCGACCACAGAACTGGAGTGGAAGAGGAGTAACTACACTACAGTGAAGAAAAGATCCAGTAGCATCATTCAGCACAGGAGGAGAAAGTTTTCCACAGGCTCTTAGGGATTTACTGGTTTTGCTGCTGTGGTATCTGCAAGATTTGGAATCAAGAATGAAGTCTTGCAATGTAATGCAGTCCACTAAAAGAAGTAATGCAGAAAACAATTCAACAGACAAAAAAAAAGTACTTGCCTGATTGCAAACAAGTAGAAAAGAAATGAGAACTACAACAGCATATTTAAGTTCTGTGTATAAGCCACACAATCACCTTGCCTTCTCCTTCAACTGGGAGCAGGGGATGGAGGAACAGATGGGGTGAACACAAAAGCAGGTAATTTTGCATTTCCTTTTAACTTACCAAAACTGGAGAACATTAAACCCATATGATGCAACAAGAATTAATAGCAACTTTCGCAAAAACAAAGACTAAGTCTCATATCTAGCCTGAGCCTTCAAGAAGCAAAAATAGGTCAAAGTCCTGAACATTTGAGAAACTGCATTTCCTGTTCCTTATCACAAACAGCTGCCTTGTTTCAGTAGGCTTAGTACAGAACCTCCTGAAAGCAGAAGGAATCCTGATGAGCTATCACGAAACCAGCATTGTAACATATCATAGCACCTGTAGATTAGATCAAAGGTCCCCCTAGCCCATCTCCAACAGTGACCAAATGCAGATAGTTGCAGATAAGGAGGAAAGAACAGAAGAGCAAGCATCACTAGAATATCCTCCAAGCTACAATTGTTCACAAATTCATAATTCATTCCACTACAAAGGTACTTAGTAGCTCTGTAAGTATTGCTCTTCCAAAAATATATCTGGGTTATCCTTCAGCTTACATACACACTTCTAGCTTCCAAAATATTATGCTGCAGAGTAACAAGCTTAATTTTTTCTTTATTAATTTAACTATATTTTTTTTATGCAAAGGCCCATCTCCTTTTGCTTGTTCTCACTCCACCATGCTTACCTGACACCCCCAAGTTCTTGGAGTAGATAGTGAAAAGCTGATCCATAGAAATTCAAGAGAGATGGAGAAAGCTACCACAACTCAAAATCATCTCTCTATCTCCACAGGCTCCTTTTTCCCAATCTGCCAAGTCCTAGCTTTCTTATTTGTTTTTGGTACAGAAACAACTCCATATATTCAATCATCATAGCCACCCTTTCTCTGAGACTTTTCTGGCTCTACTATACACATTTACACATTGAGCGTGACAGAGAACATTAACTGTTCAAAATTATTAAGAAATGGATGACAATTTGCTTTTTTGACCAACACCAAGCATTAAGCTGCTGTTCAATCTGTAGAGTTACCCATTGCAACTCTAAGACATCACCCACGAGCACTCATGAGGTTAATCATTACCTTTCGGTATTTTGTATGTACATATTACTTGACATTTATGCACACTGAGTTTTCATTTATATTTTTTATCAACTAGTGCTGAATACCAAAAGGTCCTTCTGCATTTCTTCACAAACAATTCATCTTCACTAACCTGAACAACAGCATCAGCAAGGAAAAATTCTATAAAAGGAAGACAGAAAAATAAGCACTTTATCTCTCCATTGCCATTTCATTCATGAAAACAGCAGAAAACTATCAGACCTATTTAGACATACGGCTGAATCATATTCTTGGTCACAGTGCAAATGGAGAGGAAAATTACTCAAAACCATCTATAAAGAAGTCATGAGAAACAACACCTGAAGGGCACTGGCTGTGAAATGCTACCAGTATTAGCCTCCATCCATTATACAACGTCATGTTTCATAACACCTGCATACAGAAAAATCCTTTGTTCCTCAAACTCAGCTACAAGGACCATTTTGGTCAGGTACACAGTATTTTTAAAAAGCAGTAATGCTACTTCTCATTTTTTAAATAATTAAAATGTTAACAAAAGAGATGCAATTAACAAGCTTGTAAGATTACCTCCATGACATCAGGATCAGAACATCAGCTTGCCAAATTGTTCATGGCTACTGAATTACTCCAGCATCTGATTCAGATGCACAGATTGCAAGAAATGTTGAATACTATTCACGTAAACTTGTTTCACTCTTCAAAGTTTCATATTAATGCTGATTTGGCAAAATGGGATACTTTAATACCCTGAGGGCAGTACACAAGCCATTCATTCTTCCATCCTTAAGACAAGAAAGGAGATCATGTTCAAATTCCACCTCATAGGCAGCTCCAAAACAACTTCTCCAACAAATTCTTAAAAAATAACTAAAAAGAACAGAAAATGCAAGACTGTCTTCAGACCAACCCATACGAAAACAGCATAAACACACAGAATGGAGCAGAAGGCCTGTTAAATTGCCATGAAAATTGATTACTCTGGGCAAAGTTTACTTACTCACCTTTTACCATGGTGATTGAGGATAATAAAATTTTAAAACGCATGCAAGAAGGAACAAGTAAGATTTTATAACCATTGATGAATAAGAAATGTTTGTGGCTACACATGGGAATACTTTTCACCAGAGTCACAGGCCCCCTATTAAAGTTGCCTCAAAATTGGAGAGCTGAGAAGAAAAGCACGGCAACAATAACAAAGCATGAACTGCAATGAGACAGCTTGTTACACGAAAACTGCAGCATTCCTTTCAGAGATAACCCTAACCAGATCTTTATCTCACAAAAACAGGTCAGAACCTACTGGTAGTAAGAGCCACCTGCTTGAGGTGCACATACTAGATCTGCTCCTTCTTTTGCTGGCCAAAACAACAACAGCAAAACATTTTGGTTCTTGATTCTTGCATCACAAGGAAATTTTGACAGTTTTGCATACCCCTGCAAGCACCAACTGAACTCCAGCCCTTTTAAACATTACAAAACTGAGGACATATGAGTTTAAACATGTCTAAACTATAATAGATTTTAAGTTTAATTAAAGAATTGTATTTAAATATCAGTCAAGTTTCTTAAGAAATCAACACTTCCACATTCCATTACAACAGGGCAGTCCTTGGACAAGTTAAAATGTTGTGTTTTCCTCAAAAATCACTAGAACTGTCTTATGGTTTTGAAATCTACATGACTAGCTCCATTAACTAGTTTTTGAACAATGTCCCTCCATGTGAAATTTTCCAATACAAAAAAGCAACTTAAGTTGTAGACCAAGCTCAGTTTCAGTTCTCAAAATTGAGAAGTTCACCTCAATGCTGTGAACATATCACTGGGTAGACTGCATCTATATGTCACAAGCCAAATTATCCAGAAGGGATTTCTAAGAATTTAAAGATTCTCTTTTAGCTCATCCCATGGTCAGAACAGGTAGTAGTACCCAAGACACCTATTCACCTCAAAGTGTTAAATTGCATCACAAGAAAATATTTTTATTTTAGCCTTTTCTGCCCTCACACTTAGAATAAAAAAAAAAAGTACATGGATATCTGAATTAGAGAACATCTACAACACTAAGCTTTGATATTTTTTTGGCATTTTTATTTCAGGAGTGTTGATTCTCTTATGTTCTCATCAACAAAAAAAGCCCCATATACTTAGATGAAAAGTTAAAATAGATGAGAATAAAATACAGTCTTTTAAAGGATGGATGATTTGTAAATAAGTTTCAATAAGAATCATGGAATCATTTAGGTTGGAAAAGATCTTCAAGATCATCAAGTCCAACCATCAACCATGCCCACTAAACCATGTCCTGAAGTACCCCGTCCACTCGCTTTTTGAATACCTAAAGAAACAGTACTCCATTAAAGTATACAAAGAAGTATACATAGATATAAGTAGGAAGGCATACTACTATTTCTATTAGTTAAAAAAAAAAGATACCTTCAGAAACAGGCTAAGGTTTCTCTTTTCAGCTGATTTGTACCAACTGCAACAGTTACTCAGAAGTGTTTAAAATCTCTCTCCTCAATACAATTTATAGTTTTCTATTTGATTTCTCCTCCTTGGCCCTCCAAGCAAAAAGAAAGCATAAACATCAAAATTTAAAATAAGGAAGATTATGTCATCCAGCCGCTCAGTGATGCCAGTGCAAAATTACTCCCTACAGTGTATTTGCTAGCGCTTAACGCAGTCCATACTGTGTGTCCTAACACATTATGCAAATGACACACACATAAAAGAAAATGTCTATCTCAAAGTGCACCCCTCCACCAACAGCCGATCTGTAATTAGCCATGTCCTCTAAGGAGACACCTCATTCACTCTCAGCAAAGCAGCAGCTGCTGGCAAATGGAAATAAAAAAAATTTAGAACAAAAATTAAGCCTACTACCTACACTCCCAAAGGTGTATGCTCATGATTGCAAGCCATAGTCAAAATCTAAACAGCTGTTTATATTCTTCCAGAATGCCCACACAGAACCTCTCATGCCCAGTGCCAAATATTTACTAACATGATTTGTATGAGGTGCTCTCAAACATCATGCTGTTCAGAGAGCTGCAGCAACAGCTCCCAATGCTTCACTCACAAATACTTTCTGAACTACACATTTTCAATGCAAAAAAATCAAGAACAGAAATTATAAAGCAGCAGCATTCCCTGCTGAACACAATTCACTGATGACATACAAAATGATAATAGGGTACACCAATTCAGAAACATGCAGTAGTTCTAGCCCCCTAATACAAATAAAGAGATTCAGAGAACAAAGCATATAGCTGCACCTAGTTCTTACTTTCCTATTACCAAGTGATCCAATCTCTAAACTCTAGTATCATCTCCCCAGAAGAGTTCTCCTCAAATCTAACAGGAATGATAAAACAGTAAATTCAGAAAATTTTTTCACCATTACTAATGAAAGATGGTAAACAACAATTCAGGGAGTAGCTAGAGTTCCCATGTGACTGGAGTAAAGGAAAAATTCATTTCACCCTGGTTTAAAAAAAAGAACAAAAAAGAAAAACACAACAGAGGAAGCCTTCCCATTAAATAATCTTTACATATTTAAGAACTGTATATATAAACCAGCTTATCCCACCTTGCAACTGTAAGATTAGGCACTTTCTAGTTTACAAGATATGTCGAGCCTCTGATATGAACACAGTCAAAGCCTGTTTGATGTCACTGCTCCCACCCATCAGCTGCACTTACACTTCTACTGTATGTACCTACTACTAAGTGATGGGGAAAAAATACCACGAAAGTGTCTTTGCAAAAATATTAAAAATGACAAGCCATAAGAAGAATTTGGACAAGAGAAATGCCCAGTATTTACATTAATCTACAATCTGTATAATAAACAGGCAAAGTGTGACGTGCTTATCCACGTTCATCCACCAATCTGACCAGACAGCCTAACTCTCATCCACTGTTTATATACTGTGCTTGGCACAACATAATATTTAGTATATAGGCATATATTATCTATTCTAGTAGGCAGACACTCTTGCTCTTTAGCAAGGCCCTAAATTCAAGGATTTGATGAGATCATAGGCTCTGACAACTTCTACAACTGTGGAGTTATACCTAACAGCTCATCAGACCAACTTCTGTAGTTCTGTGAATTCAGACTGTTTCAACACCAATTTAGAAGCCTCACTCACCATTTTTACTAGGGCTAACTCATGCTTTTTAAAAACAATGACCCTTGTTAACAACAGGAAATAAATCTGTTTTCATTTAACATAATTTCCTAAATTTTTATATCTGCTTCCTATCCTATGCAATTTAATACACAAACAACTGCAAGGAAGAATAACACACAACTTCTGAATGACAGAAAAATCTTAATTTTTCTTCCAGTTGTTATCAAAGAAAAAAAACCATCAGCTACAAAGCATCAGTATATATTCCTAACGGGTTAGTCTAACACTGCTACATAGCCTTCTTTAGGAAGAGATACATAAAAGTTTTTCTTTTAATAAGGCTCACCGGTTGCACATGCTTATACTCTAATCATCATTTACACAGCAACATACTTTAAAAAAAGCAAAAAAGACCAGCTTTTACTCTTTTCAGAGCCCATACTATTCTCCTGAGCTACAATTTGGTCATCCACCTACAGGAAGATGTTTTCATACATTCAAGAGGGACAAGATGACAAATGCATATAGTTCTTAAGATTAAATACTTTCTCTTCCCCAGCTGTTCCCTCAATTGCTTTTTGTGTAAGCAAGTAAATACAACAGACAAGAAATAATATGTATGAAGTAGCAGATATGTTATTTTCACATTTTAATAACAGAAATCATTAAAAATAGCTTATACAAGGAAAGAAGTCAACTCAGTGCTTTGATGTTTGTTAAATCAGGTAAAGAAAAAAGTTCACTTTTATAATGCATAAACTGAAATTTTTTTGTACTGACACAGTTCAAGATACTCTTCAGTCCATCAGGTTTCTCTTCCAATTTTTTTTTCCCCCGACACTCAATTACCTAAGTAGTACAATCAACAAAGGTGTATTTAGTGAAGCAAAAAGTCACTTTAAAAACCATCAGATGCAGCTACATTTGAAGGCAGATCTCTTCCTTTTCTTGAAGGAACTACTTACTGCTTTATATTGTCGCTTATCAAATACGTAACATTTCCTCATGGAAGAGGTCCACGTTCTGTCAAATTATCTTAGGCTTACTTCAACATAAATGAGAGCAGAAGTCAGTGTTATGCCTGCCTGATTAAACAGGATTTGACTCAAGCTTTTTGAACAGTTGCAACCACAGCTCCTGGTATTGCTAGTATTTATATTGAATTTATTCTCCCTTGATGCAAGGTTTGTGCAGAGTTCTCTGTCACCATAAGTAATATTCACTTCTAACAACTAGTTTTAGTATTGTCTATTATTTGACATATAAAATCTTACAAATATACTTCTCTAACTCTGATTTTTAACATTGTGGTTAAACCTTACAGTCTCTAAGCATCAGGCATAGAAAAAGCACTGATACCCAACAATAAAGTTCCAGAACAGTTTACATGCTTACATGAAGATTGAAATGCAGTATCAAAACACAGCCCTTCAGTGCTTGTGCCCCGATAGTAGAGAGACATAACACCTGGGAGTAACCACTTGAAGTTTACCAATGTCATCCCAACCACGTTGTTAAAATAGTAAACAATCTATTAATTATTGTTAGTGAGAATGCCAATCATTTTCTATTTTTAGTGTCATCATTGCCCTTCTCTGGTTCCTCACCCTTCCAGCACAGGCTTCCCTTCAGTTTACACAGTTGTGCTCTCTCTGATAACGTGTAGGAGTGAGAATATTGTGGGGTTTTCTCCCCCTTCCTGAAATTGAGTATTTGTGGTTACAAAGCAAGTACTAAATAAACTCTGTCTTTTGTTTTACAGAAGTCTTTGGAAATATATTACCTAATTATTGCCAAATACAGAAACTCTCAGGAATCTCTAAAAGACAGTCAACTATTCCTAACAACTCAGCTGTTAAGAAAAAAAAAAACAACAAACACTCCATCAATAAAAAAATCCACAAAACCAAAACCCCACACTCTTAATGCAAATTTGCAGTAAAGTATTAGAAATTTGCAATAAATATCTAAACCTATGTGTTCTCTAATGAGTTCCAACAGAAAAATATCACTCAATAAAATGATTTGATGAAGTATTTTTAGTATTCATAAACTGAGGAAACAGTATTGTTTACAATAAAAATCTGGCTTTTAAAGCCACACATGCTGTGGTTAAATTTTTTTCATCCTAGATTTAACATTTTGAATGTAATTATAATACACATCAACAGCAAACTATACCACAGACAGACTCAGCAATTCTTTTAAATTAAACACAAGATAGTGGGAATAAAAAAAGCAAAAAAAGCACTTTTGTTTGTGCCTTTCTAGGCAGAGGAAGGGAGATTAAATTTACACTAACGAAGAAGCCAGATCCAGCCTCAAATCTGGACAGGCCTGCAGACGGGATGTTGTGACTGAAGTAGTACGGCCTGTACCTCAGCAGGGCTTAATCACTCCAGCAAAACACTGCTACAACCTGACGAAACAGAGATAGTATATGCCTATTAATCTAAAAGCCAGAAAGAACATGCTCTCACTTATTTGTCCTTATGAACATAAGCTCAGCAATTCTTGCACCCATTTGCAAATGCGTATCAGATTTCAAACAGAATGGCAAACAGCCCTGAGAGTCCCTGGCCCTCTCTGCCAGCTCCCCTAAGAGCCCAGAATACACGATCTGTCCCTTTGAACAGGCCCTGTATGTTCAGATGGCAGCCTGCAAGCCTGAATGCGCAATCTTTGTTCTCAACAATCGTTTCAGTAAAGGGGCTCTGAAGTGAGAAAGACCACCAGGTACAGTGTCAAAGGGAAAACAAAAAAATGAAGTGAAAATAAAAATAGAAACCATGGCAAGGCATGACCAGATGGAACATAATATCAAAGTAGACAGGCATCCAAAAGAAAAAACAATTATCAACCAACATATGAGTTACCTAAAGGAGTTAAATTGCATGTCCTCAATTCTCCCACCTCTGTATGCAAAGATACACAGAAGCACTAGCTTCTCAGTCAGCCATTCCCTTTCTTTGTCTGACCACTAACCTTAAAGCCAGAGGACAAGTTTTTCAGTTCTTGATCAAACCTTGATTATTATAGCTCTATATTTCCAAAACCTTTAACTGGCTAAAAATCCTAGTTTCTGTTGCAACTCCCTTACCAGTGACGAACATGGGCTATGCTTGGAATCTTCCTCATGACAACCTGCTGTGAGTACAGGTCTACGGCTAAACATTAAATGTAGATGAGTTAGTATTGCATTACAGTGCAAACACCATATGGGATACAGGGTCCCAAAAACATACATCATTTCCCAAAATTGCTAATAACTTGCATGTCAGTATTAGCACACTATAAAACCCTGCAACTGCAGCAACTTTTTTGTAAGCTTAAAATTTCGTCTTTATAGTAAGTGTGTCTCATTAAAGGTGTTTTCTGATTTTTTTTTTCCAATGGCAAAGTGGTTCTCGCTGTTCAATACAAATAAGACTTGAATTAAAGGGATTTGTTCGCATATAGCACATCAAGCGCTGTACACAGTAACTGTTCCATCAACTGAACTGAGACAGCAGATCCCAAGCCACAAATCCTAGCCCTCTCTTGGCATTTTACACCAATCTATGAAAAAAGTTACAAGAAAATAAGCTGAACTTTAAGCCATGCAGCAATATGTATACTGAAGTAACTGAGAAAGCATTGCAACCTTGCTTAGGCATTCATGAGGGCTATCTATGTTCAAGCAAAGATTATGTCAGGCCTGCTGTGATTAAGGCAATCATCAGTGCAAGAGCATGTTTTCTAGCAGTTATATTTTAACTGCAACGTATAAGTATAATGCAAAACAACAGGCAGAGCAGTCCATTTTGCAATTCCATACCTATTAGTAGTCCCCAATTAGACAGCTTTAACATGATGAGCTCCAAAAGCACCACAGGCCTTGTTAGGGCTTACCACAGTAGGGATAGGTGGATTATGACAACTGCCAGTGCCAAAAGACCAGCATATTGAGACAATACGATGGAATTAAAAAGCAGAATTTAATTTTTACACTTAGACATGTGGCTTCTTCCCTCATCCCACAATGTATGAACAGGATTAAAGGACAGGTTCTCAAAAAATGGCCTCGTTTTCAGTCACGTTTTTAAAAAGGACATCAACAAGAATAATGGATGATTAAATCTACATACAAAATAAGAATCATAATTTATCACAAAGTCTTAAATCTTAGTATCTTCTGTTTTCTTACTAACAGCTCACATTTTGTCCTCACCTAACCCTACCTGTTTTAAGAGGCTGTGTGAATCTCTTAATTGAGGTGATAGCAGTAAGGAAAATCTTACAATACCATATGTGCCACTTTTAAACCAAGACAAAAGGGTAAACTGAGGATAGCAGTAAAGTAAAACCCAGTGTCCTAAAAAAACAAGACAAAAAAACCCACATCACCCCCACACAAACAAAACCCACCCACACTTTAAGTTCTGCAGTTTAAAATCACTCTCTTTCAATTTCAGCAAACAAAAGGTGAGCATCTATATAAAGGGCATCCACTTCACAGCCCTACACAGCTTTAAGTCAGTTTTCTGTCTTTGGCACAACATGCCTTAACTTTGAGGAGTACAAAATCAAGTTTGCCTTTATTTATAAAGTTCAAGACAGATCTTAGAACAAGTCCACTGAAGCTGTTAGATATATTTTGATGGATCTTAAGTTACAGTTGTTTCACAGGCATTTACTACTATTAATAGGGAGCAGAGAAAGAAGCGTGACACAGTTCTGCATTAAAAACTCCGTGTTGCAAGTCCAAACATGCAACGGTGCCACCACAGGACATGCTATGAAGTTTTTAAACTAAACACACAGAGGACCATTCCAGCAACAAATGCTATGGGTAGAAATATGTTTAATATAAGCCGCTGTGTATAGGCAGGTGGGTGGCAAGTACTAGCTGCAAGGAGGCAGAGGCCAGGCACGTATTTCTACTAAAAGGCACCAAGGCTTGAGTGTGATGGGCGGGGCGGGGGGCGCGAAGCCGTACCCCAGTGCCTCCCAGTGAAGCGCTCCCGTCCCTCGGGGACAAGGCAGAGACTGAGCGTGGAGGAGACACGCCGCGAGCTGACCACGGGGCTGGGGGGGTGGTGTAGGAGAGGACCCCGCGGAAACCGCCGCCCCGAGGGCGAGGACGGCGGCTGCTCCGCGGGGCGGGAAGCGGAGCCGCCGCCCGGCCCGGGAGGCAGCGGAGGCGCCCCCGCCTCCTGGCTCAGCAGCGACGACCCGACTGCGAGGCGAGACCTCGGCCGGGACGGCAGCCTCTTCTCCCGCTGCCGGGCAGCCGCACGCCCGCACCGCTCCCAGCAACTGCGGGGCAGGCAGGAAGAGAGAGGGAGAGAGAGGGGGAGAGGGAAAGAGGGAGGGAGGGAGGGAGGGAGGGAGGGGGCGGCCATTAAGCCCGCTCCAGCCAAGCCGTTCCCCGCAGCGGGAGGCGGCCGCCCTGCCCGGCCCTGCCCGTCGCCGCGTACACGCAGCCCGCGCCTCGCCCGCCCCCGCCGCTCCTACCTGGCCGCCAGCGCCGTTGCCGCCGCCCGGGGGGGGCTCGGTGTCTCCATCTCCGCCGGGTGGCCCCGCTGCCCACCGGGTCGCCATTATTTCATTCCCGGTTACAAAGGAGGAGCAAATCCTCTGGAGCCCACATCGGGGAAGGGAAGGGAGGGAGGGGGGAACCAGCGCCAGAGCCACTCGCGCGCTCCCGACGCGACGAGGCCAGCCCCGCCGCCGGGGGAGGGGGGCTCGGCCCCTTCACGCAGCTGCCATTGGGAAGAGCGCCGGGACGGCCCTGGGCTTCAGCTGCGCTCCCCGGCTTCTGCCTTCATGGCTGGAGGAAGAGAGAGAGAGCAGATATGTCAGTCCTCGGCGCGGGGCCGCTGCCGCCTCCTCCGCCACCCGTCCCTTGTTAGGCTAATCACCCGCTCGTCTTCCTCTTCCTCTGGCTCCTCCTATCCAGAGCCCCAGCCGCAGGGAGGAGAGGGCAGGCGGAGGGAAGCGGGAGGCGCCCGCGCCCTCCTACTTCGCTACACACAGGCTTTCGTGCCGCCGGAGGGAGCGGAGACGGGGGAGCGCTGCCCCGGGCCGCCGAGCGAGCGAGGGAGGGAGCGAGGGAGGGAGGGTAGGCGGCGGGGAGCCCCGGCTGGCGCGGTGGCAGGCTTGGTCGCTCCTCGCCTCGGCCCGGCCCAACTTCGATCAACTGGTGGAGGACGGGGCAAGGCACCGAGGGGCCGCTCCTCCACCGGGCCGGGCGGAAGCCGCCGCCTGTTCGCGGCTCTCGCCCCGGCCGTCACGAGGGCCGGCGGGAAACGCACAAACTCCGGTTAGGAAACGGCAACAAAGGAGCGCTGCCGCCAGCGGCGAGGCCGAGCCCCTCGCTCGGCGGAGCCGGGCTTTTGTCTCTCACGCGAGCCTACCCCGCTCGCAGGCGGCTCCCTCCCTCCCCCCCCCCCCCCCTCGTCTACGTAGCCGGAGCCGTCCGCGATCAGACCACCGCGCCCCACGCCCCGCCCGCCGCCCCTCCCTCGGGCCTCCCTCGGGCCTCCCTCGGCACAGACGCGCCGTTTCGCCCGGGCAGCGGCAGCAGGCGGCCGCTGCGGGCCGGCCTCGCTGCCCCGCTGCCAGCTCCGCCGCCGCCAATTAGGGCGTCTCGGCGCTGGGGGCTATCGCGCCGCGCCAGCTGCGCCCGCCGCGCTCCCCCGGCCACCTGGGCAGCGGCCCGGGCTCGGCGTGAGGGGGAGCCGCCGTCACGCCGAGAAGCTTCGGCCAGCACCCTCCTGAAGGCGCGGGGTTTTCCGTGGCTTAACCGCCTCCCCCGCGCCGGTGAACCGCGATCTCTTCCCCGGGCCAGCGCGGCACCTCCTCGTTGTCCGCGGCCTCCGCGCCCCAGCACGACCCTCCTTTTCCCCCGTCCCGTAACACACGCAGACACACACCCCACCCCGGGAAGGCCCCGGGGCCGCCCCAACGCCTCACGGCGACCGCCCCCAGCCCGCCGAGCCCGGGCCGGCAGCGCGGCCCCGCAACGGGCAGCACCGCCTCGCCGCCCCTCACGCTGGCCCCCTCTTACTCGGCGGCCCGCGGGGCTCCGGCCCCCTCAGCCCCGCGGCGGTGACGAGGCGTTCCCGGCGCTGGCGGCTCCCGCTGCCTCCGCCGGTGGGGAGTCCGTCCCCGTCCCCTTCCCCCGCCCCTAGGCTGGATGTTTCTGTTCCCTCCAAAAATCCACCCACCTCCTCAGACGACACCGCCAGTGCAAGAACTGGCTCCCGGCTGCCTTCCAGGGCACCCGCCCTGTGGCCAGGGAGCGCAGAGCCCTGGCCGGGCCCGCACCCCGCCACCGGCCTCCGCCCCCGCCCGCCAGCACTCCCTGAGGCACGCCTCGGCGTTTTCGGGGGGGTGGGGGGTGTTCACACAGGAATAATCTCAGTTTTTCCGCCCTAACTCAGGATTTAGCGCTTCTATCGGCAGCTCCGACCTGCACCTGGCTTCGTGAGGGCTCCCCCGGCGGGGGCGGTCACGGCCGCCCCTCGGGGCCTCTGGGACGGGGCCAGGCTGAAGTCCTGCGGCCGCCCCTCGGCGTGGGGGGAGCTTGGTTTTGTTGTCTCCGTGAAGGTGGTAAACGTAAACGTTTTTTGTACTTCATCTATCGTTATCGGAGTGTGTGATTTATTTTTTTCCTTTTCCAGAATGGGGATTTTCAGCGCAGAGGCTGGACAAGTAATGTCTCTGTGAAAAGGAACGAAGAAAAACAACGCATTTGTAAGAAACGGTAAAGGTCTTGTGTGAAATGAAAGGTTGTGTCTTGTTTGTGATCTCAAAACAATAATGATGTTTCGGGTTGTGGTGGGTTTTTCTACTATCCTACTCTTAAGTGATCTCTGAAAAGAGGCGACTGGCCTGGTTATCCATCAGCAACGGGCACCCGCAGCAGGTATGAGTGTTGGTATCCAGAGAACCGAGGAAAGAGCTCCAGTAGCTAGAGGAAAAGTCTCAAGGTCCAAATGCTGATTGTTGTCAACCGAGGTCATATCTGCTGAGTTTAAAAGGGTGTTAACAACTCGAGGCCTGTCACACTGATTCAGGTGCTTACCTACAAGTCTGTGTGGTGCCATGGATTTCATTAGGCGTCTATACAGGTAAAAACCTGTAGTAGTTTCTTGAAGAATTTGGGTTCCTCATAAATTTCTGATGTTAAAGACTACTTTGTGGCTGAACCTGACCTGGACCAGAGATTATATACGCATATTTTAAATAAGCATACTGCTGTCCAGCTAGCAATCCACAGACTGGTTCTATCCAGCTCCCTAATCATTTCTCACTGTCATACAGCATTTAAAGATTTATTTGCCATCCAGACCCTGAGCAAACTGTTATGATATAGGCTGGTCCATGGTTGTCAAGGAGTTGAAAAGGCCAGAATTAAAATAATTTGAGATTTTTGAAGGGTGGAGAAGGGGAACAGTCGGGGCACTTTTCTTATTTAGAAGCTGTTATCAGGCTACCAAGAAGTGTAGCTGTGTGCTCAGCTGCATACTGCTCTCTGCACTGTAGTCATCATGTCAATCTGCATAACATCATGAAAAATCCATGATGTATATAAAACCAGTTCCATGTATTCATAATTACTTTTTCTATAGGAGCCACAGTACTGACTCCAAATCTAAATTAGCATCATAACTAATATCTGTGTAGAAAGTTGTCAGATTTACAGAATGTTTCAGAGAGATTAAACCACAAGTAGACTCTGAGTGATCATTTAGTATCTATCAAGTCTATTTATATCAGCACAGCTACATCAGTACAGTGACAAATCTTCCATTTTTACTTTTCTTACATTGTCAATCAATTTCTCTAGCTTTAGCTTTCAAACTGTAACAGGGAGATGAAAATACCACAGAGGAAAATGTGATCCTAGAATCACAAATTACTTCATAGCTAGGCTGAGGAAATAGATCTTATTATTAACTCTGAGAAGGTTATATTTGTGTAATTATCAAAAGAGTATTTATACTAGCAAATCTTTATTAAACTGTGTACTTCATTTTCTTCCTCTTAATCACAGTGTTCTATTTTTTGTGGCAGATGTTTTTGTTTGAGACGCTGGGGTGTTTTTAGTATTTTCATATACAAGGCTATGCTGCTGTAATTTTTTATTCTAAATAGGGTGTGATAGTTACAACAGAAAAACTTAAAGAAGGAGGCAAGCTTTCAGAAACATGCTCGTTATCTCTGGATTCATAACATGCAAGCAAAACCTCAGAGTCCCTTAACCACCCTTGAAAGTGATTTAATAAAAGAGGTTGCAAAAGCAGAATTAGGGTAGCTGAAAGCTATAATTTCACTTTCTCACCTTCCAGTCTGAAGGTGTTGACACATACTCAGCAGACAGCTGCAGCAGCTTAAAGTGTTAGCACCATCCTACTGTTTATTATCACTCCTTGCTAAAGAGTATCATCCCCCCAGGAGAGCTAGTGCAGACATCTTTGAGCGTATCATCTCAGCCACTTCAGTGCAAAGTCTAGCAGCTGAATTTAAATTGCTGGGCTAGACAGAGTTAAGCCTGCACTGCAGTCCAGGGGCTGAGGTATGCTCAGTCGTTCTGTTCTGCCAGGTCAGTAATGGTACAATTATGGGGCTCTTTCTTCTTAAACTATCATTTGCTGAATGAACGTGATGATATCTTGAGAATGTAGAAATTCTAGAGGCTAAATTGTGGACATCAAAATCCACTTGGCCAGGTGGACTGGAGGACTGAAATTCATTATATTAAATACGTTTTAGTTACCTGCCTCCTTCCCACCTGATCCTTAACATCCGCCTCTAGCAGGGCCCAGGGGCATGCCTTTCTCTTGCATGTACAACATGTGTTTAGACATCCAACCTGCTCCCAGCCCACTGTGAAGCAGCTCACTTCCCAAAGCGGTTATGTTGTCTTTGCCATCTTGAAGGCCCTCTCTTTTCTGCAGCCCACCATGATACGTCAGACCTGAGGTGCCATGAGCAGTGAGGAGGCGCAGCCATAGCCAGTCCCAGGTGCCCTACCTTTGGGTTAGAGAACAAAACGAGCGTAGAGAAACAGAATTTAGAGTGAGAGCAGGTTTCTTAGAGGACTTTTTAGATTAGATTAGGGTAGGGTAGGGTAGAGTAGATTAGATAAGATAGGCAGTAGTGGGAGATAGCAGTTAATCTTGGCTATTTTGTGCTGGGATAAAGAGAAGACTAGAAAGTCTGAAAAGTTAAGTAGGAAAAGGTTTGAGTTTAACAGTGCCTGACTTTGAGGATGAAAGGTAGATGTTGGTACTGATGTTTGGTCTCAGAAATTGTCACTTGTAGGAGCTGCTGAGGTAATGATCATTCCGATAACACTTTCCGCCACAGACCCCAGCTGCTTAAATCTCACGGTCAGAGCCTGCTTTGAGAGGTTCAGGCTGAACATGGACACCTCTGCAATCTATCGCCTCTGTTTTGGAGGTAATGAATGCTACTACCTTGCTGAAAGTGTTTGCGAGCACTGCTATGACCACCCTGGCTACAGACTTTTGAGCACATGGCCAGAGCACAGATTTGCATCAGTCTAACAGCTTCCCCGCTCCCGAGTATGTAGACAGGTGCCCTGCATGAGAATGATTCATTAGATTCTCGCCAGAGTGGGAGATTGAGAAGTGGATGACATATATTTTTCATTAATTGATATTTCCAAGATACTACAGCTAGTAGACATATAAAAGCTATGAAACCATGACTAGAGCTGCACAGTAATATGACCATTGTCTGCAACTATATTTGCTTTACAGAATTCTTCACTGAGATTCCTGTGATTCAGTCATGATAGAGACATCTGTTTCCTGTCCAGCACTAGTACATTATTCACCCTAGACATCACTAGTGATGGCTGTTTTCTTGGTAACTGTACCACAATATTCCCCTTTTACTCTATGGATGTTCCTATCACCTACACTCTGGTAACAGAAATAAACATCATCACTGCCATGCCTATGTCTTGGCTCCCATGTATACACTGAACTCTGACCAAAGTGTCTCCTTTCTTTTATTTCAATCTTCTCTTCACAGGAGATCACACCTACCTCACTTGGCCCCAGATGCTGATGCTTTTCAAGTGCTCCAGAAGACTGCCAAAGAGAATTGCAGCCAGCCCTGCCACTGGGTCCATAGTAAGAGAGGATTTTGGAACCCTGAAACCTTAGGCATGCCATCTCCACCAGTCACAGGGTGCTAGGCAATATCCCCTAGAAGTAACACCATTTTAAGCGCATACAGTATTTTTCAGGACTTAGCCTCAGGGAAAATCTCTCCCTATCTAAAGTTGTGGTGAAAAGGAGGCATTGGCCTACTGGAAAGCCAAGGAGGATGCTTAAGATGTGTAGTGGGGTGTGCATCTTGAGAGTGTTAAGGTGTCTGGAACAGTAGTCAGCTTAGGACCACTGATCAGGGACCTCCAAAGATCCTGCGAACAGAAAGGTATCAACAGAAAGTAACATACCTTGCAAGTGGTGACCATCAAGGCACAAGAAATGAGATAGGATATGAGAGGACTATACTTACTTCAGACATCCAGAGAAGGATTAATTTGGAGCAAAATTCAGGTGGATAAAGTTAAAAGAAAATGGATATACTACAAAAAGAAGAATGTATTGAAGGCATGGAAAAAATATATAGCAGGGACTCCAGTCTGAGATACAAGGTTGCTTGCCAGCAGTGCCCATGAATAATGAGATGTGCACAGCAATTACAGGGCAAGCCTGCAGGCAAGTGTTGGGTTTGAACAAAGGGGAAATGAGTGCTTGGGCACTGAAGCAGACCAGAGCGGGCATCACCAGGCTTGCTGAATATAGGTGAGGAGGAGAGAAAGGGATTTTCTGTAAGACCAGAAATGTGTCACTGCTGACTTTTATGTCCTCAGAATGTCCTCCAGCACTTAGCTAACTGGTCTGATGAGCAATGCAGCCTGTTGCCTTCCCCCATGATTCTCTTTCTTGCAGTAACTGTAAATGACTTGAGGCAACGAGACAGTGTGACATTGCATTAATGCACAGCAGGTCCAGGACCATGAGGTGAAGATCACTCACTACTGGGTGCGGTCAGTGACTCTGAGAGGAATATTTCTGGCTATGCTGTCAGGACCCATGTCCTGAGACTGTGGGCACTGAGTTCAGATGTGCATGGGAAGATGACTGCCCCTTACATGCAGGAGCTACCAGGGCTTATCTCCTATCCTGTGCCAGGACAACTCCCCCACCCACTTCTTTGAGGGCACCTCAGCATCTTTCCAGTAGCAGCATGAGACTGCAGAACTTATCCCACAGGGTGAGTAATGGCCCTCGTGTCCTGACCTGAAATGTGTGTAGAAATGGTCAGGCTGTCTCCTCCCATACCAGCTGTGGGATGATGATGGTAGATGGGGGGAGAGGTGGTTTGCCAGGCATCATGGTTTTGGGTCAGCTTTCTCTGAGGTAGGAAGCTGCGTCTTGCCTTTCAGTGCTACCTGAAAGACTTCTTTTTTATCCAGGCTGTGTGTTGGTGTTGTTTCCTGGCCCTCCTTGTTCTCCTTAGAGGCAGAGCAACTGTGTGTGTACGCATGTGCGCGCGCACGTGTGTGTACACTCGCGTACGTATGCCTCCAACACCTTTGCAAAGAGGAGGTGTGACATGACTGCAACGACAGAGGAGTATGTCTGTGCATAGACTGAAGCCCAGGGTTTGGAAGAGGAGGCAATGAACTGCATAATCTCAAAATACTTTGTGGGTTTGAGGGTACCAACAGAGACCAATATTATAGCTTAGGTGGACATCTGGGCATCTAGTCCTTATCCTGCTGGATTTTAGGGAGAAAGGAGCCATTTGGCTTCTGGCAGTTGTCTGCTTTTGGGAACCAGCTAGCTACCCTGTGAAAACTAATGTCTCAGCTGATGTGTCTTCCACTCTTCAGTGTCGTCTTCTTGAATAACAAAGCTGAGGTGTGAAGGGAAAGCTGTGTCTGTCAGGATGCTCCTCCTCATGGAGTCAGGGTGACAATGTCCAAGGCACAAAGGGAAGCCAGGAGTGGACAGCAAGATGACTCTTCCTCCTGGCCAGCATCACTGATCCATTGCCAAACAGAGAGGAAGCTGCATTTGCCTAAGAGGCTCATGGTACTTCATTTCCCCTCAGAGCAAGGATGACCAAGTAGTGAAGTAGGTTATTCTTTCATGAGAAATGTGTCCAAAACAGAGATGGTGAAAAGTTGTTGGTGTTTTGTGAATTCACAACCGAACTTGGTACTTATTAATGCTCGCATGTGTGCCTGCATGTAGTCTCCCTGAACTGGACCCAGAGGTGTTTGTGTGAGGCTACCAACATGCACCAAGGCAGGCTGGCGCACAACTTCTACAGCGATAAACCTCAGTTGTTCACACCAACCATCCCTGCTATTCTGAATCGGGGGTTGATACGTTTTGTTGGGTTTGGGCACTAGTATTTCAGCTCCAACGGCAAACTTGGTACTCTGTAAAACACGAAATTATTCAAGCCTGCAGGAATTTACCATCATCCAGCCAGAGACAAAAACAATTTCGAGTATAATTCAGTTTGCCCAGGGGAATGAGTTGCAGTGTAAAATTTGAGCAAGCAAGATTATGGCTAGGAGGAGCCCAGCAGAACTCACTTTACTTTTAACTTGGGTTCCTAGCAATGAAAATCTACTGAAACACTCCAAAACCATAAGCAAAGCAAAACTCTTGTTTTTCATGTTTTGCTGTTGGAAACTGTCACTGTGGAATAACAACTTGTTTCTGAAAATGCTGTGCCTGTTTACAGAAAGATTTCCTAATTTTGTAAAGGTCTAGAGGAAAAAAAATATCACTCCCATCTCTTCTGCATTCTCTTAAACTATCTACATTCTTTCATTTGTTTTAAATTAGAGGAGCCAGAGTCTAACAGATAAAGTCATCAGCCTTAGTTCTGCTGAGGGTTTATTCACTTTAGGTCAAACAATGTTAACTTGTTTTAGAAAGCCAGCAGGGACTATTAGATGTGCAGCATTTTCCCTCAGAAACCCTCCCCTCCCACACATGCACAGTTTAAAAGAGTTCAACACAATAAATATCCAATCTATTTAAAATTGGCCATGACAGAAAAGGTTTAAGTGCTCGTGTGGCAGGGAAAAGTGAAATGGCAATTTGGCTTACCTTAGCTCCTCTGCTGAAATAACAGCTCTGTGTTTGGTTCTGTGCTGTCGACTGGGAGGTGACAAATCAGCCCTATTTTGTAAAATGTTTAGTTTAACTACTGAACTGACAATTTTGGTGGAAGTAGCTGGTGATGAATTGACAACAGTGTTATCACTCTCTCCTTGCTTTATCACATAATCAGCAGCTTGATCCGCTGATTAGCGCAACCTTGTTTTAGTAGCACAGAGGTGCTAACAGCCATCTCCAAAATTCAGGCTACCCATCTTGTATTTCTTCTGACTGTCCACAGCTTCCCTCTAGATGGATGAAGTGTGATAGCTTTCAGGCATTGAGAAAAAGCTCAGGAGTAAAAAGAATACATTTCATTTATATAATACTAATATATTGATTTCACCAGATCCCTCCCTCCTTCCAACAATTGTGTGCTCCACCCAAAGGCTATGTATCAGTTGCTGCTTTCTTATTTTGCCTATTCTGTCCAAAGAGCCTTTACTTCACTTTGAGCTCATCAGAACCTCACTACCAGATACCCTGTAGATACCAGGTACTTGGCTCTTACTGGCTTCTAAACCTGACTCCATGTGCTGCTACTTAGCCGACCGACCTGCTTAGCTCTCTTTTCACTGAAGAGAGACACGAGATACTTTCTGGGACAGCAGGAGCCATCTAAAGGCCAGAAGGTCTCTAAACCTGTAAGCTGATTACTATTTATGGGGGCTAGGCTCTGAAAGTGATATTACACTGGGATTTTTTTTGTTTGTTTGTTTGTTTTCCCCACTGCTTTCCCACCACCCATCTTCCTGCTCTGGCTTTTAAAAAGTGAGATAATACATGGGGAGACAGTATCCAGGAAAGCATGATACCCTCCCCACCCCCACCCACCCCCCCCGAAAAAAAATCTGTGAGGCAAGCTGGATTGTATTTATGTCTGTATGGTATGAATTTTCCAGAAGAGGCTGGATTAAGAATATGTTTACTATTTTAACAGAGCTACACTGTCACCGTAGCTTCCTGGAAGAAATATTATAAATTCCCCAGCAAGCTACATCCTACTTCCAGAGAAAGGATTGTCTATGAATACTGCCTTCAAGGAAAAGAAAATACTGGATTCATTCTCTTTCAGTGTTTTACAAACCCTTTGAACAAATGTCAAATGCTGCAGAAGATGCTGGCTGATCAGTGTTAGAGATACTATCTATCTAATGAGTGATTCTGCTCTAGTTTTAGGGTCCGACAGAGACAACTGTGGGAATTAGGGACACCTGAGGTTTGGTTCAGGTTTCAAGTAGCTCATCTGCCTGTACAGAAAAAAAACTCCACAGAAACCCAGCCATGTAAATTATTGCAACTAATGAACAGAAATGCTCATTAATTTCTGCAAACAGGCTATGTTGACTGCCTATGCAAACTGTAGTATATAAAGAAGAAACATACTTTTGAACTGACTGAAGAAAGCATTGAATATAACATGTTTCTAGTGTGACTAAATTAATTGTTAGCACCCTCCACCAGTTTGTCCCTGTTGGCAATGGACTTAGAGTTGCAAATCTAGACAAAAATCAATCCAGAAATCTGATCAGCAATAACAGAATGCTGGGAGAAGTCAAAACGAAAGTAATGAGCTAAGGAACAAAGCCACGTTTACAGAATATTTTCAGTCCAGTCTTCTGCTGAGACACCCTCAGATGTTCATTTCAGAACTGCTTTCCCAGAAGAAAGCAGCAGCCAAGTATTTTAACTCATTAAATATACTTGAACTCTTCGCTGCAGTATTGTGCTGTTTCACATGCACTAGACTCCAAATGGCTCCATGTGGATGCAAAGTATGTCCACACAAAGGTCATTTGCAGGATTAGACCAAAGCGTTACAAGGGAGACAAGGGGAAATAGTCCAAGTTAATTTAATTCTCAAGGCTGTCCTTAAGCCCTAAGCAAAATACAAAATGAACTCTGAGCACAGTAATGCAAAGTATTTTTCCCCAAAGTCTAAGGACAGGGCTTTATCTTTTTGTTACAGTAAGAATGGTCTTTCCTTTTCACCAAGTGGGGATGGACTATTAGATTTCAGGACTATACAACTGCCTGAAGTGAGGGCCACAAGTGTTACACAACTTCTGTAAAGGTAATTAGCCTTAATAACTGGATCTGATTAATATAAAAAAAGAAATCTAAAGGGGAAACCCTCCTCCTTGATACGCTGTATTCTTATTTGCTCTTCTCATTCTCAGACCTGTAGGACCAGCTGCAGGAGCAACAGGTTCCCTTCCATTTGTGATGTGTCAAGCTCCTCTTTTGGAAACATCCTAAGTTTTAGAGAAATCTTGATGAAAGCCAGAGAAAAAGCAAAGATTTGCACCAGTTGCCATGTTTTGAACTTCTCTATTCACTAAGACTTTTTTTTGCACTGTTAATAGCTTCTATGTTTATTTAACTTGCTTTCGCTTATTTATTGCTTTTCTTTTACAAAGAAGCAGTTATTAAAACACTGCCAGCACAATAATTTTCTTAAAGTTTAGTCATATTGCCTTTTGAACTGTGTGATACTTCTGAAGCACAAAAGAGTTAAAGAAAAATAAACAGATTACTGCAACTTTCTGCATTTCAAAACAGAGGTAAATAACAGCTGTGCAGAGCTCAAGTCCCCTTCCAATAGTTAGCTGCTTTAGTGAAGGGGATGAACTGAGTGGAAACATTGCAGCAGTCATCTTTTGGCTTTTCCTCCTGCAAGATGTTTTCTGACTCCAGCTCTGAGGATTACACTCTTCTTGATCATGACAATATTTTTCTTATAAGAACAAAGATGAGGGCAGAGAGTGAGCCATGCTGCTTGGATCACTGGGAAAGGATGGTCCATGCTGTCCATAGTGTCTCCTGAAGACAGCTACCTCAAACAGCTGTCTACTTTAGCTACACCCAGAGCCAAACGGTTATTTCACAGACTGATGGACTATTGAAGTGGTGCCCCACCTTTTATGCTACTCTGCATTGAAAGGGCTTATAGAAACAACTGACCCAGCCAGAGGATATACCAGCTATAGGGAGACTGGCACTTCTGGGCAAGGGGATTGTGCTGGTCCACGATACTGCTCCTTGCAGCATCCTCTGCAGAAGCATTGCTGGAATACCGTATTACTGTCAAATGTGGCACTCAGTGCAGAGCAGACTGGCAGGCTGCTCTAAACTGTGTCAGGGCTCACTTGCCACTCCTCAACAGACAGTGGGTCTACTTAGTAGCTAAATATTTTGGTTCTTCCCTGATGAATGCCAGAGCCTTATTCTTGTAATCTACAGTCTAGACTATTGTAGTCTTTGCTCATTTTACATTTGCTTCCCCCAAGCCTTTTCAGCCTCTGCTCATGCAATTTCCATTGACTATGCATAAGATATGTGCAGAATCTAAATGTTCCTTAGTGTATTGGCTGGAAATGTTTTAATTAAATGGAGCTCATACTCTATCTCTCCTTCTGGCTTTTAATGAAAATACTTGCTTTTGGTTCCAATTCAGAGCAGGAGCACTGCTGAAATATTGAAAATGTTAATGGATTAGCAAAGCGTATGCTCGGTATTCTTTCAAAAATATGAATGTCTTATTCACCTTTAATTTAGCTCACTGTGAAGACAAGAATGAGGGGGTCTTGTTGTGGATAAAGATGTTCCAGCATGTCCCCTGTTGCTAACTCCAGGTGCAAGCAAATCCTTACAAAGCTGGCTGCAACAGGACTCTTTCTGGGCAAACAGGGACCCTCATAACACAGCCCCCTAACACCCTGAGGCAAGGAAAATTTTCTGCCTGCCTCGTGCTCTCCAAATGCACTGGATACTGAGAGTGGTATTCATGTCACCTGATTTTACCCATCTATAAATTATTCATTTGCTCTAAGCTAATCAGCCAGGCACTCTCAATAGTCAATGAAGAGACACAGAAGCTGACCAGACACGTTCATACCACTATTTAAGATGGCTTGCATCAACTCCTTAGGGTTCTTGTTTCTCTCCACTGACTTCTGGGAGAGCCCAGACTACTGTAACTGTAATGACATATTATTAGCCCATTTCCTTTTTGTCCACCCTCGTATTGTGAGAATTACAATAAAAGTAATACTTTATTCCTGTATATAAAACAGCATCCCTTTGATGACTAGCCGGGGACAGCTGTGCAATTCTGTTCTATATAACCGCACATATACAAGTATTAATTATTTCTATGTTAAGAAATAAGTATGACATGAGTTAACAGTAAGGCTTTTATCCAAGTATGTAAGGGGATTTTTCTGCTGGTAGCATTGCTGTTAACCAAGTATATTAACTGAGACATAACTAATTATGTTATGTTAATTAGTTATTTCCTAATTATTTGGCTTATCACTTTATAAATTGTCATGCTGTTTTGTGGAGTGAGAACAACAGTGTGACTGTGCTGCAGGATCTGTATTACTGGAGGTTTGCCTTTAGTAAGGAAGGATTTTTCACTCTGAGCAAGGCACCAGGACTCGTATTTTGAAAGCTTCTGTAAAAGAAAATATTGATTTTCATTTTAGTTTCATTTATCATGTTACAAAACTTAGCAGTCTGTCTGTCGCGGACTATACCAGGGATGGTTGTGACCCTGGAAACAATATGACTAATACATGTCATTTTTATTGACATAGAAATTGGGTCCATTTAATAGTAATAAGGAATTGAGCAGTGGTGTCTAACTACTGTAAGAAATTCTTGGAAGATCTGTTTCACAACTGACTTGTGTGCAAGTCCAGAGAAAAGTAAAATACTGAGACATGACATAATTGACCTCTCTTGAGGTGAAGAGTTAAGCATCATATACTATGTGCGAAATGCATTAAAACTGAATTCAAATCCTGTCTTTTCACAGTACACACTCTCACAAGGGTTGGGGTTTTTTTATTCATTGGAGAGCTGTTCTGTATGTCAGCATCACAAAAAGATTTTCAGTACAGATATTCTCTAAACTATTCTGTAGCAAGGAGTGACTAAATCCTTATCTTGTTTACTGCTGGACAAGATAGTAGTTGGAGACGTGTCCCTTTCATAGAACTGGGACTGAAAACCAAAGCCTCCTTCCAGCAGGTTATTTTTCAGTCCTCGTGGCTGTAAAGACAGCCTTTGGTGTGTGACTTGAACTGAGACCACTGCAATTACTCTCCTGATGCTGCCAACAAACAGCACGAAACAATAACTTTGTTATCCAAGAACTGCCACATTTATCACAGATAGGTTGTTAATTCAGAAAGCAAATACAACATAGGGTTTTAACAGTATGTCTGTCTTAAGGTTGGATATACGGGAAGGCACGCCAGGGGTCAAAGGTGCTGTTGACTACAGTTGTGGATTAGAAAAGAACTTTTGGAAAGGACATGCCAGTGTGATCAAAAATAGTCTTAGTTTTGTGAGCGTTAGCACTGCAGAAACTGTGATTCAGGGACCCATCTAACACATGCAAAAAGCATTTGGCAGCAAGAAAGGCCTTCAGGAGAAACCATAGTATTTCAAAAAGTGCCAGAACGTGTAAGTAGCTGGGTGCGGCCTCTGTGGATTGCTTGGTAGCAGCTCCTGCAAAGTGCTCCAAAGCCTGTGCATCTCTCACTGTACGTTCTTATTTATCTACTTGCCTTTGGTGTCAAGAAGCAGACTCCCACGAGTTCCTGGGTACCAAAATTACAGCTACCCACTCTCTCGTTATAAAACCCTCCTGTGACAGCTGTTAGAATGGAGCAGTGCTGGGGTAGAGTTCTGCAGCCCGCTGACAGCCAAGAAGTACAAAGGCAGTATCAGGACTGTAAGATAATCTGTACTGGGTATTGATCGCTATTTCAACATATGCATATATGAAATAATGAATATAGTATTAAATATACTGTGTATTTTCCTTTTTAATGGCAAGAAACCCCTTTTTCAGCTTTCTGTGAGGTTGACATCAAAATGCTGCTGTGTCACAGGACCTGCAAATGCCACTTTCTCAAGACACTTCTTGATTAGCAGGGTTTCCAGTAGTATGTCAATGAAGTCAAATAAACTAAAAAGGCATCTCACACACTCTCATATTAGCCCATGGACAGATCAGGCCTCATTAGTTCTTTTACGAAGCTGTAGTGGTATGATCACACTTATAAAGACCTGAGGGCCTTTGGAGTATTAGGAGCATGTTAGATTTTCTACCCTATGTTTATTGTGAACTTCAGAGTTTTTCATAATTTTCCTTTTCTGTGGAGAAATCCCTACAAATGTAGGAGCCAATTTCTAGTCATCCAACTGGTCATACACGTAACCTGTAATTACAGAATTTGTATTCAGTGAGCAATGCTCACAATGTTTATTTTACCCATTATATAACTGGATGGAAGTACATGGTTCCATACTTATTTCAGGCTAAAAGCACGCAAGTGTTTAGCACTGAACCAGAAGAGTATCTTTTCCTGTTTTACCTCCAAAGCAGTTCTGTTATGAAGATCTATTCCTAAACTAGCACATAGATGTCACTTAGAGACAGGTTGTAATGGGAAACATTCGCTTTTTGGCTAGATTAGTGCATTTAAATGGATCAATGATGAGATGCAGCTGTAGGGTGGAGGCTCTTTAAAAGCTGCACTTCTCAGTGCCAAATATAATGAAATACGGATGACTTCCAGCTAACTTATTGTTGATCTTTATATGAGGGGAAATTTTGCAACATGGGTATTTGATACTAGGGAGCAGCGCTGTGGAAAATCAAAAAAGATACATGGTAATTATAAAGAGAAGACAGATAAAGAGAGGAAGCAAAAGCTGACAAAATAGGTAAAGTAAATGTGAAATGAGCTGGAGGCACTCAAAGATGAGTAAGAAATTAGAAACTAAAACTCTTAGCAAAAAAAGAGATTAAAATAACAGAAAGCAAAACAGAAGGAGTAATGAGGAAATTATCAGTAAAAGACTGGGTGCAAGCAGAATAATCATTATAGAAGAAGAAAATTCTTCAGGAATAAACTATAAAGCTATACAAATTCAGAGCTAAGATTAGCCTGTTTCTGAAATGGTGACTTACCAACACAGGTAAAATAATTTGGTTTTTTTGCTATGCTCTACTCACAGCTCTTGATTTGGATTGCATTACTTACCTAAACTTACATGCTCAGATATGTAAGAAAAGGAAAAGAAAAGGAAAAAAAGAAAAGGAAAAAAATTATCTTGAAATAATTTAGATCAATCTTCTTGCTTCCCAAGTAATTTCCTTTTTCCCTCTATGTATCTACCACAGCCATTATCAGTTTATTTACCTTGTCTCTGACTGTAAGATGGGAAACTCTCAGGCATCTCATGCTAATCCAACAATAGTTCAAAAAAAATAAAGTCTTTTGCCAGCTGAGAAATGCAACACACCACGTGGAGCTGCTCAGCTGAAAAAGAAATAACACACAAAAAAAGACCCTGACCTATTGTCCTCTTCTGCAAACTGTAGAAAATGAAGACAGTTCTAGAGATAACAGAAGTCAAATAATTTTTATCGGATCCCTAAAGTTAATGAAAGTTATGCGGATAATTTCAAAAGAAATTCTCAAAATGTGACCCAGTTTGGGTTCTGCTTTCTTCAGCACTTCAACCCCCGAAAATGCATTGCAGTAGAGTTCAATTAGTTGGAAAAACATCTCTGTGTGGACAGAAAGAAAAACTGTGTGGACTAACCCTGCTAATGGGATAACCTGTAGTTTTACATAACAGAAGGCTTGAAAACTAAATGGACAGGAAGGTCACTTGTAGCTTCTCTGAACTTGCCTCATCACGCTCATTGCTTTTCCAAGCATTTGCACAACTGTATCAAAGCTGATTTTTTTTTTAAAGTCTGTGTAGCTAGACCATGGGGGTTTGCTAAAGACACAACCATAAATGAACCATTTTCTTGGCCTGCTGTTTTTGAGAACTGGAAATTTGAGTCGTTTGTGGGAAACAATATCCTTTTGGGGGCAAATCATGACTGCATTAACTCTACGTAGAGTTGGACTGTCTCTCACGTGTAGCAAAGAGTGAACCATGACAACAGAAGCTGTTTCTAGCAAGCAGCTCTCGAGAAATTAGTGGGCTGTCTATGGCAGTCTCTGTTACAGCAAGGCTGCATAAAGCAGTTTGCATTTTAAATTGCTTCAGCTCTGCCATCTAGGGGAGCTCAACCCAACAGGGTACGTGGTAGAGGAAATAACGAGGAATTGGTCCAAAACAAAGAAGCTTTTTGGCAGAAAAATCCTGTGACAGTCCCCAACCAGGTCTGTGATGCTGGGAGGAGGAGGGCCCGTGGGGGACTCCTCTGGTTACCCTAGCAGGCTTGAGCTGTAACATTACCACAACACAGAAAAATGATCAGTTGGAGTCACATTAGCATTTCAACCTGACCATAACGAGGAGAACACAGTGCAGCTGCAGGTTTGGCAGTCCTGCGCAAGCAGAGCCTAAACAAGGCATGTCATTTAATTTCAGAATAAGAGAAACTGAGACTAAAACCATCTTTTGAAACCGTCTAGTTCATCCCCTTCCAATTCTAACTGGGTTGTTCCCAGCCCTCTGTTTTTTAGTTATTTATCTGGTCTAATTTTAAATGACTCAAGACATGGAGTTTCCACCACTTCCTGTGGGAAATTAGTCCATGGTCTGATAGACACGGCCAGGATATTTTCCTGATGTTCAACCTTCAGTGGTTTTCCTTTGTTCAGTTTAATCTCATTACTCCCTGTTATTCCCCATCGGTCAGTGCTAAGCGCTCATCCCCTCTCTTTTGTGTTTACACCTTCACAATTGGATACAGTTGTCTTTAGAAAAATCTGGTAGGCTTGATTTTGTGTTATTCACCTTCTCAAATGCAGAGATAAAACAAAAAAATATCAGCAAAGGATAGTACAAGTCTTAAAGGATGTTTTCAAGACTTAATCTACTTCCATTCACCAAACCTAGTTGAGACTGGCTCACGTTTTTTTAGGATACAGTGACTAGTGACCCCACACAAACCTACCACCTCTTTCCTACCTGTGTCAGAACTACAGGAACACAAGTTATACAAGGTGGGAGTAATGGATGTGGGAAACCAAAATCAGGTTTCTATAATAAGAGGACACAGAAGCTGAAGAGCTGCAAGAAAATGTATTTAGTGGAGTGGCATTAAAAAAGATTCCCAAAAATATCTCAATGTGGGTGCTACACTAGCTCAGCTTAGGAAATACCAGACAGTAGTGTGGCAATTAATGCCAGAGAGACAAGTCAAATTTTTCACTTGGAAAGAATATGACAAATCTGAAGTAGAAAGGCTGGTGAATCATAAGCATGGAGAAAGCTGCTGAAATGGTATTTATGGTGAGATCCTTCAGAGGCAAAGTATGGAGAGTGAAGAAAAGGTGATTGAATCTATTTCTTGAATTTGCAGAAAATGCTGGAAAGAGAATGAAGATCCCTTAACACCTTGTAAGAAAGATTAAAGATGTGGGAACTGAAATAGAATTATGGAAGCCAAATGAAAGCATGAAGAGTAACCTGAGCAAATCTCTTGAAAGTAGGAGGCAGATCAGAGGAGGGAGCAGTAGTATTAACTAGAAATAAATCAACAGAGGCTTTTGTGGGACTTAAGAGATAACTGGGCTTTCCAGAAGCTTGAGCTGAAATGCAGCATCAGTAGAATAGTCTGTTCTTTGCTAGCTTTCATTGTAAGGAAGCTGCTAAGAGACATGCACTATTACTTCTCCTTCCCTCATGAGCTCCTGTCTTTAAAATACCTGAGTTTTACCAGTACAGTTTAAAATGTTTTTAAAGTGACAGTTTAAAATTAGAATGAAAGACTCATCTTACCTCCAGTTCTGAACTTTATGGAAGTCATGAGCTAAGTACACTGATTCAGTGGAGCACAGGTGGCAGAAGCCAAATCAGGGAATATCTAGGTCAGAACTGAAGAAGAAAACTATGGGCAATGATTGTAGATGTGCTGCTCAAGGAGCAGACCCACAGCAAGGAGGAGAGAGCACCTGGATGGGCAACTGGAGTCAAGGACAGGTTTCTTCAGGTGAGAGAGACTAAAGAATCCATGGGAAGCATTGCTTCTTGCACCTGCTAATACGCTATTTCCTCTTTCACAGTGAATCCACTGAGGAGGCAGCAAGAGAACGTTACTTTTATCAGGGATAATGACTGTAACTCTGTGGCACTGACATTATCAAGGGCCACTCAAATAGCACATGCACAAGGTCTGGGGTCTTGTTCTTTGCACACAACTGAAAACATAAAGAACATTCAGATACTAAGTAGGACAAAACCCCAGTTGTTACGGGCTCAGGCAGGGCTACTCCCAGGATGCTGCATTGCCTTCCAGCCCATCTGGACTGCAGTGACGTGCAGAAGAAGATTCTCTGAGATATCTTCATGAGCTAAGTGTAAAGTTATTGTTGTTATGTGATGGGCTGGTGATAGAAACTGGATGAACCGGTCTGGAGACAGCAGAATCTCCTTTCAACTAGCTCAATTCGGATAACGCCAAATAAAGAGATAGACCCTAGCCAGGGACGTCCAAGCCCAGAGATATGTTTTAAAATGTGTAAGACATTCAGATTTTGAATTTTAGGTGTTTAAACTCAATATCTTCTCTTGCCGCAAATAACTTTATGTGATGTATGTTTAAAAAATAATTTTCTCTATGATCTCTTGCTTTTTTTTCCTTATGCATTTTTTCTCATTGGACAGATTGTAAGGTTTAAGACGGTACATTTTCAGTTTGACTCCCTACAGCATGGAAGAAGTTGAAGTGCCTGGTGGCTGGCTGGGTTTACCAGCGCTCCAGTTCTCAGACAGGAGTGAAGAAAGGCTGCAAAATGGCAAATAGGATCTCAGGTTAAACTTTTTGAAAAAGAAAATAAATATGGTGTTATGCTGATAGATAAGACACAGGGAGATTTTAAACACTGGCTTAGGAGTTGTCAGGCTATGTAATTTTTATTTCATCTGGAAAGCAATCGTTCAAATACAAAAATATTGTATAGGCCAAAATCTAGTGATCTTTTTAAATTCTGCATTTTGCAGTGACTCCACCTAAGCCATTTGCCTAGATATAATTTGGCTGGGCTGTAGTGGCGTGGTATGCAATTTCACTTAGTTATCCGTTTTTAAGATCAGCCTTCAACTCAAAAGATAAGGGAAATGTCAGGACAGAAAGCAAGAATCTGTGATTCACAAGATGTCACATGCTTCAGTTTCTTGACTGAAATTTCTGAAATAAGAACCACTTGCTCCTGGTAGTAATGCAGCATCTCTTATTGGAAAGTCAAACATCTATTTCAGTAGAGTCTGGGGGAAAAAAAAGCTGCAAGAAAGAAATTCTGCCAGAAGCTTCAGCAGTAGTCCTGTGGGACCAGAAAGGAAGTACAGCAGATCCTTCAGAGTGAGAGCCCAGCAGAAGGCTGCTAGTTCCAGTGAAATTAAAACAAAGCAGAATTAAAAATACAGCAAAAGATGAAGGAAGACAGTGAAAGAAATGCAGCGAGGGGAAAAGGGGGTGGTATTAGGAAGAGGCCAAGGTGCAGCAAGCAGAGTATGATCTAGCAGTTGATCTCCTGGGCAAGGGGTTGAGCAGATAACCCCAGCACAACTGGCTGGTGCTGTGACAAGGGCACCCCCTCAAGATGCTGCTGCTAAATAGGACACTTGGAGATGCGCAGTGCCACTGCTGGATATGAAGAAGCATTGATACTGCAGCTCCTACAGTACCTTGTTTTCATTTGTTGTGGCACACTCCCTAACAGCTTGAAAGTAGAGCTGATACATACAGGGCTGTAACTTCTTGATTTTTGAAACGGAAAATCTAAGACTGTAGGCTTGCCCACATCACGTATTTATGTTGTGAAAGCCAGCTTAGAAATGTCTGCAAACGGCCAGCTTGTAACACTCATCTAAAGTAGCGCTTTGCTTTTGGATATCACTACACTTGGCTGTCCACTCGGTTAGATGAACTTCCACGTTTTTCAAGAGCAATTTGAAAATATGAATACTAGAAGGGAGGATGATATCCAGGAAGAAGGAGAGGGGCAGAATCTGGCCTCGAGCGATACACAATATTTGGGTGGGAGGTGCTGAAAGCATACAATTGTTGCTTTCGATTTTAATTGCAAGAGAATTTAAAGGAATTGTAATTAATATGACATGAAAGCTCAGATGGAATGGCTTGGCATAAACCGAGCCTGTGGTTAGTTAAACATCTATCCCACTGACCTCCTGTAAATCAGGGTCAGGAAACAATGAGAGGGCAGGCAAGTGTTTGCGCCGTTGTTTGCTGACTGGCTGTTCAAAGGAATGCTGGAAGAACGTGCCAAGAATCTGGCTTTGTCAGGAAAAATAGTTCTTGTTTTTGAAGACTGACGGATCTTTAGAGACAGAAAGGAGAGAGCTAGCACACAGGTGAAGAACACTAAAACTCAAAGCAGGACTTCTAGAAGTTTCTCCAGGTGTTGCAAATGACTAAATACCATAAGAGACGCACGAGGCATCAGACTGTAATCCTGCATTACGCTGTGCCTGTGTGCGAAACCAGTACCGAGGGTGGGAGCGAGGTGGGGGTTAGGGCATCTTGGCACTGCGTAAGGTTTGTGCAGGAGCCTGCCCAGTTCAGAGAGTCAGGGAAAGCAAATCCAGGGTTGCTGAGGTAACTGTCGATTGCAATGCACTGAGAAAAGCAAATCGGCAAGCTCTGGCATTGCCACAAAAAATCTGGGCCAGGAACTAAGATGAGGCCCAGCATATATTTTATGCTATTGTCATGGCCAGAAGGGCTCAGATGATGAAGGATATTCCTCTAAAGCCAGTTGTTCTCAGTTTAAGGCTGCCTTATTGTGCCATAAAATGTCACTGGAGCAAGAGAAAATAATTTCCTAGTTGCTGAAATAATTCAGCATTTAAATGGGAGCACTGCCATGCACTATCAACACACACAAGATGTATTGGAAGAAATAAGGCGATTGGACCCGCTGCAGAAAGTACAAGGAAAGGCAAAAAGAAATTTAATTTGGATGAGCAATCTGGATGCCACCTTTGAAATACACTGGTTGGAAGGAGGGAAAGTGAGCATCCTTAGTTAAAACGAGACTTGTGAAGGTTCCCTTAACCATAATTTCTAAGGTCAATAAAGTTAATGAAGTACACTCAACAGGCAAGCAGGAATCCTGTGACTGACTTAAAACATCGAACACTGAAGTTCTGGTAGAGGTCTGGAAAATAACTGAGAGTATGAGAAATAGAAAAAAACTTCTTAGCTGAGACTTTATTAAAAACAGGGATAAAAATACTGTTTTTCATTTTGGGCTGTTTTTCTATGCTCACATTTCTCCTAACAACTATTATTACAGGAAAGTTATACATAAATAAGAATTATTTTTTGTCTTTCAGAAAGCAATTAACGCAGACAGTGACACATGAATGCTTAATTGCATATTTTAAAACTAACTTTTAGAGCAATTTTGGTATGATGACTTTTTGTTGAATTAACTCAGAAGAGTGATGGCAACTTTCCAGGATTTTTCACCTTAGATGAACCTATAGACAAAAGATCAAATCATAAATGCTTGTTTTCCTGGAATGACTAATTAGAAGACTTTTGAAAATATGCTGGCAAAGGGCTTTTGCAAAGTGTGTCAGGGCAGAGGAAAATTTAAAAAAGGTCCAAATCCTCCAAACCCTAAATTCTTAAATAGTTGTTTATAAGTTTGCAGCTTTTTATTTGTTAGCTATCAGTTATGTTACGGATAAATACAGTACGATCAGCTGGGTCACTACTTTTCCCTATATATCAAAACCATTTGAAGGAGTGAAAGCAGCAGCTCCTGTCAACAGCAGCAGAGGACATTAGCCAGGCCTTGTTGCCTTAATGTTTCCTGTATCTTGGTACTATAATTTTGATTAAACCTAAACATAGAAATCACCTACTTCCTTGATTTTCAAAATAACTTCCCACCCACCCAATTATTTCAGTTGGAGCCATGGGCTGGCAAGGGAATGGTAAGTCAGGAATGGTATTTTTGTACTGTAAAATACACATCTGTAAAGCAGTTTGGGGGCAAGAGCGAGGGCCAGCAGAGGGTGAGAAAAACTGGTTCTGGGAAGAAGCTGAATAAAGGTAGCACTGGCAGTCAGGGAGGGCAGCACAACCCTCGGGAGAAGGGCAGGGAGGTTTAAAGAAGTTAACTTGATGACTTTTTTTATTTAGAGCTTGTTCTGGGCGAAAAGCTAACTCCTATGTCTTTACAGTTTTAAACTATGGTCCCATCTGCTCTAACTTTGAGAGCTGAGCTTGGAAAATACCAGGAGACCTCAGCAAGATGCTGGAGCTGACACTGGTAGCTGAGTCACCGTCTCTTCTCTGCCACGAGAGCCTCCGAGTCCTGAGGGAGCACTGCGCACCTCGCGAGGCGCTTGGGCTGCTGCGTAAACCAGAGACTATGATAGTCCTTCTCATCCTCCCAACCCAACCCTTCAAGAAATGGTTGGGTAAAATGGCACTATCCTCGTCCCGGTTCAACCCAAGTCTGTTACCCCATAGGCTTAGCTGATATCTAGTACTTTGTGGCCACTCCTGCAATATGGAGCTTATAATAATTTTGCATAGTTTAGTGCTTCGGCTGGGGAAGGGCTTCTCTTGGCAAATTAAGGTGGAAGATGCAGAGGTTCTGCCTGCTCTGTCAGGATAATGACTGTGTTACGACATGGATGAAACTATGGCTTTAGGCAGGCCAGGTTTGGCCTCGAGGAGCCTGAAGGAAGAAAGCTCTGGCATTTATGAGCAGGTGAACTGCAGAGCAGAAAAAAGCAGCTGTGCTCCATGTTGATTGTTATGATTCATAAACAAGAGTTTATATTCTACTCTTTTTTTTCTTACTAGAAATGGGACTTGTAAGTTTTTATTATGAACTTTGGAAAGTCTGCTTAGTGATGGCTGAGAACAGCTATGACATGCTTTTCTCTCCTCAGGTAATGAAGATTTACTTTAAGAGCTGTGACTCCCAGAGGCATTGGTAGATGAACATTTGGTAAGCCTTGCCGCGAACTGCACGACCGCATTTCCATACTATTTAGTAATGTATTAAATGTTGTACCAAAAATTTAAATTCTCATAGTTAACAATAGTACAAGCATTCCTAATTTTAGGCCAATGCCATTATGCTAAAGGAGACTAAAGGACTGTTTGGAATAACATCCACATTGAAAATGATACTATTTTCATGTGTAGAACCCATATTAACTACAAACTATGGCTCTGATCTTGCTAAGACCCAGTAGGGGCTTAACTCGGGGCGTGTGAGCTGTTGTGTTCAGTTGGTCTGTGTTTCTCTGTAGGAACGGGGCCCACATGCTGTGGTGTTAGTTTGCTATTCAAATACAGATAACTTGCACTCCTTCTTCTTGAGTAGCTTTACATAGTTTTCACAACCTATTTTGACTTCACAAAATGCTGTTGTTCTTCTGCATAAAATAATTTACATGTCTCAGAGGCTGCTGAAGTTGAGACAGTCTAAATACAGTTTAAGGGATGGAAAATAACCCCAGTAAATCTACGCCTGACTGAAGACTTCAGATCAGCCTGGGGCACTGCCATGACGTGCCTTGACTTCCTTCTTCCCTTCTGCACAGGAAATGTGTTCTTGTATTTGACTGTTTTTCTATAAATAAATAGAACATAATCAGGAAAACACTCGTTAGCTTCGGACTCCAGCTTGTGACTCATGTGGGGAAAGCATCAGAATATTTTGAGGCATATTTTGGCTAGGCTGCTGCAAGATATGGCTGAGGCCTGACAGAATCAACTGTGTGCCAGACCTGACCTGGATAAACCCTCTTCTGTGCTTGTCTGAGTACTGGAGCTAGAAATACTGCAGCAAGGCAGGATATTTGTTGTGCCAATTTGTGTCTCAATGGCCGGATTCCTCCTCCAGCTGCAGCTGCTGCCTAAGCTCCAGGAGCAAATGAAACCATGTTGGGCAACGGTGGTGGGACACAGACTCCTCTCTCCACGCCTTGTGAGCCAGTTAGCTTCTCCACTCTTCGTACTTTTGGACACAAACCATAGATTAATTTTTCCCCGCCTTAAATTATGTATTTTCTACTTTTCTTATACTCTCCCATGAAAGAACAGTAACTGCCACCCAGTAGTGTCTCAGCGGTCTATGGGATTCGTTTTCTCTAAGAGTTGCGAACTCACTGGTCTTTGTGCCATGTCTCTGGATCATCCTTCACCTCGCTCCCAGCACCTGCTGAGCTAGTAAATTGGTTTCTGCCCAACATGGACTAAGAGGAATTGGGAAAAATGGAAATAAAGATCAAAGGAATATGGTAAAGCCTGAGATGGGAAAACCTAAAAACCTCAGAAAATAAGAGACTTTTAGGAACAATACTGAATTCTATTCAGATGGAGTCACATAGGTGTCTAATGTGCTTGATTAAATTTCAGAGACAGAGAGATTGACCTTACAGAGCTGAGACTGCCTTGTATAAAGCTTAGGCAAAATAGTACTGGAAGCTTAAATTGCGTGTTTGTGGTTAAAAGCTTGAATGCCGTTAATAGCATCGTGTTATTATGTGAAATGCCTTCTGGAGGAAGAGAAACAATTTCAGTTTATTATGGTTTTCTTTCACATATGGCACAAATGGGCCCAGGACCAAACTGGCTCTCAACAGAAAGCCTTCCATCTCCGCCCTCATTCAGCAGGTCATATTTAACCGATTTTAATATCCTTCCTGTACACTCACTGGTGGATCCATTCCAATCAATACTCTACAGTTAAAGTTTTTAATGACACTTCATTTTTTACCTTCCTTGACTCTTATGCTGCTCATGCTACTGTTGAATATTCCTTTGTATTTGGTCTGCTTTTTGTCTCTCTGTGCTAGTGTTTATGCTGAGCTATTATTTCCAAAAGCTAAATTTTGAGCACTCTCACCTCACTCCAAATTGCCTAAAAAAAACCAGAAACACCACTACAATAATTCTCATGAAAACCCAAACAAATAAATCAATTAAACAACATTTGCATGGTTCAGAAGGACAAAGGGATATTCATGCCCACATCAAAGAATGACACAATTATACTTGCCTCTCCTTTTTATTGGGGTACCTCCTGTTTTCATTCCAAGTTATATTATTGCATGTTTTCCCAGTCTATCCAGATTAGGCAAGAAACATATTTTCAAAGGTACATAATGACTGAAAGATGCAGCTAGGCACCCACCCAAGCAGGTGAAATCCCATAAAATTTTCTTGGGTGCTTAAGCACTTTTGAAAATCTGCCCTTAAATGTTTCAGAATGAGGGCTTATCTTTCCTGGAAAACAACAAATGCTTGTGAGTTACATTAAAAACTACAGGACTGGCAAGAATTGGGTTAAAAGACACTAGGATAGAACAACATAAAAATAGGGTGTAACTGGAGAAAAGCAATCTAAAGAAAAGAGATTAATACTTCCAGGAAAATGGAAAATTACGGAGAAAAGGCTTCAAGATAACTCTGTTTTCTGGCACTGCTTCCAAAACAACTTAGCTAGATTCTAGTGTTCTCCTATGCAAATTGAGTATCTATGAAGGCATAACATACATCTTCCAGCAATAAAGTTGTCCCTTGTATAACCTCGTGACTTAACAGTGGTGGCAAACATAGGAAGCTTTACTAACAATAGGACCAATGGATTTTGGAACATGTATCGTAGTGACTGAATGTAATGAAATTTTGTGTCATGATTAGAAACAAGATTTTCTGGCCATTATCAGAGGCCCAATCATGCCGGTCTAAGACAGACTGCTAGATCACAATACTAAAAATCATTTTTGTCTCTTTCTACCGAAAAAAATGGGGAAACCTTTCATGCCACTCCTGCAACAAACTAAAGCTCATCCTTTGAATGGTATCCAACCCTTTTTCTCTCTTAATATTACAAATAAATTGCTTTACTGCAAACTCCAATAATTTGTCAGTAGTTCAGTGTTCCATGCAGCAGCAGAAGGAACAAGGCATGACAGCAAGTATTTAACTAATTGAGTCTAAGTTTCTGCAGATTTGGAACCCCCTTTGTGTTCCAAAACAACCACTGGCAACAGTGAAAAGTTCAGCTGCGGATACACATGTGTTCCTGTGAAGCTACAAAGAAACCAAACACTAGTTCATGCACAGAAAGGAAGGTAGTGTCAGCCAGTATGTGGTAACAGGAGAACTACAGCTGACAACCTTCAAGGGGCTTACGGAGCCTCACCCAGAACCGATGTCTCCTTTTTTCCTTCTGAAAAATATGGGGTGTTCTTCATGTTTTCTGCAAAATAAATGACAACCTTTCTTCAGTATCTTAGCACTTCCTTCTTTATTTTGGTTATCTTTCCCCTCTCATCATTTATGATAAGTGCAGAATATTGCTTTTTCTTAACAAAGAATTATCCTTTTAACACCACAAAATAATCCCACAGTATAGTTTATGGTTTGTGATCAATCTTTTCTAGCCAGCCACGTGTTGTTGAGGTGTTCTCACTGCTCTGAATATCCCTGGCAATCACAGCAGTCATTGCCTAGTGGTACAAACACTATCAGTTCAGGCACTGCGATAGCTAGATGTGGCTGACTTCCTGGAGGAAGGCATACAGCTTTAAATGAATAATTGCAAAAGGTGTATGAAATTAGGATCAAAGCTTTTATTTCCCCTGCACTTTATTTTCATTTTGTTGAGAGCATGGGTAAAGTACCTGACACTGCTTCTCTCACCTACAAGGTTTCAAATGGGGACCACTGAAAGAAGCAGAGGAAGAGGTTGACTCATCCTCTTCAGTTATCTTGTGCTCTCTGGTGAGTACAGCCAGAGCCAAATTTTGGGAGACTGAGCGGAGGTGACACACACCTACATTAACTTACATGTGTAAAATTTCTCCCTCCAGTCTAAGGAGAAAAAGAATTTAAGATACCTTTCACAGTACACTTAGATACTGCATTCATCTCAGATCTATATATGTAGACTATCAGAGGTTTTGGAAAACATTTAAAAAGGCAAAAGAAGGGAAAAACATTCCCAAATGTGATGGTTTTACTAAAGGGCAAGGGTGCCTCTAGCTCTTGCTATGCTACCCTGTAATGTTTTTCTTCTGAGATTCTCGTTTTTACCTGAAACTGAAAATTAAGGTTTTCTAGGTAGCTAGAATCAATTACAGTCTCCACGTGTAACAAGTTTTATTACAACAGAGGTTTTCACTGCTATTTTATCTGAGAAAATAAAAATGCAAACATATGCAGAGAAGCTGATTTGGCCTTTATCTTCTTCAGTCTAAAGAAATATTAAAATTTAAAACTCCAATTTTTTATGGAAATAAACATTATTCTCACCATGGAGCAACAATGTTGATGCATGACATAAGTACATCTCCAAGTTAAGCATTTTACTGTGTATAAAGTGTGATGATTTGGCTCTTTCACAGATCAGAAACTGTTCTGCAGCTGAATATCACATACAGTTAACATGGTGTTTTGGGGCAAAATGTTGGAATTTTACATTATAGAAATTTAATAATAAAACTTTGTTCAACTATAAATACAAGAATGCAGCAGCTGATTGAATTGAAAAAATTGAAAAAATATTTTAATTACAGACTGTTTAGACTATTTAAATTCTATTTTTTTAAGCAGAAATTACTAGATATTCAGCCCATATCGATAGTTTGTAACATGAAATCCTAAATGATATTTAGTTAACCAAGTTGTAGGAATTATACTTCTTACTCTGGCTTTCTCTCCAGAAAATCACTTTCAGATATTTTGGAACTGGACCAGACTAAGCAGGAATGAACTGAATAAAGTCTAAAACCTGATGGCTGCTAAACATTTATGTAACTTTAAAACAAATTACTGCCCATGTTAATTTGTATTCAACAGGTAGGGAAAAGATGCTGGTGTTAAAGAGTGCATGGGAAGAAAAACTGACATAAAAATGGATGCCCACCAAACACATAAACACAATGTCCAGAAAAGTAACCAATTGTAAAGAACATCCTCTCTTCTTCAGCAACAGATGTTGCTGAACTGATTTTAAAAAAAAAGATACATTGCTCTGTGGGTCATAGGGTGCAACCGCAACTGAAAAAATGTTTAGTGGCCTTCTAGTTAAAGTACATTGTGACACAGGGCATCAACACTGTTGTTGAACCAGGAGACAGCTACAGGAAAAAAGTGTGTTTTTTTTTAAACTATGAGTACACTGAAGAAACCAGACCGAATAATAATCAGACATATATGCATAATTACCTGTGACCTCAGTTACACTAATGATATATTGGAATCAGATTACTAAAGTAACTGAAAACTAATTTTTTCAGATGGAAGTGCTTCAAGCAAAGAGTAACATGGAATGGCAACTGAGACATCTGGACATGCTCAGATATACAAAGGTACAAAATACAAATATGACATTAGAAGAGAAAAACACCTCTTATTCACAGTATAATTGCACATGTAAATTCTCTAGTGAAATCTGTATGGTGCTTTATCACAATGTTAAAAATTTGATGGCAGAAGGAAATAAAATTAATTTGAAGAAATATTCCAGTTCTTCTTCTTATCTTTTCTATAACTCTGGTCTTTTCTATTAAGTATGTAGATTTTAATAATCTGAATCTTCCAATGAAACAACTTTAACACAGCCTGAATTATGTGCATCGATATTACTTCATATTTTCACACTAATTTCACACTAATTCACTTGTTAACATTTTTTGTTGTTGTTGCTGAAGGCTGATCATAGTAGAAAGGCAAATTAGATTATGACTTTTTAAGAAGAGAAGAAAAAAGGGAAATAACCTAATGGATCTCCTGGACTAAGCCTAAGCCTAAGCATGTCTGCCTGCACAGTGTGCCAATACTACTAAATCCATAGAAATCAGAAGCATTAAGAAAAAATTTAACACCCTCATAAAAGAAAAAGAGATTAAACTCTTCTCACCAGCTTCTTCCAGGGACTGTACGGGTGTGCTTTCTTCTCTATAACAGAAGAAAGTTATTCTGTGAGGGAAAGCTTTTCAACGGAACTCTTTAAAAATAGGTTAAAAGAGTAGAGAGGGCTAAAGCGTTTCTCTAGCAACCACAGTAATTCTTTGATCTTACTTCTTCGTGCCATTAACATCATGGATTTTATCTGAATAACAATAGCTTATGAGCCACAGGATACATATATAAGGTACGTTTAGATTACCAACTAAATGCATATTTTTGAAAAGCTTGTACAGCATGTGTGAAATAGGTTGAAGCAAGAAAATAAACAACTGTGCAATATAACAAGTATTCTCACTGTTTCTTTATTAGTTTAAAGGGACCTGGAGCTAATAACAATCTGCCTCTTACAGTTCAGAGTAAAGCTATTGATACACAGCTACTTACTTTGCATTGGCTTCTCTCGGGAAGTTGTTATGTACAGTACAGAATTAAATTTTTCACACTTAACACAGCATGTAAGTTAACAAACTTCTTCAAACACAGTGTATAAAGGAAGCAAAGAATCTCTAGAGTCTACAGTATTCATGGCTAAACTTGTTTTCTATGTTTTCCTATACATTTTTTTCTTTTCTTATACAAGTCTTCTCCAACATTGTCAGATCTGTATTCTTAAAGATGACAAATGGTCACAAAAAGTCTCAACTTAGACATGCCACAAAAATCAAATCATAACTGAATAATTGTCTGACTAGCATTAAACTTCTGTTCTTAATGAGGTTTGATTAAGAATATATGCACAGGAGAACACTATGTTAGTTTTTTTACTTGTTTGTGTCCTATAGAAGTAAAAGGATACCATGCAGAAATTGAAACCTGCCTGGCATTCTTTTCTCTTGATTAAAATTCAGCACATTAAACAGGTTAGATCTATGGCTACATGACATACCAAAACCATGACATCTTCCAATTTCAGATCACCAGTGTCTTGCAAAAGTTCATTTTGTATCAGCACTCTAGTTCAGTGCATTCTGAGCGTTAAAACTTCTGTTCCAGAGAGGCAGTAATGAACTGCTAGAAATGTACTATCAGACAACACACAGCTTCAGCTGAAACTTTTGAATTGTGGAATTAAATCAAAATAATGCTTTCAGTTTGGCAGCAGCATATCTGACCAAGACTAAAGGGATGCTAAAGTCAATAAAATTCTGTAAAATAATCTTCATGCACAGAATGGCACTTTTGAATGATCTAATGCAACACAGTGATAGACATGAATTGTAGTGGGTAGAATGATGGACTGAGCAAAGAAAAGATGCATTCACAATGAGAATTGAGGCAGACAAATTATTAATCAAAAGGCATCTTATGCAGTATAATTTTAATACTTAAAAAAGGTAATAACTTTAAAAGCCCTCTACTTCACATTTTAGATAAGAGCTCTCACTTCTGTAAATATTAATCAGTATCTCTAGAGCAAACTACTGAGTTGAAAGAAACACAAGTCAGTTGAACCGCTCTTCTGGGAGATGCTTGAGGGAGTGTAGTCAAATTTCTGCTTCACTGAGCTTACAAATCTTCAGGTGAGGATGTTACTGCTTCAGACTCTGTATTTTGCTTTGCCATGATCATTGATAACACATATGTGCTGAAAAGAATATAACACTGATTGCAACAGCATAGTTGATTACATTATTAATTATTAATGAATTGTTCAGAAATACTTTCGCTTGACAAATCTAGTGATCTTGTAATTACCCCTTCCTTTCCAGAGACTGGAATTGAATTCTGATTTCACTTTCTAGCTACAGCAAGTTTTTCCACTTGCAATTCCCAGCTTTGAGGTCCACCCCTGGGAGTACCACAGGAAGCAAAGGCAAGGCTTGCACCTTTTTTCCATCATTATCTCGCTGAGAAAAGGGGCAGGCAACATAGCAGTAGAGGTCCAAACCTGTCTGAACTGCAGCTGTGTTTCACTTTTTACTGCTGTCTCTGCACTTCCTGGGAATGGACCTGTGAATGAACCTGTGAAATCCTATGCTTACAGAAGTTGGAATTGTAGGAGAGGTATGACTTCTGCTCTTATGGGGAAGAGATGGGAAGGAACCGCTCATAGCGCTGAGCAGTGACTCCTTTGGGTTATTTGAGGTTTTGCAGGGAGTTCTACACTCACTGAAAGGATCCCAACCATGACAATAAGGCCCCAGGGAGGAGGCAAATTATGGAGTAATTAAGATACCCCAGAAAAAATAAAAGAGTGATTTTTAAAACTATTATTTTTTAAAGAAACTTACATTTAGATCTCTGAAGTGCTCGTTGTAGTCTAAGGCATAACCTACCACAAATAAATCTGGAATTTCAAATCCGTAATCTGTATTGAGACAAATAACAAACACCATCAATACAAGATCAGTGGCAATTATATAGACCTTAAATTCATGTGTTGGTTCTCCGACAAGATATATAGTCAGTTGAAGTTAGGTTACTTTTGACTCTGAGACATAAAGGTCAGCAGTAGCCCTATGCCTAGTTCCCTCCCACAGACTATTTGCGACAGGCATGTGAACACTCAGTGGAGGGTAGGAGAGTTGTGTACAATTATCAGTGGCACAACAGACATACTGTGGAAGGAAGCCAAAATCAGAGCAGAAAAATTCTGCCTACATGTGGAAGCTCCATTGGTATACGTGAGTGATGACAACTGTCTAGTACCACACTAATGACAAAAAAAAAGTACAATTTTAATTCAGAAGAAACTTTCAGAGATTTATATATTTTTTTCTGAGAATAGCAAAAACTATTTTGCCTATTATGCTACCAAAATATGTCAAATGCTTCCTAAATTAAAGCCCCAACCTTATGAAGACTCATGCACATGCTTAACAAAATAAATGCATGCAGTGTAGCTGAATCATAAAACTCACACACTTCAGACTAAGCACAAGCATGTATCTTTTTTGAGTGTGAAGGTCTGTGCAGTATCAGCACTATATAAAACAAGTTAGACTCTTTCCAAATTGTTCACCAAGTAACTAGAGAAAAACACAACCTTATGGACACAAAAATAGGTCAGCATAAAAAATTTTACAGGTATTCAAGTAAGGAATTTTTTTCAGTTGTTGAAATTGTGGGCAATAGACACTTTGGAGTCATAAATTCAAGTAAGGGAGCAAATGACACAGCACTATCAGTGATTTACAAGTGATCTCTAATGTTTTCTAAATATTCATCACAGTATGAATAAACAAGGATAAAACCTGTTTCATTTTACAAGTTATTATATAAAAATATTAAGCTAGCCTTCATGAAGTTATTTTATTGTATTTTTTATATGTTTAACATCAGTGAATTCAGTTGAATACATACTTTAATTTACTGGATTAAATTCTAAATGTTAAAAATACCACTATATAAAAAGTTGTACAACAAAATGTTTGTGTCACAGTTCAGATTATTGGGCTAAAACCACAGGGTCATGCACAACATTGAGTAACTTTTGCTTCATAGTTTCCCTCTCTCCCACATCTCAAATCAAGACCCTTCATGCTGTCTCCTGGTACTCACCTGCCTACTCTCCTTCTACTCTCCTCCCCAGCTCAGCTGACCAGAGCCTTCTTCAGTAGCAAATACTGGTCGATCTCTTCTAGATGGATCTATTATTTTCAGTATTTAGCCACATACCTGTTATTACATCATTTATTCTAATAAGTCTAAAATGACAATAGCTTGGTATAGCTCCATTTATGGCTTCATCATAGCACAGTACAAGTACCACTAATTCAGAGAAAAGTGGTGCTGGTGTGACACAAACAGAACAAGAGGAGGAAGTTTAAAAAGCCCAATTTATCTTTTGCTTTTGCGGGGGGGGGAGGATTTAGTTACAATATCATTGTTTATCCTTTAAACAATAATACTTTTCAAAGAATAATAAAAAGTGTGATTCTGTTATAAAAATGTAAAACTTGTGAATAACTAGGTCACAATGAAACACTTTTCATGTTCAGATGGAATCCTGCAGCTCCTCCAAAGAGATGCAATGAGGAAGGAAAAGGAAGAAATGGACTTTCTCTTCTATATAGTTTATCAGAGACAGAAGATAAAACACTTACCTTTCATGGATAAAATTAAACCCTTTGATAACTTCCCTATAAAGTTAGTACTCTGCAGAAAACACCAGACTATAAGGAGGCTTAGGCTTTCCAAACCACAATTATACAAATCCTTCCATTGCATCCCTTAGTTCCATTGACAACTGATATTTTACAATGCTTCTAGCAGTCCATAGAGTGATATGAAAGGCAAGTGGTAGAATAGTGGCAACTTCTTGTACTGTCACATAAGATTTTCACAACAACACTTACAATCTGGTCTGTACCCATCAGGCCGAGATGTTCTTTTCACCAACAAACTGTAATTAAAAACAAAATAAAACCCATGTAAATCGGCTATTTACCTGAGTAACATGCATAAAACCTATTCCCTTTATCAAAAAACTTCCAAGCCATGTGAATCACTGTTCTTATTCCGCTTCTCCTCCTGACAACCTCCTGATGGCAGGGAAGAGATGGGTGTGTTCCCCTTCAAAGTCCATCAGTGCCAGTCTTGAAATGGCTGAAGGGTCATTGCCACTGCAGAACAATACAAAAGCATTTCCTCTCCTTTCCTCCACCCTCCTCTTAGTGACTCAGGCAGCTCCTCTGCGGAGCTCCCCACGCACAGCAGCACCAAATTAAAGCAGGATCTCAGAATGGGAACCTCCACTGCAAAATAGATTGGGCTAGACTAATTAATTACTAAGTTTTGTGATCATTTTACTCACCTTGCCACTTTAATCATTTTTGGCTTGTATTTTTCTATATTATTAAGCAGAACCTTCATAGTCCTTCCAGTTCCAACAATATCCTTACAAAACATGAAAAATAGGATAAGTAAAAAACAAACGAAAGCTGAAAAGAGGAAATCTGGACAATGACTGAGCAGTTCCACCTTCTTATTTTGCAGCAATGATGTGTTTTTCCCAGCGTATTGTAAGCCACATCCAAAAAACATTATAAATGAGCTCACACTCTTTGAAGCAAGCACTTTCTACTCATAAATTAATCAGTTAAAGGACCATCCACTTCAAAAATAGCTATGTTTCTAGTACTTGGGACGTAACACAGGACTGCAGATGACTTTACTGGGCACAGGGAGGATGCAGGGATCAGACTTTTCATATTATGCTGAAGACTACAGCATGTCAACATCTCTCCGTGTCATGGCTAAATCTGCCCTACTTGTTGTTTTATTAGTCCAGTACAAATGAGTATTCTCCAGAGCTGCTGTGCCCAACCTGATCTGAATGAGATCAGTAGATACACGGGTACAAAACTGACCGTGACATGGAGAGCAGCTGTTGATCCTGAACTCTGTGGGTGTGAATTTTTCATTAGCAACACCTTGTCTCTGCTCCCCAGCTATCTAATAGCATTAACAAAATTTGCTGCAAACTTTTTTCATTTCTGTTACAGCAGTTAGCATTAGCAAATAGGGAGCTTCTAGCAGCTATTCAGGTAACCAGCCATCTCTGTGGCTGATGACTTTTTTTCTGTCCTTTGCTAAGAAAAGACATTCCAACATTTATACATTTCCTTCATTACACTGTCCAGCTTACTTCCCACACAAGCAGGCTGGGCCTGAAATGCCAGTCAGATCCTGATGTGCTCTCTAACCATCCTCGTTGCTTTTCCAACATTTTTAAAGGGAATCACCTTCACTAAGAGAGAATTTGCAGCACCAGTGAGGTGGCACATTCTTTTCCCCTACAGCTGAACACTTGGTTTACATCAGCAACATATCTGTGATGGGCCCTCTCCAGGGGACACTGCAGGATGCAATGCTAAAGAGCAGGAGTCACAGGGACTTGAGAGAATGACTGACATTCCCATCCCATGTGTAAACCACCTTGACATAAAGCATGTGCAGGGCTATGCTACTATTTCAAAGTCATGCAACTGAGAAGTGCAGGGCATCACTGAAGCTGATTCATTGTCCTTCAGGGAATAGAACAACTTGCAGAACAGGAGTTGATGAAACTGTAGAAAGAACAAATCAAATGATGCAGAAACAAAGACTCCTGGGTATCGCAAGGCAGATTACCAACTAGAGTGGCAGCAATGTAGTTTGATCCATCTAGCAACTGCAGAAGGATTGAGAGGTCATTAAGCAAATCAACCCCTCTCCCTCTTCACCACCTCCCCAGCTAAAGAAGTTTAAACACAGATGGGTTTTAGAAACAGAATACACAATCACAACTTGACTATGTGACTTTATCTAAGTACAATATGACATAAGCACCCAACTTACCTCCACAATTAGAACATTCTGAAAGAAACAAACAAAAAGGAATACAATTACACAATATTCACAAACTAAAAGAAATAAATGTTTGAACGAGTGAAATGAAGATAGATTGGTCCATGTGCATATGTACAACACAGTAGGACACAAGGAGTGTCCTGCTTCATTTTTGTGCTCTGAAAAAGAGCCAGCCCTAAGAGCAAGCCCTGCAGTCAGGAGCCATGACTTTATTTAGCTATGTCTAGATTATCCTCTTCGTGCAAGAACAGATGTAGCTTCAGAAAATAAAATTAGATGAAAGAAATCCAAATGAGATGAGCTTCACTTCATTCCAGTGTGTCTAGCCATGTACTACAGTGTACTCTCTAGTTCACTAAAATACTATTTCCAATGTTAATATGAGACTACAGCAATAATATTCTTACTCTGAAATAAATGCTTTTCTCCCACCCCCCAGAAACCTCACAGTAAAGGATTACAGGCCAAGTTGTACCATCCATTCTCATACTGTGAAGCACCCTCTTTCTCTTCAAATACTGCTGCTGAAATCAGTAGTATTACTTGAAGAGAAGGGGAGTGGTCCAGTCAAGGGCAGTGATGTCAAGCCTTATGACAGCAGGATCACACAGGCTGATCTTTTTGCTGAAATGATTCATTACTGTTCCAGGAATCACAGTATCTAAGGAGACTTCTGTTCTTCTACTAAAACCAATAATACGAAGTAATGTCCTTATTAGAAGATATAAAAATCTATTTATTAGTGGGCATTATCATATGCATGTTCAAAAGGATGGACTCTTACAATCTTGCATTAAGATCTACTTTCTGAGGTGAAACTTGCAAGAGGAAAGTTATTTCACAAATACCTATGTACTTATCTATCCCTGTATACATCTTATATGCATGTGCACGCTGTATGTCCCGCAAAACCTTGAGACAGATGGTCTTATATCCATGCAGTATTCACCACACTAGCTTACATTCCACTTCCTTTCTATCAGGCTTGCTGTCTTTGCTACATACATAATGTGGGGACTTCCTAACTTCCTTTTCCATCACAGAATCCCAAGGCTGAGATTTCTGAGGAAGACTCAAACACCATGGAGAAGGAGTATGTGAAGGGAGTGTGCTCATAAACCACACACCTTTGACAGTTTCATTAACTGGTATTTAAATCTTCTTTTAATCTTCAAAACAGAAATTATTAATATAGATTATCCACATTTATATTCATACTGCAGTTCCTCGTAACAATCACAGTGCTTGGTAGGGAGACATAGCATGCTTCGTGCATCAACCACTGCAGAAACATGTTACCACACACTGTATTATACCTGCATGCTTCTGAAATGGCAAAACACTTGGTAAAGGTGTGGAGGCAACTCCCGGTAGTAGTTCAGCAGATGTCAGCAATGGAGATATCACTCAAGAAAGCCACTAATTTAGACTGAGCTCTGGTGGAATGTGTATTAATCTTGGAGGGTGTCTCCTTTTTGGTGTTTTCATAACAGGTTTCACTGGTGGTTATCCTGCTTGGCACTCCTGACTTTCAACCTCTCAGCTGTTGACACAAACAACTCTGGATCTGAAAGACCTAGTCCTGTGGAGGTAAAAAGTCAAAGGTCTCTTAAAAACAAAAGTCCAAAGTTGCTCTGCCTCTAGAAATTTCTTCCTTCAAGAAAGAAAGGAAGTATATCAGTCCTCTAGATAAGATGAAGAGCCAAAACCGTGTTCAGGAGAAACTTATGACAGGTATGCAGAGACACATTTTCTTGAAGGAAGCCATTTCGATCCAAAAAGGGTTTGGCTCTCATCTGGCTTCCTGGATGAAGTCATAACTCAGAAAAACATTTCCAAAGATGAGCCGAGGACACCTGGGACTGATGCATAAGCAAATAACTTGATTCGGTCAGTGGACACCTTAAGATTATGTGCAGGAGTAATGGTTTAACCATCCCCCAGGGAACTTGCACAGCTGGTGATATATGTAAATATTTATGTGTATATATATACACGTATACACACATACATATATGATATAAAGAGAAGAGTTGACAAGAAAGAACCTCACCACACCTAAAGATGGAAATGAACTCCTGTAGTACCAGCAAAGAGTCCAGGATGTCCACTATGACCTGACATCAGCCTGACACCCTGACCCATTCTGCCAGTTTTGTGCATCTCTTGCTGCTCTTCATACCATTGACAAGAACTTTCCTCCCAAAGCAAAAGCACAGTTCTTGTAGTGACAAGACCTATCCAGCACCCACGGCATGAGATGGGACATACCAAAACCAACATGGCTGCAAAGTCCTGCATTAGCAGACTGTGTCAGGGCTGGTTGCTCCCTGAGTGAAGGGTAGCCATGAGCTGAGTACAATAACATAGCCAGCAGTGCAGGGGCCTCACCAGCCAGGGCCCAGCCCCACAGTGCCCCAGTGAGGCAAGTAGGCAGACTTGAGACTTGTTCAAACAAGAGTGCGTATCACCAGGTGAGTTCACGGTGAGGAGGCATATCTGAGGTCAAGCGGGATGTCAATCCACAGGTTGGGATCGGGTCCAGTGACAGTAACCATGATCAAACACAGCCCACTGATGTCCAGGCAGGTCCATCGTGACGAGACAGGTCCAAGGTTAAACTGGGAAGTCAGTCTGTGAGTTAGGGTCTGGATCAACATCTGTAGTAATGTACAGGCATGGCTGTAGCTGAGCTGAAGATTGGTATCCATACAGCAGGGCTCAGGCAGGGACTAAAAGCCCAGGGTTGAGCTGAAATGAGGCTCCTGTGCCCACAGGTGTGGGTAGGGCCCCCAGCTGACACAGGTCATGGCCATTAAGGCCTATTACTGCACACAGGGCATGACTGATGGAGAGAAAAGCATAGTCCTGAGACATTTCATTGATAGACAAATACATTTCTTTGCTACGACAGCTGCTTCAGCTATCCTATCATGAGCAGCAATAGGAATTCTCTTGCTTACTTGCAAGTAGAAATCATAAAATTAGACAGAATGAGGCAACAGCAGCCTCCCTGGCCATGGCACTGGGATTAAACCAATACGGAGGAGCAGACTTTACTAATTTGTGAGAAAAAAAACCTAGACATTATAGACATTAATAGAAAATGGGGCTGAGGAGACCATGAAAAGTCATCAAGACTATTCCATTGGCCCAAAGAATCAACTTAAACCTATCCCTCACAGATACCTGATCTACCTGTTCTTGAACATGATGAGGACTTCAGAACTTCCCCAGGCAATGTGTCTCAGTGCCTCATTATCTAAGAGCAAAAAACTACCTTAGAAAACTTCTGCTGCTATTTGACTTGAACTTGTTTTGCAGTGGACATAGAAAAAGCTTTATTTTCTTCTCTTTTTAACTTCTTTATATATTTGAAGATGGATGTATTTCCTCAGTTTCCTCTTCTTCAGATTAAACAACCCCTATTTATTAAAAATTTTCTCACAAGTTATATTTTCTAGGTTTCTGATCATTCTTTTGTTCTCCTCTAGAACCTGTCTGGTTGGTCAGAATCCTTCTCCAGTTGTGGTGCCCTAAACCAGAAAGAAGCCTTTTCCAGTATCAAGAAGAATAAAATAACCACTTTGTATGCTTTACAAATAATCCTCCTTTCTATATATTCCAGTACAACAGTTACATCTTTTATAAAGGCATGCTGTTGTCTCACGTGCAACTTGTGATCCACGTATTGTCTCCAGTTCAGAACTTTTGCTTAGTCAGTCCTTCCTCACTTGCATTTATGCAAAAGATTACTTCTATATAAACACAGAAGTTAGTATTCATCTTTATTGTCATTACATGTCAGTCTTTGAACCACATTCTTAAAATAATTTCTTAAGATCATAATTCTATCTTGTAGTATTTTTCCAGGTAGTATCTCTAGCATTAAATGCTAATTCTATCTTTTAAATCATGAATTAAATATCATATAGTCCCTGGAGAACATGCTTGAATGCATCAAGCCTGACAGTGAAGCATAATTAACTGTTTCTTGAGAACAGTTTTCAAACCAGTTATACAACCGTCTAATAGAAATTTAATCTTGTCTACATTTCCTTATCACAAATGACTCATATGAAGGAAAGAAGACTTAGATGGATCCAGACATGCCTGAAGGGTTTGTCTGGCCACAAGAGTGATAGTCACCTGCACATGACTTCAGCTGAAGTGTAAGATCTCATATTTATTGACTAACTTAAGAAGGAAGGATATTGGTGGACCCCGAAACTGTCTGACCAGCATTCTGTTATTCTTGCCTCTTCTCCTCAGAGTCAAGGCGTCCAACAGGAGATTTGGTCCTTTGAAAGTCCCTTTAATGAGACAGTTGTCTAGGTCAGGAAACATAGATTCTGTTTTGTATTATGCATATTCTCATTACTTCCAGAACATTGATGAGGATTTTCCATGCTATGGGGAAATCCTGTATCTAAGTACTTTGTAGTGGAAAAGCCACTACAAAATATTTAAATGTAAACACATTTTGTATATATAAATAAACAGGGATCCTGATCTTTGAGAGTGATACATTAATCCCTGTTTTGATTAGGCAGGGTTACTGTGACTAAAGTCACCATACTTAACTGAAGGCATTCAAAATGATTTGCCATCTTCTGGTACCAGAAACCATCTCCTACAAAATGATACGATGTGCTGAGAAACTGACTGTATTGCTGCCTAGCCCCCACCTTTCTCTTGTTGAAGCAGGTTACTGATAGAAGGGTTCCAGAAAAGGGACGGCATAGCAGAGTAGTAGAGGAACAAACTGCCAAGAAATGTTTTGATATACAGTATCCAAGACTAGATAGTGGTGATGTGTAACTAAACTGGTTGAAATAGATTAGCTTATCCTTGAGCAGATGGATAGGAGATAAAAGAAGAAAGCAATGGATACAACAAACTAGTACATTATCAGTAATGTCACCATCATCCTAAATGCACAGCTGGCTGCATCCAGCATGTCTTGCAAAGGTCACAGTTATGTGAAAGACCATATTCAGCTTCACCACAAAATCCACCTGTGAGCTGGTGGGCAGGAGACTGGTGAAACTCATCAGCGTACGGTGCTACGGCAGTAACTGATAGCTAGAAAATGATAGCAAGCTAAAGGATGCTGAAGAAAAGATCTTTTTTCAAGTATGTGTGTTTGAAGCTCCTGTACCACGTAGATCAAGACTGTTTTGTCCTTTCAGATATATCTGAGGTAATTGCAGAGGAGGAAACCACATAAAAGTAATCCGGTCTTCTGGCATGCATTTAATATTTTCTGTCTATTTTTGGAGCTTGGAGAACAGGAAATAGGAATATTTACTGACATGTTGACTAGAATGAAGATAGCTTAACTTCTGAGTAGACCCATCTTTACCAATACAATCTGTGAAGTACATCCAGAAATCTGATAAAGGTGCTAATATATCTTACAGTAAGACACAGAAAACAGTCAGTTTTTTTAAATATGTCCTGGAAAGATTTCTTATATAGTCCAAATAAAGAAGGGGCAGTGGCTCAACTCTCAGAGTTTGAAACACTCTTCTACTGAGTCGTTGCAAGAGAATCAGCAGTTTTCATTGCTGATGGATCAGAGGGATGGTTGGGAGCTGATAGATATGGATGACTCTGATTCATCCTGTGCTTACAGCTGTTTCTACCAGATAGCTGGCAGGAAGTAGGCTGGTGCAATATAGAATCATAGAAAGTCTCAAGTTGGAAGGGGCCCATAAGGATCATCGAGTCCAATTCTCTGCTCCTAGCAGGACGACCTAAAACTAAACCATACGACTAAGAGCGTCATCCCGATGCTCCTTGAACTCTGACAGGCTTGGTGCCATGACCACTTCCCTGGGGAGCCTGTTCCAGTGACCAACCACCCTCTCAGTGAAGAACCTTTTCCTAATGTCCAATCTGAACTTCCCCTGATGCAGCTTCATTCCATTTCCTTGTGTCCTATCACTGGTCTCCAGAGAGAGGAGACCAGTGCCTCCCCCACCGCTGTCCCGCCTGAGGAAGTTGTAGACTGTGACGAGGTCACCCCTCAGCCTTCTCTCTTCTCCACGCTGAACAAACCAAGTGACCTCAGTCCCTCCTCCTAAGTCCTGCCCTCAAGACCTTTCACCACCTTGGTCGCCCTCCTCTGGACACACTCTAATAGTTTGATGTCCTTCTTGCATTGAGGTGCCCAAAACTGCACTCAGTACATGCCGGTGCAGTGTAGGGTGGGACAATCAGCTCCCTCGACCAGCTAGCTATGCTGTGCTTGATGCACCCCAGGACACGGTTGGCCCTTTTGGCTGCCAGGGCACACTGTTGACTCATATTTAACTTGCCATCAACCCAAACACCCAAATGTCTTTCCACGGGGCTGTTCTCCAGCCTCTCATCCCCCAATTTGTACGTATAACCAGGACTACCCTGTCCCAGGTGGAGAATCCAGCACTTGCTCTTGTTAAATTTCATACAGTTGGCGATTGCCCATCTCTCTAGCCTATCCAGATCTATCTGTAAGGCCTCTCTACCCTCAAGAGAGTCCACAGCTCGTCCTGGTTTAGTGTCATTGGCAAACTTACTTAGGCACATTCAATTCCTGTGTCCAGATCATTTATAAAAATGTTAAAGAGCACTGGCCCTAAAATTGTACTCTGTTTTTAAATGCAAAGGGGTGCTGTGAAGTTTAAAATTCTCCAGTTATGAGTGATCAGGGTGCACGCAACTTGTGACTCTGCACATGGATATTTGCACTGAGCAGATATATTATTTGTGGTGTGAACTGGATCTACTCAAAAATAAAATTTTTGTTTTCATATCCTCTTTTAGACAGTAGTAGAAATGGTTCATAGCAGCATGTCTTGGGACATCTGCAAAAAGCAATAGGTTTTTGACAATATTGGTACTATGTAAAATGAAGAAGAAATGCTTTCTGATCCCTGCATTCCATGTGAATTTGTCTCTCATGTTAAAGAGACATATTTTGACTTTTATAATAAATTTCAATGTATCTGTGAATTTTAAAAATTTTAATAATGGACTGGAAACCTGCAAAAATTGAAAATCTGTAGTTTACTGCTTTTCAAAGCCTCATGAGCTTATACACAGCAAGAAAGTAAATTGTTATTATAATACACGTAAGAAAAATCCTGACTTGTTACAAGCTGAAAAATACTCCAGCACTGAGTCAATATGTTTCTATTGTTTACCTTCCTACAGGTCAGTAATAAATCGAACAATGTCAGCCAACAAGACCAAGCAGAGTCATGACATCATGTATGCCTCCTGCCTGACAGTAGTAAGTGCTATGGAAACTATTTTTCACCTTACTGGAAAAGAATAATAATTTTTTCTAGATTTTGATTTCATGTTCCATTTAGAAGACTGATTTCAAAGGAAAAATTGCTATGTTTTGAAATTAGCACTGAATAAGAATTTGAGGGAAAGTGTCTTTGAATTCACATAAAATGTAAAATTTTAACAAGGTACAATGCTAAGTTGCAGATTTAGAAAGGGGGAGTATTTTCTGGAAAGCAGAAACTCTACTTAAGTAATCAAATAAACAACTTACTTAACGCAATACTACAGCTAAGAGGACAAATACAGCCCTTGCTTTTATAGCAAGAAAATCAGATATGCAAAGAGGGTATTTTCTCCTTAAATGTTTAATCATAAAATCAGTAGAATAACTTGCACACATCTTTTTTCCAAAAAGCTGTTAAAAAAGAAAACAAAACAGAAAGAACTTAAGACTGAGAAAAGAAGAATGATTTGAGACCTGGAAAAAACACCTTACAGTGAAGTAAGGTTTGTAGCATGAAGTAATAGCTTTTATTTAATTAACAGCCCAGTTCCCAGTGGGAGAACATTTTTCACAAAAGAACTTTGACCTTTCAGCCCAAAACCTCAAAGAGACCACAAAATACCCTCAACAGCTGAGCCTGGGAACAAAAATTCAGAACTGCTGTATGCACTAAAAATCATGGACTCAGTAAAATACTGGCTTTACAGCACATTATAATCTTCCACTGCAGCTGACCTCTAACTCATTTATCAGTGTTCCACAGCTGATAATTTGCTCTCTTATTTTAGCTCAGAGGAATTCTTAACATTTTTATCTCCCCTTTGGTCATAGGGCAGGTGATCATGTAGGGCAATCACTTTTTTCTCCCAAATTGTCTGATTACCACATTAGGTTAAAATCAAGAGTTTCTTTCAATGTGTACTCAGCTTGAAGCTTGCTGATTCTTTTCAGACCAACCGAAGGATCTGCATGCTTGAAATTTTATTTCTTCCAATTGTATCAATTGCCTAGTATTCATTTCCTGTTACTAATTCTACCTTCAAACCTTGTCTCATTTATATCCTACAGTATGCCAGTACTTTACAGCAGGCTCCCAAGGTATTAGTTTATCTAAAAGAAGCTCAAATAATGACTCGATGGTAGGCAAATATGCAACCATATGGCAATATAAATTTGATAATGATAAGCCGCTCAATCTAGTAGGCAAAGGTATTAAAAAATGCAATAGCAAAAGGCAAGAAGCTATCCAAATTCAGAAGAGAAAATTAGGTTCACCATTTTAGCAGTGATGACAGTTGACTGTTGGTAAAACATGCCTGAAGTATGGAGGCTTCTCCATCAAGTCTTTAAATCAAAATAGCTCAAAAGAGAAACGGTAGGCACAGTGAAGAAATTATCATTTGGATAAGAAGTTCAGTTAAGAATGTAATGGTGCTTTTGGACCTTAAAATATAGGAATCTCTAAACAAAGCTCTGTTTGTGATCAGGCCAAAAAACTACACTTAAAAAAAAACAAACAAAAAACCCCCACAAAACAACAAAACCCCGAAACCTTAATGTGGCAAGATTTGCAGAAATTTTTAAGGAAGCAATTAAAAAAGGCAGATTTACCTAAGTCTTGTAAAGCTCATTGAAGGTAAGCAGGTAGCAAGCTTAAAAGAAAGACCTTTTTCACGTTACTTAAGTATGAAATGCCTTGCTATAGGATCTTGTGGGACTAGAGCCATAACTGGAGTTACAGAGAGATGACACAGGCATGGATAACAGTTCTAACACTGGATGTATTCAGAATGATAGTCCAGAAGTAACTTGGATTTTGGAAGTCTCTGTTCTTGCTGTGTTTCATATAACCTTTCCCTAATAAAATTCCGGTTATCTGCTGCTGAAGACATGATACAAGCCTAGATTGACCTTTCATCCTATTTAGTATGGTCATAATGGTGGTCTTAAAGTGGAGAAAATACATGGAAATTGGGAATGATGGAAATACTTTTATCTTCAAGTCCCCATTGGTGTCCTGAGTTCCTTCCTCTCTCCTTCTTGGACAGAACTATTCTTAAACTATTTGGGGATACATCCAACGTATTATTAGCTATACCAGCTTGTAAAGTATGCATGAATACACAATTGCTGGAAAACATGAGTTCTTTTATACATCCAGTTCCACAGATGAAGGCATATTTGTAAAAAATAAAGGACTAAAAAAAGATACAGTCCCTTTTTACCTATCTCTATTTCTTTTTTTGAGGGGGAGATGGAAGGCTACAAATAGTGTATTTTCATTCCCTTTAGTTCAATTTCCATTCAGAAGCCTGCATTTTCAGTTAGATTATTTCTAAAGACACCTTCTTACCATGAAGGTACTCTGTATCTTCAGAAATACATAAATTGATAATGTGACTCTTCAAACTGAATTGTTAATGGATTATCAGCTTACTAATCACACCTGCAGCACTTGCATTTGGGGAACTTCAAGTACCACTGGTTAAACAGAACATTTTATGACAACTTAAGTTAGGCTTGAAGAAGCAGTGCCATAGGGCTGAAGAATCATCAGCAAACAAAGGTTAAACAATAATGCATAGAGTTTCAGTTGAAGAGGTCCAAAGGAAGCTACAAAGACTGCTGTTAGAAAAGAAATTATTTTATGGTATGCACAGGAATGAAATCCACATATACTAACATTTCATCAAGATGTTAGAAAATAGTATGAAAGACTTTTGAGAAATTAGACATCTAAGCAGGAGCTTTCTACAGAATTCTAGAAAAGCTCATGAATGTCTGATTTTAATCTTTTCTGCTGGGCACATCAACATCTTATGGCATTCCTGAAAGGACAGATATAATATCTCAAAAACATTGTATTTTAGTCACTCAGTTTGGTCAGTGTCAGCTGCTGATGGGAGCAAATTGGTTAGTACGTTAAGAGTCTGTGTATACAGACTCCAGCTACTTAAAAGTCTGTAAAGCTAGTTCAGTATCTCCAAGAATTAACAGAGTGGGGGACATAATGGAGGGCATGATGATATGCTCTCAGTGATGTTTTGTTCTTAGAGAGCATTCTGTTGAATGCTGTACATGCACATGTTCTGCTTGCAGCCATCTTTACAGCATGCTTCTGTTGTGCATAAGAAGTAGAGCAAATTACCATAATCAAACTAAAGATAATGCAGGAATGGATCACTCTCTCCATTCTCTTAATTGAAGGAAAAAAATATAATTTTCTGATCATCTGGAATTGGAAGAGGATTTTCTGAACACAGGCGAAATCAACAGAATTATTTGAGGTAGACAGCAGGTGAGCAGAGCCCATGTGAAAAATGGGATAGGAAGGCTGGGAGGTTTTCTTTGTACTTTCCTTCCTCCAGAACAACAACAAAAAAAGAAAATAATGATGAACAGTAGAACAGATTACCTAAGAAGGAAGTGCAAAGAAAGGTGACTGACTTTGGGGAAGAAAAAAAATAATGTCTTTTGCTGTGGAAAAAGCAGTTACAGATGGCAACTGTCAGAAGAGTAAACAGTACAAAATCAATCTAATTAAGAAAAAATGCTGAACAACAAAAGTGGCTAAAGATGGCAGCTAAGTAGAAGTATGGAAGATGTGGGGAATGCTTCAAGACACACAAAATCAACCTTTGAAAAGATGAAAAAGGCAAGGCTGCACGTCTGATAGGAATACGGTAAGATGTAGTGATGAGTGGGGGACATGACTATTGCAGAAGTATATAGTGGATTTTGTATACCTTTACCATCACATAAATAGTCTTTCATGTACATAATGTTCTAAAGAGAATGCCATTATTTTTCTTCTGCAAATTTATGGGCATTATTCCAGACAGGAATGCATATAGGGAGAGAAAGCACATTAGTCAAGGCAGTGAATACTGAAGGAGAAAAAGATAGTAAGTACACACCCAACAGAATTCTGAGAAACAAACTTGGAACGGTGAAGGAGAGGATAATATGTATTTTAAATCTAGAGAATAAAACTTTGTGTTACACAGCTGCCACATGTATGGTTTATTAAATACTGATATGCTAACATATTCAGGAGAATGCTAGAGCAACAGCCCTTAGAACCTATGACATGCAGAGAAAATGGTTCAGTAAAATAAGAGAAAAAATGAGAGACATTCCCATAAGACAAGTGGGGCAAGAAAATGGTAGACAGTGGATACATTGATTTAGGTGAGACATATAAAGGAAGTTTTGGAGATTTTATAGCACAAATCCTGCCAGAAGGAAGTGGGTGCTGCATGGTGGATATCTTCCTGTGAGTGAAACTTCTTTTTGATATGAGCTGCTCAGTCATTTTATGAGAGCATCAGAGTAGTGATGGAGCACTCAAACTAACACAATGAAGTGCAGAGAGAATATAAGACATTCACTTTCTTTTTTTCTTGATTGCTAGTTATTACCTTCTACCCTTCTCCAAAAATGCAAAAACCACTGGCTGTCAACAAGATGTACTTAATATGAAGAAGGGAAACAGTCTTTCATAAAGAACATAAGCATTGACCCATATTACAGACAGATGGAATATCAGAAATTCACTTGCTCCATAATTGTATCATACTAACTACATAACTACTTTGTTTTAATTAGAAGTTCTTATTAACCTAACAAATAAGAAGGATTAATTTTGTTCACGTTCTATGTTATGTAGGAATAGTGATAATGATAAAAATATATGGATCTAATTTTGACATCAAATACATCATACAACTGTAATAAGTATTTAATTGCAAAATTATACAAACTCTAACTTGTCTCATTTGCAAGGAGACACGTCAAAGTGGTATAGGAGCTTTTTTGAAAGGTTACAGGACATATTACGTATGGAATGATATATATAAAGATTGCTATGAGACTTTGGACTATGTAACCAGCTCCAAAGCTCTTGGGACAAAATATAAACACATACAAGTATAAGAGGTAAATGGCAGTGATAACTCACAACTCTGGTACAAATGAATCTACTGAACTTTCTAGACGTTTTAAAATTTACTTTGTATAAATGCCACAAATACTTTAAAATATGTTACAAATTTTTACAATATTATATGGTATGATTACACTATTAATACTAAACAGGGCTATATTATTTGTTCTCTCTCCTCATCTACATAAATTTTCATAGCCATCTTGCTTTGAAACAGTGCCTTTAGTTTTCTGGACAGTTATTAATTATCTCCCCATTTTCAAAATGTATTCCTCTTTACAGATGTTAATGATATTTTTTACCCAAATGAGCATTTCAGCTTTAAAGTAATTGAAAACTAAGCAGCTACTTAACTATGAAATCAGCTACTGAGAAATTTTACGTTCACCACTTACATCATTAAGGAAGAGAGTTTGAAATTATTCTTTTTCTGCATAGAAATGAATAGTTACAAAGCATTACAGTCTTTATATCAGGAGTCATTCTTCAAGTACCTTTATTAATGATTCATGCCATGGAACTCTTCATTCTTGCCTCTGTGACTTTCTTCACAGAAGAATTTCAAATTGTGAATGATTTTCTTCAGGTAACAGTCTAAGTCTGTATGCCAACTCTGCTCTCTCTAATATTTCTCTTTTTCATGGTTTGGGTCATTATACATTCTTCCCAGGCTTATAATATTTTTATGAACAAAAGCATATTGTAGAGAAGTACAGAGGAGATATTACTCCTTCTGAAGGGCTATTATCCTTAACAGCCTCTTTTTAATTAGCTTGTAAAATGTTTTGCTTTCTTTAAGCTTCCTCAGAAAAAAATACTGTTATAGAACAGCATGTTCAATAATATACTTAGTAATTTTTTTTTTCCAATAATAGGTAACACATGGAGATGATTGAGTTGTTCACTAAGATTATAGGCTAGCTGAGGTTCCAGGTATTATTACTTAATGAAGAGAACTTTAAGATCAAAATCTTAGAATCATTTCTCTGCAGGTTTCAAAACTGCTTATGTTACTGATGCTTTTGAACTTTACAGAAACTTAATAGAACTTTACATTCTGAGCCCACGCTAGCACTTTTGAAAACACCTTCCATGGTCATTAAGTTAATGGGACTTAACCTGGCATATTAGTTTTTCAATATAATTACAATCTTTTCTTCATAAGTACTCCAAGCAGGCAGAAGCACCCAGCTTACTTAAAAGCAGGGAAGTTGAATTCTATCAGTAAGTCTTCCACTAATTCACTCAGTGACTTAGAATGGTTACTAAAGCCAGAAGTTTTAAAAGATAGCAGCTAAACTAAGGTACTAAAAAACACTTCAAGGGAAGATTTACATTGACTGTAGGAGGCTCTGAATCAGTCTGCAAATGGCTGATTAGTAAAATGTGCTGAATACTTGCACTAATTGCTTAAGTCAATAACAGATGGAGGAGTTGGCATCCGTGGACATCAGGCCACCCCTTCATATATCCAACTTTAGATGTGTAAGTATGAACATTTGAGCTCAAGCTTTGCATCCTAGCTTTTCAATCAGTAAAATAAGTATTAAGGAAACCCCATTCTCAGGTGTTATAGTGGAAATGCTATTTAATTATTCATACATCAGTTGTGTCACAGACAACCACACATACAAACAACTGCTGAATATGACCTGTCAGCAACTCTGCTCCCCTGGCAGTCCCAGCCCTCCCTTCCTGCTGCTCTTCAGCATCTCCACACCCAGCTTCCAGCACTGGGCTCCCTTCCTCATCAGCAACCACCTTCATTCCCAAGATCCCAGCCTCCTTACCCAGCAATCTTAAACTATGACGCTGTGCAGTCTTCCCACCAAGCATCTCCTGGCCTCCCAACAGCCAAATTTTATGTCCTGTTCCATACCTGGGAACAGGAGGGCAGTGCCAATGAGGAAAAGGTCACTTTGGCAAAAGGATTTTCGGCATAAGAAAACAATTGATTTCACTTTTGGAAAGAGCAGAACTACTTGGGGTGAAATTTTCCTTCTCCCTCTTACACATGTGGACACACAACAAATACACAGAAGTCCTGTGAAAGAAAATAATGTTTTGCCCCAGTGAATACAAATGGTACTAGAAAGATTATGTCTGGAAAATATATTATCGGGATTGGAAGATGGGGAAAGGGAGCTGGGCCTGGAAGCTTAGAAACTCTTTGGACTATCTGGGAAAGAGAAGTGTTAGGTAAGATGAATAGGTGCACTGCCAGTTCTGCCTGTAAGGTAGAGAAACATGCAAAATCATCACAGAAAAGCAGGTAGCTCCAGTGTTTGAATATTAGAAAGTAGGAAATGAATTAATATTTCCCAAGAACATGATTAACGCTTTAGTGATAATTTGGAAACAAACACCCAGCAGGAGTATTTAGAAGTGCAAATTGAGGACATACATATCACTAAAATATTCTAACACCACTTTTTAAATTTAAGTTCTAGTTGCATCAAAGCCTATTTAATATTAATGAAATATTTAAAGTTAAGTTTTTCTCTTCGTTTTCTTGTGTGCTTCAGTGCAACAAAACAAATGAGTTTGCTAGTGCTACATTTGAGTGCTTTGAAGAAACTGATATTATTTAGTGCCAGCTAGTAAAAGAGTAATTGCACATACAGTACAAATAACAAGATAAGTATTATGTTGCCTTAATGCATAAGTTAAGAATCCATTTCTGACCATTTTCCACATAGACCGTTTGCCTAATGAAATAAGCCTTCCTTCCTCTTCAAAGTACTGCTTTGTATTACCATGGTTGGATGAAAATAGCCTTTTCACTGACTCAGATCACTCTCATTACCACAGCGTGCAAGCATAGTGCAAAGCAAATTCAGTCATACAGCCAGCCTGATGTTGAAATAAAAAAACTCCCATTCAATTATCTGAGTGAAAGGCTCTACAACTGAACTTTGTGCAGTAGGCAAAATTGTATTAAACTCCTCACATGCTGAATTCAACATGGACACTCAACATGCAGTTTGCCTGCATGTACCCATTGAAGGCAGAAAAAACAAGGCTCCAAGACATAAACAAGCTCAGGGGAAGCATTCCAGCACAAATTTTGCCCACAATGTCACCGATAGTACATATTCAACTATTGGGAAATCCCTACACTAGGACGGAGGGGCTACATTCTGACCTTTTTGGGCATCTGCAATCTGAAAGCAATGGCATTACAGCAATTTAATAGAAATTAATAAATTCCTTTGATTCCAGTATTAGTATCTGACAGTCCATGTGCAAAATTACACAGCTTTTATCAAGTGTTTTTAGTGGATGTATTTTCTTTCTTAAATTTAAAATTAACAAACCTTCCCAGTCAGCTTTGAAAGATCATCTCCTCCCATTATCTGCATATCTTGCATAGACTGATCATTCTGAAAGAAGAGGGACAAATTTTGAAATTGGATATAGCTGTATAAAATAAAAGTATAAACATGTTAACTTTTTTTGGATCTTTCACAGTCTTGGTTACCAATATTTTCTAATGCTTGTTAGTATTGGTGTATGACAAAACCATACTCTCACTTGTTCCTGTGGCTTCTATCATCTCCTGGTCGTATTTAAGCTAACATCATCTTTCTTTATGAAATAAGTAATATTCCCTTGCTTGCTATTTCTTAATATGACAAGTGTTGAGTAACGTATTTGTCCCTTTCACAACAGGAGGACACGAGCATCTCAACACTTGACCAAACACCTGTAAGCACATTCTTTTTTTGGAACAGTCTTTAGAAACACAGGCAAAATGTGCTTACATCTGTCACTCACACACAGAAGTCAGCTATCTTTGAAGAAATTCACTCAGTATTTTTTTCAGGGGAAAAAAGTTTTGCAAAAATTATCACTTGTTATTAATTATCACTTATCAAGAATAGTTTCAGTGCACCATACAGTTTCAAGAGTTTTGGGTTTGCTTTTTCAACTAACTCAAAGATAAAATCCTTGAGGTCAATTTTGTAAAATAAAATACTGCCAATCAGGCCAAACTAAACACAACAGAATAGTATGCTTTGATTTTCCTATTAGAAAAGGTATTTTTTCAAAAAAGTCAGCAAAGCTTCTTTTTTTGATAAATTTGTTTGTTTACAGACATTTATAGTTGAAATTCGTTCTGAAGGAGAATTCTCAACCAGTTCTAGTTCAAAGTCATTATCAGCAGCATGCAAAGTTAAGATCACATAAGGGAAACATACAGAAGCCATACTTTTAAGGGAAGACAAAAGAGGCCTTAAAGAAGGTAGCAAATTAAAAAACATATAGTCATGGCCAGGCCATATCAACTTTACAGAGAAAGCAAGAGCAAAACTAAGTACAGTTAATGTGGGTTTTTTGCCAAATTGGTGCATGTGCTAAGCTAATCTCCCTACCCATAGGAAGACACTGTTAGTCCAATTTTAATAATAGCTGCAGTACCACAATGTGACACTATAGTTTACTAGTAACATCACAAAGCTTTATCATTACAAACAACTGACAAAAATGCAATACTTGAATACTTTGCTCTTATTTCATAAATCCAGTGCTCTGAAGTCAAATGTTTCTCCACGAATAAATAATGGGACAGCAGGACTTACAAGGTAGGTGAGGATATACTGGGCTAAGGGGTTTATAGCTCTTCTTCCCCTCAAAAAGCAGCACTAGCAGAGGTAGCACGCACGCACTTGCCATGCGGCACAGTTACAGCTGCACGCCTGTGCAGATGGGAACTGCATCTGCCCACGCTCACAGCCCAGGTGGCAGAAGTCCAGGGACTTCCAAGGCACCTTCGCAGTCACTTGATCACAAGCAATCTGACAACCCCAGGAACTATTCGTGGTCCCCATGGGAATGGATTGTCTAAATTAATACAGCCTTCCTGAGAAACTGTGAGTAAGGTTGCAGAATTGCCCAGATGACAATTCCTCCAGGTTTGCATCCTGCCGACCCACGAAAAGGTTCCCATTTTACTCAGACTCCACTCCCCCCAAAACTCTCACGCCACAGCTTTGTAAGATGTCCTTAGCAGTCATTGCCTTAAAAGACAGTTTTTAGACCTGCCTTCACTTTTTCTGCACCAGATCTAGGAGCTTTAGATCCTTTTCATGCTGCTCTGATTCGTTTCCTGGGAAACAGAGCTAAAGCAGGAACAAAGGTTACATCCCATATGTTTTCTAATATAAATTTCAACATTTATCTTATTTTTGCAAAGAGAAAGAAAAAAATGAAGCAACTGATTTCCTCAGAAGATTATTTTAAAACTAAATAAAAAGTGGAGGTAAAGAAGATTTTAAGTCCAGGCTTAAAAGCATAAGCCTTTTGTTGTAGAGCAAGACAGATCACTCTTCAAAAGTCAGGGACATATTCAGGTCAAAACGATTTTAAGACTATATAAAAAGCAGACAGTTTCTAATATTGGCATGTGTAACCAAGGCACTAACAAAATATTTTTTCATTTCCAAATGAGAAAGTCTGGAATTTCATTAACAACCAACACACAAGAATTACTGAAAAGGCAGTTTGCCATTAGTTGCTAGTCAAAAAAGAGAGGGGAAAAAAGATAACAGTGAGGTACAATGATTAATGAATTTATTTTTAACTAAAAAAAAAATCTCTTTCAGCAGTCTTCACAGCAGCACTGTTTCCTTTGCATTTGGTATTTCTGGCTACAGCTGAAAGGAAGATGCTGAAATGGCATCTTCATTGCTGGCAAGCAGTTAAGAAAACACAAAAGCCATTGAGAGCCGGGGGATCACAGCATCCCGTTAATCTGCGTATTCACACATTAGCTGTTGTGACACAACTGCACACAATTATGAAAATCCTCATCTTCTGACTGGAGAATGATTGCTGTCAGAGGACAGGGCTGAGTATTCGCTGTCCCTAAAAACCACATAGAAAAATGCAGCTCAGAACCCTCCAGACAAGGTGCTTTAAAGAATTTTAAAGAAATTACTTGTATCACGCAGTAGGGCAATTCTCTTGCAAAAAAAATTTCAGATCATTGATTTCAATGCCATTTATACATGTCTTTACATTCATCAATTAACTCATATTGTAAAATACATACCTGCCAACAGCAAGACTCAATACTATGACGTCACATTACCATAATCATAATGTTCATATAGATAATGTGCACACTATGGTTGCCATAGGAACCTCTCAATGCTTTTTTCTGAGTTCTCAGTTTATAGTCTCAAAATAACAGTGCACTAAATGTTAAGTATAAAGTACAATAAGTGTCAGGAAAGAAAAAACATCTGTTTCATTCAGTACAAATACTGTCAATTCAGTTTAATTTTCATGGTCTCAAGTCATTCAAGAGCTTCTTTTTTCCTTCGGGAGTTGTGCCATACGTTGACAAAACTGATATGATTGAGTCTCTAGGACTTCTTATAAATGCAGAGACATGAACTAAAGGTTCACTTCCCGTCACCCAAAGTTCTTCATACTTGCTTTCTAACATCCCTAAACCCTATCAACAAAAGTTTTGCTGTTAAATGCTTGACACTAAATATAATGTCCCAGATAGAGACATATCTAAGTCATGCTATGTTTTGGTTATCACAGCACAAAATTTATTGCAGCTGTTTCTAACAAGACATGATGCATTCTGTTGCACCCCTACACCTCATCCCAAGCTATATTTAATACTGTGTTTCTGATTTTTTTTCATGTTTAATAAATCTGCATTTTCCAGGATAAATCTTAATTTCTTTGTTTTTACTTGCTGTGTTGTGCTTTTTCACCTGTACATCTTTGTTTTATAATTCTGTTTCATTCAGATCTTGTCAATATACATCTTCAGACCCTATGAATACTTGGTGAATGAAAGCAATAACGTTGTTATTTCCACCTCCATTTTTCACGGCATGCAAGATAAAACTTTGACTTTCTATGTTGATTGGAAGTATAGATATTTAAATTCCGTCTATACTAAGTCATGTCTTTTGAACTGGGTGGGGCACAGAATTATTACATCTCTTTTACATCTCCTGAGATCAACACTTGGACATAGTTCAAGTTACAAGTGAAATGAGTTGGGTGGTCTCAGGAAAATTCATTAAAAACAGCATTGCTCATCTGAAAATTGCACCAAACTGTGAACATCTGTTACTCTTCTAAAGAAACAGAATCTGGAGTACATTAATACTGGGCTCAGTGAAACAAAGATTCTTTAATCATGGCAAAAAAGTAGCTCTAACATAACAGTTTAAATGCATAACTGAATTATGAAATATGGACACCAGGTCATTATCACACATCTAGTTACCATAGTCTGCAGAGTTCATATGGAATTTCTTTGAAAGAAATGTGATTACCTTTTTCTCCCAAAATTCATCAGGGAAACTGTTAACAAAGGATGTGACCATCAGGCCTGTTCTACTTTGCTTTCTGCCACTTGGGTGATACAGCAGATCCACCAACCTGAGGATTCCCTTGAGAACAATGCTCTTACTTCACACCATCATCCCATCTCCTACAACTGGGTTTTCCAGGAAGGTTTGACTTTCAGTTGTCCCTCGGAACCTCAAGCTGCTGAATATAGAGCATCTCTAAGGCTTCCCTTACCCTTCCCTAATCAGTAAGTGAAATGGTTAGGACAGAATTACTGCCTGTAAGGTTTCTCACTTATACCCACAACTGGCAGAGTTTGAAAAGCAGGAGTCAAGCACCACTCAACCGATAGGTTCAGTGCGACATGTCCACTAAAGCAGAATGGAGTTCAGTCTTCACATTCACTTCAGCCTCACCTTTTTATTTTCCATTAAGACTGTCATTAACTGCAAGTGGTCTATGCTGCTTCTGTTCTCACAGGGTGACCCGTGACCTTGAAATGTCTTCATTAAAGACAGGATTACTCTGTTCCTAATTTAGGTATCTGAAGGTTAAGACATCTAAATCTATGCATCCTGGGCTTCCTTCATAATCAATGGAGAAAACAAGATTGATTACATAAATAATCTATTTCACCATATGGGAAATCTATAGCAAATAACTTAGACCTAGACATCTAACTGTGAGAAATCTGAAGTTAGGTGAGATGAATCCCAGCTTAAGAGATGAGATCAATTATTTTCTTCCTAAAAACCTCGGTGAGCACTGGGAACATGGTGGATGGCATTAAAGCCAAAGGGGAAAAGACATTTACCAAGTTAATGAAGGATGAGGATCTGAACAAAATTCTTGGTAGTTCATACAGTCAAGCTGAGACTTTGAAACATCACATGGACACAACTGACATATGACATGGATATATGTTTTCAGAGACATGGCTACAATGCACTGCTGCAACAGAAATTGAAAATGACAGAAAACCAATGCAGAACTGTAAACTCTCACATACAAAGTAACACATATTATAGATACAGTTAAGAAAAAGTAATGCTCAGATGAAAACAGAGCAGATATGACAAGAAATTACTTTCCAGTTAATATCTTTCAAAAAATGAAACCACAGAAGCAACGTCTCTCACACACCTTTGAAATACAAATTAATTCTATGTGATTTAGCTGCAGCAAACTGATTCATAATATAATCAAGCTTTCTGCACTTAAAAAATCGCATTGCAGAAATTAATTGCAGGTATTGACAGAGTTTAGATAGATTTATCTGCAATTATAAAGACTTGTGTTTTGAAATTATATACTACTCAATAATTATGATACCTTTTGCTACATGACCATGGTCTACCATCTCAGTCATGAACATAATAATTAAAATGAAAATTTTGACATTCCAGTTTGGATGCTGACACCCTAGTATGAAACTTCATTGCTTTGCAGCCTGCCTCCTGAGAAGTACTTCAATATATGAATATGTTGGTCGGGGAAGTGTCAGCCTGGCATCTACATCATCTGTTAACCTATTTTGACTACTAGGTAAATTCAAACTGATATATAAAGTATAGGTTATGAAATTATTCTCAGTATATCAGAAGAAGTAAGAAGAACATTGGTGGACTGGTAATACATAAGATGCTGTACTTACAAGCAAAATACACTTGAACTGATACCATTTCGGATTTCTTCTCTAAAGAAGAGCAGCTAAGAACAAAGGACCTCAAGAGTGTAGGTCAGAACACAGACTGTCATAGTTTTCATGACAGGCAACTAGAAGGACCATCCAGACCTAAGTAGCAACATTCAGAGGAGAACTAGTAAGTACTGTTAAGCTGGAGACTTGTGCAAATGAGTGAGAATGATATGGATCACTTCCCAGTAAAGACTGGAAAGCATGCCTTCCCTTCCCCAGAATCAAATGTATACCAAAGGGCAGACTGCAACCTCTGGGGCACACCCACATTCAAAATAATCAAGTGCCAGGTCACTGATACATTTGTAAGAAGTGCTTTGAGTACCTTGCAAACAAGCCAACAATGCTGAACCAACTTGAAATCAAATACAGTAAACTGGCCTACACCCACTGTCAGAACATCACCTATCCTGCAGGGACAGTAATGGTACATTTGCACTGAAGCACTGCCAGTTTTCATATATCACGGTCAGCTTTAAAGCTGCCTTCCTGAGCTGCCTGGTAACCACACCACTGATTATGTTGCACCGAGATCTGCCTTATTGCTATTGCCATGATAACCTGCAATAGTAAATTTTAAACTGCTGTAGGTACATCTATCAGAGCTCTAGTTGCTACAGTGTAAGACATACTTTAGTTCTCTGTGGTTAGATCTGCAACACTACTAATCTGAAGGTTTCACTTATTTTTTATTCTTGTTCTTCCTTGTTGTTATTCCTTAACTAAAAGCTGTACCATACAGCTTTGGGAGTGCTTCAAATTCAGGCTAGTCTATCCAGTTCCAGGGAAGGCCAGAGTTCTGCAATGAGGAAGTTGGCTTTGGACAGAGAAAGACAAACAATGAACTTACTGACAGCAAGGTACTCCTTATCAGCTGACCTGTGGTAACACCTGTGTATGTTTCTTCCCTGCTGTAAAAGCAAGGCAGATCATTCAGCTTAAACAATTCTCAGGGCAACAGTAAGTTATTAAACTTAATAAATTGGATTGTTTACAATCATCTGTTCACACATTCAGTAATTTCTTGCATACCCAGACTCCTGCATGCCTTCTCTGTATTTAATCTAAAGAAGGTAAGGTATCATGAAACAGATGGATACCAGAAAAATCATCACCTATAGGAGTTGCTTCCATGGAGATTCTCTGGTATCTAATGAAGCATAAACTGCCACTGAAACTTTTCCCTTCCCGGTCAAGGCATTTGGAATTGATCTCTCGTGTGTGTACTCTCAGACATCAACAAAGGTGAACTCACATGCAATCTTAATGCAGTTAACACAGGTTAATACAGATTATACCTGCAACTAAGAACATATTTGCTAGGGGCAAATATTAAAAGCTGTAAAACCTTCACACTCTTCCATTTTGCTGGAAGCATGTGTTCAACACTATATTTCCACTTATTAATAAGGTCTGTAGATATTCAGAATAAAGATATTTCAAATATTTTCAAACAAATTTTCTAAAACCATGACTGCATACATGATCTACCCCTGTAATTTTATTGTGGGTAAAAGTTTCCTTAAAATCTGTAAACAGAGATATGATTTCAGTCTTATTGGCATAAATGTGAAGTAACTCTCCAGGAAAAGGGCCAACTGTTGTAAATTGCAGTAGGATTTAGACCAGTTAACTTGGCTAATAAGGATTATAGACAATAATTTTTCCTTTCTGTTTTAAAAATTAAGTTTTATATATTTGCTTGGTATTGGTTCAATGGGTTATTTTGTTTAAGAATGAGGCAGTAAGATTGCAGCATCACATATAACCATATGGCACAAACAGCACCTGTACACTTAAAAAGATCAGCAAGAACTGAAATCAAGAACATGTGATACCAAACGTTTTGAACTGCATATAAATCAGAAACACAAGATATCCTCAAAACTCAGTTTACTTTCCACGGAGTGTAGTCTGAGGTTTCCTTGTATTATAACTTTTTTTAAATTCTGTAAAATAATATTTAAAACATAAAAATAAAATCTGCACGTGTTCCAGGATGACAAAAGGTACCAACAATTTCATAAGGCTGTTCAGTTGTGTGAGATGAGGTTCAGACCACATACTTTGTCTCCAGAGATGGGAGGCAAATAAAATTTAAAACTTACAGGCAGAAGAACAATTTAGTAAGCATACTCTCCAGAACTGCTATAATCCTACTCAGGTACTCATTTTGGGCTGCCAGGAGGCAGCACTAAGCCTTTCCACCTTTTGTGATAATAATGTAATACAAGCCCACATTCTTGGAATAGGAGGCTTGGGCTTCTTTTAGTCCTCAGCTCTCAGAAGACCACCATAAGCTAAAGAAAGTAGGGAAAATCTTCCTCCTGTTACTATGCTATGGTAATGCAAAAATCATAAAGGCCATCAAGGATGCTATGGCCAACTATACTGGACTCTGCTAGGAAAAGGTCAGTTTGGGTTCAAGTCCACATTAATTGGAGTATTTGTCTTTTACCCAGTTACTGTTTAGCATTAAATACATGAGCATTACAGCAGCAAAACTAGAAATCATGTTTCCCAGCACCAACAGAAGGTCTCAGCAAGCCAGTTGGGGCACTACTAGATCCATACATTCCATCTTATCCCATTTGTTTAATTGTGTTTTAAAGTAATGAAAAAAAGTAAATGAACACTGTGAAAAATCGTATAGTGAATTTGTAGCTCCATACTAAAACCCCTGTCCCTTTGGGGGATTCTGCAAGCACAAGAGAAAACTGCTTTCTCTAGACTAAGCACAAAGTACTAACCTTCTGACCCTGACTATCTGCACTTCCTAGAATTTGGTGATAAAAGGAAGGTAGGAGAAGAATCTTCAAATTTGTCAAATAGCCACAGGCTGAGAAAACAGATAGATAGGTGTAAGCAAATTCACAAAAGATGAGACTGATAAAAACCTCAAATGCTTAGTCCCTTCCGGCAATCTGGAGTCTAGTGTATCCTTGACTCTTACAACTCCGTAGAGCTCTTTCACACCACTACGTTTAGTCCCTTGGTTAGTGACAACTTGGAAACTTTTGACTTACACCTTTGTGAGTTTTCTTGCAAGGTTATTTTATAGTATCCCTTCTCTATTTAAATATTCTAACTTCTGTCTATCAAATGAGGAAGAAAAAGAATTTTGTATTTGTCACACAGATAAGCACTGCAATAATACAGTACTTCTTGTTATTGCTACATCCTTTAAAGTAATCTTTTTGGTTTATGCCTTACAGCACCCCTGGGGTGTGGCGCTGCATGAACATCACACATGCTATGATCTGTTTTAAGAAACAGCATTTAAGAGATGCCAGTAAAAGGGAGTCATAGAATTCCTTGGGAAAATTAGAACCCTCCGGCTTCTTTTAATTAATTTTGCCCCATTTCAGATCTTGATATAAAAAACCATGCACTAAATGGTATGATTAGCATCCAAATAAGTAATCAAGGTGATATTTTTCCAATGCATAAACATGTCACAAAATTTTCAAACTCATCAGATCTTATTTGTACAAAAGGATTAGCATCCATTATGTTCTGGACCTTTCTTATACATAAGAGCCTATCTCCCTGTCACTGTAAAAATCTGTGAAGCAGACTGAAAATATAGACTATAGTCTTTCCTAATGATGACATACAGTATTGCTGCAAATGTCATCATTTAGTAGTAGCTTGCTGTATTTTTGGCAGAACATGAAACAAAATATTTTACTAAGATTAAACTTCAATTTTTTAGGCTTTGTAACAAACCACTGCTTTACAACAAATACTGTATCCAGGGGAACTTTAGAATCTAACTCTTTGAAAAGATGACCTCTTCAATGCTTTTAATGAAATCCCTTGATGCTTTGACTCTGTTCTAAAACTGACCAATTTTAAAAACATCCATGGTCTCAAATGTTAAGATGTTCCAGAAACCTGGATTACTTAAAAATATCAAAGATTTAAGCTCATGAGAAAACTATATTAAAAGAAACTTGCGAAAAATTAACTTCAGATCTAAAACTCTGTTTATACATAGTAGCTGTACCCTCTGTAACATACTGTGATCTAAAACATTTATTTCAAATTGGAAAACATTTTTTCAAAAGAAAACATTACAGCTTGTTAGAAAAATGTGGCCCTTGGGGAGACAAATTTCTCCAAAAAGATTAGAAAATACCTCTTGTGGAGTTTGCATTAGATCTGAAGTCCAGAAGAGCAGAGTATCAACCCACAACACAGGAAAACTGTAAAATTTTTTCAGTTAGAAAAAAGAATTCCACAGCTAAAAATCACAAATCGGTATAAAGGAAGGTAATACCTAAGCAGGGAACAATAGATAAAAATGAAAAGTATCTTGACAGGGCAAGTTGTTACTTGCTTTAATATGCCCCATAAATGCCTTAAACCAATATTTTGATATTGCTGGAGAGCTGTAACACAGCTCAGTACCATTCTGCCTTCACTGCCATATCTGTTCTCATTCTGTCCCCATGGCAATCAGGCCGCTTCCTACTCAGTTCTCCCCCGGCTGAGCTGTTTGGTTCCCCCAAATCTTTTATATGTGAGTCACTGAAACACTTACTCATACTTAAAAAAAATCACTAAGAATTCAGATGGTGCTAACATATTTAAGTGGTGTGTAGGTGTGTTATCTGATGCATACAGCTACAGAGATCATCCATCTATGAGTAAGTTCTACATTACAGATAAACTTGATAAACTGACTGTATGATAGGCTTATTATGACCTTTCCTGAACTATGCCCACAAATTAATGCCTACTTATATTATTAGTAACACTCCAAGCCCCCAAGCGGTGTCCAACAGGAAAATACTGTATGTTTTAATTAAAACAACTTAAATCAGAAATACTTTCTTCCTCCTTACACTCAAGACAGCCTTGAGCGAGTGATGAATTTAAGCTCTCATATCTCACAACTTTGCCATCACGTTAAATGGAAACTGTAAATGCCTAGAAATGAGAGTGTCTGCCTCCAGATCTAAGAAGTTTCATGACACTGAATTTAAGGTCACATGTTATTACATATACTACAGCCTTCTTCAGTTTGCCTTAGAACACTATGAAAAGTAGGTTGGTTCACAAAAATAATTAGGGTTGAAATATCCATGCTCCCTCTGATACCTCTGAAGGAGCGTTTCTCAGATAAAGAAGAGAGGAGTCTGAGGCTTGCACACTTGGTAAAGAGGATCCCTTGACTATGGGCAGACTTCTTTTTCCAGCAAGAGCTGTGCTGACTAAAGAAGTTACTGCCCACAAGCTGTTCCCAGCTGCTTGCAACTCTCCCTCTGGCCCGGGCTACTGGCAGGCTGAGATGCATATGTGCATCTGGGTCAGTAAAAAGGAATCCAGCAAGCTGAAGCGGTTCAAATAGAAAGTCTCTCATAACTGGTCTCATCTGGGCTGAGACAGGTTAGGAAGTGCTCAGAAGCAGCTGAGCTGGCAAGTGTGACTGGCAGAAAGGCACTGCAGTCGCTGAGGAATGAACTGGAGATTGTCATTGCTCCAGCCAGTGCACATACAATCAGAAAAGAGACCCATTTCCAGTGTCTCAGTTTTCACACCAAACCACTAACTATCTGTACCTGATGTGAAGATGAATCTAGCAGCAGAGTTTATTCTCAAAGTTGCCTGAATCATGCTGTTACTAATAACACCAGCCATAATTTAACCAATGAGACTGCTGTTCTTCTCATTACATTTTTGTAAATTTCTTTAAAAAATTCATCAACTAGTTGCAAGAATAAGCTTTTGGGACAACTTCCACTGCTAACACATTTTCAGCTATTTCTCTGAGAAGCTTTAGTGTCTCCGAGGCTGACGTTTTGCAGTAAGACACTGCTGCATGTAGAAGTGTTTTTGTTTCTTTCATGAAAAATATTCTATTTTTAAACAAGTCTTAACGCTTGGAAAATGAACATTTGGACACAGTTAGGTCTGTGAATTGTATCATCCCCAAACATACTCTCCACACAAAATATGATCTCTTTCCACTGTTCCTCACCTTCTTAACCATCTCTGGTCTGTCTTACTAAGTTTCAGGAAATAACTGAAGCATCAAAGATATAGAGATAACATCAGTGCCTACTTAAGACTTGGGAGAATTTTTGGCTTGGAACTGTAAAGGACCTTTTACTCACTCGTTTTAGCAGGTTTGAGCATTTCACAGAGCTTTTACTCAGAAAGATACTACTACTTTAGGATGCAAATGCCATTTTATCCATTCATAGACATAGAAAAATACACAGAGATAAAATCCCTTTGGCAATTCTAGGAGTAGATTTCTAGTCCCAAATCTCTCATCTTTAGCTTGTCCATAAGACATCTATTTGGCAGCACTGTCTACAATCACTAGAACACATTTCTCAGAACTGCAACAACTTTAAGGTCTATATCCTTGACATTGGTAGCTTCTGTGGACTATATGTCATATTTCTGTTGCCCATTAGCTTCTAAAAGTATATCATCCTGCAAAATTCTCTGTACAGGTGTTCACTGTCTACAGTGCTGACTGCAAGCCATGCATCTGAAAAAGTTTAAAAGAGTATGTTTTAGTTTTTGAACATCCAGTACACGCACAACCTCTCTCCAAAGTAAATAATAAACCACATTTTGCCTGCACTGAAGATATTTATTTGCATGTCAAATTGGTAATTCAGAGCTCAATCCTGTGAAGTTATTGCAGAATTTGGCCTTAAAGTTGATAGGAATTCATTCTACCAGGTAGGCTCCAATTTGTAATTCTTCCATGGTTACTCAGCATCAAGAAGATGACAAGCTTCATGCACATCAGCTAAACTGTGTGCACAAAGCAAAATAAAGGGAACTCACAACCTGCCCAAGAGAAATACTGTAAGTACAAAAGCTAATGTGGATTCTCTTTTATCTCAGGACGCACGCTTTTCTCAGGAGATTGTAAGTTGTGTTTTCATGACACACAGGCATGGAGAAAAGCAATTCTTGTAACACCAGTGTAGAGTCTGGGTATCGATTTTAATCATTCAATGCAAGCAATACGCTTAGTTGGGGTTTTTTGTGTTGTTAAATGAATAAAACTATTTTGAAATTACTTGCTTTTTAGGGTCAGGATTACAACATATTGTCTTCAGATGTAAAGTTCATAGTGATCCTAAAAAACCAAGTTCCATACAGTAAAATCATAGTGAGTAAGAACAGGTTATTATGCAAAGCAAGAATGTCATTTTACACCATTCTCTACTCTGATTATAGTCTGATGCTTCACGCTGTTGTCTTTTTTAAGATATAAGTATTTAGTAATGGTGTATGTGAAGTAAAGCTACACAGCAGAAAAATAAATTATTTTACTATATTTATCAACTGGCTTTCAACTTACTCATTATAAAATCCCTCTGTTTCCTTACTCCTACAGCAAAGAGATTTAGCAAAACTATTTACTGACATGGCTTCATATAGCAAAAACATTCAGATTTCTGCTCAACAATGCTTGGTTTGTTGCTTGTTTTCAGAATTTTGCAGCACTAATGGTCCTGTTTATGCCAAGATTAATAACGAACAGTCATAAATGTATTTCAAACAACTGGAGGATGAAGAGGAAGCATCATATCAATGGCTTTGTTTGTGAACAGACTTCAATGCAACCATTGTGCATGGATTACAATTCAGAGGTCACATTTTTTTATTAGTTATGTTCTGGAAACCATAAATAATGTATTCTTTTTAAAGAATTACATGAATTGACCAAATCCACAAAATCCTCTGGAAATTTCCTCCAAGTGACTCAAGTAACATTCCTCTGAAGTTTATTTATATTTTTCAGGATGATTTTCAACAATATATTCTTGACATCAGAAGATGAAAAATGCACTTCTACAATCCACAATTCAGACACTATATGGAAAACAGATCAATATTTTGTAATAATCTGTGCTCAAGATGGAATTAACAACTATGTTGTATAATCTGATTATCAACAATTCCTCACTATCCTGTTTCAGAAATGCATTGCACAATTTCATAGAATCATGGAATAGTTTGGGTTGGAAAGCACCTTTAAAGGTCATCTAGTCCAACCCCCCTACAATGAGCAGGGACATCTTCAACTAGATCAGGTTGCTCAGAGGTCCAACCTGACCTTGAACATTTCCAGGGATGCGGCATCTACCACCTCTCTGGGCAACCTGTTCCAGCATTTCACCACCCTCATTGTAAAAAATTTCTTCCTTTTATCTAGTTGGAATCTATCCTCTTTTAGTTTAAAACTATTACCTCTTGTCCTATCACAACAGGCCCTACTAAAAAGTCTGTCCCTATCTTTCTTGTAAGCCCCATTTAAGTATTGAAAGGCTGCAATAAGGTCTCCCCAGAGCCTTCTCTTCTCCAGGCTGAAGAGCCCAAACCCTCTCAGCCTGTCTTCATAGGAAAGGTGTTCCGTCCCTCTAATCATCTTTGTGGCCCTCCTCTGGACCCACTCCAACAGGTCAATGTCTTTCCCATACTGAGGACTCCAGAGCTGGATGCAGTACTCCAAGTGAGGTCTCAAAGTTATTCAAAGCACCAGAGTTTATTATGACAGTGTTATTTCAAAATAACAGAGATGACTGGTCTTCCACACAGGGATAACCAAAGAAATCACAAAAGTCTTAAGGAAAAGTATCAATCTCACTCCTATTTTATCTCTCCGTGGTTTTCAGTGAAAAAAAGCTATGCCACCAAGATTCATTTGCCCTTCCCCAAACATGAGGTTTACTATCATACTTACTTTGTAAAATATGATAATTAAGAGAATTAAATAGACATCTATGGATAGCGATATGGGAATACTAAATGTTTCACAAGAACAGGTAGCAATGCACACTGTAGAAAGCACGCTGATGTGTGTAATAAAAGGATGTGGTTTTTTTCCTCTCTTCCACCAACCCCCATCACCAGTTTCAAGAATGAGTCTTAGCATGATTCCTTCAATTTTTAGCTTCCATCATCTGTCCACTGAAGTCTTAATTCACACACATTTACTTTCTCTTCTACTGACAGGTTGCTGAAAACTTCTCAAGGAAGTTCTACAGACTCTGCATACTTCCTCTGCTTCTCCACTTAATTTTTCTAATTCCATTTCAAAATTGAGCTTTGGTTTAAAGATCACATTTGGCATACCCATGGAACAGGATTAGGTTATATTGTTGCATCCATTAGTAGGGGATTAGACTTGATGAACCAGAACATCCTCTTCTGTCTCAAGCTCTAATTCAACCTTTACCTTTATTAGCCTGCCCTAAATTGTCTCTTCCACACTGAACAAAGAGAAGCTCTAATTATTGTCTGTGGACACTCTACTTTTCTGCTATCATTCTTGTGCTATGGTTTTTTACTAAAATATATCCCATTCATCCCTTCTCTTCATGACAGCCACATCCTTCTATTCCTTTGTTATTTCTTGTCTAGCCCTATCCATTAATTTGTAAACACCCTAGTAAAACACCTTCCTGCTTCCTTTGTTGTACTTCCCTCTGAATTCTTCCTAAGTAGTGCTTTAATCTGCTAAAGTTATCAATATCACAAACATATTAAAGAATTTCTGGATCCATATTTCTTACCTCTCTTGCTGGCGTCATATTCTCCTTAGATGATATTCCCAAGTCCAACTTCTTCCTCCATTACTTTTCATCCTTGACTTCAACCTACCATGTTTCTGAAAATAATTTTGAATTCTTCTATCAATCTGAAACTCTCACCTCTTTTCAACTTCAGAGCTCTGACTCCCTGTGGAGGAGCAATCACTCAGAAAAAAATTCAATATAGTGAAAATGTAATATATTAAATTTTATTAATCCAGTTCTAAACTCAAAAATCTCTGCAGTCAATTCCACTGTTCCTAATTTATGTTATATTAAAATCTGTTGTCTTAGAACTCAATGTCTAAAAAGCTGCCAAATTCTATCAGTTCTTACATAAGTGTTTCCTGAATACATTTTTTTCCCCTAAAAAGCTGGCATGCAGCTTTCTATACCTGCATCATATTTCATGTGAGGTCTGTTCTAGTGCTTCCTTGTCTACCCACTATACTTATTGCCTTACTACTCTTGAGTTAATTTTAAAAAGTTTTCTCTTCCCTGCCTCTTGAAACTTAGAGCTGCTGCTTCTCATTCAAATTTCCATCACTGGATTTTATTTTCCTCTCTATCTACTTCCTGACTCTTACCCTTAAGTCTACATGATACTTCCATATCTGTTTATTTCTGAAATCTTATTTTCTAACTCTCACCTTGGTGCTTTCTTTTAATTTTCCCACTGTGCTAGAAGCTTGTAAAGTCACCATACAGCCTCTAATCAAATCCCCACTTAAACAATCTCCTTATTTTGAGCTCATTTAAATACACAAAATTAAAATGAGAACAAGTATATCATATCACCTGTAAGTCTACAAGAAACGGCATTCTCCAAAAATCATACTTTTGTAGAGAAAAACTATCCACATACCTTCCAGTCATTATTCCTTTCCATTTCATTATTATTTTTAATATCATTCTTACTAATTAAGAAGCCTTAAAAATGTGAGCTATAACCACATTATCAAGTGTTTCTTTGTAAATCGTTTATTTCTCAATTTGTAGATGTAAACTTTGTTTACAATTAAGCACACCTATTTTTTTCTTTATTGATCTGTAGCTGAGCCTGTAAGTTTCTGTCCACATGTGTAAAGCCCTTAAGTTTCTCTACTGTATCATTTTAGCATTCTAGTGAAAAAAAACCCCTAAAGAAATGGAAAAATACAGTTTGATTTCTAGAGGAAATAAAAATATGCTTTCAGACAAGGCTGCAACTCCAGTTTCAGTTGCAGGAATTCTATTAACGGTATAAGAACTAATACTGATGTCTGTAGAATATAAACAGTATAACCACATTATTTTTAGGCTATGGTTTCCTAAGTTGGATTCCACCTTGTTTCCTCTAAAAATAATAATCAAATGGTATTTTCCCACATTACCCGTATACATACTAAATTCAGTAATCTGACATGATAATGAATCAAGAGATAATGAAACAAGACACCACTTGTAAAACACAGGAAAGTTTCTCATGAAAATGTCCAGGCTTAGGCACGTATGTCAATACTTCGCAAACCAGATAAAACCATCCTGATTACGGAAGTACAAGCAGCCACTCATCTCATTAATATCCAGAGAATCTAAATATACTATGCTTTTTTAAAAAAAATCAATTCATTTGTATGAAGAAGTCTAAAAAAGAATTTACATGCCCAACTTTTAGCTACTTAAAAAGCTGATCTGAAAGCAGATCTTAACATACTAATTAAGTGTCTGAACTCTGGAATATGATGACAGGTTTGAAAAGCAAAGAGCCATGTAAAGCTGGTCATATTTGCAATCTCCTTTTCCTGTAATCGTGTATGTATGCCAGACATCAAAGTACAACATTTTCCACTGATACTTTGCAGTTAAAATGTACTTTCACTGATGCCAAGATCTGACTTTGGGTCACAATTACAGCTCATTTTTGCTACACAATTAAACCAAGAAATCCCACTTTAAATTGCAACCTCTAAAAATTGACTAACCTTTCAGTATTGAAGTTGGAATGAGACAATTCAAAAATCCCATGAGTCTGAGCTGAAATTAGTTGTTGGATTTAAACAGCTGGAGGGGGGAAGGGAGACTTATCTGAAGGAAGTATATTGAGAGCAGCAGGACTCCCTTTAGGAGAGAAACAGAGAACAGTTAGTAAAAGGAAGCAGGATAAATAATGTGAGAAGAACAGTGTCTATAAAATAAAACAGGGATAAAAAGAAAGAACAGTAATAAGTCTTAATAGAAAGTGGAACAGAAAAGGCAAAGGGAAGCACAGGAGTGGAACTGGTGATGATCCAAGAGTTCATGTAGAGTCTTACCTCTAAAACTGTAATTATTTGCCTCTGATTAAAGTGTAAAAGACTGTGAGAGGTATGTTATTACAGAATAAACTGACATGGACGATTTGGGAATCTCAAACAAGGCTGGGTTGAAGAGTCACTCAAACTAGTAACAGTGAGTTGCTTAAGTGTTCTGACCACAGCTATGTTGACAAGGGTACATTCTCTAAAACCTGCAATAGGACAGGACACAACAATAACTCAAAACACAAAGGATGGCAGGTAGTGGCACTGGTACTTTAGGCAGCATTACATTAATGCATAACTCATGGGATGAATCTACCAATATTAATGCAATTTCAAATTTATACTACAATGTCATTTAACTTCTCAGGACCAGGCAGATAACAAGCACTGTTCCAAGCACTAAATAAAGTACAGCTTCAGGCTCTAAATGTGACACCTGTTTGGAAACACTTACAAGAAAAAAAAAAGATTTATTTTCTAAAAACTAGATGCAAGCACTAGTTCTAGGGAAGGCACTACCTTCCTGCTAAAGCATGAGGCTAAGATCCAAAATATGCACAGCCACTAAATGCTAGGATCATCTAGGACTTGACCTTGATAATTGCATCCTTGCATAAAAAAATTTGTATTGCAGTTTCAGCTTGATATAACATGCTTTTATTTTATTTCCTAAGTAATGACGTGAAGATTTCCACACTTTGCACTATACACCTCCCGCCACTCATTGCTTATGGGTTATGGTTAATAAGAGTTGACTCGTCACCAAGGAAAGAACCAGGGTATCTTCATACTGGATAAGAGATAACCCAATAGGAAAAGCATGCGCATTACCTATATGCCAGGTGCAAAATAAAAAACAGTTTAAGTAACTCCACTATTCGCCAAAAAGTATTATTGAAGGGCTGTCATTACTACATCAAAAAAATGAGTATCATTTCCATGTGCCTTTATGTGAGACAAACATTGCATTTTACTCTATTAATCAGTTCTGTAATACTGCTAAATACCTAGAAATTGCATAATATTAGTATTGCACATGTCCTTCATAGGCTTGATGAATTCTTGAAAGAGAAGTCCCAGGACCAAATTCTAACCAAATGGCTACAAAAGGCTCTCATCCACTTCTCTTCAATGGTGGAAAAAAATTCAGACCGGATTTGTGAAAGTTAGGAAAAGTTTATGGTCAGTGGGGTCAGAGCGAAATGCCAACCAACCAACCTCTGTCTGTGGAAAGGAACTAGTTATTGTGGGAACTATTGGACTCAGCTAGTTGCATTTGTGCTCAGAGAGAAACTGTATTATCCCTCCATTTATATAGTGTACTTCGTCAGACACTTCTAGGACAACTTACTTCTAGAAATGCTCCCTCACTATGGAGTGTGCACTACAAGGTGGAATATAAATGCATAGCTTATGTAAATAGAAACTGTCACATTCTAAAAAAAGGCTGGTCATCTCACTATCATTGCCTCACTGAAACAAATGAATCATTATTGCATAATTTCCTCTGAAGATAACAGGAAGTCTTGATCCTTAATTCAACACTGGATTTGGTTCAATGGCTTGTTTCATTTTCTTATAAAACACTATCAACATCTAGTGGTGTATTTAGCTACTATGTAAACTGTGTGTGATGAAGATGAAAGCATTTTATTTACTTAGCATTAAACATTTAGAATAAGACATAGATTTATCATGTTGCAGTTATGCCAGACTATGTGGAGATGGGGGTGGAAAATGAAGTAACATGGAATAAACTTGACAGAACTGTTGAGGATTTTGAGAACAAACAACATGCCGACATTTTACATGATGGAAACTTGAATAATTTTCTGTCCAAAAGTGAAAATAGACTAAATAAAAAACTACAGCTTGAGGATGCTTCATATCCTCATTCATACTATACATGAAGTATGAAGGGACATGAGCAACTATTTTGAAAGAAAACCTCACAGGTTTTTCAAACAAAAATATTTTTCACACTGTGTTTCTTATAATTTGGAGGAAAAAAAATAAATTTCCCATTTACAAAACTCCACTATTTGTTATGAACATACAACCAGAATCTACATAAATAAGTTGTTGACTTACGTGGTAACTTTTCAGTCTAACAAAATCGACTTTCATGGAGATGAACCTTTCTGAATTTCTGCTGAGATTTTTGATGTGCTCCACAAGGTCAGCACAGAATTTGTAGCCACCTTTGAGGACACAGAGAACCACAATATCATTGTCTCCAATGTCTTGCATAATATCTTTGGCCAATCGCTCTGTCCTGGGGCAAAAAAAATTAAGGATAAAATAACATTAGATGCAGATTCTCTAAGTTCATGGTATGCTTTCCATGGGGTTACAAAGAAACACTATGGTGAGTATATAGCTTGATTGACAGTCTGTTTAAGTGTCTTGACTTGACTGGGTTTGGATCAAGTTCACAGTAGGCCAATATAGAGTGACAGATACAAGATGCAAAGCACGTGAATCAAACTTGTTAACTTTAAATGCATAAATTCCCCAGTTATAGAAAAAGAGGTAACACATCTCAGCATATGTTGAATTCATAAGCATTTCAGAGACTTTGGAGTCAAGAATGCAACTTAGCCTTCAGTTTTACCTCACAGGAAACATCAATATAAAATATTCCTGTAAAATCCCCTAACTTTTTAAGATAGTACTACACAAGAACAATAAATTAAGTGAAATATAGGGAAGACAATTATTAGAAATATTTCACACTGATAGGCTTTGGAAGATGCTACCCCTACAATTTTAATAAAAATATACACAAATACTATAAAGAAATATAGCATTAATCAAAATTTTATAAACAGTGTACATAATCACTATTTCATACAGCAAAAAAAGAAGAGTGCAAAGAGCTGAAGTGACTTGTTCAAGGTCACACCATGAGAATAATCAAGGTTATGCTGTAGTTAACCTGGAATTGCAGGGTTCCTTTTCTCTTCTCTCTGACAATTCTGCATTGCAAACACAACGTGGCAGATGATTGAAACCAAAAGATACACATTTCTGCCATATGATAGTACACAAACTTTCAAGATAAAAATAATAAACATGAATGCTTTTTTTCAGTAGCTTTTCTTTCTAAAGAACAAGGTAGATGGCATTTCTAGACCTAAAACAGGGTACCAGGTCATTTCTAGATGTAAATAGGTATCAACAGAAAACTGAACAATATCGTTTCATGTTTTGAGGAAAAACAGCTCAGTGCATTATTTTCTGTAAACACTTTCACAGGCAAGTTCTTTGCTAGCTCTCTGAATTATATCAGTAGTTTCAATGACAGTGGACTTCTTGACAGGATGCAATTTATTAAATAATCCTATAATTTATCCCATGTCTTTCATGATTACATTTTTTTTGTATTTTTTTTTCTCTACCCACTGTGGGAGGAATGGGAATGCATTTGCCACTAAATAAATACACTCAACTTTAGCGAAATCTACATATGTGCATGTACCAAAGAATAAGCTCTAAATTGAAGATAATATACTAGTTATGAGCAAAAGCTGTCACTTCATTTTCGCATCTTTGTATTTGCAATGCTCAAGTAAATTCCATATAGCAACAATTAGTATTTTTTAGATTCGAAAAAATAGAAGATATCATTAGATCATCTTGTTTGACCTCAAATACACAAATCCTTTTCCTGATATAAGAATGAAGATTAGTAAAAGACTTTCAATTACTTCACTGAAGATTAGTAAAACAGTCTTTATCATCTTTTATCAAGTCTGAGCATAATGGTGAAAGCCTCTTATTAAGAGGAAACATTTCTCTGATGATTTTCATTTTTCTTATATTCTTCCTCAGATTGTTTGAGGATCTGAAATTTCCAAAAATTCCAAAGACCACTTTGTATTTTAAAAGAGCATGAACTCCAGCATAGACAAATGTACTAATTTCAATTTCTAAATAAAAACATACCAGTTTTTTAACCTATATTTAATTGCTACCAACTGACAAGATAATTTTTTTAAGTGCTGAGCCTTCTTCCTACATGAAAATTTTGCATGATCACAATATATTCAGTTCTGCGTCCTTTTCCATTAGAACAGAATCAGTCTTTTCCGCTGAAGTAAGAAAAAACTGTGGAGTTCATTCTGCTGGAGTATAAAAACAAAACTGTAGTTCAATGCTTACTTCAAACAAATTTATATTTAATTCTATGAGAACTGAATTTGTAACATATTTATTTAAAAAAGAGGAATTAAAAGTCAGTTGACTCTAACCAAAAGAGATGAAAAATTAAACACAATGGCAACTGAAAAGGCAAGGAAAGAAAGCTTGTATTTAAAAACAAATACAAAAGTCATAACTCTTCCTTATGATGGCTGTTTACAATCTTCTTTCAAGGACTTCCAACAATTCCAGTACTTGCAACTGGCTGTTTAAATGTGGTAGGTAGAGAGCTGCAGGCTGAAAATGTCCCATGAAATTCCCAATAAAAACACTGTTGAAAATCACCGCTTCCATTTTGTAACTTTTTCATAAGATTTCTAACAGCATGTCAAAATAATAACTGACCATGAACACTGAGCTGGGCTACCACACATACCAAAGCACCAACAAATGCCTACACTGAGAGCACACAGGAACTACTACAAGGTAAGGAATGAGTGATGATCAACTTTCCCACTGCCACCCTCCAAACCTAGCATCTGGACCCAAACAGTCCATGACACACTTTTTGGTTGTGCTGAATGGCAGAAGTCAATGGTGCAGCCAGGTTAATCGGCATTTGTACTGGGGAGTTGCCAAAGTTGTACATAATTGAACGTAGTTTCTTCTTCTTTGTATTGGGTTTGTGTGGCAAGGTTTTGGTAGTGGGGGGTGCTACAGAGGTGGCTTCTGTAAGAGGCTGTGAGGAGCTTTCCCTACGTCCAACAGAGCCAATGCCAGCTGGCTCCAAGATGGACCTGCCGCTGGCCAAAGCTGAGCCCATCAGCAATGGTGGTAGCACCTCTAGGGTAACACATTTAAGAAGGCAAAAATACCCTGCACAATAGAAACTGCAGCCAGGAGGAAGGAATGAGAACATGTGCGAGAAACAACCCTGCAGACACCAAGGTCAGTGAAGAAGGAGGGGGAGGACATGCTCCAGGCACCAGAGCAGAGATTCCCCTGCAGCCTGTGGGGAAGACCCTGGTGAGGCAGGCTGTCCCCCTGCAGCCCAGGAAGGTCCACAGTGGAGCAGATATCCACCTGCAGCCCGGGGAGGACCCCACGCTGGAGCAGGTGGGTGCCCAAAGGAGGCTGTAACCCCATGGGAAGCCTGCGCTAGAGCAGGCTCCAGGCAGGACCTGCGGACCCGTGGAGAGAGGAGTCCATGCTGGAGCAGGTTTTCTGGCAGGACTTGTGACCCCGCAGGGGACCCACACTGGAGCAGTCTGTGCCTGAGGCACTGCACCCTGTGGAAGGGACCCATGCTGGAGCAGTCTGTGAAGAACTGCATCCCATGGGAAGGACCCACATTGGAGAAGTTCGTGGAGGACTGTCTCCCATGGGAGGGACCCCATGCTGGAGCAGGGGAAGAGTGTGAGGAGTTCTCCCCCTGCGGAGGAAGGAGCAGCAGAGACAATGTGTGATGAACTGACCGTAACCCCCATTCCTGCGCTGCTGGGAGGGGGTAGGTAGAGAATTCAGGAGTGAAGCTGTGCCCAGGAAGAAGTGAGGTGTGGGGGGCAGGTGTTTCAAGATTTGGTTTTATTTCTCATTACCCTACTCTGATTTGACTGATAATAAATTAAATTAATTTTGCCCAAGTCAGGTCTGTTTTGCCAGTGATGGTAATTGGTGAATGATCTCTCCCTGTCCTTATCTCAACTCATGAGCCTTTCATTATATTTTCTCTCCCCTGTCCATTTGAGGAGGGGGAGTGATAGAGCAGTTTTGGTGGGTACCTGGCTCCGAGCCAGGGTCAACCCACCACACCCTTTTTATATTAAAAACACAGGATGGTTAGAGTGCAAGTGGGACATTCAAGTATAACTATATACAAAGTTTTGTACTTGCCCTTTCACCTGCAGTTCAGCTCTGTTGTAATTTACATTCCAATGCCAATTTCACTATGCGATCACACTCTCCTTTTTGTGGGACCTCTGTTTAATTCAATGCCCAAATCAGAAATTACGTGAAAGAAATTAGACAGTGAGTTGCAAAGGCAACTACAAGTCTAGCATTTCCTAAGCTTCAAGCATTTATTTACTTTCCAAATTAAATAAATAAAAGTATTTTTATAATTGCTAATATAATATTTTAGGACAAATGTTATACACACTCCCTGTGGATGACAGGCTTTATAAAAAAGACTAATACTACTGACCAAAGAATTTATTTAGTAACATTCAAACTACACATACCTGTCAACAATAATGCCGTGCGGTATGAGCACATATTCCAGATCTCCGTAGTAGTGCTGAGGATAAGTGAACAAATCCAGACTGTATCCGGGCCAATTGTCTGAAATCTGCATATCAAATAGTACTGTTGTTAAGAATACTTCATGGTGTTTGACAATATGTAACTGATATAAAATCAGTGTTCTAGTACACTCTATTGGATGAATCAATCATATGACATACTCTCTTCCAGTTATAATTTACTATTTCACTTTTCCTATTAATTATTTTGCTTCTCAGTATATTTCAGAAATCAAATGCTACGTTTTTTTCCTCAGAGAACATGGGAAATTTCACCTCAAATTACAAACAACTAGATAGAAAGAGGAAATATTTAATAGTAAATTAGTGGCAAGTGTAAGTTTCTTACTACTTTCAAACTCGAAATGCAAATGTAAGATTACCAGTAAGAAGGGATTCTCCAATGGGAGATTCAGACAGTGGGATTAAAAGTCTTAAGGTATTTTAAAGTTGCACATAAATAAATATTCTACAGATGAAACAGCACACAGGGAGAATAAATTATGTGGTTCATGGATGGTATCTGTACAAATCAGTGGAAGACTGTACTTCTTGCGAAAGGCGAGGTTCTTAATTTAGATAAGTCATCAAAGATAAGTGATTACAAAATGTTTGCATCTCACCTCACTATCAGCTAGTCTGTAAATTCAGACATTTACAGAAAAAATATTTTACAGATTTAATATATGTTAGTTTCATAAGTATCAGGATACGACACTTAGGAGATCTCACAGCATACTATGGCAGTAGAGATTAAGTAGGGCAAAAATTAGCCAACAGGCAAAGCCTTCAGAAAGCTATGAAGATGCAAAGTCATCAGCGTAAGAACTAAAGAAACTCCAAGCCAACAATTTTCACAATTCCTTATGAAAGACAAGACCCACAGGTTCACAAGGTATCTTGGAATCATTACGAAGCTTTGCTTCAGTACTGGTTCAGGATAAAAAGTGAAACCTAACAGGCTTTCTTTAGAACCATGTTCCTCAAGTCTCATACTGTCTTTCTTCTTTCTACAGCTTGGCCACATGAACCTTGAGTAGAAGGATAAATGGTGAGAAACCTGCCTTTGTCAAGTGCACGTCTTAATGGCATTTCTGCTAAATCTAGCTGTTAGAGGACCATCACTGAAACTAACCACTGCTTATGATTTCATGTAGTAGAGCAATAAACCATGTCTTAAAAATATCTAGGCTAACACAACATATTTGATGTTGAACTGCTCCTCCGCATCTGGTCTTCTTGAACTTAGGTGTAGCCCTGCCTCATGCTGTACTGAAACAATGTTCTGCCTCATGGATTTTCGTTTGGTTGGGAGTTTTTTGCATATTCATTGACAGCTACATACACCTCAACTGTCATGTTTTCTTAACTCTGCCCAACAGTTTCTGTATAAAAAAAAAGTTATTTGTTGATAATTACTACCAAACATTTACCCATAAAGAGCACGACTCGGAGATCACTGGAACCAATGAAAGCTTTTCCCCTGACTTACACAAGCCTTGAAACTACACATAAGTTAGTTATGTTTCTCATTTCTATAGAAACAGGAGATTATAAATATCCTGCTTGGCAAAGTTTTTAATTAAAGGCAAATCTTGCTCCAGAAACACTGATGCAGAAGGCCTGGGAAGCCTATTTTGCCATCTTCATTTTCAGTACATAAGGGTAGCTGACACTTTTTAAACATTTTGTAGCAATGAACTGTCTGGAATGGTTTTGTTCAAAAGCGTTTTAACATAAAATGAAACCATTTCAGATAGTGCTTTAAATTGCGTAACTACTATAAACACCCACTAAGAACCCTTGTCAGTATTGCTTACTTATGTGTTCTCATCAAATTGCATGTTTTTAGTGTGATGCAGAAGATCACACTAAATGGATGGAAACTGCTTCAGAATTCATACAAACCAATAGCTTTTACTTAGGTTACAGTAAGTCCTTTATGAAACAGGATCAGGATGGAATTTTGATTCTCCTATCTATGCTTCTGGTTCTCTTGATTAGAACATAAACTGCATCACTTTGCAATATTATAGAAGTTCTCATTTATAAGTGCTTACTGGCATTTGACAAGTAAGACTAAATTCATACGTACTTTCTAATTAATTATTTTTCTAATATAATAAGCCTATTCCATATTTTTCTTTCTTTTAAACAGGCACTTCCCAGCAATAAGGCTTAGAAATTCTCATTTACCCTGAAGTTATTCACAGCAATACGCTATGGACATTTTCAAGTAACCATAAATTTTTATGAGCATTCAGCCTGTTGATTTAAAAAAAAAAAAAAAAAAAAAAGAAAGAAAAAGTGCAATTATCTTCAGTTTCACAGCTAAGCATCAAAAAATATCCTCCCCAAATTAAACTCAACTTCTATTTACTTCTGGCTGTAGCCCTTGAAAATAAGAAGGAAACATTTGTGATTGTTTAATAAAAAGACAGCATTCAACTGGATAAATAAATATATATACTAAATATATTGGTACACAAGTGTGTAAAAAAAGTCCTACAGTGAAAGAAAGAGCTATTTTACAGTTCAGGCTTGCCATGTTCAAGCAGCCCAGCAGAAATTCTTCAGTAGGTCTTTAAAAAGTTGATGTGAATACATACAACAAGGAATACAAATACATGGCAATACCGGAAAGCATTCCCTTGAGGCATAAGAGAAGCTGGAGACATTCAATTGCAACACCTTTGGAAGAAGATTGCTAGTTTTGTTGTCTGGCAAAGTGGGTACGTGTGAGGTTTGAGCACAGTACTTGCTTCAAAGCAACAATGATCTGGATTCTGCTTTGGCATAAAATAAGGGAGCAAGCACCAAGCAAAACCCAGCTTTTGTAAACTTAAATCAAACTGCACTGGCCTTACTTTTGGTTGGTTTTGGGGGGCGTTAGGGAGCGCATGTGTGCAGCAAGCAGAAGAAATGAAATCAAGCAGAACATGGTTATGAGCATTCATTTTCTCCTTTGCAATATCTTCGCTTTGGCGCTAAACATAGTCACCCACTTTAAAAAAGTCATTTATGACACAGGTGTCAGGAGAGGTCGTTGATGCGCGGTGGTTTCAGACAGAGCTGGAACACGCAGCGACGGGTTTCTCTGCAAGGGGGATGGAGGGAACGCTGGCGTGGACACGGTGCAGCCGCTGCCTACGCAGAGCGCTCAGCTCTGGGCCACGGTCTGGGTGGCTGCTCTGCAACGCGGTTAAAATCCCAGCGCCACAATGAAATAAGAGCGTACCTAACGTGGTGGCAGTGATGGTATTTGCTTCACAGGAAAATCTGGTTTGTCCCTCAGAATAAGGAGCATATTCGTTCATTTTTGCACAATTTATTCAGCCCCACAGGTACTCAAAACGCACTGCCGAAGTTCGGGCTTTTTCCCACTGCGGAAGACTAAGGGGCTGCCTAACAGCGTGCTTTTACGGCCCTCTCAGATCCTCAAAGGCCTCTAAGCGGTTCGGTGAGAGCCAGACACGCCGGGATCCCTGGGGATCCTGATCTCAACGCACAGCCGCAGCCGCCGCTCCGGCTAATTCAGGACCGTACTTTCACGGCGGGAGCCGACAGCCCGGTGAAGCCTGGCGAGCCGGCCGGCCCTGCCTGCCTCTAGCCCGGGGAGCCCAACAGGCACCTTCCCGCCGCAGCCCGCGGGCAGGGCCAGGCACCGACCGCCTCCGGCAGCCCCAGCAGGGCTGAGGCGTGAGGGGACGCAAGCGCGGGGACGGGAGCAGGGTGAGGGGACGCGGCCCAAGGGCCGGCCGGGCGCGCCCGGAGCGAGCGGGGACCCTCGCAGGGCGGCTCCGCGGGCGGGAAGGACGTGACGGGTCAGGCGGGGGCTGGCGGCGGCCTCGGGGCGGGCAGAGGGGCAAGGCAGGGAGCGCAGCGGTGCCGGGGACCGGCAGAGAAGGGCCGGGCAGGCGCGGGGGGGGGCGGTGGTCAAGCACCTAGCGCCGCGGGAGCGACAGCCGCGGGGGAGCCGCGCTGAAGGGCGGGCGGCGCGGGGTCTGCGGCAGCGATGGCGGCGGAGGGAGGGAAGGAACGGCGGAGAAGGGATCCGGGGGGGGGGGGGGGGGGGGGTTGGGGAATCGCGCACCGCGGGGGGCGCGCGGCCGGGGCGGGCCGGGCGACGCTCTGCATTTACCACAACGCCGCGGCCTCCACTGCTCCGCGCCGCCGCGCTGCTCCCGCCTCGCCCGGCCATCTTCCTGCGCGCCCGCCCGAGGGGCTGCGGCGCGGCGCGGCGGGGCGGGGACGGCCGGGGGAGCGGGGCTGGAGCCGTGCCGCGGGCCGGGCTGCGCCCGCAGCTGCGCCCGGCGGGCGGCGGCGGCGGCGGGAAGGTGCCGAGGAGCCTGGCGCCCGCCGGGCTGTGGGGTGCCGAGGGGGCCGGCCCGGGGGGCCTGGGGCTGCACCCCTCTGCTTGGGGCCGGTCCCCCCGCCTCCCTGGGGAGCAGAGCCTGCGGTGTGCCCGCCGGCGCCTCATCAGCTTTTCTTATGCCGTGACAAGACAGACTTAATTGCTAAAGGTCTCTCAAGAGGAGAGGCAATCCGGAGCGTAACGCGTCAGCTGAACTGTATGGAGAGGCACGGGTGGGATAGGTGTTCGGAAAGCACTGCGCGGGGCACGGCGGTGTCTGCCGGCGGGTTAGCCTTGCCCGCGAAGTGGGATACGAGATGGAAGCGGCTACAGGCGTAGGTACGGCTTGAAGAAGCCAGCACTAGTGACAGACTGGCAGGATGGTGGAGAGGTTTGAACAGAGCTAGGTAGGAGGCCAGGGCTGAATAAAAGAGTGGATAAGATTGAGCGGCTGGGGGTTAAACTGACATTTTAACAGGTTTTTGCTTATACTCTAGGGAGAATGAAGGATGCCAGAAAGCAAACTTGTAATAGTCCATTAATCTTGCTTTTCATCCTTGCTGACTTCTTGAACTGGCGCTCCTTCTTCCCCACCCTGGAGCAAGCCACGTCTTCCTAATGCCTTCAGCCCGCCGCCATGTCGCTCATGCTGTTTGTCCAGTAGAAGGAAAATAGATCAGGAACCGTGCAGCCTTCTGCCATCCCCCATCCGTTTCTGTTAAAATTATTATTATTTTGCTTTCACAGCCTCACAGATGAGAAGGAGCTTGTTTCTTCTCTTGCGTTGCTCTTATCATTGTCTACCATTACATTCCCATGTAAGAAGTTCAAATGTGGACTTGCTCTATTCTTTTTGTATCCCATCTTTTGGGAAAAATGCTAACAGCCTCTCAGTCCACTGTGGGTAAAATTGCAGCTTTTCACTTTCTTAAAAGTGAAAGTTGGTTATGGTTTCTGGTATTTATCTGTTAAATATACAACTGATAGAATTCTGCCTTTCTTATACTAGATATTATTAAAGGAAGAAAAAGTTGCTTTTAGGGGAGACCTGGGCGTAATGAAATATGCTTAGTGATACCTGTGGAGCTCTTACCAATCCAGAAGGAAGGCATTTCCATTTGGTATAATACTTTTCTAGAATGTAGTCATTGAGACTTGTAGGCCACAAGTCATAAGATGAATCCAAAGAACACTATGGGTATGTCTACACTCGGAGTTTGGTGTCCAGTGTAGGCTGGTTTTTAGGTGCATCCTGTTAGTGCACTTACATTAGAACTAGGATAGGACAATTAATAGCTTAGGACTCTGGTGTTAAGAAGGCTTCTACAAATGAATCACCAGTTAAAGTCTGGCTAAGTACTGGCTAAGTACTAAAGCAACTGAAAATTATCTTGTGATAAATGCTTTGTTTCTTATATGAAGTCAGATCTGTTTGCTTTTTGGTGGCTTAAGGAACTACTCTTTGTAGAACTATCACTACAATTGACAACATGTCTGAAAGAACAGAAGACCGGGTTCACAAAATGACAGAGGCCAACTCCAGAATATATCTGCCTCAGAAGTGATGCCTGTATATAAAGACTGAGCTATGCTGGAAAAAAATAGTTCCTGTTCACAGTGCTTTAAAATAAACTTAATAAAAAGTAGTGAATTTGATAAGCAGCATATACAGACTCGTACAAACCTACATAAAGTAAATAAAAATATTTTTGTAAAATATATAGGAAATTTTCATAATGGGAAAAATCCCTAAATATTTTTGCATTTCAATTGCATGTCAACATTTCATACAACTATTGAGAAAGTCTAATGTTTCATCTAAACTTCAGGATTAAATGCATCTGATATGTATCCACAATCACTTTTCAAGATTTGAAGATTCTCCTTGCTTGGAGGTGGGCAAGAACCCCTTCTAAAGCCACATTCGCCCTAAAGCTAATGCAATCTGCTTCAGTTACTGCCACATTACAGATAAAGCTGCTGTTGCATAAACATCGCAGAACTGGGCTCTGTAGTTCTGAAGTTGTTTGGATTACAGCTAGAAACTCAAATTAATTTTGCCACTGCTGGATGAGTACTGGTTTCTTCTACCTTTTGGACTAGTTGTTACTATTACAGAGTTTTCTGTCTTTTTTAACCACATTCTTTATCAAACCACTGCAATACAAGAGATTGTTCTAACTACACCACAGACAGAAGCTTAACAATTTGAACAAGATCAACATGAACAAGATACTAAAAAATAAATTCCCCTGGCATTGTGCTGAAAAACTTAAGCAGGAAATGTTTGTTCTTCCTGTCAAGGTTGGATGACTGCATTTTATCAAGTCTTCCTTTTGGTATTCTTCTCTTCCAGCAATTTTACGGGGCTCACTTAAGAAGTGTAATAAAGTGTCATGTCTTGCTGATAACAATAAATAAGAATATGGAAATGAAAAACTAGATAAATTTAGCTGGGGTACAGTTTGAAGGGTAGTGCTGCTATCAGCAGCCACTGGTCCAATCCACAAAGTCGCTCTTCTCCATGTAAGATTGTTTTATTGGCATAAAATGTAATAAATTTTTTAAATTTTGTTGCAAATAAGACAAATTTATGCTTCTGTAAACCCACAGAATTAAGAGAAACCAGAATTAATGAGGTTCTTTGTGCATGATGGAAATGAAGCTGCTAAGGATTTTGCTATGGCAGTACAAGTACTTACTGAATGTTTACATTATTTTTTTACAGTATGAACTGGTGTAGAATGAATGAATTTACAGTAGATTTTCAAAACATTTTTTAATTAGGGACAAAGTATGATTATTTAAAACATGGTATTAGGGCCTTAACTGTGAGAAAGACTGTAAGCATTCTGAAGAATGCTTCTATTATCTTTGTTTAGCTGTTTGTTTATAAACTAAAAATAGAAGGAAAAGAATAAACACTTTTAGATATACAACCATGGGAAATGATCAAAGGGGGGAAGAACAAAAAGAAAGTAGCGTAGATCATACTAACAAGTAGGTCTGAACACATAGCCAAAAGACATAAAGGAGCAGATGGAAGAAGTGACACACAGAGAAACAAAGCAGAGTTAAGACTTATATGCAAATTCCTTGTGAATGTATTTATATCTTGGGCCTGTACAGACCAAACTTTATAATTTCAGTTACACATCTTTTCCTTTCTTACCTTGTTACTAGTAAAAGCAGGGCATGCAGTATCCACCCTTTCACAACTGTAACGTAAAGAAATATTAAAAATAGAAGGTTGGGGCAGGGATATATCAAGAAAGCAGTCCAAGACAGACATCATGGAGTTACCTATTGGCCTTTGCAACTCCATTATGTATTCTCCTCCCAAGAAGTTAAACATTTGACAACTCACTTTAATATGTAAACACCAAAAATAGACAAGAAAAGCATGAAAATCCTGAATATTTCAAGAGGTATGGCTTACCTAGATAGAAGCTTGCCAATTAGGGGATGAAGCAAGAGCTCTTATTCTGGTTCTGCCTGTTGCTGCAGCTGTTATGTGAACAGCAGAACTGTAAACAGTCTTATCAAGCATAAACCTGCATTTCTTAGTGGTTACAGGGTAAGCGTAACCCCCCCCCCCCCCCCCCAGTTGTTGCAGAGAAAGAGGTTTTTGGGTAAAATGGTCATTGAAGAGAATATAAAACCCAGAAGTCTAGCATATACAGTACTTCAGGGTACATTGAAAGCAATTCTAAATTGCTTTCATATCCAGTTTTAATATATTCCAGAATTCTGAGTTCTTTTGCATTACCTAAGGCAGTTACCCAGTCCATAGGGTGACTGCTGAAGATGCTGAGTGCAGCAGAACATATTTGCCAGACAGTGTTACAGACATCTGGGAGAACATGAACCAGTATTTCAAACTGTTCCTCTACATTCAAGAGCCTTGGGAGACCGTAGGAAAAGCTGTCCAATTAGGCAGGGCTAGGTAGCATCCTACCATGTACAGTAGTATAGATGCCATACTTCCCCTTTGTGACTGCTGTACTACAGTAGGAGATGAGGTGGCACTGCAAGCTGGAATCTAGCTTCTGTCCACCTTCAATTTCAGCAGAATTAGCACGTTGAGGAACTGGAAAGTTCAACTTTAAAGCAATTGCAGCATCTAAGATCCACAAGGGAAGCTCAGAGCATTTAGCTATCACAATTAACCTGTACTGAGTCTATGACACTGACTTAGGCTTTGAAAATTAACTACAATAAAATATGAAGAAAATGGCTAAAAGCTGCCGTTCAAGATGTTAGTCTGTTTTTTTAATTTTTTATGACCTTTAAATCAGTGTTAGGCACTGCTTGACAGAATTCTGGGCTTTGACTTATTTGGCCTATGATAAACATCTTTAATACAAAACTACATTTTTGTTTGTTATTAATCTCACTGTGCCAGACTAGAGCAGCAAGAGCTTCACTTTGCAATTTCCTGGCTCCTGAAGATACTCTTCCTGCTTTTCAGGTTCGTGTTACTAATACAGAGTTCTTTATAGCTAAAAAAAATACAAACAAAAATTTCCTCTTGTCCTTTAATACTAGAATAAACTTTATTTCCCTCATAATATTATGCAAATATTTCCTCTAACCAGCTATTTAGAAGCATTGATGTTGGAATGGTAAAGCATTATTTTTAAGAAATGCTGCTTACATCATATCCTATGACAAATTCATCACGCACGGCCATGAAAACTAGTCAGGGAATTGTAAATATATAGTTGGTCACACCCAATATAATGAATTTAACTGTTAAGAGCTTGTTTTCTTTTTAAAGGAGGTTATTCAGTTGGCTTCATCCCTATTTATTTTTTTTTTAATAAACTACAGCAAATTTGGGAAAACCTGCAAAACAAAAGAATTCCAAGTGTTTTAAACAAGTAAACAAACAACAGTTTAAGGACTTTTTTTTTTTCTCTCTCCAAAATAGCTCAGTTGTCTTTGATGTAATTTTGTATACTTCACAGCTTGTGTAGAATAAACAGTGCAGTAACAAAAGTGTATTGAAAAGCAGAATCTGGTCCAGCAAGTTCTCCTATAGCATAGGCACACTAAATGTTCATGGCCAGCCAACCCCTGAGCTCTGTTGCTGCACAGAATGACCCACTCCCTAAGGGTGCTGGAATGCTGGATTTAGACCATTTGCTAATTTTATTGTTTGTGTAAAAGACAGACCATTCTTCCTGAGCAAACAGCGAAATGTGGTTGTTTCTTCATTGTGCAGTGCACGGGGCCACATGTTCAACACTACTGAATTTTTTTCCTCTGAAGAGAGAATTATTACATTGCTTCCTCAACTTTAATATGACCCTCGAAGCAATATGGGAACAGTTCGAGAGGTACTTGTCTATCTTTACAGCAGCTCTGGGAATTAGAGGATTGAGTCACCTGAAATTTCTATATGGGGCTCTCACCTAGCAAGAGTAATTTAAACATTATTTTCATTAATTTTGAGTGACCAGTTTGAGACAATAGCTTTCAAACTACTATATAGCACTGTCTAGGTTCAAAGCATAGCTTCTAACTTTAGGCACATATATCCTGTATTTAAAATATATGGGCTCAAATCACAGAATTCAGGAACCTCAAAAATGAGAAATGCAGTATTAATGGCTACCAGTGAAAAAGCCAGGTATAAGTCATTTACAATTGCATTTCAAAAACATTCTATGACAAAGATATGAATAAATCATATTGCTCTAGGGAATAAGTTAAGTGCTTTAAATTTCATTTCTCTTCCTTCAACTCCTACTTTCCAGTTGCTGAAACAAATGAGATGAGTGTTCTTGGAAAACAGATACTTTTAGTAAACAACTTGAATCTGTTCCCTTTATTGCATGGTCTTAATTCATCCCCCAGATGATCATATTTAATATTATTATAAGCAGTATAATATACGTGCTTATATCTACGTATAATAACGTAGAAGCTCTACTTACAGACAAAAATTTTACTGTGTCAGACACTAAGCAAAGAGAGAAAAAGATGATCCACACAACAGATAACTTACAATCTAAGCCTAAAACAAGAAATGACTGGCTACAGTGCCAGGGGAGTTCAAGGAAACTGCACAGGTCAGCGAGATAAGCCCTAATCTCACCTAACAGCAGCTCAGCTGTTGTTAAATTTTTGGTGGGCACCATTGCAAAGAACATTTGAGGAAGAATTTGAAGACAAAGTTATTCCAGTGTTTGCACATTTGTGTGAATTTCTCCATGCTGTGGAGTCGATGTGGAGGCAGGCATGGAATAACGAATTAACAACACAGGCTAGTACTGTAACTGAACAGGAGTTCATCCTCATAGCAGCATCAGGAGGACCAGCTGACATGAATGTAGTCTACTTTTTGTCTATACCTGCTTGTCTACAACCATTTGTTGGCGGTACAGTCTAGAAGAAAATATGAAGTGTGTTTTTTATAACTTGGTGAAATGGAAGTCACATTTACTTCAGCACCCTTTAAACAGTAAAGCAAAAAACACAAACAAGAAACTCGGCTCACCTTGGATTCCTACCATAATGCCACTGCTTAGCCTGGAGGATGAAAACCCTGAATTTACTCACATTTTATTTACATAACATTACATAATAAAAAGGAGCTGGAACAAGATCGAGACAGAATGAAAAAAAATACAATCTAGGCATTCAGCAGTCAAGTATACATCACTACCTTGGATGCCCACTCATGGGGAGACATGGCCAGTTCTCCTTAGCTTGGTCAAGCTCAATACACCTCTAGTTACTAGGGTGGATGGTCCCAATCAGCTGCAGGGCTCAGCAGCTGGCTTCCTTGACTATGGGAAATGTCAGGCAACCTTAATAATAGGTTTTGCCACCTGTCTCTCCTGTAATTATATTATTAATAAAGATCATAAAGCTGAAGATGAAAGCATTGACTAGGACTAGCATTTATCTAGGACTCCCATTAATCTGCATATATGTGAAATTTTCTTATCTGAAAGATGTCTGCCTTCATTAGGGCTGAAATTGTTAGATATGTTCTTTTCCCTGAAACATACCCCAGTGAAAGGACTAGATTTTAGCTTTGTGGCAGAGCGATCACAGCAGCAGTTTGTGATACCAGTTTTTCACAAAAATATACAAAGGGCCAGAACATACCCTCCTACAATAAAACCCACATGCAGAGACTAAGTAAAATTAAATCAGTGAGGAATTTATCCCATATTATTTCTCCCACAGAATTTTGCCCTTACTGTTTTGCGAGGGGAATGAGGTTACCCCTCTGCAAGGAAGATTTTGAGGAACTGTCCCAGACTTAGTCCCCAGGAATTCACGTATAGTCCAAGAAACCACCGTGTCTTGAGACCAGCCACATGGAGCCCATATGCTCCTGTCAGATCTGATGCTTGCTCGAGGCAGCTCTATCGGAGCCATAGGATCAGGAACTCCCTGTGTTTGTGATGATGCCATATCTGATCCCATCCTTCCTGGATATAAATAGTTCCATTCTGAAGAACAGCCAGTGAGATATTTATCATAATTTCATGTTGCTATTTTTAAAAAATAGATACACAGTTTTGTCATGCACAACTTCCAACAGGAAATATCTTCAGTTTGTGGCAACATAACTCTTACTGACCAACACAGCATTCATATCCCGTTTAGCATGTGTTTTGTGATGGTTATCCAATTTAATATGAACCATTTAAAAATACCAGTTTGATAATTATGAAGTACTAGAAGCATTTTGATGATTTTATTTCTCATTATTTCATTGATTGCCAGTAATTGACTAGTGAATTTAGAGAACGTTTCAACTGGTAATGCTACCTTTTAGCCTGTGGACAGACTTGTTTCTGTTAATATTTAATAACTTTTATGAAGGAACAATTCTATCAGAACAATTGTGTTTACTCACATTTTTGCTTTAGTTATACTGATGTTACGTATTAGTTGATTCATGAACATTACACCTTCAATTATTGGCATTTCCTGAACATATAATTACAGAGTTACATCCTTCAGATTCTGTACATTTTGTCAAACTTCCAGAGAGAGTTAAAGGGTAAGAATGTTATCCTTCTGTGTGTATTTTCAATGGTTTTCATTATAATAGATATTTTCCATAATCAGAAGTGTTGGTAGGTTGCATGGAATACACATCAAAATAGATGGCAGGAGTTATAACCTCCCCACAGGGTGACAGAAGCTATTCACACGTATCAAGAGGGGAACATCCTGTGTGGCAGCAACTACCTGCAAAACACTATATGAGGTTTATGCAAAAAACCCCACACAGTACTGTTGAAAGAAACTAGTGACAGCCCACTCAGCTACAGAAGTGCACTGGCTTTAGTCTCTCCTTCTCCTGTTAAGCAGGAATACTTTTTGCATCCCTTCCTGTTCACTTCCTAACTTTCCAATAATATACTAATATCCTTCCAACATTTTTAAAAGGCAGTCTTTATTACTGGTGAATTATGAATGTTTCCAAGTGTGGCCTAGTTGCTTATCCCAAATTTTGGGATAAGCCATCACCTACTTTGCGTTTCCATTAAGTTAGCGCTGATGATAAATGGAAGAACTAAATCCAGATCCTCAACCTAACTCAGCCAAATCGTCTATAAGTAACTAAAAGCTGAGAGTGAGGCAGTGGGAATGCACGCTGTTTTGGAGTCAAATCTAGCTTTTTTATTTTAAGCCACAAGAAACAGCCATGTTTGATTATATTTCATTTCTTAAGAAAGGCATCTTGTACTTCACTAGGAGATAATGTGACATGTTATTAAGTGCTTATAATTGGTGTGGTTTTGTTAAAATATACAGTATAAGTCATTCTCTTGAGTAAACAATAAATGAATCCATATTTTACAAAACCACAGCTTTCCTTGAGCTTATATCTTTCAAAAATAAACATGATTGCTTAACAGTAAGTTACAAAGAACAAAATACACATTCCTCCTCACCCACATTTTTCTAGTGCATGTCATAGAGAAGTTTAAGATGCACAATAAATATAGCCTATAATCACTATGAAGTCTTCAAAGCCATTCCCTGACAAATTTATGAAAGGAATTTAATGTACGTGAAAATTCAGCTTTTAATATTTCATTTGAGGTTTTTTACTTCATCCTGTGCTGATGTCAGATACTATGATGTCACAACAGCTGCTGGTGGTAATGATTGATACCATAAAGAAAAAGCTGTGTTCTGAAGCAAAGGTTAAGCAGTAGGAAATAAAAACAATTTTTCGTTTTATGCAAATAATTGCACAATAGTATGCAAATAATTGCACTATAGTATGCTGATATAATTTCTGCCTAGGCCTTGACTCACATGCTAGTATATTGCTTTCATTCTAACATTACACACATAATAGCAATCAAAACACATTTTTCTACTTTAGTTGTAATTTACTATAGTATTACCAAATTATTTATGCATAAACACACACAGCAAGCGACATGTGGTATCTGTATTGCATGAAGTCTATATTATTATGGGCTTCCACCATAAAAATTGGTTTTGGTAACAAAAAAATGAGTACACAAAATGTTATGCAGAAGCCAAGCTGTTTAGAAATACAATCACTCAAGTTTTTAAGTAAAGCACAACAGCTCTTTAATAACTAGTCCAGAAGCCATCCCACCCTGAAGTTATATTTACCAAGCTGTTTCAGCAGCCAATTATTTCACTTTGTTTTGGCTATGCAAGGAAAGAAGTGCTCCAAACATATGAAACGGTATTTTTTATGCTTTTTCTATGATGTTTATAGAAAACTTAGTAGTTAATAAAAATTAGAAAGAATAATAGATTAAATTAATGTTTTTATACTCAAAAGTTTAACTAAGAATTTTATTTCAAAATGTTTTGTGAATTATACAGACAAGAGCTATATGCAACAACTTTTCTAAGAAGCTACATACTTTTATTAGTTGAATATTTCCTTCTGAATAGTTGGCGGTGTCAATTTCTTCTCAGGATTTAGGGGGGCACTTCTTGGAGATGTAGAGATAGAGAAAAAGAAAAGGAGGAAAGAGGCAATATTTGAAAAACAGTCCTTACTCATTTGCAATGTAGATAACTTTGTGCTTCTCAATTACTTCTATGTCATGCTCCAGTTGTTTCATCTGTGTTTCCAGCTTTTCTTTATATATCTTCTTGGGTATGGTGTCTATTTCTACCGAAAGACCCTGAAATTCACGATACACTTCTTCCCAGTTCTTTTTCAGCCCCTAGTGCCATTATAAGAAAAGGAAATATATGAGGAAAACTTACTTCATTAAGAATAATATGCATATAAACTACCTAGGGTTTTTTTGTTAATATTTCATTTGGTGAATGTCACTGCAATGTTAAAATAATAGATAAATACATGGATAATGTTTAATCATCTTAATTGGATCAAATAAATTAAACGCTTAAAAATCAAAGAGGTTGCAACAGAAATAATTTTGACTCATTCTGATGCAATATAAGGAATGGTCTTCACAAAACTCTGTGTCTTGGAGAGAAAAAATTACAGCCTGTAAGAGGCAACAGAACAATAATTAAACTAGCCAATGAAGGACGAGCTACAAAAATATTAAACTGAAAAAAAGTATGTCAATGTGACTAACAGTCAACTCTGTAGCCTACCAGGAACTCAAGGAAGTCTGTACACTTAATTTCCAGTCCTCAGTATCTTCAAGAAAAACTGCACAAGGTAAATGAAGAGTGACTCTTCCTTATTCTATATAAGAGACTTTCTATGCTTTCAATGATCTACAGGTAGGCAACAGTGACTGCTCCACTGTATCTAATGCTAATATGCTCACTGAGGAACTACTATGATTCATAAAAGCTGCCTCAAAACTCTTATCACTCAAATGTCTTCTTTTCTCCAAAATGCAACAGGAATTATCTTACAAACTGTACTACAGAAACCACTTCCCCATAAACAGCAACCTAGCTACCACAGATATCACCATGTCACACACAGTGGTGTTACCTATCTTAAATAATCACAAGAGCACCAATACTTGGAACTCCAGCCAAAATTCAGCAGCATTTTAGTTCATCTCACAACAAGCTTCATTTTCCGTAATTGAGACTTTGCTCAGACCATGGACACCAAACTGATCGCACAATATTTTAACTTCTACAAACTACTTTGAAAAAATTATAAATAATTGCATTCCTTTCCTAATCTACATTTACAATAACACCTGTAGGCAACTTATTTATCATTTGGACTAAAAAACCTAGCTGTTACTGACCCTGTCAACAATAATTTCAGTAACTGCTACCTCTCTTGAATGCTGCTATGTGAAGAATTACCTTACTAGATAAAATGAACTGTATCTTCCATATATAAAAGCCCAAGACTAAAACCCTGCCTAAAAAAACCCATGCAATCATCTGAAAGATACTCATGAACTTGTTAATTCAACATCAGAGACAAACTTTTGTCCACCAATATATGCTGAATGGAACCAGACTGTGGTAGAAAAATAATTTTTTTCTTTACATCTTCACAATTTCTGCAACAATTGCTCTTACTTTCTCTCCTCAAGAGGATAATCAAAATCTACACATCCTATACATGCATATATAAGGATTTAGTAGAGTTTGTTCAGTGCATCAAACATCCTCATGAAAACTATATGGGTGAACTTAATAATCACACCTACTACAAGGAACTCATACAGCTATCAGCAAATAATATAATATGGCTATCAGTGAGAAAACACTTTTCCAAAATGTTTTTGGCTCTCAGTTCTGTTTCCTTAGAGGAGATCACAAAGTATCTTAAAAAATGAACTGAAGTTACTCTCTTGGGAACTAAAGTTTTCAACTCTGCTTCATAACTAAAACCGGATTCAACTGACGTACTGATTTTATGGCATGCTGTGATTTCCAAACTCATGTCCTTCTTTGCTATTATTAAACACCTTTTCTCCCAGACTGGCTAATTGATTAACATACTGAAGTTAAATTTAAAGGAATTACCTTAACACATATTTAGCTTTGAAGATTGTTGCTTCGATTTTGGAACTCAAGGACTCTTGTGCTAAAAAACTTGAATGATTTTGTCCACTGTATGAATTGATTTAACAGAAAAAAATTACCTCTCCCTGCCAATACTAAGAAAAACATGCTTTTTAATATGAACTAATATTTTACTGATTCAAAGCAGTCCATTTATTACATAGCAATTCGTGCTTTTTGCATATTCATATTAAGCATCTAAGTGTTGTCCATAAAGGTTATTCCAAAAATCTTCATATACCAATATCTACATAAATTTAAAAACCCCACCTCAACATGTGAAACTTAGAGCAACAAGGCTATTTATTTACTGTCTTGTAATGCTACTTGTCTTTGCAATCCAAGGCTGTAAAGTACTTAAATAAAGCTCCTAGTCTACCAGGCATCAGGTATAGTTTACAAATATGTACTCATGAAAATAAACACCATATTTCCAAAACTTTCATAGAAGAGTCATTCATAGCTTCTTTTAAATAATTCTTTGTATACATTAGTAAAAACTAGTTTGGAAATCACTTAAAACAGTGAAATTTAAAACACATTAGAGCATGCACTCATCACAATTTACTCTATCCCTACAGAGTGGAGAGACCAAAAGCAGATCATGACTCCCCTCCATAAAAGTCTCCCTCAGAGCTCCTCCAAGAGCAATGTAATATGCTGACCATTACTGCTATGGGCTAGATCACAAACTGAATATCTAACTCTATATAAGGAATTCTAATACATACTGGATCAGTGAGAAGTATGTACTGCATTTATCAACACTCTCTTTTATTCTCATAAAATCCCAACCAAAGTAAGCACAATGGAGAGTTCAAAAATATGTTGGCAGAAATTATTTCCCTTTATTTTTGTAAGTTCATGAGGCTTGATTTTGTTCTCAGACATCTATTGCCACGTATTCTTTCAAATCAGATAGGGCACATGTGTTCACTAGCAATGTCAATTATTTTAAAAGACAGGAATTCCCATATGTCTACAGCTGAGCACTGGGTAGAAGCCACATACCCTGGGGACACTAATTCCTCCTGACAATGTAACTGTATAAATAATCTGACCCATGAAAGAGCAAATTTTTTGAAAAATTTAAAAGAAAATACTGAGTTAATAAAAACAATCCAAAAACTTTTTAATTAAAAAATATATCAGTATACTCTTCTATTTGAAAAATACAGAACATAATTTTAATAAAACTAAATGCAGAATTGTGAGCAGCTGAACTCACATGCCTTTTTGCACATATATTTTTGCTGCATAGTTAACTTGCTGGACCATCAGCTTGTCCCATGCCTTTCCCACCATAAAAATATCTTAATCTTCACCCTTGCTGTTATGTTCTTTATACTGCTGTCAATGCAATACACTCACCTCTCTCCCATACTCCTTCCTAGCTTCTACTGCTTGCTGCATAAGCAAGAGACACCATTGTGCTAGCTATTTTGGATCTTGCTGGTCAACCAGTTAATCTTTGCAAGTGAGTTAAAACACTGTGTTTTCTCTCTAAATATCTGGCGGGCTTTTTTATGGGAATTTAGCACCTTGGAGATGCCCATCCATCTGCTAATTTGTTTCAGGTGGCTGCTAAGATCAAGTTATTAAGGGACAGACTGATAAATAGGTATCACAGTAATCTAAGCCTCATTTTCATAGGAAATTTGGCTAAAATGTGGACATAAGAAATTCCAGTTCAAGGATGGGATATACTTGAAAATGTCTCTTTTCCGGTCTATTTATTTTATGGTATTATTTCTCTTAAGAAAATCTTCTGCAATAAAACCTGTATGAAAGACAGTATCCAAAACAGCTTGACAAAATACAATTTTTCCAGCCAGAGTTCTACAAGTATATTGCAACTTAATTCTGTTTTTGCTACATTTTAAAGCATAACCTTATACTTTAGTCAGTGAGGTCACAATGTGAACATAGAAACTGCCAATGAAAGTGTCAATCTTATGCATCAGGAAAAAAAACCCCGCATATTTTTCCATGATTCACAAGTAGAGAGTCAGAACTGTCACTAAATCCATTTAGGTGATTTTCTGCATTCCTTTGAAGTTTCACTGAAATTCCAAGTCATTAAGGGGGATAGGGATCTAACAGAATTGAAGTACTTGTAAAACTGGACTAAAATGTAGCTAGATCAGCTCCCTTCAGTTCAGTTTACAACTGTTCTACAGCTCCATCTAGTGAAAAAGTAGCTAACTCATTCACTTCACTTAAAAAATAGAATATACATTTATTACTTACATGGACTGACATTACCTTATTTAATATTTTGTACATGTTACTAATTACACTAAATCAAAATATGCACCTGCAGAAGACTTCTCCTTTCTTCATCAGATAGCCGTTTCATGGCTCTTTTCTTGAGATGCTCCAAGATACCGGCCTCGTATTCTTTCTGAGCTCTCTTCATTTCTTCATTTCTCCGTGTTACATATTTTGGTGTAACACCATAATCCTATAAGGGTAAGGAAGAAGTTTCTTATATGTGCTTTTATGAAGGAAACAAAGAAATACCTGTCATCCATAGTATATTACATTTGCAAAGACAGCTTGAAATGGAATTTTGCACTACCAAGCAATAAAATCTTAAATCACTGTTCTTAGAAGTATCAGACATGATTGCCTTTGTAGCCTGAGCAAAACATATAAACAATTCCCTTCAATTTCTTTTCACAACCTTGGAAAACAACAGAATCCAGAAACCGAAATGTTTATTTATAAGAACTGATGGTTCAGTGAGGAGTTTGAAACCTGTTAATGACAGCAAGCTATTTTACATTTTTATATGGTGTCAGATTCTATGTTCTGAAACACATTCCTTAGATACTTTCTTTGAAAGGTCTTCCTGTATCCTGATTTTTGCTGAACATTGCATGCCATAAAAGAGAGTGATAGTATTAATACCTACATGAAAACTGGACTACTTAGGAATGATAAACTACCCCCTTCTAGATGTGGCAGAATTGTGTTTCTGGGAGGACAAATAATTTCTGAATATCCCAGATATACTTGGAGGAACACATCTATTTTGCCTTATCCTTTGTAAAATGAAGCCTATCTAGCTGTGCCAGAAGGTACTGGAGTCTACCTTCTTTCTACCAAATGCTAAATGATTCACAAATCTCTTAGTGTTGGGTGGCACTATGACTAGCATCATTTATATATATGTTTAGCCATGCAAAGGTACTGCAAGAGTTGCAGGTTTGCTTTTTTGCATCTTCCTTGTCATGAGTTATGTCATATGTCATGTCTCTTTTTGCATAATGCTCTGTCATGAGTTACCAGTTTAAATAAGCCAGACTCCTAATACATCTTGTTTTCCTGAATAGTGGAACAGACTGTTCTTGTGCTTGGACGAGGTTGTCCTCACAGGCATGCCAGCTCTCTCAAGCTCCTTTGCTTTTCAGAGCTGTCTCCCGTGGGGTCCTACCTACTAGTTCCCTGAATAAGCTGATGTTTGCTCTCCTGAAGTACAGGGTCTGTACACTACCACTTGCCTCGCTGAGGAGGACGGGATCTTGAACTACTTCATGGCCTGTGCAAACAAGACTATTATTGATTATCACACCTCTGACCAGTTCTTTCTCATTTGTAAGTAGCAGAACCAGAACAGCATGACCACTGGTTGGCTCATCCAGCATCTGTGTTAAGAAGCTGTTGCTGACACACTCCGGGAACCTTTTTGGATTGTTTTCATGCCATTGTGTTGTCCCTTCAGCAGTTATCAAGGAGGGTGAAGCAGTTCCCTAAGCAGCTGCACTGTGATCAGAAGATTTCCTCAAGCTGCTTAAAGAAATTTCATCCAGTTCCTCACCTGATTGGATGGTCCATAACAAACACACTTTTGACACTTACTGGCCTTTCCTCTGATCCTGACCCACAAGCGCAACCAGCCAATTCCATAGAAGAGCTCCATATATTTAAACAGCTCCTTCATCCAAAGGGCACCCCCTCCTCTTCTTTCCTGCCTGTCTTTCCTAAAAAGCCAGCATTCATTCATGACAGAACTCCATTTTTCTCCCCATCAGATGCTCCCTGGGTTCCCAATGCAACACATATGCTATTGCTTTAGCAGCATAATTCTGCCAATTTTTTTTCTGACAGCATAAGCAAGTGAATACAGAGGAAAGGCAAGGCACAATTCTAGTGCCAGTGATTTCTTCTTGATGAATTTCAAAGGTCTACCACAAACAGCAGTGGTATCTAAACATCTCAAAAAGAATCATAAACGTTTCACAGGAGAATGCAATAGAGAACCTAAAATAGGCATTGCTACTAGTATTTCCACTATTATTTAATAAAACTTACCTTTTTTTTAATATATTTTGGAACAAGTCCTGAAGTTTCAAGCAGATATTTATCTCCCTGTCTTCTATCAACATAAATAGGTTGAGGCTTTTTAGGCAATCCCGTGATAGCAGCAACTGCATTTGTATTTATAAAATTCTTTTTACTCTGAATTCCCATAACTGGGTGATCTGTCCTCCGTGGCACTGATAATGCAGGCAATTTCTTACTATCCTGTTCTTTTTTCCCTGTGAATTGAGCATGTAAACATTCTCAGCAATAACTATGAAGAGCTTTGCAATTTAATGTTATTACATTTTTCAAAAGGGAAAAACTATGTACAAAATTACATAAAAATAGAAACCAACTGTATCTACAATGAAAGAATTGACTGGGAATGTACTATGATGAAAATGAGTATGCTTGTTTAGCGTAATAGAAGTTTCATAACGTAGGAAATACTATGTTAGTTTAGATGGGTTTTTCTTATAATATGTCACTCATTTCCTCTTAACTGCAGTAGTATGGGACTTTTTAAAAATGTAATTAAAACTACTTTTACTGGAGATGCTCATTGTCAGGGCCTTTAGGCATTAATGGCCCTGCCCAGTCTCACCTGGGGCATCCACCCCACACCCTTGGGCTTAGGAACCCCATTTCAGCTCAGCCTTGTGCTGTCAGTGCCTGGCTGAGCTGTTTCAGCCATGCCTGCCCCTAGTCCTCTTCCTGAAGAGCTATGTGGAATTGGTGGATAGACCTGGCCTGTTACCCCGTCTTGCCTGTTGGTCACTAGGCCATTGATAGGACACATTTTCATCACCACCCTACTCTGCTCACCTGCCTCTGGTGTGATGGGACTACACTCTGTTGGTAAGGTCATTGTCCAGCCTCCACTGTGGTTGCCCTCAATTTCTGGCTCACCTCCCCTTAGGGAAAAGCCCTGCTCTTGCTGCTCCCTAACACTTGTAAACAACTTCTCACATTCCTTTCTCCAGAGAATATAGACACTATTCCTTTTTAGTGTAATCTTTTCTCCAAGGCACCAACAGAAAGTCAGTAGTCTCCTGAGTAGTCTCACTTCAGGTGAGTGATGAAAGACAATTCATTTCCCACCATGTTTCCCACTAGATGTAACTAAGTCAATCATTATCAGACATAATTTGATTCAGGTTGTCTGAGTTCATGTTCTTTGGCAGAAAATAAATGTAATGTCACAAGTGACAGAGCTCATTCCTACAACAGCTGGTTTCCTGATACTGACCCCATGAACCAGTGCTTTCCTGGGTATTGTTTTTACAACCTGATAGCTTGCCATAACTTAGTACTTTAGGACACACAGACTTAAATCTCTATTTCTCTTAGGATGTCTTTTTGGAAACAAGATCTTGAAGCCTCTCAGTGAGCACTGGCTCACCCTTATCTGCAGTACACTGGTGCACACTTGCTGCTTTGGGAGGCCCCACTACTGCAGCCAGCAACCAAGCTTGGTTAAAATGAATGCCAAGTCCAGTAATACAACAAGATTCACCTGAAGGTTAGGAAACACACCTTTTGTAAGGAAGTGGTGAGTAATCAGACTCTAAAGAATCAGGCTATCCCAGACTTTAGGGAAACAAGTTCAATCTTTCTGTTCTGCCCTTGCAATCTATTTTTTAACTAGTTGGATCAAACCCAGTTTTGAAGGCGGCACAGATACCACAAACACAATGCCATAATCCCATTTACACAACTGATAACTGGTTAAATTCCAAGTGATGAAAGTACCATGCTTTAAAAGAGGTGATTAAGCAGTGTAACTTCTGTGAGGTAGGTATGAAATTCCATCCAACAAAGTACAAGAACTTTCTGAGTTAATGATACAGTTCCTTCTCAAGATCTGTTAGGATCTAATCATGGCAATGAAATTACTAGTCTGGATCAAAGCTGTGATGTGTCATAGTAATTTTGAGGCTCTGGTTCATTGACTCCAAATGCAAACACCTAAGCACATATTTCTGTTATGAAGCCCTAAATCAACAAGTTGAAATAGAAATATTGTGAGCTGCTTGTCTGAGAAAAATGAGTCGGAGTGCTGTATCTCAATATATAGCAAATTGGAAATAGATAACACTAATTTTATAATACAAGTACTTAAAAGAGATCTTACAGACTGCTCCAAATTATTGGTGAATCAACCTTCTTTCCCATGCCCATCTAAAATGCTAGTGAGGTAATGTAACAAGGTCTTGATCTTGGAAGAATTAATGCTCAGATGTCATGAAGTATGACATTCCAGTATACTGAACACTGTTCAGATTTCCTGAAAAAGTGAAGGCTTTACTCAAAAATGACCCAGGATGCCTACAGGACCTCTGGGACCAAAGTTTACCTTAAGGTTCTAATAATCCATATTGCCTGAGGCATTAAGCTTCCAAAGCCTCCTGGGACAGCCTTTATTTTCAGTGCTAAAGCCATTTGTGTGTGCCACGTAAATTCAGGTGCTGGACTCCTACATTCTCTGAGACAGCTTTTTTTTTAATACTGTAAGTTAAGCTCTTCTACTTTTCCAGGCTAAAAACAGTTTCAAGCTGAAACTTTGTAACTCAATTATAAATTCTGACAGCAGTGTACTTAGAACTCCAGCAGCACTAAGGTCACTCCACACTTGCAGAACCGGCCATGAGGCTGAACATTAGAACTGTCAACTCCTTATACCCAGAATTATGGTTTGTGCCCAAAGATAGCATGCATTTTGCAACAAAATATTCCAATTTTCTTACTTCTGTGACATGCAGGTCTCCAAAAAATTGCTTTGAACACTGCCAGCCAATTTAACACTACGGGATTAAGAGCAGACAGTGAGTGCTAAAAAGTAAAAGCTGTATGTTGCTTATAACATCAAGAAAGGCACACATACTTTTCCCATATCTCTTCAAGCATTAAAAACAATTAGTTCACTTCTAATACCCCTACTCATATTACTTAAATGTTAATGATCTATTGCAGAAAAGAATGACGTACAAATCTAAACTATGTTATTACAAATTGAAATATCAGCAGGATAGAACATACCATCAACACATCTTCAACATCTGAATAGCTGCAGCCAAGAGAGATAGAATTTTGCTTTATATTTCAGCTGGTTTTGTACCACATGACAGTAAATAATTACTGTATTTTCTAACCACATATATAATCGCCTTGTTGCTTGTCTCAGTATTTTACACAATAAATAAGAAAAATTTTTGTAAAATAAAGAAATAATTTTGGTATCATAGATACTATAAAAGGAACAATGGAAACTGTCCCAACATACAAAAATTATTTTAGATTTTTTTAAAAAATTGATTCTCCATAACTAACTGTTACTTTCAACATTAATATTATCAATTTTAAAATTAAAAAAATACATTTCATATATTTCATGTCTACACTTACTTGCTGGTAGCTTTGGTTCTTTTGAATGTTTCTGCAGAAAATTTTTTGGAGATGGCACTGCAACTTTCGCTGGTCCCATAGTTTTCCATTGAGCTTTATTTTTCTCTGCTTCACATTTCACGGATGGTCTGAATGTGGATATATACCTTAGATGTTAAAAAATAGCCATAAAGAAGTTAAAGGTCAGAAAATTATTAAAAATACTTCTTCAAAGAATATATATTTTTGCAGTAGTTCATGCCAAAAGCCTAAGCTATTTTGTTTTGTACTCTTTCCCAAATAAAGGCCATCACTCATACAAACTCCATACTAAGGATAAGCCAAGGTCCGCACTGACAAGTGTTTTTTCTGATTCTGAAGTTAGCTTGCTTGTTCATTCTTCTCTTGTGTCTCCAAGGTCAGTATTATCACACTTTGGGAAATGGTCCCTGTATGCACTGTTCATATAAATACTGAACTCAGACATTTTGAAAATCAACAAGACCTAAATTTTGGAAATAAACTGTTTTGAGTATTGCTTGCACTAATTAATTATTTTTATGAGGTTGTGTGTTACACACTTTCGTCTTTATTTTTTAATTAACTCCATTTTTAAAAGTTTTTTTAATGTGGCTGTTTTGTTCAAAAATGCATCCAAAATATGCAGCTGCTGTGCATCTACAGGAAAATAGTAATCATGAACCTACTTTACTAGATTTTCTATATTTGAAAGTTTGTAGTAAGAGAAAGATGCAAATGCCAATGTATCTCGGCCGTTTCAGAAGCTGTAGTTGCAGTACATTGTAGGGCCTTACACAGCAATCAAACACATCTATGGAAAAACTCAGTTGGCTTCAAAAAATATGAGATACGTATTGATAATGAGAACTGCTTCATTCTATGGGATCAAACAAATTTTAGAGGTATGTAAAACCTCATGCTTCTGAAAACTTGTCAAACATAGTTGAGAGTTGGACAGAATGTCCTTGATCATCAGTTTATCTTATTACTGTCCACTGTATCATTGTCTCAATGTTCCTGTTGAACCATCTGTTACAGACTATTATAAGAGATTAGATGAGACAGATGACTGCTCTGAAACAGCACAGCAAACTGTATATTTCTTATATTACACAGATCCAAATTATGATCCTGAACTACTGCAATCAGAGGTGGTTTTGGCACTAACTGAAACAGCTAATCTGAAAATCAGTAAGGGCTCAAATATGAAAAGCTGTATGCACATACTGCTGTTATGGTGTAATGTTGCATAAGGCACTGTAACTTCTGCTTTAATCAAAAGTATGCACACATGTTCTCCAAAAGAAGCCAAATGCTGATCATTAGCTGATTAGCAGCATCTTGCCTCTATCTGAAGGACTGAGCTGTCACAGATGTTTTCCTGAGGGAGCAGAACTCCCCGCTCCTGAAGCTCAGGCTACCTCATTGTACCTTTTAAAAATTGTCCATCTTTAGGAAACATGTCATGTTAATTTAGGAAACATGTCATGATAAAAGCTTATGAACAACTGCGTTCTTCCTTCACAGAAAAAACCTAAGTGTCTATGAAAAAACTACACCATGTTTTCAGGTAAGGAAAAAAAGAATATAAAAGATTATATATAGTGTAACCTGTTTTACAGAAATACTGAAATAGTATGAAAGAAATGATGTAATGCTGGGCCAAGTGAATGGGAATTATAGTAGCAACACTGATGAAAGCTTTTGTATGTGAGCTGGAAATGTCCAATACACATATTTGTACTTGATCATAACATTAGAACATGTAAGAGGACTTCACTAACATTGTGGAGTTATTTTGTCTGCTGGAGATTTGGTCTCCAAAATCAGAAAGAGGATTATGTACATAAGATTATATATAATTCCAGAAATACCTGTAATCATAAGGAATTAAGTTTTATTTATTTTTTTCTGTTCAATTCATGCTAAACAGCTATAGACATAGGCACAAGCCCACCACACTCATAAGTAATTGCATTCCTCGTCATTTGCTAGGAGTGGCATTGTAGCCACACAGTAGAGAAAGGTAGTGACTTTATGAGGAGTTTGACCTAGTAGGGTTCACAGTCTTGGAACGAGAAAGTGAATGAGAAGGTATTGAGTTTATTACATATTGGCATAAGGTAAGATGTCTTTTGTGGGCAGCTACAGGCATTCCTTTGGATAAAGAGATGTGGCAGTTGTACCTTTTCAGTGACTTTTCAGGCTGAGAAAGTGACTAAATGCTGTCATGCACAGGTGTCAGAGAGGGTTGCAAGGAAGAAAACATGGGTATGGGGGACTTCAGAACCTGAATCCATTCATCATTTGGCAAGGGGGGAAAAAGACAATACATTTGTAAGAAGACAGTTACTATTCCTTAGGTGTCATCTTGGGACATCAAAGCTGTGGAAAATGAGGATGCTTGCTGTGGTTTCCTGAGTAGTACCTGGTCAGTTGAGAGCGAAATGTATATGATTTCATTTGAAAAAAATAAAAGACCCTAGATTTTGTATGCATTAGTTAAAACTGGTCAGATAATGCCATTAACCAGGTTTGACACTGTTGTTACCAGACGGATATTTGGCACATGATTACCAAAGCAGTAAGCGGGGTGACAACAGAAGTCAGTGAGATGAGAAGGGGATTTAGTCAGATGGCATCCAACCTAAGGAATCCCTTGCCTAAACTGAACCTGATGGTCACGGAGTATCCAAATCCCTGAATGGTATTAGGACAGGAATAGATTTAGTGTGCTGCGTGCCTTGCCATACTGTCATTTCACTTTCCTCTGCCTAAAGTATTGTTCATTCACATTGGAAACAAAAAAAGATGTATGATCTATTTTTACATGGAAAAGGTTCAGAACTAGGAATCTCACAAGTCTGAACACTTCTACCTGAAAACAGATAACTGTCTTTGTTCTAATAAGGGTCGCTGGTACTTCTACCCATTTTAAAGCTATTGAGTTATGACCTACCTTAACCTTTCACTGAAAATGCTAGCTCTAACAGCTTTCTTTCATATACAGTAATAGGGATTTGAAAAAATAACATAACTTTGCATATTATCAAATACGAATTTTATAAAAACTCTCAAAGGAATTAATACTAGGGGGGTAAAAGGCCTTTTTTTTAATGTTTTTAGGGTAAGGGGGTGAGAAAGAGAAGCAAAAGAGACAACGTCAGAAGACACACCTGACCCATGAAAAGAACGGAAGTGTGGCATTGAGAAAAAATTTTTTAAAACCCCAACTTTTCAGCTGCTCACCGAAAAATTGTTATAAATGTGTGTAACAAAGATGTCACGTAATTTTCCTTTGAGTGGAAAGAGTGCTTTGTAAAATCTTTGTCAATGAACAAGATGGCATTGAAGATACCAGACTGAATCATCAGCTCATGGAGCAGGCTGTAAGCCCTCAGATGTTAGTCAGTGACTCATTAGGAGGAGCAATAACTACGCAAAAACTAGATTATTTGTTGTTGTTGTTGTTTAATACATGTTACCCGTAAGGTGCATTGCCTTGCCAGAACCAGTCACTGCAAGTGGTACTGTCACACCCACGTACCTGGGAGGTTTGACAGCCTTCTCCTCCAGGCGGGGCAGGAGGTTATAGATGCTCTCCTGGGCACACTGCGTCGTCATCCTCGGGCTGAGGGGCCCCGGACACGGGGAAGCGCCCACCTCGCCGAGAAGCTCTGGCCACGGGAAAGCCGCCCCCCTCGCTGAGGGGGCCTGGCGTTTCCTCCCTCCTCGCCCCGGGCCCACGCCGGGGAACAGCTCCCTCCCGCCGCTGAGCCCCCTCAGGCCGCCGAGGCAGGCGCGGGCCGGCCCACGGTTGTCTCCGTAGTTACTAGGGCAACCCGTTGCTAGGTAACAGAGCCACGAGGGGGCGGAACCTACCCCATCACGCTTCCGCCTCTCCCCGGCGGAAGGCAGCTGTCAGCCGCCGCTAGGGCCGGGAGCGACAGCGCAGGCGCAATCGCTCCAAGCGACGCCCGGCGCCGCGCAGGCGCACTTCGCGGAGGTGAAGCCGGCAAGGCCGACTCAGTGCGCGCCGGGCGGTTTGATCTGCGCGTGCGCGGAGGGGGCGGGAGAGAATGTGTGAGGCGGTGGGCGCGTGGTACCTGTGGCAGCTGTCCCCGCCCCTACCGGTACGTGCGCGCGCCGCGCTGAGGGCGACGGAGGGCGACGGAGGGCGACTGAGGGCGAGGGGAACCGTGCCGTGCCGTGCCGTGCCGTGCCGTGCCGTGCCGTGCCGTGCCGTGCCGTGCCGTGCCGTGCCGAGCCACGGGGGCGGGTCAGGGCACGGGCGCCGTCCGCCGCTCCCGAGGGGAGGTGGGAGCCCGGGGCCGCACTGGCCGCGGGGGGGCGGGCGGGCGCGGCTGCCCCGTCTCTGTGGTGCCGCGTTTCCCCGGTGCGGCGCGGCGCGGCCTGGCGGGCCCCCTCCTTCCGCCCGCGCTTTGACACCTTCGGGGCGTCGAAACGGTGAGGCGGGAGCGCGGCGGTGAGGCGGGAACCTTTGCAGGATCTTGGTCCGTGGGATGGTCACGAGAAGGTTGAGTGTTTTTCTTTGGGATTTTTTTTCTTTTTTTTCTTGCGTGAAAGCTCTGAGAAAAGTCAAATGGAAGTTGTCCTGTGTTAACAATTTTGAAATACGGTAATTATCAGTCTTGGCCTACCCTGAGGTCTTTGGCAGCGGCAAACTGCCACTGCCTTGTTTGGTTACTGAATTTTAACCACATGTCACATTGTTGCAAACTTTGTCTCTATACCAGTAGCAAAGCCCAGTTTTCACTAGAACTCTTGTCATTGGCAGCGGTTGTTAAAATTGTGGATAATTGCTAATGATATGTAGGTGCTGTCAACATCCAAGTGAAGGGTCAAGGTGTATTGTCAAAACTTAAAATTTCATAGTCGGCATGGGTGTAAGCTCTGCTTCAAAAAAACCCCACCCTTTTGGCATGGGGTTTATATCTAAAGTTGAATGGCCTGGTGTTCTAACTAGACTGGTAAACTCTACTAGTGATAAAGTCTAATTCGAGCTGGTTTTACAGTAAAGTTTTGCCAAGTGAACAAAAAATTATTTCAAGGAAACAGGTTGCATTCAGTGGTTGCAGACTTCTGCGTACGTGTACTTTATGTGGGTGCAGAATTGGATTACACCGGAATAGGTCAAACTGAGTAGCTGAATAAAGGAATTCCCTGCGAATTTTTGCACGAGGTTAACCGAGTTGATTTCAAACAATGGCTATGGCCTAGATTCATAACGCAATCCAGATGTTACATCCAGCAGCTGTATAGTGCATACCAAGTGACTGCACCTCAAAGTGAGTTTGTAGTGCAACTAGACATGGTGGGCAGGCCACTAGGCTTGGCATGGTTTGTACTCACGTAGTGCACACATAACACTTGAAGTAATTCTTATGTTCAAGAAATAAAATCACTAAAATATTGTCTCTAACTTTTTTAAAATCCTGAATATAACTGATTTACATCTGGCAGTTTAATACAAAGATCTTTTTCTGGCCCTATAGTGAGTACGTACATACGGTGCATTACTATTGCAGTACAGCTTTATAATGATACTGAATATTACAACTACTCTTCACGGATTGTTTTTTTATTTTTAATAACTATTACAAAAAATTTACATCTACACAGGATGATTCCCTTATACCTTACAAGGATTGAGAAAAAACGATACAGTATCATATGCCCATCTTTACTCTGATCTGTGCCTTGTAATTACAGCATGTTCGTCATGTCACAGCACTGGATGCAGACACAGAGACTTGCTGTTTGCAAGCTCATCTCTCCACGCAGAAGTGCGCAAATGCAAAGATTTAAATTATTAGAAGTACTCTGACTTTGTAAGTATGCTAATAGTTGGTAAAGAAAGTAGAGTGTAAAAGACAGATTGAAGAACACAGGGCTATCTAGAGCAAGGAGCACCTGGAAGCAAAGAGTCTTTGTTTTTGTGGTTTGCTCTTACAAAACTTGAGCTTCTGTGTCATTTTTGAAGTTTGTGACCTGTGTCTCTGGAGTCATTTGATATGCACTCTGACGGGGAACAGCAGGGTCTTTAAAGGACTGGTGTGACCACTGTAAACATGGATTAATCACCAGTAGGTCTTTGGAAGATGGTGCAGTTGCCACTGGGTGCTTACCTGCCTTCTACTGCAATTCCAGGCCACCTTCTGCTCTTCACAGTGATAAAAGGCTGCCTGGACTGGAGAGCGTCTAGAGAAAAGGCACTGAACAACTGAAGGATTTGGAAACTTAGTCTGTAGTGAATTCCTTTAATTGTTCTATTTAGTCTGTCGTGATTAATGTGGGGAAACACATAGCTGGTATATAAACGAAAATATTTTAATAAACATTGCAAAGCAAATGCTGGGGTGCTAGCAGCTGGATTTGGGTCTTTAAAATGTAGGTATCAGAAGTTGCTGATTGCCATTTTGGTTATGTGTTACAGTGCCAGGAGGAAAAAAAAATATATAACTTGCAGCTTAGTCAACTGTCTCTTTGTATTGCATACTATAGCAGCTAAAAGTAATAATTTTAAAAAATGCTGATTTTGTATATATTGCAAATATATATTTTTATTTTATATATATTATTTTTTTAGAATTGATGAACAAGCATTGAATTGGATTTTTGCATCTAAAATTTAATTAATTTCCTAATAGGAAGTTAAGTGTTTCTTTTCTTTAAGCATTTTTAGTCATGAATAATGAAAAATTAAAAATAACAAGGTGATACTTATTTGCCTACCTAAAATGAAAAATGATTCTGTAGGGATTTTCTGTGCAGATTTCTGCTGATTTCTCTGCCACCACCCCCTGCCCCGCCACTTTATGGAGATTTTGAAAGTTCTTCCCCCTTTGCCCTAAACGTCATGCACAAATCATGTGCTGCAATTTATGCTGATACTGGTGTTGATTTCTCTAAGCAAACAAAATACAACGTTGAGAGCTTCTTGCTTAATCTTTGTTGTAGATGCAACTTTCCTAGTGATTTTTTTTATATTTTTTTTTTTTTTTTTTGGAGGGTACAGTGCCTTCATGACATGTTCTTTCTCTCTTGCTTTACACAAACTACACTCAAAACAATTCCATAGGAGTTCTTCACAAATCACTTGCTTGGTTTGCCATCCCTTCAGAAGAGAACTGGGTGCAACTCTTCCAGCCTTGCTGTTGCACAAGTCTGTGAGTTTTCTGTGTATTTAAGTGGGTCTTGCATTTTATTTTTTTACAAAGAAAGTATAAAAAAAATCAAAGGTGTCTTGGAAGGTGGGATAAATGCATATTTTGTTAACATTTTGATTGCAAGAAGATAATTTAATCTTCATTATTTGTAAATGTGTACTTAAAAAAAAGTCTACTAGAGGAAAAACTAATTGGGTTTGAATTCCTATAAGCAAGTTTATTTGCAAATACTATTGTAGTGTTAGGGTTGAATGTTTTTATTTACCCTGAGGACATGGACTGTTTGAAGTTGGATTTGTTAGTGGAAGCAACTGGAACTATGCAGGAGAAGGGAATGAGTCTTCCTGGCACTGATGAAGTCATAACTGCATTTATGTTTGAATTCTTGTTGTTCTGAATTTCATATCCTTTAGGGTTTTTTTCCTAGATGTTTGCTGAAGGACTAATTACTGTTTTTTTTCCTTTTTGAAGCAGTTAAGTGGATTGTCAAGTTGTCTTGAAAAGAAAAACAAACAACAAAACAACCCAGCAGAAGATGTTTCACATTGTTCAGTATCAGCCTTTAAGACTAATAACCCAAAACAGTCTTTCTAGCATGTGTTTAAAACTGATGCTTTCAAGACCTGCTGTGTTTGCAGAGATATGGAAGTCATGGTTCTCAAGCCATTCTCTTGTTGGAAACAAAAACATTATCCTGATGGGACCTCCGGGTGCTGGGAAAACAACGATTGGGAGAATAGTAGGTCAGAAACTAGATTGCCCCGTCATAGATATAGATGATGATGTCCTTGAAACAACCTGGAATATGAGTGTGTCGGAAAAACTGCAGGATGTTGGTAATGAGCAATTTTTAGAGGAGGAAGGAAAAGCCCTGTTGAAGTTTTCAGCATCTGGAAGTGTCATTTCCCTTACTGGGTCCAATCCAATGCATGCTGCTGGCATGCAGCATGTGAAGAAAAATGGTATAGTTGTATATCTGGATGTGCCCACAACAGTCATTATGAGTAGGCTGAAATCAATGAAAGTGGATCGCATCGTGGGCCAGTCTCCTGGTATTTCACTCAAGGACATACTTCAGTTTAGGAAGCAGTTCTACAAAAGGTGGTATGACATCCGTGTTCTTTGTGGAGGGGACATTGCAGCAGAGGTTGTAGCAGAAAAGGTGCTTGATGCTGTGAAGAGATACCAAAACTCGGAACTGGAAACTTTCATTTCAACTAGGTCTAGTAGGTCTGGAAGGAGTATGGAAAAAGACTCTCATAAATATTTCAGTGATGTTGTCACTGAGGGCTTAGCCCCTGATGGAGGACTCTTTGTTCCTGAGAGAGGACTTCCAAAATTCACTGCTGGAGAATGGCAAAGCCTAATAGAAGCAACTTACATTGAAAGAGCCCAGGTTATACTAGAAAGATGCATACATCCTTCTGATATTCCTGCTTCTAAGCTGGCAGAAGTTATTGGAACTGCTTATGGAGAAAACTTTACTTGTTCTAAAATTGCCCCAGTTAGGCATTTGGCAGGCAATCAGTTTCTCCTTGAGTTATTTCATGGACCAACAGCATCATTTAAAGATTTTGCATTACAGATGGTGCCACATATATTTGCATACTGCATTCCCAGAAGCTGCAATTACTTGGTTCTGGTAGCTACTTCTGGTGACACAGGGAGTGCAGTCCTAGATGGCTTTAGTCGTCTCCATGACACTGACAAACAGAGAATTGCTGTGATGAATTTTTTTCCTGAGGATGGAGTAAGCCCAATTCAAAAATCACAGATGATTGGCTGTCAGAAAGAAAATGCATGGTCAGTAGGTGTCAAATCTGATTTTGATTTTTGCCAGACAGCTATAAAGCAAATCTTTACTAATTCTGATTATACTGGCTTTCTTACAGTAGAATATGGAACAGCTTTAGCCGCAGCAAACTCCATAAACTGGGCACGACTGCTTCCTCAGGTAGTTTATCATGCCTCTGCATACCTTGATCTTGTTCATCAAGATATTATTCCTTTTGGAAGCCCTGTAGATGTTTGCATTCCTACAGGAAACTTTGGCAACATATTAGCTGCTTTGTATGCTAAAATGATGGGGATTCCTATTAGAAAATGTATCTGTGCTTCCAATGAAAACAATGTTTTGACTGACTTCATAAGAACAGGTGTTTATGATTTGAGGGGAAGAAAATTGATTCCCACTTTTTCACCAGCAGTAGATATTTTGAAGTCCTCCAATCTTGAGCGATACTTGCACCTGATTACTAATGAGGATGGACAACTGGTGACACAATTATATAATCAGCTGGAAAATCAGGGCCACTTCCAGCTACAGAAAGATTTACTTGAAAAGCTTCAGCAGGACTTGGTGGCTGGATGGTGCTCTGAGGAGGACTGTCTAGCTGCCATTCACTCTGTATATAGTACTACAGGGTATATTTTGGATACCCACACAGCTGTTGCTAAAGTAGTTGCAGATCGATTACAAGATAGAACTTGCCCAATTATTATTTCATCTACAGCTCATTATTCTAAGTTTGCACCTGCTATCTTGAGGGCCTTGAGGATTGCAGAAATAAACCAGAATCCATTAAGTCAGCTTCACTTGCTGAGTTCTTACAGCCCTCTGCCTCCAGTCCACTGGGGCCTATTAGAGACTCTAAAAAAGAAGGGGAATGAGGATCACCAGGTCTGTGCTGCTGATATGAATATGCTGATGTCCCATATAGAAACCTTAATTCAAAATCATTTTATGAAAGTTTTCTGAGCAACTGATCAGTCATCCACTGTGTCAATTGCAATACCTTCTTAACAAGCTGCATATTTTAATAAAGTCATGATTCACCTGGCCTGTGTCCAGTCCACAGCATAATGTCCACAGTTTTATACTCAGTTGTCAAATTTTCAACAGTATTTGTAAGTAACACATGTGAGGTTTCTAGTAGTGGTGAAAGGTTGTGAATTGAGAGTATAAAAGACTGGAATACTTTTTTGCAGGTCATACATAGTAGAGACGCCAGTACTGTTGGCTTTCCTTGGCACAGGCCTGAAGCATTCTCCATGGAAGGAGGACGATACTGAAGTCTGACCTTTCTGAAACTAATAGCTCTTGTTTTGTTGCAAGAATGATGTGATCATTTGGTCAGTGGGTGATTAGTTAAACTTTAACTCACTTCACCAGAACATAAGATATTGTAATGATGTTCTTATGTTACTAATGTGGGTTGATTTCACTACAAAGATTGAAGTATACTTGTATTGTTAGTACTTGAACTGCTCCAATTTGATGGTATGTTATCTTCTTGTATGATTTTTTTTAATGTATTGTGAGGCCAGCGTTTATGTAAAAAAAAAAAAAACACAAAACTGGTCATTTTTGGTTTTCATGCTTTTTTCCCTCCCAGATATTTTCCTGTGTAAAATAGTATACTTCATTCAATATTTTTAAGATTTTTTTTGAGATGTGTCTTTTCCTCCAGCGTGTTGTAGTCTCTTTTCTAGATCTTTTCTATTTGAACTTTCAACTTCAGAATCTTTTTTTGATGCTATAGAAAGTTTGCGAGTATTAGTAGCAGTCTCCTTAAGTAAGAACCAAACTTCACCATTTATTTGCATTTATTTCTTGTATTCTGAGTTTTTAGAATGTAAGTTTTATCTTTGAGGTCATATAGCTTTCTTGTTCTGATTACTTCCATTTTCATATTTTGCTTAAATTAATTTCCTTGACATTCTATTTTTTGCATGAATTGGTATAAGAAAGAAGCTTCCCAAAGTGCTTGGCATCTCATCAAGGAAAGTGAAGGATGAACTCCAGTGTCTGGAAAGTGTGATAGGCATCAGAGGTATTCATTGTGTAACCTAAAATAGACCTATGTTAGCAATCTGGTTTTGCTAATGACAGCTCTTTATTGGGTTTTTGCGTCAGAAAAAAATGGAGCAGGTTACCCTAGGAGATCATGTGGTTATGGACAAACGTATTCTGCTAACCGTAGATTATATTTAGCAAGGATGTAAAATATAACTACATTTCACACTAAGAGAAGTGGTAAAATGATATATTGACAAGTTTTGAATGGCATGCAGTTACAGGTAAAGAGCTAAGAGTCATCAGATGTGAGGACCTATAGCTATGGGGTATCTTGCTTCCCACCAAGATTCAAATAGGGAAAGTATTGGCAAGAAAGGTGGTAATTGCTAACATTTTGTTGCCTCTTGAAGAGGCAACATCTCCTAGATGTCAGGACTCATTTGGGGCTTTGAACTGTTGCCTTATCTGCTGGCTTCCTCTGTGTGTCTGCTTGTACTTTTGCCACATCAGAGGTGAAGAAGACACCATCTAGCAAACTATTTTAAAGAATTGTCACTTCTTCTAGTGTGAGGTAAAAGACCCAAGCATGATGTGCATTTGCCATAGTGAATGTAGCTGACAACAAAGGTGTGACACGATAGCTTTCTAGATTCTGCCCTTCTTGGATGCCTTTTTAGGACCTTTCTAGTTCTTTTCTCTGCTCAGTCCTTCTTCACTATTTCTGCAGTAACTTTGGAAAATAATTTTTTATTTTCATAGAATCATGGAACAGCCCATGTTGGAAGGGACCTCAAAACATCATCAGGTCCAACCTTTCATGGGAAAGGGAGCCTAGATGTGATTATCTAGCACACTGCCCAGTCATGTCTTAAAAACCTCCGGCAATGGAGACTGTCACATCCCTGGGGAGGTTGCTCCGGTGATTGACTGTTCTCACTGTGAAAAATTTCTTTATTATATCGAGATGAAACTTCTCCCAGTGCAACTTGTACCCATTTCCTCTTGTCATCTCCATGTGGCTCCTTCTGAAGACAGAGTCTCTGTCCTCTTTCTAGCCACCACTAAATACCGGAAAACTGATGAGATGCCCCATGAGCAGCTTCTCCAGGGTGAAAAGACCTAACTCAATTCAGTCTCTTCTCATAGGGCAGAGGAATTTTTGTCATTTTGCAGACACAATGTGAGAAAGACCACAAATATGTAATTAAAAAAAAAAAATCCATGTTCTGTAAGAAAAAGTTGCATAACCATATTGCCAAAAAAGAAGCATTGCTTGTGTAGGTTATAAGTGCACATCCACCTTGTATTTCTGTATGTTTCAGTCTGATTCTCACGGTAGTTGCAAGTGGAAAAAAATGTAATGCTTTCTCTGCATGTGCTCAGTACAAAACCAGAATTCTAGATCTTAAAAAAAACAACCAACCAAACAAAAAGACCAAACCTAAAAACCTCAAACAAGCCCAACTGCCTGGATTGAATTACTGAAACAGGAATTGGTTTCAGCATAAGGACTCTGTGGAAATCCTGCAGTACCTGGTTCCCTGGGGCTGAATGCCATTTGACATCATAGGGCAATTTGTCACATGCTGTTACAATACTTTATAGAAACATCTACAAAGAGCTTGTTTTCACAGAAAGTACCTAAAAGAGAAAAGCTGAGATCCTAAACAAGATTAGGCTAGAAGCCAATGTCCTACCTTGAGTTAGCTCATTATTAGATAAAACAGTCAGAACTAAACTAGCAGAGAATTTATTTTGGCATGACTCAAACAATCAATATTTCAAAGTTCATGACAGTAACTCAAGCTTAGTTTGAAGGAGAAAGTATTATTAAAATTTCTAGTTGCTATTTTCATATCACATGAGCCATTATAGCAGTTGATATGAATTGAATAAGTAAAAAATGAGCAGTTGTACTTAGTTATGGTCTTTCAGTCTGGACTTAGGGTGTATAAAGGCAGTGGTTAAAGAGCACATATTGTATTAGTACATTTCTCAGAATGTGTAAAGGCTTTTACAATACAGTATTTACTCATTTTTAAAAATAGTGAATTAACTTTTGGACTTTCTTGTAACTTCTGTGAACTACTTTTGTGCACCACATCTGCTTGTGGGTTCTAGTAATGGGCACTGTAAAATGCTGCAGTAGTGTTGTGATCCTGGATGTGCACAGTATTTGTGACCAGGTGTTGATGCTGTGTTATGGTAGCTGTAACGTACAATATTCTGGTTTGCCTTGTCCGGCTGGGCCTGGAGGAATAGAAGAGAAAATATTTCCACTGTACTCAGTATAGCTGACTGGGGGGGCATAGGATAGTGAGGGAAGCAATCCTTCTGCCTTCCCAGTCCAGCTTTTACCAACAATAGTCAGTAAAATATTGTGGTTCAACAAACACTGTGCTACTGTTGTTGTACTTTTTTTCCCCCACAATCAGTTTTATGAAAGATTCAAAGGGAATTCATGATTAAGAGTGGACACAAGTGCCATTTTTTTGTTGTTAGCAGACATTGTGCACGCTGAATGTTGTCATGCACTGTTTTCTATTCTTAAGGCAAACATGGTGTGCTAATGATACACAAAAGCAAATCTACATTGTGATAGTTAGCAGGATTTTTTAAGCAATTTAGGCGTGGTGTATACACAGTTTGCTCCTGTTTGTCTAAAGATAGGATGTTGGGTCTAAATCAATATAAGCCAGGTTAACAGAGGGTGTGAGCATGCATATATACACATTTCCACTAGCTTTATTGACCTGGAGTAATACCATAGCTTTAGTTAACTTATTATTCTTCTGTATAGAGAAATCTTTGCTGAAGACTAATACTACATGAAAAACCTTGAGGACAAATGTAAGGACAACTGTAATGTCTATATTTATACTTTTTATTATAAGAATGTTTATATGGAAAATACTTTGTTTTGCTTACAGACTTACAGCTGCTTATTACTTGCCTTTAGTCACAGTCCTGCTTCTTGGGGTGACAGAGAGTGGTTTGAGGTAAAGGGTGAACAGAGTGGATAGGAATGACTTCAGAAGATAATTCTGTTTTCTTAGTATCTTACAGTTTAGAAAGAATTGCTATTTATGTTTTTGAGGTGATGGAATATTTTAGCAGATGGAACTCTGAAGGGAACAGTCTTGTTTTTCAAGGGGTCAACTTAGCTCTTCAAGGACATCAACATACATTGTTGCTACGTATATCATATTTGGCATGCCTGAAACATGCACTAGTCATTTGTATCCACTATATTTTTTCTAAATAAATACTGCAGGATCCACTCTGTAGCACTTGCTTTGCAAATATGTTCATAAATCCTTATCAATGTGATATAAAGAAAATCCACTAAAAGAAGTGGTTTCAGAATTTGATGTTCTCAAATCTTGAAAGACATGTTCTGTCCTGTGTTTACTTGAAAGTTAGGTGTATAGTAAATGATCTAGTAATTCACTTTGCGGAGATTGACAGATGTGAGGTAAGTTGCATCATCCTGTAAGGAAAGAATGTATAAAAAAATAAACCCAAATCAAAAATAGCAAATGTCTGAACACTCTGTTTATGTTGCACCACAGACGTGTCTGGTGCTGCATGGAAGGTCTGTATTCTGAGGAATTAATATGGAAAAGGAAATCTCTGACAGTTTATTCTTTCTTATTCATGCTTAGTTCAGTGGAGGGATGAGCTGGTTGTCTATTAACAGTTGTAGAGCAACTTTGGTCCATTTGGAATACGATTTTAGGATCACAGGCTTAAAAATTACTTCAATGGTTGAAACAGCAATAAGAAATGAGTAGTTAATTTCAGTGAATTGCTGTGAACAAGCAGTTAATTCTGAACATATATTAGCAGGTTGAGGAAGATTTAATGTTACTGTGTTTTTTTCACAGTAGTCATAAATGTGCTCAGCACGCTTACCAGAACTGGGAAGCTGTTTTTTCAACAATTTTTCAGAATGCAGCAATCTACAAGACATTCATCTTGGTCTTGCTCTCCAACTTAGGTAAAACTTTTGAAGATCTCCCAGCATGGAGGTAGATCGAAGCTGTTTGTGCCTTTTACTCGAGAAGACTTTATTCCCTGGTAACTGTTTAAGGTGGTCTCTAGCTACTTTCTTGACAGCACAGGAAATAAAATGTTTAATAGGAAAATTGTTCAGCAGAATTAAGAAAACACCTGATTTACTTGCTTATTTACAATATCTTATAAAATTTAACCAAGTAGAGAAACCACAGTATTTTCCCTGTGCAACATAGGAACACATTTTTCATAGAAAGCGTATCTCAAACTTCACAAAATCATTTACATAGCACAGGAATTGTTGTTCTAGCATTTTATTTAGGTATTTCATCACAGGTATTTGGAGTACCCTGAGATTTTCAAGTAGTTTCTTTTAAGTAAGTTATTGCTATAGAAACATGCAGTGTATCACCCCCGAATTTAAAATCCATCATGACACTAATTGAGGCCACACCTGAAAGATCTCAAAATGGAAGTCTCAGCTGTGACTGAACATGTTTGATACATGAGTTCACACAGGATTTGGCTCTTAACCATGAGTTTGTTAAGAACACAGAAGGAAATAAAATAATGACTGCTCAAATCTGTGGATGCCACAAAACTTAAATACTAAAGACCCAATTAAACAGAGGAAAATGGATTACTTCGTTGGGAGCTGTAAGCGATCTGCATTTCACTGTGGCCTAAGTAGACCTGTGTTTCTAGCAGCAGAGGTTTGAGAACATACTTTCCAAGTAGAACAATTTGCTGTAGGAAATGCTGACTTTGCACAGTGTGCGGAGATGATGTGCATGTTCAACTGAACATGAATTTTCAGTATGCCTTGTGGCCAAAAGGACCAGTGAGATCCTCAAGTTTAGAAATGAAAATACTGTCAGGGAAGTAATATTGCTGTCTATATTTGACTTTGGTATAACCTTTTGGAAGAATGCCATGCCCAACTCCAATAGTCACAATTTCCAGTAATGCTGGAAAATTGGACAGAAAAGAGTCATGAGAGCAATAAAAGGATTAACAAGAAGCACTGGCATGAAAGTCTCAATAAGCAGAATCTACTTACTTTGGTGAAGGGAGAGTTAGCCTAGAAGAACCATCTTTGGAGCAAAAGTTTGATAATCAAATAAAAGTCTGTTCCATCTAGCAGAGAAAGGGTGATCCAGTGATTGTAAGTAGAAGTTGGACATGTTACGAGAGATTAAAGCATGTAACAGAAGAGTAAAGGTTTCTCTAGTCTGGACATGCTAGATGATTTCCTGAAAAGATGTGATTTGATAGAAAGAGGACTGGCAAAGCAGATCCATGTTATGCAAGACGTCAAACTAAATAATCACGGCAGTCCTATTTGGCTGCCCCAGGAGTAACTTGCATGCTAACAGGAGTATGAACAGTATTTCACAGAGGTTGGAATGCTAGAGACTGTGAACTCATTTCAGTTCTGCTATGGAGTTATCAGTACACAGAACAAGTTGTGCGCTAAATAGGCTACTGGGTATGTTTAGCCTTGTTCTTTCTGTCTCTAGAGAATTGCAAATGGACTACTAATGCAAACCCTGACTTGACTCATGGCTATTAGGAAACGGCTCATTAGTTTTAAATTTCATTATACAGTATGTGTTGTGATGGTTTGGGCAATACATACTTTCATTATGAAAATGAGGTGAACATACACAGGAGGAAAGTGCCTATGCAAATGTCAGCTGTATTGAATGTAGCTAATTATTATTTATTTTTTGAAGCTTTTAAAAGTTAGAGATCTTTCAAAGTTTATTAGATGCTTTTGGATGCTTTCTTTCCATTCTTGTTTACCTGGCATTTCTCTCTGCTTTCATGAGAAAGTTGCAATCCAATGACCATTTTCAATTCATTTTCAGCTCATAATAAGATCTATATAAGACAAATTGAAAAAGCCAATGTTTCCTTTTTATACTTAAACTTGACCTTTTATATGCCAACCGAAGATGCTCCATAAAGCTTAGAGAAGGTGAAGCGTGCTCATAGGGTTCTGCTCTAGAAACACATTTTGAGAAAAAATGTATTTTCTATACATTTTAGGCTAATTCACTAAATTATATCTAAATAGAGTAGGCATTTAGTGGACTTTTTTACTAAGTGCATGTGGCAATCTGGTTCTGTTTAACATGCTAATAAATGCGTCCCATCTCCTAATGAAACTAGTGCTCCCTGTATAATTAATCAGCATTGTATACAGATGAGGACGGGAAAGCCATATTGACAGTTGTTTTCATGCAGAATGGTTAATAAAAGAATACTATACAGTTCTGAAAGGTCATACATGAATAGCTCATTTCTGCAAAAAAAAGTATTTTGCAAGTAAAAATTTAGTTAAAATTACCCCGGATCGTTGTTATGTACAGCTTTTAACCACAAGATGGCATTCCTAACAGAAGTTTGCTCAACATGGTAATTGCGGTTTTTGAAGGGCTCTAAATGAAAGGCTATCATAAGCATTTGTAATTTTATATGAGCTTTTAATATTTTCATTTATATAAAATGTAATTAACGGAAATTTAAGTAAGAAACCTTAATGATAATTAGGTTAATATTCAGTGATACGTGGAGTACCCAGGAATACGTGATGAATCCAGGTCAGCAAAACACCACATTAATTCATGTCATTATATGCTGCTAGAGGCTTTTCAGCTGTAAATCATTAATCAATTTTTCTTTAATATAAGAATCTAAAATAAAAAACCCTCAATTCTTTAATATTTAAATTAAGAGCACAAATAATACCATTGTCTTATATGCAAAACCCAAGTGTTTGGGGTTTTGAATACGATGCAGCGTATGGGGCTTGCAGTGAGTTTTGGGATAAGGAAGAGCAGATAACAGTATTCACAGGAAAAAGCGGTATAAATAATATGTCTTGCTGCACAGGGAGGATTTTTCATAGCATAATGTTAAAATGACCAAGCGACATATTTTCAAATGCCTGTCATCCAGGTTGGTAACAGCCCACAGGCAACCCTGCTTTCTTTCAGACTTTATATCTTTTTCAGTTTCTTGTAATTTTTGCATGCTAAATTCAAATACTTTGTTATTCTTCCTTAAATACAAGCATGAACGGAGCATAATACAACCATAATACTAAACCAATACAAGTGCTCTAGATTTTATATAACAGAGACATGCGTATTATACTTGCTTTTTTTTCCCTCCGTGGTTAAGGTCCTGATCTTACTTTGCTTATTTTTGCTGACTCTGTAAGATCAGACCTGAGCTAAGTAATCATTTATATTTCCATTCTAACTAGTGCCCTAGTTGCATTTTGGTTTGGGAAAAAAGACATTAAGTTTGTGCTTAAACTGAAATCCAATCTAAGTTGTGGAATTTTTTTCAAGTATATTTCAAGTCAACAGAAAGGATTACGATAGACTAATTTGTTTTGTTTTGTGGTAGCAAAACTTCGGTAGCATCTTTTCTAGTGCATGTGTACATTTCCTGCTAATCCTTCTGCTCCATGTGCCACCCCCTGCTGATGCCTCAGCCCTCTGGTTTTGGTTCCTATCATTTAACACAGCTGAGAGGACAGAGTAGTGGCTTCATCCGCTGATGACACTAATGACAGTCTTTGCCAAATGAGCAGGTACTACTTTGACATTAAGCAGATGTTCTTTTTCCTAACGTGCTGTTATACCTCTATCATCTCTCAAAGGTGGCTATGCCAAACAGAATATGAATTTTTGCTCGCTGAAAACAATTGTCAGTCAAAAAAACACTTGAATGATCAGGTTGGTCGAACCTACCTGCTGGTTGAACCTGGCACAAGGACTGCAGAAGCAAACCTTCTGAGTTAATAGTATCTCCTGTTGACTACCAGTAAGATTTGAGGGCCTGAACATCTCCCGCTTGCTGCAAATTTTAAAGAAATGTGGTGAAGTGAAAATCACTATTTCAAGGATGTGGAAATGGCAGTAAAAGGAAAGTTATACATAATAATTATGAAATGTTGATGAGGAAGTAAATGATTTGTTGCTGTTACCTTTCAAGTTAAGTTACACACTGAATTTCCCTTGTAGTAATTAGGCATTGCACTAGGTGTGTAGATGGGGACAGGATTCCACTGAGAAGAGCAAGAAGCCTGTCCCACAGAGGAGGTTTAAAAAAAAAAACAAAACAACAAATGTACTGAGGAAAGTAACATTCTCTGCTCTCAAGGGCTAGTACAAAAAGCACATCAGGGGCTAATTTGATGCGGTTTATTGTTTGCAAGAGGTGGATTATAAATGTTTGGAATTGCATCTTATGTAACTGCTGCTGGATAAGCATATCTATGAGTAAGTGTGAACTGGGAAAGGAAAATGTGGTACTGGGATCTGTAACCACAAGTATTATCACTTCCCATATGTACAAACTTATGCCTAGGGCAAGGAAGCACAATTACTGACAGACGCTGTGTTTGTTCATGCAAATGATTTTATTCTTCTAAATTATTTATCACTCTGGATTACATATTTTGATGAAAGATTTTTCTGGAATAATTGTATTCCAAAGAAAATTAATTGTTTACCTTGAATAGATGACCAGGTTTGCCTATTGAAAAGAAGTTAGATTCATAGAGCATTCCCATGAGGTTTTTAAATAGGTGGGATACAAAGGGTCATTCTGCAACATGGGGATTTGCTTCCCCAAACTAGTAACATAATCTCTTTCCCTCTCTCCCTTTTACTTTCTCAGTCTCAGAAATCTAGAAATACACATTTTAGAAAATTTTCAGATACAAATTGTATCATTTTACTTTATCTGTGATCAAAACAATATGCTGGATTCTCTGAATTTGTATTGGATGCTGAAGATATACTGATGATTACTGAAAACACAAAAACAGTCCTTACTTCCTTTACAAAAAGCAAAAAGATGTTACATTTTGAAGCTGTTAAAACTAACTTTTAAGTCTGGATTAAGCCAGGAAGTGTGCAGCACCTTGTCAGGACCCAGACTGGACAGACCAGGGAGTTGTGTTTAATTCGAAAATCCCTCAGGCTAAATTAAGGTGAAACGACACCAAAGGATCAGTTAAAGATTTTATTTATGACAGAAGCAAACTGAACTGGGGAGGCATGGTAGTAGGTGGCAGGGTTTCTCACAACAGGAATTGGCATAAGACTACTTCTGTAAACCGTGTAACCATATACATCAATTCAGGGAATAAGGACATCCCTCCCATTGAGTCACGAGGTTCAGAGCAGACCCCCTTGCTTTCCAGACTCCTCCTCAGAGAAGGGTCTAGGGGCGGCTGGATCCACTCTTGGTCTCAGACTTGGTCAACGGTTTATATCTTGAAACAGATGAGGTGTAGGGATTGTGGAAAAGGAAAGAGAGAAGACAGAAAGAGAGAAAGATTTTACCGTTTCTGGGTCCAGCATTGGTTCAGTCAGCCAAGGTGTCCAGTCAACCAAGGGGACCAGTCCCAGTGGGCTTGAGCACCCGGGGCTTCAGTGTGTGTCCTTTTATCATCCTTGCCCCTCCTTCGGGCAGGCACCCGAACCTGTCAGGTTAATGAGCAGTTTGTGAGCCTTTGGGCTTGGGGGTCGTTTGTGGAGTAACTTCTCCTTCCCTGCTGAAGTGGCCACTGTTTGATCTTTGTATCAGAACATCTTATCAGAACAGGGACCTGCGCACCCTCCAGCACGCCCTCCCCCTCCTGTTGCTGATGTCTGAGCTGATGGGCTTTTCACCTTGGCTCCTGGCTGTGCAGGGTTTGTCTTTAAGCAGAACTTGCCCCACCACAATGTTTGAGACATTAACTCTTTCAGTCTCTCACACACCTGAATTCCCAATATCTCTGTTCCTTGTGCTCCTGGGTCACTGATGGTGAAGCTCTTACTTTCTTACTCATTTGTACTATTGTAAAAAGAGATAATTGTAAGTACAGGTCCCTTCCTTCTCAAAGGCACCTCAATATAAAACAGACACAATTCTCCACTGTATTACTTTTGCCTGATACTAGAATTACTTTACTAAAGACAAATCAAACCTAATACACAGTCAACACCTTTACAAAATGCAGAGTGGTGAAGCTGAGCTGGAGGATATCAAGTGCAAAGTGAACTTTCTGGCGCTGTATAGAGCTGGTATAAAAGCTAGATGAAAACTACTTCACCAACTACTAAGATCTCTGTAGTGCCCAATATCAGATGGTTATTCATTTCCGCAAGGCACAGCTGACAGCTGACAGGGGGAAATGAAGAAATATAAACTATTTTTTTTTTTTTTTAAATCCATCCAAAATAAAATTTGCCTTCTGTGAGCACTTAGCTTGTTGTGCTAAGCATACGGGGTGAAGAATGGGTCTCCCACCTCCCATGGTGGTGGCTGTTTTGTCAGTTCAGGGGCAGCAGAAGCATCATGTTCTTTAGTGATGATTTTTTGTTCCTTGTATTAATTGCATGATCTGCTTCATAAATCAAATTACATATAAATGGAACCGCTTAAAAGTAATTGTGCAGCTGAGAAGCTGACAAGTTATTGTGCCTTATGGCTACTGTGGCTGTGTGGGTAAGGACCAAAAAGACAAAATTGGTTTCCTTAACCTCCAATGTCCCTTACCTTTCCCCTGATGAGTTTCCTGTCACCTTAATTTAAAATTTTTTCTGATCAGTTTATGAAAGCAGTATTTTATGCGGTTGTCTCCAATTCCCCAGAAACAATTGCCCAGTCCTGTGTTCCTAAATTCCCTTCTGTATGCACTGTATTTCCTTTGCCTGTCCTTTTTTTTCCTTTTTTGACAGCTGCAATAGATGTTGTTAGTGAGGATACAGTTTCTAGACCTGTTTTTACAGGGTGGACAGAAGAAATAAGCCACATAACAGTAGCGTTTGAAGTGTCATTGAGACCACCTTGGTAATTTTTTTTTGTTTTGCAAAGCAGATGTCTGTGTAATGCACTCAAATCACCATCACCCATTATCATAAAGTTGTTGTAGCATAACTATTTTTTTAATTTTCTAATCCTTTTCACAGGAGAATTTAAAATCAGTCTTTGTAGAGTAAATTTAACTCTATGTTATAACTCAAGATACCAGAATCAGAAAATTTAAAAAATAATAATCTTGGAATAAACATTTTGTAGTTAATGTAATTAAGTTCCTTTCAGGCTGATGCTTGGACTGCAAATCAAGAGTTTTATTTCCCTTCTGGAATCAGGTATCCTCAGAAATATTCATACTTAAGTTCTGTGAACTGTGTTGTCATTAACTCTACTTCTGATGGCTATCAGACAGCAGGATTTTACAAATTGCCATGAGTTCTGAACTGAAAAGTGTATGTACACAACGATGTTTAGTGGAGGGGAAAAACAGAAGTCATTATTTTGTTATTGTAACTTGACCCAAGAGGAGAAGAGGCGTATATGCATGAGTGTGCTGATATTTGATAAGCTGATATCTTTCTCAGAAAGCTTGAAGGTGGTGATTTTTGCAACATTTCTTTTTGTTCAGATTGATTAAGGGGTGTTGGGGTTTTTTTCCTGCCTTCCTCCTCCCCAAATTCATAAATGAGTGATACAAAAATGAAGAGCTATTTTTAAAATCAGACTTAGATATGTAGAAAGTAAAAAGGGGGAAGAACAGCAGCAAAAATCAGAACCAGTGAATAGTCAGAAACTGGACACAACTGTGCTGACTATCTGTGAATTAATGTCCAAGATTGAAATTCTGACCCTTTAAACAATTCCTTTAAACATGGCCATGACTAAAACAGCCCACCTCTAGCCTTAAAATCATACTATAAAAGTGGAGCTGTGGTCTTCTTGAGAGTTTTGTGTAAATTCCTGCTGTAGTGAGGCTAGATACAAGGGGAACAGCTTTTTTGGGTTCTACTTTTTGTCTGGCAATAATTCTGAGGTGAAGGAAGAAGAAAACATTGAAATATTTTTTTAAACTTCAATAATATGTTTCATATGGGATAAGCATATACTTTAGCATTCTGTTTAACTGAAGCTGTATGACTTCTTCATGATTATGAAGGTTCCCAGGGTATCTTGTCCAGTTTACTGTATGTTTTGAGAGATTCAAAATGTGAGAGAATTTACATATATGCACATGTACATATAAAGTACATATATAGGTTTTATATGTATTTCAGTTTATTATGTGCACAGAATATCATGCTTATGGGATCATTGTGAAAGTGATCTTGACTGATGATGCATCTCAGATGATGCGTAGAAAGAGATGTGCGTCCCCGTGGGCATCAGCCTCCTGCATCAGCAGGTCCAGGTGGGATCTGGCCTGTGCGGTTGTCCCTCCTATGCAATGCACGTGAGATGTCGCAGAGGGACCACACAACCTTCCTGAGCCATGCAGTCCAGCTCGGGAAGGCAGCGTGGTCTGTGGCCCAGGGGTCCGGCTGGCCTTGACCCTTGGCTGGTTTTGTGCAGCACCGTTGCCTGACCTTGGTTCACTGTCACTGAGCTGTGAGAGAATGTAAACTGAAACTGTGCAAGATAAGAAAAGTAAAAACAGGCAGAACCGAAAGTGTTGAGCTGGTAAGAGTGTCTCGGGGATTGGGGACTGACATGGAATCTGTAAAACCTGAGGGAGAAAGCAGAGACTTGGAAGATGGCATCTCTGCAACTGTGAGGACTTATACTGATTTACTGGGGTATTTTGACATGACTGAAATACTTTTCTTATGAAATATAAAGTCTGCAACACCAATAAAAAGCAACAGAAAACACCTCATAAGCTTTTCTCCTCTCCCCCGCCCCCCACCCCTTTTCCTTTCCCACATTTTTTCTGCACTGATCCTCATCTCCTCTTGTGTCCAAGTTTCGGCTGGAATAGAGTTAATTTTCCTTCCAGTAGGTGGTATAGTGCTATGTTTTGGATTCAATATGAGAATAATGTTAATAACACACTGATGTTTTCAGTTGTTGCCAAGCAGTCTTTATACTAAGTCAGTCAAGGATTTTTCAGCTTCTGATGCCCAGCCAGCAAGAAGACTGGAGGGGCACAAGAAATTGGGAGGGGACACAGCCAGGGCAGCTGACCCAAACTGGCCAAAGGGGTATTCCATACCATGTGATGTCATGCCCAGTATATAAACTGGGGGGAGTTGGCCTGGGGGGATTGCTGCTGGGGAGCTAACTGGGCATCAGTGAGTGAGTGGTGAGCAATTGCATTGTGCATCACTTGTTTTGTATATGCCAATTCTTTTTACTAGTATTGTCATTTTATTACTATTGTCATTATTATTTTCTTCCTTTCTGTCCTATTAAACTGGTCTTATCTCAACCCACAAGTTTTACTTTTTTTCCCTGATTCCCTCCCCCATCCCACTGTGGCGGGGGGGGGAAGTGAGCGAGCAGCTGCTTGGTGGTTAGTTGCTGGCTGGGGTTAAACCACGACATCTTGTCAGCTCCCTCCTGACCTGTCCAAACAACGCTTCTCCAATCAGCTTCTGGTCAAAAGTGCCTCTTGATACCCTTTACTGCTTTGCTCTCATTTCACTCGTGAAAATCACTTGGATCGTATAACCCTCAAGGCACACTTGGCATGTGGTACTGTGCTCTCGCTGCTCTGGACCCTGCTGTCCTCACCAGCATGGTGTGGTGGCCCTGGAGTGCTGCAGTGACCAGCCAGCCCTCTGGCCACCCATACAGGTGCCCAGCTTGGCGTCAGGGCTGGAAGAGCAAGAACACCATTCCCAGCCCTGATGTGGGTGTCCAGGGTCGGGGTAGGGACTAAGGGCAAAACAGACTCTGCACTATTGCTTATGCAAGCACGCAGATGAAAATAACTTTGTTTTCCAGTCGCAGCAGTCAGCCAGGCTGCTTGGCCCTGGCATAGGTCCCCCCTTGATGCCACAGCCAAAGCCAGCAGCTGTCTCCAGAAGCACACCACATTTCATATATGGCAGAAGTAGGCACTCAGCTGCCTTCAGAGTCCTCTGGTTAAAGAAATCATCTCATTTGGGGAGTGTCTAGTAGCCTTTATAAGCTTAATGTTTGGAAGTACTATGCATATAAATAGATGGCATTCAGATGCAGCAAAACCTTATTGAACTTGTGTTGGTCTTCACTTGGTTTGGACATGGAAGAAATGTGTGTGCCACCTGGCACGTGCTCTGCAGCTTCTGAAACCTAATGGGACATGCTGTGTCTCCTCGTCTCTGCATGTTCTTCATAACAGGCTCATTCCTGCCAGCATCATATTTCTTGTTGCCAGTCTCTTCATCTCGCTTCTCAAAGCAGGTGATTAAGCAAGCAGAAGGGCATTGGACTAAAAGGGACTACCTGGATAATTTAAGCTGGACTGCAGTTATACTTTGATTGCATCCATCTTCATTTGAGGGGGTTTGGGGATATTGTATGGTTGTTTGGTTTGGGGTTTTTTTAAATCAAGATGCAAACACAAAATGGTTGGCAATTTAGCTGCCCCTGAAATGTCAGTTTTGAGGACCAGGTCTGAAATAGGATTTATCTCTGATTTTGCTTAGAGTCCATTTTGGGATATAGTGAAAGTTACATTTGATTCACTAGTTTCAATCGGAACAATCAATACATTTTTATTATAGAATATAATGACATTGTGTGGATTTCAGCTGTAGCTTGAAATACATGGATGATGCTTGCTACTTGCCACCTGATATTTAAAGAAAAACCTTAAAGGTTGGAATATAGAAACATTCAGGGAAATTAGAGATGTGAATTGGTACTTGAAGTGGTTAAGAAATTCCTTCAGTGTAGTCTTAACTAAAGAAAGGAATAAACAAGCGATGGAAAACCAACAAAGAGGCAGGGGTAGAAGATGGGAAAGTGATTGTAGTGTTAGGAAGAAAGGTCATAACTCATTAATGTAGTGGAATTGTTTGAAGATATTAATGTTATGGTGTACAAGGGGAGTGCAATAGCTTTTTAGAGCATTTGGCAAAATTTCAGATCAGAGTACAATGTCTGTGTTGCAGGCTAATGGAATAAGTGGAAAGTTGGCTCATTAGGTTGATAATTGGGCAAAAAGCGGGAAACAAATGGTAGCTGTAAAAAGCTTTTTTTATCTGGGAAGAAATTAGGCAGTCATGTTGGAAGGCTGTTTATTACAAGAGAAAGACGTGACCTCAATTTGGCCTATAAACTTTGTTCTCGGATGATTTTCCCTCTGCAGCCATAAAACAAAGGCCCCATGAACGTTAACTGCAAAGTAGCAGTGAGACATGATATTGGTGAGAGGTCTCCAAAGCTACAAAGTGTGAACTAGAGATAGACAAAAGGTGGGAAAATGTATCCCGTGAACTAACCTGCTGACTTGATTAAATCACTCAGGAACCTGGAGAAGTGGGACTTCATACAGAAGAAAGAGATGAAGGCGCTCGGGAAGAAAGCCTTCCTAGTCACACTGTAAGCTCCTGCTCTGTAGCAGCTGCTGCTGCCCAAGCTCCTCTAAGCAAATCAGTCTGTGTTTGGTGTAAGCTGAAGCCAGAAATGTTTTTGCACAGTGTACAGTAACATCTACTTTTGGGCATTTGCTACACAGGGAAAAGGTACATTTTGGAGAGGGACTCGCAGCAGGCTAGCAACTGGAAAATAAATGATCCTCTTCTGCAGCCCACTCAATTATACCCCACTGTCCTTAGTTGCCTCCTCTGAACTTGGATTCACTAAATTTCCAGCCGCCTCTGGGCTTGGAGAACATATTACGTAGCACAAGGGAGAGCAGGTGGTCCTGTGCAGCCCTGTTTGCATTCAGCCTAGTCCGAGAGATTGGCTTCTGGAGGAGGGGCAGAGTTCTGGGGGCATATATGCAATTCATCATCGGTATTTTCAACTGACTGGGAGAAACTGCTGCACATGCTGCTCTGCTTCCAATAGGCTTTGAAATATAGGCAGGCTGAAGGACGTATGAGTTTTTTCTTTCATGATAACAAAAAATAAGCACTTTGTTCTGGTATCTGTAAAGTTAAGGCGGTTTCCTACAAGCAATGATAATTCAAGCGCAGTTTCTGCCTTGCGATTGATACATACATTAGAAGAGTATTTTTGGAAATGCTGGTTGCTTTTGTTATTAAAAAAAAAGAAAATCACTGCTAATTTTCAGTTTGCTGAGTCTTTTAATACATAATTTCCAACAGAAACACTTTGAGTTATCAGACAAAGGGGAAATAACTCATTGCTGTGAGACAAAATCAGCAGTCCTTAGTACAGAGTAACTACCAGAAATCTGCATCTTGCTCTCAGAAGGAGTCCGGGTGCCTTTATGCCACAAGAAGTCTAAACAGCATTCAGCTGGGAGCCAGGACCCAGAATAATGATGCAAAGCAAATGCCCATTGCTTTATACAGTCTGTACAAGGGGAATAAGAGTGTGTTAGAGGGCTGGCAAGATGCCTAAACCCAAACTGCTGGTATGGGTACCCTGATGGGAAAAAGACCCAAGAAATTGTAGCTCGGAGGCTGTGTTGGAAGATGCAGCTGGGAATGCACTTTCTGTGTTTGCCAGGCACTTCCCAGAGAAAACCGGAAAGATTCACTCCTGATTCGTCAAAGGCTTTCACAAATCTGCAGGTGCCAAACCTGACTTTGAGGTCTAGAAGAGGCCACGTCCCACCTGTAGTGACTGATGCTGCAGCAGAACTAATGCATTCTCCCCAGAGCATCGCCGATGTGGGAATTGGGGTACAGGACTGCCCTGTCATGGGGAGCAGATGGATATCACGCCTGGAGCGAGCACCGGGCCGGGTCCTGCTTCCCAGCACTGCCAGTGCCAGCTGCCCCATTCTGTCCCGGCCCCCTTCGCCCTCTCCCCTCGCTGCGGTACCACAGCTGCCTGGTGCCACTGTCCTTCCCACAGTGAGTGGTTTTACCTGCGCGGAGAGCCCTTGGGCAATTTGGGTATTTAGGAAAGGTGATAGCAGATATCTTAACAGTTAATAGATACGGTAGTATTTTATTCTGGAATAAATATTTGCCATACAGTTTCCAAATGGCATTTAAAAATGGATTGCAAGAAGAAGATGAACTTCCCTTGTAAATAATAAAAATTATAAGTTATCCATTGGAAATACAATCTGTAGCTTCATTGAAGCTCATTTATTTAAGCAAGCTATGAATTATTCTTTTCTTGTCCATCACCTGACCATCTGGGTGACTCTGTAACATCAGTATCTACATCTGTATAATGGGAGTAACAGTACCATCCATCTTTGAAGACGACCCTGGAGTTTCAGAATAAAGGGTTTATTTAAGTGCTGGATTTTACTTTATGATAGCTCTGCAACCTGATTCATTTCAAGTGAATCACAAACCTACCACACAGTTCAGCGGGAGCAAGATTGGATTATTGCAAAATGAAGACTGGAAAATAATTATATATTTATTAACTTTAAAATAATTATCCATGACATTCTCTCTTAACCCTTTCATTGTTGTTTTACACAAGCTAAAAGCCAGCTACCCCAACAGGTGACTCCATATACATTTGAACATGAACAGAACATCATTCTTTCCAAAGCAATTAAAATTCTCATTCACTCTTTCCGTCTCTCTCATGCTTGCTCTGTGTAATGAAGCCGAAAGACAACAAGGGACATGGTCACTGGAGATACTTGTCAAGTCTGTGACTGAAGCTACTGAAGTTCCCTATTAATATGACATGTGAAAAGTTGGGTAAAGAAGTGCTACAGTTCCAAGGTCAAACATTCAGCTGCTAGGAAATAACCAAGTCGTAACTTCCCAGGCAGCCTTAGCTCAGTTTCCCTATATATATCCTTTATAATATAGTATTTAATTACATCGTCACAGATAATTTCCTCCTGAAATTTCCTCCTAATATCTACTCTGAGCATACGTGTATTTATGTAGCCCTATAAGCTGGGTCTTCATCTTCTTCTCTGACAGAGAGTATTGGATTAGAACCCAGCAGAGAAAGACTTGATCTAAGCTCTTGATTTCCTAAAGTTTCAAAGGCAAAGTCAACCTGGCATGACAGCCTTGAGTGAGGATAGCTGTGGGAGGCCCACGGAGGAGAGAGCTGAGTCACATGTCTCTTTGTCCCATCCGCTTCTTCCCTATATTTCCCTGGAAATACAGTGACCAAAGTGATGGCCCAGTGCATCCCCAGCAATACTGGCCCACTGCTCGCTGATTAACCAGAAAGCCCCTTGCCTGATTGGAAGAGCTCATCCTTGCTAGCTGAGGGTTGAGGATTTTATTTTCCTCCACAGAAAGGAAAAACGCAGTGTGGTTTTAAAGCCTATCACGGAGGAAGGGTACAGAGCAGCTGGCCAAACATGCTAAGGAGGGTTTTGGAGTCAGGCCACGGCTGGTCTGAGACCAGGAGGTGTAAGGAAACACCAAATCACTGGGAACGAGAGTGGCTGAGCAGCCCTGCAGGTCTCCCTTTTCCTTTCGGCAGTAGCTAATTAGTCTCTGCGTAGGGAATAGGTTCATGGTGAAAAGCAAAGCCTTGCACTGGCTGTTACCAAGCAATTATTCATGTCTGCCTCTGGGACAGCAACTACTTTCTTATTTGAGAAACACAGGAGATGACTTTCCATTAAGCAGTCAGCCTTGTTTACAGGAAAATGGACAAATAAATAATTGTAATAATCTACTGAGGCAAAATTGTACCTTTTTGATTTTTAAGTGAAAGCCACTGATGTAGAAATCACTGAAGGTTTTTGGCTCTACCTAGGGGGAAAAAAAGAAAAGGAAAAAACCCAATAGTTTAAAGCCTTTTCTGTAAAATATTTACCTTATGTTTTTGAAAATAATGATAACCTCTCCAAAGAGGTAGAAAAATGTCACTACTCGCAAGCTTATGGGAGAACAAAGAGTTTGCGTATCTTTCCTTTCAAACATTTAGTTGCTTTCAAGTGTTCCAGATCCTCGTTATTTCGATAGGAAAGTTTGAAAGGATGGATGTGTCTTACCAACATCCAGGTGACACTGAAGGTAGTCCTGGCTGCGTGTGCTGGCTCAGGGTTACTGAAGACCTACGTTTGAAGCCATGTGAACAGCCGTGAGGTTGCACATTCAGCGTCACAGTTCCACGGGCATTTCTTTGTCTGTATATAAGAACTGTATATGCCTAGGTCTCCATTACGCTCAATTTTGGGGTTTCTTGCAGGATGCCAATTTATAAAAAGCTGGTTAGAGATAATGAGCAGGATCAAATGGAAATGAACGGCATGGCAGTGAGAAGACCTGTCCTTTTAACAAGCCTTGGCAGTAACAGATGAAGCAAACTGGCCTTCCCTGGCTCCACAGCTTGGCTGGGGAATCGCTCTCACGAGGGGGCCAAGCCCACAGCAGCGTGGCAGCGCAATTGCTTGAAAAACTAAAAATGCTGCTTTCCCGGAGGGCTTACATGGCACATCATAGTGCAGAGCTGGGCAAATAACCTCCACGTTGCTCTTTCAGCCTTACAATGGTATTAATAGGCTTTTTCAGGAATTTTGCCGACTTACCGTACCATACTTCTGTAGCCTGAAGCGGGATCAAGGCCACAAAGACGTGACGGCAGCCTGCGTTCTGCTCGGGAGAGCAAAGACAGCGCTGGTGCTGGCAACCGCCCGGGGTGGGAGAGCTCCCGCAGCACACGCCGGGCTTGGGGATGGAGCGGGGCAATGAGTCTGTCATTAAGAGATCAGCTGTGCTCGGGGGCACGCTCTTTTCATTCCCAGTTTTCCGGACAGAAAGGCATCCCCAGCAGCCATCTGCCAGCCCCCCCGCCTCCGGCTCAGCCGGGGTGTAATGGCTCCTGGGGGAAGCATCTGACTCATTTACTCTGGGCTAATAACATATTGCAGATATTTTGCAGAAGACAGCTGAGCTTTTCGATGCCCCCTGATGCCTGAAGAGCGTTTTGTTCCTTTTGCCTTCACTGTATATGCTGGCTCCTCCATGGTGTTTTTGAGGGCAGAACCTGTCATCCCACAAGATATTGCTTGCTTTTTATACATCTGCCTCGTCTGAGAGAATTGGGATGTTAGTCCTTCTGAAGACATCAGAAAATGGTCTTTTAAAGGGGCACTATTGCTTAAATAAGTTACTGTTTACCTAAGAGTGCATGACCTGCTATAGTTTTTCATAAAAATTCGGATGCCTTAAAATCAGTTAACATGATTTTATTGTGGTTCTGTTCTATTCTGTTCTTATTCTATTCTATTCTATTCTACATTGGATATTAGAAAAAATTTCTTTACTGAAAGGGTTGTCAGGCATTGGAACAGGCTGCCCAGGGAAGTGGTTGAGTCACCATCCCTGGAGGTGTTCAAAAAACATGTAGACGAGGCACTTTAGGACATGGTTTAGTGAGCATGGTGGTGTTGGGTTGATGGTTGGACTCGATCATCTTAAAGGTCTTTTCCAACCTGAACAATTCTATGATTCTATTCTAATTTTATTCTAATTTTATTTTATTTATTTTATTTTTTATTCTTCAGCTTGCTCTTTTTTGCTCCAACATAGCTCTTATGCACACACATTACTATTAGTATATCAGGATCAAAAGAAAGAAAGAAAGAACCTCTATTGCTATTGCTTTTCATCTTCCCCTGAGGATGCTGTGACTTAGTCTCTAGTCTGGAGGGCACTGTCATTGGGAACGATGCCAAGTCCTTTTTTTCATAGCATGTATGAGACTGAAATTGCTCATTAAAACTCTTTCCCACCTTAGTGCACAGTGTTTGCTGTGGGCTGCGCTGTTATTTGACTGTCTGTGTCAACACCGTCTGGCCGCTCAGCATCTCTGGCCTGGGAGGGCCCCGTTACCCCTTCCTGACCTGCCTTGGAATACTTGCAGGATTGTATTCGAGTGCCTTCCGAGTTTCAGCATCTTCCCTTTGTGGATTTAATGGCCTCAACAGTTTTATCTGCTTCTTTTTTTTTTTCAGCTCATTTATCTTAGTTACATTTAGTTAATTGAGACTAATGTTTTGTTGAAAAATCTCTCTCACAGTCCCCAAGCTGAGCTTTTGAAGTGAACAGATTTGGGTAAAAATTTGCAAATGAGCTATTAATATCACCACAGCAAAGATACTCTCTCTTCACCCATCATTTCCACATTGGCCTGGAGGGGATTCCCTTTTCTGAACTGATAGTCAAATAGTTGCCAGCATCACTTTCTCCTTTCCATACAGCTGGGGCCTTATGTCTGTAAACCTAATCTACTTCTGGCTGCTGTGCTAGAGCAATTTTACTTCTGAAGACAAGACTGTTTTATATTAGATTTTATCCCCAAAGAAGGGAAAATATATCTTTTATCTCTGACTCCTTAATATCATTCTATAAATTAATCTGAATCCTTATTTGGGTCTTTGGTTTGGATATCACCAGGTACAGTTTGGGAGCAGGAGGCAGAAGCAGTTTTATCCATGTTAAACCAAAACCGCTCCTGTTTGCATTACTTAGGAAGGTGTGAAACTGTGATGAGCTACTTGACAGATCCCATCACTGCAGCCAAAAGCCACCTCCTGAGTAGTGCAGTTCGGCAACAGGGAAGCACCTGGTAGTCTTTATGGAGCTTGTCTGTCCTCTTGCTTATAAAAGGACCTGCAGTTTTCTTGTTTAAAAAAAGGCCTGATAAAGGCTTTAAAAGGCCCATAAAGGGCCTAGTGTTGCAAAGTGCATTAAGGTGTACCCATTTTTCTGTGTTAGGAGTAGTTCTTGGCATTCCTTCAAAGCAGGGTGAGCCTGGGTTTGTCTGGACTCCACATTCCCGTGGCTGAGGATGCCTCCGCTGCCTCCCCTGGCTGTGATACACAGCGTGCCAGGTCCCCGCGGTCCAGACACCATGAGGGTTGGTTGCTCGGCTGCTCTACAGCTGCAGCACTCCACTGTCCAGCTGGAGAAATGCCATTTGTACCAGCTGAAGATCTTCCTCAAATCTTTAGGGGCCACATCTTTCACAGCTCCTGCCCATTTTTGTTTCCTGAATGATGTGTGAGTGAATGACTAAATAAAAGTAGCAAGATGTTTGACGAAAGTTGGACCTACACCCTACAGAAGGAAGAAAAATGTCATAATGTTTGGTCTTGCATTTGAATGAGTAACTGGTCAAACTGTCAGAGTTACTGATTGGGTTGAAAAACAAATCCTCTAATTTCCTAAAACTGGAAAAGAACTTGACAGACAGCCTCATCTGAAAGCAACAAGTCATTTTATTAGGGGAGAACCAGGAGACAGAGCCAGTCCAGGAGAAGAACAAACTTCTCCATGTGCTGGTCCATGACCGCACATCAGTGCTGGGGCAAGCGGGAGCAGAGACCTCGAGGAGGCACAAGTCTCTCCCCGGCTGGGAAGCAGGAGTGACGGCAGCATCCTGCACAGGCGAGGCAGACGGTATTTTTTTCTGCAAAGTGGGGATGGGAGAGTCCCACCTCTGAATTCCCAGGCTGCATTTCAGTGGGCTGCAGAGGTTAGCACCACGTCCAGGGACAGGCAGCCAAACGATCCCAACGAGACCTAATTGCACCTTCAACCACCTCCTCTCCATGCAAGGAAGTTATGTGAGACTGACCAGATTGGAGGTGAGTTTTCTGCTCCTCGTGCTTATTTCCTCTGCAAAGATGCATTAGCTGACAAACCGTGAGGCATTTCTAATACTTTTATCATGACTTATTATCACGGCCGCTTTCCGCAGGATATTCCCAGCCTCACAGTCCACTTAACATTTATAGAAGCTATCACCAAAATGAGTGCAATACGTCTTCAGTCTCTTAGTCTCCTCCAAGGTGGATGGGATGCAGACATCTTCAGCAGCAAAGCAGGGAAGGGGAGGGTGTTTCTCCTGGAAACCCTCATCTACTGTTGCAATTTAGCATGTGCTGAAACTAATCACATAGGTCGTATCAATTAAAAGGAATTCTCCCAGGTGGAAAGGTAAAGACATGCTTCAGAGTAAGGCTAGGTTAGGGGCTAAATAAACATCACTGATACTAAGGGCCGTTTAATGTAAAATGTTAATTGTGTTATACAGGTGTCAGATTTGGCAGGATAAAAAAGACTAGCCAGCATTTCTGGATCCCAGAGGCAAGTTGATAACAGATATTTTACTCTATTATAATCCATGGATTATCATCTATTGACACCAAATTGCTCCTAATAATGCTAACCAGTAGCATGGAGTTCAAGAACGCTGCATTGCACTAGTGTGTCCAGCAGATGTGTACCCCACTGACTACTGCAGGATTTGTGCTAAATGGGGCAGTTAAGACCACAGGCAGGCACGGGTGAAAAGTCTTCAGGAAGGCAAAACATTTTTCTTTCCCTTTGGAAAGTGCTTTCTCCAAAAGCACTGCTTTGCCTTAAAGCCAGAAAATTGACTTCATGTTGCTATGAGGAGATGATGAATGAACAGGATGGGATAACCAGATTATTATTGGTATGTATGGGTATGATATTTATAAAGTAATATTATATGATATTAATACTAAGAAAGCTCAGGTCACTGCTCCCTGGTCTTGCCTTCACAGTCACGGAACAAAGTAATGCCATGAATGACACATGAAAGAAAATAAATCTCAATATATCCATAAGTAACTTGTGTTCTAAAATAGATTTGCTTTTTGGTACTCAAAATTAAACATCACAGAAAAGTTTTTAGAAATTGTTGATCATGTTCCAGCTCTGAACATAAAGGCTCCTGGCAATTCAGCCATGGTGAGTATGCACAGCTCTATATTTAGGTACCTGAATGTGAAAACCCTGGCCATGATCTCCAAGCCAACTTCATGAAAGCACACAGAGCTGCTGCAGCTCAGCTCATCCTTGCTATTTTCACAGCCTTTTGTGCTCTGTAGGTATATTTGTGATGACTGAAGGAAAACAGCCCTGTTTTATGGGAATTTCAGGAACGAGACAGCATTTCTAGAATAAGTTGTTTGGGGTTTTTGTTGGGTTTTTTTTTTGTTTAATTTAAAGCTGAACAGAGCACTGAAGCTTTTGGCCTCTGCAAATACAATAAAGTGCTTAAATACTGAAACATTTTCACTCTTGGCTCATCACTTGGGGCTTTCAGCATTGTGTTCGAAGAGGAGCTATTTATGGGCTATCAACCAACCAACCAAGGAGAAAGGAATTCAAAGAATGTCCTTGAGCCTTTGGGGAGCTTGGCAGAACAGGGACAACAAAAACTTGTGCCAAGCCTTGGTGCCTCCCCAGCAAAGCTGCCCGGTTTGCACCTGCCTGCTGCCCCAGTGGGATCCTGCCCCTGGGCACAACGGCACGGGGACACATTACAGGAATGGAGTCACTGCACCCCTTTAAATATGGCTCAGGTGCTGTTCTCAAAAGGGAAGGAACAGTCACAAAGCTCTACAGTGTCCTTTTAATTGGGATGGATTCTACATAGGACCCAAATGAGCAGTAGAAGGTGTCCCACAAAGGAAAAGCCTAATCAAAACAGAGCCCTGACATTACTTCTTCTTACTGGGACAAAATGCAGTGATGTTTAAAGCACGTGAGCTAAATATTTGTACGAGCCTCTTTTAAACACAGCACATTTTGTAGATGACAATGGCAACAAGAAGAAATCATAATAGAAAACTCACTCATTTCTTACCATTAAGTTTAGTGATGGGCAGAAAGAAAGGCTGCCTCAGCCACCGTCCAGGCTCACATGCCCAGTCCTGACCCTCTTCTGGCTCCTGCTCTCTTCCCTTTTACAGAGGGGCAATTTCATCAGGGAGACCCAGGAGACTGTCCCATCAGCATGGACCAGAGACCAAAGATCCTCTGCCATTTGAGGGATGACTGCATGGGCTCCTGAAGAGCTCTGGCAGTGATCTCAGGGACATGTCCTGCCTGCCTAGGCGTTGTCAGCATCCTACGTGGCTGCAGGACGAGTCCAGCAAACCACTGTCCCTGCCTGCCGATACACCAAAGGGCAAACATTGGTAAAGAAGAGACACATCTACTAAAAAGACGGTGTCAGTCCACAAAACAGCACGCAGAGAGGACATAGAGTATATTTGAGTCAAAAGGTTTCTACCGCCCTAGACACTGAGGTTTTGCAATAAAGCCTCCAAGCTCTTAATGGAGTAAATACTTTGCTATTTTGCCAAAGTGGCCGGCACCTGGAGGGGATGACACAGTCTGGGCTGTGTGACAGCAGGGGACAGGACTTAGTGACCTGGCTGTCTGCTCTAGGTCTCTGTTGTTCTCTGTTTTCAAGGAGAACTTCCCCCTCTGCCCCCCCAGTAAGGCATTTTCAAATACTCAGCATTTCTAAACTTGCTTATCCTCAAGTGAGTGTAAATCCTACACTATCTGTTTAACAAGCAAAAGCGTTATCCTCATCAAAAACAAGTAAATTAGTATCTCGCTGCAGCACAGCAACCTAAACTCTGACTTAGACAGTTAGTATTTGTGTTATCTTGGTGTTTTGTAGCTCAGTGGGAAACAGCTACTGTATTAAGCTGCTTCTGTTGAATACAGGATCTCATGCTTTGAAGATGCTCGGTGGTGCCTCAGGGACACACATCCCGCCTCAAGCTCCTGTGTGCCCTGGATGATCACTTGTGGGCAGTGAGAAAAAGCGGTAGCTGAGGGCAGAAATCAGCTTGCCAAACCCCAAAGTCCTGCTGTAGAGCTGAGAAAAGAGGGCCGTGTCAAGAGCACTGCTTATGGCATAAGTAACCTCCTAAGGAATAACAGCAGGAGACATTTCCCCCCCTCTCTTGCCTGGCCAGAGACTGACACCAAGGAAGAGCTGTAAATCCAGCATGTGAATTTTGAGTTTGTTTTCCCAGCGATGGCACTCTTTCCTTTCTGAGTAGGAAGCGACGAACTAGGAAAAGGGTTTGAACTCCAGCTGCTTCCCATGAGCCAGGGACATGTACTGGAGAAATCCTGCCAGACTGAGGAGACAGATGGGCTGTTTCTTTAAGGGCATAAAAAGATCAGTGGCTGAACGAATAGATCTCCTGCCACTATAGGGATGACATTTGCTGTATGACATTACGTGAACTTTAAGATAATTAAGTGTCAGGTCTCCGCTTGGCTTTTACACTTCTACAGCACAGCAATTGCTCAGGTCGCTCCTGTAGGACAGGAGGGGCACTGCCAGGGTCCCCGCCGTGCACTCACAGCTGACAACATTCATAGGCATTTTCCAGGTTTCCTGCCTTAAACTAACCTGAATTTATCACCTGACAAACTCAGCAGCAAAATCTAGTTTTTTTCTGTCAGAGAGCAGACGGCAGTGGAAACGAAGGTTCATTACTTTCTCCCCGGGACCGGGGTGCTCTCTGTTCCACCCACCGATCGCTGACCGCCAGACCAGTTGCTCTGTCTTCATAGCTGACAAGGGCTGTTACAGGCACCATCTCTTCACTGACTGGATCGTGTTGAGATGAGGGAGGATGTGGTTTTGAAACCTTGAATGCCCTTCACTCTCAGACTGCCCTGTTGTTCGGCGGCTGCTGTGCAGCGTGGGCTCTTCACTTGTCTCCTGGATGAAATGATCTCATTAGGTGATTTCAAAGAGCTGGATGGAGCAGAGCCACCTGCTTTCTCAGAAGGCGAGTCTCATCAGCTTTCCCGGAATTGATAAAGCACATGTGAAAGGGATGTCTGCATCCCCTGAAAACCTTAAAGATGTAGCTCCAAGATTTCTTAGTTTGGAGAGCAGTTAAACAGACCAGACCTTTGCTTCCTTCTCCCTCCTTCTCTTTGTCTCCCCTTTCCCCAGGCTTTTTTGTCTCCATTATATTTTCAAAAAGCTTAGGGATATTTACCAGTTACCAGGAAGTTTATTCTAGTACATGTAAGCCAATATAGATGCATGGCTATAAATCCGTATGGGGAAACCCACCTCTGTAATAGCAGGGGATTTTTTATTTCTAGTCCGCGGCGGTAAAGTTACGACAACAGACCTCGATCCTGGAATAAGACTATGTGCGGGGGAGTTTTACCGACATGGCTGTAACAGTTTGCAGTGCCAGGTTAGCATGTGGTGGTACAGCTCTTCCACCTGCAAGAGCCGCTGCCAGGGTAGAAGTGCTGCCCTGGGACCCTGGGAAAGCAGATGCCTGTGCCTGCCTGCGAGTAGAACAGGGGACAGTGCCCGAGGAGTGCAGCCTGGGCGTCCGCATCCCTGCCTGTCCATACGCTGCACAGAAGGACTGCTTCTGGGAACGGACAGAGGCCCAGGACTGAATTGTCTGCCTCCAGTAAGAAAGACAATAGCTCTGATTATGATTTTTCTAATGGGAGTATATACTGCCTCCAAAAGTGGTGTGATATTGCCAGCTCATTTCATACAGATCATAATGTAGCTATCTAATCTGTCTCGAAATGGTGGCCTGCCTGGTTTTGTGTTTCAGGACCATTCTCCAATCCTCCTTGTGTCCTGTAAAACAAGCAGCATTAAAGCCATAACTGTAGCTATCAGTTGTGGGATGGCCTATTATCTTTTTAATAAACACCATAGACTATGTGCTTGGCTTACAATTGACATTTTTGCATCCCAGTCCTTTTAAACATAACCTGTATGCTGGAAAGCCAGGCTGGTTTTCTGCAGTGTGTGCACATTGGTAGCTGAAAGGTAGAAGGCAGCATTCAGTTTTCCCGATGATGCAAAGGGCAGACAGAATCTGCTGCACTCCTCTTGTGCTATTGCCTCCGTGGGGCTGGCAAATCAATTTTTCTGGGGTGGGAAATGTGGCTGGGTAAAGCTGGAGAGAGCGCGTACTTGCAGAATGAAAGTGCGATTTCATGAGGTTTTTTATCTTAATTGAATTTTTAAAATTACAGTTGGTTTAATCCTTTATATTGCTTTCACTCAAAAGGTGAAGAGTTGCTAGATAGATTATGGAAAACATGCAGTCTCACGAGATGGCCTTTTAAGACATTCTCAGACTTATTATAGGAAGATACCCTTTTCTCACAGCATCCTGAGTTTGGTCTGTTGTCTCCTCGTGTGATCTTCTAAATGGTTACTATTTAATTATTGATACTTACAACGTGGCAGTAGTTAAATGTGGCTGCAGTTCCGCAGGTAATCTTTATATGCCTACATTCCGTGAGGAAAATATTTGTATTATGATGAGTCACAGGAACCGACTTAAACTGCTGTATGTAAACATCTCCACGACCTCTATCTGCAGCCCGAAATTGTTGGCATAAGCAGCGGTTGCTGACTGAAGTCTGCAGCGTTTAATCCGACTGCCGTTTCCCTTTGCTGACACACGGAACGGGGAACAGTGTGCTTGCTCCTACCTCTTCTTGTTCGGCAGTGACGGTGCCTGGATCGGTGCGGCGGGAGAGCCGAGGCCCCTCGGTAGCACGCCTGCCGCCGTCCCATCCTGCTTTCTTTATCAGGCGCATCCAACACCGCCTTATGGTTGCACAAACCCTCTTTGCTTTTTTGCCTTTAGATTTTGGCTTTGCTTCCCTGAGGAATTTGCTTGCAGCAAGAGCTCTCTGCAGCGCCAGGGAAAGCACTGCTTTCCTCCTGACAGGCATCCCCAGCCCCTGCTTGCCTCCTGGCAGGCATCCCCAAACCTGGCCTTTGCTGCCGAGAATTCTCCGGGCTCCTGAACCTCCTCTGTTATGGGCAATAGCAGCAGCACTGGGGAACAACAGCTGAAGGCACCAAGGCGTTAAAAAGCACAGCTATGTTGCTGTATGGGGCGGGCTTTCGGGGAAACATCAGTGACTGCAGCCCGAGATGCTGCCTCTCTTTAGTACCAGGCTCCAGGCAGCGGGCCCTGGGGTGAGGATGCTTTTGCCCTCCCTTCTGCCAGCGCACGCTGGGTCTGGCTGGCGACAGCCAGAGTTCCTCCGGTTGAGCCCTGCGAACGGCAGGTTTGGTCTTTAGTAAAAATGTGACTGAGGCAGCCATCAAAACAATCTCACATTAGGGCTCAGCAAGCTCAGTGGTCTCTCTTGCGGGCAGGTTAGTCGTGCCAGGATTTTACGCTGGTGGATGGATAGGGACCCATCCTCTAAAAATGGCTAGCCACCAGCGTACGGTGATTCATCCTTTGGTAGAAGTGGGCTTTCATGCAGAGGCCCGATGACCTCCGCCAATCTACTGCTCTGGGGACTGGCTGATGAGGATTAATTGATTCATCTTGGGCCACCAGCTTTCTCAGCTGGTTACCACTCCCCGGGAAATGTTATTTTCCTCAGACAGACTTGACTAATTGTAAGCCTTTAAGAATGGCACTTCCAAAAAAGAGGGGCCTGCTGAGTGAGTTATTAGTCATCCTTATCTGGGAGGAAAGCGACGGCTGCTCTAACAGCTTCTTTATCTCTGCAGTGCCATGTTCTCCGGAGAGGGAGAGAGGGGGCTGTGGGGATGCTGCGCTGTGCGGCAGGGAGCTGCCATCCACCTTCCTTCAAGGAGAGCAAAGGACAGAACAGTTTGCTTTTAAAGTGCTAGCTCTACGCTCTCCAAATCATGGCTTTGTTTTTAAAAGCTATTTATTTTTCACAAGTTGTGACTAATAAACCCCCTTGTATTTTTCTAATGATGTCTGACACAGATTTTTTTTTGACAAGTAGATGGAGCTCAGTGTTTCCCCTGATGCATGATCTGGCTCTGTGTCTGAGAGAGCTTTGCAGCAGACTCCGAATGTCTGGCAGGAGATACCCTTGCTCTGCAAAAGCATGGTTCTCTCTGTTTGTGGGCATGGCAGAGCCCAGAACACATTTTGAAGAACATTATGGTCAAATTCTCTTTGGTAGCTGCATTTCGCCCTCCGAAGCACTTCCTCTCAGGTTTTAATACGGTTTCTCACATTCTTTCCAAATTTGACTGTGTTGTGGCTCCTTTTCTGTGGTGATGAAGAAGTCTCCAGAGAGAGAATTGAACACGTTATATGTTACACAGATGTGCAACCCACTGCTGGGAAATGGCTAGGGCTGCACCAAACCAGTCTTGTCAGAAGACGTGTCCTAGATGGGAATGTGAGAGCATCACTGTGTCTTCTCTCTTTAATCCTCACATATCTCCAGAAAGAAGAAAACAGCCTTGCTCAAAACTTCTCTTAGCAAAAAGCATAGTGTCACCTTGTGTTTCAGTGTAACTGGTAGATCTCTTGAATCAAAGTTTTGAGTTTGGTCTGTGGTTCATAGGTGCCTTCACTGGCATTTCCTATCAATTAGCAAAATACTTGTCTTCCAGAAAAACTGGCAGTGATCTGCCTGTCCAAAGTAACTGAATTGCTGCCAAACTGTCCATCTTGCGCCTCCTTTGCATAATGCACTCTGTTACAGCCCCTGTTTAATACAGCAGTGTTGCCTAGGAAATGACATTTGGCTTTTGACTTGACAGGTGTTTGACAGTATCTCACCACCTTTCCCACTATTTCCCCATCACAAGTTTTATCCGTAATGAGGCTGAGAATAGGGGCTGCTTTGCACTTATCACAGAGATTGTCACAAATATACTTATCCCCAGCTTCTTGGAAGGATGCATCAGCACCCAGTTTACGTGGCTGTTACTGATTAGTCTCTCTAGGACCACAGGACTCTAATCATCAGCAAAGTCCTCCAGTGCAGCAGGAAGATGTGTCTCTGCAAAGCCCTGGCTTCTGCAGGTTTATTTTCTTTAGCTGTATTATCCACGCAAGCATTAATGGCTCAGCTTTTGCTCCTTATCTGTGATCTTCAGTCCTGTTTGTTAGGACACTTGTGTGATAAAAGAGTGCACCTCCCAGGTTGATAACGTGTGGGTTTTGGTTTTTTTTTTTCATGAGACATGTATTTGCACACCAAATACATAGTATTAGTTGCAAAAATAAAAATAATTTTAGATTTAATATGTCTTGTTTGTAAAACATTCCAGGCAAATTCTGTATCAAAAAGTAATTACAATTTCTGTTTCAGAAATTTTCTGTTTCTTCTTCCATCAATTGAATTGACCTCATATGGGCACACAGAGGGGATGATGTCATTGTCAGGGGCTGAGATTGACATCAGCTTCCTAAAAGTGTCATCCTGTATGCTAATTTTCCAGTGAAAGAAAAACAGAAAAAAGTGCATTAAAACCTTCTAGAAATCAGAGTACCTACTCCAATCCCATCAAGCTCCTCACTACAAGAAAGACATTGAGGTGCTGGAGTGTGTCCAGAGAAGGGCAACCAAGTTGGTGAAGGGTCTAGAGCACAAGTCTTATGAGGAGCGGCTGAGGGACCTGGGGTTGTTTAGTCTGGAGAAAAGGAGGCTGAGGGGAGACCTTATCGCTCTCTACAACTACCTGAAAGGAGGTTGTAGCGAGGTGGGTGTGGGTCTCTTCTCCCAAGTAACAGGCGGTAGGACAAGGGGAAATGGTCTCAAGTTGCACCGGGGGAGGTTTATGGTTGGACTCAATGATCTTAAAGGTGTTTTCCAACCTAAACGATTCTACGATTCTATGAAAAGTCTTCTAATTTAGAATACACCAACTACTTAATGATTGTGATACAGAGCTTGAAATTGTCTATACATTACAAAAAGTTGTGAATAACTGATGATGTAAGAAATTTTGCTTCAGTATATGCTCCTGGTTAAAGTCATATAAGAAAGGACTCACAGCTTCTGTTATGATTTATAAAATAGGACAAAAAGTCTAATGGAAAATTTATATTCACTTTGCTCAGAATTTATTAGTTAGCTTAAGAAGTTGCTGAAACAATACCTTTTTAATTTACATACATATAAATTTAGAGAGATTTCCATTTTAATGATAGACCAGATATGTGTCATCATGGTGACAGACAGCTAAATCTCCTGGCTGATACAATAATGTTTGTCAAACAAATGGCATGGAGAGCAGGTTGCAGTAGTCTCTCCGCCAACAAAATGCCTCCTGCCAGCACCGTAGGTGGCTGACTGACGGCCCCTTCCAAATGGGGACAGTTATATAATAATAACTCCGCTCTGTGTCAGCGGTGATGCTAATGTATGCAAATGCTGCTATAATGAATCCAATTAGATTTCTCTGTGTACAGAAATATGCCAAACTACCTGGATCTAATCTCACGATAAGGGGAGAGAAGAGGACCTCAGCCTTGGAGATGTCGTCCCCGCCTCTGCTGCTGGAGCTGCCCTGCACGGGGCTGGGGTGCTGGGACACGGCAAAACTCCCAGCGCCTGCAAAGTCCTGGCTTCTGCTGCTGCTGCCTGGGAAAGAGAGCCACTGTGGTCTAGGCAGCTCTGAGGTTGCCCTTACACACTTTACCAGGCTGCAGTGGGGTCAGCTGGTCAAAGCCAACAGAGAAACAGAGACTTGCGGAGCACGATCATCCACTTTATATTTTCAGGAGCTCACATTCACTTGTATTACAGAATCCTAGAACAGCCCAGGTTGGAAGGGCCCTTGAAAGATCACTCGGTCCAACTGTTATGTGGGAAAGGGAGCCTGTTATCTAGCACCCTGGTACTGGCTCATCTTGAAAACCTCCAGTGATGGGGATTCTGCCACATCCTTGGGAAGGTTGTTCCAGTGAATGGTTGTTCTCACTGTAAAAAAATTTCTTTCTCCTATCAACATTAGGTTATTGCTTTCTCTTGGGACAGATAATCAGTGCATGACAAATCTCTGTCACTCTTTTTGAGTATTTTCAGTGTATTTCCTGAGCATGATAGTGAACAGACTCTGCTGTGCAAGGAGGCTGGAGGGGAAGCTGCTAGCTCAGTAGTCATGAATGAGGCACTTCCAGACGTCATGAAAGAGGGGGTGTCATTTATTAAAAAAATTTTACTTCAGGGCCTCCTGAATATTCATGATGTGCTGGTTCCTGCTGATCAATGTTTCTGTTGTCTCGATTAGTCAGCTGATCTTGTAAAGAGTATTAATCAGCTCCAACGTTGCCAGAAACTAGCCCCACTTCAAGTGAAGGGAATGTGACTGTCCGCAGTTGACGGGATGCCCAGCTGCACATTGGGCCTGGAAGCTGGATGCTTGGGGTGATATGTAGGTGGACTCCAGGAGAAGGAAAGAAGACCTATCTGTCATGGCTCTACTTTGTTACAACACCATTCATGTAACCTAACCAAACTGGTTTCCAATCAAGCATGATGGTAAGACAGATAATGCAGGCTGGACAGAGCTGTTAAGAAGGATGAGCAAGAGAGGGGAGGTTGAGAAAGACAAAAAAAAGGGATGGGTAAAAATCATGGGAAGCTGTTGCTGTGAGCAGTGACTGTGGAGAAGGCAGTGGCACCATGAGCATGGCAACATGCAGTTGGCCAGAGAGGTGGCCAGTGCTAACGGCTAGGGAAAATCTCCTGCTTGGATTTTTAGGTCATGCAGTGAAAAGTGGGTAGACGCTGCACAGACCAGAATCAGGATAGGTAAACTTCATTTAGCTGTATTTATACCACGGGCCCTGATCCTCAGGGAACAGATTGACTTAAAATCACAAGATTTTCTGTGTAACATATTGGTGTTCATTTTTATTTGTCTCGCAAGCTGTGGATTCACCCAATTCATATGCTAAAGCTTTTCCTTGCAATGACAAGGACCACAGCTACAAGGACCATGGCTCTCTGAGTTTGTCCAACTGTTCAAAATTTAGCGAACCTGTGGGCAGTGCTGCAGAGAGGCAGGACATGCAGCTGCAGCCATCTCAGCCAGGCAGCCGGCTTGGATGTGGCAGTTGGTGAGCTGTGGCCATGCCACGCCACGCCACGCAACTACAGGCAGGTCAAAGCTGTTATGGGGGAAGTGGCTTAATGCAGTGTGTGCCCCTTTAAGTGAGCACTACAGCAGTGTTCCATGAAAAACTCCTGCTCCCCGTCCCCCCAACACAGACATCAGGGTTCATTTGAGCTAATAAAGTCCACCAAGAGACCTATCAGTTTCCTTGCTCAAATGAAAGACAACATAAATGGGATCGAGCCACCCCGGGCCCAAGCTGCACCATGTAAGCTGCACTGAGCTGCTGGAAACACTTGCTCAGGTCTCCATAGGTGCAGGGATTTCTGCAGGGCTTACCAGGGCATGCTAGAGCAACACCCCTGCACTCCTGCACCCACCAGAGGTTTGCACAGCATCGGGTGGTCCTCCCTAAGCGCCCTCCTGACCTGCTGGCTATGTTTCATAATGAGATTTGCCTTCCTTGGACCGGCAGGGCAGCTCCAGCCTGACGTCGACCTGGCCTGGCTGCAGGTTTGCAGGGGACAAGCTCTCCACCTCACGCATTTCATGGCACGTCTATTCCCAGAGCTCCAACTTCTGGGTGGTTTAGTTTGTCTTCACAAGGTCAATGGAAACGCATTACCCGGCTGCCAGGTACCAGCTGAGGAGGTAAAGGAGCCTCCTCTCATCATCTTGAGTGTCAAATGCCCCTCCTTGGGCTGACTCCACTATCAGCTGCTGGTGACAGTCAGCGCCAGTCACCATTAGCACTGCTCACCCACGGGCACCGGCACCTGTGCCAGAGCCTGCTCTAAAGCCACTTCTCTCTAGGACCAAAGTCCCTCTGCCGTCCTCACTTCAGCCTGACACTGGACTTGAGATGAAAATTTCTTTGCCTGGTGTGAACAGAAAGCTGATCGGCCCCGAGGTGCACCTGGTGATCATCCTTTATACAGTTCAGTCGCTTCCCTATACATTGCAGCATACATTCTTTTATTAGTTTTCCTATTCCCACAGTGCATTTTTCTAATGGCTTAATTATATTATCCATATGCTAAGCATGTGCTAAGTGGGATTAGGAGCTGTTGATCTGTAAACCTGAGCTGAAAGGAAGAAAGTCCAAGGAATGCACGCCACAGAAATGATGCACTCACTGTTGTGGACGGAAGAGTTTTATTTCTATTTCTGAATACATGATAAAAAGAGTAGGAAAAGGACAATGCGATATTGCTAAAGCAAAAGAGTTTCTCTAAGGCTTCAGTACTAAATTTCTGATAACAGGTACAGGAGTGGGAATTATAGCTGAAAGCTCTGAGCCCTGCCTTAAAGATCACTCACTGATAAGGGGGCCAGTTCTCTGGCAGGGGAGAAGTCTTACCGAAATTTACCTGAGCTCCAAGGAAGCTCCCAAGCCATTTGCAGATAGGAATCTTTCCTTGAACATGAGCTCAGATAGGGGTTGAGTTCTTCTTTTAATAGCTTATCTCTAATATGAAATTCTCTCTGTATTTTAAGGCCAGCAGATTCACCTCCTTGCTGTTTGCAGGCCAGCTTCTTTCTGTTAATCCAGCAGATAGGACGTCAGAGCTTATCGCTCACATCTGACACTCTTTGCCTCTAATGCTTTCCTGTTACTTTATTTCCTATTAACCTAAATTAGCATGATGGAAGTCAGGCAGAGGCTTGTGGTAACATTCAGTCACGTTCTTCTACCTCTCTTGCTTTAAGCTACTTCTAGATTATTTTACGCTATTTGACATACCAAGGCCCACAATAATATTGAATATTGAAATATATTGAATAATTAAGATTATTCAAGAAGTTTATACAACAGTGTGTGCAGTTCATGATTCATGTCTTTTAATGCCTCACGTAGCCCTTTCCTGATTTGCATGTCCTGCTCAAGACAGTACCACAGCTGTCTCGCCTCAACATTTGTCAACTCTTTGAGGGATCACAGACAGGCATAACGTCTAACGGCTTACCTGTCACACACTCAAACACACCACTACTTCATTTGTACAGATACAATACTAAGGCTTCACAGTTTTAGGGCTTTGGGGTATCACTTTTGCCTACCATGTAATCCTTGATCAACGTCACCAGATGTTTAAAGTCTTCACGGCAGAGGATCTGTTGAGTAGGCACTAGCCAGTTTTCTTCACCTGGCCACCTTTTCTGCTGAAGGTTTCCATTTGAGTAGGAGGCACATAAGCTTTAGCAAATCTTGAAATTCATCTTTTGTCATCAGCGTTGGCATCTACTCCCAGAAAAACTGGAAAGACAGTGTCAAGAAAGGCAGATTAATCTCACAAAGTGAAGTTTGCAATTTAATATGTAGTTACTATTGCATAGTGAGAGTTCGTAATAGAAGTGTTTAATTGGAATTTATAAATTGCTCATAGGCAGATTTCCAAAATGATCACTATTCCACTTGCTATCAATCCGCCAGTATAAATGACTCACCAAGGTACATGGACAGTTGGTATAAAAATCAATCTTATATCCCTTTTATCAGGCTTAGCTACACAATTCTGTCAATTTTCCACAGAAAATCAATAGCAATAATAGCTGTCTCATTAGCAGCCATCACAGTGTCACTAACATGGCTTCTTTGTAGGGCCAAAACATTGGCTGGCCTATTTTTTTTCTTTCACAGGGACTGTCTAGGTATCTAGAAATACCAGAGATGAGCTAATTGTTCAAATTGTATTTGGAAGATTTCTTCAAAGGAAGTCCCAGCCTTCTTTATGAGGACCTGGGCTAATCTTCCAGGGCCCGGTTTTGCAGCTTAGCATCTGCTTTCTTGCAGAAATAATTTTCTGTCTAGAGTCTGGCATTGCAATTCTCTTGAGCTTTTTCAAGGAAATTGATGATAAAATTAAGTAAATTAATTTTCCTGTTTCATCTATTAAATATCCACTCAGCCCCATCAGCTAAGGCTTCTTATAAACTCAAAAAGACCAAACCAAGCCTTTCTTCTCTCTGCCCAGCTGGGTCAGACGGGGAAGCGTTCAGGTAGGACTGTGCACCGTGAACTTTTCAGTCATTCCTGTTCCTTGAAGAGGGATTGCCTCCTCCCTCCTGGCCCCGGTGCTGCAGTAGCCCTGTACCCTGCCACCGACCTCTCGCAGTACCTCCTTTGCCCTGGTCCACGGTGTCTGTGCTTGGAGAACTTTGTGATGCAGAGGTGGTTTAACCATGCAGTACCTGCACCACCTCAGTATTGCCTGCTTTCACAGTAAGCAGCTGCCATTAAGGCAGGAATTGGCTTAATTTCAGTGGTGTGCTGAGGGGGATCAGTGATGGGGCCCACTGCATGTAGGACTAATCTGCCACAGCTTTACTTGCCATTGCTTCACAGACCTGACCCGGACCTGAAAGCTCGTCTGACTCAGAGAGCTGAGAGGTTTGGTTTGGAGACAAGGAGATAACAAAGCCAAACTATTCCTGAGAAGGAAACTATTCCCTGGGAGGAACTGTTGTCAATTAAATTCTGATTTAAGAATAAAACCAAAAAGAAATTAAAATTGTTTTGAAAAGGCTCTTTTTCACAACGATACTGCAGTTTTTAACTTGGATGATTTAAAGGCTCTCCAGAAGGCTGCACTGGGGCTACTAAAGGGTGCTGCAATGAGTGGCTCTGCTGGGAGGGTCAGCCGGGTCCTCACAAAGATAAGCTTTCCTTCTGAGTGTGGCCAACACCCCTGGAAACAGGGGGCTCAGTCCCCACCTGGTCCTGAACACCTAGTTGGAAAGGTCAGCGTTGAAGAGCTACAACAAAAAATCACAGATTAGTGTCTCGGTTTTTTAAATGCTCCTGCCTTTCCTAGAGATCAGGCAGCAGGCAGCGGATGCAGCAGGCCCTTGGCCAAGGTCATCCAGCAAAGCATCCCAAGAGGGGACTGGAACAGGGGAATCATGCCTCACCACCTCAGCCTGATCCCTGTGAGTGCCCTCCACCTTCACAAGGCTGGAGACATCAAACTACACCAACTGTTTGAATTTCACTGACACAATGGACCTCCCCACCACCAACGCATCTTATTTCCAAGTTCTCAAATCTTTTTTTCCTGTTCCTTTATGTGTAGGCAGCTCCACACTAAAGGGTGGTTTTGATCATGTTTATGTGACACCATTTGACCCTTGGAAGTCTGTTTTATATCCCTCAAGTAAAATACTGTTCCGCTCCAAGGGAAGAGCAGCTTTTTGCCATTTACCACCTTGCTCTTTTATAAGCAGACTCTGTGTTAGTGCTAAATAGAATAGGATCAGAGCAGAAGAAACATCTATTCTCATGAGAGCTAAGTCTGAGATCCCTCTATACGTGGTCATTGAAAAATCCAGGAGTCTCTGCCCCAGTGCAGGGATGTGCTGTGCGCACATTTATCTCCACATGCTTCCACCTTGTGCTTCTGACCTCACCATGTGCATGCAAACTGCTGGAGCTGTTAAATAACTGGCGCATTTTCACCCCATGTTGGTGCATATCTGTGGTGACCAAAATATTTCCTTGAACTATAAGGCCATGTTATATTTTCCCACCTGTTAGTCAAGGGCCGAGGTTTCAAGCTGACTCTGGCTACTGATAAAAAAGGGCTCCCTGAGACACTGCCTTGTCCTTTACCCTGGCAGCTCATAAGCAGAAATGACATAAGCCAAAGAGATTTCCTGGGAGAACGAACACAGGAACACCCACTTTCCTGTTTGCCTCTCTAGTTCCTGCCCATAACTATTCTTTTAAGGGATTTGGACTCTGCAGGGGAGTCTTGGTGTGCATGACTTCTGCAAGGGCATTTTGGCACTGTCACACACAACATCCTTGTCTCTAAATTGGAGAGACGTAGATGTGATGGATGGACTACTCGGTGGATAAGGAATTGGCTGAATGGTTGCACTCAAAAAGTTGTGGTCAATGGCTCAATGTCCAAGTGGAGACCAGTGATGAGTGGCATTCCTCAGGGGTCGGTATTAGGACTGACACTGTTTAACATCTTTGTTGGCGACATGGACAGCAGGATTGAGTGCACCTTCAGCAAGTTTGCCAACAACACCAAGCTGTGTGGTGTGGTCGGCACTCTGGAGGGAAGGGATGCCATCCAGAGGGACCTGGACAGGCTTGAGAGGTGGGCCCATGTGAACCTCATGAAGTTCAGCAAGGCCAAGTGCAAGGTCCTGCACATGAGTTGGGGCAATCACAGGTACAAATACAGGCTGAGGGGAAGGACTTGGGGGTGTTCTTTGACAAGAAGCTCAACATGACCTGGCAATGTGCACTTGCAGCCCAGAAAGCCAACTGTATCCTGGGCTGCATCAAAACAAGCATAACCAGCAGGTCGAGGGAGGTGATTCTCCCTCTCTACTCTGCTCTCGTGAGACCCCACCTGGAGTAATGTGTTCAGCTCTGGGGACCCCAACATAAGAAGGACATGGACCTGTTGGAATGAGTCCAGAGGAGGGTCACCAAGATGATCAGGGGACTGGATCACCTCTCGTATAAAGACAGGCTGAGAGAGCTGGGGTTGTTCAGCCTAGAGAAGAGAAGGCTCCAGGGAGACCTTGTAGTGGCCTTCCAGCACCTAAAGGAGGCCTACAGGAAAGCTGGAGGGCAACTTTTTACAAGGGCATGTAGTGATAGGACAAGAGTTGATGCCTTTAAACTGAAAGAGGGTAGATTTAGATTAGATGTCAAGAAGAAGTTCTTTACTCTGAGGGTGAGGCACAGGTACAGGTTGCCCAGAGAAGTTGTGGGTGCTGCATTCCTGGAAGTGTTCAAGGCCAGGTTGGATGGGGCTTTGAGCAACCTGGTTAAGGTGTCCCTGCCCATGGCAGGGGGGTTGGAAATAGGTGATCTTTAAGGTGCCTTCCAACCCAAACCATTCTATGATTCAATGATTCTATGATTCTAAGGGCAACAGAACTAGAGGAGACTGGAAGTCCCCAGGAGGGGGTACAGAGAAGAAGAACCTCTGTGTGGCCGTCCCATGGATGCATTGGTCTCCTTATTTCTATGGAGACACCAGTGGTGGCTGATTTTCCTGCTTTGTCCTTGAGAAGAAAAGAGATAAACCCAGTTTAACTGGAGCAGGAAGAAAGGATAGGGTGTTGTGAAGGGAAACTCACTGACTGCAATGCACTGAACAGGAGTAACCCAAGAAAGAAAGTCATGATGGTTTACAGCTTACAGACCAGGCAGTAATTTGTAAAGCATTTGTATATCCTTCAGTGCCAAGGTGCCAGGCAAATGTGACATCCAGACAAGAGTACAGATGGTGAAAATAATTAGGAAGCCAAGACACGTAGTTTTGGTAATCTTATTTAATAACAATAACAATCTCCATTTCATCCTAAGAGCTCTGAGGCTAATCCTGCTATTTTATTTCTGAGCATTCTTGAGTGCGACTTTTAAAATCTCTTTGACTAATTCACTGCCTTCTATTTTGGGAAAGCCTTGAGAGGTGCTGCTAATGAAGACAAATGAAGGAAAAAGAACTTGACCCTAGAGTATGAAATTTTGTTCATTAACTTGTGCTTCCAGTTGGCTGATTGATATTATTTGGATGTAGATAGGGTAATTAATGACAGGAAGTAATGCAGCAGGATATGAGTTGTGCGGAACGCACTTCAGTAAATCTACCTTTTATTACGTCTTGGTTTATTTATGTGTGCTATATTTGTTATGCCACTGCCTGGTGTAGTTACCACCTTCATCCGGAATTTCCGTAACTTAATTGTTTTCTTCATTCTTTTATGCTATTTGGGGATTTTTTTGTTTATGTTTCTGTACGTAATAATTTCCTAGTCTCTTTTTAGTAGCATGAGGATGCATTTTCATGGCCATATGGAACATTTCAGCATGTGAAACATTTCTTACAATAGGAATTGCCATTGAAATGAACTATACTTCCTTCCTACTTCATTGGACAGGCTATTGGTATTGCCAGTAAATTAATGATCACAAATCTCCTATGTACTCTCACTGACATTATTTCTCTGTCTCAGAAGGGAATGAGCTAAATATGAAATTTTTACATTTTTGGGGTGGGTGGAGGGTGAAAGGCTATGTCAGAAATGTTTTTAAATGACATATCCTCCTGGGAAGGAAATTGTCCTATAGTTTGAGCCAAAGGATTATAAAACTGTAAAATATCACTGTGGTTTTGATTTAGCTTCTTGATGTGTGAACAATATATATCACCAAAGAAAAAGACGAGCTTAAAATACTAAGTGATGCGAAATGACCCCTGGAAAGATTCTGTAAATGTTTATGCATGTGAATAATTTCACACAAACTTACTGAGGTGATAAAAGAATATGCCCAAGAAAAGTTATTGACCTGAATGTTTGTTTGAAGGATTAGGCTGTTGCTATGAATATTTTTATCCAGGTCTCTCAAAGAACAGTATGTTTTGTATGTTTGTCTGTCCACCTGTCTTTTGCCACCCAAACCCCTTGAATCCTTTGACAGAAACCTGGTACTTATCCTTGAGGTTGTACAATGAAACCTTTTATATAGTGCATGGTTCATAAAATAAAAACATTTGAACAAAAAAATATGTCCTTTTATGCAAGATGCAAAGCAGCAGATGGAAGAAAGTAGCAGGACAGATTAAGAATCTGAAACTAAGAGTTAATGCCCATGTAAATGGAGCTGATATGGTCATAGGCACAGATTCCTAGGAGGCAGACAAAATGGAAGTTACAGCTTGGGGCTACATGGCAATTATCTGTGTGTACCTCTCCAGATCGAGGGGACTGAGCCTGCTTATCTGTGAGTGAAAGAGGGGAAAATGACCTCACATGTCCTGCAAGGAAGAGCATTCAGGATGAACAATTATCACACAATAGCTGATGCTCTGGAATTTCCTCTAATAACAATAACTTAATTGCTTGCATATTCTCACAGGCATTAAAAAAGAGAGGCAGGGAGAATCAGGTACTCCAACAACTTTGATACTCCTCAAGATTTTATTAAGCAAATGTTGAGATAAAAATTGAAAGTGGTTTTATATTGTTGCATTCCTACTGAGGGTGTGTTGCTTTTAGATTACAGAAGTACCTTTCCCCATGCCAGACTGTTCCGTCGTGCTCACTTCAAACATGAACATCTGGATGTCCATGGATAATGAGCACCCTCTGAGACATAAAACTGAGATCTTAACTTCTGAAGACACCCAGTGTTGGCTGCAGGGCCTTTGCTAAATACAGAGTCATTGAGTCATGATACTTATCAGTGCCCTGCACCTAGACATGGCGTTCGCTTGTTACCTTGGATCACTATGTAATGAAAGTAATGCAGTGTTTGTGTTTCACCTCAGAGCTGTCTGCATTCCTCACTTTTTATAAATGAGTCACATTAGGAAGAATCATGTCTCTTTAAAATGACTTCGTTTATTGGAACATCCTTGGAATAGTTCAGGTACAGGCTCAGTAAGGGATCTTTAAGTGATCTTATTCTTTAGCCTGCTTCAAAGAGCTAACAACCCCTTTAAACTTCATAATATAATACCCTAATAAAGAATGTTACTCCTTGTGGACTATTTTAATGAGATAATAACAATCTGAAGTGAAAGTTCATCTTGCTGGAAATATACAATATAACCGAGAGAAAAATAAAAACACCTCTCAGCCTCTCCAGTGAGAACTGCAGAAATGAAAAAGCAGACTTTTATCATTCAGAGTTTACTGAAAACATGTTGAATGTTTATTTGAAACGAGAGGAACGGCCAGCCAGCTGGCAGCCTTCTGAAGTCTGTGTGTCTCCTCTCAGCAGATGGTGCACACAGAACCTGAACACAAAGCCTCTTCTTTTGTCTTAGGTGCTTAAAAATGTGCTTCAAGGCATAACTGTGGACTGCTGTGCAACCACTGCCTCTGCTTTCAGGGGACTAGTTAGGGTAGGAAGCATTTCAAGATGGGTAAGAGACCACTTAGTACAAAGCATTTTGTTGAAATGAGCCTCGAGTTGATCTTTGCGTCCCAGCACTAAAAAAAAAAAATAAATAAAAAAAAAATAGAGAGAATAATAATCCGTCTGGTAGTATTACGTAGACGTTGTTGTCTCTTCCAGTCTCTTCTGCTCTCCTCCACCTTTGCCCTTCCCCATAACTGCTCTGCCACAATCTGCCCACATTTGTTCTCTGTAACTCAAATTCATCCCACCTCCTTTGAATCAGAACTTCTATTTTAATTTTCCTCCATTTCCTCTCTAATGATTATTTATGAATTAAATTATGCACATTACAGCTTATAGGAAAATAATAAATGTTCCGGGATAATTACCGTGGTAAACCGTCCAGGTCATAAGCCCTAAAAATTGCAGGAAAACTGCCAAAACATTTCATTGTATAGGCACCACAACCTGGGAGCACGGAGTTCCCATGACTAATGACCGATCTCATTAGCTAATCAGTCTGTGGATGTAAAGACGGTAGTTAAAAGCAACTCTGTGGCATTTCTGACTTTTTGTCAGAAATGATAAAATCATTGCTGGAAACCGGCCACTTTTAAGGGTGGGATTAGCAGGCCGCCAGTTTTTCTAATGAGAAAATACCTGTAACCAACCTGACCTTGTTTCTCACCAGCCCTGGCGACCCTTGCGCAGCAGCAGCCGCCTGAGACGGAAGAGGAAAGACCGTGATCTCCCGAGAAGCGAAGGCACCGCTCTGCCACCGCCGCAAACGCTCCCCCTTTTCAAAAACCGGACTAGGTAACGGAGCTCCCCCTAACGTCGTTTCTGTATTGTACATCCCCCGGGCTGCCGGCCCCTGCAGCCCCCGGCCGGGGAGGGTGGCCGGGTGCTGCCACGGGTGCCCCTCGTACTTGCCCCCCGCAGGCTGTGCCTGCGGATGCTCAGGGTACCGTACTGGCTCGGGAGCCTCTGTTGGCCCACCCCAAAGGTGTTAGCTGTCCCCACTCTTCAGACTCGGTCGTGTAAGAGTTTAATGACTATTCCGGCTGTTAAGCCTCCTAGGAAAAGCTCTTCATAGCGATTCAGGCTGCCAACTCTAAAGTAGGAACAGAGTGAAAACTAAATTTCTTGCCTACTTTTAAGGATTAAAGGCAAATTGCACTCACTGACATGTCAGAGGATTGCTTTTTACCACCGCACGTCCCAGGGTATTGGCTCAGGTAGAATTATTCAGCTGCTCTGTTAGTCATCGATTACAGCTTTATGTAATGTTTCTTTAATTGGTCTTGAGGATCTCAGGCAGGATGGCTCCTTCCATTATAGCCACAGATCCTGGGAATTATGTACTAAAGAGAAGGTTTTCTGGTTTTTTTTGTTTGGTTGGATGGGGTTTTTGGTGGGGTTTTTTCCCCTCTTTTCTCTTTCTCTTTTTAAACCGGCTTCCAGAAGAAGAAATGAAAAGGTTGTTGTCTATGGAGAGTAAAATCCACCCTGTTTTACACGTACCCAAGCATCTCATCTCTAAAGCCCAATGAAGAGCTCTGAAGTGGACAAGCCTTTCACAGATAAAGATTATCTTACAAAACATTAACAGGTAAGGGTTATTGTAAGGAATGTTCCTGTTTCCAGCCAGAGGTCCAGAAGCCTGCAAAAGTCTGTAAGCTATACATGGCACAGATGCATTTAAGAAATTAGTGTGACTCAGAGGGGGCGGCATTCTGGGTGAGATTTTTGGCTGGGTTAGGTAAATGATCTGAGTTACGCTGCCTGCTGGCAGAGCTTGATCTGAAATATTGTCATGTGGTGAGAAATATTGCAGAGACTGTAAAGAAAGCCCTGAAGAAATGGCTCAGGACAGGAGCGCTATACACCAGACTAGCATCACTACTGCATCAGAACCCCATGTGGGTAAAGGTAGCTGGAACAGACACAAGGCTAAAAAAATCCCTCCCTGAGTTCTGACCTTGGCAACACACCTGAATACCCTCAAAAAAGATGTAGACAGGTGTCCTGGTTTTGGCTGGGACAGGTTTAATTTTCTTCCTAGCAACTGGTACAATGCTGTATTTTGGATTTAGTATGAGAATAATGTTGATAACACACTGATGTTTTCAGCTGTTGCTAAGTAGTACTTATCCTAAGGCAAGGATTTTCCAGTTTCCCATGCTCTGCCAGTGAGGAGGTACACAAGAAGCTGGGAGGGAGCACGGCCCAGGACAGCTGACCCAAGCTAGCCAAAGGGATATTCCATACAGTAGGATGTCATGCTCTGTATATAAACTGGGGGGAGTTGGCCAGGAGGTACTGATCGGTTCTTGGGGATGAGCTGGACATTGGTCAGTAGGTGGTGAGCAATTGCATTGTGCATCACTTGTTTTTTTCTTGGGTTTTATTTCTCTCTTTGTTATCTTCCTTTTCATTATTATTCTTATTACTATTATTTTTATTATATTTTATTTCAATTATTAAACTAATCTTATCTCAACCCATGAACTTTACTATTTTTTTATTCTCCTCCCCATCCCACCGGGGGCAGGGGAGGAGTGAGCAAGTGGCTGCCTGGTGCTTAGTTGCCAGCTGGGGTTAAACCACGCCAAGAGGGCAGGTACAGCATGTAAAGACTGGAGTATTATCTAGCACCCTTCACTCAGGGACAGTGCATTGACAGAAACCCAGAGGTGAAATAAAGCTGCTGGAGGAACTGGAGGATAACATGTCAGCTTTGGCTGGCGGGACGATACACATTTGAGAAGGGATGCTGTCAGGCTCATTTACTGCAATCCAGCTACCAGGACAAAGCATCTGCAGCTGTAGAAAGAGCACAACAAATTCTGGAGCTAATCATAGCATTAATGGCTTGAGTAAATATAGAATCATAGAGTCATTTACATTGGAAAAGACCTTTAAGATCATCGAGTCCAACCATTAACCTAACACTGCCAAGTCCACCACTAAACCACGTCCCTAAGCACCATGTCTACACGTCTTTTAAATACCTCCAGGGATGGTCACACAACTACTTCCCGGGGCAGCCTGTTCCAATGCTTGACAACCCTTACAGTTAAGAATTTCTTCCTAATTGTAGGGAACGGTGTTTGGAAGATCTCGCAATGTCACGGAAACATGGAGGGTTAGTCGCAGCCCTATGACGCATCTGTAATCCCTCCTACCCTTGTTAGTATAAAAGGAATTAACTGCACAAAAAAAGGCAAAAGTTGGTGCTCACACTGTGTGTGTTATCTGTCTCTTTCCCTGGTCCAGGCCGACCAGTGATCTAATCGCGGCACCTTGATATGTAGCGAACACTACACTAACATCCAATGTAAATCTCCCCCGGTGCAACTTGAGGCCATCTCCTCTTGTCCTATCACTTGTTACTTGGGAGAAGAGACCCACACCCACCTCGCTACGGCCTCCTTTCAGGTAGTTGTAGAGAGCGATAAGGTCTCCCCTCAGCCTCCTTTTCTGCAGACTAAACAACCCCAGGTCCCTCAGCCGCTCCTCATAAGACTTGTGCTCTAGACCCTTCACCAACTTGGTTGCCCTTCTCTGGACACACTCCAGCACCTCCATGTCTTTCCTGTAGTGAGTGGCCCAAAACCGAACACAGGATTTGAGGTGTGACCAGTACCTAGTACAGGGGAACAATCACTTCCCTAGTCCTGCTGGCCACACCATTTCTAATACAAGACGCTCGTGTTCACAGCCATGCCCAGACCATGTCTCCACATTCTGAACACAGTACTTGAGGTGCAGCCTCACCAGTGCAGAGTACAGGGGGACGATCACTTCCCTGCTCCTGCTGGCCACACTATTGCTGATACAAGCCAGGATGCTATTGGCTTTCTTGGCCACTGCTGGCTCATATTCAGACAGCTGTTGACCAGCACCCCCATGTCCTTTTCCTCCAGGCAGCTTTCCAGCCACTCTTCCTCAAGCCTGTAGCATTGCATGGGGTTGTTGTGACCAAAGTGCAGGACCCGACGCTTAGTCTTATTGAACCTCTTACAGTTGGCCTCAGCCCATCAATCCAGCCTGTCCAGATCCCTCGGTAGAGCCTTCCTACCCTCGAGCAGATCAACACTTCCTCCCAACTTGGTGTCATTCACAAACTTACTGAGGGTGCACTCGATCCCCTCATCCAGATCATTAATAAACATATTAAATAGAAAACTGGCCCCAATACTGAGCCCCGGGGAACACCACTTGTGACCGGCTGCCAACTGGATTTAACTCCATTCACCACCACTCTTTGGGCCTGGCCATCCAGCCAATTTTTCACCCAGCGAAGCGTACGCCTGTCCAAGCCATGAGCAGCCAGTTTCTCCAGGAGAATGCTGTGGGAAACGGTGTCAAAGGCTTTATTAAAGTCCAGGTAGACAACATCCACAGCCTATATAAGGCTATTTGAACTACTGAAAGAAGGGGACCAGACAAGTTCTAGAAAGACTTATTTGACTTTGTGTGACTTCAGAGCAAAACTTGAACCAAAGGTAGAGATGAAGGAATCTTGGGTAAAAGAACTGGTGTTGCTTATTCTCTTGGATTTATATATCATAAAAAGTGGTATTTCAGCATTTACAGTTCTTTCAGATTAATGTCTAAATTAGTTTTAGAAAGTAGAAACAGCTCTCTGGTGAGATTTGTAATAAACATCAGTGCAAAAGTTCACATTGTGACCTTAACAAACTGTGTGTCTGTATGTCTGTGGATGGACACCCACTGTCGCGGTAGAGACGGACACGACAATTAATAGATCACGCAAAATGGCTACTTTATTGTTCTAACACACCTTTTTATCCCCTTCTTCAGAGTATGTGTTAGTATATGATTGGCTTAGTTAGTAACTAACAATTCATGATTGGTGAGTTTGTCAGGACGGTTCTTCTTATCACTATCTTGTTTTCGTACTGGTCTTCTCGGATATTTCCAGACTTCTCAAGGATATACTACAAGCTGCTCAAGGTCGCGCTGTTCTCGAACTGTCAGGAATTCCGTAGACTTGTTGCATCCCCCGACAACCCACCTCTGATAGGCCTTACCTATCACTCAGAGCAAATACTCACCATCCATTTTACTGTGTTGCCCTTTGGGGCACCCTCATTTCCTACAGTATTGTCAGGAGCCACAAAGTTATTGTAAAGAAATTACAGGCTTAACATTATCTGCAACCTTTGTCACAGGAAAAACTTAGACAGGACTCTCAGAAAAAACTATCACAGGCAGCCAGCATCTCATTAGAGGAAAAATCTGGCCAAATGTGAATTTTTTATGGAGAAGTTTGAGCCCTCTGGCCTGAGGATAGATGCAAAAGGTGTGAATAAATCAGAGGGTAAAATAACTTCTATAAAATCTTTTCTTGCAAACATTACATCAGGGATCCCAGATATTACTTTTCCCTAACGCTTATATTTTTAATCTGTCAGAGTTTTTTCAATGTGATCTAATGCTGCAGATCCTGAAAGGTCACTGGTTGTAGGTGGCTTTATATCATTCTGTTATTTCAAATAGAAATACAGCACTGAACTTTGTGTGTTTGGCCCTTTATATGTCTTCAGGAAATTCTAGAAATGAAATACTGATGGATAACACAAATCCTGTAATTAACCTCTGCTATTTTAGGGAGAAAGAAAACTGCTAGTGAAAATGAAATGAGCTACTTAGAAGTAAAATCTTGTAGACTGGAGGAATTTACAGTGAAACCAAGGGTACCCTCAGCCCAAAGACACTACGAAGGAAATTAAGAGAGGAATTATTAGGAAAAAGTGACATACCCTGTGGTGCAAGGATGACAGAGGAGTGAAGCAAGTGTGTGCTACATGATATCACAATTATTTCAAATGCTTCTGTATCTATCAACAAGCATCCACAGCTATGTTTAGATCATATATAAACCATGGACCTGAGTACTGAGATTTCCTCTCCAATACAGAAGAGTGTAAGTGTAAACTTTACTGGGGAATGAGCAGACTAATGGAGAGGCAAATGCTTCTCTTCAGTAAAGCAGTGTTAGTGTGTTAGTATGAGTAATCTGGCAGGGAGAGAGCTCCTGAGGGACCTGAGGGGAGAACACAAGAATGATCAGAGCTCTAGAAAATATGACCTGAGAAAAAAAGCTTGAAATTCCTGTGGTAGCTCAACCCAGAGAAGGGAAGGCTGAAAGTGGTTATGTGCAAAATCTAAATGGTACCTGCAAAGAGGAAAGAGTGAAGAGTTCACCATGTCCACTGTGTTGGCACAAGAAAAATAGGCTGATTGCAACAGGGATAAGCAAGGACAGGGAGCAAGGCTAGTGGGGTAGGGGTCGGGTTGCTTGGGAAGGCTGTGGGAGCTCCACCACTAAGGAATTTTGAGAAATTATTTAATCCTAGAACAAGAACTATACTTCCGGTGTGCATTTTAGTGGCAAAAGTGAATCACTGAGTACAGCAGGGCAAGGTTTTAGGGAAATTATGATTTTCAAAACTGACATAGAGGTATAGACATGGAAAAAGAGAGAAACTGAGTGCCAGACCTCTGGGCTAGACAAAATTGATTGCCACTGAAAACAAGGATGAGTAAGAAATCTTGGGGCATAAATCTTTTTCCAATGCTATAACTCACCAGGATCTAGAGAGCTGTGCACTAATTTTAACAGTGTTTGCAATCTGGTATTCTTTGATGTTGAAAGAAAATTTCCTATGAAACAGAACTAGCTAACAGGGCCCTTCTGCCTCTGGGATAAAAAGGAAGGGAGAAGCAGTACAGAAAAGATTAAAAATGATGTGGGGAAAGCTATGAAAGGCACCAGGAAACCCAGCTGAAGAGTAGACTATGCAAATGCAGACCAGATGTAAAATGAGAAGCTGGGGCACGAAAGATGACAGGTGTTGCACAGAGATGAATAATTCCTGCAAAGATTAAGAGTGGCCTCTGCCTATAAAAAAGGAAAAGGGAAAAAAGAGGAAAAAAAGAAAAGCTTGCAAAGCTGCAGAGAGAATAGCAGGGTGCTGGTGAATTCTAAAGATGTGGGAAATGAATATGAAATGACATGGAAAGAAAGTCAATGGAGAAGATAACGAAGAGAAAAAGGAATGAGAGAGAAAAGGAAGAACTATGAGATTTGAAACCTTTACTACCATATATTATCGCTTCCCAATAAAAAGTGCTATTATCAGGGTGCTGCCACCAGAATCAACAGAAGAAAGGAGAAGAAGGGAGATAGCAAAGATGGAAAAGCACCAGGAATTTACAGAAGATTTGAGGCAGAGAGTGTTCAGATGACAAGAAATGGAAGACGGTAAGAGGTGGTGGACTGGCAAAACTGAATGCGGGAATGGGATCAAAGAGGAAACATCCAAGAGCTGGCTGCAAATCAGAATGCAAAGAGGGGGAGAGAGGGACCATGTCTGTTTAGAGAGGTGCGTCTGAGCTTGAAATGACTGAATGTATAGGGTGAAAATAGGAAAGACAGGAGCAAAGTCAGATGAGAGTTGTAAGCTATATCTGCAAAATGGCCAGGGACCACTCAGAGGCTGACTGGTCCCGGTGCAGCTTGCACCTATAGGGCTAAATGCTTCCAGACCACTGAACAGGGTGGCCACTTCCAGCAAGACTGTGGGGAATGGTCCCAGGTTGGCATTAATGCCCAAACACTGCCATGGAAATGGTGCTGAGCAAGGCCAGCAGTCTCCCAGGGTCCACACTACCTGTGCAGGCTGGGTGCTGCTGCTCAGGACTGTGCCCTTGCTCCCCTTGTCACAGATGGCCCCCCACAGGGGCCAAAACTCCAAGGGATGAGGAAGATGAGAGGAGTATGGGGAGTGGTCTACCATTGCTACTGATAGGACCGCGCCAGCTTCCGCATCCTCATTCAAAATGAAGTGGCTACAAGCAGAATATATTAAGCTGCTGAGTGGGGTCATGAGTTAAAATCCTGTTCAGGTAAATACAGCATCATCACACCACTGCCAACACCAAAGGTAATCATTTCAGCTAACAGGAAGATGCAGAATTGAGTCCAACTGGCATAAATGTAAAATATATGCATAATGCATAATCCTGGGGTAACAGAAATGAAAATAGACTTGGTATCATTCCACTTTGCTAAACATGGAGATTATCTTCTGTTTGCAATACGAATTTATCAAGTCTGATGGCCTAGAGCAAAGTGACAGGTGAACATCTGCAGCATAGTGAACAGCGGTGGAAAGCACAGCAGAGCTGGCTGCCCACTACACACCTTTGTGGAGCTCACAGGGTGCAGAAAAAAGAAAAGTATTGTAAGGTTCAGTCAGAATATGTGCCCTGGACCTCAGCTGACTTAACCCTTACCTCTCAGGACCGCAGTCTTTGTTATAGCCAGCAGGCACTAGTCCCGGGCATAACAGGAACACTGAAAGAGCTCTTCCACCTGTCTTATCTCCTTCTCCTTCCCATCCATGCGAGCCAGCTGCACCTTCCTCTTCTTGTCCTCGCAAGCGGTTGCTGTGACATTAGCTCAGCTGAGCAATGGAGTCTGTCAGAGTTAAAAATGTAGGTGGGATAAGAGGGCTTGTGCAGAAAAGGAACGTGGTTAGGACAGTGTCACAGGGTTGAAAGTGTGGATGTATGTGTGGGTACACACACAGATGAGTACATAGGAGTGCAATGGAAGAGACAAAAGCAGAGAACTTAATTAGTATCAGACGATCAGAGCTATTAAACAGAACATGAAGAAAAGGGAAGGAAAGAGGTTTTTTTTCCAGTGTTGGATTATTTTTGCAGCATTTGATAGTTTAACGAAGGTACCTGGTGTGTTTGATACGTGGCATTTCATTAGTACAAAAGCATTGTCATTCACAGCAAAGAAAAAGGCAGTAGGAAACGTATCTGCAGCACCGCTCCCAGACTTAAGTTGGGTGGTGTTCCCTCCTCCTTTTACAGTGCCTGGGTCTCAGGCAGACCTTGGTGAACCCCAGCCAACAGTATGCAACCTTGTGCTTGGGTCAGGGTGAGGCTGCTGGCATATATGGTCCTAAAGACAGGTCCCTCCTCGCTAAGCCTGTGCAAGGTTGAAAGGTAACCCTGACGCCGGGACACTGAGAGCCTGCAGAGAGCAGGTATGATGGGTTTTCAGCAGATGAAGTGAATTTTACCCAACAGGTACATCAAAATGACAAGCAAAAATTTTTCATTTGGGCAGAGGTAGAGAAAGGAGACTCCTACTGCCTTAAATTGCAGAGACGGTGGGACACGAGCCAGCTTCAGGCAGCTGAGTTTTTCATTTTTGTGTAGCATAAGCTATAGTACTTTGCAGGCTCTGAAGACATACTTCCTTTCTCTTCCCATTTTTAGTGTAATGGAGCCCTAAAGCTAGCTTGCCTTCATTCTTCAATCTTCATTTGTCGTGATTGTTTCTATACAGCCTTTTTGGAGATTGAAGTGCCAAAGTTACAGAATGTTTTTTCTAGAGTTAGGAGGAAAGCTATTACAGCTGATTTTAGCTTTAGGGAAAGAATGAACTCACCAAGTATCACAGCTGATTTTTACAGAGAAACGTTTCTTCACAAACTAATTGAGCATATTTAATTAAAAAAAGCATTAAACCCCCTTAAGTGCAATATTTCTGCCTTAAATAAAATTACAGAAATTCAGATGGAATGACTGGAAGAGGAAAAATTATCAAGTCTCATATTTGATTTCCCTTACTGCTTCTTGTTGGCTCACTGAGCACATTCACTTTTTCATCAAAATGGTCACCAGAATTTTGTTCTGCTCTGTTTGTTACAGAGCATCACAGACACTGCAGATCTTAGGAAAAATCTATTCTCCTTCCTTCTCCCGATGTGTTAAACTGCCATCTTGTAAAATGAACTAACCTTGCAATTTGGTATTAAAATAAACTGCTATACGAGTCATTTTTACAGCAGGAACAAAATTTAAGAAATGAATGCTGATACGCCCACACAAATACACATACATGCACACACTCCCACACACAGCCATCCAAAGTGAAGACTGAGTTCCAGCTTCTGTATAAATTTGATCTGGGTTGTGCTCATTTCGGATGTGGAAATCTGTAGGTTTTCTGGAAAATGCCTCGGAACAGTGTGCAGGGCAGTGATAACACATTTGCAGAAGGGCAGTATAAATAGCAGATCTGAGATAAGATGGCTGATAAGTTCTGGCTTATCAAACAGAAGATGCCTCTCCTGTTTGTGGAAGAGAACGGATGCATTACATATCTTTTAACATAACTCTTCGAGATCTGTGAGGAAAAAAAGTAAAATGTTGTGAATTGCCCAAATCTAAAGAGTCCAACTCTCACTTTCCAAAATGATTTTTAACTAAAACTTCGTGATTCAAAAGAATCAGTGGTGCATAGGCTGCTCTTGCTGAAAATATTAGCTGTAAATGATTGATGCTGAGAGCAAAGCTGAAGGTTATGTATCTTCTAATCACAGCAGGGTAAAACTAGAAGACATTCTCTTGCAAGTAAGTAAAAAAAAGACATTGACCTGAATTGTCCTCAGCATAGTTATATGTGAAGGGTGCCTATTTTCCACAAATCCTGTCCAGCAGCATGGGATGTATGTACTTGAGCTGTCTTTACAGTATTATCCAGCTGCTGTTTCAATCTACATAACGTGCCCCAAGGGCGGACAGAGTGAAGGATTTAGGATTTACAGTGTCAAGAGTTGTGATCCGTATCTTCCACTCTCTTTCATTAAATGTTTGCAAGGGACAACATCAGTCCAGTGCAGAACTTGACGGTGTGTCTCTTTTGCCAATGTATTCTAAAATACCAGCTCTGGCAAAATCTGTGGGTGGTTTACTATTGATTGCAGTTTAGATAGATTTTAGCCTTTGCATCTACTTGAAGGTGGAGTTTAGACAGACCAACTAAAAAAAAGTGTATTTTGAATAGGGAAGCAGCACTAACAACAAAGTATTTGCAAAAATAGGTCCCTGGATTATCTTACTACCACCAGTCATTGTATTTTTACCTCTCTGAAAGCTGCCATTGGTGTTTGAATGAATTACCTGGAGCTGGCTGGTTTCTCTTACAGCTACTTAAACTCTATTTTATATGAAGAACTGTATGTCCTTATGTAGGTTGTCCAGAATCAGTAAATTTACTGTATCTCAGTAATGGTAAAGGAAACTTATGCTTGGCAAAAATATTGTATGTCTCTGAAAGCTGACAGACTGCCTTTCACACCAGGTAGAGCTGCACAGGGGACACGGGCATCTTGCAAGTCTTCTTGCAAGTCCTGTTACATATGTTTTGCTACAGTGAGTGGCCCATTAGTTATGCTCTTAGGAAAGGACACACTGATATAGCTTCCTTGCATTTAGTCATTCGGTGCAGCTGAGTAGGGAGAGACACCAGTTTAACAGGTGATCTAGCTCATAATTCTCTTTCTGGAGCACAGTGGGGATCAAGAAGCATATTGATTCTTGGGGGGTTCTGTCTTACTGTCTTGGCTACCTGAGCTCCTTCTGCTCAGTGTTTTTGTGTGTAGACTCACAACTGAGTTTGCAGATGACAGTCTGTGAACATTGCACACACAGTACCTGGATGCATGGGCTTTCACATAAAGTAATAATTTGTATTTAGCAAATATCATCAGTTTATTAGCTGAAACCTGTATATGAGCAAAATGTCCTCGAAGCTATAACTTAACATGTAACTCTCATACCTTTGTTTTGACTTTATTATTTGAATTGCCTTAGAAAAGGAATTGAGATAACCAATGCAAAAAAGGCACCACTGACAATAACAAGTCTTAGGGAGAGGAACTTAAGAATAGGGTTAGGTGAATAGAAAACCAGTTATCTTTCTTTTATATTTTTGTGAAGTACTTTTTTTTTTCTCATGTGAAATCATCACTCTTTCTAGAGAAGGTAAATCGAAATGTTCTTCTGAAATAGCTCTCCTCTTGACCATAATGGTTGAATCCTCCCTCTACCTCATCCGCATTAGCTTCCAACCTTTTTGGAAGCCACAGATTTGTAGAATCAGTGGGCAACAAGCACTTTCTCCTCAGTGTCATCCTTGCTCAGTTGAAGAATAGATTTGAGTGTCTCCAGTTTTACAGAAATGTACAGAAATTCTCTTCTGCTTTTGAGCTGACATTAATTTTGAAGAGGATTCTAGAGGAATGCTGGATTGGCTGAAGAGTTTTCTTAATTTATAGGGGTTTTTTTCTGAGTTCAAAGACCAAAAGCTCTTATCCCCACAAGACCTTTTTACCATCTGTATGAAGGATGTAGCTCTGTACATCATTATTCACTACAGATCCTAGTGACCAGTGATCCACATCAGGAAATATGAACACCACAGCTGCAGATAAAGGCATTAGTGATAACAGTCTCAGTGGAGACCTGCAAAGTGTACTTGCCAGTCTGTTCCTATCCATTGTTTGCCTTCGTTCTTCATGTCATGCCTCTCTCTTCAATGCCAGAGGACTCCTGAGTCTGGATCAACCCTACAGAGTTCCCACCCTGATACTGCTGTGGCAAATGGCTGTGTAATCTTGCTTGCCTGCTGTTCTTGCTTTATAGGGTTTGTACAACTATTGAAGACTGCCCTAGGGTTATCCAGCCATGTGCCCTCTTGTCCATTAACACTGCTTTCATAAATCAAAAAGATGAGTGTTTCAGAGCCTTGTACATACGACAAGAGGATGTAGTATTAGTATTAGTACTATTATTATTTCACTGTATTGCCTTCCAGCACATTACCTTTCTCCTCCAGAATGTAGTCTGGCTGTAGTCAAGCTACAGCCTGTCTTTTTACAAATTATTTAAAAAAGAGTCAGAAACTGAAATTTCCTTGGCTCCTTTTTCTCCTTCCCTCTCTGATATCACCGGTATTTCCCTCTCATTCACTGGTAATAGGAGTCAGAGTATCATATCTCACCTCTGCCTTCATTGTTGAATGTGGCATGGGGCAGGACAGGAGTAGACAGAGGGTAATCTCGTTTTCTTGGGGAGATCTTGTTTTTTCCAAGAAGGAAAATAAGAAGCAGCGTCTTAATTGAGATTTTATTTTGATTACTTTATCAGCATGGAAGCAAGGGCTGCCTTAGACCTCAAGGTCCATGATCAGTAGCTTCTGCTGTTTACTTCTTATTTCAAGTGGACAGCTCTGCATTGAACAGCAGAGCAGTTAAAAGACTAATACCCACTTAACAACACAGTATAAAGCAACTATTTCCAAACAGAACTTACTTTGAGATTGTGATTTAGCTCCCAATTAATTCAAATGATTCCTCCCTTTGAAGTTTATTTTCATTAGCTGACATCTGCAGATTCTTAGAACAAAATGTAACAGGATGTAGGTTTTTGAAACATTTTAATAGGAATTCTGAATTTTGCCTTCCATATGTAAGGCGAGTGGGCAAATACTTATCTATATAAATTCATATAATTTCATTGGCTTCAGTACAGATATGCTAATCTACATCACATGACAATTTGTTCTATTTTATGTAACTGAAAGCAAATACAGGATGATTTTAGCTTCGAAATGTATTTGAAAAAAAGTCATTGGTAGAATAATTGGGAGGAACAACATTGAATCCAGACATACAGTTAAATCCAAAGTAGCTACCATGCCATCATATTGTGTGTCACACCTTTGAACGTTCAAAAAAGTTTACAATGCCCTAAATCCCAAACAGAGAGAAAGCAAGGAAGAAAACAACAGACAGCATTTTACTTCTGTACAGACTGGATTAGGATAAGAGGTTCTGATTTTGGCAGGATACTGTGCATTCATGGTTTATTGCTTGATAAAAGAATTAGTTTTGTTGAGATATTGTTGGAAATACTGTGAATGTTATTCTTGTCATAAGAGAACAAAGAAACCCGCCTTGCCGGTGCTCTTATCCAGCAGATTATTCTTCCCTGATAGTTCTGAAGGATGTATATTAAGCTGTTAAAAAGCATTGTAATCAACTCATTATAATCAACTGATTCATTACTGAAGGCAAGGTGCTTCTAGGAAACTTAGCTACAGAACAAGTTGTAGTTTAGATTTAATTTTCCTGATGCTTATAAATATTTTTTTAAACTTTACTTTTCAGGTGATTCCTCCTTTATCTTGTTTTAGTGCATTTACATTTTATTCATTTTTTGCCTGCTCCATTCTTGCCCTGACCAGCTGCCAGTTTGCTGTTAGGCTGTCTTCTCAAAGTTGTGGTTTTGAAGCTCTTGCTGAGAAGGGTCTCCATCTCTCACTTGCCACAGAAACATTCTAGGCGCCAGCTATTAATCCAAAGGTGAGCAATGCCACCATGTCTAGCTGGGCTTTAGCAGACAGCCATTACTCTGTATCCAAATACACGGCTGAAGTGGCTAAGCACAAGAAATATTTTTACCCTCTGAATGAGAGGCTGCAGTTAAACGACGCTCTTGCTGCAGCTAAAACAGATTAACAGGTGAGCGAGCACTCCCCCTCCACGTATGTTACAGCTCTCCCAGGGATGGCCGAGTGGCTGAGCTCAGCTGTTCGTTCTGCTGCAGAGGCCAGGGATTCAGGCTAGCTTTTAGGCTTCATAACATAGTGACTGCAACACTAATTAATCTCCTTTTGGATACAGCACTGAGTCTTCTACCGTTATTAGGGGTGTTGCTCACTTAATGTCCTTAGTACAACATTTATACTGGAAATTATGGGGAAGTGGGATTCGGTCTGTGAAGGCAGCCTAGGTACTATGCTAGTCATGCATTCCATTTGCTGTACTCTGCCTTTATTGCCACAGACATTTCTGGTTTACCTTTGTTTTAATTTAAAATAGAGAAATTAATGGAACCTGGCTCAGGGATCTGACTGCTATTAGTATGTATCCTGAGTTGCAGTTTTGCTCTCCTTAGTGTAAGTGCATTATGCTGCGTGTCCTTGCAATGGAGTCTGAAGGCACCAATAGCTCTCAGTTATATGCGGGCAATGTCTCCCAGCATTCAAATAATTTCTGTAAAGTACAAGCAGAATGGACTGTGTTTGCAACCTTAACTTCAGCATCGCCTTATCTTTTCCCAACTGTGAATAAGCTTACAAAGCTTTTGAATAGTGTTTATTTAAAATGCAGAGTCTGCATCTGCATATTAGATACATCTGCGTATCAGACGAAAGTTCTCCATAAACAATTAGGAGTCAAGGCCATCACTATGTTGTCTGACAGACAATTTTCTCCTAATCTAGAATAACATTTTCTGTTGGAGATAAAATGTGGTCTTTCAAAGATATACTACTGCTTGCCATTTCAAGTGTTTGGGAGGAAGATTCTAAGGTTGGAAAAAAATCATACTATGTATTTTCAGAAAAAGAGAAGAGGGAGATTATAAAGAAGCTCATGAAACAAATATCACGAGGAAGATTCAGAAAAAAACCTGTTAAACTACTTTTTAGTAATCACCTAGAAAATAATAAATTGATTAAAATTAGCCAATGTGAGATTGTCAACAAAACTCCATATGAAACAAACTGAATTTTTTCTTTGATTCGTAACTGACCTCATGGATACTGATGAAGCAGTAGATGTGCTATATGTCTGCATCAGCGACATTCATTACATACTCAGCGTGAGGTTCTCATCACTAAGCTGAGGAAATACTGTGTAGGTGGGTCATGAGTGGGTAAGCGATTGCCTCTGAAGTAATTCTCAAAAACTAAGTATCAGTTGTGTACTATCAAACCAGGAGGATGTTTCAAGCAGGTTCCTGAAGGGTTCTGATCTCAGCTACATTCTATTAAATAGGTTAATGGACAAATTGGATAAGGAAATAAAAGGTCATAAAATTAGCAGATGACTACAAGAAACAAGGAGATAGCTAAAAGCATTTTGAAGAACAGAATAGGAATTAAAGATAATCTCGAAAAATCAGAGATGGCCTAAAATCAGTAAGGTAAAATTCAACAGACAAGTGCAAAGTACTACCCAGAGGAAGCAGAGCTCAAATCCTCAAATAAAAATAGATAAGGGATAACTACGAAGCAATATGTTTTGAAAGGTTATGAGGATTACATAGCATTACAGACTCAAGTAGTGGTCAATACTGTGGTGAAGGCGAAAAAGCAGGCAAACCTCAATGTGGGGTGTATTAAAAGAGAATTTTACATACCCTGCAGAAGATGCATAGCAGGAGGCCATGTCTGGGACACCTAGAGAAACAGGCTAACAAAATGGACAGTCAAGAGAACAGCAGGACCAACAACAGTTTTAGAAAGCATAGTCTGTTAAGAAATTTGATTTATTTAGCCCAGAGAAAGGAAGAAAAAGAGTAAGTCAAAGTGGTCTTTTGCAGACAAATGCTAGTTTATGGTGATTGTGCTCTGAGAAGAAGAAAGCAAAGAACCAAAGAAAGTAAAGACTTTGGTATAGTAAGGAACCCCTTCACCCTACACTTGGTGCTAAGGCGATGAAACCTGGAACAAGGTAGTTGGCTGTGGAGTCTACCTGAATGGAAGTTCTCTGAGAGAAAGGTAGATAAACTCCTGCCAGAGACAGTCGTGCTCTAACATAATGTTGCCACAATGCAGGAGTGCTGTACTGGGTAACCTCTGTGAGGTTCTTCTGTCTCAATGTTTCTAAGAAAATATCCAGTGGGTTTGAACTTCTCACTACAAGTGAACATTAATTGACAGTTAAGCTCTTGCTGCTGCTTCCATCAGCTTCTAAGTAAGAACTTTTGTACTCTACATTTTGGCTATTTCGTATTTCTTTTTTATTTCTCTGAAATATTTAGGTGATGGTTTTAATTCATTTGTGAGAGGAAACAAGAGAACTAAGGAAACCTAGTTTCAAATGGATTTGTGTTCACTCTGTCTCTCACCCTCTGCTGCAACAAACCCAGCATCTCTCCTAGCCCCTGTGTACTCTTTGCGTTGCACTTTAAAGCCTTGTGGCACTGTGCCCACCACCAACAGTGCTACCAGCTCCCCCTTGACTTTCTGAATTCTCCCCCACTAGCCCCCTCTACTGTTCCCTGTCTTTTGGGTAGGGAGCACATGCTCCAGTTGTTTTGGGGTATATTTACACTTAGTGGCCAACATGAGCGGCCAAATAAAAGACCAGAGGCAATGTAACTCTTGAACTCACTCTGCAGCTTTCCCCCCAGCACGAAAATGAACATGGTTTGCTTTCTTTGACCCAGCTGTGAGTTTCACAACACTTGTAGATGCCTGCAGAAACTTTGAGATCTTTGCACTGCTGCCAGAATTAGCTGAAATGAACTAATGGGATCAGAAATTATTGGCAGACAGAGAGGACTCATCAGACAGACAAAAAAAATGACTGCAAGAACATGATTTCTTTAGGTAATCAAGCTAAAAGTAAGAGTACTTTTATTTTAAAAACACTTTATTTTTCTTGTGGTTTTGAATACCATAAGCAATGATTTTGATAAACATCAGTTTATCAAAACAGTTTCTGTTTTGTGAGAGAAATACAACACATCATTCTCAAAGTTTTAGCACTTACTCTTGCTGAGTATACTCTGTATATCACCTAATTAGCTTAAGATAAAAATTAATATGTAGCTGAGGTTTTCAATACATTCCACAGCTACAACAGTTTTTCCTTTGTTCCAATTGGTTTAAACAATGCAATAATTCTGATGCTTCTAGCATTTCAAATAGTTCAGATAAACAAGATCTTTTTGTATAGGTCATACTCGGAGAAAGCAGGTTACGCTTACTCTAGTCTTTTAAAAACTGCTAACATTTTGCACTGCTATTTTTTCTACACTGTAATTAGAGTCAGGTTGAGCTCACGTGACATCTAAATGCAGACTTCTAGCCTGATAGGTAATACAATCAATCGAGACCTTCATGTACAGGTACTTTGAATGCAGCAGTGGTGACAGTTGTAACAACTCAGAAATATGCAGGACAGTGGTTAGATGCCTCTTGATTCCTCGCTGCTGGATGGCTTGAAGCAGCACCTCTGGCAGAACTGAGGCAGAAGCAGAGGAAACATTATTCAGTCACAGTAATCTTGTGTCTCAGGGACTCCCAGTCCATTTTCACATTATACTGGTCACAGCTGAACAGATTTCTGGCACAGTCAACTGATTACAAATGACAGGCCGGAATCATCAGTGCATTTTAATATTAAAATAAAAATACAATGATCAAAGGTTCCTACATCTCTTCCAATCCTTGGTTAACATCATGTAAATAAAATATTTGGTGGATTTCTTTAATCTAAGAGGATACTATCTTTCCATATTGCCAGTGCCCTGGATCTGGGCAATGAATGGTAGGCTTTGGGACCCACAGCATAGTTTTTGCAAAGCTGTAAGGTGATGCACATTTGCAATGGCTTTAAAATCTGTTTGTGCCTCATTTTGGACCTGGCTGCACACAATAGCTGCTTGGGAGCAGGTCTGAACTGACTGCAGGAGGAAGCCCTAGAGGACAAAGAAAGGCTCTTTGAACCCTCTGCGATGCAGCTGTACATGACCGAACAACGACTCCGGCACCCTTAATGAGAAAGTCCTCCAGCTAACCTCTCATCCTCTCCCTCTGACTCTGGTAGCACAGAGAGCACAAACACAGAGCAAACTGATGAGACAGGAAAAAGAGAGCCTTCTGACTCTGAGATAAGGGAGACACTTCCAGCAGCTGGAGTTGTGCTATAACCCGTTTGGGTCTTTGCTCCCGGCAAACTTTCAGGTTAAGAACAACAGCTTCTGGGGGTGTTAGTGAGGGACAAGGGGGCGGGGGGAGCGGTGGGTGCTACTAGAAAAGGGTATTTGGAAGGACCGTGAGGAGATCAGGACATAGAAGGAACTTGCTATGCAAGTACATTAAAGGGATATTTGATCATCCTGAGAACGTGTGAACATGGCCACTTAGCAGGCCTAGTGCAATTTAGATAGGTATTAGAAGTCAGGCTACAGTAGGGGAAGTGAATTCCCATCAGGGAACTGACCTTTCCTTTAGAGCAGTCTTTGACAGTCGGTACAGAGAATCAGCACAGGCGCACCGTTAAAAAAAAAAGCTTGTTTTATTTATGTTGCCACTGATATCTCCCCATGTAACTGATCCCATGTTAGCCTAGCTCAGTCCTGACAGCTGCTCCTATCAAAAGCCCCGGTTCCCACTTATCCATAGCAAACGATGCATCTTTAGGTATTTGTTCAGTGCAGACTTGGAAGCACAGACTCCCTGTGCTGTGCTAAACTGTAAATACCAGCTTCTGAGTTGCTCAGTATATGCAGTTTCTAAATAATCTCACAGGCTCTTCACTTGAGGGAAAGTTCAGTACAAGTAAATTATTCTTAAGCAGTGAATATCCTCCTTAACTGCAAGCAGCGAGAAAAAAAAAAAGTATTTATAACTTTCTCTTATCTACATGATATTACAATTATTAAAGGTGACCACGGGCAAAGATATAGTGCATTACATCACTAGGATATATGGACTGCAAACATAATTTACACTTAGCTATATTAGAATGACTATTCCTTTAAGTATCGTTTCAAATAATTCTAAAATAAGAGTATGCCTTAAGGAGCAGATATATCTTGTTGGTGGTTTAAAATTAGATCATATATTCTGCATGACTGAAATCTGCTCCTTATAGGATGTGCATGCACATGTGCGTGGGGGAGAAAGAAAAAAAAAAGGATCCTCTTTTTACTACTCTTTTCATCTGCACTTTTGAATTCCAAAATGGAGTTTTATATTAAACCAGAATGGAAGTAATTGTAATTAGGAGATTTTGCTGTGGACTACCTCCTCCAAAATTCACCCTTTGCTAACAGCCTCCTGTCACAAGCCCCTCATCCAACAGTAAGATACTGAGCAGGTGAATACTTCTGCCAAAGAAAATGCACAAAAAGTTAAACGTATGTTTAAATGCTTTGCTAAAATAGATCCGTATTACTGATCATGATGGCCCCACAACTGATGGCTTATCTGGAAAATCTTAACTACATCTTCAATGCATTTGTGTTGTTCCAAAGGTGGTTTCAGCGGGGCAGGAGGAAAGCGAGGCGATCAGCCAGCGCTGCTTTGGCCCCATGCAGGTGCTCTGGAGGTCAGCGTTGAAAGCCACTGGATTAAGGGCTTAGTTTTGAAGAGAGGAGTAGGAATTAGCATCGTGGTGTTAAAACACCAAGGGAAAAAAGGAGGAAAGATTATGGTTACAGAAATACGACCAGCCAGCCACTGTAGCTGAAGGGAGAGGGAAGTGGCTCAGTTCCCATTAGGGCGGGACGCACTCCGTGTCTGGGCTGTTCTGTGGCACGCCTGAGGTGAGGGAGACAGGCGCGGCAGCCCAAGCGAGGCGCCCGGGGAACTTGCGGACCACAGGGCTATCTTGGCTGTGGGCCCGGAAGCCCCAGAAGAGAAAGTTGCCCGTGCCCACCCAGACACCACGCCCTCCACCAAACGCCTCCCTTCTCCCTCCCGGGGCAGCCCGGCCGGCCCCAGGCGTCCCGGGGGAAGCCGAGGAGCGGGCCCGTGCCCTCCCTGCCACCCTCCCACAGCACCGCTTGAGGCAAGGGCGCCTTCCTCACAGCGGCACGCAGCCCACCCTCCGCGGATCATCGCTGCTGTAGCCGCCTTCCCCCAGAACGCCGGGCTTCTCCCGTTGTCATCCCCTTCGCCCCACAGCGGGGTGGGAGGCGGAGATATTTTTAACACCGCCCCCCCCTCCCCCGCCCCTCAGCCCCAACGGCTGCTGCCTGGCGGCGGTTCCCGCCGACTCGCCCCCCCTGCGCACAGGCACGGGGCGCCGCTCCACGCCCGGCCAGCAGGTGTCGCTGCCACACTCCCCGGGCAAGCCCCGCGCTGCGCCGCACCGGCCCGCGGGCGGCGGGGGCGGCGGGGGCGGCGCGGTGGAGCCTCACCCACCCCCCCTCGCGGGTCGGTTCCCCACCCGCGACCCCCGCCCCTCGGCCGAGGGGAAAGCGGAGCGGCTGCCGGTGCGGCGGGCGGGTCCCCCGCCTCCGCCCCGAGCTGGGCCGGCGGCAGGTGAAGCGAGGTGCCTCGACGCCTCTCCGCGGCGGCGGCGGCGGCGGCGGCACCGCCTCCCTCAGCGCCGCACGGCGCCGTCCTCCTGCCCCGTGAATGGCTGCCGGCTGACTGACAGGCGAGGCGGCCACACAGGGCGGCAGCTGCCTGGCGTACACCTATAAGGGCCGGCGGGGAAGGGGTACCGGGCGGTGAAGGGCTGCCCGCGGCGGAGCTGCCCGGTGAGCGGCCGCCCGCAGCCGGGGCGGGGGGGGGGGGGGCTGGTCCTCGCTCGGAGAGCCGAGCGGCCCGCGGAGGCGGGCGCCCGCCCGCCCGCTCCCCGGGAGCAGCCCCGCCTGCCTAGCCCCGCCGATCTCCGCAGCAAGTGGCAGTCCCGCGCCGCGGGCCACCCCCCCACCCCCCAACGCCCCTCCGGCAGCGGCGCCCGAAGGATGCGGAGCGGCGGAGCGCGGGCGGCGGCGGGGCGCCGCGGGGGGACCCGCCGCTGCGCCGGGCGCGGGCGCCGCCGCCCCTGCGGGCTGCGCCGGGCGGCGGCTCAGTGAGCGCGGTGGCCGCGGCGGGAGGAGGCGCAGGCGGGCTCGCCGCTGCCGTCGCCGGAGGGGCTGCGAGCCGCTCCGGGCCGGCGGTGGGGCTGCGCGGCGCCCCGCGCTGGGGAAGGCGCGGGCGGCGCCGCCGCCACAGGTGACTCGCGGGCCGGGGGCCGCTTTCCGTCCCGCTGCCGCTCGGCCGCCCCTGCGCGTTCGCGCCCCTGCGCCGCGGCCGCCTGCGCGAAGCCCGTCTTCAGCCACTTCGCCGTGCCTGCGCGACCGGGAGCGCCGGGGGACATGGCTTTGCTCCGGCTCCTTCTCCTCTTGCTCCTCGCCCAGCGGGGGCTCGGGGCTGCCGCCGGCCAAGGGCAGGCGGTGCGCGGCCGGGAGCGGGCGCTTAGAGGGAGGCCGCCTATTTACAACCACATCAAGAGCCGGGAGCCTCCGCCGGCCCCGCGGAGCCGCTCTACGGAGAGCACCATCTTGGCGCAGCGGCTCGCCGAGGAGGTGCCCCAGGACGTGGCCTCGTTCCTCTACACGGGCGACTCCCGGGAGCTGCGGCGTGCCAACTGCTCCGGGCGGTACGAGCTGGCCAGCCTCGCCGGCAAGTCGCGCTTCACCTCGCACCCCACCCTGCACGGGGCCCTGGACACCCTCACCCACGCCACCAACTTCCTCAACATGATCCTCCAGAGCAATAAGTCGCGGGAGCAGAACTTGCAGGAGGACCTGGAGTGGTACCGCGCCTTGATCAGGAGCCTGCTGGAGGGGGACCCCAACATCTCCAGGGCAGCTATCACTTTCAGCACAGAGCCTTTCTCCTCCACCCCCCAGGTTTTCCTCCAGGCCAGCAGGCACGAGAGCCAGGTCCTCCTGCAGGACTTGTCCTCCTCGGCTCACCGCCTGGCCAACGCCTCTGTGGAAACAGAGTGGTTCCACAGCTTGAAGCGCAAGTGGAGGCCGCATCTGCACAGGAAGGTCTTGAACACGGGCCCCAAAACTTTGGAGAACAGCTGGAAGAGGCGGGAGAGCTTCGCTGCTGATAAGAACCACATCAGGTGGTCCTCGCCTTACCTGGAGTGTGAGAATGGGAATTACAAACCCGGCTGGCTAGTGACTCTCTCGGCGGCTTTCTATGGGCTGCGGGCAAACCTCCTCCCCGAGTTCAGGTAGGAGGAGTGTTCCTCTGCTTGCTTTCTATCGAGAAGGGTGTAGGATGGGGTTTTGGTTCTGCCCCCCTCCTAGGGAGGGCATGCTGTGGCTCTGGAGTGACCCGATCAACCCTTGCCAGGTGGGTTGCTCAGTCACACCACAGAGCAACCTCAGGCCTTCCTGTTGAGCTCTTACCTTTGTGTGCCTTAGGGAGCTGTTGCTCGGTAAAAGAGTCGCGTTCATCTCCATCTGTAAGACAGCATTTGCTTTACCTGCTCCCATTGAAACAGGTGTGCATGTGGGTTACGTTCCTGGTGTGCTTCTGGTGGGGAGAGAAGAGCAGCAGTTGCCAGTTGTAGTTTATTTCTGACTGCAAAAAGAAAACGTTTACTGAGGTGTTATTTCTTTCTTACTACGCTGCGTAATTAAACCTAGCTTGACCTCAGCTATGATTTTAACCAGCTGGGAAACAAGACTTTTATGCCAGTAAACTGTGATTTCTGGTCTCCAGAGCACATCCACTGTGGGGTGCTCAAGCCTGGTCAGTGGTCAGTATGATTGTAGGTAAATAAGTATTTGAGACTGCAGTTCTGTCATAGTGCATGTGGCTATAACCTGAACTGGCAGTAGGAAAGCTTTCCTTAGGACACCCCCCAGTTACATAGCTGTGGAGCTGCTACCTGGCATACGGAAAGTATTGCTTATTTTTTTTTTTATTGCTGTTGCCACCAGGACTTTGCCACTGGGCTGCAGCTAGCAGAGAGGAGGATATAAAAAGGTCTTTTCTTGTGTCTTTGTATTTTGATAGCAAAGAGGGATTTCTCCAAAGAATGAGAGCAACCTGTGGGGTATGAGATGCCAGATTTTCCCACTGGCACTTCTGTGGTGGGGCTCACCAGTAGCTCTATCCCTTGGGGAATGTGCACTGCCCAGAAACAGCTGGTGTTCCTCAGGGGATGAGAGAGGAGCACAGAATTTGCTTTGTGCTGTGAATCACTAGGTAAAGATAGACAAGAGCACAGCAGACGCTGAAGAGATTTTGCCACACCTAGGTGTTGAGGCAATGGTGTTTGTGAATACTGGTTTTCTTGGCTTAGTCTGAAATCCAGTGGGATCAAATAGATGTGAATGCAGTCATGCATCCTTGGGAGGGGTGGGGGGGCACCAAAACCCAAACAAACCAGAAACTGTTGAATAAAGAGTGGCTGCTTATTACTCAATTGAATTACCTTTTGCCCTGAAGCTTTCACATTTATGGGGCTGGTAGGGTTAAGGTAAAATGAGATCATCTGCAGGCTGTTTGTTGCTGAGTTTGTCTCAAGACCAAAACCCAAGAATAGCTCTGCTGCAGAGCTCTTCTGGACCCTAGCAGGGGGTCCAGAAAAGTTCAGGAAACTTCTCATAGATCATTGAAATGCAGTGTTTCACACTTGATGAACTTCAGGATGCAGATGAAAGCTAGTGTAAGCTGTTGGGGATAGAGGTTCACATAACCTGAAGAACCACCAGGCTGGGGGGTGGGATGGCAGCCACTAACCAGCTGTCTGAGAATTTAGATCCTGATATAAAGCTTTAACTTAAATAAGCTTCAATCTTGACTTCAGAGAAGAGAAGAGACTTGTCCTCTAAGCAGAAGAGTGTAAAGCTGCAATCTCAGCTCTGTGCTGAGATCCTGTGATGCCAGGAAGCACCTCAGTGGTACAGGTTTCTGCTGTGGTAGCTCTGGTGTGCGGAACACACCAGGTCCATTTTGGAATAACCCTGGCCGACCAAGGCAACCAGTAGAGGTCCTCCTGGGTGCAGTACAAAGTACTGCCTTCACTTCCTCAGCTTCCCAGCCTCTGTTTACCATGTGGGAGTCACTTCAGTTGAAGAAATAGAATAACCTGTTGTAACTCTGATACTTCATAGGGCACCCGCTAAGCACATCTAAGTTCAGAGAACCTCCTTTTTTTTTTTTTTTTTTAGAAGATCTTGTGATGGGGTATGCTGTGCAAGTTCAAACTGTTGTATTGCTGTTGTACTGAACAGTTAGGACAAAACTAACAAAGTTTTGTTGTATCAAAACCAGAGATGAGTTGGTAAACATTTCTGAGAAAACAGGCCAGTAAGTTTTTGGTAACTGGATAAGGAAGCAGGTGGAAGAAGTATATGCACATACACATATATATTTATGCACACAAACACACACATATTCTGGCAAGGCTAAATGATAGTTCCCATCTTTGTGGTTTGAGGTATGTTACATGAAAGATGGGCTTCTAATAAAAGCTTATTATTTGGGATATTGAAAAAGTAACTCTGCAGCTGCATAGGAAATGCTATAAACAAAATACACTTCTCCTAAGACTTGTGGAATGTCTTAATATTTGCCCAAAGTTTTCTATAATTGATGGGCACAAGCCTCAGTGTGAGTTCTTAAGGGAAGAAATGGTTTAAAGTATAAGCATGTGATATAATAAAAATGTGACTCTAATGTTATTAGAACATTAGTATTAATTGCTTTAAGGTGCCTCTTGAAATAAGTTTCATTTCCTCTCACCAACTGTCTTTGAGTAACACAATGGTTTAACTTCAAATTCCTGTTTAAGGCCCAAATGGTAAAAAGCAGTATGTATTAACCTTCATCTTTTAAGAAAGCTACAATGGTTCTCCCAACACAGGACCTCTGAACCATCTGTTAGGAACATGGTAATGGATTGGTTTACGTGCTCTTTCCATTTAATAGTCTAGCATAAGATCATTGATGGTAATTTAATGCATGTCCCTTTAATACTCTTCTAACAGTTTATGTACTTTCTTCTTTGCTGACATTAGGTTTATGGCATGGTACATTAGGGTAAGAGACATTGAGGAACACATTATCTCCAGGGAAGAGAGTTCTTGCAGATTACAGAAGGAAAGCCTTTGCTCCTGCTTCTTGGTTTCTCATCTGTTGCAGTAACAGATGGGGTATGTCATGTGGTGTAGCAATGGAAAGAGTTTAATGAAGGCAATACTAATAATTACTACTGGTTATGTTCAATACATGCTACTACTGCAATGCTGTTGTCAATGACATTCTGAAAGTGCAGCAAAAAAACCCAACAACAACAAAAAAGCTTTTTTCTTCATGTTGTGAAGGGTTATAGTGCCTTCTGCCAGAGGAAGGGAGTGTTACAGGCAGGGGGCTCTCACAAGCAGCTTGCTATCTGTCTTTAATTTCATCTCCCACCTTCTGCCCTCCTTCACAAGAGATGACAGCCAAACTGTCCAAAGTGAAGGCCGAGGAAGGCGAGAGAATATGGTTGTTAAGTTGTCTTGCCAAGGCTAGCACAGTAGGCCAATACTGAGATGAAATGGAGAAACCAAAGACAACTTGATAAACAGAGGCTGTTGAGGCCCAGTGGGACCACATTAGCCCAGTGCAATGCTAAGCGAGCGGTGCTGACTGTCCACAGCTTCTTAGCAGTGCTTGCTGGTGTTTTGTCTGCATTCACTGGTTTTTGGTCTGCCCAAAGTGCAGGGAGAGAACTTTACCACCTGCTTACAAAATACAGTGTAGGCGCTCATTCAGAAATGAGGATCCACAGAGAGTAGAGGTAATCATTTGGTGATATTAATCATTCCTTTATCCTTTCTTAAAAATTCTAAGCTGATGCAGTTTGCAGCTGGAGTTCACCATCTTATGTCCTAATCGCTCTACAACTCTAGTGCCGCAGAGGGTAGACGATAGCATTTGTCACTGATCTTCTGTGACCCTCCTCTGCTACTTCCTATTACACAATGAGAATGAATCATATTCCATGGCACATGGTGATCCAGCTGGTCTCTTTGCAGCCCTACAGTGGAAGTGGAAATGTGTGAGAAGCTGCATGTTTTGAGTACATTTCCTTCTCTAAAAGTATTTGCTTGGCCCCTGGAGAGGACGTGGGAGGTTTTAATTGCTTTAGCAGTCTAGGAGGCCAGTGGGGAGGATCACTCCTTGATCTGGAAGAAAGATGCGCAAGTAGTTAGCTACTAGGAACATACAAGTTTAAGAAAAAAAAAAAAAAGTCCTCCAAAGTCATTGAGTTGATCTCCTGCTGTCACAAGCCCACTTAATGTCATCAGCCGACCAATCTCCATCTTAAAGTAGGTAAGTTTCCCTCTTGACTTGCCACTCCACTGGCATGCCAGGCCTAATGGTTGCATAGCTTCTGATTTCTGATCTAAATTTATTCACAGTCAGTTCTCATCCATTTATTCCTGTTCCAGAGCTGCTTTCTATCTGAAATAGCACTCTTCACTGATGTTTACTGCCCTGACCTATTTATAGGCAGCAGTCCCTTCTCCACCTTTGTTTACTAGACTACACAAAACAGCTTTCTTTAGTCTCTGTTATAAGCTCTCTGTTGCCATGGTCCCTCTTCTCAAGTCTTGTTCCAGTATTTCTTGAATGCTGTTAGTCAGATTCATGTGCAGTGTTTCAGCCTTGTGTAATGACATCAGTTATCCCCAAGCCCTGATGAATGAATTGCTGCTTTTGCAGTTCAAAAATGTTCTCTTGCGTGCTGTTCTCATTTTCTTTAATGTTGTATTGTAATATGTCAACATCTTGGGAACTGGTCATCACTCGCACTATTTTTCATCTGGGAGGTCAGGATATCTTTAGCATACAAGGATGTTTTTTCCTTCCCACCATGTTCCAACAATGCCAGGTAGTTTTTTCACCAAATCCAAGGCAGTATTTGCAATCTTTTTTAAGAACTATTGGGAGAATGCAACGGAATAATGGATGTTTTGGCAGAAAGGTAAAAAATCAGCAAGCTGAGCAAGTTGGGTTTTTTGTTTGTTTTTTGTTTTTTTTGAACCATGATGTGTTCTGGAGCATTTACAGATAACTTCATTCTGAAGTTTGGCTGAATCAAGTGTTACCTCGTAATATTTTTTTGTCTTCCTGACATTTGGTACTTCTCTCAATTATTGGAAAGGTATTCCTTGGTGCAAAGATTAATCTTTATTGCACAGTTAAATTTAGCTGTTTTTTCCCAAAGGCAGTGTAATGTAGTGATTTCCACTGTACTATTAACAATGACTCAGACCACTCCAGTGTTAGGCCATACATAATGGAGCTTTTAGTTAAGGAAACATTATTGAAGGCAAATTAAACCATGGAGGTAGAAGTATATATGACAAATAAGTAATTTCTTAGGGAATATACGTGATTTCATCTTCTGCTAAATATTTCACAGCTATTAAGTTGTTTGGTAAAATAATGTCCTAGTTTCAGCTGGGATAGAGTTAACTGTCTTCCTAGTAGCTGGTAGGTGCTATGTTTTTTGAGTTCAGTATGTGAAGAATGTTGATAACACTGATGTTTTCAGTTGTTGCTAAGTAATGTTTAGTCTAAAGTCAAGGATTTTTCAGCTTCTCATGCCCAGCCAGCAAGAAAGCTGGGGGGGCACAAGAAGTTGGCACAGGACACAGCCAAGGCAGCTGACCCAAACTGGCCAAAGGGGTATTCCATACCATGGGACGTCACATCCAGTATAGGAACTGGGGGGAGTGGGGGCGGGGAATTGCCGCTCGGGGATTAACTGGGTGTCAGTTGGCGGGTGGTGAGCAATTGCGTTGCGCATCATTTGTACATTCCAATCCTTTTATTATTGCTGTTGTCATTTTATTAGTGTTATCATTATTAGTTTCTTCTTTTCTGTTCTATTAAACTTTTCTTATCTCAATCCATGGGTTTTGCTTCTTTTCCCGATTTTCTCCCCCATCCCACTGGGGGGGGGGGGGGGGGGGGTGGGTGAGCGGCTGCGTGGTGCTTAGTTGCTGGCTGGGGTTAAACCATGACAAATAACCATAAATGTAGACATAAAAAAAGAGAGATTGTAAAAGTTAGTTACCTTTTTCTTTTAAATGTGGTTTAATTTCTTCCTTTAGCCCCCTTTTTTAGTTTCCCCCCAATGTCTATTTAGTCTTGGTACTAAACTAAGAAAGAAAATTCATTTTAACTGTTTAAGGAGACTTCCTAATTTTTTGTGATGATACATTAGTTGTATAATCCTGAAAGTATTTTAAAATGGTGAGGCTGAAATTTTTTTCTATAACACCCGCTGGCCCATATAACATGATTGAAGGTGTGGGTGGATTTAGAACAGGTTTTAAAAATGAAAAGGAATAATTTGTTTCCTAGAACTTCTGAAAGTCTTGGATTTATATTCCTGAAAAGAGGTGAGAACAAAGAAACGTCTTCCTATGATTTACTGTCTGCTTATAGAAACCCCCAGTATATTGTAAGTATTCTCTAGACAATCAATTATGTCTCTGACTTTTTTGTACAGGGTCATGGATAAGGATAGAAAACTGGATGGTGATGAAACAAAAGGAACAATAAGTAGGGATTTCTTTTTTAGAAACATGATTCAGCTTTCTTCACTATTGGAGAAACAGAAGCGAGTCTTTGAAGAAAGAAGTTAAATATGGCCAGCAGAGGACTGAAACACATACTGTATGTCCACAGTTATGTAGCACATGGTAGGTAGGTTGCAATAAAAGGAACTAGCTTTTTGGGTCAAGCTGCTGTTTCCACTCCTCTGTTCTCTACCCCTATCCCCCTTGAGCAAGGCTTCCAGCACAGCAGGCTGTCAAAACTCTTTTGAAGGGAACGGATGTGTGACAGTCCTTACTATCTGAGATTCAGTTCCAGGACTGTCACCTCCTATTCTGTCTATTCATGAACCTGGGCTGAGATGGAAAAATGTTCCTAAAGGTAAGAAAAAAACATTGCTGTGTTAAGTCAGATGAAAGGCTTACCTAGCCCTTTCTCCAAAAGCAGCTTCTGTCAGGTGCTTAGGGAAGAATGTAAGAGCAGTGAAAGTGCCAAATTCTCTTGTCTTGGTTATATCCCATTTACAAATAATAAGCAATAAAAAATAAATAAATTGTTTTTCAGACTATCTGAATGAGTGTTGGATTAAACTGATCTCTGTGATTCTAATTCACTTTTTAACCCGTTTTTGTCTTCTGCAATGTAGTTTGGCATTGAATTCCATAATCTAATTATGAACTGTTTGGAGAAAAAAAAAATTCTTTTCTGTTTTTAAATTTGCTCCATGAATCTAAATTCATTAGGAGATCTCAGATTCTTGTGATTAAAAAAAACACTTTAGAAAGTGTTCATTCATCTTCTCTGTGTCAGTCAGATTTTGTTGTAGGTTATACTAAGTATTTTTAGCATCTGCAGACTTTGTCACTGGTCACCCATTTGTGGTTGTCTGTGAATGTGTTGAACAAAGACGGGATAGTTGTGGTGCCTAGCTTGTTAACCACCCTGCATGTGAAAGCTCACTTTTGTCACATTGATACTCTCAAGAGTGGCTCAAAGGTTGGAGCCTTCCTGTCACTAAAGTGTGCAGTGATGAAAAAAATTCATTTTCTCCAAAGGCTGTCTCTACTCTGAGCAATTTTTATATCTTTGTTGTCTGTTGGCCTTACAGATTCTACTTCAGGCTTCCTTTTTGTGAGGTATTTTAAAAGTTTTTAGTTAGTAGACCCTATGTTTTCAACATGTTGCTTCTAAAAATGTCTTTTGTTTTTGTCTTAACATTCTTGTAGTTTTGTTATGTTCCTTGCCCAGGTTTATGGCTCTCCATTTTCCTGGCTGTTTGTTTTGTGGTTTTTTTTTAATGTTGGATTAATGTTGGATTCTGCTTACTTTTATGTTTTAAAATTCCCTTATTACATTTAAATAAATCTTCAGTGTCAGAAGATTGGGTATAGTTAGGCTGAGGCCATCTCTCCTGTGTGGGATCCTTCTAATTCAAATGCTTTTCTTGTATCATTTTCTATACTGTTCCTTGATGCCCTTTCTTTCCACCTGTCTCTGACCCCATGGATAGTAATGGGAACATTAAAAAAAAATACTGGTTTCTTACTAAATAGCTTGAGTTTGGCTCCAAGACCTTTTTTCATAGGGAGAATCTAATGTAAGTGGTACCCCACCATCACCAACACATCACATTCCTATACGATGTGATGCTTTGTGACAGAGTTAAGACACTGGCAGCAACTTGAACATCCTCAAGCAAAAAAACCATCACCGCCCCTCGAAGCATCTAGGAAGCTCTCTGACTAAACTGCAGGGAAATCCCCAGAGAGGCAGCTCTGTGTGCCATAAATCTGAAATAATTCTTCAGACAACAGAGGATTCATCGTTAAGTATTCCACCCTTGTAGTACTGTTCCAAATGGCCTAAAGGGATTTTCTGTGCAGGTGAATCCTAATTCATATGCCCACACTGCTATACCTTACTCTTCAGTTAAGCTTCATTTAAGTGAAAGCTGGCTCTCCTGTGAAAATGTGTGCTGAAAAGCAGCAGTCATGCTATGGCTGAGGAATTAAGTAGGTCTGTCTCTGTCCTGTTAGTAAGAAATTAGTGGTAACTGCGTGACCACATCAAAATCATATTGTATGTAACACCCCAGTAGCTTTTTGTGAATCTGGCTGGATATGCAGAGGTAATAGTTTTAAAAACGTTTAAGTGATGCGGAATCCTAAATTTTAACTTTCAAAAGCAATTTGAACCTGCAGAAGCTGCTGATTCCAGTAAGACTTATGACTGAAAGTCACTCACTTGTGAATTTGACACCAGGATTATTTTTGGATACTCAGTTGATGGTACATTGAAGGAGCTTCAGGTGTCAGGTAGTATGCACTGTTTGAAAATTAACATTCTTGAGAGTGTCAGCCTCCAAAATGAGAATGGTCAGAAAAGGTATTGCCCTGAAAACACTGGCTATACTAATTACAGTGTGCTTTTATCTAGAGGTGTGGGCATTTGCAGATTTGGGATGGCTGTAGAGAATTTGTTGTTCTTATCTCCTTGTTTTGTGGTAAGGATGACTTATGATGGCCAGCATGGAGGGGTGAATGGATATGGCAGCAAGAATCTAAGCAGGCATTTAGATTTGGGGGATGACGTCTGCTTCAGCATGTGATAACCATGTCTTATACCTTAATTATGGCTGCTTGCAATGCTTACAGGTGCAAAAATAAGTGTACAAACTTAGAAGACAAACTTTGAATGCCTGTTTAGCTAAGCTGTGGTGACCTCTGTGCCAAAAAGCTTCTGAAGATCTAGAGGACAAAGATATTGTTTATCACCATTTAAATGTTGGCAGGCTATTATTCTGTGCAGTTCTGGCTTAAGCTGGCTGGGTGAAAGAGAACATGCTCCTTCTGCCTTTTTTTTTTTATGATGTAACAGTAGAGGCAAAAAAAAATTCTTCTGTAGATACAGGTTTTACAACATGTTGTTACAGTGAAATATTATAACTACTGAAACTATCAAGATAGCTAGTAGGTTGGGAAAATAAGCTTAAATCAATTTCTGGCACAGATTTCAAGCAAACAGCATGCCAACAAACAGTGGTACTAGAAATTAAGACAGACATGAAAGCCTCTTAAAACAAACCTCTGACCTGACAGAAAATCCTTGATGACATCATTCTTCAATGATTATCTATTATGTACAATTCAACTAATATCTTCTTAAATACATGTTAAACAAGAATGTGCACTCCTTAAGTATCTATTTTGTGTAAGGACTGTAAAATTCTGGCAGAAAACAAATATTTATTGTTATAAGGAGATTAACAAAATTTACTTACTTGCCAGATGGTCCCCAATTACAAGTAATATTGTTACTAACTTATCACTGTGGCTTGGGTTCAGCCAGGCAGCATTGTCAGTGTGGATGAATGTGTTATGCTGACAAGCTGAGTCTACTCTTGTACTGTTGATATTTGTCTTGGTTGCTTCTATCAAGATAGCAGAGCTGCAATTATTCCCAGTTAGTTCAATAAATATAATACAGGTAGTTGGTCCATATACATTCTAGGAGGATGTGTTCTTCCATATATTCCATTTTCCGAATGCTGAATCAAAAATAACTGAAAATGTGGGTGGCTAAAACAGGCTGTGCCAGCTACTGTATTAATCACAGATGAATTTCAGAAATATATCATCATGTACATACTGGTGCACTCTCTGGGTAATAGCGGTGGGGTACAAGTCTGAGACTGTGTTTAAAATGGCAAAGCATCCCAAATGAATGCAGTAGAATTCTTGTATGCTTAAAGAATATTTTCTTTTGAAAGTGTTATATCCTCAAGTAGTTGCAGACCCTGTTACTACCTCACCAGAACTGTGATGTTACCATGAAGCATGAACATCTGTTGCAGAGGTGTAGTGAAAAAAACCCAATGTGTGCACCATGGGGGAAAAAAATGGAATGCCTATGGTAGATTGTAACTGTCAGGAAAGATTGTTTTCATATGCCTGCTTCTGGAGTGTACTGTTACTCCTTCCTGTAGATTTTCACCCTAGAAATTTGTAAAGCTCTGAGAAAAGGAAAGAGCAGAACAATTTAATCATATCGGAAGTTCAGTTTGTGCTACAGAAGAGCTGCAGACAGGAGAAGAGTGTGGGTAGAAATGTTTGTATTGAGTTCATGAAGACTGGGTTTTGTGAAAGGCAAACATTCTTGTAAGATAAGTTTTAACACAAGAGAAGCAAAGGGAAAAACGCATTTAGTTTCAAATGGAAGAATTGTCTAGTGTTTCTAGAAGTACTATGAAAATATTTTGAAATTAGATGATTTTCAGGCCTGCAAGACTTGACAGGGAGCTCCTGACAAAACTCTAAGCATAAAATGAAAGTACACAAGAGGTGGAAGCAGAGTCAGATAACCTGGGAGGAATGTGGAGACATGGTCTGGGCATGGCTGTGAACACGAGCGTCTTGTATTAGAAATGGTGTGGCCAGCAGGACTAGGGAAGTGATTGTTCCCCTGTACTAGGTACTGGTCACACCTCAAATCCTGTGTTCGGTTTTGGGCCACTCACTACAGGAAAGACATTGAGGTGCTGGAGTGTGTCCAGAGAAGGGCAACCAAGTTGGTGAAGGGTCTAGAGCACAAGTCTTATGAGGAGCGGCTGAGGGACCTGGGATTGTTTAGTCTGGAGAAAAGGAGGCTGAGGGGAGACCTTATCGCTCTCTACAACTACCTGAAAGGAGGCCGTAGCGAGGTGGGTGTGGGTCTCTTCTCCCAAGTAACAAGTGATAGGACAAGAGGAGATGGCCTCAAGTTGCACCGGGGGAGATTTACATTGGATATTAGGAAATATTTCTTCACCGAAAGGGTTCTCAAGCATTGGAACAGGCTGCCCTGGGAAGTGGTTGAGTCACCATCCCTGGAGGTACTTAAAAGATGTGTAGACATGGTGCTTAGGGACATGGTTTAGTGGTGGACCTTGGCAGTGTTAGGTTAATGGTTGGAGTCGATGATCTTAAAGGTCTTTTCCAACCAAAATGATTCTATGATTTTATGCATGGGTAGGGTTAGGGAAACCAGAGCCCGTATGGGGCTGAATCTGGTGAGGGACATGAAGGGCAACAAGAAGTAAGTATACTGGTGGCAAAACTAGGACTAAGGAGAATGTGGGCCTGCTGCTGAATGGGGCAGTGAACTTTGTGACAGAGGACGTGGAAAAGGCAGAGGTACTTGATGTCTTCCAAGAACTATAGGCTGATCAGCCTCACCTCAATCCCTGGAAAGACGATGGAGCAAATCTTCCTGAAAACCACTTCTGAAACACACAAAGGAGAAGAATGTGATTGGGAGTGGTCAGCGTGGGTTAAGGGGAAGGGGAAGCAGTGTTTAACCAACCCAGTAGCCTTCTGTGTATAGATGACTGGAATCCAGCTGGAGGCCAGCCACTATTGATAGACCCCAGGGGTTGATGCTGGAGCCAATTCTGTTTAACATTTTCATTTAGTGGTCTGCACAATAGGCTAGGGTGTGCTCTTAGCAAGTTCGCAGATGACAAAAATTGGGACGAGTGGCTGAGAGACCAGATGGTTGTGTTGCCATTCAGGGGGGCTGAAACAGGCTAGAGAAATGAGCAAACAAGAGCCTTGTGAAGTTCAGCAAAGGGAAATGCCAAGTGCTGCAGCTGTGAGGGAGTAACCCCATGCACCAGTACAGGCCAGGGGCTTAATGACTGGAAAGCAGCTTTGCAGAAAAGGCCTAGGGGGTCCTGGTGGACACCAGTTTGACATGAATCACCAATGTGTGCTTGCGGCAAAGATGACTGACAGCCTCCTGGGCTACGAGAGGAAGAGCATTGCCAAAAGGTTGAGGGAGGTGATCGTTCCTCTTTACCCAGCCTGGTGGGGCTCCATCAGGAGTGCTGTGTCCACTTCTGGGGTCCTTGGTACAAGAGACATGATGTACTGGAGTGAGCCTAGTGAAGGGCCACAAAGATGATTAAAGATTGGAGCATCTGGCAGACAAGAAGGGCTGAACGAGCTGGGACTTTTCAGCCTGGAGAAGAAAAGGCTCCAGGGGGATCTTACACATGTGTGTAAATACCTGATGGAAAAGTGTAAAGGAGACAGAGCCAGACTTTTCTCAGGGGTAGTCAGTGAAAGGCCAAAGTACAAGAGGTACAAATTGAAATACAAGAAATTCCATTTAAACATCAGAAAACCTTTTTTGACACTGTGAGGGTGGTCAGACAATAGATCAGGTTTCCCAGAGGTGGTGAAGTCTCCCGTTATCGGAGGTATTAAAAAACCCAACTGAACTGAGCCTGCTTTGAGCAGGTGGTTGGACTGGATGATCACAAGAGGTTTCTTCCAATGACAGCTGTTGTATGGATCTGTGATTTTTCACATCTATTTTGAACAAAATAATTGTATTAAAGAGTTTTCAAAGGATACAAGTTATTTAATCAATTCTGATGTGAAATTCTGGAAGTACATTTTCTTTCTTTCCGTCATGTGGCTCTGAGCATTAGGATGTTATCCTGCCTTCTGCCTCTTGGCCCACTAGAACATGCCACTAATTCTTCAAATTGCAGCATGTCTGGTACAAGACCATACTCGCATGCTTGCTCAGTGTGCTTACTGTCTGTAATTCCTCTGGCTTGTATGTGTTGTCTTTCTCAGAAGTAACCTCTAGGTAAGTTTTCTTTTGAAAATTTTTATATCCCTTTGTACTGACACGGTGCTTCTACAGGATCTGCTCATGATACCACACAGCAAACTGTTAAGGTGTTTCTCCTTTCCTAGCAGTGATTAGTTTACCCTTAATTTGTAATATGTACCTCTATCTTTGTGGAAGTGTTTGTAGAGGGAAAGAGGAGTTTCCTCTCCTATCAGTTAAAAACAAAATGTACACAAGGGAAAAGCTTTCCATGTAAAGGGAAATAACAACCTACTTCCCTAAGGTGCTTGAGAGTCTCCCAGGTGAATCTGTTGCAGTCCTAATAAGGATGTATCATCACTGTTTTTTCTACTGTACAAACTGATTTCTTTAGAGTAGTCAGAATGATGCTAATGCTTGAGAGATCCTTGCCAAGGTGCCTGGATAACATAAACTAGGAGAGCAAGGAGTAGTGTTGGCCCTGGTCCTACTGCCTGCTTCGTGCCTGTATGCAGCCACGGTGAGATTATTCACTTGCAGAACAGGTCCTGTCCCCAGCCCACATGCTAATATTTATGCTCAGGTCCAGAAAATACTAGAAACCTACCTGATGGGATCTGCATGTGAACAGATGAGGAATTAGTTACCTCTACTCCTATGAGCATCTGAGACGGATACCTTGTTATCAGGTTAAGATAATCCACTAACATCATATGAAGAGTTAGTCTGTACAGTCTGTATAGTCTGGCAGTTTTCCCCTTGAGGTTGTTGGTCACCTGGAACACAGAAAAAACAGTTCATTGGAATGGAAGCGTAGTTTTAGCAGTCTGTGGAGAAGCTGCTGTTCAAAACAAGAGTGGAAAGGCATAAAGCTGTAAACTAAAAATATTTCTGAATATTCTAGAAGCATGGTGTGTGCTATTTCAAATTGAACTTACTAGGGCCAGCACTTAAATATTTCAGGTCATTTCTAAGTGTGCCCAGCATCAGATTATTTAGATTTTAGACAGCAGACAGAGGAAGATGAAGTGCACCTATAATATCTAACTTCCTACTGGCTACCCTACACAATTTCCTAATGCATTCTTCTTCAGATCACTTAAATGATGTGCTTGTGTTTCTCCAATGACTATATAGCATGTCTGAAGATGAATGTCCAAATACAGCTGTTGTGGACACTTTGCACTTGGCTGTACTGGGGCTAGGGATGAGGGAGCGGTATTGTCCTGGTTTTGATCAAGCTTACTTTCTTATGCCTATTCTGATTTTGTTCATAAGTGGCCTCTCAGATATATGGCTTTGTAGCTCTATAATAATAATATATACTGAGCTTTAATTAAAAGAGGCAACATGCTTTGAGGTGAGCGAGGTGTTCTTGAGATAGAATTTGGGCCATGCCCTTGGTAGTCCACAGCCTGAAAGGAGCAATGATGGTGTTTGTAGTCATGGAAGTTCAGGCTGTGGAAATCAAAACTTGTGGCTGAAATGGTTGACTTAAAAGGAGTGGCACCCTAGATTTAAGAAACCACTACAGAGCACTCATCTGTTACGAGTGAGTCTGTGTAATGATCTAACTATCCAAAGTTGCATACTGATATTTTTGCTAAGTCCAGACAGCAGTGAAGCAGTTACAGATATGTGCTCTCACAAGATGATGCTATAAATGTTCTATGTACAAAGTCATTCTGGAGGTTATTTTAGAGAGAATAAAGACATTTTTGAAGGCTTTTTTAAAGATATGCAACTACGGTCTTACAGCCTTTTTTCTTTTGGTGATTTCAGAGTTGTTTATAAAACAGAGCATTGGCTTTGAAATTGAGTTGTTAGCTTTTCAGTCAAAAAAATTTGAGGGAAACTACTGATGATGAAAACTTGAGCATTCTTGGCATGGAACTAATACAGTTTAGACAGCCCTTGAGGACCTATGTATGTAGGAAATTTTTTTGTTTGTTTGTTTCACAGACATCAGTAGCCTACTCCTGGCTCATGCTACCTTTCTGCTGTATCGGGCATTATACCAGCACCAGCTGGCTGAGATGGGGAGAGAGGGGTTTGGGTGTCTGCTGGGGGAGGGCGCTGAGCTGAGGAGGAGAGGTCTGAAGTCACTGAAGGTCGGGGTGTCTCTGGGGAGAGTACAAAAAGGGTTTTGCCAGTTGTTTTGGTAAATAGCATTCCCTGGAGCAAAGGGGAGGATGTCGTTGTCACCGGGCATGGGGTTAAGGTGCAGTGCCTGGTACCGTACTTGGGGTCGGCTGGCGAGGTTGCTGGCCTCGGAAAAAGTAGTGCAGGTTGGTTGTTGTATTTTAGTTCTTTGCTGCATTGTAAAATATGAAGGGCATTAAATTGTTTGAGTGTATAACTTCTTACCTGCCACCTTACACTTACTCAGTGCATTAGATTTACTGAGCTTTTGTAATACATCTCAGTAAGGTCTAATGTAAGAATGTGTCTCTGCAGTTGTGGCTTTGGGAACATGATACTTCTCTGTTTTCAGACTTTTCATCAAATTCTGTATTTAGAAGAAAGATGTAGCTCCGCTTTGCAGGCTACAGCATCATAAAGAAGTTGAACCTATTTCTGTAGTCTCGGTGTTCAAGGCTGTTTTTCTCTATTTTCAGAGGTGTTGTCAAAGTCGACATCAATCTACAGAAGGTGGACATTGACCAGTGTTCGAGTGAGGGGTGGTTCTCGGGGACGCACAGGTGTCATCTCAACAATTCTGAGGTATGTCTGTCCTTAAGGGACTGAGCTACACTTCAATAACAAGTCTTTCCACTATGAATAATTTTCTGTAGTATAAACACTATCTATTTTATAGACTTTAAATGTTGTTTGTAGGCTGAAAAAAAAAAATCTTTCTGTGCAGGGTGTTATGGTATGCATGAGTTTCAGGAATGCCTGCATTTTAGAATATTGGTGTTAAATAAAACAGAAGCTAAGTTATTGTGCAGAAATAACAGCTGTAGGGAAAGAGTATTACTAGTGAAATGATTTATGAAGTTCTGCTTGTAAGTCAAACAATTATTTTACACTCAAAATCAAAATAGGCTTTTAATGTCAGCATCACTTTTGACTGGACCGCCTTGCAAAATACAGTGAAAGTAGCTCAAATGCTAATAATTATTCAGAAAAACATGGGCTTTTGGTAGAAGGATACAGAATAACAGACAGACTTGGATACTGTAATTCTTTCTTAATAGGAATGCCAACATTTTGACAGAGCTGACTAAATGTTTCTGTTCAGCTCCTTCCTGCTTCCCCTTTCTTCTGTAGGTCTGTGCCTGGCTCTGTCTGTCAGCATATCATAGATCATTCAGCCTGGCCAGTCATATGTGTTCAATGAAACTTTAAACCAAAATGCATTCAATGATTTTTCTTTTTATTGTGGCATATGATGTTGTTTTCAAAGTCACTCATTTGTTTTCTGCGATACAAGGCACCTTGGGCACTTCTGTGCTTTCAGAAAGGACAACTAAAATGTAGGGAAAGTTGATGGTTGTCTATCAGAAGTGAGGAGATGTTTGCCTAATTTGTTATAAAATTCCAGTTTATCAAAGCCAAATCTAAATTTAGGAAAATAATTGGTTTTGATGAATTTGTCTACTAACATTTTTGAGCAAGAAAAACTCAGAAGTTTTGTAAACATCCTTTTCGTTATTTTTCACTTGACTTTTTTTCTTAAAATAAACTTGAAATGAGAAATCAAGTAGTCTTTGATAAAGACTAATTTTAAATGAAATATTTCTGCAAATAGAAAAAAAAGGGATTTTTTTGTCAAGTACTTTTTGACTTCTGAATTCAATTTTTTAATATCTCATTTTTCTTCCTAGAAGACAATATTGTTTCCCATGAGATCTAGTAAACCTTGTTTTCTAACATATGCTAGTTATCCTGAATGTTGTTATATATTTTGGCAAGTGCTTCTCCTTTTCCTAATGTTTTATGAGCAAAATTGTCAGCAGAGAGGTGGGTTTGGAAGTTGCATCTCTTGCTGCAACCAAGAAGAGGGGGGGGGAAAAATCCCTATGAGAAGACTAAGAAAAAACAAAGCAAAAGTGAAATGGAGAAAATTAAGTAGGATCAATGGTGGGCTTTAACACAGCTTTGATCTGGTTCAAAGCCTGTTGTTGGCTGTAATGTACTCTGAATCGTGGTCTGTATTCTTAATATATAGGAAAACAGAATCTGAGTCAAATCAAACTGGATATAATTACACAAATACACTCCCCTTCCAAATCTAAGTCCTTAAGAGTGTGTCCTGGAGAGAACAATGCAAAAAGCTACTCTCTCTGGAAGAATTTGTTGGAGAAGGGGGGTAAATAAAAGGATTTTTTTTACTTCCCTGAAAATGAATTGTGAAGAGTGAAAAAAAAAGTAGGTTTTATTTCTCTGTGGAATTCACTCCGATTATGAAAAGGAGCTTTCTTCATGAATATGACATTTAGGAAAATCTACCTTCTATTTTATTATTGCACGTGAGGCAAGCGGAGTGTCATTTAGGAAACTGAGTGCAGAATGAAATTCTGCATGAAAAACAACCTTAAGGGTTACAGCAAGTTTTCTATGACTTGCAAAAACATTTTAATTCCACCATCTTTAGTGTCTCAATGGGCAAGCTGGAAAATATCACCTCTATGATGTGGATTCTTACTGTGCATGAGAAACTGAGGTGGCTGTCATGGACCACTGATGCAGAGTTGGTGTCTCTACCAGCTTTGAACCAGGACTGGGTTCTTGGCATTCTGGGCTTCACTCTCCTGCTGAGAGGATGGTAGGCATTTCTGATCTGCTGAACGAGAGAATAACATTTCTTTTACTTAAAAGGTACATTACAGATCAGTTCTTCATGTTGGGATTCTGGGTTGTGTTGTTGTAAAGCTGGCTGTGCTCAAGTAAGTTTCTTTGCAGAGCTTTTATTTACCAGACTCATTTGCACTGTCGTTTTTACTTCTCTTTTTTTCCCCTGTCCCTGTTTATTCTTCATAGTGGGTTTTTTTGTTCTTTAGTGCTAACAAAGACTGCTCTACATAGTTTACAATAATATTTTTTTCGTATAACACTTCTACTACTGTTGAGTCCAGCCTGATATATCAGTGTAAAACCAGAGCTGCTTTGTGCTCTTTTGACAATAGAAAGCACTACGTTTGCTGGTGTTACAAAGGATGTCTTATTTTTCATACTGGACAGTTGCATGGTTTTGTCATTTTGTTTTAGTAGGCCTACTGCGATGCTGTAGTCTGTGAGTTCCTGTGATGCAAAAAGGAATTAAAATATGCATTCCAGGGCAGAAGTTTTTTAATGAGTGATGCTGTATATGTGAGTGGCTCATGTTCACACCTAAAGGTGGTAATAACATGGCTAAGGAGACGAATGCCACTTCATGAATGGCTTTTCATCTTGTATGTAGAGCAAAAACCTGCCAGCTGTTTTTCCTTCTCCATGGCACTTATTAGAGTGTTAAATCAACAAGGCTCTCATGACTAAGAGAAGGGTATATAGGTAATACAAACCTCCTCCAAAATGAAACTTGCAAGCAGGGAGTGCCTTTCCTTATTATGCCTGAAGAGGATGAGACTCCTTGCTTAATAACAGTGACCCTGGGGATGGGGAGTTGCTGGGAACAATCTACAGAGGTTTCTCTCCTTTTACCCTATAGTCACCACTTTAGGAGAGTTCAGTCTGATGGAGACTTCTTCCTTTACAAGCTGGTCCCATATTCTGCTCTTCACACTTTGTTTCATTGGAATCTACTGTGTGGAATAAGGGTAAATTACATAGTTGTGCAACAATGCTTTTGACGTAGTTTGCCTTATAAATGCTAATGAAATTATATTGCCCATCCCCTCTTTTATCATCTTAGAGGCAGATACAGAAATACCTGCTGATGCTGGAATGCTCTGTCCCAGATTACAAAGACTGTCCCCAGCATAGTAAGGAAGAGAACGGAGATCTCTGGATTTCCAGTTCTGCTTAATTTAGACCCACCTTCCTCTCTTTAGTTTTCTTAGGTGACTTGAGTATTTAGTGCAGCATAGCCTTTCCATAGACTGTTTGGTAAGCCTTTGCCATAGTGAATTTCTGATTTGGCTCTAAAAGTCTGTTTGCTGAATAGCCCATACTTGGCTGGGCTACCAGTGCCTTTAAAGCTAAGGCACAAAACTAAATATTTCAGAGAGAAAACTCCCCTCTTCCCTAACACTATGAAAATATAGCAAGTGACAGAGGAAGGGCAAGGGTGTGTCTTAGGGAATGGACAAGAGGAGGAAAAAAACCAACTTACCGATTACTAAAATGCTTCTTTACTTTGTCTTTTATTTCAGTTAATTTTATAGTGGCTAAAATCTACTAGACACATTGCTGACATTTTCCTACTTTCTGTGCTGTCCTGAAGTGTTTATCTTCTCAATAAAAATCAATTGAAAGGGGGGAGATGGAGGTGCATTATGGTGAATGTAAATATATAGTAAACCAGTGGTCTGTATGTGCGAGACAGAAAAAAAGAAGGAATGGATGGGACCCAACTTCTACCAGAAAATAAATAGGTTGGTTTTGGAAGTACTGTATTGCCTTCACGTGCTCTGGCACAGAATCACTAGGAGATTATGCTAACAGTGACATTGGGATTTGGCTTTGGAAGGTCATCAGGAGTAACCTGATTATGTGATGGAATAGTTCTAGTGCTACTCCTTGCTTGAAAGAAGAATAATGTGTGGTTGGAGAATTAAAGAATATTATGACTCCAATACACAAAATGCTTAGACATACATACTATTCTTCCTTTAACTGCCACCTGTCCTTAGATTTAGGTGTTCCTCAGGAGATGGATTGGTGACTCTTAAATATCTTGCTTTATGTATGGTGCCCCCAAATACAAAACAAAAGCAAGAGGTGGGAACTTTAGATTCCCCATTTTTAAACTGACAACCTAAATTCCTAATATACAGTCATATTTCCTCTTGATTTGTTCTCTTTTTTGCACAGGACCGATATATCCCTGATTTCATAGCAGCCTAGATGAACTGGGAGAACAAGAATGCCCTCTTTCAACCTCAGGATGACTGGAAACTTCCCAGTCTAATTAGGCAGGAAGTTAGGTGAGACCTTACACAGGAAAGCCAAACTGCATTAGTGGCTACAGTGTATTTCAGTTGTGATTTTTTTTTTTCCTCTCTTTTTATTAAATTGTATAGGCCAAAAAGAGGTTGTTGGCCAGGTGTTCTTTTCTTGACCTGAGGGAAGAAGGCACAACTCATGGTGAAGCATAGAGAGCTATGTTCTCCTTCCTGCCCCCTCTACCTTGACACCCAAATAGGGAACAGTTTCCCCCAAAAAACACATGGGCAAGAGATTTGGATTCTGTGGGGCTGCAACAGATGAGACGGGTAATATCTGCAGGGTTAGAAATAATTAAAATGAATTGGGTAAAGAACAAAATGATGCAGATAATTCTGAAATTAACAAACATAGGAAAAATAGTCACCCAATAACAAATCCAAAGTAATTTCATTGTACAGGCAAAGCTGGTTATGGGGATAAGAAAACATGCGTTTTTTTACCCTGTTTGAAATCATAGAAGATTTTTCTTTTAATATATTAGATTCCTTCCCCATACATGCTGGCAGCAGCTGCTGGCACTTTTAGTAACAACTTTAGAGTCTGTGTTGAGACACCAACAATAAAATCAAGGCTGAGGAGCATCTGAAGAAATCAGCCGGCATAGTCCATTGAGCTCCGCCAAATGCCTCCAACCAGTAGCATCACTCCATGAAAAACGGCAGCAGACTCCACGCTGTTCCCCCATCCTTAATGAGACTGCCAACAGCTTGCAATGTGAGGCAGGCTCAGCTGACATCCCTTTGGGTTTCAACAGTATTCCACAAATGACAACGTGCAAAAATATCTAGAGGGAATGAGAGAGGCAGATTAAAAAAAAAAGTGGCATTGCTGTCTGTATATAGTGTGTGTATGTCTGTGTTTGTAGAAAGATGCATAGGCCTACTGTGTGTGTATTTATTCTGCACAAACACAAAACCAATTGAGAAAGGAAAACAAATTATCAGTACAGCCAAAATCTTTTTTTCTGTTGTTTAGTAAAACATTTGGGACCATCGTATTTTATTATACTGTATGTAGTGTTACAGACAACCAACTGAAAAAGGGGGAGGCGGGGGTTATTAAAAATAAAATTGTAATGGGATCTGAGTTGGGAGAGAGGAAAAAACCCAGCACTTCGCAGGTTTTTCAAACAGATGCTTTCCAGTGCCCTTGTCAAACTGGGAAAAGGCTATTAATGCACATATTCTGTGGGAGGGGAAGCATGATGAGATTAACATCCAAAGTCATAACTAAGTGGATCATGCCCAGTATTACTGGTTTTGCTTATTACTTGCCTGTGTTTTCTGTCCTGTCCATTAGGAAAGATGCAGTCAGAAATGAGGAAAAATTTGAAAAGAAAGCTGTTTGGTGATTCAATCTGAGTGAACAGGGTTTATGGAATATAGTTAACTTCTAATTTGGAAATAATCATCACCCATGGAGCTACAGACTGCATCCAAGATGGGGCAAGAGAAGTGCCCAGCTACAGATTGCATCCAAGATAGGGCAAGCGAAGTACCCAAACGAGGACAGAAAGCGTACATCAGGATGTATTTCCTCTTAGAAGAAAAGAAGTTCTTTAGTGGTAGAATACAAATACTAAATGCTATATCAAATCCTGGGCTAAAGGGGCAATCTAAGACAGAAGGGGGAGCAGCTCAGTTCAGTACACAAATAAAGAAAACATAGCCAGCACTTCTTGGATCCAAAAGCAGAAAGGCATATCTGTTCTCTCAGACTGACGGCTGCTCACAGAACTTGGTGTATTTGAAGAGCATGCAGTGACACAAAGAACACATTTCAGATGCTATTTTAAAAATAACTTTGCATCATCTGCATTCATGGGAAAAGTCCCTTTATGACAGTATACCATATCTAATCTGGTGTTCCCCCAGACACAATTACATAAAATAAGGTGGAGGTTTGTCAGAGCTTTTACTGATAAACAAGGTGCTGTGAAAACCAACTTTCAGTTTAAGGAAGAAGCAGGTTGCTTAGCTACAGCATCTTTGCCTTTTAAGAAAAAAATTTAAGTGTTTCTGTGTTTTGCTGGAGCTAATCTTGGTTATCAGTGTTTTCTTCAGAAGAAAACCTTTGCAACAATTCCTTTCATCCTAGTTAGCAGTGTTAACTTGAGTATTTAAATACATCTGGGTCAGTTCTATTTGCTGCTGTTTTCCCCCAGAGTTAAAAAGTGAAAAGCAGTAGGTGATTGGTTGAATGATGCTGACAAAAATTAAAATAGCAGGGAGGTATTTGGTTTCTCTTGCAGCTGACAGGCAATGATAGCATTGCATCAATTACCAGGTCTTTCAGATCTATTGCTACAGCTTTCAGGTGTTTCTCTGCTGGACAGAGCATCCTATTAGGCAATGCCAATTAGCTGAACTGGTGGTTCTCTGCATCTGTTTGGGAAGGAAAGAGGTGAGGCCCAAAAGTTTAGGTAGCTGCAGGGACATGGACAAAATATACCTGGTGGGAGCAGAGGGGAAGTGCAGAGAGGGGGATGGGCACAGGGAAGAGCTCTTCCCTGGAGAGAGACTGAGAAACTGACTGTGACTGGGGCAAGAGACAGAAGATCAGGGTCTATTGGGAGCCACAGAAGATCTTGCAGCAAAGAGCCTGGGGACTGTAACCAGGCTGGACTGTTCTCCTTTGGCAGGCTGGCTGTGAGTTACTTTTCCCAGATATGAAGTGCCAGTAGCTGTATCGGATCTAGGTATAAACAGAGCACAGCTTCATTCAAGGTGCTCCTTTGTTATCACTACATTCGGAGGACTGTACAATATCTGAAAAATGTCTCTAGTAGCATTAAGCACATTTAGATATATGCAATTAGATAAATATACAGCATTTTGGTATCAAAGCATCTGGTCCATCCTATGTGAGATTTGATACACTTATCTGGGAAGATACGCAACTACTTTCATATCGTGTGAGATAATATAAAGACTGTTAACCCATCTTACAGCTGGGACACAGAGGCAGAATTATCTCTAAACTGATAGACACCCTGACTCAAACTGAGGTGTGATCTCCAGGCGTGCAAATTACCCTCTGCACAGTTTGGTTTCTTCAGTAAAGGTATGCCAAGCTTGTCATCTGGAAGGGAGTCCTGATGTGCTCCAGCTAGGGCCCAGGCTGAATCATCTTCGGAGTGGGATTTTGGGGTGCATTACAGCATGCATCCACCCCATCCTTCAGATACTTCCAGGAAGGGTTAAGCATCCTGATATATTTTTCAAACCTGTGTTAGACCAGCTTTGTAGCTTTCTTAGTGATCTTGATTTGTGATAGCATTCTGGTCAAAAACGAAGCCACCCAACCTTCTCTTAGCTAAAAGCACTGTTGCTGCGCTTGCTGTCATTGCAAAGGACACCAGCACCCTATGAACGGTGCAGACTCTGTTCCTGACTTGCATGCCTAGCTGTTTGCTTACTCAGACAATATACTGCAGAGGGTTTTTTTAGTTGTTAAAATATGAAAATTCTGCTCATGCATGGCACATATTCTACAGTTAATTATTTTTGTTGAAAAAACATGGACTTGAGAAACAGTAAACTAAGGGAAAAAAACCTCGTTGTCTGCCTTATTTAATTAAAACTTTTAAAAAATGTAGCAACTGTTCCTCCTGCTTTTTCTATACTTCATGATACCTGCACAAGAGACAAGTTTAGCCTTGAGAAGATAGTTAATTCCTCTTTTTCTATAACAAATTAAAATTAGATTGAAAACATATTAAAGATCCCAAGATGAAAAACTAGAGAGAATAGCTGCTGAATCTTCATATTCAAAGCAATGTACTGAGCCATAGTAATAGCCTGAATGGAAACAAACTCATTTAGTTTTATTTTTGGAGCACAATTTTATAGTGCTAGATGTTCAGATACCATCATTTCTGTTGGTGACTTCTGGTAGGAGGTAAATTTTTTTTGCAAATGAAAAAGAACTGCTTTTGGTTTACTTATGCTTTTGTTTAGATCCCAGTGATTCACATGATTTGTTCTTCTAGTTTGCATTTGCTGGTACTGTAAACTGATGGCTATCAGGTCATCCATTCACTGAGCAGGGACTGGTCTCCTAGAAATTTCTCAGTCTTTACTAACCTACTTAATATCTTCTTTTGTGTTTCTTCATTGCTTTGTTGCCCTGTGCTATTTTAGATCATGAATATATTAAGCACCAGTACTAACACGGGAATGCAGAACACTTGATTTTTGATCTTTATCTTTTTGTATATTTCTTCTTTTCTTTTTATGTTTTGGCTAGTTTATAAGCCATTACTGAGCTTCATCGTATTACTGCTTTTCTTTCTTATTCATCTCCTCTAAGGGTTTTACTCTTCTTTCTGTCAGTGAATAAGTAGTGAAAGAAAACACACTTCTCCCCAACACCTTATGCATGTAAACTTCTTAAGTAAGATATTTACTGTCTTTGATTCCTCCTTTACTTGGAAGAGATGGTGAGGAAAAGTAGATGTTACTGTAGAGACAAATAAGACAATTTTATATTTGTCATACTGCACTGTTTTCTTCTTGCAGCAGGATCAGAATTCTTCTGCAGTTAAATTTAGTCCCTAGATTTACCACAACTGTTGTTCACAGGGCAATCAGTTCCCATTTACTTGCACAAAATAGAAAGTAGGATTTGCTTACTGAGCTCCACTGTCAGAATACAGTAGTTACTTCTTTTATACCACCAATTTAATCTAATATTTCTGTTAATTTTTTCATCTTTCAGATATGGTTGGCTAGGGGAAAAAAGAATTTCATGGAGTGGTATAACTGTGTATTCTAATTTAGGCAAAGTGAGTCCTGTAACTTTCATCTAAAACAGTTATGGTCTTACTCTTACGTTTGAAAATAAAGCTAGCTAGGTTGGCCTGACCTGAGAAACAAACTGAGCTTTCTCTATAGCAACCCTCAAATATTTTTTGTCTGTATGTTTTTATGTATACGTTTACTTACAGCTAATCTGTGTATGCGTGTGCATATGTGTGAACATCATATAAATGCACACACGTGCATGCCTGTATATACATATATAGGGAACTGTGAATGACTTGGTTGTTTGCACATAGGCATTTCGCTAGAACTGTTCTGTGATGAGATGTTGCAGAGGCTGGGGAGATACTGGTCCTTGTCTCGCGCCTAACCTATGCACCAGTACAGGTTGCAGGGCTGAATGGCTGGAAAGCAGCTTTGCAGGAAAGGCTCAGCGGGTCCTGGTAGACATCAAGTTGACCACGAGCCAGCAGTGTACCCTTGCGGCAAAGGCGACCGACAGCCTCCGGGGCTGTGTTAGGCAGAGCATTGCCAGCTGGTCAAGAAAGATGATCTTTCCCCAGCCTGGTGAGGCAGCATCTGGAGGACTCTGTCCCCGGAGGGCTGTGTCCAGTTCTGGGCTCCCCAGTTCAAGAGACATGGATGTACTGGAGTTAGTCCAGCGAAGGGCCACCAGAATGATTAAGGGTTTGGAGCATCTGTTGAACGAGGTGAGGCTGAGCGAGCTGGGACTGTTCAGCATGGAGAAGAAAAGGTTCGGGGGATTTCATCTGTGTGTGTAAATACGTGATGGAAAGGTGTAAAGGAGAGAGAGCCAGACTCTACTCAGGGGTGGTCAGTGACAGAACAAGAGGCAATGGACACAAACTGAAACAGAAAAAGAATGTTTTTTTTCACACTGTGAGGGTAGTCAGACACTGGAACAGGCTGCCCAGAGATATGGTGGAGTCTCCGTTGTTGGAGATATTCAGAACTTGAATGTACACAGCACTGGGCAACCTGTCCTAGCTGAGCCTGCTCTGAGCAGGGGTTGGGACTGGATGATCTCCAGAGGTGCCTTCCAGCCTCAGCTGCTGTGTGATTCTGTGGTCAGCTCTTCTTTCATCTTTCGTGTGATTTGTTTTTCCTGTCTGATTTATATCTGGAGAATATGGTATCCCTTTTGAGCTCTGTGTTTCCACTCTGTTTTGTTCATGCTTGTGTCAAGACTCTCCTCCATTGCTAACTGCTTTTCCTCACCAGTTGTTTCTTTTAAACTTCTCATAAGTGTGTGAAGATTTGCATGTGAGTTTTTTTGAGAAATCATTTATCTCTGATGCTTCCTCTATAACAAGTTCACTTTTTTCTCCTACTACAATAGGAGAAATAGAGTATATTCAGATTCTTATTTTTTAGTTAATAGCTGCAAACATATCTACTTATTTACTTTCAGAACTTTGAAAGCTGATTTACTAGAGATAATACTAAGATTTTTGAATGATGATACTGGCTTGCTGCTTGGGCTAGGATTGAAATATTTTTATCCCTTCATGTATGTTATCTAAGTATCTAATGGTTAGAGCTTTGAAAGGGGGGAAGATCTGTAATATAGTCATGGTAGTGGGATTTATTTGGACAACATACGCTGCATTATAAGATGTGAGTTTTCTGAACAGACCAAATTAGTCTACAATGTATAAGATACTGTCCTAGAGATAAAGGAGAATTGCTAGGGCTGTTCAGTAAATTGTTATTGACTAGTCTGAAATTATGACGTTTTGATACTTGTTTTCATCCTGAAATGGAGTAAAACCAACACCAGCAGTGCATTTTCCTGAATTAACATTTTTTAAAAAAGTATTAATTTTGAAATATGAAAATATGTATTTCAGGGAGCTGCTCTAGGAAATTGTATAATTTGAAAGACTGATAAAACTTGATTAAAAATGTGCATTAGTTTTAATCTTTTCTTATGGGGAAAAAAATGAGAAAAAGACATTTTGAGAAAGTCCTGTTGTATGGTAATGGAAAACGGCTTGGTAATAACATTTGGAGCAATTCTAGAAACCTATGTGCCAGTCAAAGCACCACCAAAAACATGTCCTTTTTTCCTCTTGAAAGTTTTAGAAACTTTTGATACCATTTGTCCAATTCCATCGCTAATCATATCTATCTTATGCTGTTGGATAGTCATTGTGTTTTTTAGCTAAACCAAAACAGTTTGTCTCTCTTCCAAGAAAAGAAGTCAAATAAAGCAGCACTCCAGACCTTGTAAACTTTTACAAGACATGATAAAACATCTTTATATTCCAATATGTGCAAGACATGGCACAAATTGGTTTTAAGCATGCAAGAGCAAACATTTGCCCTGTAGAGCTTGAACTCTTGAATTCATATTGTTCCAGAGCCCTTCAAAGTGAATACTGCATTACACTAGCTGAAGGAGGCATTTCTTGGTAGTTCAATTATACAGAATTTTTATGTGGATAACTAATAGGATGCTTGTTTGAAATAAATGTCTAAATAAAATGCTCCAATTGTCGTGATATGAATCTTCTGAAATATTTTTGTGAAAAATTCCAAGACCAATTAGGGTTTTTTTTTCTGGTAATGGAATGAAGTTTAATTTTGAAGTTTGAGTTTTCTTGCAGGATAGGACTCCATAATAATGATTGCTTTCTAAGGGACTGCTTTATTGCTACATAGTCTGTGTAATTATAAAAAGCGATTTTTCTGAAGTATTACTCAGTAAGCCACTTAAACAAGAATTATTTTTACAGGTTTAGTGCGTATTTCAGTTATGTTTCATTTCCATAGGTGATTGAGAGTTGTTTTTAATTATGCGTCACTGGATTATTCTAGCTGCTTTCTAACATTGCTTAACAAAAATGATACCTTATGGCAGTCATTTTTGTTACAAGTGTAACCTAAAAATATTTTCTTCGGTGATTACATGATTATAAGGAGTCACATTTTGCATCTTTATCATTGTATTGTACTGCACCAAATTTAAAAGTGTTTTCCCTATTTGTATAACTTTGTCATTACACTGCTAAATGATGACAATGTTGGAACACCTGGAATAATTAAGAGATGCATCAATTTTGAGGTCTTCACTTCTCACTGAATTTTCCATAGCTCTTGAGTTAATTCTGTGATTAAGTGTATATGTATGTTACACAAGGAATCACTGCCACATCTCACAGATGTATGAAAGAAAGGAAAGTTGGTGTGTATGTGAAGCACTACGTATGCCAGTGGTATCCTATGGCTGCAGAAGGCTCCCCCTTCCCCTTATTAAGCTAGAGCTACAAGCTTCAATGTCCTATTGAGAAAAGAGTGATGAAAGAAGAGGAAGGCTTGAAAAGGATGAATTCTATACAACAGCAGAATACTTACCTGCTTAGTAAGAGTTGCATGACAAGAATAACACTGTTAACGTTGTTAGCATTAACTCTTATTTACAGTGAAAGAGCGTCTCACTTGTAGATTGCAAACATCAAATGTTTGACTTTGCCTGTGCTTACATTCCAGTCCATTTGCTTTCTCTAAAGATATAAACACTGTTACAAAGAACAGTCCTTGGGTTTTTTCCCTATTATTTCTTGCCGTTAAGTCCCAGATAATTTTGGCTTGCAAGTGTGAGTATGTTTATAGTTATCCATTCAGACGTTCCATAGCTGTATGATTTCATAACAATAGCTTTACATTAGGAATTGGTGTTTCAGTCTGGAGCATGCAGACAGTCCTCACTAACATGATTTTAATCCTTGTTTGATCCTGAAGAACAGAGGCAGTAATCTGTGATCTCTGCAAAGGTGAGCGGAGCTGCTGACCTGTTGCACTGGCGCTCAGAGCCCCTGTTGTGCTTTGTTCTATGACCAGCTTTTTCAAGTATCCTCTGTAGCGAAGCATTTTAGATCTTGGAGGGAGAATGAAGGCAAATGGGATATGTTCTTTCCTCTTGCAACAAAGGCTGATCAGCTCACCATTCAGTGGGTCATTCTCCCTTTTTCACCTTCTCAGGTACTATTGATCTTCTTGTCAATTTAACCATCAGTACAAGCAACGTACTCTTAGTAAGTATAGCTCTGTGGACGTGGTCCAAATCGTTGAGGTCAGACTGGTTTCTGGCAGGCATTCATTCTGATTTCTGGAGCACCTCTGTGCAGGTTATAAAAAGTCTTGTTTCTGCTTCCTCTTTTGGAAAAGAGACCCCTTTTATTTTCTGAAATAAAATAACCACTTACCTTACTAGCAGCATTTCCCTTCATTTTTGGAATGACTGCGGATATCACAGTGGTCATATTCTACCTTTTAAGAAGCAGCTTTATATTGATAGCCACCACTGTAGTAATGTGTTTTTAATGTTTTCTTTCATTGGCAGTTTATTTGAGTGGAGGTGAAATCTGACTCTGTCTAGCACCTGGTGCAATGGGACCCTTGGGCTGTTTGGCTGTCTTGGATGTTACCAATAATTATTTTCACCTTTTGATACAGTGTCCTAATGGGGACAATCAGACCTGAAAGGGTCTTTCTCCTTCTCCTTCTTTCACCTTCTTCCCCCACTAAATCCCACACCATACTTTGCCTTTTTGGTAAAAAACAACCCCAAACAAGTGTGTAATTTGTGCTCTTGTGTCTGGAGTCTTATTTTAAATGGGAGTCTCTAGCTTAGCCTAGCCTTAGTTTTAGATTGTGTTCTTGGTTTTGGGAAGTATGCAGGTATAAATGAAGCTATTTGTGTGCAACTCTGCCTTAAATCTGTTTTTGCTTTTTTGCTCTCTACAATGACTATCCAGTGAAATGCTTTGGAGTTTTAGCTTTTCTTTCTAACTATATTTCTGATCTCTTCTATTATTCTCTTCCTATTATTTTTGCTTTCTTACCAGCTTATGTAGCACCTCTGGTAAATATGCTGGAATGCATTGGGTTAAAGTGAGTTCTGAAACCAGCAAAAACTTGTGTATTGTACAAACGTGTGTTTAGGCGTGCAGGGAGCAGCAGACTGCTGCATCCTCCCTTGGACCTGGGTCTTCCTCTTCTCTGATCTACGTGAAATCCCTTCTGCTGTCTGATAGCCAGGCCACTGGAGGGGGGTGTGTGTGTGTGTGTGAAGGTATAGTTATACATTCGTTTGTGTTGTTTATTTTGCGCTCATCACTATGAGTGCATATGCATTGGAGACTGGTGATATTTGCACTGTTAACCAGGAAAATCAAATCCAAATATGGTCCAACCTCTTCTCTCTCTGGTTTTCAAATGCAGACCAGATACCTTTCTGGAAGACCCTTATTAGCCATTCACATGCTTTTAGGATCCAGGCAGAGGTGTTCTTTTTGAAGCGGTGTGGTCTGTACTATATAGTTGGTCAGATTATATTACCTAATACTGCTCTTTGCCTTAAAATATAGTCAATAAAGTCACAGAAGTGCTGAATCATTTCATCACATGTACCTTTGGTCCTGTTACTCTTTTGGTTGCTGAGGGTTTTTGAAGTAAGTGTCTCCCCCCACTTTGATGTCTTTTCTAAACTAAATTGGCTGAGAGTCTTCCAAACCCAGACAATTACACAACAGTCCGGTGTGATTTTTATTTAGTCTAACCCCATTAGAGAGATTCCTGCTTCAGAGCTGGTTTCCCTTCTGCTTCAGCCACTAACATTTGTGAACTTTTTGCCATTAACAGCATAGCACATGTGGAAAAAACCCAAATCTTCTTTAAAACTGTAAAATGTTACTACTCTGTAATGAATTTCAAGAAGACAGGAGTTAATGTGGTTGCTCTAGAATTCCTGGTTGCTGGACTGTGGAGCAAACGCCAGTATGTTCCTAGGGCTGCACAGGATGAGTGGCTGCAGGGTGGTACTGTGAAGGTCTCTGCCTCTCCTGTGAGGGGTGAAAATGCAGAAATGGCAGCATCTGGCCCACCAAATCAGGAGCTTCTCTCTATTTTGAACCAGTTCTGCTCATATATATGGAAACACTTCTTAGCACAGCCAAACAAAAATAGAGCAGTAGTAGAAGAACCTTTTTTTTTCCTTCATGCATCTTCCTCAGACTTGTTAACCTGGTGGACAGTTAAGAGCCTAATTCCTATTAAGCTTGTGTCTGTAATGAAAATCAAGGGAAGATGTCCAGCAGGCCTCTGACAATTTTCTTTGCACGTTCGTGAATATCCCTGCTACATTTTGATTACAGAACTAGTCTGGTTTATTTGCTACATCGCATCTTGTTGAGAGAAACAAGGCGATGCATTGGGGTGCTGTGGCAGCCCGAGAGCCTTGTGGGGAGCACCACTGCACTGGTGACATCTCTCTCTCCCTGAAGATAGTCTGTAAGACGAAAAACAACAACGAGATTTTGGATGCTTGCCCGAGACTGCCAGTTTGGCTTTTGGAGAGGAAAAGCTACAGACGTGAACTGAGTGGATCTTGTTCAGGATAGATACAAGAAGGGTGGAGCCTCATAATAACAGTCTTAGACAATCTTTATGCAGAAGACAGCAGGTTTTTAAAGAAACAGCACAGCTTTTTTAAAGCAACTTGCACAGTTTGCACATTCACCTCAAAATACTGTGGCCAGACATCTGTAAGGAAAAAGTCCAGGTTCAGAACAGCAGACATTAGACTTCTTTAATTTTGTCTTTTTCTCTTTTTCTCTCTACTTGTATAAAGTAGATTCTCCCTTAAGCCGCTGCTAACACTGATCTTGTGAGAGTTGACTCAAGAAACTACTGACTGAAACGTAAAGATTATGTATTGGAAGGATGTTGAGTTGTCAAAACATCTAAAGATATTTACAGTGTAGATTCCCAAATTGGTATTTTTTTCAGCACTCCTTCAAAATAGTGGTGTTTTTATCTATTCCCCTTTCTCACAAAGAATTGCTTTTTCTTGCCTCTGTCAAAATGCCATTAACTGACATTTCAGATCTGATGGTCCTGAACGTAGAGGCACAATCTGATCTTCACAGGAAGGGCCCCCGGTATAGCTTCTTCAGGAGAAATGACGATGAGGATGTGTTCTGCAATGTGACACCATGTGCCAGAGTTGCTCTAGTTCTTACAGAGACAAATATTAAGAAATTTTCCCCCAAAAGGCCCACTTGTACTGGGAAAATACGTGATGGGTTCTATGTTACAGGTATAAGGAATACAGACATGTTTATTGTCATGTAAGTAAATGTTCCTAAAAGCAAATGTAAGTCAGACTTGAAAAATTTGCAATCAAGTGGACTGTATTCAAGCCAAGGAAAAGGGATAGGATGATAGGGAAAACGTCCCACTTAGTGGGAAAGGCCCATGGTTTTCCTGTTTTTCTTCTTTCCAGTTGTTTGTGTTTTTTTTTTTTTTTAATGTTTTGTAATGGATCAGGTTATCAATAACAAAGTAAGTTTTTAGGGCAGCAATTAACAATACTGGGATGGATTTAGACCTGGCTGGGCAATTTTGGGTGATCCCTTTCCTCATGCTGGATAGGAAGCTTGGAAACAAACTGCTTTTTCTTCTGACTTGCACTGAAAATATTTATAGTCACAAAAGTTAACGTATGTTGAACTACATCAACCTCTGTCCATGAAAGTCATGCCATTAAGTTAGTTGTTGTATAAGGACAGTAGTTTAAAAGCAGGTTTGTATTTGGCTGTATACAGTCACTTTGAAGTGATTAAAGCATTAATGCCTGGTTTGTCAGTACACCCAAGTGAATTCTGAGAGAGGAACCGTGTGCTTTTGCCATAGTGCCTTGCTGCATGCTATTGCTTTGTAGGACACAGCTCAGCATCTTCTAGGTCACAATGAGAAGATCCTTTCTTAGGTTTTTTTTTTTCCTCCTAGAACTTAAAAATTACAGCAATATTCTGTTGATAAAATAAAAGTTGTTTTTAGGTATGAGAAGTAATGAGGAAAAGAGATCAGCAGACTTCTTAGCTAAAAAGAATATAATTGTAATGAAAGATAAATAACAGGAGCCTTTTACTGGTGGTAGGATATTAACTAAACAAATCAGATGGGGAAAAAGCCATTTTATTAAATTTCAAATATGTAAACACTGAGAAGAATGCAGTCCTATTAATTTAATTGTTTTCATTAAGGTAAGTGAACCATTTTTGTTTAGTAGAGCACTATGTCAGAAGCTGTTATAATGTAAGTTAGCACTAACTTATTCTTTAGACTCTAAATTTAGACTTCTTCTGTACCTAAATTTCTATCAGGCATTTTTTTTACTGGAAAATCCCTGGTTTTAATGTTAGTTTTAGATTATCCAGAACAAAAGTAATGCCAAAGCTGCTCTGTAATAAGACAATTTTTTACCCAGTAGGAGTATAGTTCTGCCATTAGAGGAGACAAGGATTCCTAAGAAATTTTCAGAAAAAGCAGAGCAAGAAGCTGTTCCCATAGAGATGATAATAAGCACCTATAAAGTTAGTCTGTCCACAGGGTGATCTCAGGGTTTTCAAGTACACCATATCTACCTGCACCCTAGGTTCCTACTTGAGAGCCATGGTGATAGTTTGGGCAGGCCAGGCAGTCCTCTTCAGCTGTTGGACCAAGCCTTCTGAGGGATCTGGTACTGACTTCAAGCATGATTTGAAGGACCACAGAAATTTGGCAATTATTAACTTACATTTTGGGATGAAATGAGGACAAAAAAGTCTGCTGTGGTTGGTTGAACAGTTACGTCTTGTTTTACTCTTTTCTCACTGATGTTTGGCTGTAAAAGTTCATACTACTAAGTCATTTATACATAATCTCGGGGCTCGTGGCTGAAGATGCTAGGAGGAAGGAATTAACTGTGTAAATCTAAAAGAATGCAAAAACCTGTTCTTAGTGTGTAAACTTGGCATTATTACTCAGAGTACGAGATGTTTTGTCTTAAGGGCACCTTGAATTAGAAAACATTGAAAACTATTTTTTAATTTCTGTGCATTGATTTTAATAGTAATCTTAAAAAAACCCCAACAATAAAAGAACCCAGGGGGAATAGTTCCCACAAGTACTATGTAGGGAGTTCCAGAAAGAAAGTGATACTGAACTGAGTGTGAGTAGAAAAACTGGTTGCAATTTCAGAGGAAATTCTGAACTTCTTTCTGTAATCAGAAATGTCTTTGTATTCCTGACAGATTTCTGCATTAATACTATGTTACTTTATATGGAAGCAGAGTAACTTTAGTTGAGAAGCTGAAAATCCCTTCCTCTCCGCAGAATATTACTGCAGAAGAACCACAGAGGAAGTGTGTCTTTTGGTTTTGAGGTAAATGTAATCCTTTCAAGAGTAGTTTAAAAGATTTTTAAAAAAACACCACCAAACACAAAAACCAACCAAAAAAAAAACCAACCCAAAATCCCAGACATAACCATCTTCCTGATCATTTTTGTGGATAGTGCTTTGCTTTAATTTTTGGCGTTTCAAACAAAAGTAACACATTTTATTTATCTTGGTGTGGTGGTAGAAAGTGGGAATGCTTTTTTTCAGCAAGAAAATCAGTGTTCCCCATCCTCCTTTAGCCATCCACAGCCCAAGGAAGATTTCAGGCCAATTCAAGTAAAATACTTTTGGTTCGCACACTGGAGTGAAAAAGTGTTTGGAGAGATCTAATTGCAGGAGCTCCAAGACCTGTAGCTTTAAAACCATTGCAGTTGTGTAAAAGTTGCACTAAGACCATAGGAGTTGGCGGTGCCATGTGGACCTGCACAAGTATGGCTACTGCACGTAAAGTCAACAGAAGTTGGTCTGGTATAGGTCTGAGAGATGTTCAGCTTTGCTCCTCATTGGACAGTGCTGCTGTTGACTTCAGTTTAGGACTGAACTTCTCACTGCAGAAGTTTATCCTGCAAATGATTGAATGTTATCAGACGGTCTTTGAATTCAGAAAGTAATGATTAAGGCTTTTGAAAGCATTTAGACGTTTCCAAAGCTTTCTAAAATGCTTATTTAGGGAGAAACTACTGTATTAAAAGTTCACAAGAGTATGGGTTGTTTATGGGTGAAAGGACCCTAAATCCATTAAAATGGCCTCTCTGAAATACCTTTGTTCTTCACTCCCCCATGCATCTTCTCTCTTCTTGCCATGTGAGCACAAATGGACATTTGTCTGCCACCTTCTGCATGAGTGCTTGAGCTTCTTTCATTAAATCAGGCAGATGCCCGGTGCTTGGTATCTTCCCAATGCAAGTGGCAAAATCTGCTATGCTATTTTACAGGTGTCCCCACAACAGCTGGAAGTTTATTAGTATTCTATAGCATCCTGTGGCCTTTAGGAGGACATGAGTTGCTGAGGGCTTTCTTGGAAGAAGGTGGGAAAACCATTACTTTTGCTTTTGCTCTGCCTGAGAAGTCAAAGTAGATCAAATAACTCCATTATGCAAACAAGTAATGGATACATTATTCATCTGTGTCGCTCCCAGTTCATGCATTTTGTATATGATCTATTTCCTTCCATTTAATGAAGAAGCTAAAAACCCCTTGATCCTGCACTAAGTAGCTTGCTTTTTAAAAATTACTTTAACAATGGTCTTCCCAGTACTGGCTTGTAAGAAGCCAGATCAAGGTCAGGGCGTCCAGTTTACCCAAAGTAAAAAGGCTGGACCTAGTTTTAAAATTGGAAACTCCAGCAGTGGACATAATTTTCAAGAATTGTTTTACTGCTGCAGTTGGTTTTTATATAATAACTGAGTTTGCTTTTATATAATTGCGTGCCTGGATGAGATGAGAAAAACTTCTGATTTGAGAACTAGGTATTTTAAGAAAGAGCCCAACTGAAATACTGTGTGGTAGTGCGTAAGCCGACACAGGCAGGACACAGGAACAACCACAAAACCATGGATGAAATACAAAGAGTAAACTTCTTCTCATTACCTCGCACACCGGGAGATCTCCGAATCAGCAGCCGGGCAGGGGCACACAAGCGGGAACGCAGGCACCGTGGAGCTCGGCCTGTGCTAGAGAGAGAGAGATTTTGAACCTGCTGCTTTTGCCTGTACATCAGGGATTTTTTGCAGGCGTTGTTTTGCACTGTGCTTTGATCTTTCCCACAGCAGGGCATGTTCAATAGCGTGCCTCCGAATGTGTCACAGGCCTATGTTATCTGAACACAGATGTTCTACTTGTCAAGCACACAAGACTAAACAACGTTTAGTATGATATATGTGGTTTTTGACACCCCAGCCGCAAGTCACTTCAGTGTGTTTACAACCCTCCTCGCTAATCTTCCGTTATTTTCCCACAGGTAGGGAGCATATCTTGCTGCTTGTTTCATGTCTCATTCTTACCGTGGCAGGAGGAAGTAGAATACTTGAAGATTATTGAGGATTAATACTGACAGTTTAATAAAGGGTTACTTTTTCCTCTTGCTTACACAGGGTTTATATGAATGTGATTGCACAGACTCGAAGGGAACTGCTTCCAAGTTAGGCTCTCAAATCATCATTGCGTTTTTGAGCAATTTCAACCTAGAGGCATTGCTCTAGCAACTGTCACATGTAAGGTGTTTAGTTCTCCCAAAGGTCCCCAAACATGACACAGAGGGGTTTTTTAATTATTATTCTTTCCTTTCTGTTTTATATTTGTGGCTACTACCAAATTTCTATATTCATGATGTCTTACAGATGTTTTCACTTTAAATTCCACACATAAAAACTCAACTTGAAATCTCAAAATTAATATATGCTCTTGCTTCTTTATACAAGACAAAATCAGGGTCATGTTTGTTCAACCACATTAGTGTGTCATGTAGATACCAGTGATTGAATTCAGAAATAAGAATGAAATTCATTTATCCATTTGAAACTAAGTTACTTGGTCTTTAAGGTACTTGAGGAGCACCTTTCTCCAAAGTTGTGTGTGTGTGTTACTGCTAAAATGAGGGGAAAAAATTTCCTGGGTGCCATCTTTCCTCCCATCCAGCTCTATAGCAGGACCAAACTTACAGACAGTTTGAGCAATTTGCTATTGTGTTTAACCCTGAGTGTTAAATGCAAGCACGTATCTAAACAATTTCCAGTTCTTTTTTTTTAATGTTTTGGGTTTAAATGTTGTTTTGACATTGCTTTTCCCAAGTATTTGTATGCACGTTGTCTACAATATTTGTCAATTAATCAGTAGGTAGCAATGACGATAATGAAAGGTAAGCAAACTAATATGCACGTGTAGTCTGTGAAAAGACTTCCAGGGCTTACCCTGTATGGTTGGCTGTACCAAAATGGAATTTTTATTTATGAACCATTACTATAATTAAATTCCAATTTTTTTTAGGTTGTGTATTCCCACTGGAAAATAAGAAAAGTAGGTCAAAAAGCATGACTGTAAATATACAAGCTGTTTTTGGAAGCAGAGCTAAGCTCTTGGAGACTTTGTAAGTTCAGTTCTTTTGTGACTGATAGGTGCTGAGCACTCTGAAGGTTTTTTCCTAAGAATGTAGTGAAAAATTGAGGCATTACATTTCTCAGGAATTTAATGACAATACCTGTGTTGTCTTTAGTGCCTATAGGATTGTTAAATGTTAATGACCTTATTTTAGAAAATCAGTGCTGGGAAGAAAGGCTTGAGAGCCTTGTTTCCATATAACACTGCAAACGACAACAAGAGAATCAGCAATAAAGGAGCCAACAATAAGGTTGGCTGTCTGAAGTCTTTCGCCCTCAGATGAAAACTCTGAACTTGAATCTGTTTGCAGATTGGTTCAAGGTCCTAGATCAGGAAAACATCAGGAACAGGACAGAAGGACTTAAACCTCAGTGGTACTGAAATGCCACCTTAATTTTCAGCACAAGCTTAAGTGCGTTCCTGATATGAAGTGTGGCTTGGAAGGGACTGAAGAAATGAGGTCAGTATATTGTAAAACCTGTTTTCAATCAGAAAAGGGTACAAGACCACTCTCTTTGGGTATGTGGGCGACCCATCTTTGTAATGAATTTTTTTACATGCCTCCAGGAGGCTGTGTAGGATTGTTTGACTGAAAAAGATTGTTTGATAGGTCCATCTTGTGTCACTCTTTTCTGGCAAAAGTATTTTCAGACTTAAATGAGGACAAAAGTGACAAAAGTTGGTCCATAAGACAACTTCCATCTACCTAGCCCGGGTAGCTGTAGTAGCAAAGAAAGATAGGTAACACAGAGTTTGGGACAGATTACACCAATTTACTCCTGTCTGTATGTTGCCTGGTTAAGTACAGGTAGCTGAGTTGTTTCCTCTTCATGCTGGAGACATGATTTCCCAAGTGTTGCATAAATACTTATAGGACACCATACCTCATAAGTAATGTCAAAAAAGTAGGAACTATATGAAGAGAAAAAAAGATGAGGAAAATGCCATGACGAATGGCATAATCTTGCCTGTGCTAATCAAAAGGATGTGTCAGTATTTGTCCGAGTAAGTGAACACTAGAAACCTCTCTGGTCTGACAGACACAAAGCAAGTCATTTTTATTTGAAGACTGATAAAGGCATGCAAAGAAGCTAAGAGTGCTTATGTATCATCCAGTGAGCTTGGTGAGACTCCCCAGGCAAAGAAAACAGCGTGTGTTTGGGGTTCATTTCATGGTGAGGAGGGACAGCAACAGAGGTTGGGGGAAATCAAACAGATGGGTTGAGCCCTGTAGATCTCATTTGTTATCTACTGAGAATCTCTTCAGTCTCAGTTCTCTTGCAAAAGTGATAATTTCCCTACTGAGTAAAATTCACATTTTTTTAACTTGTCAGCATTGTCATAGCAGTAGAACTGATTATTAGTTTTAATAGAGCAGAAAGAAATACTGGAATTTTCTTGTTGACCTGGACCACTGTATAGGTCCCTACCAGTGCTTAGTAGAAACAGGGAAATCTTTTTATGTCAGTAGAAAGATGAAATGATGCTCAAGTTGTATCACAACTCTGTTGTTAGAAGCATGATGAATATAAATTTAATGAAATACGGGACCATTCCCATTGTATTCTCTGAGAAAGATGCTTATTACCCTTCTCTACTTCAGTTACACAGGAGCTCTACTGGGTATAGTGGGGTGATGTTAGAAAAAAAGTGTTATTTAATGTAAGAGTTGCAGAATCTAGGAATCCTCATGTCTTAGTCACCCACTATAAAGTATATTTTAAAACATCCATTTTTATTTAATCAGAAATGATTAAAAGCTATTTTCAAGCTTTTTTTTTATTTTGTTCTTCCACCTTCAGTCTCCATCTCAGCAGTCTCCAGGTTTCTTACAACATAGAAACATTTCAGTCCAGACAGTCCTTTTTGCAAGATGTGGTATTAGCTGATTCTAAGGGATTCCTTGCTTAAAAGGGAAAGAGGAATGTTTACTGGGTGGTTAACACAGGAAGAGCCATCACCCTCTGCATCCACAGCTTGTTCTGATTAAGATCAGTTGGCTTGCCATTGGATAAAGATGCATTTTTCATTAAGGTTTCATAAGACCAAGAACGATACATAGTTTTATGCATGTCTTTTTGGCATCTAAACCAATGTATTTCTTTCCTTTTTTTTTTAAATGAATAGCGATGCTGAATAATTTTTTATTTCTTAGGAGAAATGATTCTCACTGTCACCCTAGTCCCAACTAGCCCTACCTACTGTGAACATTAAAAGCAGAGTCATGTTTTTAACCCAGAAAAAGCTAATGGATTCTGTCATCCGTTTTTGCAGAAGGAACAGCCATGTTCCATCAGTCTGCTGTTATTTTTATTTCAGATCATTTTTCTCTTGCTTTCAGGAAAGTCTTCATGGTTGTGTTCACTGTATTATCACTGTAATAGACTGCAGCTGCTCTTTCACAGTCTTCTACCTTTGCAGAATGCCAAGATTATAAGTATTTCAAGGTGAAGCAAACAAAAATCAAAGGCACCAGCTGAATTGCCAACTGATAGAGTCAGGCATAGGGACTGAACAAAAAGCCTTCTAGTCTTATGTTATTACTCAAAGAGAGTACCCCAGATGCTTTCTTTGTTACATCTCTTGTGAAACAATTCTGTGCAGTAATTTCCTGAGAAAAGAAATCAAAAGACCAAGCCCTTGTGCAGCACGGGTTACCTAGAGTTAGCAATGAATTCCTGCATGAAATTGGTAGACTACAAGGCAATGACTTGGAGAGGGAGATCCCCTCTTGGTTTTACATTTCAAATGGTAAATAACCTGTTTGGTGGCATGATAGATTTTCTGGTGATAATAAGTCTGTTATTCCATATTCGCATTTGTCTAGCTTCAGTTTGTTTTTCATCATGAATCTCATAAGCAGATTCAGAGATAACATGTAAATATCAGCCTTGCTGTGCCACATATCTAAAGATCTCTTTTACTATTGAATAACTTCTTCCACTATAGATACTTGGTTGGTAATCAAATAAAAATTGCCACCTTTGTGAAAATGTTTCAGTCTGAACAACTCAGTCTTTTTTATCATGAAGAATTCTTCCTGTAAAGCCCATTTTCTAGTGTTCAGCTCATTTTTATGGATCTTTTCCTGAATTTACTCCAGTCTACCACTGATCATTCACAGAATGTATACACCAGGAATAGGCACACATCTCAGAATGTGCTTCACCACTGCTGAATTCAGAGATGATATAATCTCCCTACTTCACTATTTGATATTTTTTCCTGGTATTATATTAAAAGATTGTGTTCTCTTTTAGTCTTTCAGGTGACTGGAATGTTTACCTTTGTTCTTTTAACATGTTTAGACTTCTGACTGGATCAAAACTTTGGGAAAAAAAAATAAAAATGGGTGGTATCTTTACCCAAACTGTGAGCTGAATGTAGCTGTTAGTGAAATAGGAAGTGATTTTCATAAATTTTGTATGCACTGATATTTTTACTCGTTTTTTTGCCGCTGTTAAGAATTTGCATTGTGAAATACCTGCAAGTAGTGTGTTTGTATATCAGTAGCTGATATCAAAAAGAAAAAGAATGGGAAATTTGAAGTGAGCTGTGCTTGCAGATCTGTGATGCTTCAGTATTTACCTAGGATGCTTCCCTAAATGGGTTACTTACTTGAACCAACCATTATTATTTTGTTGGTTGGCCTGTTGCTGGTATGTCTATTACATCTTGCAGCACTTAAAACATGCCACTGAAAATAGCAGGTGGCATAATACCAAATGGTTTTAATTATCACTCTTCAGAGGCAATATTCAACAATATAGCATGCCTAGGTATCAGTTTTCCTTAAAACTTTCCAGATATGTTTACTTCAGTTTGAACTGGATGTTTTAATCTTTAGTGCGTTACTCAGAGTCACTGCGCCAGTGCTTAATGTCAGCTTTATTGAAGTAAGTCTTGGCTAAATTATCTGAAATCAATGGAGTTGCCCTGATGGACTGAAATCTGAAACTTTTAAAATAGCTTTGTCTACTAGGGGTGGGAGGAACCACTGTCTTTGTATAATTCTGGTTAAACAATTTTATTTGTCTCTACAGCATGTTTGTAATTACTCATTCAGTTTCAACAAGGTTTCTATAAAGGTATTTGATCTTGGTTGAATTTCTTCCAGTGATCTATAACCAACCACATGAGATGACAGGCTGTTCCAAAAGTTTGTGACTTTAATTGGTGAAAATAATAAACTTATTTCCATTCTGAGGTTATGTAACTTCAATTTCTAATAATTGGAATGAGTCAGGCCACTTTGTTGGACAAAGAGGCAACCAGTACTAGAAGTCTGTCTGGCAGAGAAGTATTTATGAAACTAACTGATTATTTTATTTTTTAGTAAATTAGAGTATCATTGTGCATGTTTCCCAAACTTTGACTCATTCCTATAGCTGTTTTTGACTTCTTCCTTTTATTTGTCCATATTTTTTCTGAAATTTGGATGCTAAGACAGGACACTGTCTTTCAACTGTGGCCTCATGAGTGCGATAGTATGATATTAACATTGTATCTTCACTTTTGCAATATTCATCTCCTGATATATGCCAAGATCAACTCTGCTGTCTTAGCAGTCAAGAGTAATTGGTGATGAATTTTGATCACTAATTTCTAAACCTTCAGAAGTCCTTGAGAGTTTCCTTTCCCCTATTTCAAGTTCAATCGTTATCAGGCTCCTAAGTATTTTCTGAAGATCTGAACTGCAGTCATGTTCTGTGTAACTGCTTTCTGTAACACTGTCCTTCATCTACCTTAGCTCCTTACTCCTTTAGGTATAAAATTTCAGGTAGAGCTATGCTAAATTGATTGTTCTATGAACTTCCTTAACTGGCTGTGAAATTCTTTTTTTTCCTATGTAATCTTAGTAGCACTTAGTTTTGATTATGCCCTTCTTGTAAACAGTGGTTTTCCAAGTTTGGCTTTCCATTTCCTAGGATACCAGGAGAAGTTTCCCATGTGTTAAGAAGGGAAAAAATATCTCTGCTCTTCTTTCAAACTGAATGCTTTTTTACATTAACTACTTACGCATTTGATATTAGGTGAAGAAGGTGACTGAATTTATTCATTCAAATTAGGTATCTTCGACATACTGTGTGAGTTACCTGCCCAAGCCTGGTTTTAGTTTTGGTGTCAGAAGATTAAAGTAACCCTACCCAGACTGTTGGCCCTGCATTTCTTGCTACTAAGAGTTAATGCTTTTCGTTATCCAGAACTGAAGCATTTTGCGTCATTATTTTGGGTAAAATTTTGTTCTGCTCATATAAATGAGACATTTTTGTAGAGGTTTCTGTAGCAGAAGGGCAGTGTGGCCTGTTGGACATATACTTTTTCCTTTGTAGTTTCAGCAGTAACTTGGCACCAGGAGCAACAGGGGTACAGATGAAGCTTCAGGTTGTAGTAGCTACATGACAGGTCTAGACATCCCTGTCTGGCTGGAACTGTTCTGAAAACAGAATGTCCTGGCATCCTGATGCAAATGGTCGGGATGTTTTTGTCCTGATGTTTTCTCAGGGCATGAGAATTTTTTTTTTCTACAAACTGCAGCTGTAGGAATTAAGCTGTTTCTGAGCCTCAGCTGTGATATGTGCACCATGTTGTGTTATGGAACCTGACACAGAGCAGGTCTCTGTCACATGCACCAAGTGGCTATAAAGAATATAGAAAAAAATAATTTACAAAAATCCCAAACAGAAAAAAAAGCACATGTATTTAGAAACAGAAGAAATGATTTTGTGTTTCTATTGCAAATTCCTGAGGTTATTCATTGAAGGTTTGAGTTGTGTCTAAATATTAGCTGTTCATTGTAAATCTTTCTTCATAAAACTGATTATCAGATGTTCTGTGGCCTTTTAAAATTGACAGCACTCAATTTTTGAAGACCTACAAATTAGTAAGGTCCAGCCAAATGAATGATGAATTACAGGTACACAGTGTCACAGCAAGGCTGAGCTGTCTTGTTCCTCTGTCTGCTTTGTAGCCTGTATCACAACCCTTTGCTTCTGTGTTAGATACACCCATAGGCACTGCTGTGCAGTGCCTGTGTTTTTCCGCAGTCAGCATTTTGGAGTGTGGAGGTCACAATAAGTGGTTAAAACTCCCATCAGCTTGAACCATTCATGGTCAGCAGTGGCAATAATTCACTGGGTGGTTTGGTCTACATCTTTTCCAGCGACTTTTCTGGGTGTCTTGGCCCAGTACACTCCGAATAGAGTAGCTGGATCTCCCTTACCCTGAAGATGCTGATCTGCTTCTGCCCTGAGCTGCTGTTGTCATCCAAATAGAAAGTAAAATGCTTCCCTCTCTTCTCTGTGATACAGTTAAATATTACCAAAGGGCTAACTTGGAGTGTCAAAATAAATCCTGTAATAAAGTGATGACTTTATGAAAAACGTCGAATTCTTTTCAGTCTGTACAGTTAGGATAGTTCTTCATGCTGATACGTGACTGTTGGCCTGGGAGAAGCAGATCTTCCTCTATTAGCACAGAAAAAGTAAATCTACTATCTTCAAAAGTATTCTTAGCTTTTGCAACCAAGTTCTGAGAGTTTACTCTGTTCTTATATAGTGTAATATTTTGCTTCAAGTTAGTGACTGTTGCCCCTGTAGAGCAAGCATCAGCATTTGTTGGGAGCTGGATGTGTTTCCTATGACTGTATTTCAGTTATATCTGGAAACTTGCTCACTGATATTTTTAGCCTGTTCTTGTCTTAGCACATTTCTAATTTTTGCTCTTTCTTCTTGCTTGTGTCTGAACAGTTTTGTTATTTCCTGCTGGCTAATGGCTTCTAGTAGGAAAGGCTGCTGCTGTGGTAATAGATTTTGATAGACACAATTCAAAGCTTCAGGAAAGCAAAATATGATCTACTTAGGCTGTCACTAACATAACAGAAGAAAGATAATTCTATAGAACAAATGAAAGCCCTTTAGTCTTGTGAAATTTTGTTTCTGCTCTTCTGGAGAAGTCTTCCTAGAATTGATACTCTGCTATCTTGAAAACAACAAAACCACTAACTTTACTTATTAAGATTTGTGTCTGTGTTTTCTCCGTGAGAGCCAATGCATACAAAATCCTACAAGGCTGATCAGACTTAAATGCTGGCTCGACTGGGGTAAAATGGCTCGGCTCCCAGCCTCTGCTTAGTATAGCATGTTTTGCAGGGAAAAAGTGGTTTTATTCTGCCTCTAGCTGTGTTACAAGAAATTGCAAATTGTCCCTCCCTGTTCACTTTCTCTGTGGCATTTTATAAACTTGAATCGTGCCTCTAGTGAAGCATGTCTTTTCCAAGCTGGAGAGTCCCACTCTGTTCTGTTCCTCACACTCATGTACATTTTCTCCTTAATTTTTTTTTTTTTTTTGCTTTGTCAGTATTGCTTTTGGCACAAGGGAGCTGTCAGCTGAAGGTCCCATGAGAAGCACAGGTCAGAAGCACTCTCAGCTTTCTCCATCAGGAGCGGTGCTTAGAGGTGGCAGGGCCACAGCGTCCAAAGTGTTTCCATTCCTTTCCTCTTTGGACTTGGATGCACAGTTGTGCCTTGGCTAAGAAGGCACCAGGAGCCTGTGCTGACCACTTGGCTTCCATGAGGTGTTGGTTCTGTGTTTATTGAGGCCAAGAACTGTACAGGTTCGGCTACAATTGCCAGTAGTTTCCTTGACAACTGTGCTGTTATTCAGGGTATACATCAATACACTGTATTCTACTGTAAGAGTATAGACTACAGCATAGAGAGGCAATGCCTGTCCCTATGGAAGCTGTTTTTCTTTTAAATTAAAGTAGCTATCCCATAGTTCATTTTAATCTTGAAAATACAATTTGAGCTATTAAGTGTTTCTAATTTTAGGGCTGACGTTAGCATCTTTACCCAAGTAGCAGACCATGGCTGTATATGAGAACTAAGATTAAAAGGGTTGTAGCCTCCTCCCCTTACCTCCTCAGAAGCATTGCCTGGAGTGGTAGGTAGCATCAGGTACATCAGGTGGTGTGGTGGTGGCTAGCTGGCATTGAAGTCCGCTTTGACCCTTACAGCCTAGTCCACTGTGGCAGTATAGAGCACTGAGTATATAGAATGGAATTATAGAATCATTGAATGGTTTGGGTTGGAAGGGACCTTAAAGACCCCTTCCAACCCCTCTGCCCTTGTTTGTCCTTAAACTAATGTTTAAAATTATTTACAATATGAAGGCCAGTACTTTAGCACTGTTTTTAAAATACATTTTTCAGATAATGATCTTTCTAGTTTAAAAAGAAGTCTGTGAAAACACTACTTGGAACACACATGTCTGGTATGGTAAATACCAGGAGAATGCACTGGATAATGTTGGATAAGCAGAATGTACAATTTGTCAGCAAGCATCATTCCCAAATTCAATCAATTGCTAAAAAACTAAGCAGTTAGTAATCAGAACTAAATCAAATGGGAAAAAAATTCAGAATGAAAAATTTGAAGTTGTTCTAGTTATGAATGTCTGGTTATTTTTATTTCTTATTTAAGTGTTAAATTGACTTTTGTGTTCGTGAAGCACATAGTGTGATGTGTTCAATAAATTAATAGCCAAGTGAGATGGTGTGCAAGAGGAAAAGTAACAGATCTTGGACTCCTTAGTAAGTATGTCTGTGTTCTTGTTTGTATTAGTGAAAACAGCCTGATTCTTCATTAAATGGATAGAATGTTGAAAATCAGCTTGGGAGTGTGGCTAATTTTGACTGAGGGCTGTCTTCAATAAAAACAGTGGATGTGAAAAGGCATGGCTTTGTGTATGTAATATATATAGTGTACGTAACATAGCTGTTGAAGATTTGCATTTTATTTTGGAGAAACAGTTGTTCAAAGAAAGATTAACAGAAAAGGACATTTACTCTTTTCCTCAAATAATGAAAGACAAAAGTGCAAAAACATTAAAACTTAAAACATGATATGTAGCAGAATCAAAGTGGAGCTTTCTGTTTAAAATAGGTGAATATCTCTTAAATTCAGGGTTTTTTTACAATAGTTCTGTACAGTATGGACTAGATGCCTATTAGGGATTTTGCGTACGAGTGTGTAAGAAGTACAGCCAGGCTGCATTCCTTGTTGGCATGGGGGAGGAACGCACGTGATGGCTGACATCTGCCTCCAAGCCCGAAGTGTGTTGTCTGTTCCCAGTGCCATCAGACAAGACTGTGCCTTTCCTAGGCTGTCTGGTACAGATCAGCTCTGCTTACTGTGTGTTCATAGCCGTGGTTACTTTTAAGCAGGGTCTACTGTCTGTCTCCCAGGATTATATGCCATTATATGACCATATTGGAAGCCTGTGGTGACAAAACGTCTGCAATTTGCTTCTTGCTGTAGGGTGGTTATTTCCTCATTACTTTCAGCTCCCTTCCTTGGCACTAGCTCTATACTAGTTAACTTTCGTAAGTCTGTGCTTATTGACCCTAGCATATTTATTTAATTGCCTGCCATGTTCACATGAGAAATGCAGTTGTAAGGAGTTTTCCATGAAAATATGTTGTACATTTCTGTTTTGTTCAGGAGTATTCTTTCAACATTTACATAAAAATCTTGTTAAATGGCTGGATACAAATACACACTGGAGCATGCACATAACTCCTTTGAATGTGAGTAATTTTATTGATTAGTTTGTTAAGTAGATTCAGTGTTGCCTCCCATCCACCCAAACAGGCTGGCAGACCCAGAAACAAATGAGGTTCCTCACTGGCTACAATACCTGTGGCAATGACTTGACTTTCCTATAAGACCCCAGGGAGGCAGAGCCCTGCAGTCTCTGCTACCGACTCCAGTTAAAACCACCAGCTCTAATGGTCTGCTGTAATCTTTGGGATACAGCTGTCTTCTGGAGAAAAGGGTACTGATTTTTCAAGTTGCTAGAACACCATCCTGTATCAACCTTCTCTTCCAGCCCTGGTTTGTTATTGTATACAAGGAGGTCAAGATATGTCTGATTTTATTTTATTTTTATTCTTTCCCCCACAAGTGGTGACTAGGTACCAGAGATACTTCCTCTTTCCATAATAATGACATTCTGGGAAGGAAGATTCCAAATGCATCAAGCAGGTGACAAAAAAAAGAAAGGATTCCTTTGTGTGCTGAATAATTCAGCACTGAAATTCTTTGACAGAGAGCACTGTGGAAGCTAACAGTTCACATATGTTCAAAAAATTCTCTGGACACATGAAAGGAAGCAAAATCAAATGAGGATTATCAAATCCAATGATACCACCTCTTAACCCCGAGTTGGAAGTTGGGAGAGTATTGTGAAGAAGTATCATTGTATATTATTCCAGTCCTTACGGAACTGGATTCTAGTCCTTCGGGGACTGAATTCCAGTCGTTCCCTACATTCCAGTCTTGAATTCCAGTCCTTCCCTACATTTGCCATTAGCCACAGTGCCAGATTATATGCTAGGTGCCTTTGCACCTTTGGTCTGATTTCACGTGGCTCTCCTGTGCTCTTAAGGGCTTTCTTCAAAGGATGCTCATAATAGGAAAACCAGCTGAGGTCCCTAGCTGTATGGAACAGAAAATGGGAGTGGTTGCTGGCACCATATAGCTGCAGCTTTCTAGCTTTATGGAGATTGAGAAGGGTTAAAAACAGTAATGAATTTCTTTTGCTTAGCTTTCTGAAGTCTCCCCTTGCTCTCTGCCTATCACCATACATTACTGAGTCCTAAACCTATGCCATTTTTTTTCCCCAAGAGATCCTCTTACAAGCATCATTTTGGACAGGGGACACAGCTGTACAGTGATCTCCTAGAAGCTAAGGGATTATAAAGATCTGTGGTAAAATTGGAAATCTACACTACAGCTCCCAGAAAAACACACAGGCAGACTAAGAAATTTTATCCCGTTGCTGAGTGCAGTTACATTTTTTTTCCTGCTAAGTCTATGTGATTATCTTTTGATAGTGGACGGCTAATAGCTTCTTGAGTTCTGCTACAGACAATTTGCGCTGTCCTTCAACCAGGGAGAGGTTCCTAATGCCCGCCTGGCCCGCTGGGCTGCTTGGTCGGGGGCTGTGCCACAGGTAATACAGGCTCTCTCATACACCCCTGGTTTTCCAGGGTGAACAAGTGAAAAGATGACAGTTTCTTGTTTTCTCTTTGCATATTTGTTGAGCTGGCTGTCCTGCACTAGTAACTCCTGCCAACAAGGGGTCTTACTAACTTATCTGCAACACTCGCTACACACAGATACTGTCTTTCTGGAGCTGAGCAATGACTTTGCACGATACAGCTTTTCACAGCAAGGTGTGAGCTTGCTTTTGGCTTCTAGCCTCCACTATTTCAGGACCGTTAGGCCATGAACATGATTCAATAGCAGGATTACCGCTCACACCTGCAGCACCTCAGGCAGACCACACGGGTTCAGTTTCACTATCCAGCAAGTTGATTTATAGCTCCCCTTTTACCCAGTACGCATCCCAGTACATTGTATCATGCATTTGCTACTTTTTTTTAAACTAAGGTTTTCATACACTACATGCATATCTGTACCCAGTGCAAAAAGGTGCCAAATTTGCTCCTTTTATGCCTTCATGTTTTGTGTACACCTAAAGTACACAAGCCTGTAGCTGTTTCAAATTATTATGGTATGCAAATAATATGTACCTTGATTCCAGATGTAGTTATTTTCAGTTAAAACCACAAATAGAGCAATTTAATTGAAAGCATCCTATTCTTTGTTAGCTTTGTTAGTTCTACCTGCTTACTCAACCCTGTCAGTACTACTGGGATCATTATTATTAGTGTTTAGGTTGTCTACAGGCTTGTGCAATTAGCATAGTCCCTTTTCAGTGTAAAGCAATTTTGCCTGTTGACAGATGTACTACATGTTATTCTAATGCATGTAATATCAAGGTGCCTGAGACCTTGCTGAGCTGTGATAATAACACAGCCAAAAATCCCACTGCTTGATCTCCATATTCTCAGCTGGCAACATCCCACAGTCATTTTAAGTGGTTTCCTTTAGTGGTAATGGTCAATAGATCATAAGACCTTCAGTGGTCCTTGTAGTAATATAAAAGTGGTGGCAAATCCTTTCTCTGCTATGGAGAGATGCTCTGGGTTCTCCTATGGTGTTGGGTTTGCATTGTGTTGGAAAAGAGACTTGAACATGGTTTCTCACAGTAGCTTTGATTGGATAGTAGCACTACAAAATTCCGAATATCATTTTAGACCACTGGTGGAACAAAATGAGACTGTTAAAGTCAAGGTGTTATATGAAAAGATCTCCGTTTTTTAAAAAAAATAAAAATCTCTGTCTAGTTACTGAAACACTAGAAACTTCAAATTTTATGTGTAGTAGTATCACTGGAAGTTTGCTACAACTTCTGTATTGTTTCTATGAAGTTTTTGAAAGTTTCTAATCTTTTTTTGTCAATTTTGAGAATCCTTTAGAGTGAGACAGAAAGTATGAAAATTTTATTTAACTCCACTGACTTCAATTTCCTCTAGATCCGGCCCAAACAGAGCCTCATATTTTTCCCCTTTTGCTGCCACTGGAGTGTGATACTCACAGAAGGACTGAATTTGGTCCCTGTTTACTTTCCCTGGTCAAATTTAGCCTTAATGATAGTTTTTTCATTACACTGGTTACTGCACTGTAAAAAGCAATGAGACAAGGAATACATTGCGGTTGGTTGCAGGGTGCTTTACGGTGCTGCTACTGAAAGAGATCGTAGGGTACAAATAATGCTTGGAAATTCTTATGTAACCTTGTATTATCTATGCCTTTGCCAAAGTATTTATTTACTGCAAATTGTGAGATGTGACCCTTTGATACCTGCTTCTAATCTTGTCTTCTCCCATTTCAGATATGACTTAAGGATCTAGTATATAATACTTTTTAAAAAAAGTTAAAGGAGAAGGTTAATGCTTCATAGCCGTTGAAATGTTTTTTAAGCTATTCTTGGATAGTACAAGGATCTGATTTCTATTTCTGGCTGCTCTTGAATTATTGGTTGCTAATATCACATCCAAATTGAAATGAAGGGGAAGGAAAGTAAAAATGTTATAAAAATGAAATTATATGATTTTAATGTCTGATATTGTGCCACTTGCCAGGAATAGAATAAAATGCTTTCTACCATTTGGTAATTGAGAACTGCTGTGTTCCATTAGCGCAAGGGATGTTCTGCTGATGATGACCGGTGAGATATTAACTTGCCCAGCCTCAAACAATTTTCTGTGGGGAGCTGTGGAAATTTGAATTCACTGAGTCTTACACTAGTGTATTTTTTATTCTTTGAGTTCTTCAAAGGCATAAAAGAATACAGTAAAGATTGCAAAATCACTTAGTGTTCCTCTGTCTCAAAATTACTGCGTTAGCAGCGATAAGAATTAATGTATTAATGTTATTGAAAGAAAATATTGATGGGTTTTGTTTTCTTTCCCCCAAACAATCTAAACCTGAGTATTACTTTAGGGCTATGGCTTGTGCATACATGAAATGTTTCCTAATTTTGGACTTGGATTAAATCAAAGCTGAGAAACATATTCCTATCCAAGAATACTAAGAGTTGGAATCAGCCAGGACCTGGTAACTTAATGAGCTGTGCCACCTTACAGTTGTTGTAGGCAGAGACTAGTCTGTAAAGTGAAATATTCATTTGAAAAGTCTAGGCCACATCAAATCAGATATTGTAGTCTCAGCCATGACTCACCGATTTCAAGGCCACATAGAGAAGATATGAATAACTGGTCTGATCACCTGCATAATTCAAAGCACAAAATGTCACTCGGTAATTCCTGCTGTGGAGGAAATTCATCTTTCTAGGATGTAAGTAAAAGCTGTCAAGTAGGATAAATTGTAGCTGAATTCAGGTATGTCTTTGAGAGAAGCCTACAGTCTGAAATTAGACTCTAATCGTGAGAAATTCCTTAGTTCCTTTGGTAATCTATCCCACTGTGTTACTCACGGCTGTGACTAGCTCATACTCTGCTATTGGACTGAACAGAGGTCGGATTTGAGTGGATGACGTGTGCCAATGCTAGCCTTTCTCCATTTCTACCTTTCTCCTTGTGCACTTTTTTCAAACTGTAATTCTCAACGTGATGAAAAATGTGCAAAGTGAAATGAAATGAATAAATTATAGTAGACCAAAGACTAGCAGGAAATAAAATTACCGGCGAAGAGACAATGAAAGGAGAGACTTTCAACTGCAGAAAGCACCTTATCCTGTAATATAGTGAATATTGCAGCTTCTTTGCCAATGGACAGAAGTGACGCTTATCAGCTGAGACAATTAGGGTAGTGGTGTTGAAATCATTGAAGTTGTTTAAGTTTGAGAACAGAATTTGGCCACTTATGATCCATTTTTAGTGTATTACTCATATAAAACCACAAAGATTGGTTTAGTTTTCAGAACAGGTGTCCTTAATGTTTATTTGAGCAGTCCCATCCAAATGTTCTGGAACTTCTGCTTGTCGTGCAGGGTATTTCTTGAAGCTCTCTTTGCAAAATTCTTGCACAGGGAGGAATGCGTTAGTTCTTGCAGAGTAAGTGGGATTTTAAGACTGCACAACCAACCTATATTTTGAACTGGGAATTGTGGAAAAGGTGATAGGAAGGTATGTAGCTTATCTCTATTAATTCAGGTAGGCTTAGCAAGGCTAGATTTTGAAAGGCACATCTCTGACTTCTGGGTCTAGCAGGATTCTTTCTTTTCTGCTGTGTTCAGTATTTTGTGCTTTCTCTCTCTCTCTCCTGTCTGCCAGTTTGGTAACTCTTTGGAAGAAGCAGTTACATTTCTGGGTACTGAACTCAAGAATGCTTTGCAATAGAAAAATACTTTGGGGGGGTGAGGGGGGGTGTTTTTCCCAATGTCACCCATCTGTCTCACCTCTCTCTCTCTCTCTCTGAAAATCTGATTACAAATGAGTATCATGCTGTAATTCCAGCCTGCAATATGGTGGCACCATTTTTGGTACAGCCAACTACTCTGTCAGAATTAATAAGCTGTACAAGTGGTTTTATAGAGATAATTTCTGAATTTGATGTACTGCTGGTTTCCACGGTCCTTCCAGTTGGCAGTGGAATCCTGTGTCTAGGATGTTGAGAGGTAAATTCAAATATATTGCTCCTTTATCCACATAACTTCGCATTATGTTTCAGCCGGCTGCGTACACAAGAAAAAGCACAATATAATCTAATTCTGCATCTTTATTCTTGTAGTAAACAGCATTTTATAAAAACTATTACTTTTAATTTTATTTAGATCAGAACAAATGCTTAAGATTATGTATCTGTTACATATAAAACTGTTGTGCTAACTGTTGTATTCTGAGCTGTATTCTTAACCAGTGAAAACTGAACGATAAACTTTATTTTCAATTTAACATTATACTGCTCTAGTACCTTAAGGTGTAGGCAATTGTCCCTAATGGTACTTATTTATTTATTTATTTATTGATATTCAAACGTGATGACAAGCACAAAGTCAACACTTGTGAAATTAGTTTTGAGAGCAACGTTACTTTGGAGAAGATGGGTTATCCTGATCCCTGTACACAAGGGGGATCTTTAACATCCATGTGCTCAGCAACCAGGGATAGGCAGAAGGGACTTAGTTTTATCCTCTTATCAAGGCTATAAATAACTTTATAATTAAAATATATAGCTTTTGTGAGTTGAGGTTCTGAAGTAATTTCAGTGTCAAATAGTGTCAACACCTTATCATTAGAGATACAGTCTGCTCATTATGTCTGATCTGGGCTGTGTCTGGAGTCTCCTGTAAGTGATGACCGTGAATTTTGGCCTTGGTTTCATGGGGGTTGTTAATTAATAGAGGCATTAACACTGCTGTGCAGCAGTGCCCATTTGTGTTGTTGATGTCATTCAGGATCTTATCAATTGCCTGCAGAAGGAGCTTGTAGAGGTGTGGTGTGGTGCAGGGGATAATAACTGTCCTCACTGTTCACTCAGCATCTCTGAGCAATTTTTCCCAGCGGGAATGACAAGAGCTAAGGAAAGAAAAAGGTGCTTGGGCACTAGGAGACAGGGGGGCTCACAAACTGAGCCAAGACTATGGACAAGCCTGAGCCTAATCCAGATTTTAGCTCCTGGAGCTGCTGAAGTTCCCTTTATTGGTACTCCTTAAGAGTATGCGTGTATTTGTCTAAGGTGTAAATATGTTTTCTAAGCTACAGTGACTACACTGTTCCCATATCCAGTCTTGCGGTAGCTCCTGAAGTCTCATGTGAGTCATTCTGGGCGAGTACGAGAAATAATAGCAGCAAGACATGCGGTGGCACTGGAGACGCTTAAATATAAGGGCACCCGATTTAGGGAAGAGTCACTGTGGCTCAGGAAACTTGTGCTTTCTTGGAGCAGCCTGGACTTCAGTCGTGGGTGTGCTGCCTGGCTGCTCTGCAGAGAGCCCGGGCAGGCGGCTTCCCTGCCTCTGCCACCGCTCAAACCCTCCTCGAGCAGCTCCGCAGGGCTTGCACGCTGGCTGAGAACAGCACCATTGCAGCCTGCTTCAGCCTGCTCTCATCGTGTATTCTTTGACTTTTAACACTGCAGTCAGGGAGCCAGGGACCAAAGAAAAAAAATTTTCGAAAGCGTTAAGGAGTTAACGTGCAAACCTGGGTGGATGTGCTGGTCCAAACCTGAGCTCTGCGCTGCTGCGGCAGTGCGGTTTCCCAGTGTGCAAGCCAGCCTGTTTAAAGATGGTATCTCTATGCTGCACTGCGTCCTGCAGCATCAATACACCCACTGTCTCCTGCTGTTTGATTCCTCCGGTGCTCAGGGAAATAGGACTTTTATAAATATAAACACAGTTGTGTCAGAGGAATTTGTGGATCTCTTAATAAATTGCTTCTCTTTCTGAAGGCAGCCCCCAGACCACTGACTCTAATAACGTACGTCAGAAAAAGTAGCAATACCCTATAATCACATATATACACACAGAGTAGCAAGTCACTTTGGCTTGGTTTGTACTTCTATTTCATGCTGCTTCTTCTTCTAAGCTGTCCTTACTTGCTGCTTCAAGATGAGTACTCTGTGGTGTGACCTCAAGTTTGTTTCTAAGAGGTGACAAAAAAATACGGAAAACTGAGAGAAAACTGCAGGGCGATATGTCTGTGACAACTGAAGTAGAAAACCTGTAAAAAGATGGTACTAAAATTTCTATTAGCCAGCGGGAATTTTGCTGATTCACGCCCGCCACAGATCTAGCCTGACGGAGAGGAAGAGTCAGGGAGACGGATCAAGTGTTTTGGCTGTGCAGAGGGACCAGGGAGCTCAGCCGCCTCAACATGACCTGCTTCTGGAGAGAGCTGGCACTTGGTGCATTTGGTAACTGGGCCTTTTCAGGTGAATCGAGCTGAGGCCTTCTGAAATCAGAATATGTACAAGAGCTGGCTACTGGGGAAAACGTTGCCAAGATCTATAAATACCTTTGAGGTAGTAATAGAAATGTGGGAGAGGAGCAGTGCTCTGCCTGCATCCATAGGAAGACAATTATCTGAATTTAAGTCCAGGGAAATTCCAGGCTGTGGCAGATGTTTGCTGGCAAACCTGCACGTGCTGGATTGAAACACTGCTGCCCCCAGCCCTCTGTGTGTCCCTGCTGTCAGAGACCTGCACCCCTGCTGCAGGGTGCCAACAAGGAATTATAGGCAGGTATTTTACCTGCATCAGTTTTCCATCCTGAGTTTTAATGCCAACCCACCTTTACCAGCTGGTGATGGTAAGGCCAGAGTGTGAGCTGAGTAATTCATCTGTGGCGGGGGCAGAATGAACACCCAGGGCAGCAGTGTCCCCAGCAGCGGCAGGTAGAGCCAGCCCTGCTAGCTGTCAGGCTAAATATTCAGAATAATTACCAACAGGTGGGTTCTCCAAGGAACACCTGCAAAACCTGTCTGTTTTGCATGCTTATATGTTTCCTCTCCTTATGAAGTATCTGAACACTGACAGGCTTTTCAAGCAGCTCTTTGTGTAACTGTCTGTGCTGTAGGTAGGTGCTGTAAAGCTGTGTCTTCAAATGGCGATGCAGTCTCAGACAAATAGCTAAGTTATGGTGGGGTAACAGACTACTGCTTTTTATTTAAGGCACTGGAACTATCAATCTGGTAGACTCACAGAGCAATTCAGATTGGAAGGGACCTCAGGAGTTAATTTGCATGTTCCTTGTCTTCCCAAATAAAATGTATTAGCTTAAACTTTTTTGCTGAGGTTTTAAGTGAAGCTGCATTACTTGATAACTCTAAGACAAATAAGGGGAATTGAAATATAAAAAGAAATTCAAGGGAATGGAAAGGAGGTTGAAGAGAATTTAGAGACAGCCATTGATTAGTCTAGTCCCCATGACAGTGTAGTTGAAGGACATGGCCAGAACAGCCACGGGTAGGATGGTCAATTTGAAGAAAGAAAAATCAGATTTCTAAAGCCACATCTGGCAGCAAGGGCTGAAACTTGAAAAATAAAGGGATTCCAACGCTGGAAGCACTCAAAGGACAGTTTACTCAACAGTAGAGTGGATCCTGTTGGCAGCAGTAAAAAAAGATGAATGAGATCATCTTCACAGAGTTTAGAAAAGGAAACTAAAAAATTTGAGGGTGAGATCACAGAAGAGGCTACCTAGAGAGTTGACAGATAAAGAGCATGAGGGTGGGGAGTGCGTTAATCAGGCAACAAAATGAACAACTGTGTGACGCAGTTTAGTGTGCCCTCAGCTGTGCCACAGAGCCATTCGTCCTGGCAGTGAGGTCCTGGGTATGAGAGACCATTTTGAGGCACCTGCTTCAGCAGCAGGTGGATAGGTTAGCTGAAATTTGATGGATCAAAGCAGATAACTAGATGGAGTTTTCTAACTTACCTGCCTTTGTAGTCACTAAATTTTTCTGTCTAATGAATTTTCTCTCTTCTGTAGCTCTGTGTAAGACCCTGAAAGAAAAGACTTGTAACTTCTGTAGACAAAGACTGCTTTGCCTTGTGGTTCATGTAACCTGGACCACATGTGATCCATAGATGGAAATTTGCATGACTTCTGCCATCACATTTGGGTGCTTGCTAATTTAGATCTTTGCACAATTTCTGATAAGCAGAGTTATAATTTATAGTTTATATATAAATTATGATAAGCAGACTTATAAATTCATACTGTTTGTTTCAGATGATCCAATCTGATATTTCTGCTACCATTAAGCGAAGCATGATGGATAAATGCCTTATCACATTTATGTCTAGAAACATTACAATTTCTTATTCAATGTGTCATATTTATCCACTTCTGCTGACAGCTTTAATGAACTGTATGTTTTCCAAGTTTCACTTTCCCTGTGGTCACTCATGAAACCATTATTGAATGGTCAATGAAGTCAGGCAATCAAGCACTTCAACAAAAAGCCTAACACAATTTAATTTGCCATAACGAGAAAAAAAGGATGTTATTTATTAAATAGGAAGTCTAATAATGAAAATATGGTGAGTCACAATGCAACTGGTGGTTTTCTTTTGTGCTATTAGTATACATGTTGTCTCTTTACTTTTTGATGATGTAATTTGCCTCACTCCTTCCCCCCAGATCTACCCCTATGGGAAGCTCCTCTCTAAGTTATATATTTGGAAAAGTAGGACAATTTCAATTCTTCATCCCAGAAAGGTGCTTTCTCCTCAGGCTTCTGAGTCATCATGGCTGTGACTCACATGGCTTGCTTTCATGAAGATGAGTCACTCCAAATTTTCTGGCATTCAGACTATCCTACTGTCTATCAGTGTGTTATCTGCTGTACACTGAGAAATGTTCTGAGCCACACAGTTGTAAGTAGACATTAGAGAGGGGTAACAAGAGAGGGAAAATCCTTAAGCAAGTGATGGTCAGTTTGATTTATCCTTTTGGGGGAGAGGGGAAAGTGGAAGGAGGTGATAAAGTATAGATTATTCTGGTGACGTTAGCAGATGTTATTCCTTTGACTGCCAAGTTCCGTGGGCAGCAATTTGGGAGATGGTGTTTAGGAGAGACTTTTCACTGGTTAACTGCGAGAAAGAGAGGGAGAAGTCCTTAAGAGGCTGAAATAGCTGATGTCTGAAAATAAGAAGCATTTCCTCCCCTCCAATAGCTGTAGGAAGCGTGTCAGCAGCTGTAGCAAAAGCCAAAGAAGCTGGGTAGCGATAACACACTATGTAAACTGCAAGAGTAAATACTCACTTTTTTTGTGAGCTGTTATTTCTTTTCTTCAAAGGACTCGGAGAAGAGTGGTAGCAGCAAAAATGGTTTTGCTTTGATAATTTGACTGTAGACATGCACTCTGAGAAGGCTCCCCAGAGCCTGGGCAGGTTGTCTCTCTGAATCTTCCCCCATTTGGCTTTTTCTCTGCTTTGTCCTTTTCTTCAAAGTAGGGGAATGGCACCTAGACATAAAACCAGCAGGGGAAGGAATAGTGTGTGTATGTCTTCTTGGATTTGTCCAAGACGAAATGTGCTTGAAGGGCTTCAGTGCTCTGCAAGGCTAACTCATGTAAAGCTGGGGAATATTGAGTGGTTGAGCTCTACTTCAATGCCAGAAGCAGGAGGCTCAGAAGATGCAGCAGAAAGGGCACTGGGTTAGGAGGCAGATTTAGATTCAGTTCCCTGCTCTGCTGCTGACCCATTGTATGACCTCTGGCAAGTCACTGAAGGCAGCAGAGGGGTTTCCTTATGTGCTGCTGATCCTCTGCTTCATTATGGGCAGCCTTTTTATTTTTTCCCATGGAACTCGCCATACCTCACTCTTTTAATTTAAAACACAGCTGGAGGAAGAGCTGCTGCTGGTATCCTTGTTCTGCAGTGGCTCAGTAATTAAAGCTGTCACCCAGGATGAAGGAGACCAGATTCCAATATTCTTCTTTCTGAGTGAATACAAAACCACTCAGATCAGAGGAGTAACATGCCACCAGGCTAATGCTGTTCTTAGCTGGGACGCTCATCTTCTTGTTGACTTGACGCCACTGTGTAACCCAGGATTCAAGATGAATCGGACGGGAGAAGAGGGTTGGGGAAAGCACTGTTCTGTAGCCAACTGGTCAGGGACCTCACTAGATACGGAGGAGACTTGCCTTCTTCCTGCTGCATACGTATTTTCTTTGTCTTGTATAATGAATCTTTAATTCTGTTTGATAATGCTTCAGCTACATGGCTGAGGAGCAATCCCCACCCCCTCCTGCCCTTCCTCTCCTTTCACATGTGCAGAGTCCAGAGTCTGGTGGTTGATGCTCTTTCTTGGGATTTACAAGGTGTGGGTTTGAACCTTGTTCAGACAAAAGGGACCTAAACCTATGTCTTTCCATGTCCCGTGCAACTGCCGTAACCCAAAAACTATCACTAAAATGGGGGAGAGGGGCAGATGCTCAACTAGGCAACTGCAGCCGGTGCCTTCTGCAGGGAACCTGCTTCTGTCGGTACTCATGTGCCTGCCAGGCTGGACACCATGTATGGGGGGGAGTAAGGTCAGGAGTACTTAAGCTTCTGCACCTTCCTCAGATGCCAGCATCTGTTCAAAGAGTGTAAATGCCTGGTTAGCTCTTACTAAGGGACGCTGTCAACAAGCTTAGGGCCTTCAGTATTGTATGACCCTAGTTCTGCACTTTTTTTGCAGGGAATGGGCAGGCGGGTCATCAAGACTAGTAATAGAAGAAGTGTTAAGGCTGAAGTCCACCTGCCATTTTTTGAACGTGTTTCTGAGTGGACTGAGGTAATGGATACTCAGAGCTGAAGGCTGGGGTTTTTGTCCCCAAGACTGAAAAGTTTTCAGACTTAACCAAGACACTTGAACTTCCTTGCAGTATTATCTTTAGTTTAGAACCATCTTTTCAGAAGATAGCAACAGTAGAATAGGCAAAGACCCTTGCTTGGGGTCGTTTATCCAAAAATAGAGAAACATTTAAAGTAATTTTAAAAAATTACATAATTTTGATTATGTTACAGAGTTTGCAGAGTTCCTTCTCCTATATTCTTACTTTGGCACAGTCATGTTTTAGAAGGGGCTTCACAACTTTATGGAAAATAACTTGAAAGAATTCAAATTATTCTGAATTAAAGTGTAAGATATTTGTTGCAACATGCATTTCTGTAGTTATTAGATTTGTTTAACATCCAACACCTCCAGACACACATGCTGAATTTGAGTCAAACTATTTTTAAGGCCTCAAACCAGTTGGCAGTGTCCCTTTAAATTTGCCACTGTGCTGGTTTCATCAAGCTAACTAGCACAATAGTCAGTGCCACGAAGAAGCTTAAAACATGCATATTTTATGAATATTTCAGAGAACTGCCACACAAAAGGAGAAGTAGGCTACGTCTACAGTATTATCGCTTCACCTATTGTAACCTTCTCAAGGATTTTTTTTTAGATAAAAGAGAAGCTGCAGCATATGATCACTGCAGAGCAGGGTCAGAGATCATAAGAAGGGGGAGAAAAACAATGACTTGCGGTGTCTGAGGACACTTACTTCTTGTCACCTTGGTGCATGCCATCCGATCATCAAACTCTGTTCAGAGCTTTATTGTAAGGTTATTGTTAGAGTCATTCAGGGCATATTAACCCCCAACACTCATTTCTGATTTTTTTGGCTAAATTATATGAAATGTTGGCTAGGTGTCTCCTATTTTTTGTTAACTCTGAAGCCTTGGGAAAGCTGGGAATTACGTAGGATTCACAGAACATAAAGCATCCTTTACTCAGTTTCTATCAACCCCTGTGAAAACAGCTTTTTCCCTTTAATGAGAATGAAGAGGAATGTCTGCTAAAATGAAATGCAGTAGTTGCCTGTTTAAAAATAAAACAGCACAGTGTGCATCCTTTTAGTGTTTTGACTCCTAGAATATTTACAGGTTAATTCAACTATAAAACACCATTGGGAATACTAGTTTAGATGTAGCATTATGCAAGTAGAACTAAGTGTGCAACACACTTTGTGGTTGCTAGGCCATGCAGAAATATGTGGAGTAGTATTATTGCATACAAATATATAGGAAGAACTGGAGTAGTTATTATCCATTGACAAAGGTGGTAGCCAGGGGCAGAGGTGACCTCCATGCAAGACAGAGATGATGTGTGCTGCGTGCTTTGGGAGGAGGTAGGTGTGAAGTGAAGCCAGCAGGGCTTGCTCCTGCTGCTGGGGCTGAGTGGTGTCAGGATCTGTGCCTCTTGCTGGGTGGCTGGGAGGGTGAACAAGCACCCCCTCAGTCTGTAAACCCTGGTGCTCGGCATGCAAGATGCTTCCAACCTGTGAATAGCTGCAGGCTGCAGAGTCCTCTAGCATTATTTCAGATTTCTTGTGAGGTGGCCTTTGGAGGACTATACACAAAAGTTTTAGAGGAGCTATTAAGGCAGCTCTTGCTGGAATTATTTTCCATTATTTACTCACAGGCTTTGTTTCTATGCCATCTTTTCTTCTTCCTGCTCCTATCTGGCTAACCATTGAAGTTGCTGATTGTACCACGTGTGGTTATCAAGCTGTTTCAGCTGGCTTCCCTCCCCAGCAGCAAAAAAGTGCGAGTCCAATATCATCTGCTTGGCACTTGTTTCTTTCTTCTGATCTCTGCCTCTTTGCTTCTCTTGACTTTGGTTTAACCAAAGTCCACTGTGCCCAGGCTTGAGCAGATCTCTGCCTCCTGGAAAACTCTTTTTTTCTTCCTGTTTTGATAGGATAGATATCAGGAGAACTCAGGAGAATTCCCTGAGCAGCACACCTTCCTTGTGGCAGCTGTTGAGACAGGACACGAGCTATCCCTAGGTATGATGGGGTTCAACCAAGTGGTCCTCAGTAGAAAAACTCACATTCTTAGTAAATACTTCACTCTACTAACTTCGGGCACCTTACATGCAGCCAAGTGCCTGACTTCCTGCGTGGGGCATATGAGCCCGGGCCTCGTGCTGTGGATGTACGTGTTCTTGGACCAGCTCACCGGCAGGGTGAGCTCATGTGGACTTGGAGAAAGGGCAGGGTGAGCTGAAGTCTGCCAGATCAACTACGCATACCCTTTGCAGCTGGGGCAGGGATAGAAACAGGTTCTTCAGGGAAGAACGTAGTTATCTGAATCATGGAATCGTCTTGCAAGTCCCCTAATGCATTGCCTTGTTTTTAGTGCACTGCTCAACTACTGCAACAAATGAAGCAAGGGTTACTCAGGCAGCAGGCACGTCAGTAAGCACCAGATTTGTCCCAAGTCCAGATCTAGCCTGTGTCCTGAGTCAAGAAGGGGCGACAGCCTGGGATTATGCAATTATAGGTAGTATCCTGTGATTCTCCTCTTTGTCTCAGTGTTTGCTGGGCCATCCTAAGTTCCTCTCCTTGCTTCTGGTGTCAGATAAAGCAGTGCTATAAGGGTCACAGAAATACAAATTTCAGGACCATGGGGCGGAGGTGGAAGACAGCGTCAGACAAGTCATCCCAGAAAGTCTACTGCTAAAAATAAAAATAAATGAAAAGAAGGCCAGGTGGTTTAGGTGGAAATGGCACCAGGATAGAGCTGGTTGTGATTTGTAAAATATAAGTCACATGAATTCACAGGCAAGCAGTTGTGTAATATTTATGGTACATAGCTCAAGAAAATGGTGGTGAAAGGAGCCAGTGCAGGGCGTTCAGAAATGCAGCTAATGTCATGGCCATGAAAGGACAGTCCAGGGAGTCTGCAATGGAGAGGTATATGTGGCTCACCAAGGCTGGAGTGTCACCAGGAGCATCACAGGGCAGTGATGGCCCCCACTCCCTGGAGTCACAGGCCAGGAATGGCCCCCACCCCCTGGCATGGTGTTGGTCTTGGTGAGCTGTGTTGGAAAAGTCAGAAAGCCAAGGGAACTGCAAGAGGGGAAACGAGGCTGCAGTCTGCTCTCCCCAACTTTACCTGGAGCAACCTTTCTGATTGATGTTCCCCGTAGGAAGAAGCTGTGACTGAGCAAGCAGGCTCCTGGGAGCCATGGTACAGTGCAGGACTGGGGCTGAAAACACATCCTGAATTGTTGTTCCTTCCCATCGGTCAGAAGCTGTGGCAGAGCCGGTCAGAACTTGGAGCAGACAGTTCACGGGTTATGCTGTAGTCCTTTGAAATACAACCTATTAGGTGTATATTGCATTAGAGACAAACTCATATCTTCTGCAAGTAAAGTGTGAGCAGATTTTCAAAGTTTGGGAAGAAGATTTTCTTTATTCTAGAAGGGGGGCGTATGGACCACCAATCACTTGTCCTTCCATGGGCCTTTCCCAATACTGTCCAGAAGTCCAGTGCAGTGGATGGACCTGGATCTTTCACTACAGCCCCTGCTTCCCTGAATTGCTGTGGGCAAAGGTCATTTGGCTGTTCTCTGGAGAGAAAGTTAGTTTTCTTTTTTCCTACAGAAAGTAAGTCAGGTTTCCATGCTCCGGGATCAGTTAGTTACTGGGAAGCAATGTCATTGCCTGGTTTCACCATGCTGAACACTTGCATATTTGTACCAGTGAGATGTAAAAAAACCTCCTTTTCTTTTATTATTTATTACTGTTGCTGGAGTTGTAAACACTGACCTCTTTTCAACTGAGTCTTTGCTGTCAAATACAGAATGGTTTATATATATAATGCCACTCCTGACAGCCTAATCCTAATAATACAGTTGGTAGAATTATGTGCATTATGAGTGAGGTGACTTGGTTTGCACCATCTGTTGAACAAGCAGAGGAGCTGCCTCTGCAAACTTTCTCAGAGTGGTGGTCTTATTGTCGCTGCCACAAACTGCTCAAACGGCAGGAGGCGAACCCCAGCATCACTGTGATGCAGGGAATAGATAATAGAGGATTTCATTTTTATGTTGAATAACAGGATGGGTTACAGCTTCTAATGGGAATGAATAGCCAATAATGACAGAAATGATCCTGGGGCAGATTGAAATTATTCCCATATGGTCTGGGGAAGATTTGTGGTAATATATGAACATGCAATTAATCTTGGGATGGAAGGAAAAAAAAACATAAAAGAAGGAAACTACCACTACTTGAGTAACCTTAGCCTAGGGGTGTAAAGGAGTAATGAAATGGGAAAGGAGTAAGAGACAAGCAGCAAAGATGCTGTGCAACCAAGTTATCTACTATAAAAAGAAAATGCAGTTAGAATGCTATGGACTATATTTCTTAAGAAATCTGTGTAGTGTCTTCATGTTGATATTTATTTAAAGCTTGGTTCAAACATCGTAATAAGGCAAGAGGAATTTTTCCACTAACTTTGACTGTGTTTGACTTATTTTCTTTATTGCAAAACTTCAGTATTTTTGTTTTTTTCTTTTATTTCACGTATACTAATGAGAACTGAGAAAACTGAAAAACGCATAGGCTAGTTTTAGAAATTGACTTCTTAGGTATATTTTTTTCAGAGGCATCCACAAAATATTTTGGTGGCTAATTCTTGCTTTACCTAGCTTTTCTCCACAATTTAATATTCCAAATTCAAGCCATCTCTTTTGGTTTTCTTAGAACGTGCTTGTCACATATGTTCTGTACCGTTATTTATATTACAAATGTCTAGCTGTTCAGCATTTGTCATTTGATTTTCATTGTTTGCATCATTATTTCTGTTGTTAAACTGCTTGGCTGATTATATGTGGGAGTTTGGTTAAGGGAAGATTCATTGAAACTTTTAATCATTCCTGAGTATTTTGTGAAAAACATGATGAAAAGATATCAATACGTGCATTTAAAGGTTTAAAACTGCTGTTATGAATGATAAAGATAGTGCATATTTGGAATGACAGCTATTTTTATTGCTAGATAGTTAAAGAAAGCATGATTTCTTACTTATGAAAGCAATACAATGATCCTAATATAAACACTTCATTAGTTTCTAGGTAAGTGCATTTTTGAACTGAACAACTGCAAATGAAGAAGGTATATAAAATTTAAATTCTTTTAAGGAAAGTCACTTTGAGAGAAGTATTAGCATTGCGTGCTTTCAGTCCACAGCCACTGAGAAATGAAATGAAAAACCATGTAATTTCCAGAGAAAAACCCCATCCTTAATTTAGCTGAAAGTGTAAATACATATCTGCTAATTAAAAATCTTATTAGAATGTTATTAGAATTGCCCAATACACCAAAAAGCAAATCTTAAATTCAAACAGAAGGCTAAGCACAAATGCAAATGTGTACCCATATCTTCACTGGAAAGACTAGAAGCACACAAATCAAAGACATTTTTATCTGTCAGTAATGATAATGGCAAAACCCAATAGTGGTTTATTCAACCTTGAACTTGATTTTATTTTTTTAAATGAAAAAATGACCTCAGTGAATTGACAGTTCAATTCCTGCATTTTCTTGCTATTTATATGTTTCTGTTCTGACACGGAAACTCCTTCTTAGGAAAGACATCTAATAATTATTAAAACTCTGGTGACTTAGAGGAAAAAGAAGATAGATGTTGCCTGCGTCCTAGACTCTGACTCCTATTTCTCCTAGAAATCTTTTTACACCATTGTTGCACTAGTTAGGGGACAACAAAGACATGTTTCTGGTATGTGGGGAAGTTTCTTGCTGCATGCTTGCTTTTCAACATAGCAAATCAGAATGTCTTGAATTGAATCCATGGGGAATACAAGATTAGAAAGTACATTTTATTTTCATAAGCAGTTCTCTGTAGTCCATCCTCATATTATATCCGTAAAGTTGCAACTACAGCCTTGGTTAAGATCGAGGACAGTCTGATTAACAATGTCTGTCTCAACAAGGTGCAGTGGACCCCAGCCGTGAGGAAATTTCCAGTGATTCTCAAATTGAAATGATGCAGGTCAAGGCTACCCAGCTTGCTATCAAGACTACAAATGTGGCAGATGATGAACTGAATGCTCCTGTGTTTTCTGGCTGGGCGTAGGTCGGTGGTGCTTGCTGAGTTGTTTAGGCAGCTTTGTATGATCTTTGGATCATTGGATTTTGGGGCAGATTCTTTTAGGCTGCAGACAAGTGACCTCTGGCTGGGAGAGGTCCATGAAGAAACCTATATGCTTATGGCGATTATTAATGCTTCTTTTTAAGGAGGGAAGGGTAGAGTATCTGATGGTGAGGCCACTGGTTAAATTTTGCTCAGGAAGCTGGTTTCTGATGATGATGATGAAGTTAATTATTGATCAATAAGAAGTTAGGATTATATTGTTATCCTTGCTTAATTGCTGCTTTGAACAGGACAGGAGCCTTACTGGGAAGTCCTAGTCCCGGCAGCGGTGGTGGGCACGAGTGCCTCGGAGTGCTGTCAAATAAAGCAGTTGATGGTTAGCTGCTTGGGGTCAGTGGTGAGCTGGTGCTGCTGGCTTCCTTGTGGCTGAGTGAGAAGTGGATGGGACTGGTTGGAAATGATAGTCTACTCCCCTTCTCAGAAAGCATGAAGTGTTGGGTGGTTCTCTCTTTTCTCAAGACACCACCAATCACCAGGAGCCCATCTTCTTCTGCTGTTGGATGGTTACAGAGGCTATTAGCATGCTGATGTCATGACTTTTATCTGTTGTACTCATGACTCATGGTGGTACTGGACGCAAGAGACCTTTCTTGAATACCTGTAGCGAGATTAAGCTATCTGCAGCTGTGGCAGTGCTTGGAGAAACATGGAAGCTATGGTGGAGACAAACAATTCTAAGACAAAGAATCATTTTTCTGGTGATTTCTACTTTTAATCAGTAAAGTCTCAAATATATTGGAAACTCACATTTCTACGGTCACCTCTGTCTAGGTCATACAGTTGTGATTGTAGAGATGTGCAAGCTCAACAACAACAGAAAAGTGCTGAAATTGAGGACTCTAATGGTGTTCAATCCTGCCCTGGGATAGAGTCAGACCTTGGCAGACTTCTGGGTACACTCCAACACCCCAGTGCTGCTAAACAGGGAATCCGCTGGAAGTGTTTTGGAGGCCATCCATCCAGGTTAAGTAGGGACAATCTTGCAGCTCAGTGAGTAAGGAGCACAGAATCTAGGGTCTGCGAGTGACAGGAGTGGGAGGAAGCTATGTTACTGTTGGATATATTTCTGTTGTAATTTTAGCTTGGTTTCCCATGGAAAAGATGCATTCAGGACTGTGTTGTGTGACTGTTGGGCTGTCTCTCATGCAGAAAAATTTTGAGCCAGTTGGCCCACTGACAGTGGGATGGAGGTCACAAATGTGTTACAGTCCTGCATGTTTAGTGAAGAGAAAGGAGCAGAGGAGAGTGAGACCTCTCCATGACGGAAAGGGCATGGGGTGACTTCATCTGTTTCAGACAGGAGAAGTTGCACAAGTGCAGGAGGTGTTGTAAGTGTCCCAACCACATGAGATGGTTTAAGTAGAGAGCTCAGTGAAACATGAGGTACATCTGTTAAGAAACCTGACTTCCTTCATTGTACTGCCTATAGAATCTTTTTTTTTTTAGATGGTAACAAAGGCATCCAGAGTAGCAAGAGAGATGTTAAATCCTGTTGTCACCCATCCTTTATATAGTCTAAGGTCTAAAAGCAAGGACTTTATATTCTGTCAATGCTATAAAGCACTGCACAGTCTGGGCAGGCATTTTTGAGAAAACTAATTTCTAACAAAATTCAAGGGACAAAGCCTTTCACCAAATTCTTGCCTACTAACCACAAAGGGTTCCTCTGCAGATTGCTTTGATGGGGCTCTGTTCCTCTGTGGCCTTTTAACTATTTGCTATTCCGATAGCACGCAAATAGGTAGTAAAGTGTTACACAAAGCAGCATTTCACTTGTCAGCTGCACCCCTGCTGTTGATGCTTCCCACTAGGGAGCCGTTGAGTTAAGTGGTGCATAGTCAGCTGGCTGTATTTTTCTTCTCTCCCATGCAATGACTTCACCTCATTACCTCCCAGGTGAAACTGGAGCTGTCTGCATCAGCAACCTGCTTCTGATTTCAAAGAATGAGTTAGGATTTATGACTGTTGACTGTGAAAGGCAGGGGCATTGGAGCACTAGCCTATTTTAAATCTATTAAACCAACTTTGTATTGCAATCACCTCTTCTGGAATTAATTGTTCGTCTTTCTTGGTCAGTTTTGTTTTCAAAGACTGCAGTAGAAAGTTGTAGAACATAGGAAAGGAAAGGAGAGAAACACTACAGAAGAAAACACGTGTTAAAATCTTCCCTGTGACTCCTGAGAAATGGCACAGTAATCCTAGATGTAATGTTCAAATAATGCTTGCAGCTCTCTGTTTATCAATTTAAAAAGTGTATAGCTATATATCGAAGTATGCAGAACATAAAAATGCATTAGTAAAAGAAGGGGGAATAATACTGGTTTGCTTGCTTCTCTGCTCTAGCAGCTCTTTAGATAATGCAGACTGAACACTTCTAATTGTCTTGGTAAGATACGTTTGAAAATTCATCAAACCCTTACCTATTATTCTAAACCAGTTATTTAAAAAGATGTAAATCCTTTTATTTCTATGGAGATGAGCAGTGACAAATAATTACAAGTGTAAGCTAGGATCAAGTGTATCTGCAAATAAAAGCCTGTGCTCTCCCAGGGTGTCTGCAGCTCGAGAGTGCCTGAATCCAGGCTGCCCAGTGAGAGGTTTCTTGGCATTCATGTCCTAGTAGGGTAATCCTATGCTGACAACACTTACAAAGAAGAAATCTTTTTTTCTTCATTTTCCCTCAGCATTCAGCATAACCTATTTAATGCAGAGGCAACAACTAAAGCAAAACATCACAAGCTCAGCTTGTTCCGTTTCTCTAAAACCCAATGTAAAAACTGAGGAAGTTGGATCACATGGAGCAATTTCACGTGTATTTAAGGCAGCTGCAGGCAAAGAATGAAAGGAGTGAAAAAATGTTCTCAAATCCTGTCCCCAAGCGTAGTTTCATACCTCTGCACATGGTGCTATTTGCAGCGCTGTTTCTTATGGGCCCCAGGTGGGAGAAGCACTTCCCACAGAGCCCTTGGGAGCTCTTAACGTGATGGTGCTCTACCAGCTTGCATGCCTTGTTTCTAATCCTCTTGGAGGTTACCAGCTTTCCATTAAGAACTGCTCTGAAGACACAAAAAGCACTGAAAATGTGGTCATACCGACTGCTTGAGAGGAAGTGCCTCGTGAAGCTGACAGAAGTGGTACAGGGTTGTAGGGAGCTGGTTCATCCTGACTGAGGATGCCCAGCTTCTCCAGCCAACCTAAAGGTGCTTCTGAGGTCGTGACCTTCTTTGATTGTGTAGGTTTCTCTGAAAAAATATTTAGCTGACATAAACCTCTGTTCGATGAGTTCTTAATTTCTAAGCATTTCACATGTCCTGTGTTACGGGGAAGAACAGTATGATTTGGTTTGTCCTTCGTTCATTGATCAAAAGAAAAAAGAAAAGGAAAAAAAAAAAAAGATCAGCAGAGCAATTCCTGTAGGCACAGCTCAGGGCTGTAAAGATGCCTCCTGAAAGGCAAAGGCTCTAGAAGGCAGACAGGACAGGACCCGGCACTAAGTGGAAAAGCCCGGGAAGGGCTCCCCGAGCTCAGAAATTGTGACACCGAACTGCTCCTGCTGTACTGCTGCCTCACCCTTGCCTGCTTCTCTGGGCTGTACTGCTGCTTTACCCTTGCCTGCTTCTCTGGGCTGTGAGTTTCTTGGGCAGGGATCATGTGTCTCTGCCATCTGGCGCTGTCATGAGTGCTGTAATATATAAAATATTTTAGTGCCCTGGTGAAACATGTGAAAACCTAGAGGGCACCTTGAACAGGTGTGAAAAAAAAATGTAAAAGGGGTGTTTCAGTGTAAGGAAATGGGAAGTAAATTTTACACTTCGACTCTACCCCACTAGTGTCACTTAATAAATCACCTAAATAAAGTGCTGCTATGAGGCATGGAACCACCAAGGAGGTATGAATGAATCAGTAGCCTGGTAGCTAAAGGGTGCACCTGAGAGGTGGGATGATTATTCTAAGGCACATTTGGAGACTTAAACTAAAATGCTCAGAGATCAGTATCTTGCACTGTTCCAGTGGAGTCTGAGAGAAACTGCTCCCAGAACAATGTGAGTGCTAGAGCAGTCTCTGGGGATGCAAGATGCAGGTTTGGCTCCTTCAACACAGGGGAAGGACCTGGACCTGTGATGCTTCCTGCACCATGGTAGGTGTAGGTACTCCTGGTTTTTCAGTGCCCGGTGGGAGACTACTGTTTCCACAGCCATTGTTGAACCCATGTTTCAATCATACGGAAATTAAACTCTCCTTCCCCTCACCAGTATTTTACACTGGAGTGGATTCAGAGAGTTAAATAGTTTAAATATGACCCAAACAATTCTTATTTTGCAAATAATGGTTGAAAAGTATTTGCTCAGCCCTGCCCGTGGTAGTGCTAGCGCTTTCCTTCAGCCCATATCTCATCGCTGTAAGTTAGCAAAACAGCAACAACCCCAGTTTTTCAACAGAGGCGCTAGTTCTACTCTCCTCAGTTGGTAGAATTCAAGTCTTTGTGATACATCCGTCACACGACATAATTTTGCTAGGGCAAAAAGGGGTGCCACAGCTGCGTAGCTGCTGGCACTGCTCGCGGGCAGAGCGGGTGCGCTTCCCCCGGGGAGGGCAGGCGGCAGCCGAGCAAGGCAAGGGGCATGGGAGGGGTCCTCAGCGTGGTCTCCTGGTTAAGATGACTGCAAAAACTACGTGTGGAGAGCTGGAGATGGTCCTTCCCTCCTGGAGAAGGATGGCTGTGGTCCACGTGCGGTCGGCGGGGACCCCCGCATGGCTAGCAGCTGGGGTGTGAGGGCAGGCACCCGAAACCTCCGTCAGGCAGGAGGGAAGGGGGAGCGCAGGGGAGGTCGGGAGCAGCCGTGGCGTTGGCTCCCCACATACTGGCTTGGCTTCTCTTTGAAAGTGTACAATTTCCTCTTGCTCCTGTTGAAACAAATAGTACTTATGTCTCCAAGGCATGCTTTTTAGCCAGGATTTTGTCTGGTTCAAAGCGGGGAGGACAGCGGACCACAGCCTTTGCCACTGGGTGGGACTGATGCTTTCAGGCCACTTACTTCCTCCATATTAAATAGGGCAGAAAGTAACATTGTGCTGTGCTAGGTATTTTTTGGCAGAAAAGTTGCAATTCGCTAATGGCCTTTCCCCAGTTAAATGCTGTACAACTACATTCTTGTAATTAATATTTAATCGGACGCTAATAGCACTTTATGCAGAATTCAGATGCGGTGGTGAGACCTTGCTGCATCTCGGAGCTTCGGGCTGTTGTGCTGCTTAGAGAACAGTTGTGTGAGCATTTTAAAATGATACATTGACACATAGCTCTGCTTACATCCCTGCAGTCAGTGTAGACGTAATATATTATAACACAGGTAAACTGACTGCAAGCTGTTTCGCTCTGTGAAATTTTACAACACTGACAAGAAAAGAAGACCTTTTGAGGCCACACTTCCCTTTGGAAGACTGGACAGTATATTTAGGAAAATATCGTGTTTATTGGAGTGGAACTGGCACTTACTGTTTCTTTTTAAGATTTTACCTACAAAATTGAAGGTTCATAAAAATTACACTAAGTTTTTCTCTTTCTTTTCTCTCCTTTCTGACCATCAGATCTCTTAACCGTGCCATCAGGTGACATGGCTTGATCTCTTGTGTTCCTGAGAATGAAACTTTGGACTGCACTGCTAAACAGAAAGCCTTAAAGCCAAGCCACAATTAAAATACTCAGTGAAATTAAATTGAAAGCTACATGTGTACAATTAAGAATAATAATGGGGGAGATCAATCTTCCTGGTGAAGCGAGTGTTGACATACTAGATATTGCCTTTCAGGTTTGAATGAAAATGCTTATAATGTTTTTCTTCAGTTGTCATTCAACCCAATGTTAATTACACTGTAGGGTTTCCCCAATGACATGTTTGTTGAGCTTTATGTAAGTGACAAGATGATTATGTCTAAAAGATTTGTAAATCTGTTGGCTTTGAGGGCTTAAATATTTGTGTAAATGATTCTTCCAAAAGCTGAGGAATGCTTGACATCTCCACAGATAACAGGATAACAGCTTTCTTACACACCCTGTTTTAGGGCTATATTTTGATTGTCTTGCTCATTTTGGTAGTTTCTTACTCCAGCAAAGCAACCATGAAAATCCGAGGGGCTGTTTCAGAGTAAGAAGCAAACCAGGACAGAGAAGATGGCAGAACCTGCCATGTAAAGAAGGAATTTCTGTTGTAGCTTTAAGACGTATGTGGCTATGACACCTACTTCTCTGAGAGCAAATGAGGAGAAAATGTATCTGAAGTTAGTGTCTTCAAGTAGGGTGTGCCTCTTACCTGTGTGAAAGAGGTAATTTGTTTGGGCAATACGTTTGATAGAATTCTGCAAAGTTATTTTAAAGGATGGAGTTTCATAATAAGCATCCTGATTGAAATCAGTGTGATTTTAATAGGAATAATATTCTAACAATTTGCATTTCTAAGTTGCTCCTGACACATTCAGTTACGGAGATGTGTGTAATGGATGTGAATGCCAGGATGACGGCCTAAAAACATTTAGCAACTTTCCCCCAGTTTTTCTATAAATTAAGAAGACTGTCTTAGACCAAAAAGAAAAGTGGAATAAAGGAATATGTGAAGCAGGTCAGAGAAGAGAGAGCTTTAACTGGCACCATTTCAGGTTGCACAGATAGAGAAACCTCCCAAGGAAGCAAACCAGGCTGCAGGCAGGAGCGGGGAAAGGGCAAATCCAACCTGTGCATTGCGGCAGATGGCCTTTCCAGTCCAGCGGGCAGTTTGCATGAAAGATAAGTTAGGACATTGTAAGTATGGAGGGTTTACACGATAAAGAGAGAGGATGCTGTCTATTGAGAGATCTGGGTGATTATTGAAACAGTGACATTGTCAGAGCTCAGCAATGAGTTACTGCTGCATAAAAATTGGCTAATTTACTGAAAGTGAAAAAAAAGGTGTCTCTGGGCTGTCAGAAGTTCTGCCAGTAGAACTTCTTTTTTGAGACAGGGGCTTTTTGCAACCTAATAGTTATTTTGCTTGTCTAGTAAAGATGTGAATCAGTTAGGCCATGTCACAGTGTTTTATGTTCTGAGCCAGCTTTTTCTGTAATCTTAAGTGATGCTACAAATAGATATTCCAAAGGATCTTCAGTTTTCTTGGAAAGAGCCTATCTTTGTTAGTCCTACCAGTGAAGCTCAGGCTGTGTCCATAATCTTTCTGGTATTGATTAGCGTGAGTAGGGTGTTCAGCAAAAATAATTCAAGTCCTGTTAACAATCATACAATCCTATAACTCTCTTCCTCCCTCAAAAATCTCACAGTCCACTTTACTGACTTCAAGAATAGCTCAGGGATTTTTTCCACCTGCTAAAGCTGAAATCCAGCTGTTTCAGTGGTAGAACTTGGCAATTGGTTGGCATCTCAAGGCAAGTTTACTCTACACTTTACAGCAAGGAGAGGGGCTTGCTGAAACTGTGGACTGAAAATTTGAACATTAAACAGTTTTAGGAAAGTATTCACTGATAAAGCTGGAATTTGATGAGGACCTGGGAAATCATGTGGCTTAATGAGTGTTATTTGCTAACTGGCAATAGCAACAGGGCTGCCCTACGTTCTGGTCCTTCTGGAATCTGCTGGAAGCTGGTGTTGTGGGTGGCACTTGAGGCTATGGTGGTCTTCGTTCTTTAGGTTTTATAACTTAGTAGTTTCAACAAATGAATTTATATGAAAGGAACTGAGTATATATTAAAGTATAAAAGCAGAATGAAGCAAAGTGGATTTGATTCTAGCATCATTAGCCAGTAATTTCAGTGAGGTGACTGGAAGCACTGGAATCACTGGCATTTTGTTTTATTTAAAGTAAAGGCAAATGAGAACAGAATTGGATCCTTCTCATTTTGTCTTTCAAGTGTCTGTTACAATAAACTTCATGTGACCGAGATTGTATACGTCTTTTGTTCTGTGCAGCTCTGAGCACGTTACTGTAATTCTGAAAATAACCACTAATCACTTCCTGAAGAATTGTCCTTTTTGATGAACTGCTGTGTATTTTCAGCTGTTTTTGACATTGTGCCACTAGAAGCTGGTTTGCCTTTCAAAAGTGTTTCCTCAGCTGTAGTTTGAGGTTCAGCAGCACAATTGCCTGTGAGGATAATTGGCTTTGTCTGGAAGATTTAGAGATTACAAGGTTGGGGAAGGAGTATGAGGGAGGAGGATACTGGATGGGGTCCTTGGGATAATAAGATATACTAAATTTCCCCCCCTTCCTCTATATTGTTAATTTTGATGTGAGAGAAACTAAAATAAGAGGAGCTTAGCTACTGTTTTCTGATGGAAGGAGGTTTTCATAAAAATGCTAGTTCAACTGATGTGATTTTTTGGAGGGCCCATATCAGCTCTGTTTAACTTGGTGCAGAAAGGCAAGGAGACCACCCTGGTACACAGCTGGGCTGCAGCCCTGACTGCTCCTCCAGTGGGCTGCCTTCTGGCTGCAGACTTGTTCCCATCTTCTCCTCCCCAGATGACATGCTTATATTAGATTGTATGTACATTTTGTTGGAATTCTGCTTGATACTGTTCTATATTACACTCTTAGAGTTAGAAATTTCTTATTGCCAAGCCATGCTTTAATCCAAATTCTGACTTGAGTATAAGAAGTAATCCATGAGGGTACTGACTGAGCAAGTCAGCAGTTACCAGTTAGAACAACAATTCTGAAATTTGCTGATTTGTAACCTAGAGATATTAAATGAAAAATATATAGACTATATGCACTAAGATGTGATTCAGTGAGGACATATGTTGCAACGTAGTGTTTCTGTGTTAAATCATCTGTCTTGAAGCTGTGGAAACTGTAATGAGAAAAAGCATGATGGGTGCAGTATATAAATGCCCATCCGTGCCCCCCTCTCACATGTGACAGCCGGAGGCAGATGAAGGGGCACTGGCACTCACCTGTCTGCTGGTGGAAGGATGCATTCTGTAGGTGGAGGTGTTTAATCGCCCGCTCACTTCTTTACATTTGGTCCTTAACTGGGGAACTTTTCCTTCACAAAACTGCTAATTTTTCTAACACAAGTCTATAAACATTCATTGGGGAGATGAAATTGTGCATTTACGGTAGATTGTAATTTGAAAAGTAGCCAAATGCTGAGTGCATCCCAATACGTTTCCCAAATTTACTTTAGCTTGAATATAATTAACTTCAGTGTCTATAACTTGCTCTGCCAGTACCAGCATCACTGCCTATATTAACAGGGTGTTTTTACAGGTCAGGGTAATTATAGGCGGCATACCAGTCCCAAATGAGCTAATAAAGATAGCAAAGAGTTATGGCAAAATCCAAGTACAATTCAGCTTGTCAGGTAACCTTCTCGATGTCACGGGAATACTTTAATAATATTCACATTACAGTGAGCAAGTTACTACTTTTTTAGACCAAGGATCCTCTCTTTTCTTCTTTTTTCTCGGAATTTCCTTATGGATACAATACTGACTAAATATCCTGGTATTTATATTAATTCACCAAAACACTTCTCATGGTACAAAGGTGTATGAAATGCCTAATCTTGAGATGCCTTGAGGATTTGGAAGTGGGATCAAAAAAGAAAGTCCCACACCCTGAGAAGTCCATAGATAAGAAAAAGATGTATCATTTGCAAGACAAGCAAAAAAGAAGAGTGTAAATAAGCAAAGGAAACATTTTCCTGGTGAGAGATAGGTAAGGATTGCCAGTAGGTAAGTCACATTGCCACTTTCCTGATGTATTTGTTCTGGAGTGACCATGCAGGTGCCTATGAACTTCTGAGCATTTTGAGCCTTATCAAGAACCTCCAAACTTGACCCGGAAGCGTGCAGGCTCTGTGGGTCGGCAGGGCTCTCGTGCTGCTGATAGAGAGTGCTCTGCTTTTTCACCTGATGTTCCTGACTTTCTTGAGCTTTCAAAACATTGCTTCTGGGTTTTAGGGTTTTCAGTACATTTTCTGCAGCTGACTCTCTGGAAGGTTGATATGAGTGAGAGTAGGATTTCACCATAAGCTTCTGCCATGGTCCATTCATGCAGCTTTATAATTCTATAATACAGTGAATACAATCCTCTACTATGATAACTATATCCAAAAGTTAAAAACTTAGTTATCATAGTAGAGGATTGTATTCACTGTATTATAGAATTATAACTTTTGTATATAGAATCCAGAAACTTCCTGGAATCTATGAAGCGATGACAGGACTTGGGAGAGTTTGCCTCAGACTCAAGAAAACTCAATAGAAACTCTTGTCTTCAGACTTGGCTGAACACCTTACAGAAACGCAGTAATACGATTTACCTTTAGGAGGTTTTTTTTGTTTTAATGAAGTCAATAGTCAAGATGGCATTTTAGAAGTCTCAGAATAGAAATTTGGAAGACCTGATCTATGTCCCATTTGTGCTGTTAGAAGATTTGGAAAAGTACTGGTTAATGTATTTGAACTGGGAATGCTCTTCAGACTACTGAATAGGCTGGTGCCTGGATTTGCCTCTTGCTTCATAAGCATTGGGAATAAGAGTCTGTTGCAGTAAGGCAAATGGAGAGTCTGTGTCATTCCTGGGGGTGAGGTGGGAGACTTTCTGGGGAGGTGGGTCACAAGTCCCATGTCCTTGGTGACATGTTTCGTTTTGCAGCAGAGTAAGAGTGGAAAGGACAGAGAAGGGAGAGCAATAACACAAAACATAAGAGTAAGTTAATTTTACAAGCTATAATGTTGTCATTCTTGTGGAATTGTTAACCCAGGAAGACAGGTGAGCATTATTTATTTATAAATATGAAACAAAATCTGATGCCATTAACTGCACGTTAATGAAGTTACTAACCAAACATTTTCTCTCTTAACCTAAAAGTTGTTTCCTTTTCCATTGTCACCTTTATAAGATCTATGTGTTACCAACTAAAATCTATGCATGTGAGACAGGACCTGGTTCTGCTTTCATTTGTCCTGGCTTTAGCTTCACTGGTCTCAGGGATTTTGCCTCTCCATAGAAGTTATAACTGTTGCAACCTCATCAAGTGATTTCAAAGTGAGAGTTAAAAAGTGAGGCGATACAGAGTGAGGGTGGTCTTTTGTGTGTACATGCATGTGTCACATTAAGGCTAGGAGGTCTTTGGTGCTATTTCTGTAGTGGCTTCCAATAAAATGGGTTTGCTCTGCCAGGTGGAAAGTAAAATTGACATTTTGCTGAGTCTGAGGCAAACTCTTCCAAGCATCTTATTGTTTGCTGAGGTTTGTTTGTCTACAGTGTACTGCTACCAGATGCTGTTTCACCATTTCTGAGAGCTCTGAGACCAAGAGGTACATTTCTATAATTAATAATAGAAAACAATTTCCTTTTTAATTTTAACGATGTCAGAAAAGATCCAGTCCATCATGCTTTGTGAACCAGCTCCTGGCAGCTGCTGAATAATAGAGGGAAAACTCCAGCTTGCTTTCTCTCTGGTGGAGGTACCATGGTCCTTGTTATTCATTAGGCCCTGTTTTCATGCAAGTTCATTAAATAGAATTGGTGAGTGATAGGTACCTTACTGCCTGAAGGCCACTTTGATTACCATGTTTTAGTGTTATCCTTCTGCCACTGTATACTCGCAAGTACTTGAGGAAGCAGTAACTACAGTGCAAGTAAACTTGCTGAATTTTCTGACATTCGTAATGATCCCTAGGAAACTGGCTTCCAAATTTGCAGTTGCATGCTTTTCAAATAGTGTTATCAGTAGTTACCCTGCCAGGAGAAGGAATACAAGTTCCAGAGTTTCTGGTTCCAGAGGTTTGTTTCATGCTTTGCTTTGGCTTCCCGCTGCAAGCTGGAACAATGTCATCTTTCTTGTATCTCTCTGGTGTTGCCATCTGCCATTGGGGTTAGCAGGGAACTCATTTTAGAATTGGTTAAGCCGTGTGCCGGTTTGGGACCTTGGCTCAAAAACGGTGCATTGCTGAACTGAGGGCAAGCAGAGCACTGAACAAATTAAACCTAGAAGTGCATTTCCTTCTTCCAGCTTAGATTTGAACTTAACCTTAATTTTGGTGTGTGTATTGTTATACATCTTGGAGGATTAATTAAATGTGGCTATACTTATGTAGTAAAGATTAGTTATAGTTCAGATTTATACAAGAAGAAAGCTGTCCTGCTTGGAGCTCTCGCAATGGAGGAGGGCTACTACCAAGACTTTAAGCCACCTTGACGCACTTGTGAGTCTGGGCTCCTCTGTGGAGGTCCCTGGCATAACACTGACCCAAAGCCCCAGCAGGGCTCTGGGACCTGTTAAGCTATGGGCGATATGCTCCAGCAGACACCCACCTAAAATTTCTGTGGATACAAGAGGACTCAGTAACAGAGGGACTCCGTGTTGGAGACAGGACAAGGGAATATTTGCTTTCATATACATGTCTAGGCAAAATAGTTTATTCTCAGTCCCTTAAAATAAGTATGCTTCTTATAGGTCTGTATCAAAGCTGGTGTTATACCATGAGCCTCAGAGAACATTTTTTTAATGGGTGGCTTTTGTAATGTTAAATGGAGGCTGACTGTAGCTTTGTATAAAGGAGGAGCTCAGCTTGGGCAGGAAGTGGCAGTTGGGCTGAACAGGGAAAAGTGGCTTTTAATCACCGGGGCACAGGAATAGCCTTGTTGGATTAAGTGCAAACCTGAGGGAAAAATAATGAAGAGCAGAGAGAAGCATCATTAAGTATCAAAAGCAGTCATTTAGAGAGAGAGCCTTCCAAGGAATTTAAATTAATGGTCAAACCCTCCAGCTCCAGAAGGCAACGGAGTGAGATATGAGTCATCAAGGCTACAGTGGCTTTGGATAAAAGGTAAGAATCTAGATTTGAGATAAGGGAAGCAGAAGAACAGATGAAAGATTTTCAAGGTGTCTGTCTAGAATATGGTGGCTCCATATAGGGAGCTGGATTGCCAGCCTTCTGGCTAGCCTTGGACCTAGAAGTGAGGGCTTACCTATAGGACAGTTACTACTGAAAATTAGGGCATTTTTCCTCAAAGCTGATAAAGGTTGCGAGAAGAAAGTAAGCATTCAGAGCAAAAAAACAGGATTTCATGGTGTACTCTTGTGGATGATCTCTCCTTGGTGTCCTGGATGAGAAGCAGTAGGCAACTAGACAGGTATTAATTTAATAAGTATATTGCTGTTTCATATTAGTATTAGTTATAACCTTTTGTTTCTGATTTGTTACCCAAAAGTATAACCCTATGTCTTGCCCAAAGGCATTTTTTAAAACGTTGTGCTTGCCTGGTGTAAAGAAGAGGCTGAATGAGCTAGCAAATAGCTGGCACATAGTGGGTCCTGTATATTCATGGTGCTAGCGGACATGCAGCTCCTCTGTGGGACTTGTACCTTATGATGAGTAAGTATACAGCTCCAGGCTGTGAAGATCAGTGTGAAGCTGGTACTGTCAACTAATGAGAGCCTGGGAGGAATTTTTTTTGACAGCAATAATATGGTGCTTCTTCTGACTGTGATATGACCCTTATGATACTGCTTGAACGGCAGTCTTGCCAGACCATGGTCTGCAGTGTTCTTGGGCAAGAGGAGGAATGATGGCTTTGTCACAAAATCATTGTTTCCTTTGATAGATGAAATTGTGAAAGAAGCTGGGTGATGAGATTGAAAGTAATCAAGAAGAATCTGTAGTTTAATAGAGCTCAGTTCATAGGTTAAACCTACAAACTGTGCTCCGAACTTCTGTGTTCTGAGGGACATCCCAACCTTGAGGATGGGAGACTTGTGGCTGGAAGATAGAGATATGTTTGACAAGTAGAAAAACTCTAGTTCTGATACTATCTTGTAAGCAAGATTAACTTTCTTGATGAGTTGACACATTGTCAAACTGTAGGGGCTACAATCCAGAATAAAGCAAAATTAATATAAGGATATTGATCAAGCTGTGGACAGAGCAGTCACTCTGCTGCAGGACTTGACTCTTTTCTTGAATGAAAGAAATACGCTTTTAAAATGCATGCTGCTGATGGACAGAACCTAGCTGGGAGTTTTGTTTTGCTAACAACCGCCAAGTTAACAAAAAGAGTCATTTAATTGACCATGTCAGACTCTGTTTTGTGGTAAAAGATGCTGTGTCTTCATTCAAGTACCAGTGAGGTGGGTGTTTTCCTTCAGTTGCAGTCTAATTTTGCACTAATATAAAATGAAAGGATACTGCAAAATTGAGCAAAGATATTAAAATTTGGATCCTTTATGCAGCCATCTTCTCCATCTTGTTTCACACAAAATACTCAAGTAGCATTTCAGTAAGAAATGATTTTGTGACTAGGAGCATCATTTATCCAACTTCGCATAGTTGGACTCAACTCAAGACTCCTGGCAGTCCTGAGTAGTAAAAACCTCTGGAAAAATGGGCCAACTTGTCTTAAAGATGGACTGAATGCCAAGGAACAGGAACATCAGATTATTGTAGCCTGGTTTCCTAATGCATTTTCTTATGCTGTTAGCTGACGTCTAAGAAAGCACCAGTGCCAGCTAAAGCTTTCTTGTGACTGTGGCATTGCAAAGAGCATTCTCTAATGTCTAATAAAAGGTATGTCCTCATGATGTAGCCTCTCCCTCAGCAGGGACACTGCTAAGGTATCTCTTCTCTATTATTTTCATGAAGCTTGTGGGAACTTATCAAGTTTCTCACCCCTACTGCACTGCCTGGAACCAGACAGTAGGTCCAAAGAGTTACTGTGGGTTGGGAAAACAGACACAAACTGTTACACACCTTCTCCTGTGTGATCACGTGTGTCTAGTTGGTGTGTGGAATCAGCCTAAAAATAATGTTTAAGAGTTAAGAAGTCATTACATTAATGGTTGCTGGGAAATGCAATAGAAATGACAAGTAGAGCAGCTGACTAGAAAATGTTGGTTTAGCAATGTTGTCCATGTTAGCTTATTAAAATTTTGTGCACTCTTTTCCACCATTTTATTCCCATCTTTGCATCATGCATCTAAGTTACCCATTGATTATAGTGGCTATTTGTTAGCTTTTGGGTGAACTATAGGAAATTTTCTCCCTTTCCAAATAGCAGGGCCAGCAGGCCATCCATGCTGGTGGTGCTTTAGCAGTCAGGCTCTTTCTAAAGAAGGGAGCATCTACCAGATGTTTGGCCACGCCCTTCTGTGAGATGAGCTGTGAAATTCCTGTGCACCTTCTGTTACTCTTTCCTATTCTGAATGAGTTTTCTTTGCTTAAACTCCACAATTCTCTTGATGAGTTACTGGCTTGGGCTGGCTATTCTGGTATTTCCTGTTGGCCTTTAGAAGAAAATGTGAATAGTGTTCTTAGTATTGTAAATAAATATTTTTAATAAAGTTTATAAAAGTGAAAAATGGATTTCAGAATGAAAGTCATTTGTATTGTCACAGTGCAGATAATTGCATTTATTGGCAGAGGTAGGCCAACTGTGAAAATCTGGTAAAAAAAATTAACTTCAATAAGTAATACAAAACTGAGGTTTTTAAAATTTTTTAAAACATTGTAAAATTCTGATAGTTTGTTAATAATTCAGGGAAACATGAACAGGTGAGAACGAGTACTCCACTACTCAGAACTACACCTTTCCTGGCGATCAGGAATAGATCCAGCTTTTCCCCCATCGAATGTTTTTGGCAATGCCTCACATTCTTGCAGCGTTTGGCAAGCTTTCTTAATCCCCTGTCTTACTGTGTGGCCCATCTTCCAGGCAAACTTTTGCAACACTTGCTGCCAAGTCACAGATGAATGCAGAAGTAGTTGGCAGAACCAGATGTCCGGAGGTAAAGGACCTCTGTGTATTTTGGCATATTCCTTGACAGCTTCTGGAAGGTCTTCTGCAGATAATGTTTGGTATTTCCAGTATTGCCCATGAGTAAAGCACAAAATTATCCTAGTGATAGGAAAAAAGGCGTAGAGATTAAGTATGAAGAGAATTCTCTCTAATGTAGGTAAGACACTAAGAAAGTGAATTAGACTTTGCTCTTAATACAGTTTAACCTGTGCTAATAGTAAAAAATGTCTTAATTTATCCTCAAAGCCAAGGAAATCTGGCCCTGAGAAAGTGCCTTCAAATTAATCACACTGCATTATTTAATGGCTATAAAATTATCAGTCCCTTTGGTGTGTGTTAGCAGGTTCCCTGTAATTGCTGCACGGTTCTCTAGGAGAGGAGAAATTGTAATATTGTTGTTTAGCACATTAATCGGAAGCGGAGTTTGATGTGTTCTAAAATGATATTCAGGTTACCAATAACAATTCCAATCTGTCATATAAAGAGGTTTTTCTTTTTCTTTTTCTTTTTCTTTTTTTAAGTAGCCTGATTGTAGCCTGCACAGGTATTTTCAACAGTAAAGAAAAAAAAGTCTTAAACACTGTCATTGCTGAGAACCTTTAAGTGTCCAAGCTACCCAGCCTCTGAAAATTGCTAAATTGCTATAATTTCATCCTTCTGTAAAGGATCTCGACTGTGGGAAGCATAGTTTGTAAACTGACCTTGGGTTCTCCATATGCATGACTACAGCTGATGATGAGTTTTCTGCTGCTCATCCCCCCACCAAGTAACCTGCTTTCACACACTGCTAAATTCACCTTTTTTTCCCTCTCACTGTCTTCTAAGCAAGTACCGTGATCTGTATAAATTTTTGATCTCCACTCTTCCATTTCTTTGCAAAATGCTCCATTCCCACTATTTTTTTTTCCCCACTAGCACTTGAATTTTTGTCACGTTTGTCCAGTAATGGGCTGATAACATTGGCATCTTGGGAGTGATGGAGAATCAAAACAGAACAGGGTTCCTCAGACATACAGCTGGGTGACTGAACTGATTCGCATTGCAAAAGGGGTTAATTAGAAGTTAAAGACTCTGCAGTCTCTTACATTTAGTGAATGCCCTCCTGCTTGAACTGGGGATGGTTTGAGATTAACTTTTCTGTTTGTGGTTTGACAGTAGTAACAAAAGTATCCTAACATAAAACCATAACTTGAATAACTTGCTCCATTTTCTGACTATTTTGACAGAGATTAATAAAAAGATTAATAAAAAATCAGACATTTTAACTTTAACAATCACATGGCGTTTATAATTACCTGTGTGAATGAGCTGAGACTCCTTACCATCAGTATTTACTCTGGTCCCATGGCTTAACAAGACAAGAATAATGAAAAATCACATCAAAAAGCAGTGGGGAGTTTTTAGCAAAGCTTCAAACTATTGAGACAAATATTGTCCTGACAGCTACCTTTGCTCTAAGCTGAATCAGATCAGCTATTGTTGTGCTTTGTCTGAATCAGAATTTAAACAATTCGGTGCCATTTTAAGTACTTTGTTGTTGGAAAATACATTTTTAGACTTGAATTTAAAAAATAATTAACTCCACTGATGCACTCAGAAGGGGGAGAAAAGCTACGGGGGCCTACCAAGTAACCCTGTGGTGTATATTATGGAGTGGCCAGCCCTGTCCTGTCCTTTTGGCAGGCTGGCTGCCTCCCGAGCTGTCTGGAGGCAAGCAGGGGGCTCCCGGGTGATGCACCAGGCCCTTGGATGTGTGGACGTGCTCACTCTTCACTTCTGAGCAGGCTGCAAGCACATTTTAACGCAAAACTCTGCTACTGAATGGTAAATGCAGTGAGAAAGTATAATGGGCAAAGCCTGTCCGATGACAGAGCTGTCACTGACTTTGGCAGGCAGAATTTTACTCTGATTTTTATCTTCTTTCATTTATTTTGATGAGTGAGCCTGCTTGACAACATGATAAACAGGATCGGAAAGGAGCTCACAGGGTCTCGCAGGACACCAACCTGCTCCAGCTGCCATCACGTGCCAGGCACAAAATGACTTTTACATACGTAGCATTTTCGAGAAATTCCATATGTGCTGCCCCTAACCAGGGTGAAGAAATGTGGGCTTATTTGTATTATTTCTGTTAAGCTTTTTCTATCATGACTTAGCTCTCATTCCGTCCTTTGAACAAGGAGTCGACATTAGAAAAGGGGCACATCCTCATTGCTGTATGCATGTGTGGAAATACAGATTTTGAAAGCTGATCTTTGAAAAACTTGAAATAGCCAAGTCAAGGCTGGCTGCATTTTTAGGTTTTTTTTGGTTTTTTTTTTTAAATTCTAAAATTACTGTTTTAACCCCTCTGCTCCGGAATGCCTCAGGACAGATTTATTTGGTGGTTTATCTAAGTTTCTAAATTACCTGTAGGACATGATGCCACATGCTTTCTCTTAAACTACTAGTTTCCTTTCCCCCTGTTCTCCCCTTCTATTTTCTGCTGTGGCCGTAACACCTGCTTTATGTATCTGCTGAATACTTTGTCGCTTTGTTTCTTCCTAATTAGATCTGATGAAGGGCTTTCTCTCTCTTATGCCAGAAGATTTGGCTCAGGCTTCCAAAGCACGGGTTATTTGAAGGATTTATTTTCTTTCCAACAAATATATTCTTTATCACATTAGATTTTTTCCAGCTTTGTCCTTTACAGCAAGCAGCATAAAATTAAACCAATACAACCTTTTTAAAACTGGTTTAGCTGTTGTGTCTGTGTTGATTCAGGAGCTATTTATCTATAAATCATTTCAAGATAAATATTCACTGATTATCTTTTTTTTTCCTCCTGACGACTGTGTAATTTAAAGCATACTATGTTAAATTTGAGCGTCGTTACATTATACAAATACTGAAAGCTTAAAATATAAACTTGCAAACCAGGGAACAGACAGCAAGAATAAATGTGCTGTGTGAATTGTACAGATGCCTATTATTCTCCTTTTAGCAAGTATTATGATAAAGCTGATCTGAATTGTACCCAAGCCATCTATAAGAACTAATGGGTGGAGGTTAAAGCAATGCAAATTCCATTTAGGAGTGTGATGTCCTGAAGGGCATATCAGAGGAAGGTTGACTCCATAGCCACCGTGCATCTTTCACTGTTTGCCTCAACACTGGCTGCTGGGCTCATAAGAGATGTGATACAAGCCTCAATGGAGCTTCTGGTCTAACCTAATGTAGCTGCTCTTATGAATTAAATAAAGCATGATTTTTGAAAAGCTGATGGCCACTGATGAAGAAAAAAATACGGTGTTTTTATTCCCAGAGCCTTGCTTTCACATTTATAATGAAATCTGAAACCAGGTCAGTTTTATGCTTCCTTTTTTTGCTTATGTGGAGGCGGATATTTTTCACACATCTGCTTTTTTTGGTGCTGAGTTCTATATGGATCAAATCTTAAGTAACTTAGCAACAGATTAATATTTTACTGACTGTGCCTACCCAGTCTGTTGTGGGTTGCTCTGTCTCTGAGCTCCTGGTGGCCTGAAGCCCACGACCAGTAAGGGTGGGCTGCCCTGGCTGAGCTAGTACAGCTTTGCAGGGCTCGGGCTCTGGGTCTGCCACGGGGGTCGCTGGGACCACGGTGCCACTTGCCGGGGCAAGGACAAAAGTTGCTTGCATGTGCGTGCTGTGTATTGTGTGGATTCACCCGCAGACAGCCAGGAAAAGCCTCTGTATCTGACAAAAGAACCCTGATTAAACAAATCTGGACTTTGTTTGCTAAACGCCTTCTGTACACCAGCAAACTCTTAGTTTATTTATTACCCTTTTCACCGTAATATTTACCACCATCAGTTAATAGAATATTAACTCTTAAATCGTTTGTAGAAAGAGGGCAATTTTTTGCTTTCCAGGAAAAGTATTTTCCCCATTTTTGGCCACATGATATTTAGTGTTCTTCCCTGCCTAGCTGCTGCAATTTCTTTAAAAAAGTCAGGCTGTAAATAGTTCCGTTTCCATGCAATGTTGAGCACAGTGGAATTTCAGAGTTCGAGACTGCATCTAGAGGGATCTAGGCTGCTTTCTCTCCTTCTCTCCATCCCTTCTTTCAACAGACTGATACTCTGATCCCTATGACACCTTTGCATGGGATTATGTGGACTGCAAGAAACAGAATTTGACCAATGGTTTTTAAGGTGTGCATTACATCTGCCAAAGGCTGGAAACAAGGATAATATCCTAGACCAAGGAAAGATAACAGTATTTGAAATATTTTGTTCATTTTCAACTTCTAGACTGGTCAGCGACAATAAAATAAAAGTTACAGACTTTTATTTGGTCTGAATGAGTATTGGATGTGTGTGAAAGGATCATCAGTAAAGCATTATTTTAATGCAGAACAGATTCATAAGCCTGTGACACATTTTATGTGAAGAATTTGTTCAGTGGGCATGGATTATGGATATGGTACTAGGGGTGCTGCAGTGTTTGCAGAATACAGTAGAAGCTACTTCTTTTCTTCCTTGCCTTCAAAAAGAAAATGCAGTCTCTATAGCAGCCTGTTACAAAGCAAGAAGCCAGAAAGGCAGAACAGAATTTTCCCCTGAAAAATTCTTTTTACTACTTTTAACTACTTTTTTTGCATTTGGTTAAAGAGGTTTTGCTGTCGTTGGACTTGCACACACACTCATCCCACTTGGATTTCTCCTGTCCTCCACCCTGTCAACAGTCACATTTCTGTAGGGTGAAGATGAAGTGTGAAGAAAAATTGTTTGTGTCTTCTCTTCCCATTTTTCCATTTTTTCTTCCTTTCATGTTTGTACAAAGGCTGAATGAATTTTCAGTGGTTTTGCATGCCAGTTTCTTGCTTATTAGTTGTTTTCCAATGGCAGCCACAGGCCCGCAACTGCATGCACAGACATCAGATTGGCAAAGGGTGCAAGAAAAGACAATGCCCTCTGGGGAACTGAGGCAAAGAAAAGCAAAGTGGCTTTCCCAACATCAGGCAGGATTATGTCCCAAAGCTGAAATCTGAGGTAAAAAAATTGAGTTTTTCTTAAGTGCCAGTGCAGACTGTCCTCTCTTGGTGTGCATTTGATTTTTGAAACTCAGATCTTTTTTACTAAACCTTGTTCTCTGTATCTTCCTCCCAGTCACAGGCAGTTAGAGATTGAAGTATATTCTGAAGTCACAGACAGTCAAAAGAAGTGAAATGTAAGGAAGTGAGAGAACAGAGGGTGTTTTAGTTAAATCATTCAATTGTTCACCAAGGAAGTGCTAGTGTCTAGTTCCTATTTGTGGGGGCATGTTGGTATAGGTGCACCTATGCTATGCGTACACCTATACTGATGGGAAGAGCATCTAGTACAGTAGCCTACTTTGATCTGATAAAGTGAAGTAAGCTATACTGAAGGAAAATAATTTTACCAGTGTTTCTACCTTTATGTTGCTGAACTGTTTCTCCCTTCTGTACTAGGAAGAGTCTGTTTGTTGTACGGAAATGGTCTGACAGTAGATGTTCTGTCACTGTAATAAACTTGCTCTGGTTGTCCCAGTGTCAAAATAAAGCAAAAGTGAAGTTGATTTAAAAAAAAACTTGTTTCACATATTACTTCCTCGAAAAGGGACAAGAGAGCTTAGAAGCATGGGGGTCCTGTGGTGTTGGTTTGCTCTCTTCCACCTGCGTCAGATTTAGGTCTGCAGCCATTTTCTTTAACCGGTTATTGGCTTTGTTTTGACTGGGTCAGTCTCCACACCGCTTTGGTTGCCATTGTGGCGGGGGCACCAGCACCAGCACGTGCTGCCTGCAGAAGGTTGGTGGCTTGGCTGCAGGTGTCCATGTTCTTCCTCACGTGGTGTGAGCTCCAGCCATCTGAAACCCACCTGCTATGCTGGGAAGAGTGCTGGAAACTGCAGGAAAAACCACAACTGTCTGATGTCCCACCTAGAGCCAAAGTACAGGAGTCAAATTTGGCACTTGGTTGGTTTGTCAGTGCGACAGGCTTGATTATAGCTGTCTTTGCTGTTTCTTGGTGATGAACAACAAGAAAAAACATTGGAGTGGTATATGATTATGGGAAAAGTTGCTGAGAAAATACTGTCAGACTGGAAGGGGTGCCTATTTATTCTTAGAAGTCTGCTGACAGTATCTTGTAATGTTTTTATGCTTGAATGTACATCTGAGTATGCAGTTGTATGATCATCTGCATGACTTTTCTTTTTTCCTTTCTTACAGTGCATGCCAATTAAAGGCCTTGGATTTGTGCTTGGAGCCTACAAATGTATTTGCAAGGCTGGATTCTATCATCCCAACATCTTCTCAGTGGACAGCTTTCAGAGTAAGTGCCTTTGCTTGAGTTTAAAAAAAAAAAGAAAAAAGAAAACAGAGCTAGAATTAATAATGCAGGGCTCCTTTTTATCCTCATCAGGGTTATACAGTAAAATCCCAGTGGTCTGCAAGTTTCAGATTATATAATCACTTAAGGAGTTCTAGCCCTTTGGTTTGTCATTCATGATACTCGTGAGGATCCTGTAAAACATACCCGCTTGAAGAATATTTGATTTGTAAATAAATTTAAAAACATGAAAAGAAGTCTTGCTATGGGGAATTAGAGATTTCTGGCATCTGTGCTCAAGCATAAGCATTGAGGGAATTAATCTAGTAATTTTCTCTTTGGTCAGGGCAAACTAGAATGCCCTAGCTTCTGGCTTTGTGCAGGCTTTAATTGTTTTCATTTTACTTCATTTGCAAAGGATAATCCAAAGGAGCATCCAAACTCTTAATACTTGCTGATGAGGAATTAGAGATTGGTCAGGCTGCTGAGTCTTGTTGGCTGTATGATATGGATGACATACAGCCTACACTTGCCCAGAATACACAATGTATGGTACTCAGACTGTGATGCTCACAGTAAGGGAAACAGAACTCTGTTGATACTCAGCAGGGAAAATATATAAACTGCATGCCCAAAGTTGATGTCTGTTACTTTCATCATATGACCAAAGCATAATCTCTGCGCAGATTTTGTGCCAAAATTATTGCGGTTATACTAGTATAGCTCATACTGCAGTCACAGGTGTAAATCTGTTGCTTGAAGGTGTAACAGGGCATCCTTCTCTGCCTCCTACTTTCGAGTAAACACCATCCCCATCTTTTTTGCACCATCTTTTAGCCAAAGGTTCATGTTGTCAGCTCCCTGCTGTGGAAGCAGTTTGTAGGAGATGGGATTGACAATGAGTAGCTTTCACCAAGCTTGGTCCAGGACTGCATGTATTATCTCCTGCCTTGTGTGAACATAGCTGTTCCTGTCTCACTATAAAAATACTTCTAGTAGTATTCAACACTTCACGTGCACCTCTGTGATACTCACAGATACAGATTCAGGTGTTTTGTACTGGTAAATCATGTGCAGGGTTACATGACATGGTACTTGTAAAAGCATGCCCCCATGCTACAGAGCTGCAAATAAAGCTTCCAAGTTCCTTCCTATACTAGTTACTCTTGAGCTCTGCTTTCTTACATAAAAAGTGATGGGGATTGTAGATGAGAGTCAAGAAACTTTTAGTACTAGGAAAGCTTTAGAATTCCCTATTTGTTCACAGCCCTGAGTTCCAGATATTAAATCCTTTGACCTGTGTCATGGGTTGACCTGTTTTTTATTGTTTCAGTCTGGTTTGCATATAGATTGGCCAAGATATCTTACCCCTAACTCAGTATATCTCATATATATATATATGTATATAAGAGAGAGAGATATTTTGTCTTCAGTATATATATGTAGCATAAATAGCACAGTGTGTTTGTTCAACAGTTTACCTGGTGAGTGTTTGTTTCCCTTCTCTTTTCATATTGTGGAGTGTCACAGAAGGCAGCCTTGTGATAGTGCTCTTTCTCTGAGCTGTGTGAATCTTTTGATAGAGTAAGGATGATGTTTAGTTGCTCCTGCAGTGCGGTGAGTTACAGTGGAGTTAGTATTTAACTCCTTGAATGAGCATATAGGAATAAGCCTTCTTAGATTTTTGTCGTACCAAATGCCACAGAACACACAAAAATAATGTGGCTAGAGATCATAACAGCATTGATCATTAAGGATGAGATTCATATATCTCATATCAGCTGTCTAAAATCTATATGCTTGGTATGTATTAGTCACCTAGGTTTCAACTGCATTCAGCATCAACAGCATGGCTCGCCTGGAGGGTAATTCTGCTGCTTTAGAAAGGCAGAATTTGTCGTTAGATGGGAAAAGTAACTCTTCAGGCAAATAACCTTTTTTCTCCATTTAATATAGAAGCTATAGCTAACTATATATCTACCATAGGTTGGATATTTAGATTCTGAATTGCTAACATAGAGTGAAATCTGTCTCATGAAAGTGTTTGCATATGCTGATGTTTTAGGATGTGTAATTAAATGATCTGGGGCCATTTTGATTTGAGCACGTGTTACTGTGAGCTAACATTAACATGACTTTTGAAACAGTAATAAAGAACTGCTTTAATTTATCCAGATGCAGCTCAATCTGCTAAGCTCTGTAGGTGATTTCAAAAAGTGAACAGTGAGACAGCTAGTGTGAGACTGGAAATGACTGTGAAGTAATGGGAGAAAAACCAGTGGTTCAAGGGAACTTAGCCCAGTCACCCAGCTGCATTCTGTAAAAATCAAAAAGGAAAAGATGACATGGTTAAAACGGCTGTAATATGCATTTGGAGGTTCAAAATGATGCGAATACAGGAATTCTAGACACGAATCCTGCAAGCAGTTTTAACAGAAACTGTCTGACCTGAAGATCTCTTTGTGGAAATAAGTTGAAGTCTGGTGATAAAAGAGATGAAACCAAGTAAAATGGTACTCGTTTAGAAAGTATTCCTAGTGGAAGAAAATAAAAAGGCAGGAAAGATTTGCAGGTCTCGAGATGTAAGTAAGCAGATAGATAGACAGAAAAAATTACCAGTTTTGTACTTGTGTGGATTGAAAAATTGGATCAAGTGTGTTGTGTCTTGAAATGGGAGCATTTCTCAATGATACTAGGATTCTGCACCACAGCAAAATATGGTTAACTACAGTTGCAGATTGTGCCTCAAGTGTCAGAGTTTTAAGCGGGGGCAAGGTTCTGCTTTAGGCCCAGATGAAAGTTTTGGTTTGAGTCTGAAAGATAGCTGTATAAAATGGCTTTGCAGGGATGTTGGACACTCTACATGGTTTGCTGGTGGGAAGGCTTAGAAGATTGCTTATCCGCCTCCTCTGCAAATTCAGCTGGGGCCCTGAATGCCAAGATGGAATTTTGCATAAACAGTGTCCTCTGTAGGAAAGATTCTGCAAATTGGTTGCTTTTCTGACTTAAAGCAGCATGATGTTGCTGCTCCCAGGGGGGTTGCATATGTTGCCAGTTACCAAAGTTTGTGGGGGTCAGGAGCACAGCTGAAATTTAGGCTGTTTGCTTACTGCATAGGAAGCCAGGTAGAAGAGCATTTCCCTCCCAAGGGTGACTTTGTTTTTCAGAACTGACAGTACCAAAATATGTAAAAACTTTCTATTTTTTCTGCATTAGTTAATGAGGACCCTGGGTACTAGTGGGGCACAGTTATTGCCGTATTTCCAGGGTCTCTTTTGAGGATGGAAATTGATTTTAGAAGAAAATGTATTTCATTTATGCAAGCTGCATTAACCTGTAAGTGCTTGAGTACATGATTATGCACTTTCTCCTAATGGCTCATTTTTAGGTAGCACTATTAGTGTAGGTAGAATAGACTAACTGCTGACTACATACATTTTAACATTTTTGTAACACCCTTCTCCAAAGCACTTGTGTTCTCTGCCTCACGGGGTAATCAGGTTTGCATTGGAAGGTCCTTAGTAGAACAGCAGTGCTTTGTTCAACCTGAAAGTTCATTCTTTAGCAATGCATCATCCATATATTGGAGAGATTCTGCTCAGCTCTTGTTGTTCGGATGTGGAACCTGCCCTGTGCAAAAAGGTGCTTGCACCAGAAGTGGCTCTTTTGTCTGGATATGGGACTTTACTGTCTCTAATGGTGCTATGATCACATAAAAAGTCCCAAGAAGGGTTTCCACTTCAATGAGAATTCCCATTTTTTACACTTGCCCTCATCTTTGGTTCTTCAACAGAACTCGCATGCGCAGATCTTTGCATGTATGAAGGCTGTCACTGACTTCAGTGATCCCTTTCTGGGGTGAGGATTATGACCATGGCTGATTATCAGGTTTTGATGCTGGCAGGGCCAGTTACATTCACACACACTGAGTTACTGCATCATTGCTGATGCTACTGGTGTTGTTTCTAATTTACTCTATTATAGAACAGGAGCAGAATCAGTCATTTGTTCTGCTCAGCGCTCAGCATGCACTGTGCTTTCTGTGTTTATCTTCTGAGTTTTGACTGGGGTCTGGGATGATTTTGTTTGGGGTGGTAGCAATCCCTGCGCTGGCACTTAGCAGTCTGTGGTGCCATTCTTACTTTGCAGAAAGGTCTCAGCTGGCAATGTCACAGCTGCTGAGGCACCCCTTGCATAGCAAAGTCTGCTTAGGAGAACCAAAGCTGATGCAGAGTTACCCTCAGGAGACCATTTTAAAAACAGATGGGCTGATCAGATGGAAAAATAAGACTAGGAGAGAAGAGAGAAGAACTAGGAAAAGAATATAATAGAGGGGACGCAGCTGAAGCATTTAAGCTTTTTGTTTTATTTTTCCAGTACTCAAGCATTTTCCTTATTATACTTCATATTAGTTTGTGTCCCTGTTGCTGCTTTCATCCAATTCTTTGTTCTTTTCTCCTTCCATTTTATCCTTTTTTTGTTACTGCATTTTATTTATTTTTTCTTTTCTTTTTTCCTTGAGGATGGTACTTTTTTACACCTTCCTCATCCTCATTTTGATCTCCTGGAGCACAGTCTTTCAGTGTTTGCTTCCATCTCATTCGTGTCAGTGCTAAAACCGTGCCTGCCTTACATGGAGCAGAATTGGCTTCTTGTCCATCTACTTTACCAGTGTCTAAAATTTATTGCCATCTTTTTGGGAGGAAAAACTGATTTTCTTCACTGGAGGAGGCATATGTAATCCAAAAGAGCTGCTGAGGTAGGAGAAGGCATGTCTAGCGGTCTGTAAGAGGCAGTAACTTCATGCTTGGCTTGGACTGTGTATGGTTTGAATTGATGTTACATTGACTTTGGTGAGGGGACAGGGCCAGACATAAAGGGCAGAAATGTTCAACTATGCAGTGGGCAGCAGTGCCCTGAAACATATAGTCAGGGCATAGTCAGGGCAAGGGTGTGGGTGGACAAACAAGCTCCTAGTCAGTGGTAAATGCAATGATCAGTTCTTTCCCAAGAACTTCTTTTAGAGGATCTGAAAAATGTTCTTTCTTTTTGGCAAGGAGGAAAGAAAAGATGGGGATTACTAATAACTCTTTATCATATTGTGTAAAATCTCAAGTAGATCCAATTTTTTAGATCTTTCTTTTATTAGCTATAATGAAGAATCATCTCAAAGTCAAAAGATAATCAGTCATAGCTGGCAGTGCAGGAGATGCATATCAATGATCTTCCTTTGTATACAGCAGACAGCATGACACCAGACAGATCTAAGCAAAGGCTTGCTGTTGTGTTATGAATTCATATCCTTGGGATATTTACTCCAACATGCAACTGTTTATTGGCTGTTATCCCTGTAGTATGTGATGAGCATACACATGAAGAAACTTCCGTGTATGACTCAGATAAGAAAATGCTTGATAAAATGGATTGTAATGTACTTGCAACAATTTGCAAGGTTGACTATTTCAGAAATAAAGTAAGAATATCAAGTTTAGGACCATGCAAAATTATCAAGGCATATTCACATAATATTTATGACTTAAGTAATCTCATAACTTTAGGTTTTAAATGATATTTTTTCAGTGGTTAAGTTTTTACACTGAAAATTATTTAGTTACCACAATAAAAACATATTAACAAATGGCTCATGTGTGGCTCAGAAATGTGAGGTTTTAAAGAGATTAAATAATCTTTTTGGAGATGGGCTAGTTGAAGGATGACTCTTTACAAAAATGATAAAGGAACAGGTGTGTGGTGGAAAAGCAGGTTGACGTGAGTCCACATGTTGAGGAAACGAAGTGGAAGACTCGGACAGTAGGGTGTGGAGTCTCTTGACTCTTGATTTGGGTATGGAGATGGGAGGTGGGAGACTGTGACTTCTCTCTCTGACAGGACAGTGTGGATCCATTTCTCTAGCTGTAATTTAGAAAACAGAGATATAGTGTTAGATATGGAGAAGGTGGTTTCTGGCAAAGCTCTTGGAGTGATAATGGGCTGAGGTCCATGGCTGTTTGCTCTGAAAAGAAGTTCCAGTCCTAGGTTATCTTCAGGATTAGTGTTCCTTAGAGGTTCCCCACCTTCTTGGGATGCCCAGGTGTGGTTATTTTCTATCTCCATTCCTGCCTCCCACAGACTGGGTCAGAAGGACACAAGATCTCTTCTTGCTGTCTGCTTGTATCTAAGAAAATCTGGCTACCAGCATGAGTCAGCACTACTCTGCTATATTCAGGTTTCCAACATCTTTGTTTAGAATAAAGCCCCAAAGAGAAATCCACAGTCTTCATGAGAAATACCAGCCTGTTCTTTGCTCACTGCAGGATGCGGGAGTGAAGCATCCTACACTGAGGATGAGGAGCACAGCATTGCTGGAACTGCTTGCCAAGTAAACAGACTTAGATATACAGCTTCTTCGTCCCTTTCCAGGCTTTGCCTCTCAGCAGATGTGTGCTCATGCGCATTCGTACATAGATTTGAGAAAGCAAGAAATAATTACCCTTGTAAATAACCTTCTGCTTCAAATGTTTCAAGCTAAAAGTCTGAAGACAGTTTCATAAGCCAATATGCATGTGCTACATCAGTGGAATAGGCTGTCTCTTGAGTTAAGACTAAACAGTGCATGATTTACTACTTTCACTGACAGAGGAGTATTTTGATCAAAGATATTAGAGCAATTCTCTAGTCTTGTAAAAAGCGAGAGAAGTTATCGCACATGGTACACCATTGATTTGGCTTCAGCCACATTTTCTTGTTATATTAGTATATACTACATATATATTAACATTTAACAAACATATTATATATGTTTATTAAACATATATTAAACATTTCAGCAAATTCAATTTTCCTTCTTATTTAACAATATTCTTTTTTGCCCCCTTTTTCTTTCACCTTTTTATTCCATGCATTGCCTGTAGGGTAAGCAGTGTTACAGGGCGTTATGGGCAAGTGTTAATGGATCAGAAAAAGTAGCAATCCTCCTGTAGTGGGTTCACTTTGATGGATGAGATGTCAGCTCAAGAATCACTGTTTTTTGTGGACAAAATATTAACTTGCCAATAGGTTTTCCTGGTTTCTTGGTGTGCTTCTGTGAACAATAGAAAATTATACTTAGTGTAAGTACACTGGTTTTGCTTTGGGGACAGAGTTAATTAAGAAGGTTTTAATCTAATTTGAAGCTAATTAATTCACTAGATAGCATCTTTATGAAATTGAGGAATAATCTGAAATAGGATCAGAGCTTGTACTGTGAACATTAAGTAGTTAATGAGTCTGTTCATGTGTCTGTAAAATCCTTTCCTTATTCCCAAATTTTTTGAGGTAATTTTTTTCCCCGTTCAGAATTCTCCTTCAAAGAATTTACTGTGCAGATTTAGCCCACTTTAAATACAATGGGAAAGCATTTGGCATTTAATAAGCTCACTTTCCCTCATATCTAAATTGGTCTGCATTTTCTGAATGTGACAAAGGAAGGTGAAATGAGAAAAGCAACCCTGGGAAGACATTTTGGAACTTAATGAGAGAGGCCAACAGGGAGGAAAAGGGAGTCAGCAGAGGACTGTTTTGCTCCTGTATGGATGAACTGCCCACCCTATACAACTAAAGGTGTCTCCCCTTACCCTTCTGGTACTTTCAGGAAAGGATGCAGAAAATCGCTTTTCTGGTGGTGAATTGTCAGAGGAAGTCTACACCTGCCTACCTTGCAGGGAAGGATGTTCTTACTGTACAGATGATACTCCCTGCTATGCACAGGAGGACAAGTATTTACGGCTGGCTATCATCTCGTTCCAAACGCTCTGTATGCTGCTGGACTTCATAAGCATGCTGGTAGTCTACCATTTTCGCAAGGCAAAGGTAAGCAGATGTGGTTTACTTTGATATTCCTGCCCATTGTGTGGTACAGACTCATTTATGTTAGGTGTATAGCTTCTCATTTTGACAGTCGAGTACTCGGGTAAGGAGCTCAACTCAAGGAGAGGATGGGATTTCCAAACCAGAATACTTCGCTTTAGGTGTGGACGTACCTAAATTGTTTATGTAGTTTTTGAAAAAAACGCTGAGCAGTTTGTGTCTCCCAATGAAATCTGCTTACATTTATAGATGGTTAGCAAAAATCAAGGAAACCTATTATGTTAGAAGTAATTTTGGAAAATCTGGCCAATTATGCAGGTATCTAAGGAGGCATGTGGGTATTTATAGTCTCGGAATCTTGAAAGTTTCTGTTTTACCACTGCTGGGAAAGATGTTTAGCCTCAGTATATTTACGAGACTAGCTGGAAAATAATTACATCAAAGAAAAATCTTTCCAAGTAATTCTAGTTCCTAGAGAGTTTAAACTTGATTCTATGGTTAAAGATTTTTTTCCTCTAAGTATGAATATATTAAGGAGTGTCTGTAAATTGCTGATGCAAGCTACGGATATGTTTTATGTACTAACCTAATGAACTTTCTGCATTTACCTCACTCAAAATCTTTTAACATGTAAGAACTTGTGGAATCTCACTGTTGCCTCAATAAACACAGGATAATCTCTGAAACTTCCAATTTACTAAAAAAAAATGAATTGAAGCTGGCACATATTCACTACTTAAATTTGGGAGACGTAGGTGTGCACACAGTATGCTACATTGTTGAAATTAATAGCTTCATCCACTTTCCATAACTAGATAAGCATTTCCATTTTGGTTTTTGGAACACTTGATCCCACAGTCTTCCTAATCCTGCAGTGTCTGTGTTACAAATGCATGGCTCATTTTGAAAGACTTTAATATCCTGGCAGGAAATCACAGAATGAGCAGTAACATTCTTTTTTTTTTTCTCTTCTGTTTCTGACAGAGTATTTGTATTTAATGATATTGCATAAAATGATTCAAATTACAGACTTAATAGTATTTATGAAGTTTTTCATTATGGAAGAAGTCTATTGTAGGCATGTGTTTAGTTGCTTAGCAGTAACTTTGCAGAAGAACTTTATTCCAATTTTGCGAGGTTTTAGTCCGCATGGTAATGTTACTTGCTTTTAAAGTCATAGACAACATCATGAGAGAAGCATTCCTTGTGAGTAAAAACTTTACTCTCTAGATGTACAAAGTGAACTGAGTAGATTACCTCATATGCAGCTGTTGCAAGTTTGGCTTGATTGTTTTTTTCCACACTGAAATACCGATTGTTTTATAAGAAATTTCTGTATTTTCTCATAAATAGTTTGAGATCAGAGGTGTGTAAAATTGCATACACTCTTGCACTTGCACACTTACATATGTTCTGATATATGTATCCACTACAGTAAAAAAAAGATAGATCTTTATTAAACATACTACAGAAATCTCATATTTCACAAAACCTGCTAGTAATGAAAGGTGCATTTTTACTTTTGTGATGATTAGTCATTGCTCCAAAGTAGGCTATGAGTAAAGAACCAGATGGGATCTGAATATTTAATATCAAAGCAATACCAAAGAGGCATATACATATCTTTCCTTGTTTCTAAAAAACTTTTCCCACTTTGTGAAAAAGTTTGAGCTCATTTTTTTCCAGATTACCTCTTACCATTAGACATCATGACATCTGAAGGAGTGAGAACCAGACATACACCAAAACGTTCTTTTTTCTGGAAAGAAAAGTAATGCCTTTGGTACATTGCATTTCATTCAGTTGGACAGAGTTGTATTCAATTATAGTTTTTGTACCTTAGAAGAGAGTTAACTTTGCTCTAAATGTATCTCTCACAAGGAAAAGGTGAGGAAAAATGACAGAAAAGTAATATGGTGATTAACAATCCTTTCCTGTATGATCGATGTTTTCAAGGAGTAGAAAATGATAAATAGATGTTCCATTGCTTTTCATGTCATTCAGCTCAGTTTTTTCTTGGATTCCTTTTATGTTCTTTATCTTGTTGGTACAGCATGATTTTAAAAAGAAAAAGATCTTGTGTGATTACCATGAAATGAGAAGCTGTATGAAGGGCAAACATACTGAGAACAATGAGTATTTACGTAAGAAAACTGCTGGTTACATTGGATAATGACAGAAGTTTGGAGTGAAGGAAGAAAACTATTAACTGACTGTGTACTCTCCACCAAGGGGGGGAAAGTCATGAAAAGAAAAGAACAGATATTGAAATATATTCAGAATATCTGCATTTTGAGAATTTCCAACTGCTAGTGAAACAAACCTCAATTAGGTTAGTATATCTGTCTATGATTAAAGTTACCATGTTAAACTGCTCATTTCTATTGTGCTGGGTGGGTGTCAGAGAAGAGCATTTTTTGGATTCTCTCCCACGTATGACACCACAATATTAAAATAGTTAGAAAAAGTAATTTTTAATATAGCATTTTAACAGAAAGAATTGTACTGCTACCATATCAAGGAACAATCTTCAAAGTCTTTAAAAGAGCAAAAGGTGGGGGTTAAGAATAAAAAATGCTACATTAAGGCCCCAGTGCTGAAAAGAATGAAGAGTAGATACATGGCATTTTGGTACAGTTGTTAATCAGTAAAATGAGCTCAGTAAAATGGAAAGACAAATGGGATCAGGTTACCACTCTGGTAAAAGTGACTGTGCAAAACACTACTTAATGCTTGTAGTTCATGGAGGCTCCTGGTAAATACTAACTTCAGAAAGCTAAGGTCCTGAAAACTTAAGGTCTGCCAACAGAAAGCAGCTTGGGAAGAAACACCCCTAGCACCTTGACTGTGATACTGTGAGTACAATAATTCAGACAAAGAATGATAAAGGTCCATAAAGACCCTTTAGATTGTGATGGAAGTGACAACCCTGGTCTCAAGAAAAATCAACATATCACTAAGAGCAGATGCAGATCAGAAGTATTTTAGAGAAGTAGTATCTCAGCTATTGAGATCATAGTGGTTGCACATATTATGACCAAGCAGTACTTATAATGGAAACTGCTGTGGAAGAGTCACTCATCAGCTTAGTTTCATCAACAGTGCAGAATATATGCTAGATCCAAGCCAGTTACTAGAAGATCAACCATTGGTAAAAGATCTACTGCTCCACTTCCAAAAAACATAGCAAAGAGAACAGAGATGTTTTCAACAATTACTGCCAAAGTGTTATTGACAGAATGTGACAACACGACTTTCATTTTGACATGATCTTTATTACTGACCTAGGATGTAATAATAATGATCTACAGGGAAACCTGGTAAATATCAACCAAAGTGATTCCATGAGTGAAAGATCTTCACAAAATAAATGATAATAAATAGGCAAAGCCTATAGCAAGCCAGATGACTGGCTTCTAAAATCCAGGCTTCTCTTTAGAGAAACCTTTAGAAGTCTCTGAAGTTTTCAGTCTCTTCTTTTGGAACTTCTAAAGGTTCCTCTAAAGAGTCCTCTTCTTCAGACTTCTGAAAGAACTCCTCTACAAAACTGCTGAATTATTTACTGTGGAGTAAGCTACTGCTTACATTAGTAACAGTGGAGGAGGAATGGAAAATAGGAAATGTGACATCTATGTTTGTAAAGACTTCCTGTAATGGTGACAAGAACTAAAGATCAGTAGGTCCAGCTTACATGCTTGCAAATTCATAGAAATGGTAATAAAAATTAGAACTACTAGGTCCATGGATTAAAGTGGAAAGTGCTTTTGTGAGAATGTGATGCTGTATAAATATATTTATAGCTCTGTGAAGGTGGATTATGAGTATGTGGATATGAGAGTACTTTTTCCAAGGTCCACCACCAAAAGCTCTTAAAAATTATGATCTCAAGGGGCTAGGTGAGCTACACTTGTTGTAGGTGACCAAGAGATGACAGAGGAAAAGGTAGTGCAGGAAATATGGTATAAAATCATGTAAGACGGGGAGATGTTGACATGTGAACAAATATTCATGGTTCCTCTTCAGATATCACTAGATGGTGTTCAAGGGATCTCTCAAGTGGTTAGAAAAAACCAAGTAGGTGTTTTACACAACTTTTAGTTGCTTTATGTCACTCATTGGCAAAGAATATCATGGATCCCAAAGTATAAATCAATTCAAATAGAGATTAGAAGGAATCATGAAGGATATTTCCATTATTGGCTGTTTAAACACAGCGGTTTTGGTGAAATATCTGGTGCAGGAAGTCCATAATTTTTATTGTTCGAAACTGGGAAGATAGACCAGGAAGGATCACTCTCTGGTGTTCTCCTTTAATAATGCAGCACAGGCCATGACCTGAGGTAGGACACTAGAGTCTGAATCAGAAAGCCATTCTTTTGTTCTCCTGGCAAAGAGTCATTAAGTTAGATTTCATGCCTCTTCTTGAAAGCATTGTAGTTACTCATGTAGACCTGCATGTAAGATAGGTGGCAAAACAAAATTCAACTCATTTGTCTGAGACACAGTTACTCCAAACTATCGCTGGTACCACTGACCAAAATCGTGGCATTGCCAACATGTAAATGAAACTGCAAATTAGTGACTTCAAGCCGTAGTCAGCATTGGCAAACAGCACAAAATGAAACTGCGGAAAGATACTGTGAGAAAGCTCAGATCGATGCTGAGGAATTCATTTGAGGCTTTGTCAAACACAGGTGAAAGTGACTCAGCTGCCCCAAGATTAGCTCAGCAGCAATGTTATTAAACTGCAAGAGTCATAACTGGAGAAAATCACAGGCAGAAAATGTGGCCCTTTGCCAAGAGAAGAGAGAACTCCAAAATGGTAAGAATTAAAAAAATCAGGAAGAAGGTACAAAAGGAGTAGCAGAAGCTAAACCACTAGTGAAAAGCATTGTAGGAAAAAGACAGAAAAAGATGACAGATAAAGCAGATGCCACTGCTATAATGGGAAAAGACAAGGCATTTCAGCAGGAGAGTAAATGGATGAAATATGCCAAACAAAGAAAAAAAAGGAAAAAATATTAACAGCTAATACAGAAGGGAAAACAGCTGTGCTGATCACTTCAAAGAAATTTTTACCTATTCTAGACAACCCTCATGCCAAGCAGTAGTGAACGCTGAAAACCCTGAGCCTGGCATTAATGCAAGCTGCAAGAGGCTGAAAAACTCCTGTGAGATGGAAATGCATGAAAACCCGTCAGAAAAGTTGATGACACCTGACAGCACCAGTTTGACACTGAGGGAGTTGTGCAGTGAAGCCTGGGAAAAAGAGTTTTCCTCAATAGTGGAAACATCGGAGTTTTATTAGACTGCCCTGACAGGGTGATCTTGATCTTGCTGAATACTGCAGATGGGGAGATGTTGAGGCTTCTGCAGTGTAAGAGAGGTAAAGGGACACTGGATGCAAAACAAGGAACAGGCTCAACTGAGTCTCTCAGCACTTTGGATGGACTAGATATGTGTCCTAGCAATTGTAGAGGAGTATACAAAGGAATAGGCTCCTCTTAGTTGTTTGGTTTTCAAAAGGCTTTGACAAGACTATGAGAGGATCTTGCAGAACAACCTTCAGCCCTACAGAATCAGATCTTCACAGCTGCATACAGAGGTGCAAAACATTGTCTAAGTTGAACAACTAAGAAACAAATCAGCTCAAGGTGAACACTAGCAAACATCCTTGTGTGCTGTGGCATTATTATTGACTGGATAATGCAAACATTACTACTAAAAACACATCCAAAAAGTATGAGGCTAAGCTAATAAAATTAGCTGGCTAGGCAATGACAGAAATCACTGATGCTAAAACAAATACTCTCAAAAATGAGAAGATGAACAGTGATTTTGTAAGAAAAAGCATCAACAAAATAGAAGAATTCATCTATGTGAGTAGTTTTATATGAGCCAACGGAGAGATCAAACAGGGAGTACTGATGAAACTGCAGTACTGATTACATGCTATGTAAGGGTAGCAAAGCTATATGGCACCAGAAAGAAACAGAATGTTTAAATAAATATAAATAAAAAACAGATTTTTTTATTTTTTTACTTCAAAGTTAGCATAGGATTTCAAGGGCTATATACCTACCACAGCCTTAGAGAGGAAACAAGCTGTGTTGTAAACACTTTCTTATAAAAGTACTGGACAGTGGAAGGACATCACCTGCAAAGAACCTAAAGAGTTCATCAGTTATCAGCTGCCTTTTCAAATTAATGAGAAAGAAGAGCTGAAAATAACTGACCTTTGCATAGTGTCATACCAACTCAAACATGGAGCTGTCAGGTAGAATACAACTGCTGTGGGAATCGTAAGTGCTCTTAATAAATGCTAAGAACCACTACTGGCAAAAAGACCAGAGAAGCTGATCTCAGTCGTAGCATGGAAGAAGCTAATTGCTACTTCAGTGATGAAGGAGGGATGAGAATGTGGGTAGGGGAACTGCAGGCACACGCAGGAGGAAACCCTTGGGGGATCTGGTCTTTCCATCTTCCTAATGTATCTGTGGCCAGCATCTCTGGGTATAAATCCAGCACATCAAGGTAAAACTGACAGCAACCAGCACACTTGGAAAAGGTTGTTTTCAGCTCTGAAAAATAATGGAAAAAGTGCTTAGAGGAGAGTCTTCAAAACAGCAGTTTGGAATGATGTTGCCATATGGCATTAACAGTGATGAAGGACTGTGATAGAGGCCATTGAAATGAAGGTCTTTGCCCCATTTGAGGCCATTTCCAGGCCCAAATATTAGAAATTTATAACTAAACTACCTTTTATTGTACTTGTCTGTGTCCGTCCCCCGTCCCCCGTCCCCCCCCCCCCCCCCCCCCCATTTCTGAACACTCAAGAACTGTTGGAAATACAGAAATACAAATACATTTAATGAGAGGAGAAAAATATATATCTGGAACACTGATCAAGGAAAAAACTCACAGTTAACAAGACCACATGGCTAATTATTGACAAGAATAAATAATTTTACCTCTCTTGATGGAAATGTGGCAAATAACAACAACTGACTTTTTATATGGGTTTTACGCTCTCTTGAATACAGATTTCCAGTATTTGGAGTTCAGGGTAGCTAGATATTCTATGCCACCACTTTCATATTTTTCCATTTAGTGTAAATACATTTAAGTTTTCTGCTAAATATGATTTCAAAACCATGAAGATAGTCCCTAAACAATGGAATTTTAAACACTGCGCAAAACTGCACATAGATGGAAAGGCACCATGCAAATTAATGCTGTAGTTGCCCTTTCTAATACTGAGAAATCAAGAACGTCTTTTCTCCCTTACTGCAGCCATGATAGGATGCAGTAATTCAGAGTGAGATAATCACAGGCTATTGATGTGTGATACATCTTTAAATATTAAAGCATGCTGGCTTTGCAAACATACCTTTTTTGCTAATGTAAATCAGCCAATCCTTTCTTCTTTTTTTTTTTTAACTCTACAGTGGCATCTTGATGGGCTTATGCCTGGATGCCTTTCATCTTTGGTGCACATTCTGCCTTCTTCTCCCTAGACATCAATTTCTGACATTTCAGCTGAAGTGGAAACTTGATAGAGGGAAGAGATCTTGCGCAGATGGAGCAGCTGCCTTTACATGCTGTGCTGGTGGGCATACCTGACAGTTCACTCAGCATACACACATTCTGTGCGGTGCATTATACACCCTTTCTTCATCATGTCCCACAGTGAGAACCTAGTTTCTTGTGATTTCTTAGGGAAGTTTATTGCAGTCTTGAGGTGTGCAGCTTTTTGGCGATGTTGTTGTTTTAGTGGAATTCTCATTTCCTTTATTCATAAAACAGAACTCATAAAATGTCCTTTACTGTTTTTCTGCCTAGTTAAGATACGCCTTTAGGGACGCTCTAATTTTTTAACTCTCACATAAATAATTGCAGGTGCCATATTGAAAAGATAAGAAGTGCAGAGGCTGTTAGCCTGCGGCAGCAGTTGGGATTCAGAGATGACGTACTGGCTGCTGGAGTTCCCAAAGACAGCAGACGTTGGTAGGCATGGCTGTGATGGTGGTATTGCCCTGTGTTTGCAGGGTGTTGTGGCATTCACTTCATATGCCCGAAGGTTTCACATCTCTGTATATTTGCATTCTAATACATGGTTTAGAGGAATTAAGTACTTGTGAATAGAAACATAAACCTAGTTCCACTGTAGACACTTTAGGCCTAATGAAAAACTCAAGTGTGAAGAAAATAAAGATCTAGATATAAATTATGTTGGCTGATTTCAGTTAGTCTCATTAACAAGAGATAATGATGTATACAGTGTTCACTGGACAGTCTACCCCTAATGTACAAGGTAGGTCTTAAAAATGTCTTTTCATCAGTACTCAACAGTAGCTCTAAGGATTCAAAAGCTACAATCTCCTCTATATAGCTTTATATTAAGCTGTTGTGGGTTTGTGTGGAGGGGTTTTGGTAGCAGGGGAGGGAGCTGCAGGGGTGGCTCCTGTGAGAAGCTGCTAGAAGCTTCCCTGGCTCCAAGTCAGACCCTCCTCTAGCCAAGGCCGAGCCCATCAGCAAAGGCGGTAGCACCTCTGGGAGAACAGATTTAAGAAGGGGAACTGATAGTGAGTGGGGGGATTGGAATGTGAGAGGAACCCCTCTGCAGACACCGAGGTCAGTGAGGAAGGAGGTGGAGGAGGTGCGCCAGAGGAGGGGATGCCCTGCAGCCTGTGGTGAGGCGGCAGGCTGTCCCCCCCCAGCCCATGGAGGGGAGTGGGGGAGCGGAGGCCCCCCAAGATGGCCGTGACTCCATGGGAAAGCCCACGCTGGAGCAGTCTGTGACTGAAGATCGGTCTGCAGAAAGGACCCATGGTGGAGCAGTTCATGAAGGACTGCAGCCCATGGGAAGGACTCACGTTGGAGAAGTTCGTGGAGGACTGTCTCCTGTGGGAGGGACCCCACGCTGGAGCAGGGGAAGGGTGAGAAGTCCTCGCCCTGAGGAGGAAGGAGCGGCAGAGACAACGTGTGATGATCTGACCCCAACCCCCATTCCCCGTCCTGCTGCGCTGCCGGGGGGGACGAGGTAGAGAGAACCGGGAGTGGAGTTGAGCTGGGAAGGAGGGAGGGGTGGAGGGAAGGTGTTCTAAGGTTTGGTTTTACTTCCTAATAGCCTTGTTTTGTTTTGATTTGTACTAAATTAAATTGGTTTTGTTTCTTCCCCAAAAATTAACTTCCCCAAGTTGAGCCTGTCTTTTGCCTGTGACCATAAGTGGGGAGTGAGCCCTCCCTGTCCTTGTCTCGACCCACAAGCTTTTCTTTATATTTTCTCCTCATCCCACCAGGGCTGGGGTGGGGGAGTGAGCAAGCAGCTTCATGGTGCTTTGTTAGCAGCTGGGCTTAAGCCACGACATAAGCCAACATTTGTCTCCACAGAGTTGAATTACACAGCACCTTAGGGACCATCTGGAAAACATACATGGTTTATCAGGGAGTGCACTGCCTTTGAAGTGATGCGAATCATCCATGGACTATGACACATTTGCCCCACTTTGGCATTGAGACTGATTCCTGGCCTTTACTTTCTTAACCTTGATGTCTTGCTATTTAAGACCCTGCAATCTATGAATCATTGTCATCTTCTGTTCAACCAATACTCCACAAAACTCTACAACATAGAGCCCCGAAGTTCAAATTAATGGAGACGATAGTAGTGCACTTGCAGTGTAGGGTGCTGGCCAGGAGATAGCTGTCACCATAGACAAGGCTGTACTAGCCTTGAAGTCATATGTAAGTTTAACTGTATTACACTATGATTTATACTTTTAAAATAAATTATGTAAAATAAAGGTAATCGAATCCTTTAATTTCAGCATATATTTTCCAACAACGAGAACTATTACAGCATAGAATAATTTTTCCAAAGCTGTTTCAGAGCTAGAAATTAAACTGAGCAAACTGCTAAGATTTTTGGTTGTCTGTTACTCTCTGTCTTTGATTCTTGCTGAGCCTTGTATTTTTGGCTCTTGTAGGGAATAAGCTTTCCCCACTGATTCTTTGATGCAGTAACTTCAGGACAGTTGCATTTACCTGAAGTTTCATTTGGGTTTGTGAATGGGCATTTACAGATTTGCTGGGAGGGGACTTCCTATCATGTCAGCAGAATAACAGCGACATTATTTATTTATCCTGCTATTTGTCTTGGAGTTGTATGCTTCTGTGAACCTTCCTTGTACAATCAATAGCAATAGAAAAGTCCCTGGTGGTTTGCACAAGGTTTTTGGCATGCCTCCCTCTCCAAGAGCAGAATTCTGTCTGAAGTAGGCCTTTCTTTTTGTTTTAAGGGTCTAAGTGTATAGGCTCAGAAGAATTATTCCAAGCATGAGCCCAATTTGTGGAGGGACTTCGCAACCAGGAAGGCTTGCAGAATCTCATAGTGCTTTCATAGTGCAAAATTTCATTTGCTTGATGAGCTCTTTGTCTCTGGGAAAAGCATTTGGCCAAGGTTTGGAGATTGAAATGTGTTTTTTGATGCAGCTGGGATTTGCATTCCAGGGTGCCAGTGTCTGGACCCCATTTTGACGCTGAAAACCAGTATAACTAAGCAGAAGCACATTTGAAGATGAGAAAATAATTTTTTTAAAAAGTTTCACTCAGAGTAGGAAGAAATAGTTTAAGAAACTGGGAAAACAAACAATATCAAAAAGAAATGTAGTATGAAAACTTTCAAATATCAGAAATAAAACTGTATTGGAAACCTTATTCTAGGAAAAGTCTTGCAGTTTTTACTGATTTTTTTTTTTTTATTGTAAAAGCTTTATTTAATGTTAGCATCCTCAGAGAAACTTTATGTGCTACTTTTTATGTGTTGTTTTGGCCATATCATGTGGTGGAAGCTGAACACATCATTCAGACTAAAAAATATGCCTGTTTTTCATTCTTTTCTTCATTTCTTTGGGTGAAAGGTGAAGGTTTATAGCTCACAAGCAGCAGCCTTTTGCTGTTAGCTTCTTTTTAGGACTTCGTGCTGTGAACAGTCATATTGATTTCTGCCTTCCCTGTCCCAGCTGTGCCTCTTTCTGTCTGGAAAAAAATCTTGACATTTTTCTGTGACATCTTCTCATCAATATCTATATAGCTGAAAAGAAACCTTGATCTCCTCCTGCTTCCCTCTAAGACATCCCAGCTACTGCTTTCTTAGTTACTCTAGCAACATGCTTGTTATCTAACATCAGTTTGGACTCTGGAGCTCACTTTGCCTCCGGCTATGTCTAAGCCTTACTGAACTCCTTCTGAGTTCCCTTTTAATACATGTTTTCTGCTGGTCCACAGACCTAAAATTCTTGTCTCAGGTTGTTATCTTGTCTCTTGACTACCACAATGTCCTTGGAGCTGGCCTTGGCAAATGCATTCATGGCCTGCTCCTACCTATTCAAAATGATGCTACAAATGATTTTCTGTCCTGCCACTTTGTGTTGTCCTCATTGCATCTCCTTGTTGACAACGTACGTGAGCTATACCTCTTGGTTTTTGAACTCCCACATGAGCTTTTCTCTCTTGATGGCATTTCTTTGACGCAGAAGTGTCAACACCAGCCTCCATCATAATCATCATCTTATTACATTTTTCAAAAACCACCCCTTGTTCCCTCCATACTTTCCTCATGCTTGGTAGATGCTTTTTGAGAGCATCCCCTGCTCTCCGTATCATGTCTTCAGATTTAAGTGCTGACAAAATACGTGACTACAGGTGGGATACTGATAGGCTGGGACTATTGATTGCTTGTTACGATATGTGATATTGCCTTGTTGTTCCATTGTTCTTCCCATCTGTCCTATCTGTCTGTTGTCCCTTATCTTAAATTCTTAACTTTGTGGAGGAAGGACAGTCTTTTTTACTTCTCCTTGTGCAGGGTCCACGGTAACTTGAGGCTGATCTGGTGCTGGGGCTTTCAGCAATACAGTGGTAGCAAGAATAATTAAGTTATACATAGCAATATTTCCTTCAAAGGCAAATGTGCTTTTATTTGCGGTGAAACATACAATCCATGATCTAAACTTAATGAGAGATTACTTAGTGTAATAAATTATGAAGAGCTGAAAAATCTCACCATTTTGGGCATCAGCATTTCTCAGATCCAATTACAAGCTATTAGTTTGGAGTGGTTTAGCCACTTGGCTCTTGTAAAGTAAAAGTGAATAAAATAAACTGGAGTTGGATTTAAAATCCTTAGAATTATGAGGTTTTGTTTGATTTGAAACTATACTATAATGATCTTAATCTATTGTTCATTTTCCTTCTCAGTCATGTGAATAATGAGATTTTTTTTCTCTTTATCAGATTAATTCTAACCCTTCTCTTACATCATTCTCAGTTTGTTTCCTCTGAGATATCATGAATCTTGAGCTTTGCAGTCAGGCTGTTTTCTTCTCCTCTAATTTATCATAAACTATTTCTACATGATTGAACTGTGATTTATACAGACTGTTCTAGTGAGCTGTGGTATTATATTCTGTAATAGATGATGTCATGTTGAATAAGAAAGCTGAAATTCAGTTCAGGTATTCTGAAGCTATTTGTAAACTAAATCAGGGGAACATGCTCACTGAGCCCCACCTCCTGCTCATGAAATTTGGTTTTGTATTCCATCAGATTTTTTATATATTCCGTTTGATCTCTTGCTGATTAAACAACTATCAATATTAAAGTGCATTTTATTCTTGAAGACCATAATGCCTTTGCATCTTCCTTTCATTTCATTTCTGCATTAATTGAATGCATAGCCTAGTGAAACAGGCACTTTAAGTCATCCAGAGTTTTGATGATTGTCATTTTACATATTCAGCTTTTAAATTAACCATAAGGATGTGAATAGACTGGAACTGAACTTAGGCATTATTTACCTCATTACTGATTTTCCTTCAGCTACTTATTCATTGCTATTTGGTGAGAACCAGTTATCTTGATCTAAAGAGTATGTCCCTGAGGAAGGTATTCCTGCTCTTATAAGAAAAGATGTCCCTGGGACATTAACCATTTTCACTGTGAGGGTTCTTTACCAACAAACACTGTTTTTTCAACTACCTGTCTTGTAGTTGGGGTAGTGCAACTTATATGCAGCAGGACCCATGTTTCAAAATGCAGAACACCTTATCTTCATTGTGATATATCGTAATGGGTTTTGTTACTTGTATAACAGAAAGGATCAAGGGCCACATGAATTGAAAAATAAAGTATTTGGGGATTTCTTGGATCCCTGACATCTTGTGCACTTTTAGTGAAATTGATTTATGATTGATGGCTGCTTGACCTTTGCTTTTCCTGATTTTTTTTTCAAATAAAAAATAAATTTAATAATTATATTCTTTTTGAGCTCAGCTATAACTAATAATAGAAAAAAAATTGACCTTTGTGTAAGTATTCATTAAAGGGAAATGAAAAAACATGAGGATTATATTTATTTGGTTTAGGAGTACTGCACAAAACCTGCAAATACAAGAAAATTCTGACAATTTGCCAATATAGCTTAAGTGGCAGCACATAACTGTATCTTTGGAAAATTGGCCTTTGCTATGAAATGTACTGTGTTTGCAATACATATTCTATTATGAGGCTATTATTCAAATAGAACAATTATCATTAAAAGTATTTGTCAGTGTGGTAAGATGTTGAATGGGACACAGGATTTCACCTTGATTATTTTACAAAGAAATTTTCAAAAGAGGTACAACTCTTCCTCCCTTGAAGTGAAGAGTGTTTCCTGCAGTTACCTGGGAATGAATTGCTTGAATTTTGCACATAAACCAACAATAATAAAATTAAAGTATAGCCTTGTTACGGCATTCAAAATTTCCATTTTCCTGGGTAGCAATCCTAATCAGTCCCTGAATTTGTTATTAAGAAAATAAAGAAACCATGACAGCACCATTCCAGGGTACCTAACAGGCTTCAGGGGACTCCTTCCAGTTGCTTTTGTGCCATTCTTTAGTCCCTAGTAGTCCTTGTCCAGGTGCAAACAGTGTTAAGATAACCACCACAAAGAAATGCAGTTCCACTCTTATCTGCTCTCCTTAATGTCAGTGGCTGTCTGGCAGCTGCCAGGTCCAGCTTTTGTCTCTTAATAGAGGAGTCAAACATCTTGCTCTCTGTAGTTCAACCTCAGGGACAGAAAGATCTCTATATTCTATTTCTTAAAAGTAAATTTCAAGTGAAATAAAATTTTTGAAAATTAGCACTTGAGTTTTTCCACAAAGCTTCTTCACTGAAAGAGGTAACAATGTGTTTGTAATTGGGAAAAGTTACATGGGATAAGAGGCAGGAAAAAGGTTCAATGTGCTTTAGAAGCACAGCATATGGAACTGAAAGCAAAAATATAGTCATACTGAAAAAATTTCTTTGCTGTGAAGGCATATTTTAGTAAGAAAAGGAACTGGTAATAAAACATTTCAACCAGCTCCACTTCAGAACTTGACAAAATCTCCTCTTCCTTCTGTTGTTTGATAGAAGTAAAGAACCACCTATACCAGGAAATGAGAATTTGAACAGGAAAGGTTTTCAGAGAAGTAAGAGACAGATTTGGGAATACAATCCAGTAACTTCCCATCACATCTCTTGTGTCCTCATGTGTAGAGTACGATGGATCTGCCAGACCTGCACTACAGGGTCATGCCAGAGCTACCCCTCCTGGGAGCACCAGAGAGCGAGTGCACCGCCATCACATGTACATTTAGCTAAGCTTTTGTTTCACTTGTTTTGAGACACTTTTGTGTAGTAATTTATCTAGTCACTTCAAATGCATGAGCTTAGCACAGCAGGGCAAACCTGTATCTGTTCTCTGTTTCCTTGCTTCTGTATTGTTCTGTCATGTATCCATATGTGCTTTCCAGCTGTACATTGAGTGGTAGATATCCTTTACAGTTTAGTAAGTATGAATGTGTTGTATTCAAAGTTGAGATCAAAGACAAAATATGTCTTCATTTTTTTCTAGTAATTTCTTGTAGGCCTTGTTTATCTGTAAGGCAAGGTCACATTCTGGTGCTAAGCCACCTTTGCAAAAGGAAATTTTCTTGAAATCATAGCCCAACTAGGTTGTTCGTTATATTGTGAAAGTGGCAGAACTGTTTAATGAAAGTGAAAAAAAAGCAAAATATGCCAACCTTTTCCCCTTGCTAGGTTTCCATGGTACCATGCTTGTATAATACACAGTGACATGTGGCCCTGGAGAAATCTGCAGTCTTCCTGGACTGACACCAAAGTCTACAGTTCTGCTAATTCAATAATATACAATGTAGCAGATACAGAATGACTTTAATTTTATTATGGCTTTTAATTTCTTCTTTTTTCTCCTCTCTGAAAATACTTTGACATTCATTTCACTGACTTTGTGTGATGACATTCAGAAATCCAATGCTAATTAATGCTGCTGTATTTCCTGGATTGCTTAGGACCACAGAGAATTGAAATGCAGTAGCTTCTATGCTTGTTTATCCATCTTTTTAGCTTTTTGTTTTGTTACACTTGATGCAACTTAGCTGGCTACGGGTTTTTTTAATTTCCCTCCTGCAAATAATTGTTAAGCATTTATTTATGACCCTTTAGCAGAGCCCAAGAGGCACGTATGACTTTCCTTTCCTAATGTGATTTGCCACAGAAATGGTGTTACTTTCTGAGATCCAGGGATGGGGAATGACTGTTTGTCTTAAAGGGTTCTAATGTGGTCAAGATCTTATGGATAGAATGAAGACTGAGCAAATTGCAAGGCATAAAGCAGCCCTTCACAAAAAAAATTTTTTGCAGGCCTAGTCAAGTAAATGTGCTCCACTAAGGTAATTGGTAGCGGGAAACAGAAAGTAAGATGGAGGATATTTGGCCTGTGCTACCTAGGAACTCCCCACCCCCTCATTAGTTTCACAGGCAATCAACAGTAAAGCTCTAAGCTGAGAGGTGGACTGGCAATGGCATGCATGGAGCTGAGGAATAGTTCCTTCCTGCCATGGAGAAAGCCTCAGGAGCAAACCAAACAGTGCAGTAACACTGAAATCCTGCTTTCAAAGTGTTGTGACATGAATGTGATCTGGCTTTACCTCTTCCTCTCCAGTGGCATCTGAGAGTTAGACTACATGTGCTTGCTCTTCACTTCTTGTAGTCACCATTTCAGTTTTCCTCCTCTTGTTTTGGTCAGTTTCTTTATGAAGTAGCTGAAGGTAATACCAAGAATAGAGAATGAAATTCCATTTTTACGTTCCAGAAACATGCAGTTCCAGCTCCCTCAGATCCAAAACTGGAACCAATAGTCAGATAGATAAAAAACTCTGGCTGAAAAGCAGTCTTGGAATGAGATGGGTGAGGAAGCTCTGTGAAAACCCCTTTCCTCGATACCATCATCTTAACAACGGCATCTGTTCATATGTTGTATGTCTAGGTCTTTGTTTTATCCTGATCTTTTAATTAATCAGATATCCCGGGTAGCACCCTGGCTCAAGAAGACCAGGAAGCTCCAGTGGAATCAGGCTGAATACGAGCCAACAGTGAGTTCTCACCACAATCCAGGAAAAAAATGTATACTGGGCAACAGGAGGATGGCCAGCAGACAAAGGAAAGCTGTTAATCCTCTCAACTCAGTGCTAGTGAGGCTGCTCCTGAAATACTGGGTCCAGTTTTGAGCTCTGTGGTTCAAGAAGAGTATGGAGAAACTGGGAAGAGTTCAGTGGATGGCTACCAGTGGGAACTAGAGCATATAACCTACTGGTAGAGCTTGAGGGAGCTAAGCTTGGATAGGAGGGCAAAGAGGAATCTAAGGGACAATTTAGGAGCAGCCTACTTGAAGGGTGATTACAGACACATCCAAACTCTCCTTAGTAATGGCAAGTGATGGAAGTAACAAGGGACAATAGTCACAAATTGTGGCTTGGGAGGTTTAAGCTGGGCATTAGGAAAAACTTTCTCGCTAGGAGGGAAGGCCCAGACCAGAGTCAGCTGGGTAACACATCAGTTACCCAGCTCCATTCTTGGCGGTTTTCAAGATTTGGACAGACAAAGTGTGGCTGACCTGATCTAGTGTTGGCAGTACTCCTGCTTTGATCAGCTAATTGATGTTTTACCTGTGTCAGTAGTTCCAGCTTTAACTATCTGTGTGGTGTTACTTTGTCTTCTTTCAGTTTCTCCAAATCCATTCACTAGATTAGTAAGTATTTTTGCTCTGCCACCCTACCTAGACATCTCCTTCTCTAATATATTCAAGAGAATAAAGGGTGGTGATCTTACTATGAAAAGTTGTGCAAGTCTTAAGTTTGACTTGTCAATTTTCCTGTCAAAAGACTTTGCAAATGAATGTTTGTTTGCAGATGTGACCCCTAGGATCCTTATTATTTCTAGCTTTACCTGCCCATTCTATCTCACTTTTTTTTTTTCTTTTCAGATTAATACATTTGTGTTTTCTTTCGGCATATTTCTTCCATGCTAGCTCCTTGCCTAGAAAAGCTATAGACATCAAACTCATAATGAAATCAGGATGATCTACATGTTAAACACCTGCATGGTATTGAAACAGCTCCTCAGTCATGTTACTTCTGTTCAAGCACTGATGAGTGGTCACACAGTCTTCTGTATTTTGCAGTAGTATGTTGGGGTTTTTATCCCTTTTCTAGTAAAGGTATATAAAAAGAATCTAACATATTCCCCTTGGGCATGCACTCTCTCTTTCATTGTTCTTTCTTCTGTTTGAGTCTTCGTTTTCAAAGCAGGCAGTAGCCCCAGTCCTGCTGGTTTGGATGAATCCAGTGAGTTACTCTGTGTTAAAGGGGTGCTTCTGTCTCAACTGGACTGCCCTTCACAGAACAGCACAGACCTACGGTGATTGGCTTCCCTCCTGTAATAGTGGTTTTAGTTGTTTTTTGTTAATGAGAAGAGATGTATGAGAAAGTTAGAAAATAGCTGTATTTCTCTGATAAACAGTGAATGAGGCTTTCCATAAAGGAATTGCTCCAGAGAGACTGCTATGTTTGCTTCACAGGAGGGCAGAAGTAAGGAACCAGCCTCTACTTCCTTGTCTTCCTAGTTCAGAATGTTTTTATGTGCTGAACTGAGATTTCAGTATTGAAAATGCAGTTAATAAGAAGAATGCCTCTGACTGTCACTGTGTTTGGATGACACCAAAGTCTGGCAAGGTCTCCTTTCTCAGAGGGCTGCCTCGGATCCCAGCACCCTGATTTTGCTTTCCCTGCCCTTGCCCCAAGGCTCTGTCTCCTTTCCATCAGCACATCTTGCTTGACTGACCAAAAGAATATGCCATGGGGTTACTGTGACCCACTATTATGTCTTGTCTTCCAAGGGGAAGCCTACAAAAGCCATTTCAGTGTAGCTGCTCCTGAACTTGTTTACAGACTGAACATGCTACATCACATCATGTGTTGTCATGTGCCATGACTCTGACCCTATACCTGTGTGCAGAGCTGCAGTCAAATCCTGAATCTCACATGGAGGTGATAACTAACCTCTGAGCCGGTAATGACTGTGAGTATTTCTTCACTTTGTGAATAGTTTTAACAGTTTACTTTAGATCACCAACACTCATTTAACTTTGGGTAGTCACTGAAACACGAAAAGGTGAGTAGCAGCTCACAACTGTTAATAGCTACATCCCGGCTGAGAGGAGTTGCTGTGAGTATTTCTAGTGTCTTCCTCCTTGAGTTGGAGTGCCAATCCAGTCTGTAGTGGCTGTATATAACATGAGGGTATGTGCTCAGCTATGAGTCCTGTCCCACTGCCTAAGTCACACTAGTTTACTTGAACTCACCTTTTCCATAAATGCCTCTCGAAGTACATTACATACAGATGCAAGACATTTTACTCTTCTGGTGTGCTGATTTTTCTGTGTAGGTGTAGCATGACATACCCGGTGATTCAGAAGTTACCGAGCCCACCAAACAGGGGCCTTTTTGTCCTCTGTCCTCACACTACTTCATTATTTGCATTTGCTATTATGTACCTAAACCTATCTTGCATTTTGCTAGCTGTCCTTTTTGATAGCTTTGTATGAAGCACCTGATTGCAATTCACTTGAATTTCTCTCATGGCTGGCAGCTTGCATCAGATTTGCTGGAATTGTCTTAGTGGACTTTATTGTTCACTGGAGAACTGAAGGTTGGTAGCTACTCTCTAATAATACAGGCTTAGGATGAAGAAGATGGTAGAGACTAGCATATACCTGGTCTTGAACTTTAATGTAATACATGCCATACTATTTTAATTGTTTCCTTTTGGTTTGATTCCAGTATTTCTGGATGGAGACTGGATTGAAGCTAATGCCTAGTTCTATCATTATTTTTCCTCCTTTGACTTACCTATAATAGTAGTAAAATTATTTTTTAACCAAGATCGCAGTTAATTAAAAAGTAAACAAACCTAGAGAATGTGGAAGTTGTATGGTAGAGGTAGCTAAGCTAAGTATGAAAGTTAGTATGAAGCTAGAAACAAAATAAATTGCAGTTATCACTTAGGTGTCAGCAGCGTGTAACGATTAAGTGAGACAGAGAAAACCAGAAAGGACAGTTTTACTGATACAAGTAAGTAAACATAGATATAAAACCTAAAAGGGAAATGAGCACACAGACGAAGCAGCAACAAACAAACTGTACACAAGATGAACAGCCAGAGAAATAAATAAGCAAAAACCAAAATAAATGCCAACAAGCAAGGCAGATGCAAAAAACCAAGCAGCTGTTAATGAAGAGAAGAAGAAATTGACCAAATATTACATGCAAGTAGAAGAAAATCCCACTGTGTGGAATTTCAGGGCTATTTCCTAAAATGCTCTGATTTCTGTGAATTCCATTGGAGAATTTTAATTGTGCAAACCCTGTAGGTGGACACCAGTTGGTGGAGGGTTTGGGTTATTATTTCTTTCCATTCTTTCATTTGTTTTCTTAAACCAGCAAAGGCTTTTTTCCTGAGGTGTGGGTGCATATTCACTGCTGTGTATATTGCAGATTCCCATGAAGTCAAGCACTTGTGATGCTGCCCACAGCCATGCTTTAGGGGCCTGTATTTGCAAAGCCTGTACAGTGGAGGATTCAACTTTTAGTGGAAAACCTGGTGCTCAGAGACTGGTGGAAATACCATCTATCTAATATTGAATATTTTTATCTAATAGATGAATTTTAAACCATCCTGCTTTAATTTTGGTTTTCTCCTCTTTAGCTATTCCCTGTTATTAAAGCTTCAGTGCTGGATGAAGACTTTACTTCCTGGACCTTACCTCTTGGGCTATCGTGGGGGTTCTTGGAAGACGAAAGTGTCCTATATTTTTTAAATCAAATGTATGTGGTTTTTGCTAAACCAAAAGCTTTTGTGTTACTTTTTTGTTGTTAAAATACCTCTTTTTCTTTGCAGTAGAGAAGATTAACAATTTGAGTTTCAAAAATGTGTTTTAGGAGAATTCTGATATTTCCATTTCCATCCTATTTTTTTCTTTTCTCTACACTTATGCAAAAATAGTTCTTTGGTTGTACTATTTCTTATTTGAAGTTTTGTGCTTTTCTTCATTTCTGTGGATGGCATTCATCTCTGCCAGAATGTCTACTCCATTTGCTGAAGAATCCTGTTAAGAAAAGTGGTGATATCTGTAAATGTTGGGTTAAAACTCCCATTCACCAGGTATCAAAGACTGAGATAAAAAGCACAGTCAAAACCTAGATTCAAGCTCATTTTGAATTCCAGTGTTGCTCTGTAAGTCACTCTTTTAGGGCAGGAAACAGAAGAGCATAGACAGAATTCACAGAAAATGGTTCTTACTGGAATACGGGTGAGAAGAAAATCAGGGGTTAATTCATTGTTTTGGAAGAAGAGCTGGAAATGCTGAAGTTCTTTGCCCCTGCAGGTTATCTTATGATCATGCTGCCCAGAAAAAAGCTCAATAAGAAAAGACTGATCAGGATGCGAAAGACTTGTTTAGAAAAGGGTGTTCACACAAGCTGTTCGAAGACCAGCTTTTTTAGATCATTTCTGTCTTCTGTGTATGATACCCATTTCAGCTACTTTCTTGGCAATTCAGTCATATACAGATGCATTATACAAAATAAGAAAAAAAAGATTCTTTAGTGGTTTGAGTATTGATTAGTCGTGAGAGATGTGACTTCACTGACCTCTGCCAGTGTCTTGGATGGTGTTGGGCAGACAGACCCCAGTGCATTAATTCCCGGTGAGTAAAGTGCTGTTGTCTTACAAAGATGTGAAGAAAAACTGTACCAAAATGTGTGGAGCTGCCAGCTACAGCAGAGTCAGGGCCACAAAAGGAATCTTGTGGACATGGTCCTATAATGCTTTTTTTTAATTTATGATATAGTGCTGGGAAATTGACATCACAAAGTGTGAAGCTTGTGTTTATCGGAAGCAGATTTTAAGTTTTTCTAAGCTTTCTAAGCTTTTTTTTTCATCTGCTGCACACAAAATTTACATCTCGTTCAGGCTAAATTTATGTGTTCATTAGAAGTGTGAAATAACTCATACTGCCATTTATAGTTTATAAAAATATTTGCACTTTCTATTATACATGTCAAAGTAGTATGCATGATCCATAGCTTCAGACATTTAAGCTATAAAATAATTGGGTGTCTAGTCATTTCTTAATTAAAATAACCTGGAAGTATTCCATTTAATGACTTCATAACTGGCATCTAAACATTTACTTCCAGCTCTTTGGTGTTATATTAGATCAGAACAGAAGTGTCTGCAGAAAGCAGTTTTGAAAAGTTGTCTATGTGTATTGATTTTTATAGTGCCATTGGAAAAAGTTGAATGCATCTGAATACAGAAATATGGGTACATAAACAATTTTATTACAGCAGCCATAAAAGAGAACATCGTCCCTTCAGGTCTTTGTTTGATGTTTAGGGTAGCTTATAACAAATGAGTGTCTCACAAATACAGAATCAACGTGTTTGGGGCAATTTTTTGTCTGTTGATATATGTGCTTTTTGAGTGTCTCTCTGGAGCATCCTTCTAGATGATGTGAAGCAGGGCTGTTACATTGGGAAATGCAGTATAGGAGTGCTGGACCATCTTTACATTAACAGACTAGTGGGTGAGGCTGCTCATCTGTCCAAGTGACAGAAATTATTTAAATAAAGTACTGACTCAGTTGAATTTGATATGTCATTGAACAATGGGATCACTTGAGCCTAAAAAACCTGACACTGGCATTTCAGTTACCAGTTTCCCAGCTTTTTGCATTTGGGATTGTGTTTACGCTTTACCCAACATCATAATAGAAGAAAAAAACCCAAAACACTTAATTAATTAAATATAAGCTGCACTTGTGGGTCGATATTCAAGCTTCAGCAATTGCTAAGGCAGGCATTGCATTCTATTCAGAAAGATAGGTACAGTATTTTAGCTATGTGTTGGTGTTTTTGTTTTGCCTTGCTTTTTAAGAAACATTTCATGGAAGCATGTAAGTTCCATGAGAATTTTTGCTAGAATTTCTAGCTATTTTGCTAGAAATACATATGTGTCTGTTTCAGGGTGCACTTTTAGAGAGAGGTAGCAGAACAGTTTTGCAATCCTTAATATGCAAGATTAAGGTCAAGATCCAGGAGGAATAGTGGAAGAATTCGAAAGGTCTAGAAAAGAGGAGCCATAATAATGATTCTCAAATACATGAAAAATTCTGGCACAAAATTAAGGAAATAAGGTGTGGTCCCAAGATTTTCCTGGGAAAATCTTGCAGTGGTTGAACCAAATAGCCATCATTATCATCTTAAGACCAGTGGACAACCATTCATAATCGTCACTCCAGGCTTTAACTGTGACTAAAATAGCATCAGTAGCACCAAGATGCCCCTGAGTTGTTATATTAGTGTTTTCCTCAAAACAGAAACTTTGATGTGAATACCCATTGGAAGTAACTTCTCATGATAATTTTTGAGGTGGACACTTGTGTAGGATATTGATGATGTCTCTGCTGATACACATGCTTTAGACAACCTTCGCTGCAAAATTTCACCATGGCTAGAAATTAGGTAGGTCCATAATTGCCTAATATTAAAAAGGCTTCCTGAGTATTTTCTCTATATATCTTTCAACCTATGTTCAGCACATTAGATGCTGTCAAAGTGACCACTTGAAAAAATGAATGATGAAATAGGAAATCTGAGTAAGATTATAGATTCACTGAAAAGGTGAATTTTTATCTAGAAAATTCCACCACTCTTTTGCAAGCAGAAACTGGACCCCAGGGCACCAGAAATTTGTCTGTAAATCCATTCAGATAGAGATTTTTGGTTTTAATGATTGCCTTGCTTCTGAAAGATAAACAACTCCCATTTAAAACCATTAGAGAGATTACCATAAACCATTGATTCCAGCCCACAAGAGGATTTTATGATGTGAAAGAAGGGGATTTTTCAAAAGATTTTTGGCAAAGCCTCTCTTGCTCTCCTATCTGCCTGCATTGCTTGCAGTTGGGAAAGCCCTGTGTTCTTCCAGAACAGTGTATGAAACAGTATCTCAGGGGAAGGAGATGGTTAAAGAAACAGGAAGCAGTGTTGATGTTTTGTCTTTAAGGTAAGGTGCAGATGCACTGTACATAAATCATCAAACTTATTGGAATACACTTTGTATTAGGAAAAAGAATTTATTTTTAAAAATTTTATTTTAAAATGTAACAAAACTATGATGGAGAGACTGCATTAGAATCAGTGAGGAAATGGCATGATATTTTACAATCCTGACAAGTTAATGTCTGAATCAACATCTTTTTTCAAAATTTCAGGAAAAATAAAAGACGCTTTCAATCTAAGAGCACTCTCTGTATTCAGTAAAACTGTAGATTATTCATACATTTTATAGAAGCCAAGTCATTAATATTAAATAAGTCAAAGTGTTCAAAGCACTTCTTGAAATTGAAATAGTACAGAACAAATTCTACAGTTAAATTTGTATCTGTAATTCCCATGATCCATAATTCGTCACACTGGAGAGCAATTTTAGCAGTTTCAAAACGTCTCTAGGTAATGTGTGTTGAACAGTATTTAGCATAGAAAAGAGTGATTCTTTTAAATTGGATTTTGTAAAACACAACCATTGTAATGGGTCTGTGAATTAAAGAATGTGGAGCGTGCCAATATGACAGACAGCTTAATACTGTGCTTTAATAAGTGTTACTGTGCAAGTATTATACTGACAAAAGTGAAGATGTCTTCTGCAAAGAGCCCAGCATCTAAATGGCACACAGAGAGAATTTTATAATATATTGTGTTGTTTTTTTGTCTTCTAGAGTATCAGGGCTTCAGGGCTGGTGCTGTTGGAAACCATTCTTTTTGGATCACTTCTTCTGTACTTTCCGGTAAGTCAAACTATAAGTTTTCTGAAAAATTATATCCTTGCTGGCATTTTAAAACACTGTATGAATCACCTTGGTGAAAATATAAATGTCAAAACCATTTATGTAATGATTAGTTTAATCTGACTATAAAATGTGCTGTGTTCTGTAAATATTCTTAAGAACACTTGATTGTTTCACTATATTTGTAATAATTCTCCATTTTCAGTTTAGGGAGCTTTCCAGTGTTTTTTTGCTTGCAAGTTTTTAGGTGCTCTGGGTTAAGCTGAATTTTTGCGTTGAAAGGTGATACCTCTCTAAACTATGCTATTGGAAAAATATGCAAGGTGTGTTTCAAAAATCCCAGAAAACCTGAGTTTTTTAATTGCCACATAAACCTGATATAATGACTAGACAAAGCAAGACATCAAATTGTAAATTGAATGAAGCTGATAGAAAGTGCAGATCAGGAGACAGAAACCAAGGTGGAGTTGTGGATTATTTTAAAATATGTTTATGTTCTCTTTTCCTCAGTAGTCAGAATGTTCTGTGCTTTTACAGACCATCATGTAGTTACTGAGATACAAGCTGGAAAACAAAACTCCTTAGCAGCTGCAGAACAAGTAGCAAATAAACTGTAGTAGAATGAGGTGTGAAGAATACTATAATAACACAAATCCTGAGGGAATTTTTATACTTCTTTTTGTTTTTGAATTGTGGGCCTTTCAAGTTCTAAAGAAAGTGTGTGCATTTCTAGGATATTTTATGTGTTTTTTCATCTTTCACTTTGCAGATGCCAGGAAGAAAGAAGTTTTGTTTTTTCCATATCGCACGAGTGCTTTTTACAACTTGCAATACCTCTCCCCAGGGTTTTCAGAGCTTCTTTCATATTCTTTTCCAGTAAGCAGAACAGAAAGCCCATGCACTGCTTCCTCAGCTGGTATAGAAATGCTGTGAAGCAGTTACAGAAATTCATAGTATAAAGCATAATGTGAGGGGTTTCCTTTCCATGGCTGTCTCCTCTCTGCTTTTCCAGAGAACCCTGGAGCCATGTAGTGGCTTCCCCAGGCAGAGGCTCCATAAGAACCAGTCAGTGTTTGTACAACCTGAACTCCAAAGTATGCCAGAAGCCTCATCATAGCTCTTGCTGTGTGTGCAGTCTGCTCACCTGTCACTGATTCATCAGTTGCTTTCCCAGTTCTTGTCTTGATCCTCTAATTGCTGTATTTCACAAAGGACAAACGTCCTTTGGTGGCTGTCTATCTTCAGGCTTCAGGTGCTCAGTGTCAGGGGTACTGAGACATTGTCATTGGAAAAAGACATCTCTCTCAGCAGTTGACTTGAAGAAGAACCATACTGTTAGATGCAAGACGTGGCCATCCACAACCTTTCAATGCAGAGGGAGAAGAGAGGAAAGGAAATGGAGCTGGGAGGGAGGGGTTCAACAACCGAAGCATCCCCTTAGCTTTTTGCCCATGTTTAAACATTTCCTCCTTTTTTTTCCACTGATATTAATGGTGTTAAATGTACAGCAAGTACAAAATGACAGTTTGGCGTATTCTGAGGAAAAATCTTTTGCTGAAAATTCCTGATTCGCCTGTCTCCCAGTTGGGATGTAGATACTTGACTAGAGCTTGTCCTTCTCTGCACATCTCATTCTCATACTATATAAAACTGTCCACTGAGAACACATTCTGTTAGAAACTAATATGCAAAGTGTACAACCTCACTTCTGTCTTATAGCAGTTTTATGCTCCCATACTCTTTGCTGGGGCTCTCTTTCTTTCTTACACAGGTAATTACTAATCAGGCTGTTACTCCTACAAAAAAGAGAGAAATTTTATTGTTTCTGTTTCCAAGGTCTTAGGGGAGGGATGTAGAGAGTATGGTAGTGGGAGGTCATATTAATGTTTAGACAGAGAATTTATTCCTGATTTCACCAACTGCAAGAATATGGGTTTGTAAAAAACAAGGAAGATTGGGACTGATACAGAAATATCTGGATTTCAATATCCCTGTCCCTCAATTCACTGCAAGGAAGATGTCATCAATTTCTGATCCAGGAAAAGAGAGTGGAACAACAAATGTGTGAAGGCTATAAAGCATAGCCAGAGAGATCTATTATATAACCTTAAAGAAAAGCCTGTGTTTCTGCAGGGTGTGAATTCTGGGGTGTGAGTCCTTGGAATGTGAGCTCTTGACTTTTTGCTGTACATGGACAGTATCTAAATGTGCTCACCTGCTTCTTGGCTGGGAAAGGAGCACAAAGCAGAGCAGGATGGCATGAGAAAGATAGAAAACCCGAGCTCTAAGCAGAGAGTCTCTTTTGCACCAGCTGGCATTCACACGCATGTTCATTTATAGCAAGGTGTAGGGCATAGCTTATCATCTATCATATTGGTTAGAAGTCACATACCTGCAAAGCAGATCTTCTTTTTCCTAGGTCATAGCCATTGTTTATTTACTTCTTCCTGTTATTTGGTGTTTTTATTTGTTTCTCAGAAGAATTGGGAATATTCTGCAACTCGTTGTGGTTAAAAACTTAGTAACATAAGCATGGAGACAGTTGTTTCAACTATTTGATTTGGTCCTCATTTTACAATAAAGGAGTACTTTAAATCTTTTAAGACTAATTAATTTAGATCTTACCTCTTGTATACCCGAATTCGGCTATGTTTTCCACAGCTAGCATGAAATGCAAGTTAAAATACGGAACGGAATTCACCAGTTCAGGCCAGACAAGCATCACTGCAGTAAGACATTCTCCTTTAACATAAGCCTGTTTTCCTTTTTATATCATCTCTTCTTCTATTGTGATTTGGAAGGTAAAATCAAAAAGCTTTACTTTCATGCTCAACTAAGTGCAGGATTACACAGCTTGCTTTAGTGCATGTACAATGTAAAGAGATAAAATGACAGCATTTCAGTTCTAAATAACTCAAATCTCTATTCATTTAAGGATTCAGTGCAAAATTACATTCTTATTTAAAAATCAAAATCCCTGTAGATTTTCTCAATACTGCTTTAAGTCTTTTGCATCTTTACTCTCTGTTCCTCTACACTTTCCTAAGTCTCGCTTTTTCTAGATCCATTCACCCAGTCTGTCTTGGATTGTTTTGAGAGCCTTCAGCATACAAATTTCACTATGTCCAGAACGGCTTTATTGCATCTCTGACTTTCCCTACCCTCCAATTAAATGGAAACCAAAACCTACTTTGTTACATCGCTTAATTTCTTTCGCTAATTGTCATTGTTTTCATGTCTACATGCAGTAATCTATTCATAGTGTAGCATCATTAATTGAAAAATAATATCACCAGCCAGCTGCTTTTGGTGAGAAAAACAGCTGTTACAATGCCCTTCTAACCAAACAGGAAGTGCAAATGATGGTGTCCACCAAAATTTATTACTCAAATTCTGCTATACTGATAACAACACACTGATCTTCTCTGAATTATAAACAGGCAGATGAGCTTTGTCTATTACAAATGCATAGATTTTATCCAGCAGTTGCTGGGTAGCTCTCATGTCTGAAGCTCTCATTTCTTGTATTTTCTTTAGTTCTCACAGTAACACTGATGGACCTCCTCCAAATGAATGCTGGGCCTTCTAATTGATTTTGCTTATATTTCCCTGTTCTTAGATTTTGAATAGGGAACCAAAACCTGACTGTCCTATGGAGGAGTCTCTTAACTTCTATGCTTGGCATGAGGGGAGGATTCTCATTACTTTCCTCTTCCAGAAATACTGACTATGGTGGAGCTTTTAGACCTTTCCTAAATCCCTGTCTTGCTAATGCTTGGAACACATCTTGCATTGACACAGGTTTGAAAACTCTTTGCATGCTGCAAAGACCTTCAAATAAAGTGAGCACAAGAACAATATTGTAAAAGAGTAGCCTGTTAATTGCATTAGGGGTCAGATCTCAGCTGATTTTAGACATCTGTAATGGACACAAGTTGGAAAACAGGAAATTCTGGTTAGATACCAGGAGACTTTTTTTTTACCATGAGGATGGTCAAATACTGGAACAGGTTGCCCAGAGTTTGTGCAATATCCGTCCTTGAAGGTATCAGGACTTGACTGGATACAGCTCTGTGCGACCTGACCTGCTTAGACCTGCTTTGAGCAGTCGGCTGGACTAGATGACCTCTGGAGCTCCCTTGCAAATGAAATTATTCTATGAGTCTGTGTTTCTTATATACGCATCCATAGTTGAAACAGTCATCCTACGCTCACCAAATAGTGAAGAGAAACTGGGCCATTTATGATTTGGTTTAGACTTGGAACTTGAAGATGAGGTGGATCATGGCCAAGGCTTCATTGACTATAAAGGAAGCCTGGGGTACTTGCCTCAAATGGTGATGAATTCCACCTTAGGCAACTTTGGGTTATCTGACATATTAAACATCTTCCATACTGCTAGTCTACTTTAACTGAAACTCCAAAATGCACTCCAAGATCCATGCAATATTATGATACAATTTCCATAGCCAGTGATAAAAATTAGTGAGTACCATGATGCAATGAGAAAGGGAGTAATTTCTGCTCCGTGTCCTTGACATAGCTGATAAGAAGGGTTTAAATTCCAGCAAGTGAAAGTTATGTTAGACAGTGGGGGAGGAACCTTTATAACAGTGAGGTCAGTTAGACCATAAGATGAACCAGCTTAGGAGGCTGTGGAGTATCTTTTTTAAAGACTTATAGGATTTTTCCCTTCAGTCTTCTCTTCTTTTGGCTAAAGAATCCAAATTCTTTGTCTTTACTGCTATGCCTTGTTTTTCCAAACCTCTAATTATAGCAAGGCAATGTTGCCATCAGTTTAGAGAAATGGAGCTGCTGGGTGGAAGTGCACTGACTTCCTAATGCTCATGAAGCAGTTCAGTAGCGAAGCCTCGAATAAACTTTGTGCTCAGACATCTTGTTGCATGTAGTAGGTGTTAGGATCAGTTTCTGGGACTGTGTTACTCCCTCTTTCACAGTCAAGCTAGAATGACCTACCCTTTTGTGTTATAAGAAGGAATAGAAAGTGGGGAGTATTGGAGCTTAAATGTGGATGTGGGCTTTTTTCCCTTAAATAATCTGTATGTACATTAGCATGGAAGAAGTGAGCCGTGAGTGTTTGGAGGATTAGGCTGTGGTAGCTCCATTAGTCACAGCCCTGAGCAGAGCAAGCAGGTCACTGGAAAGCTCTGGTTTTGGCATTAATGAATGTGAAAACAGAATAGTGCAAAATACTTTTATGCATTTGTCCCTCCATATATGCCTATAAGGGATGCATTACAAGAGCTCAGTCAGTTTATTCCTTACATGTTGGTATTCACTGAGGCCAGCTGAAAGATTTTGCTTTTTCCAACACATTTATTGCTGCAAGCCCACTCTGATACCCCAGATGTTTTAGCTTGATTCTTTTTCAGCATATAACTACATCTTCTTTACTCATAAAATAGTTTTTAAAGCTTTTACAATGAACACCTGTCATTTTGTTGTTCTTTTTTCACAGTAGCTAAAGAACATGCCTGTCTTCAGTATAGTGTTCATGTCACTGAAGTCCAAGGACACGGTGTAACTATCTGCTCTGAGATAATCACTACAGATAATCACTCTAGAAAAGGATCTTTCCATTTTATTTGGATCATAGTTCATTAGATGTCCAGTCAATGGAAAAGCCAAATTTTAAATACCATGTTGCCAGGATTTTATATGTACATTGTCTTGCTTGGGCAGAGAAGTGAGGGAACGAGGCAGAAGGTTATGCAATGGTTTGTCTCTCTCAGTCAATGTCCTTGTCAGACGAACATACTTTTTGAAGTTAACATGCAACCAGTAAACCAGTAGCTTTTTTTGAGAGCCAGCTTGCTTTGAATGCAAAAGCCAAAACTAAGCTGGTGTAGCCTCTGTACTACAAGCTTCTGATTCAAAGTACAGAAACCTCATAGGCACTGGGAACACTTGTGTCCTTGCCCTGAACCACACTAAGAAAAATGTTTATGACTGCTTTTATTAACAGGAGGCAGACACTGAAGAATTTCTGCTTTTTTAGTAAGTGTATTTGAGATAGAAAAACAAGATACACAGTGTGATAGTTCTTCATGGTTCTGTTGTCAATAATCTACATAGCTATCCTAAAAAATCTAGCAGCTGCTATCAAGGAGATAACTAGAAGCTGTTGTATATATGATTATCCACATCTAGATCTGTGATTAGCTGCAGCTATATGTCTCCTGACCTTGATTAGGAGGTCTGTGTATATGACAAATGTTTGGGATATTGGAAACTCAGTAGAGCTGTGACATCATCAATTCTAAGAAATTATACAGGTGGAATTTGGTGATGAGATTGTTCTGTGTGTTTGTGTATGTCTGTGTGCTGTGTTCACAGGATACCTCAAGCTGGAAGGGACCTCAGGAGGCCTCTAGTCCAACCTCCTGTGCAAATGAGGGTCAGCTATAAGACTAGCTATAAGACAAGGTTACTAAGGGCTTTATCCAGATAGGTCTTAAAAACCTGCAAGGATAGGGACTACCCAACCAGGCAGTGTGCAAGCACATAATCAAGTCACGTGATTGTAGTTTTTGAATTGTGATGAAATATGTGATGTTGTTGGAACATGTGGGGTTTATAAATAACAGCCTGTAGATAGGTCAGTAAAGGTGCAGGTGCTGATTTTACTATCTTTTCACATCTTGGACTCCCATGCTTATACTTGTGACACTACTTGCGATACCAAGACAAAACCCAATTTCCTACTGCCACAGATCCAAAGGTACAGTACAGGATTATAGGAGGGCAGTGTTACTTTTGCTACTCTGAAAGCTTTTTTGAGAACTGAGTTTGAAGGACACATTTGTCAGAATCTAGGTTCACTGAGTAGCCAAGTATATGTGTGCGTGCAGGGCTTGAGAGCTGGAGAGAAAAGGACAGCAGTCGGTGACCTGAACCAACTGCCACATTGGGTTTTCATTGACCTTTTTATTTTAAATGACTGTCTTGCACTGCTGGCTTGCAGGGACTTATGCAGTACAGTCTTGTCAGCCCTTCATTCAGTGAAATTAATCTTGTGGTGAGGGGAGCGGGGCAAGTTCTTGTGGTCTTTCCTCTTTACTCATAATTCCACTGAAGTAACTCGCATGAATACACTTACTTGCATGTATAACAATCTCTAGATAAAGACCCTACATTAACATCTTCTTTTCAAAGTAGTATTATGAAACAAAACCACAATCCTGAAAAACAATGCACAATGTTTAGCCAGGGTTTTTAAATTTTTTTGTTACAGTGTGAGCAATAACGTACACAAGTTAAAAACCTGCTACATTTGAAAAGTAAAAGTTGTGGGGAGCTCTTTTCTGATTATAGAAGGCATTGACACAAAAAATTATCAAAGGTTGAAATGTGGCTACATTCATATGGAGGAAAATAGTTCTGGGAATATTCATGGTGTGCTCCTTACCAATGCCTGGAACTGTGCTATAATAACTCATCCTCTTTGCTCTGCTCTCTAAAGCCTAAACCATTAGGGGCTTGGCTAGCCCTTGAGCGGGAGACTGCAGCAGTGCCATAGGGCAAGCCAAGGAATTACTGAAGAACACCTGGTAGAAAGAAAAATCTAATTAGTGAAAGTCTTCACTTGGCCATACTGTTTCTGCTGAATTGAGTAACAAAGCAGGAGAAAAGTCTTATTGAACGATTATGTACTTTATTGTATATAACTCTTGTTGGATCTCTGTGGCATATAAGCTAGAAAGGATAGGAACATTTTTCTTGGCCAAACATGATTTGATGATCACATTGACCACTGGGCAAGTGAACTGAGTCAATATGCACAATGTTTTAGAATATGTTCGAATTTTACTGTAGTGACTTAAGTTTATGAAAAAATGAACACATGAAAAAAGGTGCTCTCATGTATTAGTTCAAAATATAAATGTCATAGATCTTTTACAGGAAAGATAAGGAAAAATTATATACCACATTTGTATTAAACTGTAAAACTAAAGAGACAAGAGTTTTTGATAGTATAGATGAGCCAGGATTGAACGTTCCAGAAAGGAAAATATTAAAAGTTGTAGTCAACATTGACATATTCTCAGTAGGGCATAATCCTGACATCAATGATTTACCATCACTGATTAGTTGAGCACCTGAGAGACTGCATGTTGGTAGGAGATAAATTTCCGTCATTCTTCACTTGTCCAAGTGTCTTTCAGTGAAAGCTAGGGGCATGTTCATATTTTTCCACCAAATGTCTTTTCTCATTGTTTATTCATGCTTTCATATGTGAGACCCAAGGAGCATCAACTGTCATCAAGTAAAAGGACTGTAGCTTGTCATTAAATGTTGCTGAACTTGCTAGACTCAGCTGTTGCCCGCTTCCTTAGTTCAGGGTTGTTATGGTCTGCATCGACAAGAATCTGAAGCAAAATGAAAGCAGAAGCAGTTCATGCCTAAGGAAGACTTGACTTAGATAATCTGATACTACCAAGCTGTTTCTGATATGAAATTCAGTGCAATTTTAAACCCATGCTGTCAGAGTGAAATGGGCGGTATGATAACTCACCATGCCTTGGAATATGAGGTTGAGATATTAAAGGTAAGACACAGATGGGTATAGTATGTACAGCTGAGTGAGAAAACATGATATCTTACCTATCAACTTCTATGTCACTTGACAGAGTACTCTGCATCAACACAGAGGAAAAGGGAGACAGTATCTCCATCTCAAAGCCTGTTCACTGTGAATAATACAGGAACTGAAATATGCTTTTTTCCTCACTCGGTTTTTGATCTCAGTCCCTCTTCTTTTATGTATGAATGCATTCAGTATTTCCTAACCATCTACTTAGAGTTTAAGTATCACACCATGGAGGATGATTAGTGGTTAATGATTAGGAGAGATGAGAAATTCAGTGCATTACAATGGAGAAAGAGAAAAGTTGATGTTTTTGGAAGAGATCCTTAAGAAAGGAGGTATCATCCATCAGAGATGAGACTGCTCTTATTCAGTCATTCTACATGCCGAGAACCGAGAAGATGAAGGCAATGATATCTCTATGGTTTTTAATACCAACTGCTAGACGTTGTTAAGCAGTTTTCAGTTTACAGGCAAAATGATATGATAACTAATGAAATCTTTGCACTGGAAAAGTCTTACAGAATTGTAATAGTGATAGTAGAAAGTTTTCATTACTGTGTCGCACTTTTAAACTTATTTCTAAACTCTGGAGTAAGAGTTTAGTGGGATTTCAATCAATGCTTTTACACCAAAACCACTTATCACCTGATGTAAATAAGAAATTAGCTTTTTATTTGTAGAGAGGAACTGGAAAAAGTAATATAAATACTTCTGAAAGCAGAGACAAGTTTACAACAGGAAATATAAGTTGCAATATAAAATTATCCAAACACATCAACAAGGACTAGTGTATAAGATACGCTGTATTTCCTCTGTTGTTGATAATAATAGAGTTCTGACAGAAATATTCAACATTTTATTTTGACAGGGTTAAAAAAATTGAAGAGTTGGGGGCCAGCAGGTAAAAAGTTTGCCATGAAACTAGCCAGATTGATTTATGAAAATGAGGCATTCAGAAGAGTATCACCTGGGTCTAAATCTACAGCACATCAAGTAGGGAGAGATGAGATTTCTGTTTTTAGAAGTAACAGTAGTACTGGGGATGGAACAGAAGATGTTCACTAGAGCAAGCAATTAGTCTTCACAAAAAACCAGCTTTTTCCTATGTAGTATAAGCCTTCTAATTTATTACATACAACTCTGTATATTAGGACCACATAGAAAAAGCAATAGTATTTTCAGCAAACTGTTGTATATAAACTATTTGCTTTCTAGATCCTCTGCCTTTGTGGGACTAAGCATGGATCTGCAAATATATGCAAGTTTTGAGGAGGCTATTGAGGAATATCATGTCCTTCAAAGCCAATATACAGCATCCCTGTGCTGATCTCTCTTTGAAATCTGAATCCAAAGTAGATTTCTTGTAGTGGCATGATACAGTTCAGTAATTTCTGCAAATTCTTGGAAAAAAAAGAAGCAAAGAGATAAATATGTCAATTCAATCAAGACTGTTATTGGAAATGGATGGGAGGATTTCAAAGCTAAAAAAAAATTTCAGCAATTCCAAGGTAATATATATGGACAAAACCCATAGAAAATAAGTGGATGAAATGAGACTTTCTTTCATCACACAAAAAGTTATAAGTGGAAGTACATAATATTTTTATACAGTTCTGTTACAGCGTATCATTTATCAAACATATATTAAATTATTTAAATCATTCACAATTTTCATTATTTTTTGATGTTAATCTCTTAAATAAGCCAGGGTCCTAAGCCTTATTATATATATTTTAGTTAGTAAAGCCATGTAAAGAGAAAAAGGAAAGGATGATAATGAGAAAAAATAATAGATAAATTTGCCCCTGAGAATTAGAACACAGCAAAAAGTCTAATATAGCAACAGGAAAATTAATCCAAAATTGAGCAATCAAACAGTATAGAAATGAAAACAAGACAGAAGTGACATCTTGTACCTTGATATAGTGCTGACTTTTCTCTCATTGTCACAATTACATGTTATAGAAGATACCTGTAAAACCACAGAATGTACATTCAGTGCTTGTTCTTTGCTTGCATACAGTTATTTCTCACTACTCCTTGCAAGCTTTCTTTTCCTAAATGACCACTTACATAACTGTAGAAGATAAATCTTTTGTTCTTTCCTTGTGCTTCCTCTGTATTGATGTGTGGTTTCTCATCTCATATTTAAATTATGAACTCTTTGGTACAGGGATGTTTGGCATAGCTGTGCCGTGCACAGCCGGGTCCTGATCAATGAGTAAGAATCACATTACAAATGGCTGTTACTAATAATAACAAAGAAAGTGTTTAAAAATATTTTATTAAAGATGTGAGCAAGGACACATTTGACAGTTAATTTTTCATCCTCTCAAAGGTTTGGTAGCATGCAACTGTTTTTATACTGCTAGAGATGATAGGTACTCCATGAGAATGATCTAAGAATATTTGGTTTAGGCTTGAAAAAAGCAAGCTATAAAAATACTAACAGAAAAAAGCTTGATTCCAGTTCCACGTGGACTGCATCTCAGAACTACTCTACTAATTTCTATGGAGCTGCACCCAACTTGCATGACAAGACATTAGATGATAAACAAAGCAGCAGGGAATAGTAAGAAGAAAATCCATCACTCCCACTAGAAAGCCTCAATCTGCAGGATGTAAGATAACAGGGGGAACAGTGGGAATGCTTGCAATGTCAAAGGGCAAGAGCAAGAAGAAGTCCCAATTTTACTCAATATTTCAGTCTTCTACTGAATAGTCATGGAACCATGAATCTGTAACTCAGATTTGTCCGTTTTTAGGGGACTGACCTGAGCTCATAAGGTACAGACTGTCCTGGTGAATGCGTTCAAGCATTCCATGTAAACTGGAGCAGCTCTGCTAGCATGGGTTGAGAACAGGCCAGCTTCAGATCACCCAGCTGCCACGTGGTTGGCATGCTGTGACAGATAAGGGTCTTTGAACTCTCTCAAACCGATCGGAGGTTTAAAACTGCTTTTCCACGGCCTGAGTGAGGTTACTGAGTCTCCTGGTCTGGCCTCGCCTGCAAGACTGCCTCCTACATGCTAACAGCTGAAGAGAGCTCAAAAGGGAGTTAGACACTGCATAGTTTGGCACTGGCATGAGTTAGGTGGGTTGGTTTGTGTGGGGTGCTAGTGCTGGAGGGTGTTCAGGTGCATGCTAGATTAGGCAAGGTTTTTGTGACTAACAGCATCCTGTAGATGCCTTAGTCCCCTTGGCAAGTAAGGACTACCAGTTAGCTGTCTTGTCTCCTTCTCATCTTATATATTGCAGACAAGAGAAAGTCCTTGCTTTGTATGCCCATTGTGAGATTGACTCAAGGCTATTGAGAAAGGCAGTAAGCCAAAAGCAGGCAAACGTAAGCCTAAGCAGTCATTTGGAATACCTGAAAGCTTTATCAGTGTCAAGTTCATTGGTTTTAAAAGTAATCTGAAGGGCCAAATCCACTGGAAAATGCCAAACATAGTCATAGTGTACATACACATTAATTCTGATGTATTCCGCATGTGTCGGACTGGTACACATGGGCAGATCCACCATGAAGGCAGAGCGTGTTCCTTGGATGTGCTGAAATCTCAGTGCTTTGTGATGGAGTAAAGTTATGTTACAAATTTCTCACAGGAAAGCATGCCCTCTGCTGCTGCCGTGGCTGGGCTCCAGCCAGGCAGCAGCACATCACCGCTGCGGGCATTTGCTGTCTGAGAGCATATTACAAAGAGGTTTGGTTCTACTTTGTGCTGAACGTACAAAGTTTGGTGAAGAAACATTTTGGGATAAAGGGAAATCTTAATAGTTCTTTGTTTAACTTTTTTTCTGTTAAATGCATATTGAAACTGCTTTTCCTGTATGATCAAAACTTTTTTGGTCACTTTCACTGAAAGATGTTTTTAATTCCATTACATGTATATCCAACAGGTATGTTTTTAATAGCATATGCTGGTACTTAATGCAGACTGTAATGACATTCGGGAAGAAAAGTGAAGGAAGTTTTGTTGGCATAAGGAAGTTCCTTCCACTTTTCCTTCAAGTATTGTATCTTGTTCAAAGTTTTTTCTTCCTTTTAAATTTGGGAATTTTCTATAGGAAATAGTTAAAATAACCACTGGTTTTAAACCTTGAAGCTATGATTAAGTCTTCAGAAGTCTTTTTCCATGTCAATCCAAGTGTGCAAGTTGTCACATTATTCAGAGTCCAACATAATTCTATATATTCCCGTAGTATGTGGTTAAATCTACTAATCTTGCTTGATTTGTTAATTAGCCTAATCCTTCTCAAATATAGTACACATTGGGGTACAGAGCAAGTATTCTCAAAACTCCTAATCTGAAATCACCAGCATGTTGAACCATTGCAACCTTGCTTTGAAACTCTGGCAGAGCTTCCTGGCACATGGAGTCAGCTCATCCTTTTTTCTGTCTTTATTGATAGCATTGCCTTGAAATCTGCAAAGAACTAATCTGTAAAAGTCTGTGTGCTGGGTTATTTAGTTAGCTATTTATATCCATATTTATTAAACTTCTATCTACTTTCCAAGCCTCAAGGCATATTTATATCTTTGAAATCATAATCCAAATAAGTTACTGCAGTAGTAGCAGGCACTCTATGTTCAAGTAATCACCAGTCATTGCTACAAGAAGAGAAGGCAAAATGCTGTCATAACAAGTCTTTTAAAACCCTAAGGAACATCTATATCAACCATTAATTCAACATAAGGCTCTGTTAGACAATCATGTGCTCTGTTTTATGAAGACCCAGGAATTTTGGAAGTTAGCTGAATCAGAAAATACCCTAAGTACCTTCAATGTAAGTCTTAAGATTAATAGATTCAGTAACATAAGGGCATTTGCCAATTATACAGGTAATAATAAGGTATCTGCCAAAATCCAATGTCACCAAGAATATAAAAAAATCTAAATTAATTTTTTAGCTGCTTTTTATATAACTTTTCTGGAACTAAAAGACATGCAACACTACTAGGTTTACAGGAAAAGAAACTTGATCTGCTTTGACTTCCACCTGAGATTACTTTCTTTGGGTTACATAGTTACTGTAGTTGTGGGAGTAACACAAATAATAAGGAGCACTTCTTTTCTCAGGCAGGATATCTTCTCTGTTTAGGATAAGTGCCATCAGCGCTTACTACATTTGGAAAAGAAACCTTTAGTATTTTAGGCTTTCCTCAAGGGTCTATAAACCAAGCTAACCTGATAACATCAAAGGCTTTTCATATCAAATGAGGTATCTGTGAAAGGCACTCATTTCTGTTTTGACTCTCCAGTGTGTGTAGCAGACATCAGAGATGATCAAGAACTTGTAGACATGAAATTAATTTTATGATAGATAACTAATATTTTTATACCATAATTAGCATGTATTATTGTTTATATTAATGACAAGGCCCCAGATATGGATCATATGAAACAAACAAGCAAGTTGACAGAGAATTAATTATTGAGAAGACAGTAAAGTTGAGAAAAGTCATTCTTTTATTTTCAACAGATGAAAAAAAAATGTGGAACCTTGATCTAACTTCAAGTAATGTTTAGTCTTAACTGATTAAGAAATAGGTTAGAGAACAGGAAAAAAAAGAAAGTTGAAACCACTCAGAGTGAAAGAGAGAAAAAGAAATAGAGGACAGAGAAGTCCCTGTTGCTAAGCACCGAGTACTCTGTTGGTCTAGAGAGCATGGCACACATTCTTAAGATCTTGTAGTTATCTAAGCAAGTTCAAAGAAATGTGGGGTTTTTTCCCCTCCATGTGTGTCTTTCATAAAGTAGATGAAATTTTGTAGCATGATACACTGAATCTGCTAGGTTAATTTCCTTAGACCGTCTAAAGTAATGCATTTTTCTCAGACATGTCACAAGTAATCCTGTCAAAATTTGCCTGAATGGGTTTGTTTTAAATCATAAATAGTTCTGATATATATAGTAAGTGTTCAAGAACCTTGAAGAAAAAGAAGGTCATGGCCTTCTGAGTACTCCCAGCTCCTCATCTAAATGTGGGTCTTGAAGTGTTTGTTTTGGCCAGTTTCAGATATGGAGTCTCACTGCTTGGATGTTTTATCTCATTGCTGTCTGTCTTTCTATCTATCTTACCAACCTGACTTCTCTTTTTAAAAATTGCTGTGTTTCTCCCTGGTCCCCTGGAGCTTGGTTATTTTGGTTTCCGTTTACCATCTCATTCTTAGTTCTGGTGACAACTGTTCATTTTGCTCTTAAATACTTTGTCCTTCTGCTTTTATGATGGTTTTATTGTACAGTTGTTTATCCAACACCCCAAGCAGCTTGGTAGGGAGGATGGAGAAGGAAGTTCTCATAAATAAATAATTGTTGTTAAATGCAGAGGACTGCCTAACAGCAAAATGCAGTAGAATATGTCTCTCCTGGTAGAGGGTAGGCCTCTTCTTTGTTAAATCCGTGAAATGTTTGGAGGACTCCCCCTGTGCTCAGAAAGGAGTGGAAGATTTGAAGAAAGCCTCCTTCTGCCATTTTGATGATCTGTTAATGAACACATTTTGTGGACCATGCAAGTAAGACGTGTCAAGAATGCAAATGAGAGATCTTGCCCTGGAAGACTGGTATTTCTAATGCTTTATTTTTACAGCTGCAGCAACAGGAGGGAACCAGCAGGTACTGATTATAGCTATTTTGGTCAGTGTCTCTGGAAGGAGGAGACCAAAGATGGTTGAATAGTTAAGCCATTAGCAGGGAACGTGTTTCCTATCATGGCTTCAATTTTTACCGTGGCAAGCCTTTTAAGGACTCAACTTACCATAGGGTTAGGCATTGCAACTCCAGATTGCAGTGCCTAATTTTGGTGCCTTGAGGTCAGGAGTGGTAATCTTTACATTAGAGGGCTGCATGCTCAGAGACACAGAAGCCATTACACCTGCTTTGCTAGCTTAGGGAGTTGGAGGAGGTGCTGAAGAGAGAGGGGTTTGTGGTTTATGATCTGCCTAGTTTTTGTGGGGGGGAAAATGCCTTCCTTCACAAAGGGCTGCAGATTTGAACCCTCTCTTCAGGTGCACCATGCAAGCCTTACTTTCTGACCAAGAACAGGTGGTAGAAAAACCCAACCTAAAGATAGCTTTTGTATCCAATATCCCACTTGTTAATGTTTTCATTCTGAATGCAACACTAAGGTTCAGTTTCCCTCTCTGGCTCAGAAGATAAAAACTTGGACCACCTTGAAGAAAGTTTTAGCGCTTTGGCTCCAAGTTGCTGTAGCATGAGAAGTGTTCAGCCTCTTGTGTTGCTATTGTTCCATTTCACATTGCTTCGTTAAGCAGTAGTAAATGGGTATAAGCACAAATATTAATCTAACTCTACAGTGTAGTAGGGAGGTATTTTACCTATTGGTTATGTTACCTGTTGGTTAGAAGGGGGAGACATGGCTTCTAATACCTGCTCCAAGGAATGCTTAAGTTATTTTTAGGTATGAGCAGTGAGTAGCATATGGACCTCAACTGTTATCACTGGAAAAACATAGCCTGAAGTTGGTTGTTTTCCAGGCTAAAGTATTAACTGTCAAGAACTTTCCTCAGAAACCTGCTAATTATTGTTTTGACTTATCAGTCTAAATTTTCAAAATAATAAAAAATTGGCTTTTCTGACTTTCTTTTCCTTATCTACAATTTATTTCTCTACAGTTATTTTACATGTTTGAAATAAAAGGCAATTTTAATCACAAAAAACCAAACCCTAAGTTACAGAGAAAGCATAGTTCAGCAAAACAAACTGCAAGTCCTAATGCTGTTCTGGGTGTTTGAGTTCAAATCTTTAGGACCTGAAAAGACATCATATAATGTGAGAGAGAGGACTGAAGTTTTTAATGACAACTGAAAAAGTCATTAAAGATCAAAGATATGCCCATCAAATGCAACCTTACATCTCAAATGTTTTTGTGGTTTATCTGTTTCTTTTTGAAAAAGAAATTGCCCATGTCAGACAATTAAGAATTCATCAATATGTCTACTTGTGCATTTGCCAATGCAGTTTTATGGAAAACCAGAATATATGCAAAGGTTAGCAAATGCGGTATTTGGAAGAGGAGATGTACCTATTATGCCTTAGGGATTTTACTGTTGCTGATTTTTCAGGTAATGATCAGCAATACAGGTCACTGAGGTGTCATGAAACTTTGTTTTCCAGAGAAAGAGAATTTAGTTTCCCCCAGTCAATGATTTCACATTGTGCAACTCCCCTTTCACCTGACTCCTCTCTTTCCTCCTGCACCGCTGTACATCAGACTTCTCACCAACTGCTCAGTGACCGCCACAGACTCTAAAGTTTTTGAAGCCCACACTCAGATTCCTGAAGATCTGCTCCAAGCTCCATCCCTCCTATTTTCCATTTCCATACAGCATTTCCAAGGGGAGATTTCTGTTCTGATTTGTTGTTCTGTTTAGTTAGTTGCCACCTACACATGTTGAAGCTTTTGAACACTGCTCTTTCAGAGTTGAGTATGTTGTTCTTGTACTATTAAAGAAATATTCCTCCTGAGGTCTGTAAAGAAAAATTCTTCTCAGGCTTCTCTGAGTTCATCCAGCTATGTTGCTGATATATTGCTCGAGATTGCTTCTTGACAGCTTGTATTCAATATGGTAGTCTGAGATCATTGCTTTTCATTTTAAGACTTTTGCATTTTTCTTCTGTAATGAAACTGATACCTGTCCGTTCAGAACATAGCCCTCAACAAGCTAGTGTCTATTACTTTCACTGCCATCTTATTTCTGTGTTTGTGCATTCCCTAATTAGTTACCTTAAAGTCCAGGAAACACGCCTCATGTTCTAGGCCCATTTCTTTCCAAATCAGTTGAATTGCCCTAGAGTTCTTTGCTTCCTCTGAGACCCCCCAGTTTAAAATAGTAGTAAATATTAAATTACGCTAAATAGTTCTGAAGCCTTTTCCAGCTTGTTCTCTTCTATAGTATTTCAGAGTTGAATGATGGGCTTTACACAGTCTGCCAGGTTACTAGCTTCATGCGAGCTCATTTGAGAAGGAAATTGCTGAGAACTGTGAGTAAATCTTTGGAGTGGCTATTTGCGGTGCAGGGGAGGAGGTATTAATTTTAACTCTGAACATCACATTTCACCCTAAGGCTCCCTTTATAGCCTGTGGAGAAAAGTAGGGACCTCTGAAGGACAGCGCTCGTAACCCACCTTAGGTGCCTGTAGAAGGACAACGTGAGTTGCTCTCTGCCTATGATGCTCCCCACTGAATACAGAGGGAGCGTAGGCTGACTGTCTTGGACTTAGGCATTTCACTTGTATTCCCTAGCTCAGGTGTGTAGACGCTCCACTCCAGATTTCTATTTCCTATAGAAATATAAGGATTATAGTATCAAATCACCCTAGCTGAATGTGGTAAAGGAGAGTGAATAGAGAGAACATATCATGTGAAGGCTCATGGAAATGCACTGTGAACCCTTCTGCACTAAAAGTGTATTTCAAGGTTGCTTAGGATTGCAGGAGACTGATACTGAGATTCTGTGTTGCTTTTCATAAAGAAGAAAACATCAGTCCAGATATGCTTGAATTGAATTATGCTGCTATTTTGGAATCAATGTGCTGTAGAATTGGTATGAAAAGTAGCTAACTTTTGAAAGAGAGTCATGATTTTGCAGGCAAAAAAGAAGTCACGAGGAAAGCACCAAATCTGTATATAAATGCATAGATATATAAATATTCATACACGCATGCAGTTAATGTTATATGTACAAACACACATATACATGCATGTCAACTGGAGAAGGGATTAGGAAATGTCTGTGTATGTAGAACTTCCACTTTAAAAAAAAAGCTTTGATGTTTTATTTACAACTCTCCACTCATATGGACACATATACCTATAAACACAGAATAAAATTCTGCAGCACCATAGTGTCAATATATGTCTATAGTCTATAGGATCTCAAAGTTTTGTGAAAGCATTCATTTTTGCACCATCCAAGTATCTATTCTGTACTGCTTTTATTTATTTAAGAATGTTTTCCTCCTCTGAAGCTCTGTGACAGAAGAGGAACTCATATGTCTCCTGAGACCTAGTTGTTCACCTTAATGCAAAGACTTGAAAGGCTTGGTGAGTCAGGCTTGTCCAGTTAAGGGTTAAGTGTGCAGGCTAAGTTCCATGAGAGGTAGGAAATCCTATCTCTAAAGGAGCAAAAATATTATTGATTAATTGATCCAGCAGTATGTTGCATGTGCATGACAAGGAATGTGAGGCCCCAGCTACCTCTGAATTTGAATTCAGATGCCAAGAGCCGGGAGCTCCTACCTGAAAGAGATGCTTTTCTAAAGAGTCTTTAGCTCCCAGCGCTTCTTAGGTAGCAAGAACAGTGATCAGAAATGTGGTGGATGATTTACAAGCCTAGACAAATGGCAAACCTCATGACAACAAATGTGCAGTAGCAGAATTTGTTTCTAGTATGTTTTCAATGGCTGACTGACAATGAAAATAGGAAGACAGGAATTATGCTGTAGTCTTCATTCACCTGCACCTTGGAGCCTAAATACAGTGAGGAAATAAGAAGCATGTTTTCTTGTGTGTAGTCCTTCCAGTAATCTCTAGTTATAGAGGTGATTGTTTTTTTTCTTTTCTGTCCATGCTTAAGAACCAGAATGGCAGAAATACATCACAAAATAAAAGTTCTGTGAAGAAAAAGTTGCTAATGAAAATCTGGAGGAAAAGAGTTGTCTTAGGAACATAGAAGAAGAAAGGTCTCCTTCTTCACTGAGATCAGTCCCCTGCTCTTCCAGGCAACCGTGGTAGTAATCCCACACATACATTTATCACATTCACTTCACCTTTATTAGGCCATTATTGAACTACTGCTTTGCAGCATCCCTGAGCCATCTGTAGGTAAGTAGTGATTTACCTATGGATGTGTCTGTGTTTCCAGAGAAGAGGACCCATAGTGCATGTGCATACACTCTGTGCAGAGGAGGGCTGGTTCTGCAGGTTGCTCTGCTCCAGTGCTACAGAGAGGAATGGACCTGATTCATGCTGTTCTTCAAAAATCACGTAGAGATCATATGCGACATGGAGAAAATCTCTGAAGAGCCTGATCGTTTTGAATATAGAAATTTATTTTGCTAAATCTGTTGTAATTTATCTGTCACAATAATTTATCAATATGTGCTTAACACTACATAAATATTTTTCTTGCCTGAATTTATATAAAGCAATTTTTTTCCCTTTTGACTGGAACCGAAGAGCATGAGCACTCTGGCCGTCTTAGCCAAGCAAACTGTTGACAATTTTTTTGGAAGGCAACAATGTTCATCATATCCATGTAATAGAAGAACTCTTAAGAATGGCAGTTGAAAGAGAAATAGTGTTTCTTTCCAACTGCTATAGTTTTTACTATGGAGTGAATTTTGAGTTTGCAGCTGTGGCTAGTTTCTTCTGGACTTTGTTAATTGCCCATAATTAATTAGGCTAATACATAATTTGCGTAATATGGTTAATGTAGGTTTAAGACCAGTGGGATCATAGATCATGTTATCAGAGTATGTCACCCATTTTCACAATTCACCCAATTACCTCTCTACTGAAGCTGATAGCTTCAGTTTACCTAAAACCGATTTCCCAGACGGACATCCCTTCTTGATTTGGGAACTTTAAGAGGTGGAGTGTTCCCACCACTTCCTCTGGAGGTTTGTCACACCGTGGCCTTTGGCTTGTCCCCACTGCTGTTGTTGCTACAGGGACATAAGCTGAAAATGAAAAGTCAATAGTTCCAGCAGCGATGTCTGCAGTAAACTAATCAGCACTGGCTGGATTGAGATGTCCAGCTGGTATTTTGTGGAGAGAGGTTTTCTAAATTACTGGTTGTCAAAATAAATACCGACAAAACTTCCCTGCAGAGGGTAACAGCCACTTCTGTCCTACTCTTTGCTGTGGTTTAATGGGGTATTTCAAAGACCTGGTCTGTCCCTATTATCTTTTCCAAGTAACCACCTTAAAAGTTGGTGTCAATAAAATTCCTACGTTGGCTCCTGAACCTGCCCAACGTGTAGTTCAGAGAGAGCATGCAGCCAGGAAGGAGGTATTCCTGAAGAACCTAAACCATCAGGTAGTTTTTTCTCACAAACTTCATGTTAAATACTTCACTGGCTTTGTTAGATTAAGACAAGGAGGTAAGGTATTTTTGGAACTCTAAATAGCTGCATGTTTTCTTTTCCCAGGTAGAAGTCACTATTTGAAAATATTCACATAAAAACCATTTTCTGCACTGTATATTTGTAGGGATTTCAGCCATATTGTAATGAAATGCAAAAGTCTCTGTGAGTCTGTTTTATGACCTGTGTCTTGCATTTAGTATATTTGACAAGTTGCTATGAATAATTTAAGTCTATTATGTCTTGATTTAGCTGCAGCTCTTGCAAGATTTATTTTAATATAGACTACTTTACCATTATGTTTTTAAAAGGTTCTTTTTTCTTAAAATCACAGACATGGTCTTAAAATGAATTGTTAGATATTCCTTGTTTTTAATAAAATATGGTGTTGCATAGTGCACTTCATTATTCATAAAATGAAACTAGCATATTCTTAATCCTATTGTTAAAATATGTCAAGTATTTGGCAAATGACTGGGCTGAATAGATGTCTATCTTTTCCATTAGAGATGTTTCAGCTCCTTAAAATGTTTCCTTTTCTGCTTCTTAGGTGACCACATCTTTGTTAAGAAAAGATAGTAGTACATCCAGTAAGAAAGTTTTTTATTTTTTTCACATATGAAGTAGGTAAACCAGGACATTCAGTTGACTGTTGTCATCTACCCAAGTGGCATGTCACACTGAAAAAAATGTATATGAACAGATGAAAGAAATAGTTCTATTATGAAAGTTAACTGGTAGAAGAAGCAGTTTATTATATTTTAGAAGATATTTTGACTTTACAACTTTTTTGATTTTCCACTTTGATAATTTTGCATTGGTGCGAAAAATTTTTGAAGTGTGCCTATGCACACATACCTGTTGCCTAGATAAAACGTTCTAATGCCATTACTTCTAGTAATTTTTAATTACATTTTTTGAATGTAATGCAGACTCTGAAAATAGAAACACTGTATGGTTGAGGAGCTCAGCTCCTCTACACTTCACTTTTGCTTCTTTTCTCATCCTCAGCGTGCATGTGGCTGGAGCCCTGAATGTCCCACCTGCTCATCTTTGCTTTTAGTGTTGCTGCTGGCAGAGCATGTCTAATAATCTCCACTCAAAACCTGCCCATTTACTTGACCAGGAAACCCACATTTTCACATATATTTCAATATTTAACTGGAAAGTAATCTAAGGCCTTTGTGTATAAGTTTAGGAAGAAGAAACATCAAATGAAAGAGTGCGGAGCATAAATGTGATTTACACTGCTCTCGACACTTGCAGCTCTTTTTGAGGACAGGGAGCCAGATATCTTTTAAATATTTGGGTAGTTACCTTTTAGTGAAGTCAAAGGCACCTAACTGCCTGGCTAGCTCCTGAGTATCTTTAAAATCAGATCAATGACTATACATTAATTTTGTGCTTCAAGACTGAGGCTGGTGAGCTACATGAGTCAGGAAAAACATTTCTCCCCTGTGCACAGTTAGCTACATGGATTCTGGTGGGCTTTAAATTTTCAAACACAACAGTTGTTTCTGTTTTTAAAAATCTTGTTTAAACAGATTTTAAACCTTCTGTGGTAATGTGTTGATTTCAGTGGAAACTTCTGACATTCAGCCAAGTCCACATCTGGCCAGCTTGAAGTCTCTGAACTGCTGATATCAGCCAACTCTCAAGTCCTCAGGGACTGCCTTCTGAGGCTGTTCAGGCTGCTGTTAGGGTAACTGTATTTAAAGAATGTGAAGCTGTCAGAAGGGAGCCGAGAGAGAGAGAAAGATACATACATACCAAAGATGGAAAAATAACTGGCACATCAAAGTAGAGGGATAAGAAGATCCACTGGGCCAACCAAGCCCATTCCTGTTTGGATTCCCTGGAAAGTATTTATTTTCTTCTTTTGCTCTATGGTGGTGGTGGAGCAGAAATAGATTTCAATGAGAACAAGGGAAGAGTAGCATACAATTTAGACTTTATTTTCTTTTCTCTTTTAATATGGGATGTGACTAGAGCTATTGTATAGATTTTTAGGGTTTTTTCACTGTTGAGTTTTTCAGTGTTAGGTATTTTATTCATTGTGCTACACCTTGTCGTGGTCTCAAAGGAATGTCTGAGCTTCAGACCTTCTCCCTGTCTGCTGCAGAAGCATCCAATAACTCACAGTGGTCAGGAAGACACCTTTGCTGGGCAAACATTTGCCCCCAAGAAATTTGATTTGCCACCTCCGGTAGCTCCGTGCCTATAGCCCCTTAGGCTGGGAGACCTAATACTTCCTGAATGACCATGTTTTACTGTTTTAGGAGCACCACTCCCTGGGCCAGTGCCATTGAAATGTCTCTTTGTATTTGAGAAGCTTACAGTTAAAGATAAATAGTTTATTCTATTACAGTGAAAAGCTAGGTGTTAATTTCTGTGTTTAGAGATAGATACAGAGAATGTATGTGAATATATGTCTCTTGATTTAGCTTGGTTTCAAGGTGATTTCTGTTTCTCCTCAGTTCCCCAGATGGTTCCCACAGCTGCCTGGGGCAGGGGTCTAGTCCTTTTGCTAATACTAGTTCTTATACTTTTCTTTCCCCAAAGAGGATACAGAGTTAGTGTCTTGTTTTTCTTTGTATCCCCTTTCTCTTGTTGGTTGTGAATTCACCCTTTGCACTTATAGCTGATTCAGCCAGGCATCAACTGATGTCTCTCATAAGTTAAGGAAGTGTTTTCTGACAAAGTTTTAGCCATTATTAGGAAAAAAACCTGGAATGCCCTTCTCTACTGTGTGAACCTTGTTGGCCATAACACTTCATTTCTTGTGAACAAATCTGTTTACAGACTGCAAGCACGTCTCTTTTCAAAGACACTGCGGATTATGTATTAACTTTTTATTACTTGACTTTCAAATACTATTAATTAGGCCAACGTAAATAGGGACAGTGAAGCTGGATCATTAGTAACTCTAAGTAGAGGCTAGAATTTATAGCAAATGCATTTTCAGGCCATGTGTTCAAGTCACTTACAAATGAATATTTCCAGAGCTGGTATGATCTGTGACATATCACTTTTTCACTTCAAATTGAAGGAAAGACATGATGGCATCTTGGAAGTCACATGGACATTTATTTTCCTCAAAATAACCTATTCAGAGGTACCCCATCAAGCATTAGCTGAGATCTGCCTTATGAACAGGAAAAAAAAAGGGGGGGAAATAATTGAAGATATATCAATATAAAGGCATACTAAGTATGCAGTCTTGTGTCAAACCAGAATGATCTTGAAGGTTCTGTTTGCTTAATCACCAGATAAATCTCTCAGGAGGCTAAATGAGCTCCACTGTATGTTCCATGAAGAGCTTCAGAGATCTGCTGTTACTGCCTTATGGGTATGAATCCAAAGTATAATAAAAACTTAGTGACAGCAAAGCATTCTGATGAATCAAGCTCTAGAAGTCTGTCCTTGTATTTTACATCAGTGCTGGTGGTTATGCACTTATACTGTGTCACGGACTTCCAAAAGACTTTACAGGCAAGACATGCCTTTGCTGAAACATAGCCAGAGGTTTAATATATGTTTTAAGACAGGCAATGGAGAAAACCTATCTACAGTTGAAAGTATAGTGAGAGGGGAAAAGAGGATTTCGGTAGGCAGAATTTCAAGCTGGACTTTGTGTGGGCAGCTAGGAAAAACTTGTCTTCCTTTATGAAGAAACCCAAATGATCTTAAATGGCTACAAGTTTTTTGACTTTGACATACGCCTTATCTGAAATGCATTGCCCCCAGCAGCAGAATGCCTCCAATGCTGTGTACTGGGGAGTTGATTCAGTTCCAATTCAGAGGCAAGAATAAAACCTACTGAGTAGTTACTGTGGTTTCCTGCAGCAACTGCTTGCTTTATAGTAGCATTGAGCTAATGATCCAGCACAGCTCTGCTTTAAAATTGTGAGATTTGCAAGGATAACAGGGTTTGACGGTACTGTGTGTCCATAGGCCTATTAGAATAAAATGTTATGGCTTAAAAAGCACATGTGGTTTAAAAAAATGGGATGGAGATAGAAGGAAGTGTTCTTATGTAATTAGCCTAAGTATATATTCAGCTGTTATCATACGTCTGAAATGTTTTGTGCAGTTGCACCGGAAATATTTGTTGGTAGTACAGGATTGGATAATGAGTTGTGCATTCACTAATATTTAAGCAGATGCTCTGAGCTGTGAATCATGTTTTGAACAGTGGTATGTGGTGCCCGTAGTGTACACAGGCTCATGAATGCCTTCATTCATGCCCATCTGTTAAGATGGCAGTGTGCCCACATACAAGTGGATTGGTCCCTTTTCTAGAAAGCATAGTGCCAGACTGTTATGAGTTTGGATGGCAAGCTTATCTAACGTTGCAAACAGCATCTCTGTTGCAGGAAATCCCTTCTCAGTATTAGGACTGAAGCATTAATAGGTCACTTGATGGACTAGGTTACCCTGGAGGGTATTTTATGTGTTGAAAGAAACTACTGAAACATGGCAGAAGAAGAGAAGACTGCCCATCTCAAAGAACAGCAGGATACCGAGAGGAAGCGTCTGATGGCTTGTTCCGTATCAGAATTGCCTAGAGACAGCCCAAGACAGCTATTGCAGTCAGGCAAGGGCAGATGGTGTTGGGCAGTGGAACAGATCAGATGGATCTCTTCACAGTATCTCCTAGATGCTTGTTAATGGAATTAGCCCAAAAGGCATTATCTTAAATGGCTGCATCATGTCCTGCATTGAACTGTGCAGAGTACTTTCAGCAAATTCTGAAGTTAAATTAAAAAAGTAGGTAGTTTTCCTGTAAAGCTTTTTGGGTTAACTGGGCACAATTTTAAGAGAAATTTGGTTATTAGAAAATGAGAAAAAATAAATACTTTTGCATCGCTTTTATCTAAAGTAGGTGACTTTCACCTTGGATCCATAACCAGATGCTGCTGATGCTCAAAATTCTAAGCTCTGTATCTCATTTCTGTGTATCTAACATGGATAACATCCCTGCTCATGGCACTAGGAACTAGATGATCTTTAAAGGTCCCTTCCAACCCAAACCTTTCTGTGATTCTACAACTGAGGACAAAAATAAGCAGAGTTCAAAAGTGAACACTTTGGGGTTTTTTAAGTTAAGGTCCTGCTCAGAATTTTTCATGTTTAGGTTTAGGATTTGTAGCAGTGACAATTCCATGTATTTTTAAAAATTTGTTCATTGACTTCTGATCTTTTGAGACATTGTAGCACTGCCCATTCCCTCTCAATGTGGAGTATAGAAATGTGATGAATAAAAAGGAAGGTTTGATCTATTCATGTGACTTTTATGGCTTAAGGATTGAAGTAAAAAGCAACTTGTCTTAAATACATTACAAAATTGTTACAGCTGGCTAGTGTTTGGCTTAGTCCTCCTAATGCAGATCATTAATTGACATATAATGAAGCAAATTCCCTAAAATAAATGCTGAAGTACCTTTCTAGTTGGTGGAGATGCGTATTTAAAGACTGAAAGAGGCCAAGATTCTGTCCAAGTGGCTGAAGTCCTGAACTTCTTCAAGTTTATTCAAGGTACCTGCCCTTATCCGTGGGTTATCTAAGGAACTCGCATTAGTAGGGCTGATTTACTAGATCCCTACAATGTAGGTAAAAATTACATGCCTGATTTAGGCAGACTGAATCCCATTCAATGCACCCTGGGGAAATGCACAGTATTAATTAAAATGCTTTCACCCGGACCTGGTGCCCAAGGTGAAGGGCAAAATTAATCATCTTATAATGTGCACAGTAAAGTTAATCTGAAAAACAAAAGAATATTTTGTGCTGCGTGGAAGTATTGCTCACTATTAACATTATAGAGCTCTGATAGGGTGGTGGGTTTGTGGTTTTTTTCTTTTAAACAATCTTTCTAAATGCTGTGTATCTTTTAAAAAGCAATGGCACTGAGGCTATAAAACTCATTATTTGCTCATTTTTTGTGAGGACAATGTCTGTTATGCTTTTGACCATTAAATTGTTCAATGTTAGTTCTCTTTGCACTTTTACTGTCCTACCTGTCCTGATAACAAAAATTTGCTGTAGTGGGCGAGGTGCCTGTATCGACTTTAGCCGTTGTCTTTAGAGAGCGTGTGTGTCTGTTCATCATGTCAGCTGAATAACTGAGCTGGCTGATCGCTGTGTCAGCAAGCTAAGTCTCTCTTCCATGTCCGTAATTCTCCAGCTCTAAACATACTTGACAGTTAGCTGGTGACCTTAGAAAGTCTTTTCATCTCTGACTCCACAAGTGGTAGCGTGACTAGTGGGACAATATTTTGGAGAGGATAATAATAGCTTAAAACACGTTGAGGTTAAAAGCAAACATCTAAATGCATTTGTCCAAATGACAAAGATGAGCCACAGTTTATGAAGTCTCACGCACAGGTGCAGTAACTGGTATATGAACAGGTACTGTTTGACTTTTCTTCTTCTGGTTTCCAAATATTTTTTCCCCAGACCTTTGTTGTTTAAGGAGCAGAAACTGCTGTCTAGTATTTAAATGGATTTCAGGAGCTGGCGAAACAGGGGATATCACATTTCCTTACATGCAGTGACATCCATCAGCAAAACCTCTAAGCATTTTTAATGAGATTTATGCTGCTGTCATGGTCTAATGCATTATAAAAGCAAAAAGAGAAAATGAATTACTGTCAAATTTTTGGTGGGCAGACTAGTCTTTTAGAACTGCAGAGGGATTCCCTTGTTCTGCTGAGAGCAGCCTGGGTATGTGGGTGAATGCTGTGCTCATCCTACGCTCCTAGCTTGGAGCTCAGCAACCCTTTGCTGCATATTTTTTGTCACTTTAAGGAAGCCTTATCTCTGGGAATGACAGTAGGAAATAGGGGTTTTGGTAACCAGAAGGTAGAAGAGGCTGATATGAAACAAAACCAAGACTTCTCTGTGTTATGTTTCTTTTTTTGTTTGTTTTTCAGCTAGGGAGAGTGACGGATGGAGTGCAGCAGCCATATTTTTCACTAGATGCATATTCTTTGCAAGAATGTGATTCCACTAAGATGAAAAACTTGAGCATGGCTTTTGGTCTACTGAGCTTCCAGGGCAGTGTTTCTATAGCCCCTTGGCTCCAATCCATTAAAGATTATTCAATTTAAAAATTGTGCCACTAAAATTCACTGTGCTTATAAGAGACTTAATGCTGACAAGGGCTTAGAGAGGGCAGTCACCTGAACATCCCAGTGAGCCCTGATGGGAATGGGAATGATATGTTCTTAGAATAACCTTCTGGAAAACCTAAGAAGCAAGCAAAACATAAGTATAGCAATTCTTGCTGTTCAAAGCCTTGGTCCATGCCAGACCTCATCCAAGTTACAGAAGAATAGGTAGAAATGAATGTTGGCCCTTGGGAGGACATTGTAACTATTCTCCATCATGTAAACACAGGAAGACCTAAAAGGGAATCAAACTTGGATCAAGTCTTACTTCCGCAATGTACTTGACCACTGGGCAAAGGAGTAGTTAAAATGTGTCTACATTCAAATGGGAAAATGAGGATAGTTTTCACCAATAGAGCCTTGCCTCTGCAGCCTTCATGGTGAGCTGCCACATGCCAGCTCACACCATGCTGCATTTGAAGTGGTGTTTTCTTGGTTGATAACTAGCCAAATGCCTCAGCTGCTCATACAAATGGTTCAATGCAAATCAATGAGATTTTCTGGACACAAGCAGTTAATATTTCAACAAGCAACTGCAGATAAAATTGCTGTGTCAGATTGCGTGGCAAAGAGAGCTGTTGCCCTTGTTCAGAAAATTCTATGCCTGGAAAGTTTTCAGACCTTCCCATTTCAATCATCTGAAAAATTATGCTTTCAGATCAACTTCGAAACGTTCAGAGTCTCTGTATGCCAGTCTTTTTTTGACATTGTTTTTCTAGTTTGGAAGAATTGAAGATGAAACAGAGGGTTTTCTACCCCCTGGCAAACCTCAGGAGGCAGGTTACTGCTACAGACTTTGCTATGGTTCTGCAACTGTCCTAATGTGTGTAACTGTGTATTAGGATAAGAGGTCATTACTGTCATTCAGTCCTTTCTGAGAAGCATCTTGTTGGATGCTCTATTTACCAAGCATGTTCATATGTGTGTGGATGCATTTTGGTTTTCCAGCTGATTTTCCAAGGACAAGTGGGCCTTTTGCTGCACGCTGTTCCCTTCCTTACATGCAGAATTTGTCAGATTCCCAGAAAATGTCTACCTTGAAACATGTCAGTCCAATAACAGTGAAAAAAGCAGATTAAATTTTGCACCATGGTTTGATTCAACAAACCATGTTTTTTGAAGAAATAGCTTGATTCTGCTGTAAAAAAAACATGCCAGTGAAGCACAGCAGCTTCTTCTATCTCTCTCAGCCCACATGTCTGCCATTTTTGCCCCCACTCTCCTAAATATGTCTATGTCACCCAAAGGACGTAGTCCTGGGCTTTTGGCCAATATCCTGGGCTTGAATTCCCACACAGAAAAGCATTTACTTGGGAAAATAATATCATGTGGCAGCCAGTAGGCACAATACTACCTCAACTGCCAGAATGCACTGACTCTAAATGAAGCTGTGGCAGATGGCCTGAAATATTTCAGTGCTTTCCTTCTCTAGACCAGGATTACCCAATTAATTTGTGCTATGGTGCGTTGGGGGTTTTGTCAGGTTCTGGCCAGACGGGTGGGATGCACTGGATCTAGCTTTGCTGGACCAAGCAGGGTCTGCAGGTAGGGTGAAGGCAGTGTACAGCCAAATCCCTGGCGCAGCAGGCTCCTGGCGGGGCTGGACGAGTAGGAAAGAATATGGGGTCATCCCTCAGGACACCAGGGACAATGTCTGTTGGAATGAGAAGAAATGGACTCCTGGTTCAGATCATGACTGAGCCCACTATTTGAGCAGCCCTGTTTTAGATAAGGGTGGCATTTTACTTGGTAGTGATGCTTTTATACGCACTATACCTGCAGAAGTAGCTTTATGTTACTGTTTATTGAGTGTTGTCCTCATGCATGGTACTTGGTAGATAGAGCAAAAGGCCAGTAGGACCTTTCTGTTGTTGTGATTAGAGAAATCCATACGTGAACAAAAAGGTTATTTTTGTTAAGACAGTGGTGATCTATAAGGGAGATTTGGTATAGCTTAGGGAAAATATATGGAGAAGAATAAGAAAAGAGTCAAATATGACATCAAGATTTTGGGGTTTTGGACAGAGAGAGGCTAGTGCAATCATTTTTAGTGCAGCAGAATAGTTGGCAGAAAAAAAAATGAGCAGCTATCATTTTGCTAGGTTTATTAGAAGGAGTGACTTTGAAGTGTAACCTAGTAAATACAGTCCATCAAACCAGAATTAGGCCAGCTGCATATTACTGAAATAGCTCAAGGAAAATGTCCTTGTCTCTTCTATCCTCTTCTCTGGGTACATGTTTTCACTTGGTTAAGAAAAGTCAGTGGAATTGCATTTAAAAGTGTTGTCACTTCACAGTCTGTCACAGGGCTTTTGCCAGCTCCCTTCAAAAGGAGTTGGTGCCTAGAACTGTGCCAGCTGGTTGATCTGATCATCCCATCACTTTACTAGAAAATCTAAATATACAGCAGTACGAGCTGAAATATGTCTGCTGTCCTGTTTTGCAACTATTCTGCATTTGAATGAAGAACTACTTTCACATTAAAGCAGTACTGAAGCTCTCTCTATCTTTCTGTTCTATAGGTTGTCATTTTGTATTTTGAGCCAAGTGTATTTCGCTGTGTTCTCCTAAGATGGGTTCGTCTTCTGGGCTTTGCTACTGTTTATGGAACTGTGACGCTCAAGCTGCACAGGTATTTCACATATTATTAATTTCCATCTCTGTGGGAGTATGTGCAATCTGCGTGGTTACTTAGATGGAAGAGCTGCAAATATTATAATCAAGCACCGTTTGTGATTTTTAAAAACACTGTGTATTTCTTCTCACTATTCCTGCTCAAATTATATGCTACTAGTCCCAGTAGAGAACTATGAATGCCGACAGCATTTGTTGAAAATTATATACATCAGCTGTAAAATTGTGCAAGAACCCCTTTTCACAGAAGGTGAATATATGTTCCTTGAATATAGGAAGATACAGAAGTGATCATAGAGTGTTCAAAAGTGTTCAAAAATTTCCTTGTAAAGTGTTCAGAGAGAGATGCTTTCTAAGTGTTTAGATACAGCTATGGTGGGTAAAACAATATGCTGTGGTGTATATTCTTCCTATGTTTTCTTATGGCTTATAAGTCAAAGGCTGCTTTCTTCAGGCAATCACAGCAGACAGGCTACACACTCACAAGCATCAGTGCCCACCAGCAAAAAGTATGGAAAATTCTGGGTTCCATGGGGTTGGCAGTGCATTCACATGTGATTCAGAGATTAAGATTCAGAAACCCAATTTCAAATCCCACTTCTACAGTCCCCTTAAAAACTGAAGCCTTTTCTGGGTATACTGGATAAAATCCTAATGCTTCTTCCTCTTTAAACTTTAGTGAAAAAAATTAGTGATACATTCTGCAAGTATTTTTATTGAAGCAAAGAGACATGCAGTATGTGTATATTGGTACTTGAACATCTTGGATGAAGTAGGCTTGCTCATCTCTTTATCTTAGTTTCATTACTGTGTTGGCGTGTTAGATAGAGGAGGTTTGGTATTATACTTGTAAACTGAATGAGGACTGAGAATATCTTGTGTTTCATGTTGCACTATTGGCTTGTCACATTTTCGGTGGAAAACTGTGCTTTCCCATTGAAATAGAGCCTCTTCTTGCAGCTCCCTTTTATTTGTGCCCTGGTTACAAGTGTACACTGTAGCTGGTAAACTCTGACTGTATAATGCTATGTCCGGCCACATCTTTGCATTGATAATCATCCAGAAAATCCCACACCCTTTTTCTGGGATGAACAATTTCTGATGCAAAAAGAATAACAACTAGAGCACTGTAGAAAAGATGTAGCAGAATTGGTGACTTTGCCTGGATGTTTTGTTATGTATAGCCCAGATATGTAGAGAAACAACGTAAGACTATGGAAGACTCATGTTGTCATTGCAGTTCTGCTACCCTAACAGGCTGTTTATATGATTTTACATGATGTGAGGAAGCAATATCCTGACAGGGCAGTGGATCTTCCATTTATATGAATTTCTGCAAAATTGGGCAGAAAATCTTGCACTTCTGCTTTGCTCATTCAGCTGTTCAGTGTTACTTTGCACCTGTGCTGACAGGGTCAGCAAATGGGACAAGGATTGAATAAGAAACCAGGAGTGAACTATGCCTCAGCCTTGATCAGCATAAAACAATGAAGGCTAGCAGCAGACTGGACTGTATCAACAGAAGAGCAGCCAGAAGGTTGAGGGAAGTGATTATTCTCCCTTACACGGCACACCTTAGACCATATGTGCAATGCTGTGTCCAGTTTTGGACTTTCCCAAGACATCACTGAACTTGAGTGAGTTCAGTGAAAGGACATCAGGATGGTCAGAGCTTGGAGCGCTGGCACTGAAAGGAGAGGTTGAGGCAGCAGGGCTTGTTCAGCCTGGAGAAGAGATGTGTTGGAGGAACATAACAGCAGCTATTCAACACCTATAAGGAGGTTACTGAGAAGATGGAGCCATGCTCTTTACAGTGGTGTGTATTGGGAGCACAAAAGATAACGACAGATTGAAATGGGAGATTTTAACTTTATACAATATATAAATTAGCATCAGTGTCAATGTCATACAAGGAAAACATTTTCACTATCAGGGTAATTAAGCAGTGGAGCTGGTTGCCCATGAGGTTTTGAATTTCCATACTAGGAGGTTTTCAAAACCCAACTGGATAAAGCTTTGAGCAACATGGTCTGGATTCAGTGTTAAGCCTGCTGTGAGTACTGGGTGACCTTCTAAGGTAATTCCAACCTGAATAATTCTATATTTCTTTGTGAAACATGAAGAGAAAAAAAAAAAAAACTATTTAGTATATTAATCTAGAATTACTTTCTCTAGGAATCTATCCTTGGTTTCCACCCAGGTATCCTGACCATTCATTTCCTACATTCATGATACTGTGGTCTTTTTTTAGTACTGAATATTTCAGTCAGGGAGCGTGCCTTGCAGAAGACCGAGTCAAGTTAGATATATGTTTTATTATATACATTTGCAACAGTTATGCTAATTAGGAATAATATGATGCTAATAGAAATTTGGTAGACATTTTTGGCAGATCTAATTTAATCCACAGGCATTGCAGGGTTGAAGAATGGCTTACTGCAGACACCACAAATACTCATGACAATCACTGGTTCCCTCCTGCAGGTGACCTGTGTCTTGCCTGGGGGAAGAACTGATTCCTAGCAAGGAACTTGTGATTTTTCTAAATTTAATGGGAAAACCAATATTGTGTAAAAGCAGCTGTTAATGATAACCAGAAAGTCTAAAGCTGTATTTCTCAACAAATGAGGTGCTTTGAGTAGCACTGGAGCATGAAGGTTATCCAAAGCCAGGTAGGAGGCACTGGAAACACTTCTTTTCTTCGTGGCTTTGTTTTCCTGTAGCTCCCCACTTCCTGAGGAGGTCTTTGAGGTTTCGTTAGGGTCAAGCATCAAGGAGAAATCAGAAAAGTAGCCAAAAGCAGGTGCTTAAGGAAAAGTAGAAGAACAGGGAAGTCATGTACTGCTTCATTCTTTGAACACACGTCACAGTCAATTTCTACAGTGCCTCATCTTAAATTGCCTCTTTCTCACTCATTGTGCATTTTTAAAATAATGAGCTGATGTTTCTGGGGGTGGAAGAATGAGGGTAAGGAAATGAGCTTAATTTAAGAAATCTAGCTGTAGAGCTGTGAACATAAAACTCAATACTTTCCTCAACAGTGATTCTTCAAAATAATTCTCTCAAGAAATAATGATGCTTCAAATTTAACCTTTTCGGTTTAAAAAAGCTGCTGATGTTGCATCTTTCAGTATATTTCTGTGACTGAAGACTGTGTCCTTTTTCAAAAGTCCTGTATTTTATGAACAGGTTATCTCATTATTTTTAATAATTTGTAAACTTCTACCATCTTGCTGTCAGGATCAGTACAGAATCCTTAATTCTGGATTAAAGCATAACAATGGAAGAAAGCTATAGGTATATACATACAGATATACGTATATGCATATGTGCATGTGTATATACATAGGATAGCTTACACACGTTTTAGGAGAATGAAACCCAGGAATAGCGTCTCTAGTTTTCGGAGTCTCCATTTCTTATATTAGTAAGAAAAAAAGGAGGAGAGTGAGGAAGTGAGGAGAATGAGAAGGTATGGAGAAATTAATGTTCCAGGTATGGAAAATAAGGCAATGACATACAATGGTCTTTTTTTTAAGTAGCGATGGTGGGATGGGCATGTTGGGGGAGAACAAGTAGATGTTAACACTATGAGGCAATTCTGCACTTCACCTAAATGCCGTGCTAAGATTGCCATTGCTGTGCCTTGCCATCTGGTACAGTCGGAGAAAGTAGTGGCGCTTCTTACAGGTCTTTGTAGGTGATAAAGAAAAGAGGAGAAGAGCAGTGTGGGTAGTGTGCGGTGCAGCATGTCATGTGTCGTGGCTCAGTGTCTTACAGAAAAGGAGACTCGTGCTAGCAGAGAAACCAAAGAAGATGTAAGTTTGCTTCTTGAAGCACTGGAGTGGAGGTGAGCATTGACAGTGAGAACATAAAAGAGGAGGACATGGCGTAACCTCCTCTTGTAGCTAGGGGAGGGAAAGAACATACAGATGATCCCAGCTAGAAGTGGCTGTTGGGAACGTGGTGCAGAAAGGGGCAGAAGGTGCCTCAGCAGCTGGAGCCTGTACAGTTGGGTGGTCCCTAGGCCAATTTCACAGTTCATAGTGCCAATAGATGGTAGTTCCATAGTGCCAATACACCACTACCTGATGTTTCCATGAAAAGGGGCACTAGTGATGAAGTAACGCAGAGAGAAGTTTTGTCTCAGAGTAGTGGTTACTGTATAACCTCAGTAGGTGGGCAAGGACAGTGAGATGGGTATCGGCTGTAGCAGTGAGCTACCCTTTGTTTTTGAAATGAGTCAGGCCATTGTGGTCATTTTGGTGGAACCCTCCAGAAAAGTGGGAGATTTAATTTCTATCAAATTACTTGCTTTTTTCTTATGGAAAGCAAGTGAAGTGACTTCAGGCAGATGGATTTTGCTGTTGGATTTTGCCACTGGTTGTGGTCTGTAGCGGTTGTTATCCCATGTGAAAAAAAAAGGGAAAAATTGTTTTGGAGGCAGATGTTGCTGTTGCAGAAATGCAGTGTCCTGAGCTCTGGTCTGATACTGCATTGTGAAATTGTTTGGGTTTCTACTGCTTTAACTTGACTGGCAGGATTAGGTGTTTGAGTCTGTTTGCAAGGCAAGAAAAGGGGTGGTTTAGTCAAGCTGTAGAGATGGTTACACCATAGGGCCTTACTATAACCATTCTGACCATTTGTCTTTCTCTTCCCTGGAAGTAGTGTATTTTAACACCTGAGAAGTTTGATCTTTGTTGTATTTATGCAGCTCTGTTCATTTTGTAAATACAGTTCCTGTGATGTTATGGGAAATGCATGTGGGCAGCTATTCCTGTTTATTATATTCCCACAAAATAAATCACAGCATCAGCTGCAAGAAAGCCAAGTGACCTGTCACTGTGAACTCCCCTCTAAAGACCAACCATCCCGAGACAAACTTGCTGTGGACACTATGGGTGTATGTTATAGGATCTATTCCATGGTTCTTTGTGCTGAAACTTGCCATAAATTTTGCCCAGGCCTTGGAAGGAGAATTTGTCTGCCTCTCCTTCTGAGGGATCTGTGGAACTGTCTACAAATGAGTGATTTCCCCTCTCCTCCTCCTGAAAGCGCGCAGACTGCAAGGTGAGTTAGAATTGACTGCAAGACTGATAAACTTTAAAGTACTCCTCTCCTGGATGAGATGGCTTTTTGTAGGAATTGGGTTTGAATTAACAGATAAACCAGATAAAAACTGAGGTTAGTTTTGTGCAGTTACATAACAAAGGTGTAATCTCAAGTTTCCCCATTAACTTTAATTCCTGATAATGCAAACAAAGCTCAATGACGCCATGTTTCTGTATGTTCCATGCAACCTCACAGAAGGAGGTTCAATGTGCAGTTTCCCTGGTCTCTGACTGCATTGTCTTAAGCAGGAGAAGAGAAGGGTCAGACATGAAGCTGCCATCAGAGAAGCAGTAAGTGATGTGTCTAGCACACAAATCTGTGCAGATCCCTGGAGGGAGGGAGATGAAGACGTGAAGACATTTTTCTGGAGAGGGGAGAGACACCCAGTCTGAAGCCTTGGCTGAACATTGTTGCCTGAGCACTGCTTGTTATCATTCCGGCTTCAGGAAGAAGGGCAGCTGGACTTCTGAAAATAAACATCCTGCACTGAGAAGATACTTGGTTTGTACTGCCAGTTTCTCTTCTACAAGGAAAATTAACTCAAGAAGGTTGCAAAATTTGCCAGTGCTTGGCAAAGAAGGGCTCACAGCCATATATGTTTTGCTGTGGGCTGCTGGAGCTCCATGCCTTTTTGATGCTCTTGCAGCTGTAGCTCCCTGTTCTGCCTTTTCTCTTCAGTTTGTGTTCATGCGAGAGCTGCATGATGCTGCTTTGACTATCAGAGCCAGCAGCAGTGCAGAAACCATAAGGGTTAAAAAAGAGCCTTCCTTCATTACTGTCACCTCACTATCACCAGCTTTGTTTCCCTGTAGTGATGACTCAGATGAGAGGGAGGTACCCAGTTTCAGCTAAAAGAGACATGAGGAAAAAAGAAAGGCATCAGGTACTTTTTGTATTTATTATGAACTTAATTTAATTAAGAAAAAGTAAATATTCTGTGAGAGCAAGGCATCCTTGTCCTCTTCCACTGCTTTTTCCACATGTAGCACGTTTACCCATCTTTGTTTAAAGAAGAAGGAAAGCAGCACACGGAAAATGTGCGTGGATTCTTATGTCATTTGCATCATTTGAAGCTCACATCACTGATGCTTCTTTTTTATGAAAAGAGAGTTCAAAGATAACAGTGAAGAAGAGGTTGTATACACTAAGCCCTACAAAGCTTTATGGAAAACAGCGTTGGGGTGGAAAACAGACCTTATGAATGTTCCTGCAGATTGAAGGCTGAAACCCGCGGCATCAGCAGGTCCTTCTCTGCCTGATGTGCCCTGGGTGGTCAGCGGGCACGTGCGGGCACGTGCTGCTGGCTGCTCCCGCGCTGTGCCCTGTGCCTGGCTGCTGGAGGAAAAGGCAGAGAAACGGGGGCTTTAAGGGCTGGGGGCAGAGTGGAAGGCTGGGAGATGCAGTTTAGGGAGGAAGGGAGTTGGACTTGCTGGAAAAGTGTATGCGCGTATAGTAGGAGTTCATAAGGAATGAAGTTTCACTAATTAGACTGGTCATGGAAAAATCTGTTTTCTTGTTAGCATGTCTTAACCTAATTAATTCATTTCCTGAGTATAATTCATTTCTCTCGCCTGCTGCAAACTTTTGCTTGTTTGTTTATTTATTTTCATGGTATACAAAAACCCAGGTCTTTAGACAACAACTTAGAGAGTTTAGTAAATTCCGTATAGCATTCCTACATGATGCACATTCAGGATGAAATTCTCATTTTCGTAGTTCTTCTAGATTAAATAACAGTCATATTCTATTTTATTGTGGCCTTTTTCCCAATGAAATCTGCATTATTAAAACCCTATTTAGCTCTTTTGTATCCCTGTCATTCTCAAGCAATAACTAGCCTTAACTAGATAGCGTAATGTTTCTGTTTCATATTTCTGAATAAAATATCTACTTTCATATGTATAAACTAATAAAATGTAGCATAACTGTTATTAAGACACTTGGTGCAGAATTAATCTTGATGAAGCACAGTGTAGAAGTGGGACTAATAAACATTATCTTTAAGCAAAAAAAATCAGTGGCTTATAAAGTATGTAAGATTATTAGAGTACTGTGATCCTGAAAATATTCTCATCCATATTCCTATTAATATTTATTTTATATAAAAATATTGTAGATACAGCTGTACAGTTCCATGGCTGCTTTTTTTAATCACCTTAATATAGCACACATTCTGCTTTATCATAGTAGACTGAGTTTGGCTAAGGAAAGTTCAAAGAGAAGATAAAGAAAGTATATGGTGTTTTCATATTAAATTATATTGCTATCATGATTAAAAAAAAACCACAAAAGTGGGTGGGAAGGCCCTCTGCAATGATCCACAGGTATCACAAAACCTTTCAGATGTCTTGATGGCATGCAAAAGCACCATGTGCGATAATGGGAGAAGGGGCTGGTTTTGCACATCAGATTGCACGATAGCAGAAGGACTTCGGAACTGGAGCTGGAACCCATCCTCTCAGAGACTTTACCCAAGCCCAGGACCCCCTCAGGAGGCAAAACTTTGTGTTGTGGTGCAATATAGCAGCATCTTCCTTCCAGGTGGGCATGCATTTGTGCATGCATTTGTGATACAAGTAATGTAGCTCTACAGACTGGGTTTTTTCTCGTTACATGGGAAGGACAGAAGTGATCGGTGGAACAAGGTATCTGCTGCCCACCTGTCTGCTGGGTGGGATTATGGCATGAAAGAGAAACCAGGCATTGCACTGCAATACATGAGTTATAGGCTATTGTGGAGGAGTGTGAAGAGAAGTTAAGTATGTGACTCACACTGCATGCACAGGGGCTGATCACGGTTAAGAGGAAGCAGAGATTTGCAAATTACATACGCTGATTGTCAGTGAAAAGTCATGACTGGAGGGGAGGCTTCTGGTGAACTACTGTGAAGGGTCAGGAGTAAGCCTGATACTATTTAGCATTTTCAGTTGCAATGAAGAACCAAGCATAAAATGATTACTCATAAAATTTGTGAATAACACAAAGCTTGGTGAAATGGTAAATTTTGTTTCAGAAAGGATAGTAATGAAAAGTAATCTTTATTGCTTGGTAATTTGGGCTTAGTCAAAGAGATACACTTGAATACAGCCAAAAGGCAAATTATAGTTAAGGACTAGTTAAAGACACAAAGTTGAGGAGGAGTTTTAAAGGTTATCAGTAGAGAATTGATTTCGCAGCAGGAGGTGACATCTTTGAGACTAATACAAATGCATTATGTCCTGTTCCTGAGATGCGTTTTTAAAGGGGGTGTGCGATAGATGGATGTGGTTCAGAAAGTATTTGAGGGCTGGGAAAAGTGCTTGATACTGTGAAACCTAATCTGTTTTTTAGATCAGCAAGAAGACTGAGAGATGACTTCTTGTGTGGTGTATAAACAAGCAAGGAGAGAAAAAGTAGTCACAAAAGGCTCTTTAATCTACTGGACTGAAGTTTAATAAGATCTGGTAGCTGGGAGCCAAAGCCAGAGAAATTCAAATGAGCAATCTGGCACAAATTCTTCTCAGAAGGGTGCTTAGCTGTTGAAAAATCTAACGAGAAAAATGAGGAATTTTTTGTGCTGCTTTCAGATCAAAACTGAATCCCTTCTTGGAAGATATTCTATACTTAAATACTACTACAAATTACAGGAGTTTCTATTTTAAAAGGCCTATATTTGGCCTTTATTTTATGAACATGCAATAGAAATGATAGCATTCATGTTAGTATGTGTCTATTGAGAAATTAAGCATATTTATAAACTGAAATGACATATTTATAGTTGTACTGTTTAATGGGATACACCAGTTGCTTTGAAATTGGTCCTGATCACTTACCTTAATGCAGACCTTTAGGGCTAGGAAAACTGGTGCCTGGACCAAATATTCTCAGATACTAGTTGCTCTTTTCTGGATTATTGTGAAGGCCAAAAGTTGCCACTATGTTCTTGAAAATTGAGTCTTTATCTGACCAACAGTGACCAACCACTGGTGACATAAAATGCTGTGTTGCCATGCTATAGTATACACAGGGGTAAAGCTTGTCAGCGTTGTACCAGTCTGCGCATTGGTGAGTTATCCTCATATATGCTTTTCTGAAAGATGTCCAAGGTTCTATAAGAATTTTAGATGCCATGTATTAGATCCATGATCTGAACTGGAAAGCTTAAGATAACACTGCCTTGGCTGCTTGAAGTTCAGGAATACATAGACAGTAGGTCCTGAAGAAAGCTTCAGTATTTATTAATTCAGGTACAAGTATCAAGCTATACCTTTTAGAGTAATCTGTAATATTTTCAATTAAAAATTACCACCCAAAATTGTATTAAAAATTAAAACTCCTTTGCTATTGCAGAGCATTGCAGTACAGTGCACTGGTGGGCTTTACATGCAGCTGAGTTTTGGATTTTCTTGACTTGAGTCCTACCTCTTCCATGTGCACAATGTGAGCCTCTGTACATAATTGCAGTTAGTTGTGTACTGTTCAAGCTGGAGCCTCTGTTCCTGGGAAAATCGAAAAATACTAGCAGTGAATAATCAGTGTAAAATTTTGAACGCCTGTTTCTAATGGGTGAATTAAGTTAGCTAGCAGCGCTGGGTTACTCAAGGGTCTCTGGGTCTCTTCCCAGCCATCACCACCATTGTGCTCTGGCAGTTCATAGCAGGGCGGTTGTCCTGGTGGAGCCATGTTCTGCACTTGGCCTCTGCAACAGCAACATCTATTATTTTCCTGAGATCTTCTGAGCAAAACAATCTCTCTCACCCCTGCTGGGATTTCAGGCACTCCCAGGCGTGCCTAGGGAAGGTTACAACTTCGTGTGAGCGCAGGGCTGCTGTGGCGGAGCCCCTGCTGTTGGCAGCCTCTGCCTCCAGCATTGGCTTGCACAGAGTTGTTGGGAAGTGGCAGCCACTCTTGTGACCACAAATCTTCCTCAGCTTTTTGTTTCTCCTTGCCTATCTTTTAATATATCCATTAAGAGCCTCTGACTCTGGCATCAGTTTCCGCCACTCCAGGCGTTCTTGTTTTCAGCTTTCTATTCTAAAAACCGTCAGGCAGCGGCAGCCAGGGATTTGTTGGTGCTGCCTTGTTTCTGTATGTGGACCAGGGTCTTTCTCTGATGTTTTTCAGCATTGCTCTGATATCATTTCCTACCCTTCAATTGTGAATGGTGCAATTTGGCATTACATGTCTGAAATCATACTTCAGCTGAAACTACGTAAATTCATGGCCTCTAAACAAGGGCCAATGTCAGAAGGTACAGTGGCAGTTTCACCAGGGCTAGTAAAAAGAGAGTTGATTTGTATAAACGTGGGATTGTTTGGTACCATTGTCTCACTGAAATAAAGCTAAAAATTTAGGAACTGTTTATTTCCAGATGTTGCAATCAAATATGTGTGCACATTTTTGCAGAGCTTCTGTGCTTCTGCTTGACTTGGCTTTCTAGTTTTGGTGTGTGACAAGCTTTTAGAATTTTTTAATGCTACTGTTCATATTTGTTTTATAAAGTCATGTATTGAACTTCATATTTGAAATTATTTTTTTATTAAACTGTGTATTTTCTAGCTCTCCTATGGTTTCCTTCAGTCCATAAATGACCATCATATATTCCTTCTGACATATTTCTCTAGCACCTCAGAAATCACTCTCTTGTTGGCTTTGAACAAAACTCCATATAGTGCTGAGAGCCTTGAAACTGATAAAAGGGCTGGAATTACACTGTCCCAGCCATCCTTTAGTAACAGCCTTAATTACTTTATGCAGGATCTTTCCTCAGCAATAAGTCTGCCTTCTATCTTAGACTGGGCAGGCTTTTTTTTCTTTTAAATCGGATTAACATAATCCGGCTCTGGACTTTGCTCCTCTGCACTTTTTCAAATGCTTTGGAGAATGTGGCTGCAATGACCAAATCTCTTCCAAGTTTTTATTCAATTTGCAAGCCATACTTTGCTAGTTGAGAAAATAGCCTATGTATTGCTCTAGGAACCTTATAGGTGCTGACTGTCAAACTCTTTTTAGAAGCAGCAGTTGATGGCTTCTGGTGAGTATCAGCTAGCCTTAGCCTCTGATGAATAAAAATGTATTATACCTGTGAAAAAGAGACACTGACCATTTTACCATTTGAATGTATTAAAATGTAGGGGTTTGCAAGGACATATGTAATGTTCAGTTTTGTCTGTGGCTCAGTCTCTTGTAAGGAAACTGTCGGTTATATTGGCTGGCACTCAGTTCGGTTTGTTTGCTTCCTACAATGATACCTCAGAGCTGGAAGCCCATTGAATAAACACATACTGGTTTTTACATTCTTTATTGGGATTTGCACTCACATCTGCTGCACAGCTGTACCATCAGGATCGCTGATAAGGACAAGACACAAAATCCTGGTTGACCATTCTATGTGTTTTCACATCCTTTTCTCATTTCGGGAGGGAAACATGATGGTGGTAGCCACTGTCTATTTATACTCTTCTTTGAACTTCGTTCCTGTGCTCGCTGTTTCTCTCATGTGGTATTCTGGTATTTGTTTGTCTTTGCCCAGAACCACTAGCTCTCATCAAAGATACTTAGACCCTTGGACAACTGTTCTAGAGTTCTTCCTGTACCAAAATGACACTTATATAGATTAATGGGGTTTGTGCTGACAGCTTTTGTGGTTCTGACTGAAAATTTAGGCGTGCCCAAGATAACCTATATCTCACACAGAGGAGACAGTAGGCATGTGCCATGTATTGAAGCATGGTGCAGGAGTACCAAACAAGTGCTGACACTTGATTTTCTCCCACAAGGTACAATGTCATGCAGGTACCTGAAAGCAGTAGAGCCCTGGAACAGTGTGCCAAACATAGAATCATAGAACCACTTAGGTTGGAAAAGACCCTTAAGATCATCAAGTCCAACTGTTAACCTAACACTGCCAAGTCCACTGCTAAACCATGTCCCTAAGCACCACGACTACTACTTCCCTGGGCAGCCTGTTCCAATGCTTGATAACCCTTTCTGTGAAGAAATTTTTCCTAATATCCAATCTACACCCCCCCCCAGCAGAACTTGAGGCCAACTTAAGCAAAACCCCTAACATTTAATAAATAGCTGAGGCACGCACCTCACTAACATAGACATAGTGCTTCCAGACCTGATACTGTACAGCATCTCTGTGCCGTGTCTCCTGAAGATGGGAGTATTGCACAGTTGTCTCAGCATTTGGCCTAGTCCATGTACTCCAGGTTTTCCCTGGCTAGGGCATCCAAATGTTTCTTTCACGTTCTTACTTATATTGTAGCCTCACAGGGGCAAGGTTGCACCTTTAGCTAGTCTTCATTTCCCTTCTGGAGAACCAGAACTACCTATTCCCTTGCTTGTTTTTCATAGCAGCAAGTGACTTTCACTCCACTTAAGCTGATGCCATGTGGTAAGCAGCATAAATCACTGATGTCATAAAACTATAGGTCATTTGGATTCTTATGCCACTGCTATGTTCTGCCAGGATGTTCCTCAGTTGCCTGTTCCTTGCCTCTCCAAAGAAGGGTATAGCTGAGCGAGACCAAGAGTGAGGCATACTTTTATCCTCTTAAATCACATGCATTTTTGTTGATAAAAGCTATAAACTGAGTCTTCTAAAATTATCTATTTATCCATATGTATATTTAAGTTAACAGCTTACAGGATATTTCCTTACCACTTAACTCCAAAACTACCCTTATTTGTCATGAGCTGTGCATTTACTTTGAGCACTAGGCATTATTTCAGGTGCCATTTTGACTTGTCTGCTTTGGACCACCTTAAGGTTAATGGTATCATACTTTGTTGGTTCATGCATCACTGCTGTGCAGCCAGCAGCGTTGCTGGTTTAGGGTGTGAGTGCTTAGCTGGGGCAGGCAGACTTGTGTCATTCTTCACTTTCTTTGAACAGTGGGCATGGCACTAGACAGGGCATCTATGTTCTTCAAACACCTTGTCTAGTGCCATCAGGTGCAATGCAGTGTTTATTGTAGATTCCTCCACATGCCTTTTTGTCCCACAGGTCTTCTGATCCCAAGTTCTGTTTAGGTAATTTATTTGATAGACAAATCCTGGCGACTTTTTAAAGGGCTAATTCTGGGATCCTAGTAATTCCCTTCTGAGTTTTTTCAATCAGATGTCAGCCACAACCAGGTGTGTTACTCAGCTGCTGCACCTCAAATGACAAGACCAATTCTTCACCATAGATATGTTACAAACCGTCTTTTGGGTGTCTGTTTAAAATACCACTTTTATGAAGAAAGTCCTGCACTTTCAAATTTCAGCGTAGCCGTTTTGTGGCTAGCTGTCATTGTCTGTGCCTGCTGCTCACTCCTCAGCACTCCTGGTTGCATGCGCTCAGCTTGCCTGGGTTTGAAGGGTTTGCCAGTTCCAACTCCAGGCACCATGAAACACCTAAACTGCTTCTTGAGCTGAGAAAGATAGGCTGACTACAGAGAACTAAGAGTTGTCTGTATCTTGTTTTTTTCCTTTCTGTAGCATTCAGAAATCGTGCAGAGCCAAAGTCTGCTTTATCCAGTGGGCACAATCCAGTCAGCATTGCGCGACAGGAGGGCCACAGCCACCAGCTGCAGTTGCATTTTGCCAGACCTTCCTTCCTAAAGGCACAGTTCCCCACAGCTGGCAAGCGCATTTGTGTACGGAGTTGCATAGTGGCCAGAATGCAATGTGTTTGTTAAACCTGCAGTCCAGCCAGAGTGCACAGGCTTTCTGGAAAAAACAAACAAACAAACAAAAAACCCAACCCAAATCTGCTTAGGCTTGAGATGTGAGTCTTCTTGTAAGAAAAAAGCTAGAATTTGTAAATCAAGTCAGTGAACTTTGTAGTTGTTTTCTGCATCTTGTTACTAGAAGTATAGTGACTGTATTAAAGCCACTGACAGAGATCATCCTGCAAATCCAAACAATATGATTTATCCCAAATTCCAGAAGTGTTTCCTGGGTGGGCTCCCAAGCTTCTGGAATGAGCACAAGACTGTCGAGAATAGCAAAATTGAGTAACCTGAAAGACAGTGGAAATCAAAATGAGTAAGATAGATTTTGTAGCTATCTTCTTAGAAGGCAATGCACATTTAAGCTCAGCTGTTTCCTAGTTTGTTGCAGCCTGGATGCAGCCCTAGCAGGCTTGGATGTATGAAGAGCTGGCAGCATGCCCTGCCCTGGAAAGCCTCAGGTCTGTCATCATGCATCTGCATTAACATGCAAAGTCAGAGTCATCAATGTCATTTGCAGGACTTGTCAGATAGAATACAGAAACCAAATGATATATCTCAAGACTATTTTCAGTTAAAACAAACCATGTTTTCCTTTCCCTTTTGTCTCTGTGTTCAGTTAGACTGCACTAATTTGTTTTATTTTTGTCTTCCTGTTATATGAAACACCACATTTAAGCTGCTTGCTATATTCAAGAATCCAAATCTGTTTCTTGTGTGATTAGCTCTTGTTGCATGGATGTCACCATGTCTGAATTTGGGTCAATGTCTGACTATTAATAAGGAAGGAGTCTTTTTAATTCCCCCTTTTTTCACTGTTTGTATCTTTGGGTTATTTGGTTGTAAAGCAAGGTCATTGCCACTGCATTTTGATGTCTCTCTGACTGGAATATTTCTGTTTAAATAACTACTCTTTAAAAAAAAATCATGGCTATCAACACCCTTCTAATGTGTATGTGGCCTCAAAGCAGACCTGGGACCTTTTGTCCTTATTTCATCTTTGCAGATTCTATGGAGCTTTGAGCTTATTGCATTTTTCTCTCATTCTGTTCAGTCCATTTTGTTGTCAGTAGGGTCTCATTGCTGTATGTGCGTAGATTGCCTGGGTCTGCATCTCTTACATCTTTTACATTTGACTTAAGTGAGAATCTCCGAATGTTTTATCTGTCTCATAGCAATAAAACTTTCCTCTTTCTTCCTGAAAATTGTGGCTTTTAAATTAGCTCTCCTGTGTGCTTGCTTAATGCTACTTCAGAACAGCAGAATAATTTTAATTCAGTTTATCTTTAGAAACATTATTCTTGTTTTTCTAGATTGGCTTAGAACCCTTGACAATTAAACCTTTGACCATAATTTATATAGTCTTTTTTTTTCATTGTTTTATGGTGAACACATAATGTGACACTTTTCAGAATTCAGCTTGTCCAGACGATGCTATTTCTTCCTGTGCAGGAAAGGAAACACAGAAGATAAGAGTTAGTGTTTCTTGCAGTTGACTTTTTTAACTTGAATATTTTATTGCAGAATGAAAAATGAACAGAGTGTTTCATTTATTTATTGAATTTGTATGTTGCACTGATATATATAACTTTGCAGGGGACTATGAGTATTGCATTACCCTCTTCATTAGAATGGGTGACAGTGTTGTCTAGTAATAAATTTGGAAAATAAAAGTGAAAAGGTGTACTTTAGTGGGCCCCTGAGAGCAGAATTTGTGATACTTTGTGGAATATTCAGTGAAAGCTCTGAAGAAGTTCATAGAACAAGTTATATAAAAGAGCTTCTAATGCTAACTATACTTTTAATGCTAATACACTTCTAAAGCATATTAAATCTTAAGATTTAAGGTCTGAATAAAAAGCTTGTTGCAGAAAGCATACTAAGAAATATTAGTAACTTCTGAGTTTCTTCCATCTATCTATACATCTGTATACTGACTACACAAAGATTACAGAATCACAGAAGAGTTGAGGTTGGCAAGGACATCTGGAGATCATATAGTCTAACCCACCTGCCCAGAGCAGGGTCAGCCACAGCCGTATGCCGAGAGCCATGTACAGTCAAGTTCTGAATTTCTCCAAGGACGGAGATCCACAACCTCTCTTGGCAACCTATTCTAGTGTCTGACCACATTCACAGAAAAAAAAGGTTTTTCTTATTTTTAAATGGATTTTCCTGGATTTTAATTTGTGCCCATGGCCTCTCATCTTGTCACAGGGCACCACTGAGAAGAGTCTGGCTCCATCTTTTTTACTCCTTCCCAATCAGATATTGCTATACATTGATAAGATTCTCCTGGAGCCTTCTCTTCTCCAGGCTGAACAGTCCCAGCCCTCTCAGTCTCTCCCTTTATGAGAGTTGCTCAAGTCCTTTAAATTATCTTTGTGCCCCTTCACTGGGCTCGGCTCCAGTATGTCCGTGTCTCTCTTGTACCAGGGAGCCCAGAACTGGACACAGCACCCCACATGTGGACTCAACAATGCTGACTGGAGGGATAGGACCACCTCCCTCAACTTGCTGAACATACTCTGCCTCATACAGTCCATGAGGCTGATGGCCTTCTTTGCCACAAGGGTACATTGCTGGCTCATGGTCAATTTGGTGTCCACCAGTATCCCCAAGTCATCTTCTGCAAAGCTGATTTCCAGCCAGTTGGCCCCAAGCATGTACTGCTGCATGGGGTTATTCTTGCCCAGCTGCAGGACTCAGCATTTCCCTTTGTTGAACTTTGACATTCCTGTTTGCTCATTTCTCCAGCCTGTTTCAGTCCCCCTGAATGGCAGGAAAACCATCTGGTCTCTCAGCCACTTCTCCCGGTTTGGTACCACCTGCAGACTTCTTGAGGGTGTACTCTGCCCCACTGTCTAGGTCATCATTGAAGAGGTTAAACAGTGTTGGCCCCAGTATTGACCCCTGGGGTACACAACTAGTGACTGGCCTCCAAATGGACTTCTTGTTGCTAATCCACAGCCCTCTCAGCCTGGCAGTTCAGCCAGTTTTCACACCAGCTCACTGTCATTTTCTCTCACCTGTATTTCATCAGCTTGCCTATGAGGATTTTATAGAAAACTGTGTCAAAAGTCTTCCTGTGTCAAGATAAATAACATCCACTGCTCTTCCCTCAGCAAGCCAGTCATCTCCTTGCAGAAAACTATCAGGTCAGTCAGGCATCATTTCGTCTTCATAAATCCATGCTGACTACTCCCAGTCACTTTGTCCTTAATGTGTTCGCAAAATATTTCCAGGATTTATTTCTGTCACCTTCCCAAGGATTGAGATGACTTTGCCCAGCCTGTAATTCCTGGGATCCTCCTTCTTGCCTTTCTTGAAGGTCAGAGTGACATTTGCTTTCATCCAGTCAATAGGAACCTCCCTTGACCACCATGAAGTTTCAAAGAGTATTGAAAGTGGCCTTGCAATGACATTGGCCACATCTTGTCATGTCCCATGCATGGACTTCAGTATATCCAGTTCACTTAAGCGTTCCCTAATGTGATTCTTCTCCATCAAGGTTAAATCTTCCTTGCTCTAGACTTTCCCACTGGTCTTGGGGACCTGGGATTCCTGAAAGCAAGTCCTACTAGTAAAGACTGAGGTGAAGAAGGCATTGAGTATTTCAGTCCTTTCTGTGTCACTTGCCGCCAGGTCTCTGCATCATTCGGCAGTGGGCCTGCATTTTCCCTAAGCTTTTTTTGGTTTTGCTGCTGCTGCTGCTGTTACACCTGTAGAAGCCTTTCTCGTTGCCAGTTGAATCAGTCCTCACCAGACTGAACTACAGGTGGGTTTTGGCTTCCCTAAATCCATTGCTGTATGCTCAGACAGGGTCTCTATATGCCACCTGGGTCCTCCTTCCACTTCTTGTATGCTTCCTTTTGATGCCTGAGTTTAGTCAGGAGCTCCCTGTTCATCCATGCAGGCCTCTTGCCACCTTTGATTGATTTCCTGCAAGTTCGTATGGTCCATTCCTGAGCTTGAAGGAGCTTGAAGCTTTTTTCTGTTCTCTCAGGATCCTGAACTCCACCATTCATGTTCACTGCAGCCAAGGTTGTCCCTGACCTTCACAGTCCCAGCAGTTCTTCCTTCTCTGTAGGCATGAGGTCCAGCAGTGTCTCCTTTCCTTGGCTCCTCAGTCATTTTCATCAAAAAGTTAGCATCAGCACATTCCAGAGACCTCCTGGACTGCCTGTGCCCTGCTGTGTTGCACTTCCAGCAGATGTTGGGGTTACTGAAAACCCTCATGAGGACCAGGACCTGCAAGCATGAGGCTTCCACCAGTTGTCTGAAGAAGGTCTACCTCAGGACCTGCTGCCTTGTATTCCTGATCAGGCAATCTGTAGCAGATACTCACCGCAGTGTCACCATAACAAGGCAGAGCTCCATGAATCCCAGCTGCCCTCTCACAAACAGAGCAGCTTGCCCTTCCAGTCTGTCCTTGCCAAACTGCCTGTACCCATCCATGGAGCACTCCAGTCTTGTGATCAGCAGTTACTTTTAAGGACACCATTAGTGCTGTCGCTTCAGGGGGTAGTCCTAGCTGTTAAGGCAGATTCCTAGCACTGTGGTATTATGCAGTGCAGAGGAGGGAACAGCAAGTGTTTGTCAAGACAAGCAACTTTCATTATTTTCACAAAATTTAAATTCAGACAGACATTCAGAAACTAGTTTGCAGGAAACTAGCTTCCTCAGAAGTGCTCATGATTAACATAATTAGCAGTTTTTTCTGATTACTACACATACTTAAGCATATTGAGAGTAAACATAGTTGGATGAGCATTTACCTGGCAATAGAACATGGAAGTTTATGAAAGGATTAATTTTATTCAGATATTGCTGACACTCTACAGTGATTCTGCACTATGATTCTTTAAATTTCCTTTAATTGTATGTTGTATTTTATACCAAAAATTGGAAGAACATGCAGAATGCAATTTATCTCCTCCAGAGCACGAATGTAACTGATCTGTTTCAATGACCACAGTCATTAGCATGCCAGATCCATGCAGAAATAGCATACGCAAAAGCACAGGACTGGTCTGCACTGCTGTGTGCCGTGCTGCTTGTATGAGCCAAGCTGAGGCTAATCAGAGCAGAAGAATCCATCCCTCTTTAACAGTTTATCAGATGTCAGTTTCATACAGCTGGGGCTTTTTTGTTGCTTGATTTTTTATCTATTTGTTCCTTTGCTATGGTATTATAAACAGAAGACATGCATTCTTCTCATTCTTCTGTATTTGACTTTGCTCTGGCCAGAATTTGTTTCCTGCTTTAGCGGAGAAGCTGCTGTGCACATACTGATGTTCATTTTCTTATACAGTCATTGCTCCACTTGTTCTTCCGTCAGGAGAGGTCTTTGACATACTGCAGTATGAGTGAGATTTGACCTAAAAAATTCTGTGTTTGTCTGTTTACTGTAGAATTTCCTTTTTTCTAAAGTTCTTAGTGAATGCTAAGAAGGAAGCATAAATAAGTTGGGCAATATGTCAGGGAATTTATGTGACTAGCAGCTTGGTTACCAACTAATGCGTGTTTGTCCTTTGCATTATCTGCATTCAGAAGAAGAGACAGGAGTTTGCAATAATGAAGGCTTGGAACCTTTTGTCATTGTTGCTTTTGAGAATGGAGGATTTTAAAATGTAAAATAAGAAGACTACCAAAGCAAGGGGAGGTCTGTGGGTAGTACTGCAACCTTTAATAGCTACATCTGCACTTCTGTATTGATAGGGTAGAGGCATATTTATATGTGATGTTATTCCTGCATCTTAAGTATCTCTTTTGAGCCTGGAAGTTGCACTGAAAGACATGAAGCTTCTGTGGAAGCCTTTGGTATTTAACTTGCATGTTGGACTTTTTATTCTATGAGAGGGTCACTCCTCCTCCATGCCAGCAACTGGCCTCTTCCTTTCCCTACTGTAAGAGATGCTTAACATAGACAAGTAACTCAAAACCCAACTGTACAAGGTCCTGAGTAACTTGATGTCGTTGATAGCTTTGATCAGGAGGGTTGGGTTAGGTGATTTCTTAATCTCTCCCTTCCAACCTTGGCTATTCTGGCATTCTGTGAATTAATCAGCCAGAGACACAATAATTCCCCAGATGCCTGATGAGCTTTAATACACTTGCTAGGATTTTCATCCCCTTCAGTGTAATCTACTCGAGGTGCACATTTGCAGAGGAATATTGTTAATAATAACAATATTTTATCATATGGAAATTTTATCCAAAGAAGTTAGCATTGTTTATGGTCTCAGTTTCTGTTGGTGGTAACACTGCTGTATCTTGTGACAGGTGGAGATGTTCTGATTTTATCTGTTGTAAGAGTGGTTTGAATCTTATCTTTTGCAGACAAGCTGAAGAATAAACTTTCCTTTCAAATATACATGAAGGTCTTAGCCATGATACCTGCATGCACAACCACGAGATAAAAGTTATTATTTATTCCACAAGTGGAAGGAGAACACAATGCTGATAAAGAGTTTCTTTTTCAGTAGAGTTGATATAAAACACTGCTGCCTGTCGATCACATTATGAAGTGGTTAACATTTATTTTATTAAAATGGGCACAAAATCCTCATCAAATATTATAACTAAATATCACAGTTATATGTCTTTCCACAGCTTTCTGTACCACATCTCATTAACCCCTGTCATATTTTCATCATATAATAAGGGTGTTGTCAACCCAGCACCTCTTCTTGAGCTCTGCTGAAGTACTGAAGTCTGCACTGTTGTATCTGACAGGATGATTGTGTCCAGTGAGTGTGATCACTCTTTCTTACACCTAAAGGAAGTAAAATAGTAGGACAAGTTCTTTCTGTTACATCTGTGCTATTTGATTATCTGCCATGGTAATGAATGCATGTAAATGAGAGCAGAACACATCAAACACATGGACCTTTCAGTGCATCCTCCTCCTCATTGTCCTCATGGTTGAAAAGAAATGCAGATTGGATTGTTCTTGTTCATGATTACTTAAGTCTTATTTTGTTAGAAAAAGGTAGATAACTTTGAGGGCTGCTATGTAAGAACTCTGCATGGTTTATTTATATGGACTAGTAGAGATTTTTGCACATATTAACTGTATTAATTTGAGGGGAAAAGCATAAATTTTGGAAATTCCACAATGTAAATTTCATCAGTGTTTGCTGAAATTCAGGAATATTTTTTTAAATAAGGTTTCCATATCCGAGTATGATTAGCAATGAAGTGATAAGATTCAGAGGACGATGTGATTTAAAAAATGTGAATATTTGTATGGCTTTATTTGGATATGTAAAGGTGCAGATGCTTCTGGTCATCCAATATGGAAGCAGCTGTATGAACCTCTCTTAACCAGTTCACAGTAACTTCCAGCACTGAAACATTCTGACAGAAGGAAAGTGAAAGGAAAAAAACACACTCCAAAAGACATGGAAGAAACAGAAGGGCGTAAAAACGGTGATGTGTTAAAGTTTATAAAGACAGGAGAGGTTTTTGTCCCTTCGACTGCTGATGTTTGCTTCCTGCATCTTTAATAATGGATTACCATTTTAAAGTAGTGTGTAGGATACAGTACTTCTCCTGGTTTCTTTCTTTTCACTGGGATTTTTTCAAGGCAATATACTTAAACCAGTTTAATTTGAAAAATACTTCTCTTGAGTATCTTCTGACAATGCGGCTAGGCCCACAGTCAGTGACAGCTTTGAGCTGTATGCACCTTGTCCTGCAGGAACCTCCTTCAAAAAGGGAAAGAGAAAACTCAGAAAATGAGGCATCTGTTTGACCAGTCAAGGTGACTGGTTTTTTTAATGGAAAAAACACAAGGCAACTAGATATATCAAACCAGAAATAACAGTGTTTGTGCCTAATTCTTCACTTGTGTACTATGCCCTTGCAGAGCAGGTCTTGATTTGATCCAGCTTAATGAATTTTGAAGTTACATCAAGCTCTCCACAGTCTCCTCTTGTTCTTGGGAATTTTGTTTCCAGGCTCCTGGGTCTGCTCCACATCTCCTACTGTCACCCACTGATGTCTCCCAGATCCCTTCCTGAGCTTGCTCAGCAGTCCATTGACAGACAGGGCAATTTCACTTCTGTCAAAGAAGTCTACTGACCCCATCATTTCTGAAAGAATTGTATCTTTAGTATCTTACAAATATAGCCAACACCAAACGTCACACGGAGTTTGAAGATCCTCAAGAAAATCTCATCAGCATGAGAAACTGTGTAAGGAAAACACAATTCAACTCCTAAGGAGAAATGAGTTTTGTTCTGCTTTTCATCTTCTACAAGTGGAGTATTCAGAGAAATGATTTGGTCACTGAAGCTTCTGTGATGACAAACCCAAACTCAAACTCTGTGGTTAGATCTTGTAAATGAACGGCTTTGTTCCTTTACAGCAGGGATGGGGAACCTTCTGGCTGCTGGGGCCATGGAAACTGTGCAAACACCTGACCTGGTCTGTGCATTAACGGGCTCCCAGGGATGTCAGCTAGTAACTGCCCGGCCTGGGTGACTTGAAGTGAAGAGCTGCACCTGGCCTACAAGCTGTAGGATCTCAGATCCTGCTCTAGAAAAGTCAGTAGCAGAATTGTATGATACTATTATAAGAACACCTTTAATAGTTTTTAAGTTGTCAAAGCAGCTAACTAGACAAAAGAGATCACGTAACAGCACATCTCATTTTATGCTGCTTTAGTATAGAAACTTGCTGTGTAATTAGAGATAAAAAATAAGTAAATTAAGGAGATCTTTTTAGTGAAATCTTTTTATCTTGTTCAATCCACAATGTAGCACACGTGAACTAACAGTTACAATATCATATTAACCACGTGTAATGGGATACAAAGGGGAAAACAATGAAGCATTCATCTATAAATATGCTATGGATGTATAGTTCAGTCCTCACAATAAACAACAGCTAGCAGAGTGAGTTGTAATTCACTCAAGTCCACTAAATTTTTGTTCACTGCTTTTTTATCCAGAGAAAAGCCTTGCATTCTTCTTATATAGTACCTTAATAAATTAATCTAATAATTTAAATTTTTAAAACTGGTGAAACATGTAGTGCAGCTACTGTAGATTTCTAAATCTTACAGTCCTGTTGAAAATTTCACATGTATTGTTTTTCTTAAAGCTGCAACTTGTCACATCATGCAAATGGATCAGAATAACTGCTGTCTTTTAGCTTAAAAAGAAGGAGGTATTTTGGGTTTCTGGCCACATTAAAAGTGCTGAAAAGGTACTGTCTTTTTTAAGTGAGGCTTATCATTCTCTGATCAGAAGTACAATGCTTGCCCGTGAACTAAGGAGAAAAAGAAAGGAAAGAAAATCTTCCTATATCAAGATACATAGCAACCCCCAAATCTATTTTGGCCTGGATTTGGGCTTTATCCACGGCAAGACTTTCCCTATCTGTATTATGATTATTTTGAGAACAAAAATACAAGCTTTGGCATAAGGTTTTGACCAAGCTACCTTATTGCTGATCACTAGAAAATGCCTCTGACATTTGAAAAGGTTGTTGAAATTGCCTGTGAATGTTTTCAGTGGGAGAGGATGCCTGTATGGAGCAGCACTAACAAGGAGGAGAATTTGTGTCATCCCGGCTGGTTTTACTCATCAGCCTTTGTTAAATGAAACATTGTGAGCCGGGATCAGGAGAGGAGTTGGCTTTTGTACATTCAACTCTAGAGCACTCTGTGAAGCAAATTTTGTAATGAAAGCCTTGGAAATGTTCTTGACCTATTGTAGGAAAGGATTACCAGGAGGGAGTTCTTGCATCTATTTTCACAGTGTAAGCTTCCCAATAAATAGTGACCTTGAGGTCTTTTGTATTGCCTGTTCTGAAAGTCTTTGATAAGGGTAAAGAACTGAATGGCTTTAGATTTACAAAAAGATAATAACCACCTGATGATTTTTAAGAAGCAAATAATTAGCTTAGCCAAAGCTTGTATAGGCTGAAGGATTTATAATCTTCGGTCTAAACTACTAGTGGCAGGAGTCTTAAGGATCTATGAATTAGGTTTCTGCCACAAAACCGCTGCAAATTTGAATGAAGAAAAAAGCTCAGCAAGATTGGTTTGCTTATGGAAAAAAATGTCTGAGGAGCTGACCTCATTTTTACCAAGTGAGGGATGTAGTTATTTAAACATAGCTATCAGGAGGAAATTATTGAAATGGCTATGTTAACCATTCAGTAGCAGACCCAGAAAGAGATGGCTTTGTGCCTATCCCAAGGACCCAGAATTTTTAGAATTTTAGGAATCTCACATAGGATTCTGTGGTAGTGAGCTCTTTGGTGCCACCAAAGCAACTGTGTGATGTAGCCTTAAACCCAAATAGTTAACAAACAGGAGACATGTCACTGCTAGTTGCCTGGGGACAGATTGATGGGGTTTTTATTTGATGGTTTACATAGTCAGGGTGTGCTCTGTAAGAGTGCTGCCTGCTCAAGAGTTTGACAGCAGAGGGTCAGATGTTTCATTGACACTCTGTAGTTCTGCTAATCTCAGCAGGATTCACGGGGGTATTAGTGCAGTAAGTGGTTTATTAGAAGAGATAATTAGCACAAAGCAGATGAGGATTTCATAAATAAGGAGACTTGGTCTGCATCACTGAAACCTAGTTTAGGTGACATGGCAGGTCCCCTTGTTGAGCCTTCTTACCTCTCAGCTCCCCAGTGCTTGGTACGTCCAGCAGCACACGCCCAGGATGGACAAATCCAGTTGAGGAATGGCCATTTCACATAAGACCTACCTGGATGTTACGGTGATGTGAACAAAAGCGCTTCAAAAAGCAACACACACGCACACAGTTTCAGTGTCTCCTGCAATGGGAGCTAGCAGGCAGCCGGAACAGATGCGGGCAGCAGGGCAGTGAGCTGGGGAGCGAGGAGGCACTGGGGAAAAGCAAACCTCAGCTGGTCTGTCAAAAGACTCCAGCTACAGTCATTGGAACTGGCTGCAGGCAGAGAAAGCTTTTTGATCTATAGTCCACCAGGAAATTGAGCTTTTCTCAGGTGGGAATTTAGATTTGCAGGTGAAAGGAGAAAATAAAGCATATGTGCAGCATGAAAAATATCAGAATCTAGGCTACATTTAAAGAAATAACAAGTAGTTTTGTTCGTTCATTCCAGGCTTACCTGCAGATTGACAGACAAAAGCTACTTCAAATCAATACAATTTCATCAAAGCAAGTCATATTCTTAGACTCTTTCCATGTTACTAAATATGCATGAGACTGAGAATCCAGGGCTGCTCACATGGGAATGAGTGAGTGGTTCTGATTGGGGTGGGAAACTAGTAGACTCCTGTTGCCTTCCAATACCCGGAGCCTTCCCTTGAACTGCATGTGATTTCCCTCCCACCTTCCTCAGTCTGCTCGAAGTCTTGGAAATTATGGCAGCACAGTTTATCTCCTATACATTGATCCAGAAGGGGAACTTTCATTTAAGCACTGTAGAATTACTTTTATACATGTGGTAGTAAAACTAATGTAGGAAACTGCTGTACGGAGTAGGTTAGCACGAAGTCATGACCCATGTGTCTTTGCTTACAAATGGTAGTTTTTAACCAGGCACTGAGGTAAAACACATTTTTAAACTCCTCTTCACAGCTTGCTTTTCTAACCATACATCTGATAAATTTGTGTTACATTGGTTTTCCACAATAGAAAATCACTTTAAAACCTTAGGGAAGATATCAAGGAAACTGTACTTTCAAAATCACATTTTTGAAAGTAAATACAATTTGTTAAGGAAAAAGGGCACCACTGTTTCCCTGATCACTCAGTACACAAGATTATCTCATCATAATTTGTTAATGTACTGTCAGGATATCCTCAGATATGAATATTACCATTTATTAACCACAGACCCCCAGGTGAAGATTTGAAGCCCTGCACGCTTCCAGTACAGAGGAAACAATCCTGCAGCACAATCTCCCTCCCTCTGTTTCCAGTACCATTGGTACCTAGGGTTTACCTTGTAACTATCTGGCAAGCTTATGATACCATTAGTGCTCTCCTGTGCAGACTAGCCTTCAGCCAGCTTGTGCTCTGTTACCAATTACAAAATCCAGTGCATTTGGAAGGGTTAGTCAATTCTTCTAAGAATTTGTTGCCTTTCATGGCAATGGTCTATTACAAAATTCTTTCCTGAAATGGAAAATGTGGGAGATAGCCTATTATCTACACTCTCACTTATTGCAAGTGTGGTGCGAAGGAGTTGAGATATTTTGATGGCTATCAGTGATATGTGGCCAAGTTTGCTGGCTACACAGAGGATGGGGACTCACAGGAGTATTCATACACCCAAATAATTGCCAGAACTTCTTTTTCTAGTTGTACTTTTTCACTGGACAGGACGTGATGCGTATGGTGCTGGTCTTGCCATGCCGTTGTCATGCTGTTGACATGGCACAGCTCTCAGCCCAGGTTTGCCCAGGTCGAAGATGATCCGACTCAATAAAGCAAAAGAACGTCCTGATTTCAGTGAGTATCTTCTTCAGTGCTGGACTTAGTTCTGTTCTATGCTGAGGTCTTAAGAAATCACTTGTAAAGTTGACCATGACTAATTTGGAGACTTTCAGCTGGGGTGTGGTTTAGAAAGCTGTTCATTTCTGTCTCTCAGTTGGGTTTTATCCTTTCCAGCAGAGAGCCAGTAACTGGTAGTATGAGTGCATCTGAATATGATTTGTGAGGTCTTGAGTCTTAAGTGTTGATGTTCTTTCTTCAGTCATCTTCCCTGATGTGGAAATAAAACCTGCACTCAGTAGTTTTGTATGTGTGTGCACCTGTGTGTCAAGTGTGAAGTGTAGGCTCTCTTTTGTATTGATATGGTGCCATCAGTACCTTTTCATTTTTAGTAGAATCACATCAGTTTACAAACTCAGAGTAACTAGTGGCACGTTCACTATTACTCTGGAAAAAGCAAATAAGACATAATCCCTGCATCATAGGAGGGCAATATACTTCATAAGAGCTTGACCCATTATCTTTCTGATGTAGCTTTCGTATCACAATAAAAATCATCAGTCTGGAACAGAACAGTTCACAGGATGACTCAGTAGAGCCACAAAATGACAGATGCTAGAAATAAAAAATAAACAAACTGTGCCACGTCATTGCTGTCAAAGCAAGATCCTTCACCTGTTGTTTCTGCTACTTATGCGGTCAGCTGATAATTTGGGGGACATGTTTTCTGTTTGCAGGACAGATTATTGATATGACATGAAAATTTGGTATGGTTTTCTTTCTTTTCTAAGATCACACATTACTTCTCAGGATGTAACTTCTACAGCAGCAGACACGTGCTTCGCTTGCTGTTTCCAAGCTGGTGATCCCAGCCAGTCCTGTGAACCAGCATGCTCTGTCCCTCTGCTTTGGATCCACTTGCAGCATCACTTCTCTTCCCAGCTACGGGGCTTCCCTTGGACCTCAGCTCTCAGTATTTGCAACCAAGCCCTCTCCTTGTCCATTTATATGGAGCCAGCCACCCCCCCCCCCCCCCCCCCCCCCCCCCCCGAGAAAACCCTCAGACCATAGTGCTTAATTCTCCCCAGACCTGACAGTGCAGCCAGCAGTTGGGAGTTACCTGCAGTGGTCTCCAGGCAGTTCATTGAGCCTGAACTGTGCCTTCTGTTCACTCTGTAAAAAGGACGGCTATTGCATATCAGCTTTCATGCTGGCTGTAGCAGCCTGCAGGTCAAAGCTTTGCTTGAAGGCAGCCGTGTCTTCCAGCAAAGCAGGTAGAGCACATTGCAGTGTTCTGTCTGATCTGCCTGATAATATGTCACTGAAAATGAGGGTTTCATTATTCGACAACAGCACATAAAAGTGGATTGCACATGCTGAATGGTTTTAGCTGGGAGAAGAGCTAGAAGATGCTGAGGAAGATGGTTAAGTTTCTTCTTCTGCCTTAGAGCAGAAGCTGTGCATCTCAAACAGTGCCCTAAGCTTCTACCAGGGCACTGCGTGGCGCTACCAGGCGTTTTGGGGGTAGATAGGACAGGATGAGGAGGCTTTACAGTTGACATTGCCTTACTTGATACTCATAATTAAACATTAAGTTGCTGTGGGATTTGAATCCAGGGCTACATCTATATTCATAAATTAAGTAGCACCAGAGAACATTTGTGGGCACTGGAACTCCATCCTCTGTGCTGCTGAATTGTTTTAGCAGTCCCTACCCTGCCCTTGGCCCATGCTAACCTGAATGCTCCCAAGCCGTTCCCAGCGTGGTTCAGGAGTTGGCACAGGCCCTTGCAGCAGGCAGTTTGCATGCAGCCGCCCTGTGTTGGAGGGTAATAGTGTGGGTGCTGGCTGTTCTGTGCTGGTTGGTATGAGTGCCAGGGACAACCTGGGCATATTTAATTTCCTAGTATAGATGCAGCCCACCAGCTCCACTTCTTACCTCCCTGTGAGAAATCTCTCCCATTTACATAGATGGAGAACAGTGCGGAAAAGGAGGACTGAGCATTGTCTACCTAGAAGTCCGGGCAGGGATTTGAATCAAGAACTCCCAATTTTCTGATGGAGGGTACCAGTCATCAGACAGTATGTGCTTGCTGAGGCAATTTGGTCTTGTATTGCAGCAATTCAACTTTTTTATGGTGAACTTTGATAGTATATGAGTCAGAGGTACAGGGAAGGAGAATGACCCTCCAGCCTGGTGAGTAGGCATGCTCTTGGGAGGGGAAGCTCCTGGGTACTTGTCTCTGCTTTGATACATGTTCAGTAATAACACAGAAGATGAGAGGAGACGGAGCCCATCAGCCAGTGTTGATGTGGTGAGCAACGCAGGTCTAGATTCACGTTGCGTCAGAAAGATGAGGGAATTGCAACTCTGGAGCTCGTGTTCTGGTTAAGTACTTTGATGCCACAGCCTCTGGAAAAGGAAATTTTCAACACTACGAATCTAACCCAGCTTTCCTTACAGCTTCTCAGAAAAAGAATTTTTGAAAAAAGAAAGTGTAAAGGTTGGGTTACATGTCGGCCTACCTGTCCAAGGTAGAAATGGTGGTGGTGGTGGATGCTTATTTTTGTGAGAAAGAGGAGGAAAAAAGAAATGTGGTTTGATTCATATTGGAGGGGTTTTGACTGCTGTACTGCAAACTGTTACTTGTTTCGCTGTGCTTAGATCAATAGTGTAACAGCACCCCAGCCCTCTCCCTTAGAAAGCTGTCTCACAGTCAGCAGTTAATGAGCTAGTAATGGCAAAAATGTAAAGGGTCCTGCCTTGTTACGCCCCGAAAAGGCTCACATGTTGGCTTTCAGTAGAATGAGAAAAAATTTACTTTGGAGAGCCGAAATGCAAAGGAAAGTTTCTAGTAGTTCTCAACTGGTTTGTATGATTTCTCTAATTCTTAAACCTTCATAAACACGTATGATGAGATTTTTCTCAAATGGCAAAGTATAGCTGCGAAAAGACAGTGTTTTCTAGTTTGCTACAAAAAGAATACCTTTTCCTTCCCTTCAAAGAAGCTAAGTATTGATGGGCATTCACAACAGGGAGGAGGAAAGCCTTCACGTACTGATTTTTAGTGTTCTAAAAATGAGGATTTACCAGTGCTGCCCTGGAACAATAGTGCTGCGGCTGAGCAATGCGGAGGGAAGTCGCTTGCCTTGCCTCTGTGGACTTTTCTGTCTCTCCTGCCTGAAGTCTTTGGGAAGCTGCTTCCAACATAAAACACTTAGCATCTGTAAAGGGAGAGCAGAACATCTATCAAACATGGAAAGATCAAGAACTGTGACTCCCTGCGGAGTAACTGTTGGGAGGGAAACAGCTGAATAATGTTGAACATATTCAGATCTCTGACTTCACCTAATGCACACTGTGAAGGCTGTGTTTGTAGTCAAACGATGATTCATTTTTATGGATGTGGAAAAGCTTTTGTGCTTCTGCCTTAAAAGACACTGCTCTATTATTTGTTTGAGAGGCAACACCAGTTGCTTCTGCCTTCTCTTAGACAAATATAAGCATAAATATTAATCTGGAGTGTGGGGTTTTTTTGCTGAAAAGGCGGGCCTGGCTGTGGAACAACTTGGAAGGTGGCTTGGTGCTTGGTATGCTGAAAAGACCTGAGAGATGACAAGGGCATTTAAAAAAACAACTTTCTGAAAAAATTCAAGTTCCCTAAACCTCAGTGATAATTTGTCCCTTCTTGGATATCAAGAGTGTTCACTGGACATGCTCATGCTTAGGAATCAGGAACCACTGTAGTTTTGAGGACAAAATCACTGAAACAGCTCACCTCTTCACTTTGAAAGGCTCCTCACCCCAATCTCTAAAACAGCATTTAAACTTCAGCCCATCCACTTCTGAAGGTTTGGGTACAGGAAGACTTCTCTGATAGCCTTTCCTCACTGCCCAGCCTTGGTAGCTTGGCAGGGTCAAGGCAGAGCACTGCAATGGGATATTCTGTGCTGCTACTACTCTCTCTTCCTGAGGCAATTTCCTCAAATTTTGGTTGCCATAATGCTCCCAGCAGGACCTTTTTCTGCTTTAGCAGGTGATGATGGGTAGAAAATGCAGGTGATATTTCCTTGAACAGTTCTTGGCAGGAGTAAACCTATCCTAATAGTAAGTGCAAGTATTTTTAAAGTGAGTGTTATGTGTTCAGTGGCTGTTACATGGTATATGTGCCTGACATATGATATGGCTTTTCTTATGATGCTTCTGTCCCATCTCAGAAAACATGTTGTTGCCTCTAAACAACTCAGAAACCACTTAATTAGCGAAGTGCCTTCCATGGTTATTTCTATGAGGAGTAGGTTATTGTCTCGGAAGCATCAAACTCAATGGGAAAAATATCCAATAAGTGCTAATTTTTTCTCTGGAAATAGCACCATTGGGGTGAGCAGACAGCCAGAGTCAAAATGAAATGAAATCTCACACACGTGATTGCTATTTTATGGAAATTACCTTCCCTTTTCCAAAGACAGAAGTCTTCCACTGGGAGCTGGAAGGTACAAAACAGCTTGACAACACAGCATGTGAATGCATGTCTCTAACATAAGCATAGCTAATATTTTCTACTATTGTTGTGTAGCACTCTCTGGGCAGCAATCAGTTCCATTTAAATACGATGAATATGAAAGTAATAATGTTTCAAATTTCACCCTTGTACTATTGTCAGGGGAAAGAATGTTGATAATTTGTTTTAATAATCTGATAGTGAAATAAAATGAAAATCTAATTCCTGTGGCACTGCTAGTGCTTTTCTTAATTCTGCATTGTCTGAATTTCTCAGGGTTTTGAAGGTATTCCTGTCCCGAACTGCTCAGCGTATTCCATACATGACAGGTGGGCGAGTGATGAGGATGCTGGCTGTTATTCTCCTGATAGTCTTTTGGTTCCTTGTTGGCTGGACTTCTGCAATAACCCAAAATTTGGAGAGAAACATTCCACTCATTGGCCAAGGGCAAACATCTGACCACCTGATCTTCAATATGTGCCTCATAGACCGCTGGGATTACATGATGGCTGTTGGTATGTTCATTTTCTAGCTTATCTTTAATTTCTAAAATAAAGGTTGGTTGTCTTTTCATTTTTCTTCTTTTAGAATATCTTAAAGTTTTGTCAGATTGCCTAATATCATGTGAAAAGCTTCTCAGGAAATAAAATATCAGCATATATGGTTTTTAAATGGGCTGAGAAGTAAAACATAATTAAAATATATTGAGACTTTTATCACTTTCAAAGGTTTATAACTTGGATTGTAGTAACAAAGCGATGGGTGCTGAAGAAATTTCATCTTTGAAGGCGAAAGGTATCTAGCTCTTCTACACTACTAAAGTGAGAAAATGTGGCTAGATTAGTGGAGGCTTTTTGCTTCTGCACCACAGAACTGAGCAGAGCTCTCATGTCTGAGGAGGGAAAGAACTTGCAAGACCACTTGTTCATAACCTTAAAGAAATTAGTATCAAAGTAATGGGAAATGCACATTAAACATCCCAGCTTAATGTATTTGTTAGATGTGCTCTCAGTGCTCGGGATAGGCAGGAGCTGAAAAATGACACCCTGCAGAACTCATATCAAGGAAAAAAATGACAAAAAAATAACAAACAGTAGATTCCCCATGCCAGGGTTCAGTTATATAGCATAACGTGCTTCCTCCTAATGGCCAGACAGCTTCGGTGCTTCTGCACCTAGAGCTGTTGTTTCTAGTACAGCCCAGGTCTGCCACCTACTATCTCAAATACATCAGTGTTTTGAAATCCGAAATAAATTCTTACCTCTCTGCCCTTTCCCTGCTTCCCCCATGGACATCCCACTGACACAGCCCTGCTGCTGAGGTTTAGGGAGAGGTAATGGTGGCTGGTCCACATGAGAGTGCAGACGAGATGGATAGAAGCAGCCTGGGGGTATGAGGAGTGTTTTCTATGAGTGGTGTACAGAAAGCCAGCTCATGGTAATGCACAGCAGTTTTAAAGGGCAAAACACTGCCGCCATCTTCACCAAGGACTTTCAATGGCTCTAAGGTGCTCGGTGCACCTCTGTGCATTACCCAGCTCCCACAGCTCTGTGCTCTGACCTTCTCTCCTTTGTGTAAGATCTTGGAGGTAGTCAGGCACACTTGGTACCCCATGTGTCAATATGCTCACTGGTAAGCTATGCAGAGAGGAGTATAAAGGAGTATGTTTTGAAATGCATCTCAATTTGTGCCCTTTTGGAGGGGTGTACTGATAAAATATAATTATACTTTGCAGTAATGGAATAGTACTATCATGAGAGATGATGTAAAATCAAGAGAATTATACATGTGGAACACTTGATGATGTCATCTGCACTAACGCATTTTGCATCAAAAATTTACTGCATTTCACAGCCAGTAATACAGTGAAGTTTTATTAAAACTTTGATAGGGGTGGTTGTTGCATAATGGTAAAAAAATGTTTTTATTCTCTGGATTTTATAGCTGTGGTAGTGTAGTGATTAACAACTCAGCTCTTAATACCTAATTATGATGAATAGTCCCTTTTTGGTAAGAAAATGCTGTCTGCCTAGTGTTGGAAAAAACAAGGATAATTTTTAAGGTATATTTACATTTAGAGGGTTTTTTAATGTTTTTCAAAATACACTCAAGGGCAGTAGAGGCAAAGCTAGCTCTTGAGCCTGAACAAAATCGGGGAGAATTTCTTATGTTCTGTCATTTTGCCTTCTTACCCAAACTACCTTATAAACAGAGTTATGTTTGTGCAAGTCTTCAGTAAACTATGCAGCCACATTAGTGGTACCAGGAGATGTATGCCTACAAGTCTGTACTAACATGTGTGTGTCTTTATATATATACATATATATATATATATATAGGTGTGTGTATGTGTGTGTATATGCACTTCAAGATTTTTATTGGTAATAGCAGTCTGAAAAGCTTACAGCAAGTAGAAACTAGTGCAAAATTAGATACTTCATCTCAAGGGGTATGTCAGCAGAAATACCCATAATGCAGAACACCCTTTATTCCTATAACTGACTGAGAGCAGCCTTTCAAAAGATTCTATGTGATAAATTAATTGATAGATTATGATATTTGATTTAAACTGCTAAAATAAAAATGACAGATGATAATTTATGAAAAGCTTGTTATTTAATGTAGTCAGGCACAGTATTTTATATAAAACTAGGGAGTGTTTTGGAATATATTCTGTCACCTGTAGCCCTTGCTAGAATACCTTCCTGTTTCACTCGGCTGTCAATGCTTTACTGAAATGCAGAGAGGGAACTTTCAAGGTCGCAGATTAGTGAAGTGAGAATTAACAAGGCTCTGTTAGAAAGTCGTAATGAGATGAATCCTTTATGCTACCAGAGATTATTGGAGTTAGGATTTATGAAGCGTTTTCCATACTAATCATGCTACTTAGGCTCTATCTCCGGAGACTTTTATTGCAGTGAATGTTTTATATTTACATTTCCATTAAGTTTAAGAGGATACTCTGTGAGAGATGTAGGGACCTAGACACAAAGGTTGTCACCATTTCTAGTATTGCCTCTGTACTCTGTGATACGCTGATGAGAAAAACTAGCATTCAGTAAATCTTATTTTGTCTACATAACATAATGTAAGTTAGTATGCATTTTCCTTGAGATTGGATACTTGTGGGTAGCTTATTTGTTACTTGCCTAGATTCTTTTATTTCCTTTGTGTTCATTTCTGCATCACTTTCAAAGTTGGGGCATCTGTCTCACTGACAAGCCATGGCATCATGGTTGACAATCTGAGATTTTACAGAAATACCTGAGGGCTTGAAAATGCTCACCCACAAAGCCTTTTTCCTATGGCCTGAATATATTCTATACCTCTACCTGTCACAGCCAGATTCCAAGTTAGAAAAAAAAACAAGCGATAAACTTTTGGTACCTAAGGGCTCGCAGTGTCACAAATCAAACTATTATTTTTTATCCTAAGGGAAAAATCCTATAAGTGAAACGGATAGCAGCACAGGATTTTAAAGAACTCCCCAGAAACTAGAGAAAAAAAAGCAATAGTGAGTTTAATGAACAAAGCCCCAGGCAGGAGGGAAAGGCAGGCAGAGAGATAAACATGCATGCACAAACACAAATAAAAAGCAGAGGTGAAATCTTGGCAGATGAATGTTCCTGATTTCAGCAGGGCCAGGGTTTCACCCAGCATGGATGGGATCTGAGCAGTAGTTTTTAAAAATGCCCCCATGCATTCCATTTATGGTTTTCAATGTTTTATTTAAACCAGAAGCAAATGACAGGTATTAACTAAGCCCAGGGAGGTATTTTTCCCCAGCACCTGTTTGATTCCTGGTGGCAGGAGCTGTGCTGCTCCCATGCAGCTGGCCTGAGCTGCTGCCATAGCCCACTAATTGGTGGGTCATGCTTTGGGCCCTGGGCTTCAAGAGGATTTAAAACACAAGGCTGCATCATGATTACTGCGTGCCCTCAGCCATGAAAAGCAACAAAGTGAGTATTTCAGGCTGTTCCCAAAAAACCTCCCTCCCACTGTTCATTTGTTGATATTTAACATATATAATCTTTGCATCTAAAGAGGGCAGGAGTTGCCAGGACAGGCTCTGACAGATTGGGCATTAAGACTGCCTGTACAGTTTTGAGCTAGGGCATTGTAATACAGCCTTACGAGGCCCTTTATTAAATTTTCTACAGACCCTCTGCTGCATTCAGTGAATGAGTGATTATTATTTCTTTTTTGTTATCCCCATTTGATGTGGCCCTATGCCATATTCCGGGTATGTTGTTCAGAGCATGCAGTGAATAAAGAACTGTTCATTTCCAAATGGGCGTTTTTAAGCCATGTTCTCCTTAGCATCGATGTACAAAGATTAAAGCCAAAATTGTCAACAGCAGCTATCCATTTTGAGTGTCTGTCTTGAGACATCTAGGGACTGGTTTTTCAGAGTACTGTTCATAGCCTCCTCTGTGGGGAAAACACAACCAGGAGGCACTTGTTAGAATTCAGCACTGATGAGGATCTGGCTTCAGTTCTCACATTAGATACTCAGAAAATGTATCATGTAAAAATAGTGATCACTTGTGAAAAGCTTACTCTAGGTGATAAGACCAGGGCTGTATAAACTGTTTGCAGCAGAAATAGGAAAAGAATCCTGTTTTACAAAGGAGCCTTCAGCTCTGTCCCTTTCCTGCTTGTAACCCACTACTCCCGCCACCATGTACACCTCTCCCACAGTCCTCATCACCATCACCGTGCAGTTTATGTCCCTCATCTCTAGGACATGATAAATTTGGAAAGGGTATGGGGAAGAGCAACAAAGATGATGAGTGGTGCTGGAACCCTCGGGTTGAACAGTTTGGGTTGCATTACCCCCTGCAGTAATGTTGCTTTTTCTTGGTATCTGTTACATCACAGGTGAAATCCTGTAGCCTTTATTTAGGCACCATTTCTACAAAGTATTTCTGCTAAGGAAACCACGTTTGGGTTGCCTTAGCCACATGTTTCTGTATTGGTAAATGCCATATTCAGATGCTTCTGCAAGCCATCCGCCGGAGGAGATGGCTTTGGGAGAGGCTGGAAGATGCTTTGACTTCCTCTTGTCTTTGCACCACCCTTTTTGGAATCCACTTCTTGTACTGTTCCAAGTCTTTCCAGCCCTCCAAGTACTTTGGATACCATTGGCATTTGCTTGCATCCTCTTTAAGATATGGGAGAAGAGGTCCCACACTCAGTTTGTGTTCAGCTGCTGTCGGTAGATCTTTCTATCCTGTTCTCCCTCTTTCATCCACACACAAGCGAAGAGGATAATGGCACACAGGGAGACAGAAGAGTGGCCAGCTGACTTTAATAACAACAGTAGGCTATGGAAGGACTGAGGCAGGACAGCACATCTGTATAGAGGAAGGAATAAAATACATGAGTATGAGGGCTAAGAGAAGTGGAGAAATGAGGGATGTTCCTAGAGATTGTAGACCTGAGCATGAGCATATCTTTCACGCAGTGAGACTCCTAGGCATGTTGCTCTTGCTCAAGTCAGTGGATATGTCTCCATTGCCAGCAAAAGCCATCTCTAGGTCACCCTCAAGCCATGGGGCCCACAGACCATGGGTCAGCATGTCCCTTGCGTTACTTTGAGTGGACCTGCAAGGCAGTCTTGTGGCTGCGTGGGGGACGGAGTGTGCTGTGCCCCCACCAGCCCATGGACCCCTGCTCTTCTTCCTCAGCCTTGCAGCTACAGACCATGGATGTTCTGGTAGAAAAAAAAAGTCAGGATCTGGCACCATTAATTCTTTCTTCATACATAGGTCTCTGTCTTGCTGTGCCTAGCTAATTAAAATTATGCTGAGATATGGTGAGAGAGACAGATAAACCTCTGGTAATTTTTAATTTTCTAGGAATAACTCAACACTAAAGACTTATACATGTAATCACAGATCATTGAAATATACGAAAATCCTGTCAGTTGAAGAAAAAAACTTCTCCTATGACATGGTGCAGCTCTCCAGGTAGGAGATTGGACACAGTGAAGCAGAAAGAGACTGCGCTGGCTGGCAACACAGGAGCAATCGAGGACACAATTTTTTTCCTATTTTAAAATGGTGCATGCTCAGCTCCAGCTGGCACTCTGAGTGAATGAATGGATGGAAGAGCCATGCTTCCAGATCTGTAGCTCACTTCGATTCAGTAAAGGGGATTTAAAATGTAGACATCAGTCTGATGAAATGAAGTGTGATGGAGGAGTGGATGTGTTGCTGTAGCTGTGTTATGGATGCAAGTAGAGCTGTAACCAGTAATTTGTGTCCAAAACCTGACGAAAAAATGGTATAACTGTTGGAACAGCACTGTTTTGCCAACAGTGCAAAGTTCAGAATACCAAATGAACTTAGTCAAGTCACAGCTGTTAATGGGCTTTCCCTTGTTAGTGTAAGGAAAGGATGCAGAGCATGTCACCCACCGTTTCTGGAGAGAAGTGGCCTGTGCTTGGCCTACAGTGGTGCTTTTTAAGCAGTCATGAAAATCGGCTTTAATCCTGCAGGGGTGTCTTCTTTTTGCAGGTAGCTTTTGGACAGCAGAGTGCAAGCAAGCACAGGAGTGGGTAGGCTGGCCTGAAGAGAAAGGCATTCCCGGCAGGACAGGAGGGCTGAGAAGCAACCGGGACAGCCTGAAATAACTCACTTTCCTTTCCCAACTATGGCAGAAAGGAAAATCACAGTTTAGGATTTAAGCTCTTCTCAAGTATGGGTAAATTTATTTCCACTGTCATCTTGCAGTGATAGGGTGGCATTATCCCCATTTTACACAGCCAGAGCTGAGGCACAATAAGATTAGGGTTATATGGTCCATTTAATCTGGGTACCCATTTTGCAATGCCTTTGGCTCAGTTACAGAGCTTAGTCAAATCTATATATAACATGTTATGTATGGTCTCACTGGCTACAAAAACAGCCCTGTGTGCTTAGTTCTGCCGCAAACTGCAGCAAAAATGCCAAAGTTGGCACCCAAATAGCAAGAGAAATGCCCTCTGTGATCATCTCTGCAAAGTTTGGCTTGAGTGGGGACTTCTTTCACATGCACAGGAGCTTGAGGTACAAAGTTAGAGTTCAGTTGCGCGTATGCACAAGACCACTTTTTTTTCTCCCGCAGTCTTTTCTCTCATTCACTAGACATCTAAATGTCATTTGCAATAAATTACAGAGCTTACTTCAGTAGCCAACCTTGATTTATCTCTGGAATTGCTCTGTCACATGCATTAAATGAGTCTGGTCTCTTAAGAAATGATATAGTTAACTGAAGATTATATATGCAAAAGAGAGCAAGTTCCGGTTGCAGCAAAGAATATAACTAAGTAGGTTGATTAGATAGTGCAAAGACCAGATAAAAGGTTATGTGGCTAAGAAATAGGTAGTGACTAGGAAGAGAGATATTGAAAGATTAATTAATTTGTGCACATGACATATTGAGGTCACATTACATTTTCATCTCTTATCTTCCATTCATATCTACATCCATTTATGCCCTTAAAGCAATTGTGCCTTTTCTTACCCTCTTATCTATCAGAGATTTGCACCGGAAATCTTAATGTAATGCCTGGTTTGGTTTGTTATAGAGTAGCTACTGCAAGTTTATTCAGAGCTCTTTTATGCTTTATTTTTTTGACTTCACATTTTCTGTCCAGATAGCTGTTGACAGCCCTCTCTCCCAGGAATTTCCATCATTGCTCAGAAGGGGAAAAGAAGTAATTTCTTATTCTTGTGCTTAATATGTAAAATGGGCTAACTTATAAACCTTATGATAAATCATACCTAAAGGAACAAGGTCATGTGTTTTGAGCTTTGAGTTTGGTCTTGGCAGGTTTGCAATATACAAAGATATTCCTTTAGTGGTCAGGAAGTCACTCTTCTACACCAGGATTTTAGTGGAAAATTATTCAGCAAGCCATATAGAAATTTCATATCACATCTCACAAATTTTAATCATTAAAGATATTTGGTGCAAAACAGTCACTAGTGTGCCATAGACAGAACTAATAAGGCCTCGGAGATGAGTGGTACATAAGAACCTTGCAGCATGGTAGCCAGATGTGCTCCATTATCTATCTATCTGTCTGTCTGTCTGTCTGTCTAATCTGTCTATTTTAAATTAGTTATATCTGTGTTTTTTACTGGTGTAATAAATACATTAATATGTCACCTTATTTTATATTGAGAAACCAAAAAGGCCATATAGAAATGCAATACAGCAAAATGTTATAACATCTTCAGATTTTTGTTACAAATTGCACTAATAGTCTGTTGCTAATTATATGAACTTGATTTCCCCCCTGAAGCATAGCTTCTACATGATGCATTTAAGCCGTGTAATTAGTGGTTTAGATAATAAATTGGTTTTCTATCAGTCTGTTTTGTTTGTTATTGCTAATGAAATTATTGCAACGTTGGGCTTAGCAATATAGGAATTTTGTTATTTTACCTTGTGTTTTAAAAGCTATTACCTATTTGTGTTGCATACCAGATGTCACACTAATTATTATCTGTGGACTCTGCTCTAAATGTAAAGCTTTTATAAAAGCATTATGCATTAAATGATGCAAACTACTGTCATGTTCCAGTTTATTAATACTTTGAAGTCTCCTCATATTGTCTTAGGAACTCCTTGTAAATATGATTGTGAAACTGGAAACTGTAGAATTTTCAGAATTAATCAGATCCTGGAGATCAAATGCTACCTTCACTCCTATTTACCCCAGCTTATTGAAACCGGTTTTTACTATGGAGCTGTGGCTTTTTCACTTTCATTTGCTCTCTGAGATACCTGTATACGAGTCTGTATTAAAAAAAAAAGCCTAATTCGTGTAAATCTTCAAACTTAGAACAGATTTTTTTTCTTGTAAAAATAATCAAAATTTGGCCCACAATCTTTAGTTTAAGTAGGAATACCTTCAGCACATGCACTTTTATACATGTATTTTCATCCCTTTCAAAGCCAAACTTTTTCAAACTTTCAGCCTCTGTTAGCCCTTGTAACTGGTCTTTTCAATCAGTGAGAGGCTTGGGGCTCTTTTCAGTTGAGGAGGAGAAGGAAGAATGGACCAAGGGTAGTTTTGTAGAGTATGCCTGTTATTCACAGTTAGCACATCTATTCAGGCTCTGCTGCTAACGTTGGGTTTTTCACTGCAGGGGGACTTTGAATGAAAGGCAAAATGAGAGGAAATAGGCTCTCTGGCATGTTGTGGGGAATACCTGCTGAACTTAATAAGAAGAGTTTCCACAGAGCATAGGACAGTAAGATCTAGTGATTTGGCTTTAGCAACCTAATTCTAACCATTTTCTCCTTTTCAATTTCTTCTAAATCAATATGGAATGATTAAAGCAATAAATGTCAGTGCTTTGAAGAGCAATACATTTCAGTGCCATTATTCTGCATACGCAGAACTTAAAGAGAAAAAACGAAACTGCTAACAATTTTAAAGGAGCCTTTAATCTTATTTCATTGAAGTAAAATTTGTATTTCACTTGCTCAGAGAAGACTTCAGAAGCAAGATGGTTTGGCAGGTGATTCCTGTGTAGGTGTTTTTAAGAAACCAGAGTAATAGACTTCACTGGTAGCATAGCTAATTATCTAGGAATGAAATGGAAGTAGCAGCCAGTTTGCCCAAGTGGTGAGTGTATGGGGGATGTGGGAAAGACACTTGCATACGTGCTTTTGTAGAGCTCAAAACCAGGTTGGGACACGTAGTCTCAGAAGATTCATACCATACTTTTTTCATTTTGACACTCAGTAAGGTCCCAAGTCAAACTATTGAACTTAAATTGTTTTTTATTGTTGGGATTTTGGTGAGGAAGAACACAAAAATAGCAGCATGTGTGGACTATGCCTTTTTAGATGTTTGTTTTAACGTAACTGGTAAAACTGATGGGTTTAGGTAGGATATGTTCCTACATAAAAAGGTGGTGTTAAAGCGAGGCCATCTATTTTTAATAAAAGTAAGAAACATGCGAGTGTTATTTCAATCTGCTGCTAATGGCAGGGTTCACAAGCATTTGTGTCCTTATCCAAACCAGACCAGTAATGATTTGCTGATCACTACCATGGGGTGATGTCACTGATCACCAGTTCTAACTACAGTATAGTAACATGTATTGGCAAAAATAAGCATGACAAAGAACTCATTTTCTATTATACTACATTTGCAGTTTTTACTGCAAAAATCCCACAAGGCAAAAGCAGTGTATAACAACAGTATCACACTCAGTTTCTGAAGCTGGTCCAGATCAGTGCCAGCATTGCAGGGGTCTGTCATGGAATTGTACATTGCTGGATAGGTTCAACCACTTCCAGCCATCATCAACCCAGTCTGCGAGGCAAGAGGCACAGGCACCAGCTCTGTGTGGCGGCACTCGGGGGGAGCAGTTCTGGAAGGAGAGGTTTTTCAAGATGGGTATGAAATTATTTAATTTGTATCAAAAGCAAAATGATGTCACAGAAGACTGTCCACTGGAAACTGAAGTCAGAGTACTGCTGGGTGCAGATGAGTAAGCTCTAACAGGATAGTTTAAACTGATCCTGACCCTTTACTCCTCTTTTCTTCCTTTACTCATTTTTCTCCTAACTGAGAGAAGCACATCATTTGTTATAATTACATTAGGCCCTCAGAAATGACTCATCATATTATGGGCACCAGCAGAATTAACTATCATGGATAGAGGAAGTTTTTTTTAACCCAAAATATATTGTTTTACCTGAGTTATAAACCTTTGAAATGAAACTGATATTTTAAAAACTTGTAATCTAGTAGTAGCAGTGGTATCTGCCTCTATAACAAGAACCAGAGCTACAAATAAAAATACTTGTTATTTTAAGTGATGTCAAGCTTCTATAGTACCAATTTGAAAAACAAGCAAGACAGTATTAGACATTGTCTTAAAGTTTGTCAGTTGAAAAACTCAAACACCATGAAGGCAAAGGCTCCTCATCTAGAAAAAAGAAGTGTATAAAATGAAAACCAAGTGTATCATGTGCAGTGACAATATCTGAAAGACTTTGAATGGCTATGTGTGTACATATATACATGCATGAGTGTATACTGTCTTTGCATAGATACTCACACATACAGAACATACTATAGTACTTCAAATTTCCTTCCTTTTTCATACATAAAACTAATTGCAAATTATTTCTTTTTGTTCTTCTCACAGCTGAATTTTTATTCCTCTTGTGGGGTGTTTATCTCTGCTATGCAGTGCGGACAGTCCCATCAGCATTTCATGAGCCACGTTATATGGCTGTTGCAGTTCACAATGAGCTCATTATCTCTGCTATATTCCATACAATTAGGCAAGTGATCTGTAGATCTAGTAATTAACTATTTATCTTTCAGGTTTCATATGGTGCAACTTGAAATGGGTGACTGGGGTAGGATGCATAATGGGAGGTCTCATAAATATTTAATTCTGCAAATTAAGTGATTACTAAACTTAAAACTGTTCCCGTGGGTTTCAAGAATATGTACAACTTGGTAATTGTATAATTAGGGTTTTTTTCAGTTATAGCTAGCTGATAAGTTCTTTGATCAAAGTTCAGTATGTATGATAAATCAGATATAGCAGAACTACTGTCTGTCTTCAGTCATCTGCATATGGCTCACTGGTTTGTATCCCTAAAAAAACAGCAGGTAAGAATGTTGGTTTACATGATTTTTCCCAGTGTGTACAGACTGGCAAGGTGCAGCTGTATGTTAAGATAATTGTACTGGTTTGTGCATGAAGCATACTGTTCTATATGCTGACATAAAAAATTCTTATGCATATGAATCTGTAACAGTAATATAAAGCATGTGTTTCTTATAAAGTTTATAATGAGCTCTACATTTTCATACTTGTAAATTATTAGTATAGTAACAAATAAATAAAGGTCTTTGCCAGAGCTACATGAAAACTACTATATATGCCTTTCCTACAGAGTATCCTGTAAAAATGAATTGGTCCTAGAAAATTCAAAAGAGCAAGTTAGCATGAATTTCATCTCATGCTGCAAGAGATTCTTATGACTTTCTTATGACATTCTTATGCCTTCCTTGACCTCCTGACAGACCGTATCTACTAAGATGATTTTTTTTTTACATCGCTCCATTGACAGTTTTCAAATACTCTTCTCTGTTCCTTGGTCTGTCTCTTGAAACTCACATTTCTCTCTGCCTTCTTGATGTTTGCTTCCATGAGGCATCATTTTTTCTGAGTAAACATCAGCAAAGCAAATCTTTCATCTCTATTCGTTCCAGGTGCTCTTTTCCCTATCATTGTTATAAAGTTCTATATTCATTGTTATAAAGTATTATAAAGCACTTTTCAGGCTTGCAACTTTTTGTTTCCTTCACCTTCTCCTAACCCCATATCTCAACATCCACATACTCTCAAAAGCTTCTTCTTTACTCCCTAACACACACATCTGCAAAAATGTTTAAAATCTGTATTTGATGGAAGCATTTTTCTTTTCATTCCTGATAGACAAAAAATTCAGTTACAATACTTTCGAATTGATTATAACCAATATGATAGCCTCTCAGTCAAAATTTCCCCCCATTAATTAATGTTCCTAAACCATATTTTGGGGCATGTTAGAAGATACAGTTCAGTGCATTAGGAGAGCTATTATGTGGGCTGCAAGTTTCTTTCAACACTAGAACAGGATGAAAGCAATCTTGGATTAAAGAGAGGGGGAAAGGGGAAAATGTGACATTTTAATACATGCTTTATGAAGGAGACACAAAAGGGTTAGGTCTTTCAGTTTATCCTAGTGAGGATCCTGTTCCTTCAGCCTAAGGTCTGCTGATTTTGTTCTTCCATCTTTTTAAAAAAGAATGTACATTTTGTATTGATTCTTTTCCCTCTGTCTGATAAATGCTGGTTTGTTGAAGAAATATCATGTACTGTTTATGGATAGGAATGAATAAAATGCACTGGAACTACATGATCCCTTCTGAGATTATGTGCATTTCCGTGTATACAAGTCTTAATCCAGTCTCTTTGAAGTTCACATTTCCTTACTTTTTTTTTTTTTTTTTTTTTTTGCTTCTGTCTTCCCTGCCAAGTTCTGGATGTAACTGAAAGAGTGGAAGTGGAAGACTCAGATTTATATGACATATCTGAGTTGTCATGAAGTTGAAAGCACTGGAGTCTTGAAGGACACCCACTATTACAAGGCAGCCATCCAGTCTGAAAACTCCCAAAGCTCATATAAGATTGATGTGAGCACTAAATAAAACCTTGAACTGTTTGCATTTTGTTTGCCTTTCAAGGTATCATTCCCATTTCAGAAACAGAGGATTCTTGATTGTCTTCAGATCAGCATAGCATTAAATTCCTGCATTGCTCTTTCTCTTGTATTACTGAGAAAAACAAAATTTATATGGAAAAAATCTCATTCAGATAGAAACCCCATCTCTGCTAGGTCTGAATGGCTACTACAAATCCCATTTTGCTTTCAGTGGTATGGCGTGGATACCTTAATCAGTCATGGTTTCATGCATAAAACAAGCAAAAAGCCTTCACAGAATTTGAGGATTGGAGCTGTTAAGGGTTAGCCAAATCTGGTGGGCATCAGGACCTGCGAGCTTTCTCCTGTCTGTCTGATGGATGTGGCTGCTGCTGTTCCCATTTGCAGGCCTAGCGTGGCCGAGCACATCCATCCGCTACGTGCAGTCACACGCAACACATGGCTGGCCACATGGACCAGCGCAGGTCCAACACGTACAGCCTGGTCCTGTTCCTCCTCTGCAGCTGATGATGCTCACTACTGAAACATGCGCCCTGTGTAGGTTCACCAGCACGCTACATTCACGGGTCCTTCCAATACGAGCACAGTCCTTAAGCCAATCTAGTATCCGTCTTTGGGTTTGGGGCCCTGTAGCCAGTCACGGGCTGAGACCCTGGGTCTTCCCAGGTGCAGGTTTCCCACGTGCTGGCTAGTCCAGCCTGAAGTTTGCTCGTGAATTGCACATACGCGCATGCACGATGTAGAAAGTGAGATCACACAGACGTTAGGAGAAGGATTTAATGAGAAGATAGGAGATATTGCAGTGATCATGTGCAGGGCTCAGTCACTAACAACTTGCTTACATGTCACTAGCCCCTTTTATCCCCCCTTCTTTCCATGCTTTTTCTTCCCCCATCTACCTTAGCCTCTCTCTGTCTCTATCTTGTCTTATCCCAAATAAACAACAAACCCCACATTACTTTTTTCCTATTGGTCTTAGTTTTGCTACATCTGTACTCAAATTTGGTATTTCTGATATCATTAGCTAGGTAATCACAGCCTTATATGCTGTTACTGATTTGGTTACATCAGTACCACTGACTTTGCAAGTTCTGCTCCCCCAAAGGCCCCCAATGCTCCCTTCAATTACCTGTGAAGTTTGCCCATCTTTCAAATGACTTCCTATTAACCACCTGTGAATTCTTGCCATCCCTCACAGCATTGTCTGTAAATTTGGTTCACTTTTCACTCTGTTATATCCAGCAGTTTCTCATGTCATCTTCAATAGTTCTCATGTTGTGTTCAGTTAGCTAAACCTCAGGCCCAAGCCACCTCATATCCCTGCACACCTCAACAGCAACATCTCTGTAAGAAATAATTATAATATTATATTGTGTTCATGAAACATTTCATTTACAAAGTGTTAAACAAGAAATGATGACTGTATTATTACGGCATCTAAGCCAGTGTTTCATGCCAGACTATTTCTGTTAACAAAAGCTTCTGCAAAATGTACATCTGTGGACTTGGATGTTGCAAATGTCATTTTTATCTGAATGATTTTTGTAAACCTGCAAATTACAAGCCAGTGGCACATCAATTCATCCATTGCACTGCTTACCATTTCTATCTTTGGGACCTCACTAAAGCAGATAACCCAAGCATGCTCCAGCTAGCTTTAACTGCAGCACTTGTTCTACCACTCTTTTAGAAAGCTCAGCAAGGATTTGCTTCATCTGGAGGTTCAGCCACTTATTTCCTAGCATTCACAGGGCTCTTGGTCCCTGCAGTATTGAGCGGGGCGGTCCTGCAATCAAGACCGTTTCTCTGCTCCCTGCTAAAATGTATTTCAGTTCAGTTCTCTCTTTGATGGCTTATCAGCCACACTCTGTAGCTGTGGTCTATGGACACCCTGTATTTTTGAAGTGCGCTGCAATTTATCATAGTACATGTGCTTACTTAACCTAAAATCATCCGTTCGGATCCTTAATGTATGTAAACTTCCATAACTCAGTTCAGGCCCAAGAAGCTGTGACAATATAAACCATCCAAAAAAACCAGCTAAATAGAGTGAGAATGATGGAATAAGCAATATCCTTTAAGGTCTGTTGTTTCTTCTTATATTTTGTTTTGGCTTGTTTTGGTTTTTTTTCGTCTGAGTTGTTTTGAAATTGTGGTATGTAAGTAAAGCACGTGGATGTAATTTTTAGTTTGTATGAAAGCAGTACAGAACAAAACCAGTTGCATTTGGCCTTTAAATTAAAAGAATCCTAAGGAATAATAAAAATGTTAAATGTAATGCACTGGAGAAAAGGCAGTGAATTGCAACCCTGAATTCTATTTTCAGATTCATTCTTGCTTCAAGACTTCAGTCTGACTGGATGCTGATGCTGTTCTTTGCACACACACACTTGACTGTGACAGTCACTGTTGGGCTACTTCTGATTCCTAAGGTATTCGAATCTCCTGTCTCTTCTCTTTTGCCAAGACCGAGGAAGATACATGTTGTCACACAGAAGCAATGCTGTATAAAATTAGCAAGCAACCGATAGAAAAGGAAGATATAAAATTTGGCTATGTTGCCTAAAAAGCTGTATATTTTTTTATTTTAAAAACTCTTATACATTTTCAGAGATTCTTTCTTTCAGCTTTCCAAATTCCAGGGGTTTAAAGTACTTAAAATGTTGATGTGATCAATACAAGAAGGAAAGGAACCTGCCTAACGATGCTTATTTCAGGTATTTGGTTGACCATGCTGCTGCCGCCAGAGTTAGCTGAGATCAGGCAAAGAGTTTAGGTGAGGGGATAGAAAGGCTAGGATGGACTACTAAATAAAACTGGAATGAGGAGCTTGGACTAGCCAAGAGATAGAGAGGTTAGGATTTAAACCAGGCAGTTGTTACAGGCTGAAAAAGAAAAGCCCTCTGCGAGACAGAGCCTGGGACAGACAGATGCTGTATACTGGGACAGGCATGGCCTATGGTACGGAGCCAGGTACGGTGGTGGGTAAGAAGATGAGTGTGTGTGGGACACGAGAAGATGGAGGACGACAGGAGGCAGGGAAAAGAAGAGGCAGAGCTCGGAGCACTGCGGCACGCCTCCCGTCAGGCGCTGGGAGCAAAGCGACAATATGTCAGTCTCACCAGGGGCAGGAGAACCACCGGCAGCTCCACCTGTCTCTAGCAGCAGTCCACAAGATTTTTAGACAGTACCTCAGCAAAGCAAATGATTTTATAATGGCTTTTGAAAGGACCAATAATATTAATCAAGAAGTCAAGAGAACAGTAAAGGTGAAAACTACATATGAAGGAAGGACACTAAGCAGTTCAAGTTGATACCGCTTTCAGGTTAATGAAGCTGCTATTCCCATCTTTTGCCTATGTGTCAGAACAGGATATGCTGGTAACTGTCAAATATACATACATTAAATAGTCATAACAAGGGGACACACTGATGCAGCCTTAATACTGAATAACCTCGTTTTATTTTCAATTACTTTTCTGGTCTTTAGCAATAATCTTACTATTTTCTATTTTATATTCATATACTTCATCATATATCTTCAAAGGTGTCTTTCTAGACTAATCTAGAAAATTTGTTGACCTTTCTGAAGCTGACTCATAACTACTGATCAACATTTCCATTTTTAGCTTATTAACTGTGTAACACTATACAGACTTTTCTTCCAGCATGACAAAGAATTCAGGGAATTAAGAGAAGATTCACAAGGTTTAGTTCCATTCAGAAAGTTCTGAGGCCAGATGGCTGTGTGGACAATAGTAACTACAGATGAGTGAATCAATATGGACAAATAAATAGCTGACAACCACTCTCTCCAACTCTTGATCTAAGCATTTGCTAAAACTTAGAGAGATTAACTTGACTACATTTTTTATTTATTTCCATTTTTTTTGTTTGTTTTTTTGCTACCTCATCTCTTCCTTTTCAGTGTTAGGATCTAAAATGGGAGAATTGCTTTCTGCAGGATTATTCAACAGTATGGAATATAAAATACAGTCTTACAGTTTTAGCAGCCTAATTGGGAATACTGGCTGAAAGTCTATTTCTGTACTAGCTTAATTTAAATGCAATTTAAAGAGGTTCAAATAAGCATCAAAATAAGTGGGGTTTTTTTCCTTATGCAAATCTCTTAAGATTTACCAAGTTAAGCCATCATTAATAAGAGTTCCTGCCATACAATACTGATATTCTATAGGACACTACTTATGCCAATGATGTCTATAGCTAGTATTTTGAGTTCAGAAAATCACATGAAATCCATAGAAGGATCATTGTGCCATAAAAACTGTTGATGTAAACTCTTACAGTGATGTTGAAGTAAACTTTTGCACTGATGGCAACATCTTTTTTATGAATACTTATTGCAGTTTTCACATTCAAGCAATAACCCAAGAGATGATATAGCTACAGAAGCTTATGAAGATGAGCTTGATATGGGTCGATCTGGATCCTATCTGAACAGCAGTATCAATTCAGCATGGAGTGAACATAGTTTGGATCCTGAAGATATTCGGGTATATATAACTCATTTAAATAGCATTTATTTTCAAGAACAACACTTTTTCCTACAAGTAAACTCTGAATTGCATCCATTTGACTTTTTTTGCAGATATCAGCTGAAACATGCCAGCTTAGGTCTCTCAATGATTGTGGTATCAGGTCATGTAAAATCTCATGGAAAATATTCACTAGTGTGAAGAGAAGCTGCATTACTAGTTGTAGTAGAAGTCATACTGGAGGCTAAAGAGGAGGAATCGTCCACAGCAAGAGCCGTTTATCAGTTTACATATGCTCTTTGAATTATCTTGAAGAGCAAACAGGATTTGCTGTCACTGTGATTAGTCATTTGTATGTAACATACACATAACTATATAACATCAAATTTTAAAAACACATGATTAACAGAAAAAAATACTTTATTCCTATCTTACATGATAAAAGGGCTTGTGTTCCCAGAATAAAGAATAGCTATAGAGTTCAGCAGGAAAGCATACACCACAGCATTGTGAAATCTGAAACATACAGCATGAATGTATATGAATTGTGCATGCTGTATGATGCACAGCTGCGGAAGGTAACATGTTTGTGCATGAGCGTTGAACTTATTTTTGAAGTGGAAAAAAATGGCATCCAAGTTGATGGAGAAATGGCATATTCAAAAATTAGAAAAGGCAGTAAAGGCAGTTTAATGCCATTTTTAGAGCAATGGGTAATGCATTCATCAGGCTGCTTGTTAGACCGGACTCACTCTGTACATACTAGTTTTGCCATTCACTTTGCTTTGCAGGATGAGTTGAAGAAACTATATGCCCAGCTTGAAATCTATAAAAGGAAAAAGATGATTGCTAATAACCCACATCTCCAGAAAAAAAGGTGCTCTAAAAAGGGCTTGGGGCGCTCGATAATGCGACGTATTACAGAAATCCCCGAGACCGTCACCAGGCAGTGCTCCAGGGACGAGAAGGACCTGATGGAGCACAGTGCTGTGAAGAATATGGCCACACTGAGGAAAAACCCACAGGATTCCATGAGTTCTGCAAAGCCAAAAGAAGAGACTTTGAAAAACAGAGTCTTTTCCTTAAAAAAGTCCCACAGCACTTATGATCATGTTAGGGATCAAACAGAAGAACCGAATAGCTTAACTACAGAAAGCACAGAAGTTATAGCTACTGAGAATTCGCTTCTGGACTCCTTGAATGGTAACAAATTAACCAAAAATGCTCCTGAAAAAGTTGAAGCTGTCTCTACTGAATCGGTCCCTTTGGTGTGCAAATCAGTAAGTGCACATAACTTAAGTGCCGACAAGAAGCCTCTGCATCCAAGAACATCTGTGTTACAAAAATCCCTCAGTGTTATTGCTAGTGCCAAGGAAAAGACTCTGGGACTAACGGGTAAAACACAAAGTCTAGAAGAAAGCACTAAATCTCATAAATCTCAGCAGAAGGGTAAGGAGGCCAGCAAAAAGCACTCAGCCTCTGATAAAGGGGAACATAAGGATTCCCACCGGAAAAACTCTACCCACTCTGAGGAAACAAAGAAAACCCATAAATCTGGAATTATGAAACAGCAAAGGGTTAATCAAACACCTGCAAATCCAGACACAGGCCCAGGTAAGTCTCTGCACAAGGACAATTTCAACATAGGAGAAGTTTGTCCTTGGGAGATATACGACCAAACTCCTGGTCCTGTGCCTTCCGACTCTAAAGTTCAAAAACATGTGTCTATTGCTTCCTCAGAGCCAGAGAAAAACCACCCTTCCCAGCCAAAGGCGAAGACTCATCATAAGCTGAAGACACCTGAGGGGTATCAACAGTCAAATCAAAAGAGCCCAGAGAAGATGGAGGCACCCGCTCGGGAGACACAGGAGCAGCAGGTCTTTGAAAATGAGAAAAAACAGTCAAATTCCAAGTCCCAGGTTTCTCCTGGACTGAAGTGTGAGAATGTTAATAGATATACACCTAATACCTGTGCTGGGGAGCGGGAGGAGCTACCCCAGAAAGCACCAGAAAATGAAAACCTCAATAAATTGGCAGAACAGAAAAAAAATGCCTCTTCCGAGGGAAATGTGCTTTCATCTGACTCCCATAAGCCAAGTAGTTACTTACAGCAACCTTTAGCATCTCGAGCTGAAGTCTGCCCTTGGGAGTATGATACACCAGATTTACCAAATGCAGAAAGAAGTGTAGCTTTATCAAACACCTCTGCTATAAGTGCAAATAAAACAGCAACACCTCGAAAATAAAGAGGCTTTTGGACTGAGGAGAGTAGCAACATTGAGAAGAAAGACAACAGGAAAGACAGAGGGGACTTAGGCCAAAAGGATCTGAAAATTCCTAAGGAGCATCACTTAAATTAAGGGAATCAGCACTACAAATAAGTAGGAGTTAAGCAAAGCAAATTATCATTAATGTTGTTATTATTTATTTGTTGAGTGCCAACAATGTCATTAGCAGTGCCCAGAATATGGTCCCTGCTCCAAGGATTTTACTGTGTCAATGAAAGAAACCTGCCTTTGTGAAATCACTTCTCTTTTAAAAGAAAAAAAATGGTGGTAACAAACGCACAGTGTAGATCTTAACTGAATTATTTGTGAATGCCACAACCGGCTTTAGCTTGCCCTTGGGACTTTAAAGATCCAGCAGAAGTAGGGCACAGAAAATGTCCTGATGGCAAAAAGGGGTATCAATGAGCAGCTTATTAAAATGACGACTTTTCACATTACGTATTTAATCTAGATAGCACTGCTAACTCAATGCATCCCAAAAATACATTTTATATAATGATTGCTCTCATTTTCTTATTACTGTGTGTTTAAGTACATTGTTGTGTCTCATATTAAAGCATTCCAGATTGTCTAATTTTTGCAAATAACTTTGATATTATGTGACACAACAACACATTTATGCAATCTGCAGATACTTTCTTCTAATTGCAAGTTAAAATACCTGCTGTAGACTTTTTTGTTTATATATAGAATTGCAGTAATCTTTCACTGGCTATGGAAGCCGTAATTCATATTGGGAAATTCCTTTGGGCTTTGGAGATTTTTTTTTTCCTTTCCTGTGATTTATATAGTGAATTTTTTGGTTTACTCTCTGCTATTTAAATTTATAGTTTGATACTGTATTATTCAGGGGTTTTATACGCCGTAAGTTACTTGTTATGCACTTCCCTGTTAATGCTCATAGACTTTGTTAATAGTGGAAATTCAGTCGTCTTAGCTGCATATTCTGGTAAATCTTAGGACAACTTATCTGTTGTTTGTTACTAATCAGAAAATATCATCTAGCAAACCAAAATTCTTACTTTAAACATCGATGGTGATGATCTTGTTCAGTATTGCATACTGAGCATATCCTGCTAAATAAGACAAGCAAGAATGACAACAAATATACCCCAGAAATGATCACCTGTTTTACTAAAACCAGACAGCTCTGGGAAATGTATTAGCTAGCTCATATAGAACAACAGTGTACCATTTATCCCTGTTGGCAAGCCTCCAAAATTTGGCCTCTGGAGTGAAGAGAGAAGTCCAAAATATTACTCTTCCCCCATATATGCAATTGTAAGAGATAGTGGGAATGGAAATAATGGCATCTCTCTCCCACTCTCCAAAATGCTTTGATTTTTTTTTTTTAATTTATTTATACATACATTTACAGTGAAAGTGTTTAATACAGTGCTAATTTTCAGTAATAGCTACAGTCCTCATCGTGCATATAAGCTATATTCATAGATGGCCCATTCACAGCTATGAGTCTTAGCGATGGTTCACCATCCGGGCCTGAGGACGTATTGTAAAGATTCTGAGGAGTATCACTAATAATAAAAAAACCCTCAGCCATCTAAATGCAGTACCAGTAAAGTGCTATTCGCTAGAATCGGCTATACATACAGGACTCCAAAACAAAGACAGCTCAGTCCTAAAGAACTTGTGCAATTTGAGAGAAGTGATGGGATTCAGTGGAAGAACATGAAATGAGGATGATTGAATAGAATGTGTTGTTTAATATATATATAATATATATAAAAATAGATATTTATATATGTTTAATATATATATAAAATGTCATATCTAATACACACATGCACATACACGTATGTAGTATAAACTGATTTTTGTGGCATCATAGAAAAAGTGGCTTAAGATAAAATGCAATGAGCAGGGGGACTTGACAAGCTGGGCATGAGGAGGACTTCTTTAGTCCTTTAAAAAGGACAGGAGTCTATGGGCATGTCTGCACTGACAGATCAAGATGGATCTGATCTTCGTACTGCCTCTGCTAAGCCCAAACCTGGAACATGCCAACATCTGAGCCAGCTGGGGACAAGTTGGCTCAGGTCTTAGTGCTGTCTAAACACATTGGCCTCACTCATAAATTCTGCTCATTAAAGCGGCCGAACTGCCCCAACGAACATGGTTAGCCTGGATGGTGCTCAGTTCCACCATGGGGACATGCTGACTTAGGTCTTTGCTACCCTGGGCTTGTCTGACTCTCCCACCCCTCTTTTGTAGGGTGTAGTTATGGCCTAGGAGATAACGGTCTTTGTCTTCAACACACATCTTCTGGCCGGGACCCTTGCAACCCAGAATCCCTGTTCACCTGTGAAAGGGAGTCAGGCATCTGAGCCTGAGTGCTTTGGACATCTGTGCACCCACTTTGCACACACAGTGCCAGTGGCATCCTATGTCCAGCCCAAATCCAGCTCTCTGCTTAGTGTGGAGAAGAGCTGAGGTTAGACCTGGTGTGCCCAGATTCTCCCCTGCCAGCCCCAGACACTCATGGGATTTGTCAGGATTTGATCAGCTGTTCAGAGAGAAAGTAACCCTAAATTTCCCTGCATGGGAAGAAGTCCATCCTGGGCACAGAGCTTGCTGGGAATCTTCCAGGAGCACACTGACCCTGTGTGCAGAGAGATGCACAACTTTAAACCTGCTGAGTATGGTGACCACCTCGTGCCTCTCCTACTCCTCAAGGGAGGTTCTGCAGCCCATCTCAGCAGTGGTTTGTGTGAACAGGGGATGGGGGGGCAACCTGTGGCAGGTTGCCCTGACTCACTAATGGGCGTCAGCGCTTTGTTGGAGCCAGGCGCTGAGGTTAGAAGCGGGCATCCATGGAGTAGTCATGAGAGGAGATGTTTGTATGTACTCACTGCCTCTTGGGAGACAGACGGTCACAAGGAGCAGGTGCCAGCCCTGGTGCCCTCGCTCGTCTTGCCCTCCATCCTTTACTTCAGGGCCAAGCGAGAAGACGCTGCCCCTGCCCTGCTCTGCAGCAGCCAGGTCGGGGTGCAACGTGCACCACGGGTGAGGGGATCCACATCAGCAAAGTGTCCGCACAGTACCACTGCCCCTTGCCTCACTGGCAGGATGAAGCCCTTCATGCATGACTTTATCTGTGCTACTGCTATCTATCTACAATTCCTTGCTCGTTTTCTTTTCCCTTTCTTTCTTTTTTAAAAGACAACTTCATTAGAAACGTGGAAACAAAGCCCATTCCTTGGCTGGTGTAAAACAGCCCAGCTGCACAGCAAGCAAAAGAATGATGGCTGATTTACCAGGGAAGGTACTGGCTTGTGTATTCTTGTTTGGTTTTGTTTTCTTTCATCCTGACCCTTTCCCTCACTTCTTAAAAAATGTCTGTTATGGTTCTTTAGGCTTCTTGTAGTCACATCTCCTAAGACTGATACAGTTGGAGAACTTTCATTTAGCAAGCAACAAAGCTTTCCCCAGTTTATTTAGCAACCGATATTTGGGCTACAGATTCAATTGGGACTTCAAATTATTTCACACCTAAGAAAATGAGGGGCCAAACTTCACACAACTCTTCTATTTCACTATGATGCTGCTAGAAACATTGCTTAATGAAGACATACTAAGTTAGACATAAATAATGTTCTGTATTTCATAGATTTTTCTCCACCAGCATATATTGGCTAGATTGCTTAGTTGTCTTTTTCTGGAGTTTCATTGTCATTATTCAGCCAAGAGAAGTGCAACTCTAGAATTAAGATGTTTTCTAGCAGATCTGTTAAGAGAAAGATAATAAACACTAAGGTCACAAACATTTGCTAGGTTGTCCTTTTAAATGCATGTGCAAGCTTCATTTCTCCTTTATTTCTAAGCCATTGTTTATAAATTAGATTTATACCAATCTTATTAGACTTGTATAATTTATGCAAGATTATATGCTTTAAAATATAAATCAGTACACACCTATCATCAGCTTTGGTGGCATCATAGACCTGAAACTGGACAATACTTTTATATTTGCTCTCCTTAGGCTTTTGCATGCATATGACAACAGGCAGGCCTGAGAAAACACTGCCTTTTGACTTTTAACATTTTAGCTACTCCAAGTTGTAGAGTATATAAAGCTGTAAGTCTCTTCACTTTACAATGTGGTTCTTATAACAATGTTATCTGGCAACCAACAGCATCCACCATGAAATACTTGATAGATTTATGTTGTAATGTGTTGCAGCATGTAAATAATGTAACTTCTCTGCAATAAAGCACATTTATATGAAATCTGTCTGGAGGCTTTTGTGTTGTGATTTTTCTGAAGTCATTACTGATCCAAACTAAACAGGTTTCTCATTAAACTTGTAAAATAACTAATAATGAGTTTTACAGCTTATATGATCTTATCACGTCAGCATTTTCCGAATTTTCCTCATATTTTCTTGACATCAACCTTTAGACTAGATGTGTATTGTGTTCAGGATTTCAGGTTAAGGAAATAGCTGTAGTGGCTGGAATTCTGAGATCAAAACTGTAGGGTCCATGCTATATTCTCGTGAATTTAATGGCAAATAGAATGTTAGAACATATTAGGAAATAAATAGATAGCATGTCATGATGTAATTGTAAAATCCTATAGCTCATCTGTACTACACGTGTGCGTGCCTGGATTCCTCATCTGGAATATGTCTAACAGACATAGAAAAGGTACAAAGAATGGTAACAAAGATGATCAGAGACAGAGAATGGCTGCTATGTATGGGGTGACTAAATGAACTGCAACCTGTTTAGCTTGGGAGAGAGATGACTGAGAGAGGGGTGAGACCTATATAAATTTACAAATGGTCTGAAGGTAATTAGGAAATTGGCATTTGCTGGGTTTTGTCATGCGGGAACTACAGAACACTCAGGGTGGCCATCATGCAGCAGTTTAAAACATATGAAGTTTTCTGCTACGTATGGCATAAATAAATTGTGGAGCTCATTTTCACAGATTGCTGTGGATATCATGAGTTCAAAAAGCATTGGAGAGGCCATGGAAGAGAAATCCATCAAGATCCCTGAACATGGTGGATACAAAACTCTTAAATCCCTAATCTGTAGATGGCTGATAAGTAGGAGAATTGTCTTTGCATAATTACCCAGTTTTCTTTCCATAATCGCCCGCTGCTGGTTCTGGTGCTAGATGACCATTTCCAGCACAACCTTTTTATGTTATGTCTGCATGAATACAGATAGTTAGGCTCTATTAGTTTATTTTCTGTTGTTATCCCTGTTTTTTTAATGACCCATTTTGATGTAGGAGTTCTGGTAGGTTCTTGCACAGGCATATATATATATATATATATATATATACACATATATTCACTTGTACCTTTCCCAGTGCCTCCTGGGTTGAAACGCTGCCATCTGGGTAACCAGTCTGAGTCATGGTATCAGGTATAATGGGGACATGAGGGGGAGAGAAGGGGAAGGGAATTAATTACATTCAGTAAATGAACTATGTACAAGTCCTCTGCAAGCAAGAAGTCCAGATATCAGTAAAATAAGGCCTGGAGATTTTCCTCTGAACCACTTCATGGGGCTCAGCTCAAACCTAGGGCAGCTTTGCTCTCTCAGGCACAGGGTGTCAAAAGTAATAGTGGCCTTCTGAGCTCTACTTCTGACATTTTCACAGCTTTTAAGAAGTAAGGGGATGATTTCCAAAGTTCTGTGGCTTTGGAAATCGTCAACAGCTGTATTTTCCAATACCCTCTTGCTTATCCTATTATAAAATATATCTCAGCCGAGAGGCAACTGTGGCTGCCCCTGCCCACCCATGAGAAGCTGGAGGGGTGGGGTCCCACCAGCAGCCTGCTGGCACCCACGGGGAGGGTATCAAGAAGACAGAGACGGGCTCTTCACAGTGGTGCATGGTTGGAGGAAGAGAGACAAGGGGCATAAATTAAAACAAGAGAGGCTCACGTGGAATATTCAGAAAACTTTTTCACCATGAGAAGTCAAGCAGTGGAGAAGGTTACCCAGAGGCTTTGCAGTTCCCATCCTTGGAGCTTTTCATGCACCAACTGGATAAAGCCCTGATCTTGTAGCTGAACTTGCTTTGAGCAGCAGGTTGGACTGGAGACCTCCCGAGGTCCTGCCTGAACGGTGCCATCATCCTATCAACAGTGTTTGCTGCTAGAACATGCTCTTCACATCATCCGTTTGAAAGCCTGCAGATGGATACCCCAGGCAGCTTTGACTCCTGCCTAAGAGTACAGGACATGTAGTCATCTATACAATATGTAACTGTGGGCAAGCCCTCCTAACAAACACCAGCTGCTGTAATAGAAAGGCATTTTGCTTTTGTTATGATCCCCACAGTCCAGAGAGATCACGGTGACAAAGTGAGGAAGGAAATTACTTTGTTTAGAGCTGGTTGGGAAGAACAGTTTTAGCTGTCTATGCTGAGTGAGTGCTTGAGCTGGTGAAGAGTTGAAAGAATGTCTTCTGCCAAAAAAAAACAAATCCTGAAAAAAGGATAATGTTTTTCTCTAACATTTTGAGGAGTTTTTAAACCGGTACTGGATTCTGAAGGAACCATTAAAGAAATTCTAAATTTGGGGCGTTTTGTGAGTGCAATTCTTCAAAATGGCAGTTGATTTGGTTCAGGGTTACAGGGCTGCATGCCTCCCTGCAGAGAAGTTATTTCAAGGTGAACAGGTTTTTTTGTCATAATAAAATAGTATTTCTGACAGGTTGGAGTGAACTTTTTCTAACTCTAAGGAGCTTTTTTTCATCAACTTGAAATTTGCTTTAGCAATGCTAGAAATTTAGTAAAAGATATTGATTGTTTCACTTGGTTTGGCAGGCTGCCATCATGTTGCAACAGTCGATCTTCTGGTTCTTTAATACTTGGAAAATTGAACATTATCTCTCCATTTATGCAGGTGATTTTTCTTTTTTTTTCATTTATTTATGAGTTAGCTCTTTTAGTCGCTGAAAGCGTACAAACAAATCAAACACTGGACACTTTATGATCAAATTACTGGATTTTTAGTTTTCTGGATATTTGAGTTGGGTCCAATTTTTCATTGTGTCAAAGCATGGAAAAACATTACATTGGACCTAAAATAGCCATATATTTTTGAAACGTGAATTTATCATCTTCTGTGTAATATAGATACACATATCTATATAAAAGTGTACAGAATCATTATTACATCTCTGTAGCTGCAGAAGGCAAGGTTTTTCAGTAGATGGGTAATAGCCTCTAAAAGCAATTAAAAGAGAACATTACTAAGCCTGCTCAATGGAAGTCTTCTAATGAAATTCAAACCACTGGGTGTCTTTCAGGTCTACCAGCATAAAATGTGTGCTAAATTAGGGCTTGCCTGCATGTTTGCTTCTTGGCTGTTGGGGAGATGTTCTGAGGCAGAGCAAATGCAGATGCCTCTCCAGTCCCACCGTGGCATGGGCTGTCGTGCCCACATGTGCGACCTCTTGCTTTTCTGCTTGCTGTTGGCCTCCTGTGCCCCTACTTCTTGATAGGGAATCATGGAGTAAATTTAAAAACCTGTATTTTGTTGATCTGCTTGGCAAACACCCATAATGGTGGCTTTCTGCTGTACCTTTTCCCCTGGTGCTGCACAAAAGTTGACAAGAGCAGTGGCAATGAGATGGGTTTGGACGTTGCAGGGTTGCCGGAGCAGGGCAGAGTGAGTCTTTTGGAGGCTGCCTGGATCTGTTTGGAGTTGAGCACTATTAGCTGTACTGCTTGACAGATGATGTTGACAGGGAATTTAGACTGGCTGCAGTACTACAGATGAAAAACAGGTTGATTTGACATACCTCAGTGCTAAAAATAGTATCATATAATGATGTCTTTGTTCCGTGAAGATTTTTTTGAAGCTGCAGGGTGGCAAGAACTGTGTGGTTCCAAGGACACTTCACTAAGGAATAATCACAGCAGCACTGGAGAAGACACCTGTCCAGCTCTGTTCCCACATCACGTTTTATGAGGTATTTGGCAAATGCACATGATTTGTGTAAGCTAGCAAAATTGGCTAGTGCTCCTTTGTAGGCAGTGTATTTTAATAGTTATGTTTCTACTCATTTTAATGCTTTTGTTTTATAATATTTCAATTTCCCTTTGTTGACAGCAGTTTTGTTATCTCTGTGATGGGTTTTTTCGATTGTTTTACAGGAACTTGCTACAAAACTTTGATTTGCATCTCAACTGCTCCATTGCAAGGCCAGCGTTATCCTCACAAATTTTTTTTGTGTTTGAAGTCAGAAGGCAATGGTTTCACAATTTATGGAATTTTCCTTCAGAAATAGTTACATATTTTAAAATACAACTTTGACTTTTTTTTCTGATTACTTTAATTATACATTCTGTTTTAATGACGAACAAAATTGCAATAAGTGAGAACTGCTAGCAAGATGCTACATTCATAACATTGTAAGTGTTATTTAGATGTATTTTTGCTTCTAGGATTCATGATTAACTGTAGATTGCAGTTGTGCACTGCATGACCTTTCATTCCACTGTTTGTTGTCTACATTACAACTGGAATTGCAAAGTCATATGACAAAAATACAGTGCCTAGGTAGGGTTTGGGTTTTTTAGATTTGCCATCTCATGAGTGTATGACAAGCATTTTTACACACAAGCTAAACTACTTGCTAAACCACTTGTTTTGATGTTTTATGCATTACCTTGTAAATTTAGATATTATTCTTCTTTCCTTGGGAACAACTTTATAATTCAATAGAATGGACTAGCAGATAATAATAGAAAATCAATGAGATAAAACTGCATATTCTTTTTCTTTGTCAAACTCATGATAGTGAAAATGTGAAAACCCTGGCATTTCTGGGGAAGAAAACAAAACAAAACAATGAGGATTTTGTTTATTTCCCATTCAGAACTGGTTTTTTTAGTATTAAGGAGCTTAAAGAAAACTTTACTACATTTCTGATTAAGCACATACTGCCCTGTACATTCCATCTATTTAAAATACTTGTGATTTCAGCTGAAACAAGTACGTATCTTGTAGTTCTTGGTCCAAACTCAATTGTTACTAGGGGTGCATTTGACCCAGTGAGGATGGATTTCAACAGAAGGTGCAGAAACCAGGTCTGCCTATATTAAAGGTCCATGCCTGTGGATGACTGTGTTTATATTAAGGCACCATTTTATGCTTTTCCTGATTTTACCTCACAGTAAATTGCCTTTCTGTGGAAGTAAATTATTTGGATATTGTTACTTTAAAAGTGTGTGCGGGTTTACAGTATCAGACAGGTAGGTTATAAAAGGAAATACATTTACACAAAACAAACAATGCAGGTTTTAGGGGCTATTCATGCAGAGTTCCTACTTTCCTCTGATTTTTTCTTGTCTCCTCACGTGGGAAACACATTTTCTAGTGTAACTTAATAAGACCCAAAAGAATACTTAGAGGACAGGAGGTATTACTGAATGAGAGGCAAACTATTAGTTGGTTAATTCTTAGCATAGAAATTACTGATTTTCAAAGCCACCAGAAAAGGAATTTAGTCTCCAGTCCTTTTTGAATTCAATGACTTCTTTGAAAACTCCAATCTGAGAGACTAGATTATTGTTTTTGATGGTGTGATGAATCTTTACAAATGGCAGTAGCAAATCTGCAAAGTCAGTAAAGAGTCCATGCACTCATACAACCGCTTGGAGAAACAGACTGATGCTAAGCCAGGTGGACTCTTGGCATGGGAAACTGTTTTATATAGCACACAGGACTACACATTGGCTATATCCGGAATAAATCCATTTTGGACTACAAGGAATGGGTTATTAGAGCCAAACGGGAGAGAGAATGTGTTTGACAGCATAGACACCTTTTCACCAAGACTGGGATGGAGAGACTACAAGCTCATTTTAATTAGGCCACCAAATGAGCTGGCCCATGTTAAGTCAGGATCTGGTTCACATTCCTACCAGGGAAAGAGAAACCTACTGTCAGCAATCCACCTGACACAAAACAAAGCATTCATCTTCCCAAGAGCTGCCACTGCCTGTTCACCTCCCTGCTTTGCAGCTGGTGGTCCCACCAGGTGCTTACTGCCCTTTGCCACCCTGCAGGTAGTACAAAAGGTTCGCCTTTTCATTGGAAATGTCGAAGTGGCCTCTGCTTGGTTTTGCTGTCTTTTCAGCCAGAGGCCAGAAGCATTGTGGTGCAAACTAAAGTGCTTTTCAGCTTTTTCTCCCGGCTGTTCAGCTTCCTTTGATCACCCAGAGTTACTTTCCCCAGCTCAAGTCCTGGGCAGGTGGCAGCACTATTATCCTCGTCTTCTCCAAACATCCCACTTTATTTTTAAATCACATGCTACCACACAGACTAGAGCCTTCTTGGTAGAATACCTCCCCCCGCCCCAAACCAGAGATAGCTAGGACAAAGCCACACTCATTCATTTTTCTGCCTAGCTGTAAATTTCCAGTGTAATATTTGGCAAATCATTTAGGGGCAGATTTTTTTACATAGCCTTAGTCTGTCTCACAGGCTCCCTATGCCTTAATTTTTCATCATTGTGTGGGGATGACCTGACTACTTCCAAATGATGGTAGGGAGAAGGATTTGGTCAAAATCTTACTCCTCATAGCACTAAGAAACAGGAGCATGATAGTGTTCCTCACCTTTTATATGACAAGAAATTATATAGTGTTCAATGGCAGTAAAATGCATATTGATTCACAAACTAGGTGGTTATCAGCTTGCAAGTTATAGAAGCTTGGTTAATGTAAGCAATTTTTATTCTATGTGAAATTTCCTCTTGGCTGTTTTATAATTTGCAGTTTTTCTTAGCAAAACAGATAAAACCCAGACAAACATGAAGTTGAAATGACCTGACCTTTTCCTACATTAAAGTTCTTGCAGCCTCCTGAGCTTTTCAAACGTTGGAAATGATTACTTGCTGGTTTTTAGCGTGGGCATCAGGAGTTCTCCAGAATTTCCCTTGCCCACCTGCACAGCTTCCTGGTGCTATCGCGGCATTCCTGTGTACACACGAAGAGCGCATCAGAAATCCTCCTACCTTCTCCAAATACTATCCAAATGTCATAGGGAAGGTCTTGGGTATTTGCGTCTCTGGTACATCTGGTACAGTTTTCTATGTCTGTTTAATTTCAGCAGCTCTTCGTCTCTTTTCAATTCCATGGAGCCAGGTAAATTCATAGAAATAATATCAAAGTCTGTTCCTCTTTACATCCTTAACTAAAATAGCTGGGATCTGTAAACAGACTCAGAGGAAAGGTAAGTTGTGGCATAATGTGGAGATCAAACCTGTCATGAGCAACCAGTTTATTTGTATTTAATGTCACTGTCACAATCTTCACTCATAGTAAACCCAGATCTTGAAGAAAGCTATAAGTGCCCGTCCTGATCCTCCTTTCTGGTGTTCTCTACTGATCTCCTTCAAGGACTGCATTTTATCCCCCTCTCTTCTCTTACAAAGAGTGATTGAAACGAGCTCGTTTACTAACATAGGCTCAGATGCACAGATGTTTCCTAGACTTGCCGCTTTACGTCTATAACCCATGGCTGCAGACTTCTTTTATAATCCCTTTTGCATGCCTGATGTCCAGCTCTTGCTCAGCCTGATTAGAGCTCTTCTCCTTTAGTGGGATTTTTCAGCTCTATCCATTGCCTCCAAGTAGAACACTGAAAACAAGAGAGACATAGAAGTACTAAGAATTTAGGTGTTTTCAAAAATCCTATTTACCCTGTCTCTCCTGTTCGTTTCCTTGTCTTTGATTCTTAGCTTCTCCATCTTTGTCTGAGACACAGAAACTTTGCATTACAGTTTTCCTCTGCCTTTTCCACTAGGCCTGTGCTTGAGCCTTTGCTAAACCCTTCTGGTTTTCCTAAACTTGCAGCTTCAAAACCATCTCAGTTAGCAAAGAATCATAGAATCACAGAATCATAGAATCGTTTAGGTTTGAAAAGACCTGTAAGATCATCGAGTCCAACCATCAATCCAACACCACCATGTCCGCTAAGACCACATGCTCCATCCTCACATCCCAAACATTCATCACCCCTCACCTTGACTTTGGCTCTGAATTCTCCTCTCCCCTCTGACACATGTATTTTGGTCCAGACACTGCTGCCCACTTGACTGAACCACCTGCTCTGCCTCGTCCCCCCCAGCCTTTCTGGATTCTCTGAGCAGCACAAGGCAGGAGTGGAAGTATAATTGCATCAGTTTAGGTTGTGCCAGGCACTGTAAAAAGATGCACATACAAAAAGAAGTGCTTCTATTTTTTTTTAGTCCTTACAGCCTAGGATTATGGGAAGATGAAGACAAAAGCGAAAGAGGAAGAGGGGTGACTGTCACGTGAGTATAATGAACACAGCACTGACAATAAAAAAATTCTTCTCCAGCTACCTATTAAGATATTGTTTAAGATTTGTTAGGAGAGTTTTCAGGCAAAAATAAAAGACAAGAGCGATCGACATAATTTTAAAAGATAAAAACAATTCTGTTGACTAAACTAAAGTCTGCGTGTATCCGTAGTGTTTCATGAACCACGTGCTCTACAATAATGTAGGAAGACTCCATGCCTGTTTACATAAACTGCAAATTCTTCAGAGAATTTTATAGCTCCATTTTCTAGGTGCTTTGCTGACAGCAATCTAATGGTGTGCACAGACTGCTGCTTCTTTCTGGTCCATCTCCCAAAACCTTGATTTTCCTTTCTTAGGACCATGCTGGATTAAGATTTGCTTTGTTTAGAAAAAGCTGTTTCGGTAGCAGCTGGCTGTAAGCAGGGGCTGTAGTGCTAACAGATGAATTGCACTAAAGGACAAAGTCTTTGCTGCTGTTCTGTTGTACCTCCTGGATACATCTTTCAAGTGTCTTGGATTTTGAATTAAATGCTCCCTTATTATTATTACTACCAAGAGGAGGAGTCCTTTCACCTTGCTGCTGTTGTCCCTCTGCTGTGTGACAATGATGATACTGTTCATACAGTCTGTTTTTTCCAGCTCCATCTAATGACAAAGACTTCACTGTCTTGCTGATCCTAACCAGGCCAGGTTGGATGGGGCTTTGAGCAACCTGATCCAGTGGAAGGCATCCCTGCCCATGGCAGGGGGGGGTGGAACTAGATGATCTTTAAGGTCCCTTCCAACCTGAACCATTCTATCATTTGATCTATCATTCTATCAGATCAGCTTTCTGGCTGAGGCACTACCCGTCCCCCACTACTTTCTAGTGTATTTAATGTCTCACTCTTTGGAGTCTGTAGACACCTTACATGCATGTTGTGTAAGTTAAGTTTTTGTTTAGCAAGTTGTCCATTTAACTGGACATTTTCTCTTGTATGCAGTCCCTTGCTTCTACATGGGACTGCAGTGGACAGTCTCCTCATAGAGGATTTCCATGCTGCCTGAGTCTCTGTGTCAGTCTTTGCTTCCTAAGGGGTGTATTGCAGTGGTTCGGCATTGCCAGGGAGGGATTCTGACCGTTTTGGTGGCTATGTGCACTGGCAACTTGGTCTTTCTGTTGTTTTGTGGTACCCAGCAGCAGATACTTTTGGGTGGGACTGTCTTGAATGAATCTCACTATGTGGAAATGTACATACGAGTCTTCTTTGGACCCTTGTATGTTTGATGTAGATTTATTCAGTATATTCACTGGAGTCGATGGTGTAATTCATTTCACATTAAAGACAATGCCTGTAGGAGGTCATTTAAATGGCACCCTAAAGTTGCCATCTTTCCATTTTCCAAGGGAGATTAGGATGACTAGCTCAGATTTAGAAGTATCCAAGATGTCTCATACTAGGTGAGATGTGGGATCCCACATAGGACGTGATTCATCCTATATTGTACATATTGGCACTGACAATGCCTTAGTCTTCTTTCCAGCCTCCCAACTTTTCATCTGGCAAGGATCATTCAAATACCTAATCTTACAGCATGGATGACTGTCTGAGTAAGGCAGAACAGGCACAATCCAGACAAAATCCTTCACTTTTAAGAATACATAGTACTCATTAGTATTCAGTATAGAGTGGTAATGTATACAGAAATAATGTACTCCTTATCACTAAAAGGGAGCTGATCTGTTTTGATCTCTCCCAGGAGCTGAGCAGAGATCTCATTAAATTGAAGTGTCTCTTTGGTTATTGATCACTCTGTTTACTGTACACTTTGTATCGTTGTATGTTGTGTGTATACTCTCATTTGCTCCCTTGCACACAGCAAATGAATAACAGCCTACCATTGGGGGATCAACAAACCCTCATCAAGTCCAAACAATAATTATTCCACGCTCTCTGCAGCAGGGAAATTCTGTGCTTTCTGCAGTAAGAGATGTCTGAAGGAATAAAATGTAATTACAGTTCCACCTAGAGCTTGGTCAAGCTCCATCTGTTTTGCTGAGATGAACATTACAGCTACGAACTGTGCCAGGAGCTGATATGTAGGAGTCTGCCTGAGTTATCAACCTGTTGTCTGCTCCTTTCATGAGTGTGGTTCTCTTATTTAGTGGCAGTCTGATACGAAGCCCAGTGAAGCCACAGGGAGTTTTTCCACTGACTTAAGTAGGTTTAAATCAGGCCTTTAAATAAAAATCCTCTCTTTAGAAGACAGGATGTAACAGAATGGTGAGGAGCTGTGAGTGACTTAATCATTACATTTACTCAGCTTTATGACTAATGCCTGTGTCAGTTAACAAGTTTTATTAACAATGTAGTGACCTTGAAAACTCTGTACATCTGACTAACTCATTCTCTTTCATGAGTAAGTGCTCTATATATTGAGCAAGGATGTAATTGAAATGATGTCATATAAAGTGACTTGAAGCTTAAAATTACTTAAATAATATATGGATTGCAATTTCACTTGAAACTGATATAGTTTTTAAACATTGAAAGAATACCTTAAATTACTGAAATTAAGGGTGGCAGCATAGTATCAGTACCAGGTGAAAGATATGTGTATAGTGAGGTGAATATTGAGGCTATTAATCATAGGTATAAAGTGTTAGGTAGTACAGAATTATTCCAACACTGGAAATTATTAAATGTGGATATGATGAATTTGGGGTCTATAATTTGCCAAGTTTGAAAATCTGTATGACAGTGAAAATGGATATCCGTGAAGTGTAGGGACCGTAATGCTAATGTTGTGGCAGGTCATGCTTAATATGAAGTGGGGCTTGAAAGATGCTCCATACACAGGCAAGTGCAGAGAGCTGGACATAACTGCTGTACAGTTACGGGAAGTGGATGAGATTCACTGTATCAATGGTGAGGGTGCAAATGGTACATCACACGCCAACCCACTCAGAAATCTAACCACCCCTTCTTTCTGCCCCCAAAATGACACTTATCACTGAGCTAAATCGGCACATCTACTTGGCCATTTAAGTTCTTTCTCTTCCTCAAAAACTTATATGCCATAGCACAGGTGTGATATATGCAGCGTGATCACAGCTCCCGAGATACATAGCTGGCCTGCCTGCTGTTGAAGCCAATCTTTTACACCACTCAGCTAAATATCATACCCTTTCTTTGAGAAATGAATATCCATACATTTCTCAGTGCATGCATGTTGTGTTTTGCCCTGCATTATAACTGTGCAGGCCATAGCAACCATCCGTGTAGTACACTACATCCATCAGTAATGCACCGTCATTGAGCACCATGACTCCGTATTCCCCCTGATGGCCTCATTAACTCAAGAAACAGGTACCAGGACCCATGTGCAGGTGAGACCTGACCTTCTTCCAAATGCTTTCTTAGTTAAACCCTTTCTTTAACCCTGCTTAAATGTGCAAAGACAGTACTCCTGTGTCAGTTCCCTCATTCAGGAGCACAGTAATGGCACAGCATTTCCAAATGGCAACACGACTCCACAGCCTAGGGATATGCTCTTTCACCACAGTGCTCAGCTGCAACTGCCCAGGCTCCTCTCGTTGGTTTTGGAGATCTAGCACAGGGCTGTTGGCATCATGTCCTGGTGAAAGGGCTGAGCCCAGTTCAGGCAGGTGAAATAGTCCCTGTGAGCACTTCTGTCAAACCTGCTGTACAGATCACAATCGTTCCCCGAGATGACTGCCCTTCGTACCACGTTCCAGCCAAATCCTGTACTGTGAACTGACAGGAGTCATGATTCTCCTGTGCTGCAAAGGCTGGGGGGAAAAGCAGTAAGAGAGACAACTCCACCATGAAAGGTGTGTGGGAGGGATGAGGGAGGGAACTAAGGAAACCTGGGAAGTATCGGGAACTTTCTTTGCGATGACTACCCAAAATAGTATCCATCTGACTAAGAGCCAATATTGCTATCCGTGAGTCTTCTTAGGTCCCCTTTACAAACAGAGATCGAATCAATACAGTTGATGGAGTGTTATGATTTAACCGCAGCCACGAACTAAGCACCATGCAGACGCTTGCTCACTCTCCCCACAGCGAATAGGGGAGAGAATTGGAAGAGTAGAAGTAAGAAAACTTGTGGGTTGAGATAAAGACAGTTAAATAAGTAAAGCAAAAGCTGCACGCACAAGCAAAGCAAAACAAGGAATTCATTCTCCAATTCCCACCAACAGGCAGGTGTTCAACCATCTCCAGGACAGCAGGGCTCCATCACACCTAACTGTGACTTGGGAAGACAAACACCATCACTCCAAACATTCCCTGCTTCCTTCTTCTTCCCCCACTTTTATATGCTGAACATGACAGCATATGTTTTGGAATATCCCTTGGGTCATTCGGGGTCAGCTGTCCCGGCCATGTCCCCTCCCAACCCCTTGTTCCCCCCAGCCTCCGTGCTGGTGGGGTGGGGTGAGAAGCAGAAGAGGCCTTGGCTCCGTGCAAGCACTGCTCAGCAGTAACGAAAACATCCCTGGGTTATCAACACTGTTTTCAGCACAAATCCAAAACAGAGCCCCATACTAACTACTATGAAGAAATTTAACTCTATTCCAGCCAAAACCAGTACATGGAGTCTGGGACACAATTAGTCTCCTGCTAAACTCCACATCTAAGAGATCAGATAAAACACATCTTGTCAGCACTGGCACAGGTTGCCCAGGGAAGTGTTGGATCCCCATCCTGGAGGTATTTAAAAGACATGTAGATGTGGCGCTTAAGGACATGGTTTAGTGGTGGACCTGGCAGTGTTAGCTTAACACTTGGACTCGGTGATCTGAAGGGTCTATTCCAACCTAAATGATTCTATGATTTTATACTAATTTCTCTCTTGAACATGATGGAAGTTAAGGTTCAAGTTCAAGTTCAAACATCAACACTGACCATGTACATGTCTAAAGTATAACCAGGGTAAGAGCCACCACTGTTGTCTTTACTGAGAAAAACACATTTCCTTCCCAGAATACTGTTAAGCAGGATTACTACTTAATTATGAGTAACAAAACCTGTTTATGTCAGGTTTGTCAATAACTATAATTGTTAAGCTCTCATTTAACTTCTGTGGGTATACTGTAATTTTTTCCCCCAAATATTCCATAATTATAATTATCCATTTTAATCTTATCTTGAATAGGCTTGAAGTGTTTAATAGAAGTTTGGGGGAATCTCAAGTTTGCACCAATGCAGTTAGTTTGCTGTCAGGAGGCGAGTGAAGTCTTTATTCTTAACTCTGCCCCTGTGCCTACAGTTCCTGCACCACCTGCCTGCCAGCCACCCTGGGCTCTTCGCTACAACATGCTCTCTTGCCCCATGAGAGCTGCTTTGACTTCAGCCAGAATCCCTCTGGGAGCATCGATGGTAGGCAGCTGGCAGTGTACCACGACTCTCTGCTGCAAGCCTTCAAGCGCTGCCTTGTACCATACTTTCATGAATAGCCAAAGTAATTTATGTAGAAAAAATAGTTTGTGCGTGTATATATATATATATATTTAATGTCTATGTATGTACATGTATATATGTGTGAGTGTGTGGGGTGTGTGCATATATATAATGCATTTAAATACACACATAGACACACATACACATCTATATCCAAATATCCCTGATTTATGTCCTAGGTGCTGCCTAAAGACCCTGACATATAAAAGCAATTATTTAAAAAATACAAACAAAATCTCTAAAAGTAGGAGTCTAGTACTGTATCCTAACTTTATTGTTATGCATCTGTATTCCATCACCATTGTAGCTGCAAATCCATTAGGCTATACCTTTCCTCCAGTAATGTTTATGCAATGCTCCAGATTTTAACTGATCAAGTAAGAAGACAGTCAGTCCATGTACATTGAATAGATGCTACTTTGGAGAAATGTGACTCAGAATAAAGTGCCATTGGGGAGGTTTTCTGTGTTATATCTACTAAAATGAGTCACTATGGAGTGAACTGCTGCTTTTTGCAGGCAGACCTTTAGACAAGAGACTGAGAAACATCAAGAAGTTCTGAAACATCAGCCTTGTTCTAGAAATCCTTTTATGTAAAAGGAAGCCAAGCTACTCCAACCTGCTCTGACATGGGATGCTATTCCACGTCTTCTTCTGTCTCAGTTTATTGGGGTTTACTATCTGGCAGTGTTTTTCCCAGAGTGGAGGAATGCTCTGGTGGTGTTAACATTCCCATTCAGAGGTTTCCAGTGTACAAAATTCTTCTACATTCTGTACCTGAGTGTTATAAATGACTATGCTATTGCAGCTGTAGTCTTCACTGATGCTGGCAGTGTACTGTGTTCTTAAGATCTTACTGAACACGGTTAAGGTTAAACATATATGGCAGCAGCCTGAAGAGAACTAAAATGTTTAAGTTACAAGAAAACCTATAGCAACTTATGAATTCAGCCTCAATTTTAAGTCTAAAAGAAATATGAGCATTTTTGAAAGTAAGGAAGTGCATAGCTAAAATATCTTGGAAACCCCAGTTCTGCCCCTCTAGCAACAGCAACAGCAACTTCCTTCCTCCTGGCAGAGCTTCTCCGAGACATATGTTCTTTGAGCTGACACACAGTGTGTTGCCATTAGGGGAGGACTAAGGAGAGCTGGAAAAATAAAAACCCTGTTCTGTGGAGAGTGTCATTGCTTGCTTATCTTTTCAAGTTTAATTATAAAATCTAGGAAGAGTGACTGTAGCTTGGAGATGATGGCAACATTGGTGCATCATGGAGAGTTATCTTCTCTTTGTTTGACCAGGTGTACGTGATGAATTACAGAAGCTCTTACTGAGGAAAGTTACATCAGTACATTGCCATGAAAAGTTTCAATGGGCTGGCATTTTCTGACAGCAATATGAAAGGCTTAATGAAAAAAAATTCTTAACCAGCGCCAGTGAGGGCATCTGTGCTATTGTCCTGGCACAATAAGCGTCCTCCGTAGCTTAGTTTTTGCCCTTTGACGTGTTGCTTTCAGAAAGGTTTAAAAAAGCTTCCTGTAGCTATTGCTGCTGTCTCCCACTAAGCCAGACCACTGCACGGCATTACTTCTCTTCCTCAAAGTTAATGCTGAGGAAATCATCAATAAAATGAAAAAGTGATCTTAAGCTGCATCTAAGAACCATTGTTTGCTAGAGAGGGAGCTGGAGGAGCGGCTTCACTCATGGTTTGCACCTCTGTGGTTGAATCAGACAGAAACGCATTTCTTCCCTCTCTGCCTCCTCCTACACCCTTAAATAATAATGCAGGAAAACATTTGAAATAAATGGTTAGTTCTTTGATAGAAATGTGTATCTTTAGTTTCCTTACTTAAATGCAGGGACTTCATTAGGTGGAAAAACCAGCTTTTGTTTATATGAATTTATATGAATTAAATAGCTGCAAAGAGGGTCACAAAAACACCAGTCCTAAAGGCTTAAACATCAGAAGGCAATTAAAACTTGAGGCGTTGCACATACTGAGAGAAAGAGCGGCTATACAAAAATAACTTTGAGGAGGATACTTTCATGGCAGAGGAGCAGCTAACTCCTACATGCAGCAACACATACAAGCAGCCTACTTTTTGTCAGGAATGAATTCAAGGGTCCCCAAGGGTGAACACTGTCACTCTGCGTTCACAGCTTCAGGTGCAAGAAAATCCACTGCAGCGTGCGCTCAGTCCTTTAGTGGAGCCTGGGAAACCCAGCCTGAACTTCGTTACACTCTTCATTTCAGAAATCTTCTTACCAATCCATACCCACCCCACTGCAGGTTTCACAGAGAGCCCTTCACTGAGCAGGTGAGTTAATTCTCATCTCCTTCTCCTTTTCCAGCAGCACTGGTGTCTGGGGAGCAAGGATCCAGGCAATCATCAATTTCTCCTTCATGCAGAGGTGGATTTACCTGGGTGAGTATCTAGGCCACCTAACGATACGAAACTGCGCTGTCCCAGCTCCTTCCCCTTCATCGCTGGTGTTCGCTGCTGGATTTCCAGGGTCTCTGAAATAATCTTTTTACAACACTGCTTCAGAAAAAAACACAATAAGCACTTCAAATTCCCTGTCTGATCTAGGTATTCCTTTGCACTCTTCAAATCAGGTGCAAAACGACAACATCTCCAACACCAGTGGCCACATCAATTAGTAAAAGATGATATTTTAAGCAGAATTCCCTGTGGGAGGCTCCATTTTCCCATTAGAAACTTCCTTCTCTTTCTTGATTATTTCTCTGTCATCACTGGTATTTGTAATTCCTCTCATTTTCTGAGAACATCATTAATATTATGCACCAGATATGTAATGAAGTGACTAAAAAGGGGTAAACTAGTTCACAATAGGAAGCCAGAAGTGTACCAGGCTGTGGACTAGCCTGTAAAAAGGAGCTCCAAGTATGAGGCCAGAACCACAGCTGTATACGTGGATATCTGTTTCATACAACTGCCTCTTACTAATTTATTTATTCTTTCTCTGAACCTCAAGTAATGTTACTCCACTGGGAGGCTGTGAATGCATCGTGTGGGCATAGACTAGGAAAAAAAATTGGGCCCAGCATGTTTCCATCCAAAGATGTGGAAAACTTTGATCATACATTAGGCAAGAAAGAGCAAGATTAAAATCCTTTTCCTGGTACTAAAATTAAATCAAAAGTGCAGAAACGAGTTCTGCAGCCTGCCACCAGCCTGATCCTACTGAGGGCTGCAATTTAGGCTAACATTGTGGCAACTGTATTTACCCAATTCTGATAGGAGAGTGTCGGTCCCTCAGGGCTTGAGAAGTTAGTCTCCTCTACGCTGTGTTTTCTTTTTTTTTTTTTTTTTTTTTTTTCTCTGTAAACTTGTTACATTCAGGTTTGGATCTGAAAGCTTTTCCTGTCTCTCTGTTTGTGTATATTTCAGGTGGCTTTGTTAAATGAATCTTCCTAGGGTACCGTGGTACTTGCAGCATTGAAAAGAAGCACTTGATGCTGTGAGAAATTTGGGGTAAAAGCAGATCCTTCTTCTCCTTGGGCCTTCTGCTTCATGTGTTATTGCCTCCTTCCTCCCCTGCAATAGGGAGCACTGAAATCCTATGAATACCATGTTTGGGCCATTAGCTGGAGAAAGACAACCTGGAAATGTGAAGTTATCTCTTTACTGTGGCAACTTCTGTAAGCAAAACATGACTGGCAAAAGATGTGAGAGACCATATTTCTAGCTAAAGGCAAATACAAATTTTAATAACTAAAAAGGCTTTACAGACAGGAACAAAAATATAATGCATCTCTGATTTGCAATTTTCTCTTTAAGTCCTCCTAAATAAACTATCTGTATAGAGAAAGTATATTGCATACATGAGGTCAGTGAAAACATACAAAACAGGTTGGTGAAGTTTGTTCTATTTTGTGATTCCCTGATAGTTAACATGGATATTATCTTCAGAAAATAGAACATATGCCAGTCAAAACTGTAACAGTGGTTGGAATAATGTTGTTAAACATGTGAGTGAATCTTCATATAGGAGCACAAGTATTGTCATACGGGCTTCCATGTATCTCTAGCTCCCATATACCTCTTACCCAGTAGGCTGGCTCAGTAAAGAAGCAAGTGGAGGATCCTCAAAGGAGGATGCAAGTATTGCTTTAATAGGTCATTATAGAGTAAGCAGCCTATTGGGAGGTAGCCCACTCACTCAGAATAACTGTATCACTGATGTTCACTCTCCCGTTGTTAAATCCTGCTTTGTTGTGGTGACCGGATTTAGAATCCTTTTTCTGCTCACAGATTGCTGATTTGTGATCTGCAACAATGAACCCTCAGTGTAATCTCCTGTGCCATTTCTTCTTAATCTAATTCTCCCTGATCGTTTCCCCGCTGAGCGGTGGGGAGGGTGTGGGTGGTGGTTCAACCCAACACCACCAAGGTTGGGGCCCTGCTGGTCCTGGGAGGTGGTGGAGCTCTGAGGGCCACTTGGAGCACATAGGAGAGGAGCAACCACAGGCCACTAACCGTCCACCTCGGGCATCTGAACTACATACCTGTTTTTTAACTGGCGGTACTAATTTGGACTGCTGTTATCTCTAATCATTCCTTCCAGCCACCACTTTGCATGCCACCTGCCACCTCCCACCTCACTGCTTACCCAGCTTCACTGTAGTAAGTCTTCCTGAACTCTTCTCCATTTCTCATCTTTTAATGCAACTTCGGCAGGGGGAAGGGGCAGTGTTAGCTGCAAATTATCTCATTTTACTGGACTTTTCCCACAGTAAGCAGGTTACATACCATTCCTGCAGTGAATATTATAGGCTCACCTTGTGCTGTGCTGAAAGCATGTTTATCCTGATTGTTTGCTTCATTAACTGCAATTGAGTCCAGTAAAAAAAAAAATCTTAGGGAAGAGATTAGTGAGGCACAATTTTTCTTTGGCAAAGTTCTGACAAGAACATCATGATATCATGGTTACCTAACAGTTTCACCATTTCACATTTTAAATTATTGTTACAGCCAGTTATATACTACTGAAAATAATCCTGAGTGATGTACGTTTTTCCTGAGTTATCCCTATTTTTTAATGATAAGAAGACAAACACCTATTGCTTTCTGTTTCTCTCTTACAGCCATTGCATTTTAAGAGCTGAAGAGAGCAGACTGTGAGAAGTAGGAAATGCCAACAGCGTGGAGGTGTTTAAGCCAATAGCCCATTGCAACTGAGGAGTGTCCAAAGTGAGTCTATGAGAGCACATCTGGTGCAGAAGTTACAGATGATGATTCAGACCTTGGTGATGTAGGTTACAGTAGTGAGCATAACACAAGGCTATAAAGGAACCATCATAATGCCATAGATTTACCTTACCCCTACTAGATATGGCATTAGGTAGCCAAAATTTAAGCTTAGGCTATATAAAATGAGTTGGCGACACTTGATTAAAAACATGGCAAGATTTACAAAATGGGACTTTTTCGTCATTCTGTTTGTTCTGCATTTATTGCTAGTTGAATAAAGCAAGCCTAAAGGGATATCCTGCATGAAACATGATTGTTTTCTTGAAGGTTAAGTTCATTAAATCAAATTCTGACCTTTCAGAGTTTACACTGGCTGAGCCTTTCTGCTCCCTGGACCTCCAAGCAAAACTGTCGGTCCACAGATCTCACTTTTCCACAAACATTCCTCACCTTTCCAACCATTAAATGCCCCCCCTTGTTCTTAAAGTGTTTGCTGCCATTCATCAAAATGCAAAAAACTAAAGGGCATCTATGAAGCAACTGTTAAAACAACATGGCTCCAGTTCTAAGGGAAATACTTTGCAAAATAAAACCATTTCTGCAATCACAGATTTATCAGCACAAATGTATAGTCATAAGAACATCTGCACACGTTTATACACACACATATAATATATATAAATATATATGTACACAGACGCACACTTAAGCAGGTAAGATACTTTTTAGCTTGCTGTGATGTCTCTACTGTGGCCCTCACCTGAATACATCATGTTCCTTCAACTCCAGTCCGAGATGAATAGATTGCCAGCTGAATTGAGTCTTTTTATAGCGCTAGTCCGTGGGGAAATTCTTCAACAAAAATGCTTTTCTGATCACATTTGCAATTCATATATGCTATGAACAGGATTCTATTAATTGAACACTGAAAAAAAAAATCCTAATTATTGCATATATTATTAATGAACTTCATGCCTCTACAATAAGCAAAACAGCAATGTTCAGTACCAATGCACGTTCTGAGAGTTTTCTCACTGCGGTTTTTGTACAACTGCTCTTCAAATGGTTATTTTTTCCTAAGGATTTCTACATTTAGATGACAAATCAAGCTTCTCTAATTGCCAAATTGTATCTGCTCCTTCACCAAGAGACACCTCACAGAGCTTCTGAGTCAGAGTAACCAGGCAACCCTAAGCCTCTAGACTAGGAGGCAAAGAAAAACGTGTACTCCTACAGAAAGAAGAAAAATGATCATTTCAATCTCTGTTCAAAAATTTGTCATAATAGATATAATGTTTGCTGTGACTCAAACATTTTAAAGGTTGATATAAATCCTCAGGCTCCCAAGATGTCCCAGCCGGGAGCTGAGGCGTTTCTTGCCAGTTGTCCCAATGCTGCTGGACAAACTGCAGCCCTGACGAGAGGTGGTTGGGCAGCGCTGGGCCTCTGAGCTCCAGCATGGTGATTCCTGTTGACTGTGTAAAGTCAAACCAGGGAGATACCAAACACCAATCTATTGTTTTCCCTTGGGAGAAATCCCCTGATGGTCTGGTCAAAGCCAAGCCTTTATAGTGCAAATTCCTGCAAATCCCAATGATGACCTTCCACCGAGAGTAGGTGCATAAGCCCAGCTGTACTTTGAGTCTCTGAGGGTTTATCCGATGACCTGACAAAGACCACAACCAAATATTTATACATTTCCAAGCTCTCCATTTGTCCTCTGTCATCTCCTCACAGGTCTCGTTTGTCACACCTTCTCCTGGGACTATCTCTGTTCTAAGCTTAGTGGGTAACATTTTCTACAACTGTCACACGCATTGGTCCAGAAACCCTTTGCCGTACCAGGCCAGACCAGACTGTTGCTTCCTCTGCAGAGGAGTTGGCAACACACCTGCTATCAGGCCATGAGGACATATCCTGTGGAAAGCCACCTTCCCATGGCATTCTAGCTGTCCCGTGATTCACCAAAAGCACAGTTCCCATGGTAAAACATGGCAGGTAAAAAATAGATAAAATGTTAAATTAGGCATAATACCTGTCTAAACTACCATGTGAAAGGGTAGAGGTGAGAAACTGAATGTTAAGAGTCAGTGATGCCAAAAAAAAAAAAAGAAGGAGCCAGAGGCAAGGGCCATCAGCACTGGTCATGATTTGGGAGGTGGCTAAAATGGGGACTCGGGGCATGTCTTGGGGTGCTCCCACATCCTGGGGAGTGCTGCCCTGCGCTGTGGGCAGCGCCAAGGAGGAGTGCTGCCATGGCTTCAGCAAGGAAAGCAGCAGGCGGGAGGGCCAGTTATTCAATGGTGGTTCTGTGCTTGGCCCTCTCTCAGAGGTAGGCATCTCTCATAGCTAGGCAGTTGGGAGGCATGGGTGAAATCCGCTATCCACAGAAGTAGGAGTTTGGGCCATCAAATCCCCGTCCTGATTGCTTTTGGTCAGCTTGGCTTCTGGATGCAGAGTACTAAAATAGCAGCAAACTGACAGATATTCCTCCTCTGAGCTCTCTAACCTTCCCTTCTCTTAAAGGACATGTCTGTTTGCTGATGACCAGCCTCCTCCCTGCTCACTTTGGGGAGCTTTTGCCCCACTTGTGGTTGTTAGTGGGTGACCCAGGGGCTAGTGAGTCTCTTTTCCATTGGTGGCTGTGGTTTAGAAATTTTCATCACAGTCCAAAGGGATGTTCTCCTGCCTTTAATGAGCTGACACCCCCAGATTATTCAGCACCACTCAGCCACCATGAGGTGCCTCAGGTTCAATTACACAAGATCATGAAGGTCTCAGCTACACTGTGGGTACGCAGTTCCCAGGGGAGCAATGATTTCTGCAGGTTAATATCAGGATTTCCTCGTGTTTAACTAGGAAGAAGAATGAAATCTAAATACTGGAATTATCTTTGCATGTATGTGTGGCATTTACTGTCCTGTTTTTAATGCTAGAGTTACCTTACGGCAGATACTTCTAACAAAATCCTCTGGGACTATTGCTCCTCGCACGTATTTGCTTCCCTTTTGTCTCCTCAGGGACTGCAGCAGTGGGGAGCAACAGACCTCAGCTTTGCTGGTCCCTCTGGCTTCCTCTGACCAGGCTCTTTGAGGACGTTCTCAGGATCTTGGAAGAGCGGGACTTTTCTTTTTTTTCTTTCTTTTCTTTTCTTTTCTTTTCTTTTCTTTTCTTTTCTTTTCTTTTCTTTTCTTTTCTTTTCTTTTCTTTTCTTTTCTTTTCTTCTTTCCCTCTCTTCTCTCTTCTCTTCTCTTCTCTTCTCTTCTCTTCTCTTCTCTTCTCTTCTCTTCTCTTCTCTTCTCTTCTCTTCTCTTCCCTTCTCTTCTCTTCCCTTCCCTTCCCTTCCCTTCCCTTCCCTTCCTTTCCCTTCCCTTCCCTTCCCTTCCCTTCCCTTCCCTTCCCTTCCCTTCCCTTCCCTTCCCTTCCCTTCCCTTCCCTTCCCTTCCCTTCTCTCTTCTTTTGGTTTTTGGGTTTTTTTCTCACACCAGTCCATTGGTTTCTTCCAGCCACTTGCACTTTGGACTCTGCCCCCAAGGTCTGACACTGGGGCCTTTGCCACAGAATTCAACAGCCTCACAAAGAAAAATGCTTCTGCTCAGAGCATTTCCCCATGGCCCCACTAGGTGACAAGGAAGAGGAAGAGGAGGAGAAGGAGAAGGAGAAGGAGAAGGAGAAGGAGAAAAGGAGAAGGAGGAGGAGGAGGAGAAGGAGGAGGAGGAGGAGGTGGAGCGGGACAGAGCAGTGTTCACTGGCCCCAGTCCTAGACAGCAACCAGTTGCATGCTGAACTTCAGCTGTGCATCTTAGCTCAATTGATTTCGCTGGAACATACGTGGATGTTTCCATGATTTGCCTTGGGAAAAGGGATTTAGGTATTTGTTCAAATGCATAAATTAAGGCTTTAATAGTCCATTTGTTTTAAGTAAAGCTGCTCCTGGAGTTTGATATAGTTTGAGGCATTAAGGGGTGCGACTGGGCCCCACACTGGGTAATTTTTCATTTCTGCCATTCTTAGAAGCATATTGGATTACTGCGTTGGTGTTTTGTGAAAAAACACGGCATGAGAAATGCTGTAATCCTGGTATCTGAAGTGGTCTGGGCAGCCTGGCCGGAGAGGGGTGCGCACAGCGGCAGGGCGGGTGGGAGAGGGGAGACCATCCAAGGGCAAAACTGATCGATGGGCAAAAGGTGCTGGGACAGTGCTGGGTGCCAGGCTGGAAACGGCTTCAGCAGTGAAACTGGGAGCAGTCAGCAGAGTCACAGGGCTGTAAGTGAGAGAGGCACAGGACCCTTCCCCACGGCCTTTTCACCCGTCGGAGCTGTCTGGACGTGGTGCTGTCTCCCGGCCCCCAGGAGACCACCAGTGCTGGTGGCTGCCCCATGGCTGGGGCTGCTGTGTGCCTACACTGGGGTGGGACAGCTGGATCAGCCCCCCGAAAACATCCGCTGCACATAATGAAAGTGTCTAATGAAATCTACGGCTCCTTCAGGGTAAGCAAAACCTACCTGCAGCCCCCCAGTGCCCATCGCAGATGTCCCCGTGCCTCCCACCCATGAACCTCCCCCAGTCCCCCTTCCCAAAACAGCCTCCCTGCAAACTCCCCCTCTCGCGGGCCCCGTACCACTCGCTGCGCATCCCACGCGTGGGCACAACGGCACCGCCCAGCAGCACAATGTTATTTAGCATTGAAAACTGAATTCAAAGAACATTCCTTAAAAACTGTATGTTGTAAAATGTATGGCCTTACGTATGGAGACGTATGGCCTCCCATTTATAGGGAGTATTTTGAAGGCGAGCAGAGGCGCAGAGCTCCACCTGGTGATGCTGCGGCGCCTCTGCCGCACCCGGGTGGGACCAGGACACGGGCTTTTGCAGCTCTTCGCTGTCGATGAAGGCTCTGGGTGCTCGTTCCAGCTTCCACTCGTAGCTTCTGCTTATGAGGGGCCAAACAATATTTTAAACGAAGGAATTTTAAGGGGGAAAAGCCCTACAAGATTAACACCGGTGTGTGTGTTGAACCATTTCTAGCATGACGTCAATCTAAGTGTTCACAATAGTTATCTTACAGCACTACAAAATCCTAAATAACATTTCCCCATTACTGCAGGTCCCAATACAGTTCAAGACTTAAAAAAAATTATTTCAGTGCTGGTTCAATGCTTAATTAGGCACTCACTCAAACCCAAACTTTCCCAAACTATACAGAGTGGGGAATATAGAGAGTGCTTTATTTGCAAGTGTCCTAAGCATTTGACATTACTTAGTGAAATCTGCTGGATTTCTATGATATTCAGTGCTCATAAAAGCCGCTGAGTCAGATCAGTAGGTATTTGTGACAACACTATTTCTTTATCTATAATTAACTGCAATGGAAAAAAGTTCCCCCAAGTGGTTTCTAAGCCCATTGCAACGTAAAGTAAAAGAGGTGGATGGCTGTGGAACGAAAAATCCCTTTATTTATGTGATGGTTACAGAATAATAGAAAAGAGAGATGCAAGGTAAGTAGGTGAAGATGTAAGGATGCTACACAGTATTTATGCCTCTCCTCTTTATTATACTGCCCAGTTTCTCACTGGCAGGTACTGGTTTGGTAATCAGAATAAAAGGAACTGCCTGCGCTTCCAGCAAGGTGTTTTACACCTTGGTTTTAGGAGATGAGAGTGCAAGGGAAACACACTGCACCAGGTGGCCCAGGCTGCAGTAGGTATGCACAGGCACCAAGAGCCAAACGCTCAGCCCCACTGCAGAGCACTGCATGGACAGGCACTTCGTCACACGCGCGTGGCAGCCTCCTCCACGCAGGCATGGGAGGGGAATAGCAAATTGCCAGTGCATACTTCTGGATTTGTAAGCACTGAAGAGCAAAGGATAAAGAACAGAGTAAAAAATGAAGGTGGGGGCTTAAAGGACTCTCATTAGCTTCCGCATGCTTTGCTGCAGGCGCTGCCTGCTGCTTCTTTTGCTCCTGTGAGCAACTCCGTGGACTTCCTCGGCGCTAGTTGAGTGTGAGGCTTGAGGGAGCTCATCACATGGAACAAACCAGCAGCATCTACAGCTCGTGTCCTTGTGCTTTTTGAGTCCCTGCAAGTAAAGAATGCTAGCAAAAAAGTTTGACATCCGTGATAACATGTCTGCAAACATGAAAAAGTCACACTGGTTGTAGGCAGTGGGAGGAAGGACTTATTTAACTGTATCTGTCTAAGGTAACAGCTAACGAGCACCACATTTCACACCCCCATAAAATCATCTTCCCAAACAAGGGCGGATGTAGAAAGAAAAAGAAAAGCATCTATCTGAGCATCACATACAGTTCTGGGGGTCTCATCATAAAGGCAAAGCTGGCCTTCGGCAAAACGCACAGGATAAAGGAATGAAAAGTAGAGCAGAGACAGCGGGGATGTCACACCTGGAACACATCAACTCCTCATGACTTCAATACCACATCACCCTCTTGTGACCAGAGGGCATTTAGTCTACAAGTTAGTGAGGGCAAATGTGGGATTGAAAAATGGAGGATTTAATTTTCAACAAATAGCCAAACTTGTGATGCCAAGTTGTTGATAGCAGTAAGGGGCCAGACCTCGCAGGGGCCCACATAGTCCTCGCAGGTGGTGCAGGTGGTCATGCGCTACTCGTGCAGCAGGGATGGAAGATGAGCAGGAGACAAAGTACAAGCTGCAAATGTAAAATGGCCCCTGAATAAGTGAGAAAAAGGTCCCGGAGTCCTAGAAAAACCTCAGCCCTGTTCTTGATAGCAGCCACAGAGGAAAACTGAATATTCAGGAATTAACAGCGGCAGAGTAGTGACTAATGCAGGCAATGTCACGTGTCACAGTGTAAGTACTGTAGAGTTGTTATGTGGAGCCACCTTCTTTCTCCACACAATAAAAGCATACAATAGGCCTAAAAAAGTAGTGTTTAAGATGATCAGTATATCTAACAGCTACTACTTGAAAAGAGAGTAAACAGCCTGAAAAATTGACATCCAAGGGAGATACCCAAGAATTTTTTTTAAATGAGAGATTCTACAAGGCAAGCGGTTATTTGGTATGGCTCCACGTACAAGAGCTGGGCATCATCCTGCAAAACTTATGCAGAAAGGACTTAAAGCAAAATGAAGGCTCTTTTTAAATCTTGTTACTCCCCCACTGCAGGAACGGCAGCACAGGCGAGCAGAGGAGCAGCCCTCGTTCCTTCCTGTGGCCAAAGCTGTCAGAGCCACACACACGTTCTTTGTATTTGAAATTCAGCCTGTGGATTCAGTGCCGTGTCTTCCACAGTAGCTGCTGTTTCTCTCATAGCTATTATATCCTCTTTCTGTATTAGTTTTAAAAACTGCACTTTACATGAAATTAGCAAAATTAGAATATTTTTAATGCCATGTAAGATGCAGATGGGCAGGTTTGGGTGGCAGAGGTGGCCCTGGCAGAGCCGCAGGGATGCCAGCCACTGAGCCGTGCACAGGAACAACTGAAAAGCGTGGTGAATGGGGATAGCGTGGGAGGTGATGGGGAAGCCCACGACCCCAGCAGTGTGGGTTTCAGTACCCTCAGGGAGGCAAAGGGAACTGGAGGGGTCAGTGAGGTTTCAGATGACCGGGAGAGTATATTGGTTTGGACTTTGAGGTTTCGTCTTTGAGCAAAGGGCATGAGACCATGTGCATTTCGGTCATGTTTTGAGGGAGAGATGTGGGCTTAGGACAAGCGCATCCAGTCACCTCTGAAGTTGGGTTTCCACAGAAAATTCATGGGGAATATTCGTTTTCCTTTAGTCTGCCCTCAAAATCATGCTCCAAATCTGCTTTGTTGCAAAGCAAAATGTTCTCAGCAGATCAATTCTCCTTTCTCCATGGGATTACTGAGGGGAAGACTATTATTTAAAGCTGGCACAGTGAGAACTACCCTCTTCTGTGAATAAAAAAAATGTTTATTCCCAACCAAATGCTTGCAAAGAGCTAGTTGCTCTGTGACACCGTCCTAATGTTTAATTTCTTCAACTCTCTATTTATGAACAGCTCCAGTTCATTTGATTTACTTCAATGTCTGTGGTTTATTGAATAGCATTCGCAGTATGGTTTGTTTTGTTGATTATCCCTAAGTATCTAAATTACTATGACTTGCAATTAATTGTGCATTATTTTCTATTCCTTTCTGAGAACAGGCTTAAAAAACATGTTCTCTTTTTGTAAAACTGGTTTATTAACCAGTGAAGCCCACACAGTACAGAAAGGTTTAGAAATTCATGGCTATGCAAAGGCTGATACTTACTCTGGGAACATTTCCATCGCTGGGTGATGGTGGGATGGAGACGTGGGGTTGGCCTCATTCCCTCTCTGACAGGTCAGAGGAGGAAGCAGGAAGGCAAAGGTATGTGAAGAGGGGCTGGAGCATATTTTCTGCAGAGTCCCTACCTCCAAGGGAAATTTGTACCTTTGGGAGATGGCTGCATGAGACAGAGCCAGCAGGTTCCCTTCTCTGCTCCTAGATGCCACAGGGTCATTAGGGGCTCCAATCCATCATGCACATACTAGTTCTTCATGGACGTCACTGTCTTTCCTCATTGAGATGATGAATATTCCCTGAAGGACTAATACTTGGAAAATGGTCTTTAGAAGGGAGAAAAATTTGGAACAGTTTTACCACAAGAACAAGTTTATGAACAGATTTTTGTCACCATGTATGTTGAATAACCTGCATGTCATCATTTGCTAGTGAAATAAAACTTCTGAATTAAAACATCTTTATTTATTGAAATGACCCAAAAGCATGAGGTGTCATCCCATTGTCTCCCAGGATGTGTAGTTCTGGTACACTATGGGGCTGGCTGCGTGGCAGGGTAGCAGCTGCCATGGGCCACCTTCATCCACGTCACTCCCACCAGGTACCACAGTGGCTGAGGCCACCAAATTGGTCATTACTGGTATCTTGTTTATCTACAACTGTGTTTCATTTTGTTTTAGGAAATGGGCATTTGCTTGAGCCTGATTCCTCCAAGTAGGATTGCCTCCCTATGGAAAATTCCACCAACTCCCGCCCCGAGTTGTTGTAAACTATATAATGGAAAAGAGGCACCAAAAATGTATTAAAATTACAGTAGTTGTTTTTTAATACTGGGGAAAGAGTAAAAGAGAAAGGGAAATACTGAAGATATGTTAGTTTCCAGGAAGAAAGGAATGAAAACACTGAGGGGCAAAGAAGGTCTCTAAATTTTCCATGCACATGTAATTTAGAAGGTAACATGGTGATAAATTAAATATAAAAAAAATTTTAGAGTTAATTTCAATATACATAAGAGGAAATGCACTAAGCGTTGCTCCACATTTTCCCATACAGAATGCCTCTTTTCACTCATCTCAGAAAAAGGCAGGCATAAATCTTTTATATGACTAGAATAAAGGTTGTGGGATACTTTATTCAAGTATCTTTTTTATCTTTTATGTTTTTTATCTATGAAAAGAAATCTAAAACCATCAACATACCTCAAAAGGACATGTTGTTTAACAAATGCCCTCATTACATGTAACTCAGTTCAAGCTGCAGAACTGTGTATAAAAGCTCGAGCAGCCATAAAATCAGAGCCTCACTTAGGCTGGAAAGGACCTCCAGTGGTCCACTGTGTGGTGGCAGGAGGGCTGGAGTAAGCAAATGTCGTAGGCCTCCAGCACAGAAATGGAAATCGCAGCACGGCTGTTGATCTTGTTTCTGTCTTGTTCCCAGCATCCTAATAAGATGTTGTCAAGTCACAGCATCTTTAAATAATTTTAAATAAAGATTTTGCTAAGAGACGTTCAGCTGAGAAGTTCAGTGAGAGGCCAGTGAGAATAACCCAAAATGCAATTTCTCATCTTCATCTTTCACCCTTATAAATTCTGACGCTAAACAATAATACCTGGAAGAAAGCAATTTTAAGACACTAAACCTCCAGGTCATAACAGCCACAGAGACAAGCAGTTACGTGAAGGGGAAGTGCTGGAAATGTGTGTGACTGCCCAGGAAGGTGCACGGTGTTTCCCTAAAGCCAGTCTCTATGGGTCCATGGGGTGAGAGGTGAGTAAAACAAGTCGTGCTCTGAAGCACATGCCAGACAGCAAATGCTGGCTGGGGTGCCTGGTGCAGCTTTCCTCTCTCCTCTGGTACGGGAGAGCATCGCAGGGTGTCCCCCAGCGGAAGGAGCATGGATGCCAGAGCCGGCTCTGCTTTGGCAGCTGCTGCCTCTCCCCATTCCCCCTTTAGTTTACAGTTGACATTTGAATTGTCCCGGATCTGGGGAAAATTATGCCCCCCACAGTTACATGCCCATCTTCTGCCCCTTCCCAGTTCAATAGTGAAGAAAAGACAGAAGTCAAATAGCAAAAAGTTCTACTTTAGAAGGTGAAGTCTGGCCAAATCTGGCACGGTTTTGCCATAATAACACGTGAACTTGCCTCATTCACTCTTGTCACCACAGGTGGACATCACCCTCATAAGGTGACGACAACGAGCCGTGGTAGCACATCCGCCACATTCTTTCTCCCGGGGGAAACATTTACTTTTGTCTCCTGCTGCTGTGAAGCAGTTTAAATGACAAAGTGGCTGTCTGGGCCCCCAGACATGCCGTGGCTCTGAGCTCACCACCCCAAGGTGGCACGGCAGCCCCAGGTCTCCCAACAGCTGTCCCCTGTCCCCCCCTTCCCTCCCCAGAGCTCTCCTAAGGAACTAAAATTCTGGTGCAGTTGCCCTCTCTGGTTTCTTCTTTTTGCAGGGGGAGGATGAGTGGGTTAGCAGAGAAAGTTGCAGAGGAGGGGGTGAACCTTACTTGGACAGTGAGCGGCATCTGACCTGATGCTAGTCCTCCAAACGTGAACCCTCTGTAGTGAGGGGTTAGCTACCTGTCTTCTGCAAATGCCTACCTTAGGTGGGAGTGAACTGTCTTTTTTAAGTCTTGTCTTGATCCAATGATTTTTCACTTAGGTGATTATTTCAGATGAAATCTTTGCATTTTGATTTTCCTAAGTTAGACAAGAGAAATCTCAGGGATAGGCTGAGAACGACACGGACACGGACACGACAGAAATACCGAGGATGACTGGACAGACATGGACAACATCTGAGAGTACACATGAGTTTAGAATATTTCCTGCCTTCCTTTAATGTAGGTTTTTCAAAACAGGTTGCAGTATTGCTGTAACTGTTGCAGTGCAGGAATACTCTTTACTGACACTGACTCGATTCTATTTTTATTTTTTTTTAATTCCTGGAAAGATTAACACTGGGCCCATCAGAAACTAGACTTTCCCAAAAGGATGCAACTATTCACATTTCGATCTACTCAAAGAAAGACCTATCCTAAGATTCAACAAAATGTGAATAATCTTTCATCTGCGAGGCAAGGGCAGAGCGAGGAGGGAAGGCGGAGGAGCCTGGGTAGCCATGGAGGGGGACAAGGGCTCAGGCCATTCTGCCTGCCACTGCTGCCCGTGCTGCCAATTCGCAGAGCTAGTCCTGCCAGCGATTGGAAAGAAAAAACAGCCAGTTCCCTCACTTGCATAGCAAACCCCATCAAATCCAACTCCCGGGCTTTCTCACAGGAGCTAACAAACGGATGGCAATGTAAGCTTTGAAAGACATGGAAACAAGTGGATCACGATGCATCCACGAGCCACAGTACAACACAGCATTTGCTATCGCTGCTTGAGCTCACTGGTAGCCCCAGCACAGAAATCCTTCCTGCACCCACACTGTTGTCAGCAACGTTAAAGATCTCAAGCTTCTGTGCATTTTCTGACTTAATCTTTTTGAGGTGTAAATGTGGATGGAGATGCAAGGTTATCTTTTTGTTTGAAAGGCAGACCTTTGTGAGTGCATCCATCTGAGATAAATATCACATCTCTCTTTCTTTTTTGATCAGATCACCAATTTCTGCACCTGAGACCTAGATCTCAGAGCCAAAATCTCTCATTAAACATTAAAAATTTTCAGGGAGACTGGTAAAACAACTCCAGTTTCCCAGTGGCATAAATGAGACCAGAATCTAGTCCCCTTTCTGCTGAAAACTGGCATGACCATTGAGCTGAAGTGCACATCAGGAAAGATGTCTGCTTTAGCCTCCATACCCTCCTGCAGGATGCTCTCAGTAATGTGGGTTGCTACGGTGAGTCTGAGCACTCAGGGGCATCTTTGGCCAAGCATTAGTGGAAAGCTCCTGGCGCTGATACATTTGATGTGGTCCTGTTTGAGGAAGCACAAGGGTGATGATAAATTAATGGAGTCTGACTTTGCTATGGTGGATGCAATTGGAAAGGGACAGAATAAACCCAGAAACTTCCACCATTGAGACAGAAGTGTTTGTTTACAGCTAAGAAAAACAGAAAAGTCAAATTTAAACAGTTACCTCTAGAAGAACTCTGTGGAAAAAAACCTAAATTTTTTGCATAGTTTCTGCCTGAGTTAGTAAAAAGGAGCAGTAGTGTCAACTGTGGTTTATACCATTCATTCGCTCATTCCAGGCAGTTTTATCTGCCTTGAAATGGGCAGTAGGGACGGTGGATTTACCTGCCTCCCAGGATTTTCTTCTTCCCCTTCACTCGTTCCCCTCTAGCTCCTCCCCAAGCCTACCTCTTGCCAGCCCACACACTGCAGGATTCTTAGCAGCACCACAGCCACTGCCTTCGCCCTTGCTGGGTGCCTATTGCAGAAAATACAGACAGGGGCCCTCTCTATTTCCTTATGTGTAAAGCACCTTTCTCCTTTGTGTATGCATTTTCCTCCAGTTTTTCATTAAGATTTGCTGTAGGAGGTGGTTTGTGGGCTTCACACTTTGATGTATAGGTTTGCCCACAGGGCCGGGCTAGCTCCCTCCACCTGCCAGTCATGTTAGCTCTTCGTTAGGAACTGTGTATCAGGCTCCTCCTGGAGATTGCTGGCACAGCCACAACCTCATGGATATTGTAATTATGGCTGATTAAGATGAAACAGCACTCCGTGGAGCTTATTTTGTCTTTATTTGCTTATGTGTCATTTGGTGTACTCTGCCAAACTGCAGTGTATTGAACATGTAAAGGCAGAGTCATCTGAGTTAGCACCTTGGCTTTGCTCTGCTGTGGCAGAGCTTCATGCCCTGCCTGTTCCCAGCTCACTGTGAATTCTGAGGTCTCAGGCTCCTGCCAGTTTCATGTTGCTTCTTTTGAAGTTGTCTCTGTTGACATCTTGTCTGGCACAGATTTTGATGCCCAGTTAAAGTTGACTGTTCAGGTAGGGATGCCTGTCCCGTTGTGTGTGGGACATGCATGCATTTCCCTGTGTCAATACACTGGCACCATGGATATCTGCAGCACCCACTGGTCTAGCCATGCATTGCTCATTTCATAATATGTAGGAGAATCATAGAATCATAGATGGTGCCAGAACACAGCTGCCAAGTGAGTGTAAGTGATCCCAGCTGCAAAATGTACTATGGCACCAAATGCTCAACAAACAAGGCTGGATTCTGAAGGGCTGCACAGGGCTAATGGGACAGAGCAGGAGTCATCAGGGACGATGTACTTTGGCTTCAAAAGGGGTTGTGCTAGCTAGTTAAGTCATCATTTTGAAGTTGCCCCTAGAGAAATTAAATTCCATCTTGTATCTTAAATATTTTCTGTGCTACCAGTAAGATGGAGTCAGCCTAGCTAGATTTTCCTTTTGATAGCCCATGGCCTTTTCTGCAATGCCCAAAACACAAATACAGTCTGCTGTGCTGTGCCTCATACAAAAATAGTAATTAAAAAAACCCTCACCTTAAATGTTTGGTCCTAAAATTGGTGAATCTCTGTACAAGTATAAAGTAGGTGACTAAATGTTCTAGGACATGTGGCATGGTGACAGTGTAAATCAGATGCTGTAATCACCAATTTGCTTATCCTTATGGGTATTCAATATAAGCGATTCAACATCCTGAAATGTGCCAGCTGTCAACATGGGTGCCTTGCAGCACTGAAATACGGATTTATGACGCACTTGTGTTTCCTTCCTGTACTATACCACCCAGGTATATGAGCTCTGCCCTTGCCGGCTGCCCTCTCAGTATTTTGATGCCATTTACCCTTTTAGTCTTTGGCTGAAGATAAACCACAGCAAACATTTTAGAGCTCTGTCAGATTATACACATGTGTTTGGATTCCTGAGCAGGTGAAATTGGTGATAAAATTGCAAAGCTCATGAGCCTCCTGTTCTTACACCAGGCAGCATCTACTGATATTTTAAGCAGCATCTACCTGTCCACCATACTGAGGGCATTTTGCTTCAGGCTTATGTATGTAAAAGGAGGAAAGCAGAGACATCAGCAGATGTAACCACTCATGAAGGTGCCAGTTCTCCTTCCCCTCTGGCTGGGGAAGAGATGTGAACTGTGAGGTTTGAAAGACCAGACCCAATGGGCAGCTCTTGTTCTTCAGACCTAGATGGCTTGATAAAAGCGTTACGTTTCTTGTCACCTGTTTGAAGCTAGGTAGCGTCTATTCTTTTGTTCAACTATATCTGCGGCAATTGAGTTAGAGTTACCTAAACCTCACGGCGTAAATTGGTGTGTGCTTCTGAAAGGTGGCCCTGGGTGGGGAGGAGCAAGGCAAGGGGTGATGGAGAAGGGCAAGGGAAACAGGACCTGCTGTCCACCCACTGCAGCACCCAGCGGAGCTGACAGAGGGACACCGTCCCCCCAAGCCGTGCCCATGTCCCCCAGGGTGAGGGGCAGGACTGCCTCTGGGCAGTGGTGAGACCATCCGGCCAGCACAGGGGCACTTACAGTTACCTAATGATACGATTTTTACAAGTTGTGGATTTCCTCTCAGCTACTGCTACAGGCTGGTCTTGACTTAGTGAAAACTTCATTTCACTCTGGCTAAAAAACAAAAATTGTCAGTTACTGGTGTACTTGAGGGTACTCTCAGGACTATTGGCTTCATTCAAATGCTGAATAGACTTAATGGATGTCTTCAAAATGACCGGAACTTTAGGATAATTAGAAACTGCGAAGGGAGGAAAGTTATCAATGGTATTGCAAATATTTACAGCAGACTAGTTAGATACAGACTAATACTTGCACAGGGCTGTGTATGCCAGTCATAGCGTTTGAACATTTCAGTCCTTTCTGCAGTACCAATACAATATTTTGAAAGTTAAGTACTGGAAAATATGATGTCATCCTCCAAAGTATGAGAATGCATTTCAAATATTGCAGTTGATGATTTTTGAAATAATTTTTGGCTAACATTTATAAAATAAAGCAGAAACTAAAATACTGAGGATGCCCCTTATCTCCAGTAATTGAGATTTTAGAAGAATACAAAATTTTTAGACAAACTTGAAAAAAATCTGCAACTTGACAGTGTACAGGTAGGACACCATAGAAACATCCGCATAAAGTTGTACTAACTTTGTCATGCTGAGCCAAGTGCTGTTTTGACAGGATAAGAAGCTAAAACAAATTGCGCAAAGCAGTTGAAAATCTTTTCTTTTAGGCTGCGGTATCACTCTTGTGTCCTGGAAATGTAAAAATGAGGTAATCTATTAGCTCACCACACACTGTGACATCAGTTTCCAGTTCCTGCCAGCAGCTCCAGCATCCCACACATGTCTCCCTCTCAGCCTTTCACTGCCCTCAGACACTTCACTCGACAACATTTCTTCTAACTGTCAATTTATTACATAGTTGCCATGGAAATTTGTGCTGAAATACCAGTTTCTTCTTGAAGAGATTTGGGGTTTGGTTTATCCCCCCACTCTGCAGTGGCCTGGTAGCCCCCTCGAGGACCCCCCAGGATCACGCACTGCCAAAGCCAAGTACTTTGTGGAGACAAAGCTGCTTGGATAACATGGCATCTCCCTCTGGGAAGTTTCCTTCTGGTCAGTAGTGTAAAGAAAAGCCCTGTTGGTGTCATTCCACCTGGCATGTTACTTGTGTATCAGTTGAACAGATTCATAATGTCAAAAGTGCCATTTCTGTGTGTTTTGAGTCAGGTGGACAGGGAAGAGGTCACCCACGTGGTCTCTGGTGCGGATGAAACCCAAACTGCCTGAGGCTGCCTCTCCCACTGGGGGTGGCTCCTGGAGGCATTCAGGAAAAAGAGGCAATGGAGCAAACATGAGCTGGGATGGGGAAAACATGAGCTGGGATGTGACTGTGGTGTCAGGGTGTGCACTACCCGGCCACCCAGCTGTTCGTGACCCCCTGTCCCACATCAGGTCTGGTGGCCTGGATGAGTAAATCGTGAAGCTCGGAGCATCCTCCTACCCCAAACTTACCACTCACAACAACTGAGCTGATTTTGGCTGGAGAGGGCTGCATGAAATGTCTTCATTTTCTGCTAATACCGTTCAATATCCCCTGACATGAGTTTGAAGGGAACTGTATCTTGCAATCATCTCTGAAATGTCTGGGAGAGGTGTGATCTATTTAGCGCTGCTTCCTTAGGACTACATATAATGGCATGAACATTCCCATAGCTGTGTGGCTGGTCTTTACCACGAGCCTTGTGACATGCAGCATGCTTCTTCCAGCTCTTGGAGCCCTAGGATGTATGAACATCTCAGCTTTCACCTTTTAAAAAATTACTACAGTTGTGAAGACAGACATGAAAACATGATGCAAGAACAGTCTGTAGGTACAAAATTTAAAATACCCATCAAGCTTCCATTGTAAAGGGAATAAGGTGGTTCATTTTAATTTTTGTCTGTTAATGATATGGTTTGGCAGCAGCCCCATTTCCAGGCTTGGAACAGCTGGGAGGGGACTCTGTTCCAGGAAAGCCTGGGCTGCTGGAGTGATGCTGATGAACTCAGTGGTATAAATGAAGGTGAAGGTTTGCAAAATCAAACCTTTAAAATGCATATAATCAAAACAAGTGAGATTTGTCATCTCTTCAGGGTCTCTCTAAGTGGTTGCCTTTTCTGTGGTGAATGTCATCTATCCTGAAATCTGTTTTCTTTCTACAAGAAACAACTGGGGTTTTGACCCTTGCCTTTTCCTTGCTGGCATCTGATCATACGGCTTTTTTTACAGATCAGCAGCTCTGCTGTAGGTAATAGCATTCACTGTACCTCATGTAGTTTCTGAACCAGACAAAGACAATAATTAAAGGGAATACAGAGCATGAAGCCTATTTCTCTTGGCACTGCTATCAAAATTGAGTGTCTTCATTTTATTTCACCTTAGTTGCATTGATTGAAATGTGAAATTGTGTTAGTAAGTGGCTCTCTCCTGCCTATTTATTAGGGTTCATCTGTTCATTCAGGCAGGCGATGGCCCATATCTAATGCTGAATCCTCTGTTGCTTCATACAAGCTCCTCCTTTGACAAAAGAAGGATTTTTAGCCTTAGAAATTATTTTGAGACCTGAAGTACAGCAGTGCAGTACAATGAAAAATCCGATTAAGCTAATTAAATACTACAATTAGATTAATATGTTCACCTGAATGCAGGAGGCCACCATGACTATGACATCTTGACTCTTGCCCAGCTTTTGGGCCACATTTTTCAAATTGCCAAGTTCATTTTCCGCTGTGAAAAAGGTGTAAAATTCATCTGACACTAGCTGACATGTGGACATGAGAACTTGCCTGCGTGCGTTAGGTTGACTACAGGAGGGAAATGAGCTTATGCCGAGGGACAAAGTGGTAGGAATGGGAAAGAAGGTGAGTGACTTTCGACTTGGATCCCTTCAGCTAAGCAGAGAGTATGCCACTAAAGACTTTGCAATAGAGTATCTGCTAGATAAGTGTCTACGAGGTCCAGGAAGCCCTGAAGACACAGACCCAGGTGGCAGGCAGCAGTGTCAGCTCAAGGCTGCAGCCTGTGCTGCTGCCTGAAATGAGGATGACCACTGACCATGTTGTGTCAGCAGCTAACAGCAAAACCCACGCAGAGCTGCTTTCATGTCCCATAGCTGGACCTTTGAAGTAGAAGCGCGCTCAGGTTTTTTCGGCTACAGTTGAGAAAGAGCTGTGGTGGAGCTCTGGTGGCTTCCAGAGCCAAGAAGACAGAGCACTATAAGTCTAAGCACCCAGGGACTGCACATCACAACTTCCACCCCAGCATTGCTCTTCTCTGGTTGAGTGCAGAGATGGAGTTTCTAGGTACCACAACCTTTCGGCACCAGATGCCACCTTGACTGCATTAAGCTGAAGGTTATGGATTACTTCTAACAACGACCGCACATACAGACACTTGTGATGCAGAGCAGTGGGCTTGTGGCGGGCGTACGGAGGCATGGGGCTCCCATCTGCACCAGGAGCACACATCCTGGTGTCGCCCATCCCCACTACTGGAGCCCAGATCCCCACCCGCCCATTGGAGCGGATGCTGTTGGCTTACCCTGTACTTACAGCTCTTACTTTTAGAAAGTTATATTTTGCTTTTTTAGCAACTGGTTTCGAGGTGGGTTGCCTGCATTTCCGTGATAATAACTACTATCAATTGTTTGTGTACTGCTGTATCCTGTTTCTAACACAGGACCCAATTACATTTATGAAAACTACTGTGTCAGAAAGTACCAGCAAATTATACCAAAGAAATCTCAAGATGGTTTCACAAGTCATTATTATCATCATATGAGGTCAGGAGGAAACTGGTTTGTTTAGTGACACATTGTTTGATTTAGCAGCTGAGTGACTCACACCAAATTGAAGATTTGTTGCTACACTGAATGCCTAATTGCAAAGATAAGCCGTGCTGTTAGTTCAAAGATAAGTGTGTAGGCTGGGATGAGCAGATGCCAAAATCCTGAAGACAATTACTGAAGTTTAAATTATAAAGTCTGAATTGAAAGCTGTGATTAAATACGGACTGTTCTTCATTAATCACTATTTAGGATTTTCCCTCTTTGTTTCATTCTTCACTTTGACAGAGGTAACCCTATAGAGAGGACCTGAAGCAGAGCTAAATACCAGTGTCTGATTTGAATCTTGCTTACAGGGATCCTCCATTTCCACAACTTAATTAACACCAGTGAAGCTACGCAGGTGCAAAGTAATCAGAATTTTGGCCTCATCCATTCTGTCTGAGATGGGATGACAGCATGCAGACCTCTCCCATCATCTCTGTGCTCTGCGCTTGTCCCAAAAGTCATGTATGTGAGCCTCACGCAAGCTGTTCCATGTAATTGCTGATGCTCACTCCTTCCTCACTTGCTGTCTCCAGTGCGAACAGGAGCACCTCAGATGAGCACCCAGTGTGAGCGTGGGCTCCGTGGTGGCAGAGAGTCTATGGGACCTGGAAAAATGGGGTGCTGAGGCAGGTGCGGCTGGAGCCCCTCTCCCTGGGGCAGGACGGGGGAGAGCTGGGAGGGGGAAGACCCACTTTTCATGTCCAAGCTGTCAATTTTAAAAGTGCTAGCAGAGGCACTACCTGTTTCTTAACTGGGAGCTGGAAGTCTTGTCTCAGTGCCCAGACATCCCTGGGGCATTTAGAAGGGAGACAGCAGAGATGAAGCTCACTCTGACCGGAGAACCAACTATGTATATTTAATCCGATAATCTTAATTTTTCATCTGGTAAATCCATGAATGCCATAAACCATGGAGGCAGGAAAAGTGCCTTTGGTTAAAACTGAAGCTCCTGGCCTCGTGCCCCCAACAGTCGAGGGGTGAGCACCAGCTGTAGCCCAGCATTGCTGCTACAACACCCCACGAAGAGCAGCCTCATCTCCCACCACGGGTCCCCTGCAAGGGCCACCTCTCTCAGGTCACCTGCCCACCCTTGTCCTGTGGCATCTTCCCCAGCTCTTCACTTCGGGATCTTGCAGCAAGGCCATCATCATGGCATCACCGTGCCTTCATTGCATGGGGTGGTGGTGGTCCCCTCAGCACATTCGGGGGTGCGTTTGGGTTTGACCCCTCTCCAGTGCAGCGAGGGGAGGCACAGGGATTCTCCGCAGCGGGCTGGCAGGGTTGACGGGCTCCCAGTTTCCCCAGGGAGCCCCGGGCACCAGAAATGGCCGAGACACCCCTGAACCACCTCCTTCCTGCGGGAAAGGATAGGATGGCAGAGATCCTCCCTCGCTGCTGTGAGCTTCTTTGCTTAGCTCACCAGCAGATGGTGTAGTCCCTGACACCAGCAGCTGCTCAAGGTATAAAAGAGGAAAAGCTTAATTATTCCTGCAAGAGAGCCCGTATGCTCCCCGCTCCCCCCCCTGCTCTGAAGGATTGCCGCTGGCTGCTGTCTTCTCGGACACAGGCAGGCAGGTGTATTTGTTGTGCGTGCACATAGCAGAAATGACTGTGGCTGACAGAAGCAAAGGCAGAAGGTCTGATGCAACGCTGTGGTAATTCCCGTCGCTGCAAGCAGTGCCGCGTTTGCCAGGGACACTGCTTTTGCTCATTACTGGAGCACAAAGTCCAGCGTAGGGTGGCGGTTCCCCAGTCAGGTGCCTCCACCACTCCAGTGCCCTTGCGCGATGGCAGTGGGATAACGCCACCCTGCCCGTGAGCAAACGTGTCTGTCGGAGCACTGCCCATTTGTTTTCCTAGGTGGAGACCGGCTTAAAAATGCCCTCTGCACTTTCCCCAGCCCAGGGGAGAGGGTATTAATTCCCGTGGCTCGTCAAGGAGCTACAGCGGGGCTGTCTGGCTGCCTGGGTGTCTTTGGCAGGGCGGCTCGCCTGCTGAACCCGCAGCACACGTTTGTGTATTTTGCTGGGGGGAAGCTACAGGATGTATTTGAACAGGGTAAGCACACAGTGAAAGCTAAGAACAGAAATCATCAATAAAATAAACCCCAGAGCTGTTGGCTGAAATCCCACAAAATGGGCACTGTGAAAGGCACAGGCGTGGGTTTGCGATGCTCTCGGCACAGCACTCCGTGGTTCCTGCCACAAGCCAGGACGACATACCGAGCGGAGGCAAGGCAGTGCTCCGTGTGCCTGCACAGCTCTCCTGGCTGTGACCGCAGAACCAAACCTGCACAGAGGAGATGACGGAGCCCTTCATCTGCAGAGGGCACCCCGAGCACACCCGCCATTGCTCTCATCACACCCCACATTCAGAACTCAGCAGCTGCAATAGTTTTATGGGAGTTACGGGAGAAAATATTTATTATCAACACAAAGCTGACAGCCATCTTTTCCCATTGCTTTGGGGAAGATTAAATAAGGACCCAAGAGCTTATGGAGGTAAAGAACCAAAGTGATAACTGGTTTGATTCAGCTGGATCATGGATTTGGGGGGCAAGTTACTCAGAAAGCAAAGCTTTTCCTTTCTCTGAGAGGGGGGTACAACTGCACCGAGTGAATCATCACTCCCAGGGGAAAAATAGCCGGGTGAAAGCCTCCCCACTGTGCCTATGAAAGTGCTGTCTGTGCCCAATTGTTCCCGTGGAATAACAATGTTGGCTGCAGGGCTTGTTCTCTCTTGCAAATAGATTAGGCTGCTGCCTCTTAAGCTTATTGGAGATATTGCCCCTCAGCCCACAGGATTACCTTATCAGCAGCAACCAGATGGAGCGTATCAGGGCCGTGCCAGTCATTCCACACCTGTTGAGCCTATGTGCAAGCCAAAAAATTAATTGCTTAGAAATGTAAAAGCAAAAGCCTAAAATCATGAAAAAAAAAGATTAAAGGAAAAAAGCGGGGAGGGCTGGGAACTTCTTCCCTGATATTGGTATCCGTGTCAGCACATTTTGGAGAATGACTTATGCGGCATCTGATGCAGTTTGCAAACGCAAGAGAGGTGGAGACCCCAGAGAGCAGATATTTTTGGCAAGAAATACCTATTTAGCGGCTACCAGCCATGTTTAATTTGCATACATTTAACTCGTGGAGATAACAGCAAATGCAAAAAGCTTTCTGAAAGGATACCACACAGCGATGCCGTTAGCTTCCCTCTCCTGCTCGGGGTGTCACTCCCCCCGCCAAAACGCTCCCAACAGGGCTCCGTGCTCGGAGCTGCGAGGAGAAGCTCCCGTGTCGGCGCAAGTCCTCTCACCGGGCCAGGCTGCGTCTGTCTCCAAGCCTCCCTGGGCTACGGAGCGTGAAAGAACAACGTTTCTCAGCTCCCTGCCCGTGACAATCTCCAAGTGGCAGAGCCACGAGCGTGAAGCGGATCAGATCTCCACGGCCGCCACGGGGACATGTACCATGATACAGCTCAGGAAGCGAATATATGCAAGCTCTCCCGGGCAGGATCAGGCTGGCTCCATCTTCTGTAAATCGCTAGTCATGCTTTGGGTGATGGGAATAATGGCAACAAATTAGGAAAAAAAATGCATATAAAGATGCATATGGAAAACCTGGCATTTTTAGCCCTCGCCTTCTGCCCTGAGGAGCCCTGGACCTGGGGAAGAAGTGAGGGCGCAGGGGTGTCACTCAGCTCCCTGCACCCGTGGGTTCTCATGCAACCGCCGCAGCACTGGAAGAGGCAGAGGGCTGTAATCTCAGCCTGCCCCACACCTCGCAGCATCTCTGCATGCTGCTTAATTTTATACACATAATTGATATGCAGCTCTGCCTGTCAGGCACACAGGCTGCGGCTGGGCAGGCAGCACAGCAGTCTCGCCTCCACAGCAGCCAGGACTGGCAACATGCGGCGGGGTGAGCAGGGCACGCTCAGCTGCCCTGAGGCTGTGGCTAAGGGGAACACAGGCTGGAGCCCCGGAGCACCACACACCTCCAAGGAGTGCCCTAGGCCTCCTGGCAGATACAAGCCTACCGATGGCAATCAAAATAAGACGCAGAAGATGCAACTTGACTGTCTGTGCAGACACCGGGGAGATAAGTTTCCTTCCTCTGTCTCTGTAGGTACCAGGAGCCCAAAGATGCAGGTGATGGCAGACGGCTGTGCTATGGAGAAATGGGGGAATTGCCTGTCACATCCCAGAGGAGTCCCACTCCAAGCAGTTACTCCTAGAAGCCTTATTTTTGGAAATGTCTGATCATTTTGATTCCCTGAAACTAACATTGCATGATTCACACATTTTGCTGTGACCTATTAAATGACGGCAGTCGTTCCACGATCCTTTATTTACGGATACAGAAGGAAAACAGCACTGCTAAAACCAGCAGGGACTGAGGAGTGCTCATATTCAATTTGCGCAGCATGAATTATTCCACCTAGTGGTTTTGGCATCATTTTTAATTAAAAGTGGCAAATCTCTTAGGCCAGCCTGCATTTGTGACCTTTAGCCCCAAATTTGTTAACTCCTCGCTGAAATAATTAGGCTTTAATTCTCAAGCTTCTCCTCTTCTTTTAGTTCTCTCCCATGAAGTGATACAGGCAACCATAAGAAATTTCTTATTCTCCTTATTTACACTGTTCAGACTTGTCTGACCTCTTAAAAGGAGCTGGACTCTGATACACTGCTTCTCTACAGAAGTAAGTCCACAGCTGTTATCTTATTGCATGGACCATTCGTGCTGTGTGAGGTCACTGAAATCTTAAAGTCTATAACAGCATTGCTTGAAATTCATATGGGGGTGAGAAGGAGAACAGCTAACAGAGCCGGTCTATTTTCATGAAAATAGAGGACCACTTCCTTAGCATTGTATTTCACGTACTGTTGTAGGTAACAACAGTTTTGTTGTCCTCAATATACCAGATAAGCCTTTGGGAGCTAAGGACCATGCTGAAACTGGGTTTTATGTACCTGCCACCAACAGGAAATATTTTTTTACACCTAGGCTGCAGCACTGATAATGAAATGGTGCTGGGAGCCTTGCTGGGCATGGGAATGCCTTGCTGTCCATACTGTCAAATTGTCAGATCAACTCCCAGTGTGTTTTCAACAGGGGCTAACAACGGTTCTCTTGGACCACTGCCAGTCCCGGGGTGGGGGGATAGCACAGGCTAGGGCCGTTCCTGGCGGGCAGCTTGGGGTGGGTCACATGCCTTTTCTGGCATGCTTAGCATTAGAGAAATATGTAGAAAGCTGGCTCAAAGATCATTAATAGTGGAGTCACGTTTATGTAGGAAAGATCTACATACTGTTTAAAAAAAAAAAAAAAAAGTGCTGTAGAGGCACCTATACCTGGTAAAATGGGTAGGATACTTCTTGTCTGACTGGTCTACCCTTCAGCTGGTCACTGAAGGCTCCTGCAGTGTCAGTCAGCAGAAGTAGGTGCCTGTAAGCCTTTACCTACCTGACCTATCTGCTAGAAGCGTTTTTTCAGATGGGATTAATCACTTTCCTGGAATTGCCTGTTCCTCTTCACTGACTTTAAAAAGAGAGTTGTATGTGTTCATTTGGCCAGCTGAATACCACCTCACGAAAATGGCAGGGAAAAAACCTTTTCCCTTTGTAAGAAACGGGATCTGAGTTTCTCACTGCCTTTTAGTACTGGAGGTGCTTGATTTAGGGGCAGAGTCTCTGCACGCTCCTCTGTAATGGTGGAGAGAAGCAGACACCTCCAGGGTAACCCTGCAATGCCTGGCTCTCCAGGGCTGCAGACACCAGCAGATGCTGCTGCTCTGGCAGGCAGCTCACTCCTCCACTCAAACACAGCTGCAATCAGTCTGGCTGAGGTAAGTGAAAATATTTCCCAGGAAATAATAGCAATGGAAGCAAAAAAAAAAATATCAAAAATACAATTGAAATGCATCATGGCAGCTCTGCCACACTCTACATCTACCATAAAGCTATGCTTTATGGAAAAGGTGCCTCTTAGGGTGCCACAAAAGGACCTATAAACACAATCACTGTAAAATGGTCATCAAAAACGTGAGTGAGAGCCGGAGGGGGGGGGGGGTGGGAGGGGTTGCACAGTCGTTCTGTAACTTCGAGCTTTGTGCAGAACAGTTGCAGGTAGGGGAATATAAATACATATATATTTATTTACTAAAAGTTATCAGTCAAAACGCTAGCAGCAAGATTTTGTCTTTCATGAAACAACAGTGACATCCAGTGGTACTGAAGGTGTAGCCGAGGAAAGGTAAAGCCTTCCCTGGGACAGGCTCCCTCACCCTGGCCCCCTGGAGGAGACTGGCAGGGCGCAGGCAGCTCCAGCTGCCCACAGCCTGGGACAGCACTTCTGTAATGGATGAACCTGTAAAAGAGGAAGGGGGGGGGGGGGGGGAAGTCTTTTCAGCGCATGGATTGAGAGGCATGCATTTCAGAGATTTTTTTTTGTAACTGCACATACAGGGCACACACACACACCCTCCCCCCGTTTTCTGAAAAACAACATTTGCATGTCAATCAAAGTCTACTGCTATGTAAACTAATGCATGGTATAAAAAATTATTCCCGGGCACTGAATTTCACTTGTTCTAAGACATAATTAAAATTGCCTCTTCCCCCCCCCCCCCCCCCCCTTTTCTGTTTTGCACACTGATTTATAATCTTCTCAGAAATATTTTCCTTGGGCTTTCTCTCTAATCTCTCCAATTTCCCTTTCTTTTTCTTCCATTTAGATTTGGATTGGCTCAGTCAAATTTTCTTTTCTACTTCTGACCAGTTCTCTTGAATAAGCTCTCAGAGAGCGTCTGTCTCATTCTGCTGTCATTTTGACTTACTTCCTTATCGCTTTCCATTGATTTTCTTGTAGGACTTAATTTTAATCCAATTTACAGTGCCAGTAATCTGGGTAGCTTCTTTTAGTTAGATTTAGATTCCAACTCATTTCCTTTCCATTGACAACTGTCTGACTTTCTCCATTTAAATCATTGTACTCACTCTGTCTCGGCCAGGCTGTTCTCTTTCCAGCTGGGGCTTGCTGGCTCTCGCCTGCTGCTGGCTGGAAAGCCAAGTGAGGAACTGGATGGCTGGGAGATCAGGTGGCAGGAGGCAGAGCGTCGGAGACAGACACCCTCCCCACCGTGGGTTTCAGTTATTTCGTTGTGGCAAGAGCAAGCAGAAGGAATGCAAATCTTGCCTCTCCGCCAGCTCCCCCAGCGATCATGGCACAGAGTCCCACTGACTGCAGGAGCGCGGTGCCAGAGGTGATCAGTTCTGCAAGGTCCCAGGGGATGTCAGGTCCAGCTTCCCAAAGACATCGATAGGACCCACGGACATCGATGGGAGTCGGGCTCTGTCTGGCACGGGTCTATTGCTCCCTGGGTTTGGCAAGGAAGAGTTGTTTGCCATGGGCACACGTAGAGGCATTAACTGGTGGTGTGAAGCCAACACTCAGTAATTAAAGCATTAGAAACCCTCCCCCTCAACCCCTGAACACACAATGCATGCTCTTGTTCCTGTAATAAAAGGGTCAAAATTTGTTGCATTTTAATTGCCCTTAGTCAGTCACGAAGCTACAGTGAGCTGTGAACACTCTTCTTTCCAGGGTAACTCTAGGAGGTATTTGTAGCTGTATGATGCTTTTCTTTCTTTGGTTTCTTTATTTTTCTTCTTTCTTTTCTTTTCTTGCATGATTCACCCATCCAATTCCTTCTTTGAAATGTAAATGAAAAAGCTATTCCATCGGATCTATATAGAAAATCATCAATGCTCTTATCTCTAATAGCCTAACCACACATTTGGGGAAAAAAATCCCACACTACAATATGAGCACATTTTTCTCTCAGAAATGTACTTCTTTATAATATTTAATTAAAGATAGAAAAATAATCTTTCTGGTTATTTTCTGATAAGTCTGTCTTTCATTTCTTCTGTAGGAATAGTGGGCAAACTCTTAAAAAGTAGCTGTGCTTGACAGGAAAGGAGCAAAGCTGCAGTATTTTCTGCTGCTTACGTTGAACACCACTGCCACAAACTTGGCTACTTCTATTAGGAAACATTGTGTGCTCTTTCCCTGCCATATACTATCTTTTGTCCAGTTGCCAACTGGCTTAATCTCTCATCAGCAAATAATTTTCACTTAATGAGAATTTATTCCTAAGTGCCTTCTCCGTCAGGAGCACAGGTTTCCTCTTTGTCCAGCACGAGTCTTTCTATGCAGATGGCAGCAGTTATTGGAGCATGATGAGCCTTATTACAGGTATTGATTTGTCTTGGGCTGCTGTCTAGACAACTATTTGCATTGAACTACCACACACACACACACACACACACAAAGATCTGCCTTCATTTTCAGTGGCTACTTGTGTTACTTGTCGGGGTGTAGGCAGGCTTAGTCTGATCTGCTCAGGTGATACTCTGAAGCTGTGCTGCTCCATAACTTGTGAGGATGCAGCGAGCAAAGGCAAGGTGGAGACTGTAACGGACTGTCACAGCTCACAGACTGCATGGGTTTATTTTTAGATCAGTACATCAGACATGCATTTGAGTAATGGGAACCTGCTCTCAGCTGCTCCTTCTCTGAGTGACTTTTTGAAGTAGCTCAGTACTTCTCTCAATGCCTGCTCTAGGCTTCTCACTCCTGCGAGGCAGGAGAGGGATGGCTGCCTGAGCACCGCAGGAGGAAACAAGGGAGGTACAAGAAGGGTACTGAAGACAGTGAGGGTAGCACCTACCCATAAACATAGGCAGGGTTGAAAGTCATTACAAATATCGTCAAGACGTCCTATAATATTCTTATCTTGACATGGGCCCACTTCTTGCTACACTCCTTGCACTTGCTTAACTTTTAGCAAATGAAAAGTCCCACCAGGGTCTTGGAGCTCAAATCTTGTTCTCTAATAACATGCAAAAACACTTGAAGGAAGTTTCATGAGCAACACCCTATTATTGTCTTGCATCTCTGCATTGATACTTGCTGTGCTGTGGCTCGAATGTTTTGCTTTCAAATTGAATTGCTTTCAAACTGCGTTTCTTTCACTTCTGAGGAAAGCGCTGCCATGATACCCTGAGTACTACTGCTGCACACAGGCCTAGTCAAAGCTTTTCAAGGATCAATTTGCAAACAAAAAGAGATTAATTTCCTTCAAAGAACTTCTCTGAAAAAGACTAATCCCATTTCTTTACTGTCTCCAATATTATGCTGGGGTTGGTTTTCATGTACTTCGAGATCTTTACGGAAGTGCTGTTACATCTGTTCAATATTTATGTCTTCATTTTTTTTAAGGGCCATAGTATTATTTGCAGTCTCCGTTTGGCTTCTTCTTTGAAAGGGGAAAAATGACCATCACAATCATTATCTTGTCTGGCAAAAGATGAAAGAGGGCTTGCTCTAGAGCAATTTTTAAATCATGAGGCTGTAAGTTTCTCTTTAACAAGGTGTGTTAAAACAACAATAAAGTTACGCTTTATACCCTGCTCACATCTGCTGGGCTTCTGGTCCCAGCTTCCGAGATTGCTTGGGACTATGAATGAATGAAAAGCAAGCTGGGTTGGTGTTGTGGTTTTAGCCCAGCTGGCAACTAAGCACCACACAGTTACTCATTCACATCCCCCCACCTCGGTGGGATGGAGGAGAGAATCAGAAGAGTAAAAGTGAGAAAACTCGTGGGCTGAGATAAAGACAGTTAAATAAGTAAAGCAAAAGCTGTGTGCGCAAGCAAAACAAAACAAGGAATTCATTCTCCAATTCCCACCAACAGGCAGGTGTTCAGTCATCTCTAGCACAGCAGAGCTCCGTCACGCCTAACGGTGGCTTGGGAAGACAAATGCCATCACTCCGAACGTTCCCTGCTTCCTTCTTCTTCCCCCGCTTTTATATGCTGAGCATGACGCCATATGGTCTGGAATATCCCTTTGGCCAGTTTGGGTCAGCTGTCCTGGCTGTGTCCCCTCCCAACTCCTTGTGTCCCCCCAGCCTCCTCGCTGGTGGGGCGGGGTGAGAAGCAGAAAAGGCCTTGGCTCTGTGTGAGCACTGCTCAGCAGTAATGAAAACATCCCTGGGTTATCAACACTGTTTTCAGCACAAATCCAAAACATAGCCTCATACTAGCTACTCTGAAGAAAATTAACTCTATCCCAGCCAAAACCAGCACAGCTGGGAACAGGGCCCCCACTGCCTGCCTCAGGCAGCCGACATCCTCAACCAGGCATTCTTCTCTGTGGGCCTCATCGGGCTGCATGGCTCATGGGTTCCCATGCAGGGGATCGCACTCAAAAGGAAAGTCATTTCATCAGCACATCCCTTGTTCTGGTGGTTTCAACGCTCTCCTAAAATGTGGGAGACAGAGTTTGATCCCTCCCAAGCTGAGCAAATCCTGCAGCCCTGGAGAAGTGCCCTAACTAGCACACAGCCCTCATAAGAGGTCCAGGCAGACCAAACCCATGGTGTGTTATGGCACCTACCATTCTCCTCTGGCTATCTGAGTTGGTGGAAGGGGTGACCCCCCCACTGCAATGGCCTGGAGGATGCCTGCGGGTCCCTCAGACCTCTCCAACCAGTCCGTGCAGGTAGCGAAGCTCCCATGCGGGGTGGGCTGGGTGTCTACCTACAGCACCTTTCTCCATGGGTATACAGAATTTAGGAAGATTTGGTGATGCCTTCCATAAAATACTGGGGGGACAGTGCCCAAATTAAACTCCTAAAGTAAAGACTAAGTCCACCTCACACTCACCCTAGAAACGCTGAGCTGCCAGATATGCTTCCGCTTCTCTGCCGTGACCCATTTATCGAATTATGATATTAGCCATGATTAGTTGTACTGCTGCATTTGCAATCAGTTTAAAATTAGCAACTTCAGTTTGTTCGTTTTCAGTAAAACTATCTCAGGGCCTGAAAGTAAGCACAGCTTGAGAAATAATTGAAGAGATCTATAGTTCAAGTCAGGCAATCTCCTTAAGGATTTGGGGGCTGTTCAGAAGGTATCTGTTGTCAGTCACCACTGGACCCTGATCCCATCAGCACTTCCATGCATGCAGTCAGTAGCTTACATTTTCAGAAATGACTAGTGAACATTGAAGCTTAATATGAAGGAATTGCTCTCTGCCTGTACATACCTATTACGGTGCCTGAAATCAGACCTCGACAATGCAAACTCGGGAGGCCACTGGCCACTTGGTAAATACAGGGCAAGGTGTGTATGTCTTTTTCAGATCTTTGGCATACATATTTATTTCCTTCCATGTCATGTACTATTTGCAAAGTAGGGTAATAAAACCATAAGTAAATCTAAGATGCAGCTGAAACAGAAGTAGGTATCTGGGTGCGCAACCCTGAACAAAGGAAGTCTTTTCAAAGAAGTCATTTTAACATATATCATTTGTATACATGCTCCCTTAAAAATTTTACCTTGAAGGGAAATTATCTGGAGAAAGACTATCTTGCAGTGACGTAGAAACACAAGGAGCGATTTCATGACACTTGAAATCACGGAGGCTCTTCTCATTGAACTCAATGCGAGCAAAGCCAATGTTTCACGGCTCTCACATCAGTGTGACTCACACAGGCATGCAGCTCTGTTACCATAGCATCAGGGCTCCTCTTGCAGCACATTTCCCATCAAGTGCTGGTTAAGATTTTTTTTCTTAAATCCAAGGATCTAAAGCAAGTAACGTTAATGAAATGTCTTAAAAAGAAAAGCTATGCTCTGCTAGTATTGCATTGTAATAAGGATACTGAAACTGCAAGTTTCCCTTTGATTTTTCTGTCTCCTCTTTTGCAAGATGTTGGATTATCATCTTCCATCAATATAGTATAATTTCCATTAGCTGGAATGGAAATTTGCCATGAACTATGGAAAATGGATGGGAGAATAAATGTAGGTACTCCATCTTAGCACAGCACTCTGGATTTTGTTTCTTACTGTTATGTATATTATAGATACTGCACAAACAGGTAGATAGTAAGTGAAAATCCCTGTCCAGTCTTGGTTCAAGACCCAGTTAAACAGATAAAATAACAAAGGAATGACAGGATGGCAGTGACACCTCCTTGTATTTTCAGCCTACGGCCTGGATTTAGGAACTTCAGGTAATTTTCTGGGTTGCAAAAATTAGAAGCCTCATCAACCAGGATCCCTCAGTCCTGCCTAAAGAAATGGTCACCTTCAGAGCACTTTTGATCCCATTGCTCTGAGACATAGCCTGGGCTGATGATGGTCAGCCCATTGTCATAATTAAATAAGATAACTTCAGCCCCTTGTTCACATTTTGTAAGTATGGAGAGATTTTAAAAAAATGCTCAATTTGTGTCTCCAGGTCCAGGTTATAATTCATCATTTACAAATATCTAAAATCATGTTCTTCAGCTCCATGAAAGTACTTTTGACTCTACCTATACATTTTTATTGGCTTCTCTGCTCTTATAAACCAGCGTGCTCTCATTAAGTGACAGGAAAGCCTACCACTGCTGTCTTCCTATAAATCTAGTACCTTTTAATCAAAGAAGGAAGCTTTGTATTGTAGCAGGCAGCTTATAAAGTGGCTTTTACCAAGCTGAGCCACTTATTTGTAAGCCTCTCTATTAGGGAGCTACAGATAAGCCATTCGTGAACCGAGCAAGGTCTGAGGGCTGGAGACCAGGGTCTGCTCTCAGCAACACCGATGCACATTTGAAGCAACCTCCCTGAAGTTGATAGCTGGTTGTATAAAAGTTGAAAAGCCCTCCAGCCACACTCTTGTCCACCCCAATGTGCAGGCATTTCTTCTCTAGAGCTTCCTGTTGTTATTGAATGAAATATTTCATTCAGAGGGAAACAGGAACACCACTTCGTTTTTCAGCACCCTTTTAATCTTGCAGCAGGATTAAAATGCTTTTTGGTTTAATACTAATCATATGCCCCCTGATTTTAGAGTGGCCTGGAGTTCCGCTAAATTGTTTGTGTGGCATGACAAGGGTGCTTCTGAGAGGATTAGAGAATTGTGTATGTCATTTAAGGTCAAAAAGGCCTCCCGTTCATTTTCAAAATACCAAAACTTCTTCTCCTAAAAATTCAGTTTCCCTGCAAATACAACCATATGCGTACTGCTAAAAATTAAGATACCTTTTGTCCACTTCAGAGGCCAATCTGGTAAGGGAAGCATCCCACATGTGATCAGCAGTGATTGCTCTGTGCTCTCATCTCCCAAGGGGATGTCCTGAGGTACCCCCAGTCTTCGGCTCATGAGTGAAAATCCCCTTTGGCACCCTGGTCTCACGCCAGCAGCACATATCCCAGGCTTGAGCTAGTTTCTTAGTAGACTTCTCCTTTTGCCAGTTTGGGATAGTGGTGTTTCTCTGTAGTATTACTATTTCCTTTACCTCATTTTCCCCCTCAGGCAAAGCCACTGGGAAGCTTGGGTTCAGGATTGTGCAAACATGGATTAAAATCTCCGTAAGGGTCAAAACATCTGTCTGCAGATCTACTGCGCATTTTGAAAAGAGCTCTTTTGCTTATGTAGCCTGCTAAGTTCTTAGACACAGTGATAAAAGGCAAAGAGACTAAATTAAGAATTCACCAATTCTTAATTGTAGAATTAAATTATTTTCTTATAATTTATAAGAAAAGCCATTACCACTTTTCTAGTCAATAGATTTAGCAATGTTTTACAGTTTCTCTTCCTAATCCTCTGTTGCATTTAAGTGCAAATTTTTAGTTCATGTAAGAGTGTGAGGCAAGACATTTGAAGGTTTGGGGTCTTTGTCAGCAGAGCTGATTGGCAGCCTGAGGCAAAAATTACTCATTATAGTGGAAAATATATGGAAGAGATTAATTTCTTATTGTGTTCAAATGATTTTGGGGAGGGAGTTTTCTATGCTAGTTTAAACTCCTTCTCCCTTTCCTCCTGCCTCTTCTCACTTCTCCCACATATACTTAGGTGGTTCCTGCTGATATTTTTACTGCTTCTTTATTGCAATATATTTATTTTCAAATCTTTGAGTGTTTAAATTTGTTCTAAAAGCAGATGGCTAAACAGTGAAAATAATTTTACCCATCTCAGCACTATCTGAACTGAGCTCTGTCTTCACATAGTTATTCTTATTAGGCATATTAGCTTTATTTTAAAACATTTCATTAAGTTACTTCATTTGCAAATCAGTCATTTAGCATTCCAATCTTGTCTATAGGAATATGTTCCATATAAGATCAGCTTAAAAAAACTTGACTTGGGAGAGAGAAGATAAAGAAGTACAGAGAAGGCGAAAAAATAGTGACTGTTTCTCATATGCAGCAACTAAAGGGCATTAAATGACATTTCTAGCAAGTCTCAAAAAATGAAGCAATTTGACAGAGAATGCATAATTAAACTGTGGAACTCAGTTGCTGCCACAAAATGCCCAATGTGGATACCCACACAATGCTGGGCACTGGAGATAAGATAATGAGCTAACCTGAGCTTTTGTCCAGCTCAGTCTGTTGGGTCTTACACTCTCAGGTTGTTGTTGTGTTTCTTATCCTGCCTCTAGAAAAATGTAGAAATGCATCTATTATTAGAATATTAGACAACAAGTAAGTCCATGTTAATCCATGGATGTAGTAGGAATTCTTATTGTATACGCTGAAAGCCTAACTGCCTCATCCCACGGGGGCAGGACTCATATGGTTCAGGATGACTTCCCAGCTCTAGCCTCATGGCCCATTCAGCATGTGGAACAGATGCACCGTTTTGTTTCTTAGCCCTCAAGGAGACTGATCACATTCAGATGGTAGACGGCTTTTTGAAAATAAGAAAACAGAATTTGAATAGACATGACAAGCCATGATGCATCGACACTGGCAGGGAAAAATGTTTCCTTTCTGTGCCAGTCCTTCATTGTCCACTCAGGTAAATACATTGCCTGCCAAGGAGTTCTACTGTTTGCATATATACAGACATATGCAAATCTTCAACACTGTGTTTCAGGGAAGGCAATAGGAATGAGGCAGCCTGGACTCAAAGAGTCTGATCATGGTCAGACTTCAGCTCCATGTCTTTTTCTTTCCCTTTTAAAGAGAAAGAATACGTCCGTATTGCTTGGAAACGTGTGCCTGAAAGCTGCTGGCAACAAGCTTTTTGTATCATCCGCTGTCACACACAAGCCAAAACCTTGGCAAGGGGAGCGCTGCACAGCCCTGGGATGCAGCTCACTGCAGAAGCCCTGGTCAGTGCTGCTCCTCCCCGGGCTCTGCTCCGGTGCTTCGGGGGTAGGGGGGCTCCTGATGCTGCTGGATGGCACTTTTTGGAAGAACTTGAATGCATTTAAATAGCCACTGCCTATTCTTGGGGGTCAGCTGTGAAAGGTACCTCACAAGATGCTGCACTATTTTACATAACCTATGCCTTGTTTTTCTTTTGTAAGCTGTGTACCTCTGGATTAGCTAAACTGAGGACCTGACCTGAACTTCTCCATGGTCAAGCTGACCAGAACTCCATGGTCAAGCTAGGCTAGCAAAGATACATGGCATTTTCTGTAAAACAAGGGAAATTATGTGGCTTGTTGACCTGTTTTAAGAGGAAGAGAAATTTGGTCTAACTCTTTGAGTCCTTGTGCCCTAATGATTTAGAAACATCAGCCTTTTCAGGTGGGTCCCTCTTTCTTTGGGGTCAGAGTGTGCTGTGATCCTCTCCTCCCTCCTAATTATGAGAGGTTTCAAAAAAAGTATTGATAGCTTTTTGTATGTACAGCTTATTTGTGCATGTGTTTTTGGCAAGGTTGGAAGAGCATTTGGCAGCTCACCGGATGAAGCACCCCTGTCACTCTGTCGCTGCCCATGTTGTCAATGCCCATTGCACAGCAAACGGGCAGGACTCCCTCTTGTAGAAAAGAAGGTCGAATGATGCAGTGTGGAAGCTCCACAGCATTTCCCCAACCCTTCAACCTCTAGGACTCCCTGAAGGATTAGTATGCATCTGTTTGGTGTGACATTGGGGAAGACACAATCCTCATTTATAGTCACCATAATGCTGTTTTTCTATGCTGATGCAGTATTTTAAAATCCTGGCTCCTTTACTATTTCTGCTTGAGTTTTTTGTTTCCTCCATCTTTGCAGCTCAACAGATCAGCTCCATTTAATTTGAAATAAAGACAATGGATCTCAGCACAGAAAATTTCCACTCTTCAAGAGGAGAAGAAGGAGTCAATAAGCAGCTGCCACATGCACAAGCTTTCTGTGAGGGCTTTTCTCAGACTCAGCAGGGGAAATGAGATTCAGGCAGACTGTGTAATCAGTGATTCTCTCCAGCTCCTGAAAGAGGGCAAATAGACTTAAACATCCAAATTAAAAAATGCAGCTGAATGGGCCATGAAATACAGTATCTACAAAACTAGCCTTCTCTGAATGGTGTTCTTTGCTTTGCAGAGAATGCAGCTCCTGTGTATGAGTAGCTGTGGGGGAAAAAGGAAGAAAATAGAAGACAGCTGTGCAAAATAAATATTACTTTACTGCTGTTTTAAGCATAAAATATCTCTAAGCTCATCAGGGTTTGTAATAGAGGGGTATTATTTTTCGTAAATGAAAATGTCACAAGTCCAATGTATGGGTTCGTGAGTTTAATAGAAATGGTCTCTGTTGTAACGGTACACTTTATATTCTAGTCACGATGCATCAGCAGTTTATTCTGGAGTTCATTCTGAGGAGGTAATGACTAGGAAAATGACAAAGAAAACTGTTACTGACCATTAGTGAGCAATCACTCTGTCATATTACCAAGATAATTTAGATAAATGTGGGGTTTAGCTGTCTCCAAGGGAGACGGGATGCTGATATCTTAGATAGTGCTGCTTTTTAAAGCTTTTCCATTTGATGAATATATATTTTCACCTCAAAGACACAGACTAGTTCCCCATATCTTCCTGATGGAAATAGTAATAGCTCATTTCAGCGCTGTCATCTTTGCTTGGTTGTGTAGAGCATGAAGCTACATAGTTTTGCAGCAAATATGGAAAGCTCTGTTTGGAAACATAAGGTATTTAATAAATGAATGTAGAGCATACCATGTTTTTCTTCAATTGGCTTCCATTATTTTAGCAGCTGCTAATTATGCAATGTTGATATTTAGAGAAAGAGTAACAGATTTATCTGTTCCATCTGGATAATCAGGCTTTTAGAGCATGTCCTTCTTCCAACATTGGACTTAACTCTTCCTGTTTCTTTTTTCCTCCTGAGGCTGTATCAGGTTAAATTAAAAGGTGCAAAATTTCAGTTGAGATAACTAGACAATTTTGTTCTAGTTTTTAAAAGTAGTTTCCCTGTAGTCATCACTGGAATAAGAAGGCTTACAAGGAGCTAAGTTGGATCATCTTGGTGTTAAGGCATGGATTCATAGCACACAGGTCAAAGACTTTCAAGATCCATCTGCCAGCATTAGGTTTAGGCATCCTGTATAATATGGGCTTTTCCATGTTGTACATCAAATACCACACCCTTCTCCAAAAGTACATAGTTTTGCAGGAAGGTTTTGTAGCATTCAGATGATTGCCCACATCTAAAACCAGATATTCAGGTGCAGGGTACCCAGAAAAGCAACGTTTGCACATTGTACATATGGTTGAGCTATACATGCACAGGGCGATCCTGCATAGTATGTGGAAGTGCTGTAAAGCCAATTCTGTAAGGAACTCAGTTACCAGTGTACCCACAATCTCCATATGTCCATGAACAGCCCTAAAATGGATGTGCATCTACTGATCTTGCTTGGCAGGAGCCACTCAGCCCTATTTCCCCAACCTAAGCTTTCATCTTTAAATTGACTCCACATTCTTGAGCATTGCCAAAGTGGTGACATCTCCTTGAAATGGAAAATATCCTGAGTCAGGGCCACAGAGAGGTTCAAATCACTCTTGACTTACCTCCAAAGCCATTAACTCTCCAGGCACAAATGACAATTCAGTAATCTTTTAACTAGAGATCAAACTAAACAGAAGGAGGGCTATTATAGTCTCAAGAATTGATGTGATAGGTTTAGGATTAGACCCTGTTACTTGTGAACTTGTGGTCAATTTTTGCAGCACAGCATGGTGCTTTTGCCTCAATGTAAGTGGCATAGCAGTTGAATATTAGAAGGCCAAAATTAAGTGAATGGATGGGACGTGGGGGAGCTCAGAGGACAAAACTGGTGCAGAGGGCTTGTCAGACGGGCAGGCTGGAAAGGCAGGCTACTGTGTCGTGGACTTTGATCGGATAGAGGCGATACCTGGACAGTGTGTCAGGATTAATTTGGGACATAGAATAAACTGCCATAGGCTTTCTGTGGGGCTGAGATTCTGTGGGGCTGTGATTTTGTGGGGCCCTGCCAGTTTGTGAGAATAATTGGCAGCCCTGATTGCAGCCTGCATGCACACACTCCCCTAGAGCAGGGTGCCTTTGCTCTCTGAAAATGACTTAATTTTTTCAGAATTAAGTCATGATCTCTCAACCCTTGGTGTCAGCACTGCTGAACAAGAGAGTAGATACAATCACCCCAACTAAACATATACTCAGCAAAATAGCAAACTCATTTTGGGTGCTTGGGTGCAAGTAATTCCTCTCTGCTCAATTCCCCTGCCTGGGGAGGCAATCCCTCTGCCTGCAGGTAAAAAGAACCAATGAAAGCATAATTAATAAATGCTAAATTGTCACCATTAACGTATCATCGATATAATTCACTCGATTGGTTTACACTGTTGATTTATTTTACTCAGGCCAGAGTTTTCTGGTTTTTTCAGCCTCTTTTTAAGGCAGCAGAAGTCGTATTGAACACATGATGCCACAGCTATTTCCATAGCAACAGGATCTTCTAAATTTTGATTGGGATTTCTTGGCAATGCTGTTTTTTTCAATGCCTGGTATTTGAAGGAGAAAGCCTTAGTCAAACACAAACCTTTAAAGAAGACATATACAAAGAAAACAACTGGGAGAGAAAGATATTTATTTTATGGAAAAGCTCTTCAGAATTTAGTAGGATGTGTTTCTATAAGGTTTTTGAACCCACAGCAAATGTGAGATAAGATATATACTAAATATACCACATAGCATGTAGTGCCAAAAGATGAGTAAAAGTATCAGCCTTGGGATAACGCTTATTTCTTCACATCTAAAACACACATCTTTTTCCCCCAAAAGGTGTGTTGCAACACCTCCTTTCTTTCTTTACAACAGATTTTTCTCAGTGTGCAGGTTCCTCTTTCAATTCATATGTGTTTTCACCAAGGCTGCCTCGTCTTTAACCAGGGACCAAAGGGAGATTATATGCTTCTGAAGTCACTTAGCAGGTACTCGTTTTTGTTTGTTTTCTTTTTTCCGCTAATACATCTCTACTTTTCTGAACTTTTCAGTCTCCATGTGTTTAACTCACTGAAAGTGTGGTTCCCGGAGGGGAAAGTGGAAGGATATATACTTGTTATGCAGTCAGAAAACTCAGACTAAAGATGCTGATGAACTGGCATAATCTCTCTAATACTAAGTAAAGGTTTCAGGAGCTTTCTGATTAATCTGAATCACTCCTAAGAAATAACAGAAGAATAATGAAGTCCCAGCGTACTTTCTGCAAACAGTAGCATAAAGGCCAGCAATGATTTAATTTGGTAATCTTATATAAGCAAAATCTTTTTATTTATCCTAGCTGGTAAATTAACGTGAGCATGGTGGTCCTCCAGCCTCCCATCAGTTCTGTACCTGGAGATGGAGTCATGGAGCTGGGTCAGTTATAAAATACAAGTTTGCATTCCTTTGCCAGGCTGAAGAGTGCAGGTTTACTCCACAGAAAGTCCCTGGTTTTTCAGTCTGATCATTGGTGAAAATGTTCAAGTCTACCATAGATGGACAGAACATTCAGAAATGTATAGAAACGTATCTCCCAGATAGACCCTAGCAGGACAGCAACTACCACGGCATCCATTACTGCACTGAGACATTTGTCAGTTTACCACTTTTTCAATTCTTTTCTATATTTGTATTGAATAATTATTGTAAAATGTGAAAAGTGTATTTGTTGTTTGATACTTTTTCTCACAAAAGCAGTACTAGTGGCCAGCCCACAACCACCGTCAGCCCTGGACTTTGCCCTGAGCAGCGCCCAGCAGCTAGAGAGCAGTAAAACCATAAGGCAAACTTGGTATGAGGCATCCTGGCTGTACCATTCCAGACTCTGAAATTTGCACCTCAGAAACTTCCTGAGGCAGAAATAACTTTATATTTAATATCTTTCAGTGGATTTTTCTTCCTGGAATTTGTCTTCTTGGTCCTATGGAAACAATGCTTAGAAGCCACAATTCTGCATGCAAGGAGTAACACAGTTTTACTGTACATCATGGGAAAAACACCCTCATGTGATTTGCTTTGAGCTTGTGATTTTTTTCATCTGAAGTCCATCTACTCTTTCCTCACTGTTACGTTTACCCTGTCCAGGTCACTCGTGCTTTTAGAGAGTACCTTTTTCATTTATTGCTACTTCAAGCAAAAGGCATCCTAGTGTACTTAGTACTTAGATGGAAGCTGCACTATACCAATAACCATCCAACTCCCTTTCTCTGAGCTTCTTCTAGTTCCAGTATGTCCCCCGTGGGCTGGGCTCTGAGGACCAGAACTACATAAACAAGTCAAGACGCAAATGCATCATGCATTTACAGAGAGGCGCAACCATTTTCTCTGGTTTGTTCTCTGTTCCTTTCCTGTAACTCCTCATGCTTGGTGCATTTCTTTGACTGCTATTGAATTTTGAGGTGACAGTTTTAATGGGATACTTATAGCCCAATTTTTTGCTCAAGTCAGTTCAAACTTTTTTCATTGTGCTTTACATTTATCTACATTCAACCTCATTCCCTAGTTTTTTGCCCAGTCCCACAGCACTTGCAGGTTCTTCTCCTGCTCTTAACAATCAGCCCTTGCCTTTCTTTCCCTGAATAACTTTGTCTCACTAGCAGGCCAAGTCACCTGCCTGCTCACCCCTTTTCCAGATTGTCTATGACTATGCTGCACCACTCAGGCCCCATTGGTAACCACCTCTACTGTTAAAGCTGACCATTTGTTCTCATCCCCTTTTTCCTATCTTTTAACCAATTAATTTATTCAGGCCAGGGCCATCTCTCTTCCTCCCTGACAGCTGAAATACTTGACAAGCCCCTGATAAGGGACCTTGTCAAATAACTTTTGCATATCTAAATACATGACATCATGTATGTTGTCGTCTAGATCTATTGATGCTGGCTGGAAATCACCAGGTCTCAGCAAGTTGTTGCAGTTTGGTTTGTCCATATTTGCTCCATAACTATTCCCACTGACTTTTCATGATAGTTTTTTGCCCATGTATTTGGTACTAGATGTCCCTAGTACAGTCTGATGGTTCATAACCAGCACATGGAGCGCAGGCTTTATGGGGCACATGCTGTACAGAAGCACTGAAGGTAAAACAACCTGAGCATTACCAAGGCTCTTGTTTCACATCTTCTCACTTCTGAAAGTAATTCTAACACTTGTCCTTTCATGCACAATATGGATACACTTCCTAACACGCATGTGTTCTTTGTTAATGATTTGATATGTTATTTAACGAGTACAGTAACTGTCATGTTGAAAAAAAGAAAAAAAAAATAGTGTGAGGAAAATGGTACAAATCCTCCTGTCCTCCTTCAAATGGGGTAGAAAAAGGTCCAACAGTGTGGTGTGTCTGCTGATACCCCACACAAATAAATCAGTTTGACAGAACATTGGTGGGATGGAAAAACTGTGAAGTGCTGAAGAGACGGTTCGCAGTGCCTTGCTGTGAGCACATCAGTGGTGGTCTCCTGGCTCCTGCTAAGACCCACCAGGCTGAACCCCACCAGCCACTGAGACACCGTCACATACGTTCCACGGGCCCCAGGGCTGTAGACTGCGTGTCTTGTGCCTGGTTTGGAGACCTCTTCCAGAGTCTTGTTGCCCATCGTGCCTCTGACACCCCCAGATGTCTGCCCTTCTGCCCCCTCTTCAGCAGCATCAGGAGAGGGTGCTGGCCCTCCACCTTTATCACTCACTGCTCTTCTTCTGCCTCAGAGCAGGAGCAGTGTGATAACAACACCCCCAGCAAAGGCAAACCGCAGGATCTGCTGTCTGTCCTGTAGCTGGAAACGGGCTCGCCCTGACTTCCCCAGCGGTCATGCGGCCACCCCTACAGCCACCCCTACAGCCACCCCTACAGCCACCCCTACAGCCGTCGTACGCTCCTGCGTCCCCCGCAGCCCCGCACAGCTGGACAGCCGGTACGTTTTAATAAGGAAGGGGGGAAAACACAGACTGAAACGCCGAAGCTGCCGGTCAAATTGCCTTCCAAGATGTTATGTTTCCCTGGAATGGTGATGCTCTTATACAGCCTAGGGAGATTTTTAAATTGCTGTTTCTCACCATACCATCATTCAGGTTGTGGATACCCGATAGTGCGAGGGGAGGCAAACTGTGCCACTGATGGAGGAAGGTAGGCTGTCTGCCTGCGGCTGGAGAGAGACATGACCTAGTGTTGCAACACAAAAACTAGAGTCTTTATTTTCTTCTATTTTTAATGATGGAAGCCATTCTATCTTCTATGTACTAAGTGACACTGCAATATTATTTAGGTTCTCTGTCAACACACCTCCCCCTGCAAAATCTTAACTTTCCAAAAACATGAGGAAAAAAATCAGCTTTCAGTCACAATTTTCTAACGTTTTGTAGTCAGCTGCTCGAGGACACCATTATGTGCCAGCCATTTTTTGAGCAGGGATTTCAGTATATCATACCAAGTGGTTATATGCTTGGGTTAGTCTAGCCGAGAATAGAAAATCTGTGCAAGATATATGAAGTAAAAGGACCTGTGGGAAGTAAATGAGTTCCCATTCTTGCTGGATCATGCATAAGATAAGGTCACAGCAAGACAAAATAGGGTCACTTTCAGATAAAATATATGTAATAGTATCAGCAAAGAGTTGCTTTGATTAAAGATAACTTCTAAAGGAATTAAGTGATGTTATGAAAGCTATTTCCAAATATAGTTGCAAGATAACCTTTACTGCATTGCCTTTATGGTTATCAATTAAAATACATATCCCCATGAAATTTAATCTGTCAGTTATAATAGCTTTGTAAATCTTAATGTTCTTCTATGTGTAGTTCAAGAGGTAAATTCATGGCTCAAAAAAGAGGACATATTCTTTCCTTAAGGAGGTATCTAGTACTCCACAGGCACACCAGGTATAAATAAATACAAGCTCTTACACATACTACACACACATATGCATACACATACATGAAAGTAAGTTATTCAAACCCTTTTATTTCTTTTAAAAGTGCTACTTCCATGGTGCTTTATGTTGAACTAGGTGATTAACTCCTTTATTTGCGGGAATGTGGCTTCAACATTGATCACATTTTCCTCTGGCCACCATCAATAAAAATGAAATAATACAGCATAAACTAGACAGCCATGGATTCCTGATGTCTAGTCCGCTGGAAACAAGAGAGAGAAATGAATAAAGGAATAGATGTCATTATTTGCTCAGGTTTATTCTCGGGAAGCAGAGTCCTGAGCCAGCCAAAAGATTATTTTTGCAGTACTGCTCAGGGCCCAGCACAGTTTTGATGGTTTTGATCTCTAATTTCCTTTTGCCTACCTAAGACATTTCAGCCCTTAGGGGCTAAGCATGGCTTCCTAGCCCCATGTGTTTCAGATCAGGCTATACTACATCTACTTCTTCAGAGCTGCTTTTGTCCACCGTATTCACTAGTAGGAGGGTAGGGTGACATGGTGCTATGCTTCTGCGCTGTCTTCATAAGCCTCCCTGTCTCACACTACCCCAGGGAATTACCATCAATTTTCCCAAGCTAACAAAAGGCAATCCTGAAAAGGACCTCACTGGCAAAACTTCAGGAAAATTCAGCGTGCTACAGAAAATATGCTTCATGAGACAGACACAATGTAGCCTGCCTAACTGTATTGCTTTGCTCTCCAATAGACTCCTTTTATTATTGTATTATGGTAACCCGAATAGGACTACACGTCCTCTTTACGCTTAACGATCCTATGCATTTAGCTAATTTTGCCTTCAAAATACTGGTGGGGACATTTGTTTTCCATGAGTTGTGTCATGGACATGCCATAGCCTTGATTAAAGCAATATATATTATTCAAGCATAATCAAACATGTTTTGGGCTTGGTGAGTTGCTGAACAGCACAACCATAAATTGTATGTGAACATTTCTCCAAAATAATGCAGATACCTCAGGTAAATGATGCCACTGTGTTATTACAGAACCTTTTATACTCATACAACCTCAGCAGATTTATTAGTAAGTTTTCTTCCCTCAAACCTCCTCAGCCTGCTGTAGGTGACAGGTATAAACCCAGAAGACTGACCCTCCACAAATGCCAAGCAAATATAAAACAATTGCAGTGCCTTTTACCAACACATCAGTCACTCACCTCCCAGCACATCAGTCACTCACCTCCCAAGGCTGCAAGCTTTTGATCTGGCTCATTGCAGCCTTTCTTACTTCTTGTTCTCTGTGTCCTTTGTCAGGTTCAGGAACGTGTCAAGCCCCTACTGAGCGTGCTGCTGCTTGCCCCCCTCCTCCAAAAATCAGCTGGTTCACTTCCAAATGGGAAAGATTATTTGGCTTTAGTACAGTTATCCTGCTTCCCTCAGAAAGTGTCCTGGCGCAGCCCAACATACCTTCACTAGGCAATAGTGAACTAAGAGGGTGCATTTTTTTTACCTTTTGCTTGCTAACCTCAGACCCCAGGTACTTGCCTCGGGTGTCTGGTTTTCAGAGTATTCCCTCCCATTGTAAGAATTTACTTTCTACTAAAAGAAAACCTCAGCAAATTACGTCCAGTCTCTGCTTTTACATTCACATTATATAAACATATTTATATTTACAATTCAGCAAAATTTTCGCAACAAAGTGTCTTTTTAGTCCTAAAGCTGGTCCCCTTCAGTCTGGTGGAAATGTAAGGAGTTTATGGCACATGTTTTAGAATAAAACAGGGCACAAATCCATCTGCTCGGTGTCGTGCTTGACTCTTGGATCCTGATCTCTCAGATGACATTGATTACTCTGCATCTAGCAATTTAGTATCAATTTTCTTACATTCTGGGGTCTCCGTAGATAGAGATCTTGGTGCTTTAATTTATTAGATTGACATTTTGTTCCCCTATTAAACAAAAAGAAAAGGAAGAGTTGAATGCCAGGGTTCATCAGAACAGTTATTTCTGATTCAGTCGTTGACTATCTGGAGCATAAATATGGTTGTTTTATGTAGGAGCAAGATGTATTGCTTTTAGTTTTGCATTTAGGGAACATATCATTCACTTCCCATTGCATTTAATTTTACCATAGGGAAAAACTTAATGTGACTTATGAATAAAATCATTATAATCATGATTATTGAGCAAGATGAGAAGAAAGTTTGCCAGGAACTGAGCAATTTCTATTCCTTGGCTTCACATTCTATTTAGTGAATAATAATGTCATTTGGAAAACAAATGAAGGCTAAGATTAGGCTTGCTAAAGAGAAGACAAGAACTGCTATTAGGCAATGTTTCCTCTCAGGTTGTTAGAAATAATGTTCCATATGTTTCAGCATTTCTAGTTTTGCTGATGTAAGTATTTTTCTTTTTACATAACTGACTTAAATCATATGTCCTAGAGATCCAAAAATACACACGTCCCTCATTCAGATAGCCAGATCCTGCTATCATGTCAAGGCTGATTAAGCGCAACTCCTTATTAAAGTGTTAAACTATTGGCCATGGGAATCATAAGATGTGATTTTTTTTTCCTGCTTCTTGAGGACCCAGAGCTGATGATTGTTGTCATAGGCAGGGCTTCTCCTTGACTGGGTCATTTCTGTACCATGTTAGTGGCTGTGCGTCCACATCACCACCGTGGTTCTGATGAGGAGAGCACTGTTTAATGCAAACCACCACCACCTATCATGTGGTATAATCCAAGAGTGTGCAAAGTGTCTTCCTTGTGGGTGAAGCCAAGCAGAAGCTGGGCTCTGCAGGCACACCCTGGGTGCTTCAGCCAGCCCTGGGTTTTTGGGGGTGGCCCAAAGCAGCCCCCAGGTGCAGGCAGCGTGGACATCTGGCCCTCGGCACCAACAGCTTCACTCATCAGTTCTGCCGCTGCTGCGCCGCTCCTCCTGCCAACACAGACAGTGCTTATCCACTCGTTCTTCACGTCAGGAAAAATCATGTTAGATGAGAAACTGACAGGTCTGTTTGAGATGTGGCCGGTAACTGATGGGTGTCACGGGACTGACAGATCAGTCTATTGTAACGGCAGAAGGAGGCTGCTGTGCTCGCTGTTGTGTGACTGTGGCTATCGCAAAGCAGAAAGATCCCCCCCTTCATTAGTATCTGTACTACCCAGTCATAACACCTGCAATAGCTGGAGGAAGCAGGGCAAATATTTCTAAAAGAAACCCAAGATTTGTTTACATTTTCAAGTGGTGGCAGCAAGGACACTTTATCTGTAACAATTTGTTCTCATGGCTTACTACTCTCCCTATGTAAAAAAGGCCTCATTTCAAATCCGTTCAGTTTGCTGAGCAGTTCAGCAGTCCAGCTGCTCACCTTTGCATCCCTGTAGCAGCCAGCTAGCACTGGCTTGCTGCAGGGCTGTCTTGATGTGAGTGCCCCATCCATGTCCCATCGCTGCCCCACGCAGCTCCTCTCCATGGCCCCCAGTCCTGTCTGTACAGCTCACGCACAGGCCGTTGCTGCAACCCTGGCCTTTGCCATCCCTGCCGCATGCAACACGTGAAATTTTGGGAGACGAAGGAAGTAGTCCGAGGAGTAAGCTCCTTGCCATGAGCACCACAGCAAGAGCAAAGGCGGTGTGTTAACTCTGCAGGCGACTACGTGATTCCCTGTCTGCATCGCCAGCGGGCATCCTTGTGGCATCACCTGGCTAGATGCCCAGAGAAAAGCAATGCATGTAGTCAAGAAAGTGCTACCAACATGCTCTGAGGCATGGGTGTAGACACAGACCCATCTCTCAACCTTGGAGCGGGGGACTGCCTGTGTGGAAGAGCTGCTACCTAACATGAATAACCCCTCTGGACTTCAGCATCAGTGCCCACACATATTTCTAATGTAAAGCAGATGCCAGCTGTGTATTTAAGAAGTAAAACAAAAGAGAAAACACAAGAAGTTAGACAATTGGATGTCCTACTGGTTTCAAAAAGTGTGTCTTATTTGGCATTTTCTCCCATAAAGTGGCCTTTGAAGGCGGGGGGGGGGGGGGGGGGGGGAGGCATGTGGAGGGAGGATAGTGTCTTTCTCATGCTCTCTCTTTCAAAAAACTTGTATCCAGATAAGGTAAAATTTAATAATCTCACCCAGGACAATTACTTGGATTCTAATAAAACATGTAAATATAGTAAAGATTAAAATCCTCCTGTCAATAAAGAACTTGCATCTTTAAAAGTTCACACTAAACCAGAGGGAATGTCTCCTGACAAAGGCCCTTCAGTTCAGCAGGATGCTGTGACTGTGGCTTCGCAGTGGAAGTCTGGCCAAGAAACAAACTACTGTTCTGCTGTTCCCCCTCCATCCTCCTGGACACACAATAATGTCAATTAGCTGAAGGGCTTGCAAGGCTTTCACTGCTTGCGTGCCCTCGTTTCAGTTCTGCAGGCACATCTGGCAGTGTCACGCTTCACTAACACTAAGTGGTAGCTTATAAATGGGTGAGAAACAAATCGAGGAATATTATTAGCCAACATGAAACTGCATCAGTCATGTTAAGATAGTTTTAAAGTAATAGCTACCATCATTTTAATTAGAAGAAAATGCATACCATTATTAGTATCTAGCAGGAAACTGTAAATAGTTCATCACCAGGAATATGCTATGCCTATTGATTTCGTATAATATCACTGAATGAAGTCATAACTCTGAACTGTTTTAACAAGTCATAACCCCATTTTTGTAAGATGTCTGTTTTCAAGAGGTGGTTTTAATCCTTTTGGTGCGTTTGGGAGAATGTGGGATGTTTTACTTTATTTAGTTCATTTATATGTTACGAAAGACCAAATATATCTGTCTTTTTACAAACAGGATGATGCCAATTGCCGGACAAGAGCTCTGTGAAACCACCTGGTACATGGCATCTATTTTAGCTCTTGTATTGCCCTAGCACATTCGAAGTGAAAGCTTTGCAAGATACAAAGCTCATAGGCCTCCACATCCAATAGCTGCTGCCTGATTTCCACAGTCTACAGAATATGGCTGAGCAACAAGGCTTTTCCATGCAAATAAGCTGCTTCCCAAGTTCAGCATGACATTAGTGCCACTTAGCTGCTAGCAAGGCTGAAGCTGCACAGTGTCACTGGGATCGATGAATTGACTCTTTATGAACGGTTGTATTTTAGTAAACGGTAAAGCATTTATTTAAGGAGAAGTTTGTGAGGGAAATGAACCGGAATTTTATTGTGATCTATCTGGCTTTGGGGGACTCACATAGTTAAATCACTGAACAGATGAGGAAATGAATCTTGGCTGACTGTAAATGCAAAGTGGTGGGGTGCAATCAACAGCAATCTGTACGTACATCGGTACTTACTTCCCTTCTCTTTCTCAGCTTTAACCGACGTACCTGTTTCGCTACTGAAGGGAACAAGATAGGAGTGTAACTACTGCTACTAGTAACATATAATTGACATTATTTATCTTTAAAGTGTTTGCAAAGATTTGACTAAATAATCTTCAGAACTTCCCATCATGCATAGCCAAATGGTTTCTAGACCTTCAAGGCAGCATTTTCATGTATTTTGGCAAGAGTTCAGGGTCTCTGTATTAAGACGAGGGATTTCTCTGCACACACAAGTTCCAGTTTGATCTTGTGAACTGTCTGTGTCCTTAGGAGTAACTTTCAGGACCCCCAAAGACAAGGTAGATAATTGCCTGGGTCGCTGTGAGGCAGTCAGACAGCCACAGCCCTGCTGCCTGCTCTGCCCATGCCGGGCCCTAGGACCCCGACTGGTAACAGCTGCTGTGGAGGAAGGAAGGGGTGAAGACTGGCAGAGAAGCAATTACTTTCAAAAGAGTTTTGCTACATTGTCCCAAAAGCTCTTAACACCCCGTTTCACATACCTGCAGCAGCAGAGCAATTGCATTAATGACCTTTCACTGTTCCTCTTTCCTCATTCCCAAAACCAGCCATACCTTCATCCTAGTTCAGCTGCTTCTCCAACACCTTCACCAGCCTCTCTCCCTTAGAGGGGTATTAAATAATTAAATTTGCCTGTACTGCAATTGTCAGCTATGCTGTATTTTATTCTATATGCCCCCTTTACTTTTGTTAACAAGACAGAGAAATTGCATACCACAAATAGATCTTGTTTGGAAAGAAAAAGGACACTGGCAGGGCAGCAGCAGGAATGGAGAACAGAAAAAGTTCAGTGAAGAAATTGCATTTTGATGTAGGACTCCAGGTAGAGTCCCCTGGTCATATACCAGAGCAATCAGGGCAGTGAGACATGGGTCACATATTTGTGTCTTACCTCTTTGGTAGAGCTATACATTTTTAATGTAAACCAAACTGAAGAAAGGGCTTTCTGCAAAGGCTGGAACCATTCAGTTCCCAAAGTGCTCCTGAATTGCTCAGCTGTGTCCCACAGCGGCTCCAAGTTTGGAGGTCCAAAAACTGCATATGAGAAACTCACATCTAAGGAAGGCACCTGCACTGGGCTAGAGCATCCCATTTTCCAAGAAATAAGAGAGGGCAGCCAGTAAGTTACCCAGGAGGGATGCCAGAGAGGAAACGTGAGATAATTCTGGAAAAATTCCCCAAAATCTGGAGATAATTCAAAGCAAACTGAGGCAGCTGCCTTGTGTAATGGCTGTGATAGCTTGACTGCAAGCAGCTATCACTCCTGCATAGCTAGCTGTGTAACCAAGGGAAGGACCTTTTCACTCAGGGGTGTTATCTATTTAAAAACAAAATTCAAGATATTAAATTTCTGCAGTGTGAAGCCAGTGGTCCCCTTCTTTAAGCAAAGAAGGGGACCACCCTGTACCAGTGCTATTGAACTGAACATCAGGCAGCCGGTGCCCTGGAGCAGTATACCTTCACCAAGTGTTTGGTCTTGTACCTTTACAACTAGAGAATCCTGAAAACCTTGCACCTGCTTTGCTGCAAAATGTTCCCTTTGGTTCAGAGTGAAACCATCCTGTTTGGGTATATATGAGAAAACAGGAGCCTTCTGGAGGAGCAGCAGCACAGAGCAGCTGAGGGAAGAGGTGTGACACCAGGAGAACGGACACGCAGTGGAGGTGAGCAAGGTTTGGTGCTCTTCTCCCCATGGATTCAAGCCCAGGACACCTCTCAGGAGACTGCTCTCTAAAGTATTCATGACTAGGGAAGGAGTGATAGCAGGAAGCCCCTTTCTTACAGATTTTTTTTTTTTTTTTTTTTTTTTAACATTTACATTTCTTCCCACCCACACAGAAATAAAGTGAAAATTATGCTCTCACCTACTGAGCCATAAACCCTTTTCAGTCATTTGTGGTTTTTGTCTCAATGAATCTTCAAGTATTTTAAAGAGCAAGGAGGACAAAAGCACCTTTCACAAGGATAATTATCTAATGCACCTGCATCAGAAGAGGGCCTTGTATTTGATTGCTTTAAAGAAGAAAAAGAATCCCATGGCAAACAATGGAATTATAAATCTATTATTTGGGATTATTCCATGACAATAAATCAGTGACTGCATCCCTTGGTTCCATTTTCAGCCTCTGTAAACTTCTTGGTACCCCTTAATTGGTTTGATTCTTTTATTGATTTTTACAGCTTGCAGGGGTCACCAAGGTTACAGAGAAGCTGTCTCTCTCCTTAGCCCACTCTGTGTTTCCACTCATTGTATAATAAGCCTCCTGCTACCTTTTAAAATACTAACTTACTCTCTTTCAATATTTGAAACAAAGTACCAAAAATCAGCATTAAGCATAAGGAATTCATTGTCTGTAAAATGCTAGATTTTTAAATAGTTTTGAATGTAGTAAAATAGTGCAGAACCTTATTATAGGAATTGTAGCATGACTGAGTTTACTTACATATTTCAATATTTATGTCTGGAAAAGAGACAAAGAAAAAGGGAAAAAGACAGCCACCAAAAAAAAAGGAGCAATTATTCAGAACTCAGTTGCCTGAATTTCTGCTCACAGTAGATATATGATGGTGTCCCTCCCCTCCATCATTGCTGTCACCTGCAAGGGCTGCTAATAGACATTATGAGGGTCTCTCAACTATAGAAGTGCTAATAGATGCTATTCTAATGCTGTCCATCATAACAAATCATAATAATTTACAGCATGTCCATAGAGAGATAGGAACAAAGCAGAGATTAGTAATTGAAATAGTGCAGTGGCAATTAAAGCGCTTGTGGTTAGCAGCTGCTTCTAAATTGCTAGAAATGGGTATTTACATAAACAAGGGCTTTCCTTTACTGAAAGGGTCTTGTGTGTCATGTAGGGTTTGCTGTTCTCTTTTCTACTTTCTGGGCATCCAGCAGCAAATGTAGTTCAGCTGCATGATCATATTTACTCCTTCCTCCTGTGAAGAGCTGCTTTAGGCCATTTGTATGACTGGGTGTCCCCTAGTAACAAAGCAATTAAATTACCCTGAGGAATAAACCATATTCTTAACTTGTAATCCAAATGCAGACATTTAGTTTCTCATACGCTTTTTGAAAGGTCTTTCTTAGGTATTTTGAGATTCAGTCTGAAACTGCCTTCTAAAGAAATGTGTTCGGTCTTTAGACCTTCAAGGTAATTCCTGTCTGAAGGATAGGATTTGTCTGAACTCCCCCTCTATGGCATTGCCTTCTATCCCTGAGGGCATGCAGAGGGGTAGCCTTGCCAGCTAAGGATGTATCATGGGCAGGTTTTCTTTTCTGATTGTTCTAGATATTTTCCAAATAAATGAGACAAAATTAATAGGGGGAAGATATCATTTCAACCCACTTAGTTATGTTTGTACCTATTATTAATCAACCAAATTCTTCTTTGGTTGCAGAACCAGTACTTTCAAAGAGAGATTTCAGTACCAAGTGACCCAGAAGCAGCCTGTGCTGAGGTATGACGGGGGCTGGCGTTGGCTGCTGGTGCAGGGCACCGCAAGATGGGCAAGAAAGTGGGAAGGAGAAGGGTGATGCTGGCTGTGAAGGAAGGGATGTTTCAGCACTCATGTACCAGTGGGAGGGTGTGACGGCAGGGCAGGTATATTTGAGAGGCACAGCAGGGGCACACTTGGCACATGTGCAAGACAGGGCAGGCAGGGAAGGTTGGTATAGGGTCCTCCTGTATAATGTAATTAAATAAGTTTCTGTGGTTGATGCTTCTAAGGAGACAAAGACAGCTTAAGGCAGAGAATCTATTTCAAAGATGATTTAAGGTAATCAGTGAGCAAAGAAGCTTGCTGGGTTGTCTGGTTTTGTCTCTAATGGATGCAACAAGCTCAGGAGAAGGGGATGTTTCTAGGAAAAGCAAAAAGAATAGTATTAGAGAACATACAAGTTTACTTCACTTTATAATGACATACCCCCCCTTTACCCTCTCTCCACAGGAAATGTTCTCGTAACATGCATCCTAAATAGGAAAGCTTTGCTAGTGGACTGTTACAAACTAAGAAGGAAATATCACCCAGAAACTTCCTGACAAAAGGCAATTTTCAATGTCTGCTGACAGGATGATGTACTGATAATCTAGCTTTACCTTTTTTTCTATAGGGAAATTCTGTATAGGAGGCAAAAAGAGAACTTTTATAAGACACAAAGAAGAAATAAGAGAGAAAAGCTATTTTATCTCTGGGAATTGAACACTGTCGATTAAGTTATCAGATACAACAATGTAGAACAGTAATATATTAGAGATGTTTTTTGTTACCTTTTATAGACAACTGACGATGACTTGACTGCCATCTGTAAGCATCTGGAGGGAATGAAGATTTCTCACAGCGCAAGGTTCATTTTTTTCAGAAAATAAAGATATCTAGTCAAAATGTCATATTACAGACAGGCAATGCAATCTAATAGTGAGAAATTAAAACTGGACAGTATCAACTTGATAAGGTATGTATCCTTCATGGTATGTGGCATTTAATGATTCAAATGTATGCATTAGAAAGGTAGTGGTTTCTCTGTTATTTGAAGTCTTTAGACTGCATGTTTTTCTAAAAAAAATTCTCTTGGATGAAAGTTTGCATCTGTATTACGCAGGAAGTCATAACCAAAGGAAGATCATGGTCCCTTTCTGCCTTTAAAACACAAGGTTCTATTAGCAATCTGCCACCTAGGCAGAAATATCAATTTGTTGGAAACTTCTTCACAGGCATCAGGGGATTCTGACACACACCTTTCGTTTGTTTTAGTTCCCTTGCACAACTTTGCAAAGCCTTGACAAAGCCACGCATCATTTCAGTTTGATCTCTAGGCTGGCAATGATTACACTATGGAAAATATAGAACCATAATTACTAGTATGGATTTCTGTATCACTGTCTATCATGGCTATTACACCACTGATGAAACCTGCACGTGCTGAGAGCTTTCTACTGTTTCCCACCCAGACAGCTCTAACAGCTCCATTTCCCTGTTGCAGGAACAGTCCTTGTTCACTCCTCAAAGTTTATGATGGAGGTAGTCAACTGTGCTAGTATGATCCTTTTCTTTTTCTTTTTTTCCCCTTTTTTTCTATTAAGTGATATACCAGTCTTATGTGATAGTGTCAAAGTCATTATTCTGTGCTTCTTGATTTGTCTTTCTGTTCCTTATCATTGATTAATGATTCTCATAGACTTCTGCCTTTGACTTCATTTTTCACCATTTTTCATATTTTATGATGCATGCAGATGTGTGCGATAAAGACTCATCAATGTCAGCATCATTCTACATCTGTTTCTTTCCCAGAGATCACCCTCTTTGGCTAGATCTCTGTTGGCCCCTTTCAGAGATGGGGTACTCAGGCTGTCTTTCACTGATGCCCTGCTTCATGTTGGCTGTAACTTTTGTAGCCAAAAAAATCTAAAATCTAGCATTTGGTGTTTGGGGCTTTTGAGGATTGTTTGCTTTGTTGGTAGGATATGTCTCAAACTGAAGGTGAAGTGATGTTCCGTTACAGCTGGCAGAGCATTAAGGTTTGGAAAATTTCAGTGGAAAAAAGTTTTAAATAACTGTCTGTGTTTATTACTGAGTGCACAAATCCTCACTGCATTTATATCCTGCTCACCTACTGGCGTTTATGGCTTCCTCAGACAATGTCAGGGAGGCTGACTAGACATCTCTCAAACCTTACAGCTGACTATATGGTACCTGTACCTCGGTCACTGGTAACTGACGGCGGCTGCTTTTCTAACTGGCTTTACATCTTCCAACCCTACAGTTTTCTCTGTCCATTTCCTTCCTTTTCTGGATGGCAACTAAAATTTTCTTCTTCTCAGTGATGGTCTCCTCTGTTGTGTGACTCACCCGTTACCCATTTTATTCATTCAGACCTATTTTGTATCTTCACTGTAATATCAGCTCTTACTGTGCCTGCTGGGCTGGTGTTACCTGCCACTTGGCAAGACCTGCATCACCAGGTGACAAAAGCTTGCTTGAGGAACCAGCCAAACCAGAGCACAGGCTTCCACCTATCAGTCCCAGTGTCTTGACAGTTTGTATTGCCTGGGTTTCTTCCCAAAAATTATTAAAGAAATTAAATTTCCATAGGATTGGAGTAAAGGTCCTTTTACAGGTTGAAAGCTGAGTGAGGAGCAAGGAGCAAGTGGTAGTATTTAACAATCACTTTTCAGGAGGGGGAGAAGTCAGCAGTATGGACCAGTCCTGGGACAAGTTTTGTTCAACATCTTCATCAATCATGGTGAAATCTCCAGGTTTGCAGGTGGACAAAGCTTTATTGGGTAGTGACATACAATCTAAACCATGCCAGATGCTGGTGAATGGAACTGACAGCCACAACACAGGAGGGAGATCTTTGATCTTCAGGTGCCCTGAAGTCATTGGCTCAACGCGCAGCGGCAAGCAAGAAAGCCAACAAAAAGTTGCACATCAACAGGAACAATACTGAGAACAAGACGGAGTTTTGGTACTACATCTTGTACCTGTTGGCACACCCCCAACTTCAGTGGCGCATGCGATGCTGGTGTGCACATCTCAGGAGAGACATGTGGAAGGGGCAGGGGCAGCCCAGGGGACACAGGGGTGGGACAACTGCCCTGCAAGGAGAGGTGAGAACACCACCACTCTTTGAACGGGGCACTGGAGGAGAGCCTGGCCTTTTAGTCTGTCCTCGTAAAGCAACTGTAATTCCCCCACTGAGGATGTGCTTAACATTTACAAGATTGTGAAGATCATGGGAAAAATGAATGCAGACATGTTATTCACAGAATCCCACAATCTGAGAACTGTGGAGCTTCATGAAACGAGTAGGAGGTGAGTTTAAAGCAGACGAAAGCAAGCACTTGCTTACACAGCAGGCAGTGACCAGCTGCAGACACCTGCTGCCATGGGAGGTTTCAGAGGCAAACAGCGTCAGTAGGTTCAAAAGCGCTTATGCCAATTTTTTGACGAGTCTATAGGGAGTTCTTAAAAGGCTTAAGCTGGGATAGTCCTTCTAACATCCCTAACCCAACAGCCATGGATGCTGGGAAGGTGTGAGAGGATGGACCACAGAATGTGGCCAGGCTCATGTGCGCTCCCCAGACAGCAGCTCGGGCTGATGCTGGCAGAGATGGAGCTGGTCGTTTGGCTGTGACCCAGCAGGGCACCTCTTCTGTCCCAATACGAGCATGTCCGATGCAGTAGGGCAGCCCCAGCCACTACAGCAGCCAGGACCTTCCCCTCCCATCCACCAGCAATTCCAATCCCCTCATCACCCTGTGTCAGACACCGTGGGGCAGACTCGCTTGTAGAGCAAGAGAAAACATAGCCTATCTTCCATGAGATCTTCATTCACTAATGTACTCTGGCAAACTGAAGATAGATGCTCAGATCTGTCTGTTCTGAATTTCTGTTACCTGGAGAGTTAGGACAGCAAATTTTTATTTATTTATTTATTTATTTATTTCCACACAGCCAGGTCCTATCTAACACAGGCAGATCATGGTCATATCTAACAGACCTTCTGGATTCAACCCAATTCTTACCGAGCAACTTCAGTGTTTCTCCACTGTACTCCTCCAAGCCCCAAGCTGTTGATTAATAACTCATACAATGAAGAGTTAACAGTAAAAGAATTTCCCATGAGGCTGATGTTCCATTTTCTGTGAGGCTGAGATGTGGCTGATTCTGAATAAAATAGTGAAAGATTTTGTATGGTCTTTATCAATTTAAAGGAGTAGGAACATTAAAGAATAGGAAAGTAAATCTCAAGGTCAAAAGTACTGTTATCACACAGTCAATGCTATTTTCATTCACAATATTTCTGGTAAGAATGCACTTCATGTGACGCTGCAGGAGTGACGCAGATGTTCTTCATACCCTTGAAAATCCTGCCCTGCACTGCTTGGAAGAGGATCGGATACCTTACGGGATGAATGGAGTCAGGAACCACATCAGAGTCAGGATGTGTCTCAGGAAACAGATTTGACCCAGGAGCAACATGCAAAAGCCCTTCAGAGGCCACACTGGAATAATGATAAAAGATTCTTCCTCTTTCTTTAATAGTCCAGGGAAAGTATTCTGAGCCCAGATGGCTAAGGGGAACTCCCATAATAAAGCCCATGGTTTTAGTGTTCAAACACCTGTGGCTTCAGGAAGGAAGATCTCAATGCTGATTTAACTCTTAGATGTTCCAGATTTTCTCTTGTGTCTCAAAACTTACATTTTTAAACCTGCCAGCAAAAACTTATGTAGTAACATGGAGCAAGAACCTGAAGGACAGAAAGCCCAAATGTGAGTTGAACATGTCTGACATGGAAGTAAACTGACACAGGCAGGAAGACTGCTGTGTCTGCCATGTCTATGCAGGAGAAAGCAGAGAGCAACATCTAATCAGAGGACAGATATCTTGAATCTTCTCTACATGGTCCCCAGGGACCAGCTGTGGCACTTGGAAATACCTGTTCCTTTATATGCCACAATAGACAACTGTGATATATAGCTATCACTGTTGTTTTTCCCAATTGCCAATCAAGGAAATCTTGTGATTCATAGGACTCTGAGGAATAACTGCTTCCCATATTGTGAGATGGACTGGACTGATTGTAACTTGTTTTCTTCTCTGTTTCGGTCATTGCAGCTGAATATCAGATAGGGAGATCCGAAACTCAAGATTGAACAGTGCTCTAAAAATTCAAAAAATGAAAAAAAAAAACACCAAAAGCCAAAAATGCGAAAACATTGGCATTGCTTTTGCTTAAAGCCAGGCAGGCTGCCAGTTCCTACAGAAAAGGAGATTAAGAGATGAGAGAATTACCAAGTTCAAAGGTAGAACACAACCACAAAACACTGAGCCTGATTCACTGCCTGTGGGTAGGTCCTATGTGACAACCGGGCAGTCAACCAGCTTCTAGAAGAGACTTTAGGTATTTGACTGTATAAAACTAACAGAGATTTCTGCCTAAATGTTTCTGTGCTTGGTCCATAGTACTGCAAGAGCTATTCCCAGGCTTGGCGGCAGTATGAAATACCCTGTGTGTTTCCTTCCAATGAAAAGAGACATTCATAACAAAAGTGACATCATCAAGTGATTCAAAGCATTGAACTGCTTATTCTGCCCAAAGTTGCCCCCCCACCTAATTTTTTTTTTATTATTATTATCTGGATCAGATGGCACATTTCCACACTATGTGGGAAAGTCAGTGCTTTCACTCACGTCATTTCACTTACCTTTTTTCCCCCTCCTTTCTCCCTACAATGGTCCAAACTCACCATTCCTTGCTGTTCGCATACTCCTTTATGAACAGGCATTACCACCCTCACCACGTTTGGACCCTTCCTCCCTGATGCCAAGTACCTCTGCTCCAGCACAGATGACCTGAACTGTGTGGCATGAGTCCTGATGGCAGAGCTGGCCCATGTGGAGGAGGCGTTTGCACTCCCCATTGGATGCAATCCCACCTGAACTGGGGTGGAGGATCTGATCTGCCTGGATTTTGAGGAGATGTGGACCTATCAGAGCAGGTCATACTTGGAAATAAAGCGTAATGATCACCCTCTTAGTAAGTACCCAGTAGACACCACATGAAGAGGGGCAAGCCTTTAAAATAGACCACAGAAAGACCACAGAGGAGGATGGAAGTGCTGGGACTGACACTGTGTGCTCTACATATGAGGGGCTGAATTCTCTTGAGGGACTTTTAAGAGAAACATCAAAGATGTTTCTTTGTTTGAAGACAATTTGCCACTTCAGAGGCAGAGGACAAAATAGAGGGTAACGACCAAAGTTTGTGGAAGGAGAGGACACCCAAGCGTGTAAAAAGAAAGCCTCTTAGAAGCCATTTAATTGCAAACACCATGGCAAGATATTCCCAGAGAACTGAGCAGATTGCTACCACAGTCCATAAATTAACTTTGTTCTTGGTGATCTACCACATCTTAATCTGTCAACAGTGTGGGCTATTGCTTCAGGCCGTATTTGCTGCTGGGCCAGTCTGTTCATCCATGCAGCATGGGCCACAGCCTTATCCTGGCTGGTCTGGCAAAAAGGAAGTACAGAGTGGCAAGTTGAGAAACCAAAGGCAGGCATAAATGCAGATTCAATAATTTTTATTTCTAAAAAGTATTTTGTGCAATAACATGAAGCACTTCAGGGTCAACCCCAGATGTCCATCTGTATTAAAGCAGCCAACCTCTCCACTGACACAGCACAGACATAGCTCATGTCCAAGACAGCACATCCACAAGACCTGTGTATCACACAAGACATACATGACTTGATGGCAAGGAGTTTCTTCTGGCCTGGCATGACAAGAATCACTGTCACATGCCCCACTGTGATTAATATGAAGGACCTGAGGACACATCAGAAAACAAGAACGCTATGAATATGCTGGCCTGGGGACAGGGCAATTCCACATGAGGAGAGGTCACACAGATGCCAGTCTTCAAGTCTCTGAGTATATAATGGCTAGATGTCACCCAGCACATTTGTACATTTTTTTTGGAAAACAAACATAACCCTGAAAAAAACATTCCAGATTGACCCAAAACTTTTTTTTTTCAGTTCTTTGCTTCTGCAGTGGTATCAGAACAACAATTATTCACACAATTATAATTTTAATATCTGGTTTGTAAATGCAACTCTAACAGTAGAAATAATGCACCTCTGCCATTCTCTGTGAATCTTCCCATCATGTCATTTCCAGTCATCCGTCTGCTTCTGATCTGTTCTTTTCATCCCTTTCCTTCCAATGAGAAAATGAAAGTATTTTCCTGCCTTGTCCTTTCAGTAGAGCAAGATAGAAGGTACCGAAATGTTGGTGTATATTTCCATGACTGTATAGGAGGCCAAAATCTTTTCTTGCTACAGTCTAAAGCCCTCAGAAAAAGTCACTATACACAGCAAAATGGCATACACAGTGCATAACTACAAATGGTTCAAAATGACATGTTTGTATTATATTCATACTTCAAAATGATGCAGTCTTTTCATTTGTATCAGTGACAATATTAGACATTTCTTTGTGTCTCTTCTAACTAAGAGAAAGCCAAGTAATGACACATTGTGACATGAAGCAAAAATATTAGTTTCATTGGTTTAACAAAATGTTGTGAAGAAGTCTTCAAATGTTTGGTATTCTTGGAATAAAAATTACAGTGCAAGCCTTTATAAAACCAAGCTTCCTGTATACAATCAATATATTAGTGGTATTATTGATTTCTGTTATTTCTAGTAGAAATTTGATACTCATCTTTCTTGTTCTACTAATTAATTCAATAGCCAACTGATATAAAATAGGTTCTCTAGTGATTATTTCCTTCTTTGTAGGTTTTATGAGATGGGCTTGATGATCTAATATGATTTCCTACCTTACATTAGGCTGACTGCAAAATGAAAGAGTATTGCTGAATGAGCCAGCAAAGTACCTAATCATGAACTCAGTTTTAAGTAATTCTTAAATCTCATTAACATTTGAATTGACTATGAATTGATGAACATAGATATGACATAGTACACCAGGATGCTTTGTGAAATGGTATCAAATACATACATTTTTATATATATATATAAAATATTTTTATATACATACATACATACATATTTGTAGGAGGGTTGGGGTAAATCATTACTTGAAGACTTGCATTTTAGTAGATTTTCTCCTAAGATGGGCTGAAGAGTTCAACAATTGCACTCCTTCGTTGAGGGCTCTTGTGGATCCTATCTTGTCACTGTAGGTCAGAGATAAAATATCAGGTGTACCTCAAAGATCATTGAATATTCCCTCCTGAACCCATTGGTGCTGTGGGACAAGTGATGGTCTGTGTGATAATCACAAGGCATCACAGGCAATCGCTTCCTTCTTGCATGGAACAAGGGATGCCAATAGAAGAGACCCTGTCCTAATGTTACAGATCTCCATTTAATGGTGCTTCCTGGAATCATCTCTGCCCTGTCCAGCCTGCTTTTCTGCAGCAGCTTTCAAGGAACAGTACACAAGTCTGTGTTGCTGTTAATCACCTTTGGCTGGCCAAGAGACTGCAGACCTCACAGCATTCATCCATGACTGTCTCCGCCAGGGCTTTCTGCTGTAGTGCAACTATTTTAAGTTGTTTGCTGAGCAGTGCTGCTGATGGAGAGAACGTCAAATGCCTTCTTGCAAGATTACCTCAAATAGGTATGGGTTTTTTCAGTGATTTGTCATGTATATTTATACTGCTAAGAACAATTCATTTTCCTTCTATGTAGAAATGTGATATAGTAAGATTTGGTATTGCATGGTTTCTATGCTATCTCTGCCTTTCAGTACTAATTGACCGCCTAGAATAACAAACAAACAAATACCTATGTAGATGAGCAGGGGTTTGCTCACATTCCATTGAATTATAGACAAAAAAGCTTATGACGAGCTTTATGGTAAAAATGTTTGCTGATACCAGAGTGTGCGGGAAATGTACACTCAGTGTACTTGGAGGCTTAGAAGTGAGTCACTTGATTTAGTAGAGGAAATAAGCACTCCGAAATTGTCTGACTACTAAGCTGCTCTGATTTTCTTTTACTTGCAAAGATTCTTCCAGGCAGGCCTAGAAAAGATTTGAAGCCATACAAGTGAGGTGTGCAAAAAAGAGAGACATTAACGAGGTTTAACTTACGGTCCTCCCAGGATGAATCTTTCCATGGGAATCCCATGTCTGCAGAATCTGGCTGCTTTTCAGGACTCTTCTTTCCAGCAGGGCTTAATCCCATCAACCCCCAAACCCCGACAAACCTTTGAAAGGGGCAGAGCTCCTGAGGTCACAAGCTGACCCAAAATGGGTAGAAAGAGGGTCATTCCCCCACATTCCTTGCTCCCAGCTCCCACCCCACACTCACTCACAGGGCTGCTGCAGGCAGCAGGGGTCACAGGGAGGTGCAAGCGGCTGGGTGGCTGTGGCTTTATTACTTTTTCAACCTTTCCCTTTTGCAGGGGAATTGAACCCCAGCACCAGCATTGATTTCCTGAGCTATTTGCTGGGATTGCCCCCTGCTGGGACAGGGCAGGCTAGGCTCCTGCCGCCGTGCTGCCAGCCAGGGCAGGCACCAAAGAACCGACAAAATCACTGCTCCTTACTCACTGCTGGCTGTTGCCTCCCTCATATCTTGATGGTCCTGGTCTGAAAAGTGACTCCTAATGGCACCAGTGATTTCTAAAGCAGGGCTGCCTTTCTCTGTAGGAAATGCTCTTTAGGTCTTGGCTCTTCTCTCTCCCAGTCACTGGGAAAAAAGCAGAGAGAGGGTTTGATGCAGAGGAAGCCCAGTCACTTTGTAGCCTGCCATGCCCGCTGCGAATTTTTGTTCTCTTCATTTAGAGGCTGCAGGTTGAAACTGCACCCATGCCTCACAGGTCTGGAAATGCTACTGATTCAGTCGATAATGTCTTCTAGCAGTCATCTGTCACTGCAGCCCTTTCAGTGCACCTCACACCAGCCAGGGCAGACCCCACCTACAAACTCCAGCTTAAATGGGGGAAAGGCTGGCACAGCTGTTAAAATGCTTCTTTGGCTATCATGTGTTAGTATGTTCCTGTGAAAGGGCGTGAAGAAGAGGGCAGCAGGGTGGAAGGCTGCTCTTCATCCTGATGGCTCCCCTCCTGGTCCAAGGAAACCCTCTAGAGAAGAGGAGACTGCCATCCCTTGGAGGCACGCAGACAGCTCAGGGGATGGAGGTGTGTGAGAAGCGGGGCATGGGGGCATAATGGCTGAGAAGAATCAAAAAGGCCTGCAAGGAAGTATTAAAAAAAGTGGGATTCAGACACAAAAGCATTTGCTGCACCGCAGGAAGCCACTGAAAGGGTGTTAGGTGGAGAGCGAGCCGCTATGTGTCAGACCTACTGCTTCTGTGTCTACTACTGCCCACATGTTTGGGGTCAAGAGAGTTTCTTCCAGAGTGAAGAACGAAGCCAAGTGCTGTGTGATGCTTTCAGTTTAAGGGCTCAGATGCTTGGGCTGATAACTCCTGTCCTGGATACGTAAAGTTCTTCCTTCCTTTCACTGTGGGTGAACATAATGGGGCATAACTTGCAGGAAACTGAAAGTGAAAAGTGACCTGAGACCAACATGTAAGAAATGAGTTTCTAGAAATGATGCTATATATATTGTGTGATCAGTAAGTACCTCACAATTCTGGGGAATAATTGTCCTGGTTTCAGCTGGGATAGAGTTAATTGTCTTCCTAGTAGCTTGTATAGTGCCATGTTTTGAGTTCGGTATGCAAAGAATGTTGATAACACTGATGTTTTCAGTTGTTGCTAAGTAATGTTTAGTCTAAAGTCAAGGATTTTTCAGCTTCTCATGCCCAGCCAACAAGAAGGCTGGAGGGGCACAAGAAACTGGGAGGGGACACAGCCAGGGCAGCTGACCTGAACTGGCCAAAGGGGTATTCCATACCATGGGACATCACATCTAGTATATAAACTGGGGGGAGTGGGGGGATTGGCGCTTGGGGACTAAATGGGTGTCAAGTGGCAGGTAGTGAGCAATTGCATTATGCATCACTTGCATATTCCAATCCTTTTATTATTACTATTGTCATTTTATTAGTGTTTCCATTATCATTATTAGTTTCTTCTTTTCTGTTCTATTAAACTGTTTTTATCTCAACCCATGAGTTTTATTTCTTTTTCCTGATTCTCTCCCCCATCCCACTGGGTGAGGGGGAAGTGAGTGAGCGGCTGTGTGGTGCTTAGTTGCTGGCTGGGGTTAAACCATGACAATAATACAACTAAAAAAGGAAACAGTAAATATACAGAGAAGATCATATGCCCCCGGTGACCATAAAGCCTAAATGGTCATAGCCACTTTTTACTTAAGTGTACATAAGAAAAAGGTGCCTTCAGATACATTATATAAATAATAATGTTATTATTTAGGAACTGTGGCATCAGCTGTGCTGTGCATGCTGGATCTCCAGACCTGCCTGCATAGGCTGTGGCTGTATCAATTCTAACAGAAATACGGCCAGGCTGGGTTAGTGATTGAGTGAAGGAGATCTGGAACCTGCAGAGAGGCAGCAGGTAGCGTTCTTCCTTCCCTGTTTGTCTGATGTGGCACCTCAGAATGGTTTAGGGACATTATGTTACTGGCCCTTTAGTTTTCTAAAACAATGAAAGGTACTCTGGGCACTGAAGAACCCTGGCTTCGCCTGTCTGTCATTTCCCACCACATATACATTTGGCATAAGAAAGGATCATTAGGTTCAACTTCCCATTTTCTCTTTGCATAATTATGCCCTGTTGTAGTGAAATGCCCCCTGCAATTTCATCTGGCCATGATAATCCTATGTATCTCAGTGTGAACTGTAAGATGTGGGGTGCACTATTAATCAGCTGCCAGGAATTACACTAACGAACTCTATTTCAGATGTGGCTAAAGCAATTTCTCTTGTACATATGTGCATTGTAACTTGGTATTACTCTTGCCTCATCTGGAACATTTAGACTGTTTAAGTATTTTGCACAAGTCTATTGAACTATGGCTTCATTTAGTACTTCACTTAAAAAAATATTGCAGGTGGCTAGAAGGAATTTCTTTAAATACAAGACACATGCTAGCTTATGATCATTACAGCCTTTTTCACATTGTTTGCCAGGTGTTAGCTGCAACCTGCCCCTAATGCAGAGCATTTTACTAGAGCAGTTTACTGCACAGAGCTTCACAGTCAAGTCCCTTAGGATACTCTTTGCAAATGCTTGTGCAGTGGGTAATCTGATAGAGCTGATCAGAACATTTGCAGTTCTGCTTTATTTTATTATTGATTGGAATTTCAGGTCGAGTCTTAATAGGGGAAAATGAATCATTGAATAAGTGTGTACACTGCCCCAGGTATGAACCACAAAACTCCAGGAAGCCAATCAATGCCCAAACAAACCCACTGACTGTTCTGAAGGACAACCTGCGTACATACCTGAAAACATCTATATTTGTATATGCAGATATAATTTGGAACAATGCATCTCTTACTCACAGGAGAATCATTATTTTATTTATAAGCAGTAGTTAAAAAGAAGTTCTGATGAGCTTACAAAGTTGTTTAGAGTCATAGACTTTTGATTCCAGAATGGGGTTTGAGCAGACTGAAGCAAAAGTTTAGCTGAGCACTTAGAGAAAGGGCAGAGCTGACAGATCCCCTGGACTTCTTCCTTTTGTATCCTAACACTTCAGCAAGTAATTACAAGCTAAGTATGACAGGAATCAAGAGACATATTGGTCCCTTAAATGTGATCTTTCATCCTTATGCCAAATTATGATATCCTTTCCTATAGCCTCTCTTCATTAATTACTTTCTGCAAGACTTGCAGGACAAGGTCCATTGGAATTTAATCCCAGAGTGGAGGAGTTATGATCCGGTGATAGAGATGCTGTGTGTGCTGTATGCAGACTCCTTACTGATCTACTTAGCTTGATTCTTCAAGCCTGGAAACCTGAATAAGTGCTTAAAGAGTGTGTTAACAACTCACATTTATCTTGCTTTATAAAAATGGAGCTCGAACTAATACAGAAAATCCCTTTCTTTTAAGGAAAAGAGACATTTACAGAAGGTTTCGATTAGGTCAGTGGATATTTAATGTAGGCAGAAAAGATGATTCAGCAAGACAGGAGTGAGATCAAAGCTATTGTGGTTCCTCTTGGATACAAAGATATGTTAGCAGTGGTCAGACCTTTGACAATATATTAGTTCATTGTTGAATAGCTGATACTTGGCTTTTCTGTCCTTTGGTATCCCAGAGAGCCTTGGCTTGCTCAAGAGCACTCTGTGATACTCTGTTTCTCTGGAATATTTCTTCTTACGGTTCACTATGTATGATTTTTCCTGAACAGAAGGTACTGCTTTAGTTCACGCCATCCAGAGTTATAAACCACCTCCTAGCCACCTGCAGTATATGTACACACATGTGCATTTAAATGCAAAGTTTGGTTTAAAAAAACCTGTATTGTTATGCTTGGGATGTTAAAATAAATAATATTTGGAATCCTGCCTGAAGAGACGGCACAATGTACACACAAGTGCTGGTAAACCCCCAAGTTTTGTTTGCTAGCTAGTTAGCTGGAGGGATGTGGGAATGGAGACCATAGGAAGATGGCTTTATCCTTCATAGGGGAGAGAATGTTCTGTATTTTTATTGAATGTCCATTAGTAGCTTGGCCACTCATTGACTTGTGACTCATTAACACAGCTCATCAAAATTTTTTAAATTTGGTAAAAGTCAATTGTCTGAAAATCAGTTAGTCGATCATCCAAGAATCCAACAGCACAGAGTAAAGGGGGGATGCTGTGCATATCAGGTACTGGGTGTCCATCACAGCACTGCTGGTCTGTGGTGTGCGACTGTCCAAACCCACGTGGTTAGTTAGTCACTACTCAGGAGAAGTTTCTGGTAATTCAAACAGGAATGTAGGTATGCTTGGACAATTCTTATACACTTTGCCTTCTGTGTTTCCTCTGGATTCCATTCATGGATATCTCCATTTCCAGCAGCTACATTTCTTACCTGGTGACACACAGGAATCTTCCAGACTCATTCCCTGGCTGCAATGCTGCACTGCCTTGGGACTCCCAAATATAACATTTTTCACCTAGAATATCACCCTTTCCATTCATTTTGTTCTGGTATTCTTAAGCGGATAAGTCGCTATTTAGTCCAGCACTGAATAGAGCTCTCTACAGGACATTGTTGAAGATGGTCATGGCCATGGCACCCGTCATGCCAGGGGCTGAGCTTCAGCCAAGTGTATCCTCCCATGCTTTGCTGTTCCCTGACTTACCTGGCTCACTTCATACTGAAGACAGAGTGCTAAAACTGGGGCAGCAGGATAAATTGGGAGGTTGGTCTCACGTGCAAGTTAAAGCCCAAGACAATTAAAAAGTCCTCTTCCCATTTCTGCAGTTTGAATGAAACAATCTTAGCAGCTCATACTGACAGAGTGCAGCTCCGAGGCAGAAGTAAGAAAGTGAAGTTTCTTATCCAGGTTGTACTTACATTCTAGACCTTCTATAGGCCATAAATTAAAGGGGAAGAAAATAAATTACTGAACTTCAAGCCTGAGTGACAGATGAAGCACCTAGCAGCAGCCTCCTTCCTCCTTCCAAATTCACAGGCCCTGATCCTGCCAGCAGTCTGTGAGGTGCTTGGTGAGGAAATCCAAGGCAATAGACGAAGCATCTAGCTGCAGCCACTAGCTAGCTGCATATGCCTGTATTTTCTGTACACATGAAATGAACTTAGACCTTTATAAGGAGAGTTAGTAAGGCAAACCAGACTAATGTAGCTAACCCACAGACATGGTATTGAATCCATATGCATAACCAGTCATTTTTTATAGTGAAAAAACTCACTGTGGAGCATCAGATCAGCTCCAGAAAGACAGGTGGTAGTTCACGCATAGCTTTATGTAGCCAAAATCTAGAAATCCCGTTCTGGATCTTTCCAACCAAGAAGGTAGTCTATGAATTTAGCCCCAGAAGCTGCCCTGCTCGTGGCTCTAGAACGGGCAAGCACAGCAGGATTATGGTAAACCACAAGACTCCTGAGATTTTACCTTGCCAGAAGGAGAAAAATTAAGGTCTAGCAAAAGAACTGCATGATGGATGTTGCTTGAATTGTTGGGCAGAAGACAAATTGGGGGAGTCAAACTGGAGCCAAACAAAAAGTTCAGTATAAATCACAAGAAAAATATATTTACATGTTTGAAAACTATAGCAAATGAACTGGATGTAGGTAAGCTGACAGATGAACTGTCATTTTGGAATTATTTTTTGGAAAGAGTTCACAAGCGTTTCTCATTCCTTCAATGGGGCCAGACTGGACTTTTGGGGGTTTGTATGTTAAAATGTCAAAACAGAAATAAATTTCATGCAGCTGCAGCAGTGACAAGAAATGGATGATTGCTAGCTTATTCTAGTGGCTGAAGAGCTTCTTCAAGTGTGGTTGGCCAGCTCTTCCTTTCTGCACTGTCTCTGCTTTCTTTTCCTCAAGAAATGCCTTGATTTTTCTGTCTGGGATCCTCAGCATTTTGAAAGACCTCCAAGGCATCCACAGGCTGCATGAGGTAAGTCCTCAAACATTGAGGAGCCGCTCTGAGCTTCACCGCCATTGGCATTGTTCTCAGTTCAGACAGCAGGACGGAACTCTTCAGACCCGCTTCATGACTCAACACCACGCCAGCATCAAAGCAGACCACCAAGGCACCCACTGATTTCCACAGGGGTGACTTTTATTTCAGTGCACCAAGGAGGCTTTTTCTTAGCTGGTGTCTTTTGTAGTGCCTTTTTGATTGGCTTTGAATTAGGTGAAAGCAGTAAGTCATTACTTATATATTTAGCAAATGCTGTTGCCTCAGCACTACTTTTGACATTTAAATGCATGCAGCAAAATTAGCTGAGTCAGTTAACTCCCCATTTCAAATGAGAAGCGCTGCCAGTACGTCAATCAGGCCAGGTTACGTCTCCACTGGGAGGCCAGCTATGGCTTCGAGGAGGCTGACCTGACAGAGAGAGCCATCCAGACAGGGCCCTTGAAGGGCATTCCTAAGTCTGGCTGTCTAGTCAATAGGGCCGCCTCTGGGATGTCTTATAAGCACTCCCACTGCACTGGTAGGGAGAGAGCGGCGGAGCGGTTGGTCCTTGCAGTGCCCTCAGCCCGTCCGGACCCTCTGGGAGCCTGGTCAGCCCCACGTCCCAGCCGTGAACAGCGAGGCATTGCCAGGGACGCTCCGGCGGGACACCCTGCTGCCCTTCACCGGGCCGGTACGTCCAGGAGGGGGTGGTCTTCCCGAAGCCAGCCGGCACCACTGCACGCGCCGCGTCTCAGAGAGGTTTGTGTTGGCTCACCGTGCACCGGACACATTCTCATAATATGGTAGTTTACTCATGAATATACAGGGGGCAGAACAGGACAATGAACCTTTTGCCTTTTAAGGGCAGATATAAAACATTTAAACGTCCATGACCCAGAATCTCACCTATCCTCGCAGCATATTCAGATGTCTCCCAACATTTAGTTTTACTGTCTTTTTCCTGGTTTAGATACCTACGTGTCCTGTACTAACCAGTTAAGAGATTTGAATCTTTCCCACACTTGTCCCTATGATGTTCCCTTTTACTGTTACCATTTTTAAACAGTGGAGTAAGAAATTTGAAAAACATACTGGCAGGACTGGTTCCCGGTTAACAGTAAATATGCAGGATTTCAGAAGAACCTTTGCTTTATTTGGACTGAAGGTGTGCAACAGTAAACAAATAATATTTATTGGGAAGAAGCTATGAAATCACACTACAAAAACAGAAAATAGATGAAGAGTAACTCGCTGAGTACTATGAATAAGCATGCATGCATTTATGATGGAAATACCTGCTCATACTTTAAATAAAGTGTAAACAAGTGAATATAGAGTTTACTTGTTTTACCAAAGCAAATATAATCAATGCTTTTATTTTTTCCCTTGATTTTTTTCCCTTTCTTTGTTTTTATATTGTCTTCTTTTCAGTTCTGCCCTTACAATGTGGATTTCAGGCTAAATATTTATGTTACTCATTCCCAGGTTTTTCTTAGAAGCTGGAATAATGCTGTTGCAATTTACCAATATGATACAACAAAGAAAAATCCCAGCAGAGGTGGAAGAGTGGAGGGACACACCGCATTTTCTTTGTACCTGTACTGATTTTAGACTGAGTGGTACTAACAAGCCAAAAGTATTATTCTGTTGGTTGTTGCTGTTGTTGTTATACGGTTCAGGATTTTGTAGTTCCTCAAACATTGTTGGTATTTTTGTTCTGCAACTGAATGGATTTGTTCTCTCATCTGTACATGAGAGATTAATTTGTCACATTCCCATTAGCATTAATAGGACCTACTTGCAGAAATCTCTTGACGAATCTGAGCCACGTCATTCAATAGCAATGCAGGCCTCATTCTGCTCCGGAGGCAGCCATACACTGTCTACAGACCTGTGTGAAATGAATGAAAATGGTGGTGTGGACTCAGTGTGCTGTGGTTCATTCTTTGCAAGTACTCTCTTGAAGAACTGGGAGTGAAGCTGTCCTGGCATTGAGGACCATTCTCTCAAATAATGAGCCTTGAATTTTATCATCCACATTTTTGTCTTTGTTCTACTGTTGTAAAACAAAAAAGAAACCCAACTCAGAGATACGGGAAAATAGTAAATACAGAGAATAGTATAGTAAACATGGAGAAAATAGTAAATAAAAACGTTCCATTACCACTTTAGTGAAACTTTCTCTTTTGAGAAAGATTTCATGGAACATAAAAAGACAGCAAAATAAAAAAAACAAACTCAGTGTTATATATAACTGGGCAAAGGTTTCTGCTGCCTATCTAATGTAACTTCCTTGTTTCTATTCTTGAATAAGAAGCTGCTCAAGGTAAGTTGTACAGGCAAAGTTATAATCAATGTCAATTCACCTAGTTGGATTTAGAAACTGCAGAACATTTGATATATGAGAAGAGAAAGTATTTTGAGCTACCTAGAGAACAAAAGCACAGGCCCTGATCCTGCTAGCAGGCTGTGAGGTGCTGGTGAGGAAATCCAAAGCAACCGACCTGGATTACAACAAATCTGAGACACTGACCCAGGGTGACAAATGTGAAGGAGACTCAGAGAAGACTGACAGAAGCTGGAATGAGGTTTTTTAGCAGCTCCAGACGGAATCTTAAGGAAGCTACTGCCGGTGATGTTTGCCTGGAAGCTACATGAATCACATTGACTTCCCAGAAGCTGTTTGAAGGCTGGAGGTTGGACATAATTCTAATTTGTCACTATGCCTTTGACTGTAAGCACTTCAGTCTGTGTTGGGGGACTTCACCACCAGGTGTTTCAGCACTGAAGGTTTTTACAGACTGCCACATCATCCACTTCGCAAGCTAAACAGGCTTTGTTTAGTTCTCAGTTTTCTGTAGGATGAATTACACATCTCTCATCTCAGAGGATACAGCCTCCTCTCTGTGGAAGAAAGCATGATTACTTCAACTAGAAAACAGACAACATGTCTGCAGTTTGATCTGAATCTTTCAGTCCTGAATCTCATGATAAAACTGAGATTGAACCTCAGCATGCTGTGAAATAATCTTTACCGACTGGGGATGTGTCCTTGAACTAGTGAAGACAGAACTGCCTATTTTGAAAAGAGAGGAAGAGATAATGCATCTACTAAGAAGAGGCAGGACAGTGGTTTATTGTTCTAACTGATCATAACTCCACTGGTTCTTTGATAAATCCATCTTAGCATACCTGCACAAGAAGGCTACAAATCAGGAGATGCATAATCACCTGAGCTTAGGTACAGGCCTTCTAACTGACAGGCATGATAAATATGGTATAAACTAGAACTAGTTAAAAAACAGTTCTCTGAAGAATATTAACTCAGCATTGATTCATTTTTAAATGTCCTTTTGCAGAAAAATCTTACCACTTCTAGAGCAGCCAGTACCTCAATAAGCCCTCTGCCTCTAAGTGAAAAAACAAGTAAGACCCTCTGTCTTAGTTAAACTGCACCTGGCATGAGAGCAAGCATTGTAAGATGGTACTGCCATCTTCATGAATAAGGAACATTTGATTTATTTATTAGTTTGAAAGTGAGAAGATTCTGGGAATTTGCTGTCAAGCCAAAAGACTTTCTATTGTATTACCTGTTCTTCCAATTTGTATTAATGAAGCTGCAGAGAGAAAGAAACTCTTTTATAAGTTATTTCCTCAGTTATTTCCTAAGTAAGCACAAAAAGTAATGGAGTCCTCTATATTCATATTCCCTCAGCAGTGGTTTAGGACCTACATCACTTCAGGTTGTCAACTAGGTCCTAGGACACAATCCCAGGTAAGAAGCGCTTAGGAAATGAAAGTCTCCTGTCACCTGTGTGCTAGGAGACAGTGATGGAAACGTTATTTCCTACCTTATTTTCTCATGGCTGGTCACTGTAAAGAAAAAGAGGGGTAAGAAATGAGTAAATAGTCACCCTGTGTACCTTGTTGTTTATCATTTTGCCCATCAGGGATTACAGTTTAAAGGTAAGGTAGAACATTTATTTGAATAGTCCATCAGAGATGCTCTTTATGCAAGGTCTGCATCAGTTAACGATACTTTGCCATTCTGAAAGACGGTATTTTTCTATTATATCAGAAACTGTAGACCTCCTGCAGGCTGATGAAATACTTCTTATTAGTCCCAAGGGCCTAGCTGTTCAATAAATTACGAGCAGGAAATCTAAGACATGTTATCTCTTCTCTCTAACACTACCTGAATTAATTGGCAAATTGTTCTCTGTTGCATAACAGGTGCAAAACACATCATATCCCGCGCCTTGCTCCTTCTGAGACAGCCATCTGAGGTGCCCTGTTGCTTTCTATGCAGCATGTCTTCTGTATCAGATTTCAAAATTGAAATCTTGCCTGCTGTCTGTGAGCACAGAGATCTTTCCTGCCTACTGCAACACGTTTGGCAATGTGCTGATGATGTGTGTTGACTGTGGCATATTCAGAAATCCTAGGAATAAAAAGTGCCAGAAAACATAAAGTATTGCTCCTTAGTTTTGTCATGTATCTAAACAGGCAGTAAGGGAAATAACTTAATTTCATTTAAAAATATTGCTTGTCAAGGGTCAATCCCTAGCCCATTCCAAATCAACACAAGTTCTACTGTTACCTTGAATGAGATCAGGGTTAGGAATGTAAATCTTAATAGGTGCATCTGATACTTAGAAACCCGCATCTGCTCCACAGCTAGCAAATAGTGCCATATTGAACTCCCTCATACAAATATAGTAATTAGCTCTTTGTTACTTGCAAGCAGTAGCGTTCTGAACATTAAGCCAGATGAGGTAGCTTTCACATAATGAATTTGGGAGTGCCTTCTTGAGTCAGACAGGTACCGGTAGCAGAGAATCAGGCTCACTGTCCTTTAAGCACTTACAAATGGAGCAGTCAGGAGGTTTGTATTGTGTGGCAAGATATGGGGATAAAATTTTGAATCTCTCCTAAGCTGCAGTCCCTTTTTTAAAAAAAAAAAATTGTTTGTATTTGCAGATAATTTGTAGGCAATTTTCTGTTTGCCACACACAGCTCCTTCCTTTGGATTCAAGCAGAACTGAAGGTAGAAATCCAAGCTCAATTGTCAGATACAAGCAGGGCAGGCAGTGGGTGGCCCTGCTCTTTGCTGTGCCTCTGCGGTGAGCACTAGCCTCCCTCCGCTGTTCTGATTTCTCTTTCCCTCTGCGTCCTGTGGTGCCTGCTAAGTAAGGCAGTTGCCACAATCAAAGCTAGAACCTCAGGACACAAAACCATCTCCGGGAAAAAACAACCTCTTCTGCACTAGACAGGCCGATTAAGGATGGCAGCACACACAGAATAGCAGCAGCAGCCCTGACCTCCGCATGGCTTAGCAAAACAATCAAAAATTGCGTTGTTGTCTCAATTGTGTGTGAAAGCAATGATTAACAAGTGTGTTTTAGCAAAAAGGGAAAAAGGAGACAGTCTTGGCTTGTGCTGAGGATGTTCTCCACAGGAGACCGTGGCAGGCAACAACAGGGTAGGAAAACACCCTAATCCTGAGGCCAAGTGGCTGCAGTGGGGACACCAAATTTCCGTAGCTGTGAACCAAACCTGTGGGCTATCCAGTCCAGCATGAGGTCTCCAGCAGTAATCAATTTCAGCTCCATCAAAGAAGGAATTACAAAGTACAGGAAGCACTGTAACAGGCAAAGAGATAAGCCAACCCTATAAAAATTGCCTCATCCTAATTCTTAATTTGGGACTGGCTTGACAACTGAAATAAGAATTCATCTGGTCTTTCCAAATAGTGTGTTTGTGGGTTCACAATTGTGCAAGGACAGGTGAGGGAGGTGGAAATAGCATTAGTTATTATAAATGATTATATATAGTACATACAGCTTAGATGAAGAGAACATTATTACGGCTGCAAAGTCAAGAGCAGTCATTAGGACAGCCTGTGCTTAAGACTGCCCAGGAGTAAGGCCAGATCACATCTTGGTAAAGGCTGCTCTTCTCAGTGCCTAGCTTTGTAGTAGTGGGTGAAACAGCCCTACCCCTACTTCCAGTAACACATTTCCACCCCCATTTTCTCGTCCCTTAAGACACTGTGCTCTGGTGTGAAAACTAGTTCAAAGTCCAGTTCATACAGGACTCTGTAAAGGAAAACCTGTCACCCACGTGATGCTCATAATTTAGGGTGGATTGAAATTAAATTTCACTTGCATGAGCCATTCCTCAGACAGTTGAGCATTAGCAGCTGCAAAGGCTGCTGAGTGTGAGGAGCAGTTTATGCCACTCAAACTGTACCTTAGAGCACCTTCATAAAGACCATTTTCATCTTCAAGGACTGAAAACTTCCACATGGTTAGATCCATTATGGCTCCTCTGCAGGTTTGCTTAGCAATCCTTCTTAAAAAGCAATTTTAAAAGGCAAACTAAAGATCTAATTCTGGCACTGAAGAGCAGCTAGACACAGTAACTGCTGGACCATTACACTAATTGCAACTTTAATGTTTTAAAGAACAGCCAGGTAAGTTTACCTCAGCTTTGCAAAGGTATATTATTTAACAAATACACACAGTACAGTCTCCTTTTCTATCTAGATAACATAAAGGAGAAAACAAGCTTTTTGACTGTTGGCTCTGAGGTTTTGAATGTTGGCTTTTTGATTTAATTTAAATCTTGTTTATTGAAACCTTCAGAGCTTATTCAGTAATTTTCTTTACTCCAGACAATTTATATTGCCACGTTGTTGTGACTTACAGATCGTATTGAACCATGTCAGATACCATCTGAGGTGTAAGTGTATATGAGGAACAAAAACAGTACTACCTGATGTAGAACATACATATAAACTTATAGAAAGCATTCTGTGACATCTATTTTAATTTTTTTTAATGCCAAACATAACATAGCACAGATAAGACACATTTGAGAACTGGGACTCTAGTTAGAAAAATGTGGGTGGTTCTTAAGTTTATCTTGATTGTCTTATCAGTATTTTTGACAGAATACATTATCAGGTATCTTCTTAAATGTGGACCCTTGCTAACTATAGCAGCTTATATGAAATATGAAAGCCAGTCATTCTAGATAGCTTATGTTAGACCTAAGAATCTACAAGATCAGTCCTTCACCATTGGACAGATTGGAAACTGGCTACTTGTAGGTCTCATAATCTAACATGAAATTAAAAACCATTCTAAATGAGGTATGTTTCTAATGGAAGTTTGACCTATCAATCGGTCTTGGCCCTAAAGAATTTTTTCCTGACAATAGCTGGGAAGCAAAAATATTTTCTGATAAAGTTTGCAGCTAATGGGAGAAATTGGAAGAGTTAAAATAATGGAGAGAGATGGTCATGGATAGAGCAATTGGGACCATTTAGCACACCAGCTGCCATGACCAATATCCAATTAATACTTCCAGGAACACAGAATTCTTGATGTTTTAACAGCCTTTGATTGTTTTAAATTCTTTGCCTTGATTTGAAGGTATTCTGAGATGTATAATATACTGGTGCCTTTCATACTTCAGTTCAGTGTTTAAATTACCCTCAGTGTTTAAACATCAGTGCTTTTATTTCAAAAATTGCTTGTTACCTGGAAAAGTCCTAATGACAGTTTGGCTCTAAAGAAACCGCCACCACAGAAGTGCTAGAATTACTCTGCGGGAGTGGAGAAGAATTGCCTCCGTTCCTGCTAGCAGCTGAGATGACAAGACTGTCCCGTCATACAGGAGAATGAAGTGTCGGAAATGCTACATAAGGTTAACTGGTAGAGCACTGGGACAAAAATATGGTAATAAAGACAGATAAGAGGCTAAAAGTCAGGATGGCACACAGCTTCCCTCCTTCTTCTTCTTCTTCTTTTTTAAAATCTGTAATTTTTCCAAAATAAGTATGTTTTTTCAAATGTGTTTCAAATCAACCAGAAAAGAGGAGGAGGAGCAGTCGGGAAAAGAGCAAACTGCAGAGCAGGAAACCAGAGCTCATCAAGTCTGTGTGCCACTCACATAACCAGGCATGGGCCCCTTCAAGATGTAATCCTGTTTGTGTCACTGTTTGCTATACTCCCTAAATGGATTAAAAAGAAAAAGACGACAAATCCAAATCCTCCAAGGTCTATCTTTGGAACATCCTCAGAGATTAATGGCAGGCTCACAAATAGGAAACTGTTTATAAGATTCATTTGTGGCGTGCCTCTGGATTAGGAGGCTGAGGAATTCATAACAGAACCAGCAGAATAATGGAGAAAAACTTCAAAACAAACTTTTCAGATTCTCAGATTATGCTGTCATTCTTCATCTGGGGCTAGTGTGATACAACCAACCTGTATCTTTTTTTGCCTGAAAGAAAAAGAGAATTTTCTAGGGTTTATTTATTTGTTTGTTATTTTGCAACTGTTTGGGATTAATGAAGTGCGGATTTGTGAAGTGTGTGAAGTCTGGCAACATGCTGTTTACCTCTGGGTCCAAGGGGAGGATGATCTAGACTGACAGAAGGCTCCTGCTATGCCTGAAACAGTGTAAAATAGGAAGAAAAAGAGCAGAACAAAGAATGCTTGAGACATTCTGGGTCCATTGGAAGTATTCTGCATATTATGTGATACTCCAAACTTGAAATTGTCCAAGAATAGTAATTTGAGTACTTCCAGCCTCAAATTTGCAAATCTCACAACTCATATCCATTCAAAATCATGGTACTGGCTTTAAAAAAATAAGGTATTAAAAAAAAGGGCATAGCAAAATAAAACTCATGAAATTTCTTAGGTTATTATTCTTCTCCATCTTGTTAGTGAATATTTTGATTAAATTTTACAGTTCCTTACGTATTATGAGGATTAGAAGCTTAATTTTTCCAAATGGTAACCTCAACGTCCAGTTAATCCACAGATTAAGGAACTGGTGCCCTGTGACTCTTGCCAAGGCTACTGGAACTGATTCAGTCTTGAGAGAAGTTGGTCTTACATAAACCATAATGTCTTCAGTGCCTGAAATTTAACTTTGAAGAATTGTGATGGGTGTTTGTGGGAACTGTGAACATGGAGAATGTTCTGCACTAGCCAAGGCTGACTGATTGAAAAAATCATGTCAGGTAGAAGAAAAGTGAGCAAGTGATTTGGAGACCTACTGGTCAGGCAGATCCCATGTGCAACTTTCTATACAGAAATGTATGTGCTCTGGCTACTGATTAAGACTGATTCCCTCTCCTTTTCACTCATACAAAATATCATTTATCATTCCTGGCTGACACTTCCATTTGTGCACTGTGACCCCTTCAGAGGCAGAAGAAAAGACACACTTGCCTAACACTGAGCCTTCTTTTATCACCTGATATGAAAAGACTCCTATTTGCCCCATTAATAAACATGGTTAAATGGCAGCACCTGGAATGCAATGAACTCAGAGACTGGATGCTAGATGTTGCACAGGTATATGTTACGTAGGAGCCCCTACACCAAACAGCTTCTGGGTTTTAGGTCTTATTTTAATTCAGGGTCTTATGGAAAGACCCTGGGTCTTATAGAATCTTATAGGAAGGTTCTGCTGAGTCTTTTTTTTTTAGTTAAAGGTCTTTTCAACTCTCCTGTAAGTACATACCAGAACAGCACAGAAAACTAGATGTATATACCAAACATCAATTTAACTGCTTGAATTATCAATGCATTGATGCTGCTTATACTTCATTAGTTCACAATCCTATTTATATAACAAAGTACATTTGTGTTTAGTAATGTTAATGATGATATTTGTTTAATGAGTTTTTTTCTTAAGGCCAGACTGCTGCTTACCTAAACCTTCAGGGGCTATGGAGAAATACAGCTGTAAAGAAACAGACAGTTTGTATGTTACATACTTTTATTCATTTGGATTGTGCATAACATAGGCACTGCTACTGCAGGATATAAATGAGACCCCTCATACAACTGATTAAAAAATATTTTGCAAAAAAAAAAAAAAAGTGCCAAACCTGAAATCTCTAAGCAGTTAGTAGGCAAACTGCTGCATTAACAAGACGACCCACATGACCAATATTACCATGTGACTGGTGTTTATTGCTTAATTTAGTTTTTTAAACTCACAATTTTCAAGCCAGCTTCATGACTCTGAGGGATCTGTTGTGCACACTTGGAAATGGCAGCACTACAACCCCAAATCTTTACCTGCACATTTTCAAGATTGGCACTTTATGTTACAGCCCAGTATGCAGAAAGCAGCAATCCTCAGATGTCCTACCACCTTCTTACTAGTTCACATCACTGCACGTAAGCAAAATCCTTTAAGGTTATTTTGGTGGTCAGTGCGTTCCAAGGAAGGGATCAGTGTACTCTCTAAGTAACTGCTGACACTAGAAGGCATTTTGTGGCATAGATCTTCTCTGCAGTTATCACTTGGGCCCTGACCTTCTCTCCTGCGATTTTTTAGAACTGTGGAAGGTTTTATATTCCAAATTTTCCAATATCTCTTTTCCTGATATTTTATTTAAAAAAAAAAAAAAGCAGCATTTTTTTAAAATTCAGTTTGAGAGGAGTTCAAGTTGGATCTGACTTACAACTTGCTTAGATGGAAAACAATACCTACAAAACCCTAAAACTTTGCTACCTCAAACCCTGTGAAGTAAAAACAGCTGTGAAATTTCAGCACAATGCCTTGCATATCTTCGCTTGTAATTTTTTTTTTCCCTACTGGGAATCAATCAACAAGTGTGAATTAGGCTATCACCATTCGAAGGCAATACTTCTGTGCTAGATGTGCAGCTCCTGGGCCTAATGACAGGGGCTGATACAGGGAAATTTTAGTGAAGAACTGCCAGTTTTCTAAATCACTCCTACTTTCCAGCAATTTCTGCTTTTGGATTACTATAACCCTCACCTGTGCTTATGGGCTTGTTGAGACTGTGGAGATAGTTTTGGAGTGGTAATTTTCAAAATTCTTTTGATTGCAGTTTTAATTGGATTCATTAATTACCACTGAGCTTTTTAATTATTTTCCTGTTTGTCAAATGTTCTGTTTCACACGTGCAGCTAAAAAAGCCTGAAAACCACATTCTGTAAATTCAAAGTAATACAAACATTTCTCCTTTAGGAACTGGGTTAGGTCACAGGACATGAAAGAGCTGTTGAATAGTCACAACTTTTCATCTGGGTTGGATGTGAAGGGTTTTGTAGCCTATTAACAATCTCCTCAGCTAACCAGCCCCTTAAATGTGATTACAAGGATCATGCATCTAAGACCTGCAAAAGGGGTTACGGAGCTCTTTTGATCAACTAAAGAAAATATCTGGCAAAGCTCACAGTTGCTTCAGAGAAATGTATGCATTCAATAAATAACTCATGCTTTTGGGCATGCTTGGTAATTCATTATGGTGGATGGTATTTATGATCAAAGGAATAATAAGATAGCTGTAGACAAACTCTGTGGTGGTTTTCCTAGAGGATATTTACTCAGGTGTCGCAGGAAGTATTGTTTCTCTGTAATAAACACCAAAAGGGGAGGAGTTCCTCATATTTGCTACAGGCTGTGCTCAGTTAAGCAGCCAGAGAGGTCAAAAAGCAGTTCCCCAGAGAGGTAAGTTCTTTAATTCTTATAGTGGTGGTCTCTCTTCTGCTAGTTAAACATGCTTGTTTATTTTCTTAAGCTACCATTTATATATCTGCTGATCTTTTTGTACATCACTTGATATCGCATATGTACGTAATTAGCCAACAAAACACCTCCTCATGGGTAGAATAGTATTAAAAGCTCAATTATAAAGAAAAAAAAAATAGATGAAAGGAGGGAACGTATGCCTTTAGGTCCCACAAGTCCCCCATGGCTGAGTTTTGCCCAGGATTCAGAGCATAGCAGCAGGAGGACCATCTTTTGTAGGGTGGTCCGCAGGATCCTGACTTTATTTGGATGTAGTAAGGATTTTCACAATACAGGAAATACTTTATTAAATAAATTACAGTCTTAATTTGGTGCCTTACTCATGAGAGCACCTTTTTTTCTTTTTGTCATTAGAAGCTTCTAGGAATGTAAAAGTGTGAGTGTATCAGTTCTGAAGTAAAAGAGGTCCATTCTACTTATGTATGTTTCTGGTGCATTACATTACAATGAAGAGTAAGACTTATTCTCTAAGCAATTGTCTAGTGTCATCTAATGTTGAAGATGCTCTGAAAGGGTATCTGTTCATACTTCTTTCATATTTCTCACATAGTAATTTAAAAATAGTTTTCAGACTTACACCCACAATATTTCTAATGAAGTTAAAAACTATGTTGAAAGGCAAGGAGAGTCTGAAACCAATCTAATCGCAATCTGCTAAAAAGATAGTGTAGTATAGATGCTGTCTCGTGGCATTAAGCACAACTTAACTTCATACCAGATTCTAGCTGTAGATGATCACACTTAATTTATCCTTTAATATGCATCTAGATATTGTCAATACATAATACTTGTCCTTAATTATTTCAAATGTATTTTGGGGGAGAGGGAGCATATACCCACATTCACTCAGGAACTTTGAAATCTCACCTGGAAGGCTCCCTAGATAGAAGCAGAGCCATAAATTTTTGGGAAAGAGGGGCAAAGCCAAGGCATGTTGAGATGGAAAAAGAAGAACATGAAGGAGTGAAAATAAAGGGAAAGGAGAAATGTGGCTAGGCTGCATGACACTGAATGTCACTTAATTGCTTCATGCCTAGGTTTTCCAACACAATCAGTGTCTATTTGACACATAGACTGTTGTTCACTAAGGGCTGAAACTTCCCGTTTGTTTGCACAGTGACTACCTTCATAGGCCTCAGAGGTTGGTTGTGACTTTTACTGGTTTAAACTAGGATCCTTCCTGCAGCAACGGACTGTCATTACTTACGCATCATTCAGGATCATTTAAATGAAACAGATACTAGTTTGGGGGAGTTTTGCAGACCGGTTCACCTGAATAATTAATTAATGCAGAAGACCGAAGTGTGTACAATACTTCACTCCAAATGGACTCAGTTAGCTGAGTCACATAATGGATTTTTGCCTTTGAGGACCCTTTGACAGAAGAAGGAGCAGTCACAGGGAATTTCAGGTCTTCGGAGCTAAGGGACAGTGACTTTGGCACACAGATACTGAGAAGCAGACAAGGTGGGCAGCAGTGGTTTTAAGACAGCACTGCTAGGAGTGGAAGGGGATGTATGAACCGATCGCTGAAGTTATTTCTTTTCTGGCTCCTAAGATTGTGCCTAATCACTTTTCAGCTCCTTGCTCCGGGCCTCCTTGCTGGGAGGAGAGGTATGAGTGTCTACTATCCCCTTTTTCTACCTGGGTTTCCACTGAGAGGCTTCTAGCCTTTTTTCATGGTGCACCCTGGTCAAGCTTCTGCATGATCAGAGGATTAGACTGTCATGCTTCTGCATGTGACCTGCCATCCAGCCAGACACGGGGCCTAAAGGCAGTGGGTGCTAGGCACTCGTAAGCACAACTAAAATCAATAAGAGCTTTGCTCAGGGGGGAGGAAGCTTTGCACAATGTTGCTCATGTAGCAATTCAAGCTTAAAAGATATGGATGTTTTTACAGCTGAGGCCCTATTCTGATAGTGTTTCCAACCCCAATTAGTAAAATGGGATTACAAAACTAGGGAGCTCATTTTGTATTTTTATAGGGTCTCAACCAGGGGAGGAGGAACGGTTATGAAGGGACAGAGCAGCCAGCAATGAAAGGAGTTAATAAAGACTATATGGCACTTTAAACTTTCCCTCATAAATTCCTATGTGCAAAATGCTGCGCACAGTCTAAAAATGCTAACAATTTTTATACAGTAAAGAAGTAGTGCTTTGATGAAGGGAATTAAGGAATTCTCTTGCCCTTACAAATATCTGGCTTGTGGCTGTTTAGCTTTGGGGTTTAAGAATATAGAAGTTTTTAATGATGATTTTCCCACAGTGAGGGATTTCATAAGGCTTCTTGTCCATGTGATTTCTGCGATGCCTGGGATGGGATAAGCAGCCCTTCCCATCACGGATATATTCACATGGAAAGGCCATCCATGAACTACTGAGCCTCTACTCTGCTTTTGTGAAAGACGTAGAACATAGCTCTAAAACAACTCCCCTACTGTCAGACCTGTCTGAAAACAAAAACCAGGTTCAAACATTATTAGAAAAATGGAAGGAGACAAACTCAACACGACAGCAGAAGTCTCCGACGGAGGCACACGTTCCCTGGTGCTGATTAAGTTCGGCTGCTTCTTTGCAGTGATGTGGCAGGGGTCCTCCAAAGGAAACCCAAGAAGCATAATTAAAGCCTGGCTCACACCTCACATAGGAGCTGTATTGATACATCCATTTCCCAACTTTTGAGTACGTTGCCTTGCAACTTCACCCTGCTACCATGTATTATGCTTATGTTGTGCTGCCCGCCGTGTAGTCACCTCTCTGCAACGGGTAACAACGCGAGCTCCGTGCGCGCACCAGCTCCCCGTTATTTTTAGCGGACCAGGTAAGTCCCTCAGGTTTACGCAGGGTAGCGCGGCCACCGGCAGCCCCAGGGCCGCGATTCGCAGCTCTCCTGCGCTAGGTCCGCAGCCTCCCTGCACCCTCCGCGGCCGGCAGGTACAGCGCAATCCCCCGTGGGGTGGGCCAGGCCCCGGGGGCCGCGACCCCGCTCTGGAGGCGGTCGGCTCGGGCCCCCGGGTTGGCTGTGGCCCGGCCGGGCCGGGGCGGCTCGGCCGCACGCTCGGCGACCGCCCGCTTCCCCGCCGGGAGGGGAGGCCGGGCCGTCCCGGCGCCCCTCGCCGCGCCCTGCCCGGGGCGGGCCGAGCCCTCCCGGCTTTGCCGGCGCTTGCGGGGGATTAGCGGGGCAAACCGCTCATCCGCCGCTGACCCCGAGGCGGGACTGCGGTCGGGCCGGGGCCGTCCGGAGGAGGAGGGCGAGTCCGAGGCACAGTCGCCGGAGGTGGCGCGGCCCCAGCCCCCTCGGCGGGGCTGGCTCTGCGGGGACTTGAGGTTTCGCTGTGGGTAATCCCCGGCCCGGGAGCGGCGGGCAGGGCTGAAGCGGGGTTGGGGGGGGGGGGGGGGGGAGTCCCGGGACCGGTGACCGGCTGCCGGCTCCGCCGCCGCTGTGTAACCGTCCCCGGTCGCCAGGAGCCGCCGCGGCGGGATCCGCGCTGCCCGGCGGCCACGCCTCGCCGAGGGGCTGCGGGGCGGCCCGGCCCCCCCGACATGGCGGCCCGGCCCCCGGAGGGTGGCGCGGCGGGCAGGACGGGCCGAGACGGCACCTCCCGCCGCCGGCGGCAGTCCCCGTGTCGCGACGGGCGCTCCAGGCAGCTGCGGCGCGGGCAGGCGGGGCCGGGGTGCGCGGCCTGCGAGCGGGGCTGCTCGGGGCCCGGGAGGTCCCGGGCCCGGGCCCGGCCCCGGCCCCGGCCCTGGCCCCGGCCCCGAGAGGCGTGTGGAGGGTGCGGGTTGGCCCCGGCCCATGGGCTCTCTCCTTCAGCCCCCCTGGTTGTTTCTGCTTATGTGTTTGTTTATTTATTTGTTTGTTTCCTGCGAGTGAGTTTCTGGGTGAGGAAGGTGTGGTGGAACCGGTCAGGGCGCTGGGGCTGGCAGCAGGCGCTCGCAGAGCGGAGCGAGCGCTGCCCGCCCCGCCGTGCAGTGTGACACGCAGGCCTGCAGCGTGACCGTGGGCCCCGGCAAGACACGTGTGAAATCTTACTGGGCCCCAACGTACACTCATACCCCGAAATGTCTTGCCTGGTAATGTTAAGTGCTAGCAAATTTGCCTGTTGTCCGTAATGCCTTCCTTATCTTGCTGTCAAATGACTGCATCGCCTTAATTTCAAGCCCTGCCAAAGCACATTGATACAGCTGCTAACTTAATCTTGAGTTGCCACTTCACTGCTGTTAGAAGTGCTGAGAAATAGGGAGTGAGTGAGATCGCACCATATTGATTTTTATGGCCTCGTAAAGTTTTACTGTGTTAAAATAGGAAAATTAAGTGATGCTTTATCTTTGAAAGCTAAGTTCTTTGCTAATATATTGATCTAGTGTGTAGTCATTGAAAAATTATTCTTGTCGCTTGCCGTGCCTCTCTTCTGGGAGCCACAAAATGAGCTGGATATGATTCAGTTCATGGATTGCCAGTGTCAGTTCATTACTTCTGGTGGCACAAGGTCCGAATACAATTTGATAATGAGCCATTCCGCCTACCGTTATTAATCTTGTTTTCATGATTGTAATGCCCCTGCATATATATTTTATGTCAGATGACAATTGCCACAAAAATCTTTAGCTCTCATTTGTTTTCAAAATATCAGAGCTTTTAGAACAATAATTAAACTTAGCATTTTGTTTTCATGTTCTTTTCATACCCTCTTCCTATAACTAAAGGTTATATATCAAAAAATTGGGATCCTGTACTGAAGGATTGTCATCCAGTGGGTAGCCCCTATGCATGAGATTAGATTGAATGCTTACAGCCCTTGCTGATTCTTAAACCTGTTGCTTAAAAAAAAACCCTCCTCCGATGGAGTTTCCTGAGAACTGTAAACCTCAGCATGCAGTAGGACTTTTACTGTTTTGGGGCATGGTGGGGAATGGAAGAAAACCAAGGTGGAACCTAACACTGATGCAGATCTCTTCCAGCTGTGCTCTCTGAGAACATTTAGAGAGTGAAGTGCTGGAGTCTCCCATGAGTGGGGCTGGTCAGTTCAATCTGCAGCAAGTAGAAATGTCAAGATCAGCTGAATAATAATCAGCAGATGAAATGTCAGTGTGGACACCCAATATGCATTTATCAATAGAAGGAGATCAGGTACCAATACCACACAGTACTGTTTCTCTACTCCGTGTAGAAGTTTTGCAAAGGTCAAGGAGTCCAGAGGCATCAAGTTTCTCTGAAAGCTGTCTTGCCTGTTGAGAAAGTTGTTGCTGGATAACAGTCAGCAAAGAGGAAGAGTGTTTTTTAGAAACAGAAGCAGCAGTTACCCAGCCCTTCAGAGAGTGAACACTAAAAAGTGCCCTCAAAAATAGATCAATTTTTTCCTTGACCAGCCCTAAGATTAACATATATACTTTGAATTGTGCCCAGGAAATACATTGTCTGAGATTAAGCTACATTTATCACCACTCCTTGCCTCCAAACGCTTTAACCATTTATTTCTACATTTACATTAATTTAGGGTTCAGTTGTTGGGTTCAAAGTTTACTTGGCAATGTCATTGCATGGTTCTTGCCTTTTCCGTGCATCATCAGACAATGTCCAAGCTGCCTGCCAGCTTTCAGGTGATGAGATGTGGCTGGCTTGCAGTCTCCCTGACTGTAGGATGGAGCCGATACTCATTTTGTCAGTTGTCAAGCTATAACTCTGTTTCTAGCAGTTAAGTAGAATGGTATTCGTTTCACCTAACATGTCTACGTCTGAAGCTGTGTAACTGGGTTCCTGTTGTAGTCAATGGAAACTTAGCCAGTATAATCAATAGAGTCTGGAGAGCAAGTCCTCTTATGCTAAGGTAGATGCAAACCATGTCAGGTAAATCAATTTTTGATTGCTTTGACTGCCTAAAATAGGATTATATTATCTAGCTTAAGATCCAGTAGGTGATAGCTATATTGTACATTTATCGAGTTAGGTGAATCCCAGATCTTGTGTCTTTCTTACTCATGTAAGCACACAACAGTGAAAGAAATGGACTGACTGGTAGAGAAGGTTGTTGATTTTGATTCTTCATCTACTATAGCTGGGGCTAAAGAGGTTGTTGTTTTTTTTTATCTCTGGAAAGTTTCTTGCAGATGGGAAAGACAATTGTTCAGTTCTGGGAAAACACTGGGGGATGTATAGAGTGGAAAGTACTAAGCAAATTGATGTACATTCAAGAGAATAATTCAGATAGACAAATCAATAGTACAAAAATTACGTAATCATGCAAAATTAAACTTTTGTTGTTGTTTTAGAGTGAGATTATAATGTTAAGCGTATCAGCTTTTGACAAGTGAAGTAATAAAACCAGTTGTGTTCCAAACACTTGTTTTTAACTAATTGCCAAACTAGATAATCTATTCACGCTGAGCTTAGATTTGACTGTAGTTCCCATTCACATATAGGTTGTATCATCATCAAAATCAGAGGCCAAATATCCTCCAGAATTAAGTAGGGGTGGTATTGGAATTTCCAGAGCAAAACTTATTCTTTGAATGATGGATGAGATAGTGTGCTGTATAAATGGCTCATTACAGCTACATTTATATTAGCTCAGGATCTGAGCTGCAATCCGTGTTCATAGTTGAACAATCAAATGATTTGGACATTTGTCCAGGAAGTGCTACGTGTGAGTATGATGAAAGGCACATTGCAGCATCATGCTCTTGGCTTGTCTTAAGAATTCCATGCAGCAACCTTGAACTTTCTTATTAAATACTTGTCAGTGTGTCATAAACTCATGAAATAAGAGGAAATGTGTTGTAGGATTTTACTGTGCTATTACATTAATTATTTCAAGGCCCCACTGTGCCTTGTGATCAGTACCAGAACAAAGAGCTTATAAACTAGATATTGGGTAAAGGCATCAGGTGGCCAAAAAGTGAGGTAAGAAAGGTTTTATTTTTCTTTGATATAACAAGCCTCAGCAGTCTCTACACGAACACTGCCTACAATTTCTTTTTCTTTCTTTCCTTTTTTTTTTTTTTTAGGTTGATTATTTTTCTGGCATCCATTAGGCAAGAAGTTTAAGTTTCAGAAGCTGAAGGAGTGCGAGTGTCACCTCCACAGAGGTAACAGACCCAATAGGCAATGTAAGCTAGTGTTTCTGGCTCCTGACATCCACCTCCTGTGACGCATGTGAAGATGTCTGGGAAATTACAGGGTAGATATGTGTAGGAGCTGTCTGGTTAAACACGAGTAGTGTTTGCAGTGGGAAAGTGGGGGAGTGATGTGGACAAATAAAAGAGATCAAAGAAGACCTCAGTAGGTGTGATTTGAACTGAACCAACGAGGTCCTGGTTATAATTTTCAAGACCAGAAGATTGTGGTAGCCAGGAGACAAGTTGCTCATGGGAACCTAAAGGCCGGATTCATTTTAGTCATGTATGAATAGGTGTCTGCTTTGCTAATCATGTAGGCTCCCTTTATGGAGAAGGATGAATGACATGAGGCAAGGTGCCTCTCGTTTTGTCAGCTCCTTAGGGAGGAGATAGATATGCTTTCATCCAAGTGAGATGGAGGTTGATTCAGAAGCTATTGAGGGGGAAGGTTTATAAAGAAGCTGCAAACTTAGGTGGTATGAAACAGTAGTAAAAATATTGGATTAACTGTAATATTCTATGTGAAATTCAGGCTCTGTTGTGCTTGCAACCCAACCTGCAGAAGGAAAACCTGTTGCTTATTCCCACTTGATTCTGTTGTCTGTAACACTGTGGTCTTGACCATAAAGCCCTCAACAGTGCAATTGGTATGTGTCTTAAATTTTGGGTGTGATAAATGTGCTTCATTGAATTGCCTTTGCAGCAATCAGACAGTCCACAGGAGATACACTGTGTTCTTCATGAGGCTGCCCCTTCCCTTTCCTTTCCCTTTCCAAACTAGCTGGATACTGAAAATGATGGAGAATGCAGAGATCTGCCAGTATTGATGCTGAGTGGGGTATCTCTGCTGCATAGGGTGTGTATGTCTGATGTGACCTGGGAAGCAAAAAGTCTCATAGGGGTGGCTCATAAGAATTCTCACCCATTTTGTTCTTATAACTGTGACAGCCAGATCACTGACACCTTATCCCTCACTTAGAGCCAAAAAAACCCCACAAACAAACCAAAAAACCCAACCACATTGGCTTGTTGTCTTAGAACTCCAAACCTATTTTGTCCCCACCCTGAATACCCTGAATTTAATCACTGTGACACAGTCTGTTTGGATCTCTCAAATTTACGGGACAATGTACTCTGTGGTTTAAACTTTATTTCATAAGCTCATTAAGAAATACAACAAACAAACACAACAAACAGGGGCTCAATCCCCTTTTGCCCAGACTGGTCTGTCACATGAATTCACTTATTCACCATTCAAGTCATAAGGTTTCATAACTTATAAACCATAACTCTTAATTCATGCGCTTCCGAGCAAAAAAAAAAAAAAAACAAAAAAAACCCAAAACAACCCAAAACCCACTTAGTTACTTAGTTATCTAGCTGGCAGCGAAAGTGCTCATCCCTTCTATCTCTGGCACAGTGCAGGCATCCCCTTTATCACACCGGGAAGCAGGAGAGCTTCAGCAGTGCAGCTGCTGTTGATCTGCTTCAAAATCCTTTGGGGTGAGCTGATGCTTTATACCTTCCATCTTGGAGTTTGGTCTATGCCATTTTCCTAAGTTAGCAGGTTCTGAGGAAACTGCCAGACAAAAGATACTGGCTGCAGGAGACAGCGATTTGCAGGTGACACTGGTGCATAATGGCCCTTTAGCTCTTTCTGGCCGCCTGTCCAGCCTACGTGGTGCTCTCCTTTGACTTAATGGTGCTGTTCCCAGCACTCATCAGGCCTTAACAGGAGCTGGGTTAGCCAAAATCCGAGCAGAAGTTGAGTGAACTGTCACGCTGAGCACACCAGAAGTATTTTAAAGGGGTTTTATAGAGGTTCAAGGGTACATTCCTAGCTCAGAATTTTGGATCAAGTTGTAAGCTGTGGTTTTTTAAAGTAATTTTTTAATGGTGAGGGGTGTGATAAATTACCCAGTTGTTTGGGCATCCAGACGTATTCCAGAGACAGTCCAATTTATTCCTGAAATATGAGGTTAAATCATCATCAGCTTTCTGAACTTCACTGACATGTAATAAAACATTATTCATCACCCAGAACAGAACACTTGAAATGTTCTATTTAATACATTTTTAATAATAGTGGAAGCTAAACAATTTATCTGCGGGGCAGTTCTTAAACATGGTGGAAGTGAGGAAATATGATGTTCAATATAACTTATTCAAGTTATGATTTTGAAGCTGTAAATCAAAAGACAAAGGATTAGGGTGAATAATTCCTCCTGGAATAGCACTCAAATTATTGAACTATGACAGCTATAGAATGCATTATTGTTAAGTATGTGGTGACTTTTCTTAAGACAAGGTGATGTGCAACCTGTGTGATTTGCAGAGGAAATCTTGCGAGTCTAGCACTCTCCTCTGGTAGCTGAATAGCACCTGCAGGACCATTTCTCCTCAGCCCTTTAACAGTTCTTGTGCCAGTCTCTGCAGAAAAATAAGCAATTGATACTGGGAGTCAGTGAATTTCAGCTGCATTCTGTTAATGTGTAGGAAGTTAGTGAAGCCTGGGAAGCTCTCTGAAGCTGTAGGTATGGTGTACATGTTTTTTCTTAGAATGTTCTAATTGCTGTAAAACCTCTGTGTAGAGTGGTGGACCTTTGCTTAAGGGTATGTTTGGAGATTCAAGGTATCAAGACTTCCCTGCTTGGCTCTGGCACGGGCTAAATATGAGAAGCTGGTCTTTGCATTCCTGCATCTTAAGTACTTGTCTTTGAAGGGGAGGAAATGAGTCTTCCTTTCTTCAAGTTCTGCATATCTCCTACTGTAAGCTGCCTGGTTCAGAGGCTCTCACTGTGTGTTGGTGTAACGTGGGACATAGCAGACCCTAGATTTTGATGGGAAACTACATTTTCTGTAGAAAATAATTTATATGTAGGCAGCCTCCAATATGATTTAGACATATCAGTTCTTATGAAGGAGCCCATCGATAGCACTCTACTTTTTTTTTCTCCTCAAAACTCACTAGTTATGGATGGAGTATTCAGTAAAACTTTAAAAAAATAGTTAACCTCAATTCTAAAAACTAAAGCTCAGATAGAGAAATTTTGAAATTCCATCCTTGTTGAATCCCTCAAAGCAAGGGTTTGGGATTATGAATCCTAATCCCTTTATCATCCCCGATTTGGTTATTATTTTGTGTAGTCCCAATTAAGAGCTAAGTACAAAGCATTTATATATACACATATAAAGTGATCAAAAAAAAAAGGAACAATTGTATTTGAGCACTATTTTATAGGCAAAAGAAAAAGAAAGTTAAAAAAAAAAAGTTGTAACTCGTTTGTGCTTATTCTCTGGCGAAGAGATGGCTTTGCCTAGAAGTGGTGAAGCTCCCAAGGCATGGATAAATACTAGGCATGAGGTGGAAAGGTAATGCCGTAGAAAGAGACTGCAGTCAATGTCCTGGCTGAGTTGTGTCTATATGAATCCCAGGGGGAGGGTTGGACAGAAGGAAAGAGCAAATTTTGATTCTGGAATGGTAATTTGAGGTTCTACATGTTACAACTACATGTCTCCAGATCTTGATCCTATATCTTTACTTTGACCTCACCCTGGATTTGTGTTAAGGGAGATTTCATTGTAGCATGTAAAATTGGGCCATTTTGTTCCCACAGCCCTTGAAATCAAGGTGCAGGGCCAGTACTTGTTGCAGTCCTCAGTGTGCAACAAACTGCTGCAGGTTTCCTAGTGATAGGAGGATACTTCACCACTTTGCTTCATGAGTGGGTATAGAAGTTGGTAACAGTCATGTATATATTAAAAAAGGGGAAGGAGGTGGGGGAAAGAGAGAAGAAAACCCTGTCTTCTCACTCATCAGTGAACTAATCAACCAAGAACAATATGATGGGAAGAATCCTGAGCCCTGTGTTCCCCAGGCAAGATCGTATGATCCAGTAGATGATCAGTCTGAATAGATGTGACATGCCACTATGCGTATCAGATAATTGAAAGAGCTGGTACAACGCATGTTTGTATAGCAGTCGATTTCAGTTGCTTCTAGTTGGTATACATACTGTATGTATAGTCGATATACATGCTGCATGTATAGTGGGATATACACGGTTATATGAATAAGTGGATGAATAAAGACAGTATGTCTAGTATGCTGGAAGCCATAGATGAAACTGAAATTGAAGCCATTCTCTTCGTTACTAAGAAAAAGTAGTATGGTATCACAGTGCAATTTCTGTCACTGGAGT